>NC_067413.1:96269133-97612466 GCF_009764475.1 Pristis pectinata
AGAGTCAGTGATAATGATAGCACTCTCTAAGGTTAGCACCCCTTATATGTCCAGATATCACAGATTCACTGGCCTGTATTCTCCAAGAAGATTTTTGGGGGAATGGAATCAGAGCGTGCTGGAGCTGAAGTTCCTTTGGTGGAAGTTTGAAGAAGGCAGCTATATCTGAATATATATATTGAAAATGAAAGCTGAAAATAGTCCAAGATACTGAAGAGGTGAGGCACACCTGAAGGAGAAAAGTCGGAGTAAGGCTTCAAATGAGACCCTCCAGCAGAAACATCATCCTGAGCCATCACAAACAAAACATAACAATAAGAAACAAGATCAGCAGGAGATTAGTGAGTCCCCAAGCCTGCTCCACCATTCAATAAAATCATCATGAATCCAATCTTTGGCCCAATACCCCTTCCCTGCTTTCTCCGCATACACCTTCAGTGTTCAAATATCTGTTAAACTTAACCATATATCATATATAAAGAAAAGAACTGGACTGGATGATGATAACCTCCTTGTGGTCCCTCCCTGTTCAACAGATTCCAGAATTAAAGCTGGAATTCCTAACTAATGTTATCAAAACAACATCCATGTGTCTGTTATTGCCGACCAGTCAAAGGACTGAAACTCAAAATCAGCCTCCCCTCCATGGACTCTGTCTATACCTCTCGTTGCCTTGGTGAAGCAGCCAACATAATCAAAGACCTCACCCACCCGGGTCATTCTCTCTTCTCTCTGCTCCCATCAGGCAGGAGCCTGAGGGCACATACCACCAGGCTCTAGGACAGCTTCTATCCCACTGTGATAAGACGATTGAATGGTTCCCTTATACGATGAGATGGACTCTTGACCTCACAATCTACCTTGTTATGACCTTGCACCTTATTGTCTACCTGCAATGCACTTCCCTGTAGCTGTGACACTTTACTCTGTATTCTGTTATTGTTCTTACCCTGTACTACCTCAATGCACTCTGTACTACCTCAATGTGCTGTGTAGTGAATTGATCTGTACGACTGGTATGCAAGACAAGTTTTTCACTGTACCTCGGTACAAGTGACAATAATATACCAATACCAATACCAAAGCAATCACAGCAACACGCCCTTCAAGCCCAAGTGTTCATGAAATTCAAGCATAAGTTGTGGTACAAAAACTGCTGTTGTCTACACTTCAGTATTCTCCAGCTGAATATAATGTTCCTGTCTGGGCCTTAAATCAACACACCAAGCTCATCGACAAACAACTCAGTAATGTCCAACAATGCAACGAATGGGCTTCAACCTGCCACAGAGTATGTGGGCCTACCATAAACAGAGTAAGAAGTGGACGTGGCTGATATGACCACCTGATACACAAGTGGCACCTTTAAACTTTGCCTGGCTGCAACTGTGGAATCCCAGATAAATCACAAAGCATATAATAACATTCTTGCCTTGATAGGGCAGCAACTTAGAGTTACGTTTGCTTTCCTTCAGGGTTTTGGATTGATTAGGAGACTTGAACATAAGAAATAGGAGCATAAGTGGGCTATTTGACCCTTTGTCTGCTCCACCATTCAACAAGATCATAATTGATCTTTTACGTCTCTTCTACATTCCTGCACTAATCCCGTTTTCTTGATTTCCTTAATATCTAAAAATCTACTGATCTCTATCTTGAATCGACTTGAGTTTAGAACTGCAATGATAGTTTGTGTTCCTAAAGTCATAAAAAAGAAGCATAAATGAAGAGAACGGACAATAATCAATTTAAGCACGTTGTTGATTCTGCAAATTGTTCAGTCAGAAGAAGAGACTGAACACCAGAAAGCATGTTTAAAAATATAAAAGAACACAAAGGAGATCTTGTATCTTTTCATTGTATGCTGAGATAAGGACTACTCATGTTACTTTTTTTAAGCAATACGGGTTTGAATTGCTGCATAAAGTCAGTAACTGATTACCACTGGTAGATAATCAGTTGATTTTCATCCACTTTTCACATATTAAAAGATTCAATTGCACTCTTCCATGCACATCACGCACACTTGTCTAAGTGTGGAGAGGTGACATCAGTCATTCTGCAATGCACATTTCACACCTGTCCAACCAAATTGGTCCTTATATACAACCATTATATAGTGTGGGCCACAGACAGTAAATCTTATCTGCACAGCAGAAAGCCACCTTTCACTTAGAAGGGATAACCAAATATTTGAAGGTACTTGTTTGTTGGGCCATCAGTTGGAGGAGAATACATTGGGATCAGTTGGATTGCACTTTGGAGCTGCTAGGCTTGTGGAGAATTTTTTTTCTCATTATTGAAGTTAAGCCTTATTTAAAAATGGTGTTTTAATTGTGATTACTCTGGACCGGCTGCTTGCCAGGAAGAATGGATATAAAGGAATGAATACTGTAACAGAGGATGTCAAAGAGGGAAGGAGAGAAGGGTTCTGCTCATGTGTGATAGGATCAATACTTCTACCTCCACCTCTATGAGGAGAAATCTTTATTTACAGCATGGTAACAGGCCCTTCTGGCCCAACGAGTCGGCGCCGCCCATTTTAAACCCCCAAATTAACCTACCCGTAAGTCTTTAGAATGTGGGAAGAAACCGGAGCACCTGGAGGAAACCCACGCAGACACGGGAGAACGCACAAACTCCTTACAGACAGCGATGGGAATCGAACCCTGATCGCTGGCACTGTAATAGCGTTGCACTAACCGCTACGCTACCGTGCCGCCCCGAATCTGAAGCCTAAGAATCTTCCACCTTCAACATATGGCGCCCCAGCTATGAAGCTGTTCCTGGGCCGTTCCACCTGTGAAGGTGAAGGCCACTGTTGTCCTGATTTTGCCAGGAATTGGAAGCTGATAAAAGGCACATATTGCAGTTTGCTGCAGTACATCACAATATTCACAATATCACTGACATCCTCTGCTTAAGAGGAGAGGAATTCATCTCCTTCCCCTTAAGAGTGCAGAATACAGGCTTCCCTGGATAACAGGTTCCTTGAATGATTGACTGCTGATACACGGTTCTAAGGGTTCCACATGTGAACCCAGTGATCCATATCAATAAAAAACACTATCCTGAATCAAACATGCAGATGACCAGTATAAATATTTCATAAAAGCACCTAGAAAGTGCACCATGAAGCACCTTGGGTATAGCCCAATACATCAGTTCTGTTGAGCTGCCTCCTGACATTAATGTGAGGGAATTTCTGCTGGGCTTGTGGAGAATATTTTTTTCTCATTTTTCTCATCCCTAATGTGAAGGAGTTCTGCTCACCTCATTATAGGAAGGATGTGGAGGCTTCAGAGAGGGTGCAGAGGAGATTTACCAGGATGCTGCCTGGATTGGAGAGCATGTCTTATGAGGATAGGTTGAGCGAGCTAGGGCTTTTCTCTTTGGAGAGAAGAAGGATGAGAGGTGACTTGATAGAGGTGTACACGATGATAAGAGGCATAGATCAAGTGGACAGTCAGACACTTTTTCCCAGGGCAACAATGGCTAACGCGAGGGAACATAATTTTAAGGTGATTGGAGGAAGGTATAAGGGGGATGTTAGAGGCAAGTTTTTTACACAGAGAGCGGTGGGTGCGTGGAACGCACTGCCGGCAGAGGTGGTGGGGGCAGATACATTAGGGACATTTAAGAGGCTCTTAGATAGACACATGAATGATAGAGAAATGGAGGGCTATGTGGGAGGGAATGGTTAGGTAGATCTCAAGAGCAGAATAAAATGTTGACACACCATCGTGGGCTGAAGAGCCTGTACTGTGCTGTAATGTTCTATGTTCTATGAACTCCCACATTGTAGAGATGGGGACAGCTCAAATATAATCAATGGGTGAAAGCACTTTCAAGTCAGGAATGTGTGACTTGGAATCCCCTTGTCTTAGATGATGGATTATTTCTATGTTGTGGAGGATACAATAGAGAATAACAAAGCAGGTATCGAGGAAGAGCAGTAGGACACTCCTGATCATTCAAGGGAATGGAATTTTACCTCAAGTATCGTAAAGGAATTTCTGCAAAGATCCATGCGATCCCCTTGCATGATGTAATTCAATTCTCCTGCACTTTGAGAAAATTGCACTGAAGAAGGGCACCTGGACGAAGGAAACATTGTCTCCCAGGAGCCATTTATCCATTCGGCACAGCAGTAGAAATATGGTGAGCGCAGCATACTGTCTCAGCATAAATACCATTGAGGTTAATGAGGAAATCGTTTAGGTATAATCAATAAATGCTGACCTCCCAACAATGCCCATCACTTAAGATAGAATGGATGTAGAAAAACCTGAATCCCATTGAGACACAGGTTCAGTGCTGCTATCTCTTCAGTTGCTCTCTAACAGTGGAGGAGATTATAGATGGATGCGAAAGGTGATCACAAGCATTTCTGGACTTAGCTGGATGAACTTCAAACTTTGCCACCTTTTCACTTGTGGAACCTGGGAATACAAGTATGGGTTCTGCTGTGTATTTTAATATAGTTTACAGTATCTACAGACTGCAGACTTGGTGACTAAGGGACTTTGGGAAAGTATGGGCAATGAGTAGCTCTATATTCACTGAATTAAATTAATTACATTAACTAAATTAAGACAGCACAGCAGGGCAGATGATGTGTTGCAACTTAATACATGGGAGCCAGTGGAAACCATTGTGAAGCCAGCAATCATACGGTATCAAGTGTTCGCAGCTCGATGCATTTTGTGATCTGTGCAGAGCAACGCATCAAGGAGGGGAAAGCTACCTGGATATTTTGTTCCAGGAGCAAGGTCCACATTAGTGAAGTGAAGAGGTGGTTTCAGTGTCTCTCCTGCCACTTTTTCCAAACCAGGGTCCCCAAACCGCTGGATCACCTCAAGCCACTGTTGGGGTTAATGAGGCACAGGTTGTTTTCTGAGAGATATGTGGGTCTCCCACATTTACTTGGAGCTAGAATTTGATAATGCAATAAAAATTACAATTGGCATTGCAAGAGGGACACACACGAAAATCTTGTGCAACTAGGACCCACCATTTTATGGCATCCTTTCTTGCACAATCTAATTTCAAGGCCAGATTTTTTCAGAACAAAGGGAGCAACTAGACCCAAGTATAACAACCTTTATTTCAGCAACCAACCTCATCAACAGCCTTTTCGCCAAACAACCATTTCCCTCCATCTATTTCCCCCCCAGGATCCATTTATACCATTGCTTCTTTTGGCTTTCTTGACATCTTAATCCACAAATCTATTAACCCCTCAGCCTTCCTTCTCCACATAACCAGATGTTTTTAATGCATCTCCTGGCACAGGCCTTTCACCAGAGTGAATAATTTCCATGGAACATTTTTTATATTAATTCCCTTCACTGTATGAGACTTTTTCTAAAATGATCTTAAAGAAGGTAGGACATTATCTTTCAAAGCACCATGATTTGATAGTCATACTCCCAATGTTCTTTTGCAAAAAAAGGGCTGTCTTCACTAATATAAATTAAGGAAATTCAGTGCCATCATGGCTATTCTGTGACATAAACCTTCCTTTTCTCCCATATCCTTTGTTTAACAGAAATTAAGGTCAGATTAAAATTAAATCCACAGTAGTGCAGCGGTTAGCATAACGCTATTACAGCACCAGAGACCCGGGTCAATTCCAGCCGCTGTCTGTAAGGAGTTTGTACGTTCTCCCCGTGTCTGCGTGGGTTTCCTCCGGGTGCTCTGGTTTCCTCCCACATTCCGAAGACGTACATAGGAAGTTGTGGGCATGCTATGTTGGCGCTGGAAACGTGGCGACACTTGCAGGCTGCCCGCAAAACACTCTGCGCAAAAGATGCATTTCACTGTGTGTTTCGATGTACATGTGTCTAATAAAGATATCTTATCAAATGATCTAGCATCAACTGCTATTTGTGAAAGGGAATTAAAACTGCTATCAGATTTTTGATAGCATTTCCTAACTTCGTTTCTGAAAAGCATGGCTTGAATTTTTTGTTCATGCCTCTGGTTTGGGAATCAAGGTCCCAAACCGGTGCCATGAACTTCTATGGAGACACAAGAAGAGAAGTAAAACTCCTTTAGCCTTTTGCCTCTTCTACCTATCATCTCTCAGCTTATTACATCTTACCCCCCCCCACCCACTACCTTCCCCCCTCACCTGAACTCACCTGCCTACGTGTGCTCCTCCCCCTCCCCCCCCACCTTCTTATTCTGGCTTCTGCCCTCTTCCTTTCCAGTCCTGATGAAGGGCCTTGGCCTGAAACGTCGACTGTTTATTTCCCTCCACGGATGCTGCCTGACCTGCTGAGTTCCTCCAGCACATTTTGTGTGTTGCTTCATGAACTTCCATCCATCAGTTTAATAATTTGAAAACTTTGATTGATTGATCCCTTACCTTCTAAATTACAAGGAATTTTGCCCTTGCATTGCAGGAAACGGCTTCAATAGTTGCAGGGAAAAAATATCGATTTTCAATCCAGTGCCAATATTGAATGAACAGACATCCTTGCAATGGAATGGAGGGTGTGCAGCCAGTGTCTATTCCCTGCCACAAACTTAGCTCTATTACCTGAATCCCATCCACAGAAAGTGCCTGGAACTGAACCAGATGAATTTTCAGCCATAAATCTCCACATCATTACTTCCATCTCTGTCACATCATCCACTCAGCCTTATCTGACTTCATAAGCTGTTGAAACCTCACACACACTTTTCTTACACTCTAGGCTTGATCAATCCTCACTGGCAACCCACATTATTTTTCATTCAGTTATGGCATGGGAGTGTTGCTGGCAAGGCCAGCATTTATTGGTGTCCCCTAATTGCCCTTGAGAAGGTGGCATGAGCCACCTTTTTGAATTGTGGCATGAGCCACCTTTTTGAATTGTGGCAGTCCCTCTGTTGAAGTAATCTTACAATGCTGTTGGGTAAGGATTTCCAGGATTTATATCCAGTGACAATGGCAGAATAGCAATATAGTTGCATGAAAGAATAGTGTATGAATTGGAAGGGAATATGCACATGGTGGTGGTTCCATCAGCTTGCTAAAATTTTCTTATTGGGTCTAATAAAATAACTGCAATGCATTTTGTAGATAGTAGACATTGAATTTATGGTGCACTGTTGATAGATGGAATGAATATTGATTGTGACAGAGTGCCAAAGAAACAGTTGCTTTTTCATGGATAGCATTGAGGTTAAGTAAAAACAAGAGAGTGCAGGAAATCCTCAGGAAGTCAGGCAGCATCTTTAGAAAGAGAAGCGAGGTTAACATTTCAGGTCAATGATATCTCTAACTGAGAAAGTGGGGTAGGGTGGGTGTGGCCTTAGGCAAACCCAGTGGCCGGCAGATCCTTTCAAGATCTGCTCCCACTCACCGCCAAGATTTCTACCAACCTCCACTGCCATTTCTACTGAGTCATTTTCTGGTGCAACCACTGAATTGGATCTCCACCAGAGACATCAGGGGCTGTAGGTACACACAATGGAAGAAAACTCAAAAGAACTGCAAGCCCTGGAAATCTGAAATAAAAATAGAAAATACAGGAAACACTCAGCAGGTCAGGCAGCATCTGTGGAGAGAGAAACAGAGTTAACATTTCAGGTTAAAACTCTTCTTAAGAACTGGGAAAGAAAGAAAACTGGGAGTGTCTATGACAGGGTTGCCATGGGATGTAATGCAGAGGACATCCAATCAAATAGGTTTATAGAGGCAGTTAGCGGGTGATAACAGACAAAGTGAAATATGTTGCTACTGGTGGGACTATGGGACATGCCCAGCAACTCAGGCTGTATTAGTGGCCAATATTCAGGATGGATGACTTAGGGCAGAAGTAGCCAGTTCTGATACAGACAGTTCACTCTCACACTCAGCTTTCTAACTCACAGATTATTCCACATTGCTCGCACTGATCATTGCTGTGTCTCACAGCTCACTGGTATGAAGGCTCCAATGCACAGGATCGAAAGAGGCTGCAGAGGGTTGTAGACTCAGCCAGCTCCATCACGGGCACAACCCTCCCCACCATCAAGGACATCTTCGAGAGGCGGTGCCTCAAGAAGGCAGCTTCCATCACTAAGGACCCTCACCATCCAGGGCATGCCCTCTTCTCGTTACTACCATTGGGGAGGAGGTACAGGAGCCCGAAGACCCACACTCAATGATTCAGGAACAGCTTCTTCCCCTCTGCCACCAGATTTTTGAATGGTCCATGAACCGATGAACACTACCTCATTATTCCTTTTTTTTTGTACTATTTATTTATTTTTGTAATTTATAGTAATTTTATATCTTTGCACTGTACTGCTGCCACAAAACCACAAATTTCACGTCAGTGATGACAAATCTGATTCTGATTCACTGCTTACCATAGTATAAGGTGTTTTCTAAACTCAAGTAGAAGGATTATTTCAAGTAGAAGGGCAGGCACGGTAGTGTAGCGGTTAACGTAACGCTTTACAGCACCAGCAACCCGGGTTCAATTCCGGCCACTGTCTGTAAGGAGTTTGTACGTTCTCCCCATGAGTGCATACGTTTCCTCCGGGTGCTCCGATCTCCTCCCACATTCCAAAGACGTACAGGTTAGGACGTTGTGGGCATGCTATGTTGGCACCGGAAGCGTGGCGACACTTGCGGGCTGCACCAGAACACCCTGCGCAAAGGTGCATTTCACTGTGTGTTTCGACGTACATGTGACTAATAAAGAAATCTCATCTCTCATCTCATCTTATTTTCTTTCATCAAGAAGGAAAGGTGGAACGACTGCAGGAATTTGCCAGCGTTGCAAGTTTCCCGTGGTTTAGGCTGTGATAGGCTTCAGTTCCTGGAGTTCCTCATGATTTGCAAGGGCATCCATTTACTCAAAAAAGAGATTTTATTTGACAATATGTTTCAGGATTCACTATTTTGTCATCATCTGCTGCTCACTGCGCAACCTGGAAAACAGTCATGACTGAGACTTTCCTTCAAGATCTACAGCTGTTTAGAAGGACCAGGGAGGTGGAAATCAAGGATAATGATACGAGGGAAGAAGAAAACGAGAATGAAGACATTGGCCACAACATACTTCACCCACAACAGCTGCATGTGGAAGAGACCAATGCTGGACATACAGTCAGGAACCATCTAATAGAACATATATTCTCATGGATTATAAAAGCAAAATAGTTTATAGCACTCATAGGCTTCTTAGAGTAAACATTTTGATGTAATTGGGAAGAGGAGTGGACAACATTCTACCATTTTTGAGCAGATCACCACATAAATAAAGTATTACTAAAATTACAGAGGTTCTAATCACCTGAAGGTAGGGTTTATCTTCCCGAGAGTGTTGGCCCGAGCAGAGGAGGTCATACCTCTGAATCAGACGTGAAAAGAGAAAGCAAACTATGACAAGATCTCACTGAGTGCGTAATTGCCTTCGATCCATTGTGGCCCCTCTTAAGATGACTGCTTGAAATGTCAGCCTCCATTTACATCTTCACAGGGACCTCCCGGTGGCCACCCACTTCAATTCCACATCCCACTCCCACACTGACCTGTCTATCCACGGCCTCCTCTACTGCCACGTTGAGGCCAGATGCAGGTTGGAGGAATAACGCCTCATATTCCGCCTTGGGAGTCTCCAACCTGATAACCTCAACATCGATTTCTCTAACTTCTGGTAACCCCTCCCCTTCTTTTTCTTCCCCCCTGCCCCCCCCCAACTCCTTTGTCTTCCCTTATTCCTGTGGCTCCCTTCCCCCGCCTTGATGACCTGCCCATCTCCTTTCCTCCCCTCCCCCATCCTTTATTCCATGGTCTACTGCCCTCTCCTACCAGATTCCTTCTTCTTCAGCCCTTTGCCTCTTCTACCCATCACCTCTCAGCTTATTACATCTCCCCCACCCTTCCCCTACTCACCTACCTTCCCCCTCTCACCTGGACTCACCTATCACCTGATCTCACCTCTCACCTGAATTCACTTGTCCCCTGCCTGCGTGTGCTCCTTCCCCTCCCCCCACCTTCTTATTCTGGCTTCTGCCCTCTTCCTTTCCAGTCCTGATGAAGGGTCTCAGTCCGAAATGTCAACTGTTTACTGCCCTCCATGGATGTTGCCTGACCCGCTGAGTTCCTCCAGCACTTTTTGTGTATTGCTCCAGATTCCAGATTCTGCAGAATTTCTTGTATCTCTATCTTCACAGTTGTTACTTATATAATTAATCTCCAGATAGAGTTAGTGGCAAACTACATCATCCATTAACCAGATCTGCAGAAGTTCATCAGATGGGCAAATTAAAGAGAATGGAACTGCCAAAAGGGATCTGATGCCAAGGTCAAATCCATACATGAAGTGGGGCAGCCAGTGAAATTGGTTGCAGTATCATTCCTCGTTGTCTCTGGATAAAATACCATGCTTCAGCATGGTGTCTAAATAGTGATCATTTAAAGTGAAGATTACTGAATGTCAGTAACTCCATGGGTTTATTTTAAATCGTAATTCCAGCCCTGAAACCAAACTCAAAACTGAACTTGCTTTTCAAGACCTTTAATCCGGTACTTGCACCTGTGAGACAGCACAGAGGTGGTTGTGCTCAGTAGTACTCAAGGTCAAACTTGGGTTACCAAACCAAGAAAGTATTTAAGGATGAGCAAGTAATTAGACCACTCGTGTGAATTCCATACCAACATTAACACCTGACTGCCTGACCATTCTCTAAGGAGAAGGTCTGAAGGCATCCATCACTAAGGACCCACACCATCCGAGACATGCCCTCTTCACGTTACTACCATCAGAGAGGAGGTACAGGAGCCTGAAGACCCACACTCAATGTTTCAGGAACAGCTTCTTCTGTGATATGCCACAGTTTGATTCAAAACATCTCTTGTTTCTTCAGTATCGGTACAAATGTCTCTTTTTACACTCAAGTTAAAATTATATACTTTTCATTCCATTCATTTCTGATGGAAGCCTCTGTGACCACCAGAGATAAAGGTTATAGATCATTCATAGTGTGTAGTAGCTTGCATTTGCTATGAGGATGATTAATCTTAAGACAGGTAAGGCCAGTAGTGAGATCTTGATGGATGGCAGGTCCTTCAATCCCCACGGTGCCTCTGGGATTGTAACGGGGCTGGTCAGTCAGCGATGGACAGATCTGCTGTGACAATAGTTATCACTACCGTTGCTTCAAACTCCAACCCCTGCCAAATCCATCAACAAACTCCTGGAAACCACCAGTCTGCTCTCCATGGGCTGCTGTGGAAACCAGAGGAGCAGTTCTCTTTCCCTCAAGAATAACTACTTGCTCACAGTGAAGATCAACCAGCTGCTGACTCAAAGTAGGAACTGGTCTCAGGCTGTGCCTTCATGAAAACTCCATCTGTATCTATTATCCCTGAGTAGAATTGATACTCACCTTGCTCCCCACAACCAACTGCAAAGCTCTTACAAGCTTCACACCCTCGGCCTCTGTACCTCCTGCAGCAACCGGATCCTGGGCTTCCTTATCAGGAGACCACAGTCAGTGCGGATCGGTAATAACATCTCCTCCTCGCTGACATTCAACACAGGCGCACCTCAGGGATGAGTGCTTAGCCCACTGCTCTACCCTCTCTGCACTCATGACTGTGTGGCTAGGCACAGCTCAAACGCCATCTATAAATTCACCGATGGCACCAGTGCTGTTGGTAAAATCTCAGATGGCGATGAGGAGGCGTGCAAGTGTGAGATAGTTTGGCTGGTTGAGTGGTGTCGCAACAACAACCTCACACACAACATCAGCAAGACCAAGGAATTGATTGTGGACTTCAGGGAAGTCGGGAGAACACACACCAATCCTCATTGAGGGGTCAGCGGTGGAAAGGGTGAGCAGCTTCAAGTTCCCGGGCATCAACGCCTCAGAGGATCTATCCTGGGCCCAACACATTGATGTAGTTATGAAGAAGGCACGTCAGTGGCCCTACCATCAGGGAGGAGGAACAGGAGCCTGAAGACCCACGCTCAACAATTCAGGAACAGCTTCTTCCCCTCCGCCATCAGATTTCTGAACGGTCCATGAACCCATGAACACTACCTCATTGATCCCTTTTTTTGCATTATTTATTTACTTTGTAATTTATAGTAATTTTTATGTCTTTGCACTGTACTGCTGCCGCAAAACAACAAATTTCATGTCGTATAAGTCAATGATAATAATCTGATTCTGATTCTGAAAATGTGAGAGATGGACTCTTCCATTCTTCTGAGCATATTGTGCATTTGGTCTGACAAGCCAAACAATCCACTGATCATTTCACTCTGCATCTTCTCCTCTTCTGATCCCTCTGGGGTAGGATCACTGTGTGAAGTCACCCTCTTCTAAGGGCACCACAACAGGCTTCCTCTCCCTCCTGCCTGATGCCAAGTGCCCCCTTCACGCAACATGCCCTTCTAACCTTTGCTTTGCCTTCGTGGTGCCTTTATTTCAGTTGGTGTTTGTTAGGGATGACACATCAATGAAGGGTGTTTTTCTTCCTTCTCTTCCTCCTCCGCTGACTCCTCATGATCCTTTGTCTCGTGTTCCTTGCTTACTTGAGTTGGAGCTGTTCTTTGTCTGATAACCGTGCAGTGATAAGGGCATGAACAATCGCGTTGTTAAATGTAGATACAATCCCTTTGAGGAACATGTTCAGCATACTTTTCACAGAGAAAAGTAAAACCATCGCGAGAAAGACTGTAGAATCGTACTAATGTTATGCATTGAAGGAGGAACTTGTTTCATTGTTTCCGCAGCTATCAGCCAAGCAGCTCTTTAGGTTATTGTGATTTTTCCAGCTCTTATTCTGTAGCCTTGCATTTGATGGCTCCCCATGGGCTCTGCCACCATTTCCTTTTCAGGCAGTGGATACCAGAGCCTCATTACTCTTTAGGTTTAAAGAGCTTTCTTCAACTGTCCTCTAATCCCAAAAGCAATCACTTTAAATGCATGTCCAGCACCTACCAATCTTTCTGCCAAGGAAATTGCTTCTTTCTGTTTTCCCTGTCTCGTCCTCACCAACTTGTACACACCTCGGTTAACTCTCCCCTCAGTCTCTTTTTTTTCCCTTTGAAAACAATCACAGCCTCGTAAGTCTTTACTAATAATTATATTTCTTGAGTACTCTCTCGTGCTATTGCATTCCTCTGGCAGTGTGGTAAACAGTACTGCACACAGTATTCAAGTCATGCTCAGTCAATGAAAACAAGTGTTCTGAAAATCAAAAAAACTGCAGATGCTGGAAATCAGAAATAAAAAGAGAATGCTGGAAATGATCAGCAGATCAGGCAGCATCTCTGTAGATAGAGACAGAGGAAACTGAGTCCGCACCGACCATCAAATAACCATTTACACTCATCCTATGTTACTTCTATTTCTTTATCTTCCCCACATTCCCGTCAGCTTCCGCAAGGTTCTACCAATTACCCACACACTGGGACAATCTACAATTAACCTACCAACCTGCACGTCCTTGGGGTGTGGGAGGAAACCCGAGTATTGTAGGAAACCCATGCAATCACAGGGAGGACTCCAAACTCCACACAGACAGCACCCGAGGTCAGGATTGAGACAGCGACTCTACTCACTACACCTCTGGGCTGCCCAGCTGTGGAAAGAGAAGCAGGATAACAGAGTTTAATGTTTTTGTAAAAAGTGGGAAAGAGAGAAAACAAGTTAGTTTTAAGTTGCTGAGAAGGTAGGGGAGGGATGGTAGGGTGAGACCAGGGTTGAATAAGTTGCAGGTGGCATCTGATCAAAGGGTCAATGGGAACAGTAAGAGAGAGAAAAGATGAACAAAAGCAATGAGATGAGGACAGTTAGACAGTGAGAATACAAACATTGGAGGATAAAAGGTACTTGACCACCTTACCCAGGCACAAGAAATTCTGCAGATGCTGGAATCTGGAGCAATGCACAAAAAGTGCTGGAGGAACTCAGCAGGTCAGGCAGCATCCGTGGAGGGAAATACACAGTCGACGTTTCGGGCCAAGACCCTTCATCAGGACTGGAAAGGAAGAGGGCAGAAGCCAGAATAAGAAGGTGGGGGGGAGGGAGAGGAGCACGCACAGGCAGGCCTTACCCACCTGTCTTGCTACTTTTAGCCAGCTATCTATGTATATCCAAGATCGCTCTGTGCTTCTGAATTTCTCATGCTTGTTCCATTTATCATATATTAACTTACAATGTTTGCTCTCCTTCCCTAGTGGAGACTTCAAACTGCTCTGATTGAATTCCTTATTAAGCTCATGACCATCTAATCAGTCAGTTAGAACATAGAACAGTACAGCACAGGAACAGGCCCTTCGGCCCACAATGTTGTGCCGAACCAATTACGTTAGTAATAAAATGCCCAACTCAGCTAGTCCCTTCTGCCTTCACAATGTCCATTTCCTACCATTTCCCTCACATTCATGTGCCTATCTAAGAGCCTCTTAACTGTCTCTATTGTATCTGCCTCCACCACCACCCCAGGCAGCACATTCCAGGCACCCACCACTCTCCGTGTAAAAAAAACTTGTCCCGCACATCTCCTTCTAACTTAGCCCCTCTCACCTTAAGTGCATGCTCTCTGGTATTAGACATTTCAACCCTGGGGAAAAGATACTGGCTGTCTACTCTATCTATGCCTCTCATAATCTTATAAACCTCTAACAGATCTCCCCTCAGCCTCTGACACACCAGAGAGAACAACTGAAGTTTGTCCAAACTCTCCTCATAGCACGTGCCCTCTAATCCAGGCAACATCCTGGTAAACCTCTTCTGCACCCTCTCCAAAGCCTCAACATCCTTCCTATAATGAGGCGACCAGAACTGAATACAATACTCCAGATGCAGCCTAACTTAAAGTTTTATAAAGCTGCAGCATAACTTCCTGACTCTTGAACTCAGTGCCTCAGTTGAGCAAGTTTTGAGTTGGGAGGTGGGGGGTGGTTGGCGGGGGTGGGGAGGTGGTGTAGAGAATTCTGGTGATTATCTGACCATAGGATTAGAGCTAAAGGCACAGTAGCAGAGCAGTTGGCGTAACACTATTACAGCGCCAGTGATCAGGGTTCAATTCCTGCCGCTGTCTGTAAGGAGTTTGTATGTTCTCCCCGTAACTGTGTGGGTTTCCTCCGGGTGCTCCGGTTTCCTCCCACATTCCAAAGACGTACGGGTTAGTTGGTTGACATGGGTGTAATTGAGCAGCGCAGGCTCATTGGGGCGGAAAGGCCTGTTACAGTGCTGTATAAATAAAGTAAGATTTAAAGTTAACTATTACGTCAGTGCTGAGGTCTTATCCTCGCATTTCTTGTGAGATCATGATTACTTATTTCTGAAGGTGTCAATGCCTGCACCATTGCACCCAGGGTGCATCCGGCTGTTCCTCTGGACCCTGGCATTCCTGCCTTCACGATTGTAAAACTTCTCCATGAGTATTGGACTCTGGGAGCAGGCTTCCTCCCTGTACTTACTGCTCTGTCAGCCATTTTCCCAACCTGAACAACGTGCGCCAGCTGCAGCAGTGGTGAGTGTGTTTTGCATAGGTCCCATGCAAAAGGGTCATGGCTGTGAGACATATTGAACTTCTTTGTTCGCGTACACTAGTTTCCATATAAGGCAGCATTTTTAAAACAAATGGGCTGTATACTGTTACATAAGGATCATGAATGAAATTCATTCTAGAAAAGAAAAAGAAAAGGAAAAGAAAATCATGTTTTCATGATTTATTCACTGATAACTGTTTTTCATCTTTTGAACAATTGTCTAACAAATACAATTTGCCTAGATCACACTTTTTTCGATATTTGCAAATTAGAATTTTTTTAAAAGCTACTATACCCTCTCTTTTCCCACACCTTATAAAACTGAAATTACAGAAAAAATTTTTGGTTTTAATCCTTGTCAGAAGGGCTTGATAGCAATAATTTATGATTTAGTTATGAAAATTCATTCAGAACCACTGGATAAAATTAAGAATGAATGGGAGTGAACTCCAGACATCTTCACCTACAGAGACTTGGAAGAAAATTCTTCATTTATTTAATACATCTTCAATGTGTGCCAGACATTCTTTGAGACAGTTAAAGGTAGTTCACAGGACCCATATGTCCAAAGATAAGCTAGCTCGTTTTTATCGACATATAAATCCTTTATGTGACAGATGTAAATCAAATGTGGCTTCTTTGACACATATGTTCTAGTCCTGTCCTCTTTTGGAAAAATATTGGAAAGATATTTTTAACATTATTTCAAATGTATTGAAGATTGATTTACAACCTCATCCTATCACTGCAATTTTTGGTTTACCAAGGATAGAATCTGGCCATCTATCTGCCTCCGCTAACCATATGATTGCCTTTGTTACATTAATGGCCAAACGATCCATTTTGCTTAAATGGAAGGATCCAATACCCCCTACTACTTTTCAATGGTTCTCTCAAACTATATCATGTTTAAACTTGGAAAAAATTAGGAGTGGTACTGTTGATCCTTCGCTTAAATTTGAGGAAGTTTGGAGTCCATTTATTCAATATTTTCACATGATATAGATCCCCTTATAATAACCTTTCAATTTAGAGGAACGGAGTTGATGACATAATATTGCTCTGTTTCTATTGAGAAATTTTAGTCCAGTTTTTTTTTTGGTTTTTTTGATTTTTTTTCTTTAACTTGGTTTGATATATTGTTTATAATTTTTCTTATTGTTTTGGGTTTTTTTCTTTTTTTATATTTTATAATAAATCTTTTTCTTTTATATTATATTCATTCACTAACAGATCATTGGATCTATAGATTTTTTTATACTCTATTGTTCTTTATGATTATCCATGTCATGATTGATCTCCTGATCTCTTTGTATTACATGTATAAACATTGATATATTAATCTGTATTAATTTGAAAACTAATAAAAAGATTGAAAAAGAAAAGAAATTCATTCTCTTGCAACAGTTGAAAACAATGTAAAACTTTTTTATTACTGAAATCCTAGGGATACTTGCCTTGTTCTAACTTTGGCCAAATGTTATTCACCTTGTGTTGCTCTGGCTTCAACATCACCTAAGTTTTAAAATCCTCATTTGTGTTTTCAAGTCGTTCCATGTTCATTCTACCCCTTCTCTTCCCACACTTCTGCATCTCTGTGGCTTTACAAGCCTTCCTTTCACAATCCAACGATCTACAAGGTCTCTGCAGGCCAGCATCTCCAGCCTTTTGCACACCCCTGATGATCATACCTGTGCTTTGCCCTCAGCATGAGAACTCCTTTTGTAAATGTTCCTTGTCTTCACCTCTCTTTCCTTCTTTAAGATGTTTCTTAAGATGTGACAGTTTCATTAAACCTTTTTTAATCTGCCCTCATATCTTTGTGTCAATTTTTGCCAAATTTATGTTTGATAATACACCTCTAAGGTGCCTCTAAGTTAGAAGTGCCATATGCAAATTGTTACTGATGTTATGTAAAACTTTCAACAGATGCGGTTTTCACGGGAGATATTTGCTTGGTTTTGGTTATAGTTATTGGAAGACTTTGACGAATGCAAGCTTTGAAATTTCACAATTGGGCTTACTGCTAATCGAAAGACTAAACATTGCAGATGGTGGACATCTGGAAGATGCTGTCAGTAATCCGGCAGCCTCTGTGGGAAGAAAAGTAGAGTTTGCATTTCTGATCAGCTGAAAAAACATTGATCAGTCCTGATGCAGGGTTTCAACCCAAAACATCGACAATTTCTTTCCTCCCACAGATACTGCTCAACCCACTGAGTTCCTCCAGCAGATTGTTTGTTGGTCTTGATTTCAACATTAACTCTTTCCATATGCACAATGTCATCATATTGAAGTGGTGTGTGTTTTCCTACAAAAAGATGTCAGGTGTCTAAGCCTAAGGGTTGACGAGAAAGGTGGCAGTGATACTAAGTGTCTCAGACTAGAAAGCATCACAGACCTCAGTCCTTCCTTAGCTTGCTACAGTATTTTGCCAGGTTTCTATCAGGCCTTTCCATGATGTTAAAACCTCTCTGCAATTAGCAAGGAAGCTTTGGAATGAAGATCAACAGAGGGCAAATCATTCTTGGTCTAGTAGATGCAAAACGAGATACTGAATCTTTCCTGTAATGTCTTCACTAGTGGTCTTGAAGCTGTCATCATTCATGTTGTGATATGGGTCACAAGTGACGTGTACTGTATGCTGCTTGAACTTTATCAAAGAGTGAGAATTATCCGCAAATGGAAAAAGAGGCATCAGCGATTATCTTTGGCGCGACTCTTTCACAAATTCCTGCTGCTACTACTTCAATCAGAGGACCCAGAACCTACACTATCTAATTAATCCCACGCCTCTGCTGTTTTTCCCCTGGTCCGGTAGATATTAACTTTTCAATCATGTATTCAATTTCCTTTCGAAAATTATGATCAAGTCCATTATGACAGTACCGTGCATTTAGATGATAGCAAACTGTTCCATTAAATAAAATATCTCCTCTTTCTGGTTTTGCCAATTATCTTATATCTTTGTGTTCAGGTCACTGATCCTCCTCACCACTGGAAGCAGTTTTTCTCATCTGTTCTATAAAAGTCACTCATAATTCCTCATAATCTCACTGTTAAATTTCTCATAACCTCCTCTTTAAGAAACACACTCCAGTCACGCTGGTCTCTGAATCACTTTCTAATAAACATCTTCTACACCTTCTTCAAGGCCTGGATATTAATACTGTGGTAATAACAAAACACCTAAAAAAGAATAATGGAATTGAACTAAGTCAGCATGGATTTATGAAAGGGAACTCATGTTTAAACTAAATTATTGGAGATCTTTGATGATGTGACTAGTAGAATAGATAGGGTGCATTTATATTTTCAGAGGGCTTTCAATAAGGTCCTACACAGGAGATTGGTTGATAAATTACAGCACGTGGAATTGGGATTCTGGACTGGCATAGATTGAGAATTGGTTAGCAGACAGAAAGTAATGAATGGGAATGAACAGGGATAGGAATAACAAACTTGTTTCCTCTGCAGCATCGGAGGCTGAATAAAAGTACGTAAGGTTATGAGAGGCATAGACAGGGTAAGTAGTCAGAGTAGATTGGAGGAGTGAGAGGTGATCTCACTGAGTCTTACAAAATCCTTCCAGGGCATGTTTGAATAAATGCAGGGAGGATGTTCACTCTGACTGAGGCATCTCAGAATAAATAGTCAGCCATGTTGGACTGTAATGGCAGAGTAGATTCGAAACGCGATGGCTCACTCCTGCTCCAAATGCTTGTGTTCTTATATCTCTATTTAAAAAGTTCCAGAACTGCATTTTTGTTTCACAAGCTGTAGCACTCTACAAAGGGTCACAGACTGTTGACTGTTTCTCTTTCCATAGGTGCTGACTGACCTTCTGAGTTTTAACAACATTTTCAGCCTTTGTTTGCAATATACCTTACTTTCTTCAAAGATAAGTAAATATTAACTGTCAAGGCTTTCTCTTCCAAGATTAGCAATAACATTGTACAATTTATTTCTCATTATTATGACACAGCAGAGATATCATTTATTTGATGAGTATTAAGGCAGCATATTAAGTTGAAGCATTGTCATGTTAATTGTCTGTGATTACTGAGGTGCTAAATGAGTACTTAGCATTGGTATTGAGCAAGGAAGAAGAATGGAGGACAGTGAGATCAGGGCGGGCTACACTGATGTTCTGGGGCATGTTGATATCAACAGGGAGGAGCAATATTAAGGCAGTAAGTCCCCAGGGCCCAATGGGATCTATCCCAGGTTATTGAGAGAGCCAAGAGAGGAGATTGCTGGGGCCTTCTATATGATTGCTGAGACCTTTGTATCCTCTTTAGCCATAGGCAAGGTCCCAGAAGACTGGAGAATAGCCAGTGTTGTTACTTTGTTTAAGAAAGAGAAATAGTTAATATCTTGGGTCAATAACCCTTTGTCACAACTGGGAAATTGGGAGGTACGAGTTAACTTTCAGTAGAGAGAAAGTGGGGTAGAGATTTGGTAAAAAGGGAATACCTGTGATTGGGTGGGTTGTAATGGCTTAATTGGGGTAGTTACCTGCACTTTAAGCATCTTGGTCTGTTAATGGCAAGGTTGTGAGACCTGCCTGGCACATCAGAATTACACAAGTAGGATAAGGAAAACAGCTTGTTTGATTAAAAAAAATGGAAAAATTCCAGCAGGTCAGTCAGTATCTGTAGAAAGAGAAATGGATAGAGTTTCAGATTGGGGATGCTTCATCAAACCTGAGTAGGAGAGTAACAAATTAGTCTAGGTGGGGAGGGCAAAGATGGGGAAGGTGATGGGTGGAACAAAGGGATTTTCTCTGATATGATGATATCATGTGGCAATTGGGAATCAGATTAAACTACTACAGCTGTGTAATTTGACGCTAATGTAGTTCTGGCCTACTGGAACATGCCCAGCAGGCTAGACACAAAGGGAAAAGAAATAGGGCAGGAATGTTGAATTTCTGCATTTTGACGGGAAGAAAGAGTAAGTTATCCAAAGTTGGAGAATTCTTGACTGAGTTTGGAAGGCTGCAACATAGCCAGAGCGAAGGTGAAATGTTGTTCCTCGAGCTTGAATTGGATCTCATTGTAATGGTGCAGGAGGCCCCAGACAAAGAGATCAAGAGAGCAAATGGAATAATGGATTAAAATGCAGGCAACTGGAAGCTCAGATTCACTCCAGTGGACTGAGCACAGGTGCTTCACAAAGAGATCACCCAGTATGGGTTTGGTTTCTGGAACGTAGAGGAGGCCACTTTGTGAACAGCAAATGCAGTACAGTGGATTTGAAGAAGTGCAAATTAATTGTTGCTTCACCTGGGAAGACTTCTTGGGTTCCTAGATGCTGGAAAGGGAAGAAGTAAAAGGAAGGTCACTGGGGAATGGTGGGCAGGGATGGAGGAGCGGAACAGGGAGCCGAGAAGGGAGTGGTCCCTCCAAAATGTTGAAAGGTGAGGGGAGGGGAGTACATGTCTGGTGGTAGAATCTTGTTGGATGATAGTTTTACTTTGTTTAGTAGGCTATATGGATTTATATAAATTCCCAAGCAGTAATTTGAGATCATTAGCTACAATTTTAGACAGGATAATTGGATTGATATCCTTGAATCAAATAAGGTTGTGAGAAGAATTGATAGAGATGTACATGATCATTACCTTTACGCACGTGTGCGTGTGTGCGCACGTCTTTCAATGTAATGTAAACTTTATGTGTTTAAATAAGGTAAAGAGCTGAGTTAAGGACCAGGGGACATGGATCCAAAAGGATGGGCAAAGGATACACAGAAGATTTGAGGAAAAACCTACTTATATAGAGTGGATGCAGTTTAAACTTCCTGCTTGTAAAAATGATGGAAACAGAGTCAATCGGTGTGTTCAAAAAGAGTTATGTAGGGAAAATAATAGCGGATTCACAGAGAAAGAGCAGGAAATTAAGCCAACTGGATTGATCTGCGTGGACCCATGGGGCCAAGTGGTTTGTATCTGCTCCTTCACGAACCAGCTGAATGCCAGTCTTTCAATAGTTTCAAAGTTGTGAGGACATGTAACATCATAAACACAAATATTATTGGTTATTTAATGGAGTTCTGTTTGGTTTGCAGGGGCCAGAGGAAACACTACACACTCGGAACCTGGTACACCTGACCAACACCAGCCTAGCCAAACACACCCCTCCTTTACAGTTGGGGCGCAGGTTGGTACATTACAACTTTACATGGATGGCACATCACCTGCGTTTGTTCGTGAATGTATGCAAGTGCAAATCAATCTCTTTGTTAGAAATCATGATTCAAATTCTGTCAAATTATTGTATATGTGCCTTTCATGACTGATTGTGCTTATTAAGAAGTTAAACAGGATAACATTTCTGTAAATCCATTGTCATTGTGTATGTGTGAGGGAATGATGTAGATTTAACGAATTAATGATCAACGATTTAGGAAAAGCTTCTTCCCTTCCACCATCAGATGAACCCATGAACACTACTTCATTATTCTTTTTTTTTGCACTATTTATTTATTTTGTAATTTATAGTAACTTTATGTCTTTGCACTGTACTGCTGCCGCAAAACAACAAATTTCACGACATATAAGTCAGTGATAATAAACCTGATTCTGATTTGTTTCTGCAGTCAGAGGCAATTGAATCTCCATCTATTTGTATAAGGAATTGCTTAGCGTCATTGTGAGTTTGTTGACCAGTTCGAGTGAACGGCTCTTGCTTGCTACTGCACTTATCTATCCAATTTATCAATATCTGTACTTCCTGCCTTCATTATCTCTGGACACCTGTTTAGCATTAGTCACCCCTTTCTGCTTCGCCTTGCCAATGACATCCAAAGGTTGGGGCCCCGTTATTCATCATCACTTAAAAAATGCACCAAGTTGATGCTGAATGGGTGATCCATGCCAGTTTGACGTGGTGTACTTTGGGAACGATTTTATTGCATGCATGTTTTATAAGGCATTGTGCACATGAGCAATAGGATTTGCAGTCCTCGTGCAGTTATGCACCTTAACTGTGTGTGATTTTGGGAACTGATCCCCCCCTTGAATGAGGTGCTGCCGTGCCTGAAGGCCTTAATGACAGTCCTGGGTGAAAAGTGCCAGGAGGAACCTGATTGTGAGTTCCCAATGCCGGAATGGAGAATATAGCAGAAGAGGTAGATACCTGGAGGGAGGATAGGAGTCCTAATTATTTCTCAAAACAGTAAGAGGTTTTGCCTGAATAACAAACAGATTCTGTTGTGTCTTCTCTAACAGTTTCCCAACAACAATGCAAGAAAGGTCTATCCCTTTACGTTGTGTGCTTCCTTCATTTAGGGCCTGCTTGTAGCGTGCTCTGTTTCCTGACAGAGAACAGGATATGTTGCATATCCACATTATTGTGTAACAGCGCCATGTTGAGCTGGCATTGTACAATGATCAACATCATAGTGTGTGCATCGTGTACGTGGCTCATAGGTGTCAAGAACATGGAAATATGACGTCACAATCACATGTAGTGATCAATTTTACTCATAGTTCAGTTGGTTAGCAAATAAAAACTTAAATTTCTAGACCACATAGTCATATTTTTGGTCATTCCTTGGATCTTGTACCCGGAGATCTTCCATGGTGCCAGACAGAGTCTCTAACCTTTGGTCAGATTATATGACTATTTGTCCAGCGATTGCCCAGCAATAACATTAAAATATTGCAACTCTTCATGCAATGTACTGTTATTTTAGTGTTATATAAGATTATTCAAGGCATCTGGAAAAATACCACCAATGATATCTTTGCAAAATTCTTCAAATTCACTGAAGCATAAGTGAACCAATGTCAGTATCTTCTTCCAGGCCCTCGTTCCCAATATTGAGGCCCCAGTTAAACTCAGTCAATTATGTGGAGTAGGCTATGCCATCTGCATGGCCAGCACCAGACTCCCAAAACAAACCCTCTTTTCCAAGCTCTGTCATGGGATGAAATTACCAAAGAGACAGAGGAAAATATGATCAAAACCTCCATGAAGAAACGCGGCATCCCACCCACTCCTGAGAATCTCCAGCTCATGACAGCTCAAACTAAAGAAAGAGTATTCCTGATGGTATTGATATCCTCAAGGCTTTGCATCAGGGGCACTCAGAAGCCCTGCATAAGCCATGGATGGAGTGCACCACCTCACAAACTACCCACAAGTCTGCCACATTGGTCAGCACCCATCCCTTCTGTGGAAGAGTCTGCAGTTCCAAGATTAGCCTCTTAGCCACCTTTCGGACAATCACACCACTGAATCCGACGTGGTACTGAAAAGCGTAGTCTTCTTGAAAATCAGTAAAATGTCTATAGACATCTTTGATGGAAAAAACTAACAGCTTTTCCCACAAGCCTTAAGTCACTGGTAACAATCTTGCTCCTGAACCAGAAGGGTACATTCAAGCCCAACTCTTGAGGTTGAAGCACACAATGTGAGCTGACACTTCGTGCAGTATTGGGGACTCCTGCACTGTTGGATTTATTGTCTTTTCAGCCAAGGCCCTGACTCTTCGCTATTGATCCCACGACAATCTTTTGTTTCTTGCAATCCTGTATCCTTGCTAATATTTCAACCCTAAAAAGCAGGAGAGGACAATGATTTTCTGGGAGTAGGACCTTTTGACTCCTGGATGAGGGAGGAGTGCTTTGCAAGTCACTACAGCCCTGAATTTCTTCAATGTGGAACCTGCAGAGAGCAAGGAATGCCAGCCATTTGTCTAACAGGCAATGCTTTGGTGTCAGAATAGCCACTCAATCTAATTACAGAGGCAGGGCTGCAGTTCACAGATATCATTGCAATACACATACAATTTCAATAGCAGTTCGAGTGAGGGCCACACAGTCCTGAAGATCCACTGAGCAGACTGGGTTGTAATTGTTTCAACTTCTTAACATTCCCTGTGGATCAGAAAGAGCAAGAAGAATTGCGCAGGAATTTCTAGTGCGGAAATTACAGTGGCCCTGGCAGAGATATTTAAAACATCCTTAGCCACGGGTGAGGTGCCAGAGGACTGGAGGATAGCTAATGTTATTCCATTGTTTAAGAAAGGCTCTAAGAATAAGCTGAGAAATTATAGACCGGTGAGCCTGACATCAGTTGTGGGTAAATTATTGGAAGGTATTCTGAGGGACGGGATATATAAGTATTTGGGTAGACATGGACCGATTAGGGATAGTCAACATGGCTTTATGCGTGGCAGGTCATGTCTAACCAATCTAACAGAGTTTGTCAAGGAGGTTACCAGGAAGGTTGAAGACAGTGGACGTTGTCTACATGGACTTTGGCAAGGCCTTTGACAAAGTCCTGCATGGGAGGCTGCTCCAGAAGGTTAAGTCGCTCGGCATTCAGGATGAAGTAGTCAATTGGATTCAATGTTGGCTTAGCGGGAAAAGCCAGAGAGTGGCAGTAGATGGTTGTCTCTCTGATTGGAGGCCTGTGACTAGTGGTGTGCCGCAGGGATCGGTGCTAGGTCCGTTGTTGTTCGTCATCTATATTAATGATTTAGAAGATAATGTGGTAAACTGGACCAGCAAATTTGCAGATGACACCAAGATTGAGGGTGTAGTGGACAGCGAGGAAGGCTATCAAAGCTTGCAGGGTAATCTGGACCAGCTGGGAAAATAGGCTGTAAAATGGCAGATGGAATTTAATTCAGACAAGTGTGAGGTGATGCACTTTGAGAGGACAAACCAGGATAAGACTTATACAGTAAGTGGTAGGGCTCTGAGGTGTGCGGTAGAACAAAGGGACCTGGGAATACAGGTCCATAATTCTTTGAAAGTGACATCACAGGTAGATAGGGTCGTAAAAAGAGCTTTTGGCACATTGGCCTTCATAAATCAGGGCACTGAGTACAGGAGTTGGGATGTTATGTTGAAGTTGTACAGGATGTTGGTGAGGCCGAATTTAGAGTATTGTGTGCAGTTCTGGTCACCTACCTACAGAAAAGATATCAGTAAGCTTGAAAGAGTGCAGAGAAAATTTACACGGATGTTGCCAGGACTTGAGGACCTGACTTATAGGGAAAGGTTGAATAGGTTAGGACTTTATACCCTGGAGCTCAGGAGAATGAGGGGAGATCTTATAGAAGTATACAAAATTATGAGGGGTATGGATAGGGTTTTTCCCCTCAGGTTGGGTGAGAATAGAACTAGAGGTTACTGGTTTAGAGTGAAAGGTGAAATATTTAAGGGGAATCTGAGGGGGAACGACTTCACTCAGAGGGTGGTCCGAGTGTGGAACGAGCTGCCAGTGGAAGTGGTAGATGTGGGTTCAATTGTAATATTTAAGAGAAGTTTGGATAGGTGCATAGATGAGGGAGGTATGGAGGGATATGGTCTGGGTGCTATGGTAGATGGGACTAGGCAGAAAACCAGGCTGGCATGGACTAGGTGGGCCGAAGGGCCTCTTTCTGTGCTGCAGTGCTCTATGACTCTAGGAGCCGTTTCCTGATCCAAGAATGTTGCTCTCCTTGGTTATTGCTTTCCTTGAGCTTATCTCATTCAGCTCTATACATGAAGGTCCACCCCCTCCTGTTACCTTTTGCACCCTCAGGTTTTGTGCGGCCCTGCTCCATAAGAGAGGGAGAAGTGTATCACCCAATATGTTTGGGTGATGTGGTTGTCATGGCTGAATGGCAATCAATGCAAGCTGTAAGGTGCAGTTATGGGGTTTGTAGCTAAGTGTGCAGGATTGCAGAGATAGCATCTGAATGTTAGGTTCGAGTCCTGTTTGGTAGATATTACTGGTAGGTAACTGATAGGATTGTGGTGGATTGAGCACCAGTCGAGAAAGGTGCTGAAGTTGATAGAATGAACTATCTGATGCTTCATTTAATGACCTTGCCCTTCAATCATGAAATCATTGAACTTCTCGTGCCATTGGATCCAGTTTATGGTATTGGCTTGTGACATGAGCCTCCAAAGTTATCACCAGGCTCTTCCCATCAACCATGTGTCTGGAGGCATCCTGTTCTTCTGGAGAAGCAAGACATTTAATCCAACCTTTTACCTCCTCCATCAAGGTCTCCAGTGTGGCTTCTGAAAACCTTGGAGCTCTGCCTCTCCAGTGTTGTACAATTCTTCATCATTTACTGGATCAGAGCAACTGAACTGCGGCACAGTGGTTCAGGGAGCCATTCAAGAGGGGGCAGAGAGGAGAAACGTAGTTGTGATTGGGGATAGTATAGTCAGGGGAATGGACACAATTCTCTGTCGCAAGGATTGAGAAACGCAAAGGCTATGTTGCCTGCCTGGGTTTGGGTCACCTTGTCTGACCTGCAGAGGAGTTTGGAATAGGAGGGGAAAGATCCAGTTGCCGTGGTCCATTTGGGCATCAACGATGGAGGTAGAACAAGGAAAGAGGTTCTGCTGAGGGAATTTGAGCAGCTAGGGACTAAATTAAAAAGCAGAGCCAAATAAGTAATAATCTCTGGATTGCTACCTCAGCCACATGCAAATTGACACAGGGTCAATGAGATCCGAGAGTTAAATGCATGGCTCAAAGATTGGTGTGGGAGAAGTGGGTTTGAATTCGTGGGACATTGGCACCAGTGTTGGGGAAGGAGGGAGCAGTTCCAATGGGACGGGCTCCACTTGAACCACGCTGGGACCAGGGTCCTGGCGAATTGCATAACTAGGGCTGTAGATAGGGCTTTAACCTAAATAGTAGGAGGGTGGGTTCAACAGATTGGAAGAGTAAAGGGAAGAAGAGTGCAGGATACGTTTTGAAGTCTCCAGAATAAGTTTAGAAAGGGATAAGAATTTAACTTCAGGCAACTTGCGACAAATTTGAGAAGAAGGGTGGTGAATACAGGACCGCAGGTCTTATATTTGAATGCACTCAGTATATGAAATAAGGTAGATGAACTCATAGCACAGTTAGAAACTGGCAGATATGACGTTGTGGGCATCACAGTCGTGATTGAAAGAAGATCAGAGCTGGGAACAAAACATCCAAAGATACACATCCTATGGAAAAGACAGGCAGGTGGGCAGAGGGGGTGGGGTGGCTCTGTGGGTAAAAAATGAAATCAAATCCTTAAAAAGAAGTGAGATAGGATCAGAAGATGTAGAATCCTTGTGGGTAGAGTTAAGAAAATGCAAGGGTAAAAAGACCCTGATGGGAATTATATACAGGCCTCCGAATAGTAGCCAGGATACGAGGTACAAATTACAGCAAGAGATAGAAAAGGCATGTAAAAACGCTAGCGTTACAGTGGTCATGGGGGATTTCAATATGCAGGTAGTCTGCGAAAATCGGGTTGGTACTGGATTTAAGGAGAAGGAATTTGTAGAATGCCTACGAGATGGCTTTTTAGAGCAGCTTGTGGTTGAGCCCACTTGGGAAAAGGCAATTCTGGATTTGGTGTTGTGCAATGAACCAGATTTGATTAGGGAGCTTAAGGTGAAGGAACCCTTAGCAGGCAGTGATCATAGTATGATAGAATTTGCCATGCAGTTTGAGACGGTGAAGCTAAAATTGGATGTATCAGTATTAAAGTTGAGTAAAGGTAACTACAAAGGCATGAGAGAGGAGCTGGCCAAAGTTGATTGGAAGGGGACCCCAGCAGGGATGACGGTAGAGCAGCAATGGCAGGAGTTTCTGGGAGTAATTCGGAATATGCAGGATCAGTTCATCCCAAAGAAGAAAAAGCATTCTAAAGGGAGGATGAGGCAACCGTGGCTGACAGGAGAAGTCAAAGACAGCAGAAAAGCAAAAGAGGGCATACAATATTGCAAAAATTAGTGGGAAGCTAGAGGATTGGGAAGCTTTTAAAAACCAACAGAAGGTAACTCAAAAAAAGCAATAAGGGGAGAAAAGATGAAATAAGAAGGTAAGCTAGCCAATAATATAAGAAGATACAAAAAGTTTTATTCAGATATAAAGAGTAAAAGAGAGGCAAGAGTGGACATCGGACCGCTGAAAAATGACACTGGAGAGATAGTAATGGGGAACAAAGAAATGGCGGATGAACTAAATAAGTATTTTGCGTCAGTCTTCACTGTGGAACGTGCCAGAAATTCGAGTTAGAGCAGAAGTGAGTGTAGTCACTATTGCTAAGGAAAAGGTGCTTGGGGAAACTGAAAGGTCTGAAGGCAGATAAATCACCTGGACCAGATGGACTACACCCCAGGGTTCTGAAAGAGGTAGCTGAAGAGATTGTGGAGGCATTAGTAGTGATCTTTCAGGAATCACTAGTCAGGAATTGTTCCGGAGGACTGGAAAATCGCAAATGTCACTCCACTCTTTAAGAAGGGAGGGAGGTAAAAGACATGAAATTATTGGCCAGTTAGCCTGACTTCAGTGGTTGGTAAGATGTTAGAGCCCATTATTAAGGGTGAGGTTTCAGGGTACTTGGAAGCTCATGATAAAATAGACCAAAGTCAGCATGGTTTCCTTAAGTGGAGATTTTGCCTGAAAAATCTGTTGGAACTCTTTGAGGAAGTAACAGGCAGGATAGACAAAGCAGAGTCAGTGGATGTTGTTGACTTGGATTTTCAGAAGGCCTTTGACAAGGTGCCACACATGAGGCTGCTAAACAAGATAGGAGCCAATGGTATTACAGGAAAGGTACTAGCATGGATAGAAGATTGGCTGACTGGTAGAAGGCAAAGAGTGGGAGTAAAGGGGGCCATTTTTGGTTGGCTGCCAGTGACTAGTGGTGTTCTGCAGGGGTCAGTGTTGGGTCTGCTACTTTTCACATTACATATTAATAATCTGGATGACAGAATTGAGGGCTTTGTGGCCAAGTTTGTGGACGATACAAAGATAGGTGGAGGGGCAGATGGTGTTGAGGAAGCAGGGAGTC
Source organism: Pristis pectinata (assembly GCF_009764475.1). Classification (NCBI taxonomy): domain Eukaryota; kingdom Metazoa; phylum Chordata; class Chondrichthyes; order Rhinopristiformes; family Pristidae; genus Pristis; species Pristis pectinata. The sequence continues at coordinate 96,298,434 of NC_067413.1, forward strand.
TAAAGAAGGACTTGGATAGGTTGGGAGAGTGGGCAAAGAAGTGGCAGATGGAATACAGCGTAGGGATGTGTGTGGTCATGCTCTTTGCTGGAAGGAATAAAGGCATAGACTATTTTCTAAATGGGAAGTGAATTCAGAAATCAGAGGTGCAAAGGGTCTTGGGAGTCCTAGTGCAGGGTTCCCTAAAGGTTAACTTGCAGGTTGAGTCGGTAGTAAGGAAGGCAAATGCAATGTTAGCATTCATTTCAAGAGGACTAGATTATAAAAGTAAGGATGTAATACTGAGGCTTTATAAGGCATTGGTCAGACCACATTTGGAGCGTTTTGAACAGGTTTGGGCCCCATATCTAAGAAAGGATGTGCTGGCATTGGAGAGGGTCCAGAGGAGGTTTATGAGAATGATCCTGGGAATAAAAGGGTTATCATATGAGGAGCATTTGATGGCTCTGGGCCTGTACTCACTGGAGCTTAGACGGATGAGGGCGAATCTCATTGAAACCTATCGACTATTGAAAGGCCTGGATAGAGTGGGCATGGAGAGGATGTTTCCAGTAGTGGGAGAGCCTAGGACCAGAGGGCACAGCCTCAGAATAGGAGGATGTCCCTTAAGAACAGAGCTGAGGAGGAATTTCTTTAGCCAGAGAGTGGTGAATCTGTGGAATTCATTGCCACAAACAGCTGTGGAGGCCAAGTCATTGGGTATATTCAAAGCAGAGGTTGATAAGTTCTTGATTAGTAAGGGCGTCAAAGGTTACAGGGAGAAGGCAGAAGAATGGGGTTGAGAGGGAAAAATAAATCAGCCATGATCGAATGGTGGAGCAGACTGGATGGGCCAAATGGCCTAATTCTGCTCCTATGTCTTATGGTCTTATTTCCCTGCAACTATTCTCTTTCACATACTCATCAATTCTCCCCTAATTCTCCAGACATCCACCTATGCCAGTGATAATCTTTACTGGAGCTTATCAACCAGCATGTCTTTGGGATGTGAGAGGAAACTAGAGCACAAGGGCAAAACCTATACCGTCTCAGGAAAATATGCAAACCCTACACAGAGCAGCAGAGACAATAGCACTACCTGCTGCACCACTGAAGACCATTTCAGATAGAGAAGTGATTTCTTCCCCCAAAAGATGGTGCATCTTTTGAATTCTTTACCCGCATGAGTGGTGGAGGTGGGTCCTTGGATATTCAAGGTGGATGTTGTCAGATATTTGAACTACACTGGAGTCAAGGTGTATTGGGAGGTGGGAAAATGGTGTTGAGGCTAAGATTGGATCGGCCATTATCTTATTGAATGGCAGAGTAGGCTCAAGAAACAGATAGAGCCTCTCCTGTTCCTTTTATTTCTATGTAGCCTTCCAATAATGGCTCATAATGCTACTCTACCTGTAGGAATCACATCATCATAAAAGGAATGTAGACTGAAAAACCTTTCAGTATTTGAAATTGAATGGTGGCATTGATATACTGACTTAGGATTCCTGGAAACTTATCTGCCATGTAAATTATTGTAACTGTTGGAATCATCCAATACTACCGAGGAGTAGGCGACCCACATCCGAACTGAATCAGACTGATAAACAATGAGATTGCAGTTTAAAAAGCAGCCAAACTCATCCAGAACTGAGGACAGTGGAATGCATTGAGAGCTATAAATTAGCTGAGTGCTGGAACTACAGCGGTAGCCAGGATAGTAATAGAACAAATCTGCCATCACCACTCCTCGGGCTCAGTTATTTAAACAATTATAGTTTTGTTTGTAAGCTTTTCCAGTTTCCCAGCAATTCTTACAGATTTCACAGTTACAGGAGATACAAATTTCAATAAACATTGCTGGATTTCAGCCACAGCATAGCAATGAGCAGAGGGGAATAACTGCGAGAAATAATGCCCGTGCTGAATTCTCAGTGCTTTGGAAAAAATCCCAATTGTAGAAGTTTTTCAGCCGGTAAATTGCACAACTGCTCTGACCCTGTTGCTGAACATTCAGTTGACACAGTCAATTCAAGGGCACCATTGTCAATTTTCCTTCTACCCTTTTATCTCATTCATACCATTTGGGATATTTCAATTCTGGTTTCATTTGAGAGTGTGGAACATTTAAAATGTAAACAGAGAACTTACTAATTGGAAGTAAGCAATCTCGAGATGAGTCATGAAGTAATTTTGAGACCAACCATCTGCTCACCAGGTATATTTCAATTTTATGCATTAGCAATTTGCATTTCAGCTGAGGAAAAAATAAACTAGAATCTGACAATAAGATTCTTGAAAGAAAACAAAAATTTAGTGCAATAACAAAAGAATATCTGGTGAAGAATTTACCTTGGGAACTGAATACATTTACAGAATCTCAGAAACTTTGAGCTGAGCATAGCCGAATGAGTAAGAGATGAAATTTCATTCATTAGGAATGACTTTTGCTAATTTTATTTGCCAATGCCATTTCCTTTGAACATGTGTTATTCCTGAACACTATTCCAAAGTGTTGCCAACAATAACATTCAAAAACATTGGTATTTACTTGACTGACCAGGCTTTCTCGTGGGTTATTTATTCCAAAATTCCACAGAATAATTCCGCACAATTTATTACTGGCACATCCCTCCCCACCATCAGTAGTGTCTGCAGGAGGCACTGCTCAAGAAGGAAACATCCATCAGCAAAGATCCCCACCATCCAGACCATGCCATCTTCTCACTGCTACCATCAGGCAGGAGTTATAGAAGCCTAAAGTCCCACACCACCAGCTTCAAGAACAGTTACTTCCCTTCAACCATTTGGTTCTTGAACCAACCAGCAAAACCCTAATCACTACAACACTATGATCACTTGGCAATAAATGGGATTTTGTGGGTTTTTTGTTCTAATTGTGTTCTTTCTTGTAAAAATTGTTTATAATTTGTGTTTAATTTGTTTTTCTTGTGAATGCTGCTTGTATGATGCAATGTGCCTGTGATGCTGCTGCAAGTAAGTTTGTCATTGCACCTCTGCGTACATGTACTTGTGCAAGTGACTATAAACTCGACTTTGACTTTAATGGTGCTGATAGAATGTGCTGAAAGGAAGTTTAACCTGAATAATGTGGGGTAGACTTCTGTTATTTTTGGGTGGGAGCACAACCCAGCTACAGTCTGTCCAGTTCCAGATTTAACATATCAGATGGTGGGGAGAAATTTACTTAATAAAGACTAAATTTTAATTGTTTCATGTGGATGGGGACGTACTGCTGCACTTAACATCCTTAATGTTATTTAGCTCTTTTAGAAGTTAATTAGCTCTTTTCAATCTGTTTTTAATGTCTCCAATTTTTACATGAGCAGACCAAGTTTCCTGGAGCTCTGGAAACTGACCATTGAAATGAAGGCTAGTTTGAGCCATGTGGTTGGTATTCAACCAGTCTCTGTCTTATCTAAAGAAAATATCACTCAATGAGCCAATGTCTTAATTCCCTCACACGTTAACCCTATGGGTTTTATGTGGATGCAGCTTTAAAGATTTCAAATTGCCACAGTCAGGAGGCAGATTGGATGTGTTTGTTAAGACTTTAGATGAGGAGGATGGTCACTGTTCTTGGCAGCAGTGACATACGCTGATGGGATCAGGGCATGCTCAAGAGTGTGGGTCAACAAAGGGAGGTCCAAAGTAAGGAGCCACATAAGAGCAAAATTACACAGCAGAAGGTTTGAGGTTACTGAAGGCATTTCCCATGCCGTTAGGTTAATAGACAAGTTCTCAGCTAGTTTTGCCTCTTGGGGAAACCAGTGCTGAGATGGTCACATCAAGTGGCAGCAGATGTCTACAGTCTTCTCCAAGAACCAGGTCCTTGATCGACCATATAGCCACACATTGCCACTAGCTCCAAAAGTGATTGTTGCTCTCCAGACTTTTGATTCTAGCTGCTGCTTGGACTATACTAATGATACATCTCTGATTTCCCCCAGTTGGCTGCTCGTAACAAAGGCTGTGAGACTAGACAACATTCCAGCCTGCACTCCAGATTCTCCTCAAAGCCTTGGGCAAAACATGAATCAATGAGCTGAATTCTAGAGCTGAAGTAAAAGTGTCTGCCCTTGACATCAAGGTGACCGCATAAAATCAAAGTCAGTGAGCATCAATGGGAAAACACTGTGGTGGTTAGAGTCATAATTTGCATGTAGAAAGACAGTTTATCTTTCTAGGTCTATCTTCCCAGCTCCTGGCATCATATCAGGATTTCCTCAAGGCAGTGTTCTAGACCCAACCATCTTCAGATGCTTCATCAATGACTTCTAACCACCTTAAGGTCAGAAGCATGGAAGTTTGCTGATGATTACACAATGTTCAACTCCATTCGCCATCACTCTGCAAATGAAGCAGCCCATACCTGCATCCAGCAAGACCTAGACAACATTCAGGCTTGGGCTGCACAAACTTGCACCACACAAGTGCCAGGCAATAGTTAGCCACACTGACAGAGTTGAGCCGCCTACCCCTAATATTCAATAGCATTACTATTGCTGAATCCACCACTGTCATCATCTTGGGGGGAGTGACGTCATGACCAGAATCTCAGTTGGAGGAACCACATTAATATAGTGGCTACAAGAACAGGTCAGAAGCTGGATATTCTGCAACAAGTCATTCACCTTCCACCACCTACAAAACACAAGTCAAGAGGGTGATGGACTACTCTCCACTTGGAATTGGAATTGGTTTATTATTGTCACAAGTACCGAGGTACAGTGAAAAACTTGTCTTGCATACCGTTCATACAGATAAATTCATTACACAGTGCATTGAGGTAGTACAGGGTAAAACATATACAGAATGCAGAATAGCATATTTCCAACAACACCCAGCAAGCTCAGTAACATTAAGGACAATGCAGCCCACTTGCACAGTGTCCCAATCACTACCCTCAACGTTCATTCTGTCCAGCCCGTGGTGCACTATGCATGCAGTCTACAAAATGTTCTGCGGTTACTTGTCCAGACTGTTCTGACAGCTTCTCCCACTTCCATGACTTCTACCACCAAGGAGAACAAGAGCATCAGGTTCATGGAAAACCTTCTACCTGCAGCCCTCCCCTCCCCACCCCCACAACTTACCATTGTCGTTGGATCTAAATTCTTAATCTCCCTATGCGGCAGTGTTGTGGATGAACTGCAATGATTCAAGGTGGCATTTCACCACTGCCTTCTCAATAGTATTTAAGGATGGATGTTAACTACTGATCTTGACAGCCATGCCCACATCCCAAAAATGAATACATAAAGTAAAACCTAACTGTACCTCTGGCTCTCTTGTAACTCTGGCATCTATCCCACAGTGCTGAACATTGCGCAGGTAAGTACTATCAACAAAAAGCAGGCATATCCAGTCTGAATAATCACTGCCCGATCAATCCAATCTGTATCATCAGCAAATCATACATTGAAAATGTTGTCAGCAAAGGTATCAAATAATACAGGCAGTCCCCTGGTTACGTAAGTGTTCCATTCCTGAGAACTGTCCAGAAGCCGATTTTTCCGCAAGTCAGAAACGTCAGTTTCCTATACTAACCCATATCAAAGCTCTATGTACACTTTCTATAATTCTTTTGTTTCATTGAATATCCACCCTAACCCTACCCATAATTAAACTGATGGAATATATACTGTATCCCATCATTAATAAATACCATGAAACATTTTATTAGTAGTAGCTTGAAAAATGCTTTAAAAATGTATGGGAGAATTTGCTTAAAGACAGATTTCCATAAGTCAGGTCATTCGTATCTCTAGGAGCCCCTGAACTTACTAACCAATAACTTGCTCACTAATGCTCAGTTTAGGTTTTGGTCAGACCATTTGGCTTCAAACAAAGAGCTGGATTCTGGAAGGTGAGATTGACTTGACAAGAGGACAACATTTGACCATGTATGGCATCAAGGAGCCCTCCTATAACTGAGGTCCATATGTATCAAGGGGAAAATGCTCCAGTGACTAGATTCTTATTTCACACAATGGAAGATGGTGGTGGTCATTAAGAGGGCTATTGTTGTAGCTACAGGACATCAGTGCAGGAGTTTCTCAGGGGACTGTTCTAGCCCTAGCCATTGTCACCTGTTTCATCAATGACTTTGCTTCATCATAAGATTAAAGTACAGATTTTCCCTGATTATTGTGCAATGTTTAGTTCCATTTGCAAATGCTCAGAATTTGAAGCAGTCCATGCTTACATGACAACTCCCAGGCATGGCCTGATATGTGGCAAGTGACATATGATAATGCCTGCTCACAACAAATGAGGGTTTAACCATTTACCTTTCAAATTCAGTGACAAGGGGGAGCATACTTGTCAACATCTTTTGAGCCCCATCTTATCTACAAGAATTGAAACCATCATGTCATCTATGATTCTTAATGCAAACAACCTCCTCAGAATATCCAAAGGGCTGTCTAATTCGATGATCAATCTCTATGAACAACAGTTCACTCTCTGCAAAGTCTATGTATATTTGTTGCCATACCCTTGTGCATCATTTCCATGACTGCAAGGGAACTGTTGTTTTTTTGCTTGCCAACTGATACACCTCTCAGTTGCATTAATGCCCTTATGTAATCCAGCCCACTTGAGATAGCTCTGTCATCACACATACAAAGGTGTCGATCATGTAAATCACTTAACCAAGATCCGATTTCCTCAGGAGATGCACCTTTGGATCCCCCTGTGGCATGCCCTTTGTTAACTGATAACTCAACCTTGCAAACAAAATATGAGCAAATATCTTTATCTAAATCAGACCCATGTGCCTGCCAACCTTTTGCAGTGTAGTAATTTATCCTGACTGACACAGTGTACCTTTAGTTGCCTCAGAAAAATTATCTGTAGTGATATCATCCCATTCAAGAATATAATGTTAAATATTTCTTCCCTATTTGCAGTGGCTGGTACTGGGGTGATAATCTTTACAATATCAGTATTGCTGTTGTGCTACTGATCTTCTGTGCTGAAGATCCCAGTTGTAAGCAGACAGAATTAAAACTCATCTTTGCACTCATTGCTACAACCAACATGAGAATTGGTTATTTTGAATCAAAATAGCTGTCAAGAAATTATGGTCATTTATGATTGTAAATCTAGCTCTATACAGATGCTTATAGAAAGTCCACATTCCAAAAGTCAGAGACAATGCTTGTCATTTTACTTGGGAATAGTTTTGCTCACTGGCACCATCTCCCAGTGGACCAGCACATGAGAGATCACTGCACTGACAGGTGCATCACAAGCTCATTGGATTTATTTCAATACATCATTGTGTACAACCATAGTCCTTTCTGTGAGCTGTCTGTTACTAAACTTCAATGTTTTGTCACAAGAGAAATAAAGGACTGCAGATGCTGGAATCTAGATGAAAAACACGATGATGCTGGAGGAACTCGGCAGGCCAGGCAGCATCCGTGGAGAAAAGCAGGCGGTCAACGTTTCGGGTCAGGACCCTTCTTAAGGACTGAAGAGAGGAAAAGGGGAAGCCCAATATATGGGAGGGAAAAGCAGAGCAGTGATAGGTGGACAAAAGAGGGGAGGTGGGGTGGGCACTAGGTGGTGATAGGTAGATGCAGGTAAGAGATAGTGATGGGCAGGGGAGGAAGGGAGCAGATCCACCGGGAGACGGGTCAAAGGCAGGGAGAGAGAGGAAAGGAATGGAAAAAACGGGGTGAAAAAAGAAAGAGAGGCTGGGAAAGGGAAGAAGAGGAGAAGCATGGTGGGGGGGGGTGTGGGGAAGGGGGGTGGGGATTACCTATAGTGGGAGAATTCAATGTTCGTGCTGTTAGGCTGCAAGGTTCCAAGACAGAAAATGAGGTGCTGTTCCTTCAGTTTGCACTTGGAGTTCTCCTGGCAGTGGAGGAGGCCGAGGACTGACATATATGTGATAGTGTGGTGGGGGTGGGGGGGGGGGTGGGTTGTTGAAGTGGCTGGCAACGGGGAGATGCAGATCGCGGTTACGGACAGAGCGCAGGCCCCGCACCTGCCGATCACTATCTCTTACCTGCATCTGCCTAGCACCGTATTGTGCCCACCCCCCACCTCCCCTCTTTTGTCCACTTATCCCTGCTCTGCTTTTCCCTCCTATATATCGGGCTTCCCCTTTTCCTATCTTCAGTCCTGAAGAAGGGTCCTGACCTGAAACGTTGACCGCCTGCTTTTCTCCACGGATGCTGCCTGGCCTACCGAGTTCCTCCAGCATCATCATGTTTTTCAACAATCTTATGATCTTTCAAATGTTGGCGACCCATTCAAGTGAATGTACTGGGGGCACCACCAATGGTTGGATCATGGATGGTGTATCTATAGGGGAATCCAGAGGTGAAAGAAAAGGTAAGAAGTACATGCTTTCGAACTTCAGTGCTTTTCCAACTACTGTTCTGCATTGTACAGGCAGAGAAATGTTAATCATAACAGGTTGCCAGGGTTCTTGTTATTAACTATTGGGTCATTATGGCCAATTATAAGGTGTACAGTGCTTTCTCATACCCAGTAATCAAAACTGAAAATGTTGGAAGCATTTAGCAAGTAAGGCCCTATCCATGAAGAGAGATAGAGAGTCAGTGTTTCAGGTCTATGACTTTCTGTCATCTGACACCCAGTAGCTACCTGTACTACATCCTTCTCCTTCAAGAAGCAAGAAGGAAATGCAAATAAGAAGTAAAAGACAAATACTATACACTGTCATGAAGATGAACCACCAGTTAAAAACATGCTGAATGCACTTGCAGGGCACACTGTTACACTAAATAAAGTTTGACTTAATTGTAACACCAGTGTGTAGTGAGGTGTCAAATGTGACCAAGCAGAACAATGTAACTGGGTAGAAATATTCCTGAATTTGTCAAAATGGTGATGATATTTTAGTTACAGAATTATTTCGTGAATTCCTAAAGCATAACTCCATTTATGTTTCTGAAGTAAATGGCTTTGTAATGACAACATGCATGACATTACGATGACTTCATCTAGCAGGCCTCACTTGCGTTGATCCTGTTTTCCAGATTGAAGTTGCATAATGCCACTATGTATTGGAGGATATGAAGTCTTTATAATTAAATGATATCTTGTCCAGCATTCTGTTTTGATATTACCGTACAAAGTTGTATCATTCTTATTAACCTAGTTCCCAATACTTGAAACTGTCCAATGGAGCAGAATTTCAAGGTCGTAATGACAGAGTTGGCCTTTTCCTTAACAGAGTTTATAGATGTGTCTGCAACAGTCCTGTCATGGCATGACCCCGTTCAGATACCCTCTCTATTTTCCTGATTACTGCTCATTTTACAGTTGCTTCTCTAACTTACTGTACAGTTATACGCACATCCTGTATAGGTTACTATACAGAACCTGTACAATACATACTTATTGTACAGGTTCTGAGTACATCTCATTCAATTCCTCCTGCAGTTGAGTCTTGCTGTAGGTGGCAAATGTTCTATTAATAATCATATAATTTCCTAAACTACAGCCAAACATGGCCGAGACAGCCTCCTCATTGATCATGTATATCTATGTGATGCTGTCATTGAGAATGTCATTCAACGATAAACAATGAACTTCAAAATCTCATCACGTGAAGTCAATTTATGTCACCTTCAGTCTCAGCAAATTTTAAGGCTGGAGGCCAAGGATTATATGACCGCAGAGGAACCACTTAGTGCAGACTATTTGGGTTTCCAAATTGATTAGTATTATGCATATCATTATGTTATAAATGAAATATAAAGGTGCTCTTAGAAAAACAGTCAGAAAAAAATAAATTGTTGAGATTAATAGATGTGTGCAAGCAGGCATGTTTGAAAGTGTGAATATGTATGTGTGAATGTACATGTGTGTATGTAACAAAATTTCATTTTACAAATTCAACATGCAGTATGACACTGAAAAAAGTAAAATCGCTGTATGTTTAGACACTAAATGACTGATGTGAATACTAAACACTGTAGCCCCTAACCTTGACACTTGTTCAATGTGAAGATGTACGTTGCATTGTATTTCAAGGACTTTCTGAAAGACCAATTAAGTTGTGAAGCTTCCATCAATTTCTAACTGTGATACCTCAATTGGAGATGGGGTGGACAGGAGCATGGAGTTCCATTGGCCATCTTGGGAGTGCACCATTAAGGCATTAACAGCACAATGTGATCACCTTTTCATGGTGTGTGTCAAAGATACATCACTTCCAAGTAGTGTCATGGGCAGAGGGGGGCAAGCACAGCACACAAGAACACAAGAAAATAGCAGCAGAAGTAGGGCCTTCAAGCCTGTCCAGCCCTTTAATGTGATCGTGTCTGAGCTATGCTGACCTCAACTCCTCTTCTGTGCTATTCCTCAACGCCCCTCTATTCTTCGATCTATCAAATGTTTACCCACCTCCACTTTAAACACTTCCAGTGATCCAGCTTCCACCACCACTTGGGGCAGAGAATGCCAGGGATTCACCACCCTCTGCGAGAAGAAATTTCTAAGTACCTTGGTTTTAAGTGATTGGTCCCTTATCTTGTAGTTATGCCCCCTTGTTCAAGACTCTCCCAAGAGTGAAATCATTGCAACATCTACCCTGTCAAGTGCACAAGGATGCAACACATGGATCTTTAGGGTCCTCCTATGCAGCTTCTGCTGAGATTCTAATCCTCAGTGAGAGCAACTACTCACCAGAAACCATTCATGTCAGTGTTCCAGTGTCAGTTTTGTAATGTTATGGAGTAAAGTCTTACTGCAGTTTGAGAGAATGATTTTATTCTGTCTTGTAAACTCAATGAAGTATGTATTTGATTTTACTCTAGGCGTGTTATAAAATGGAGGTCCATCATTTCTATTATTTATGGTGTTAATGATTCACCAGTGTGTAGCAGAATGTTTTCAAATTCGTTAAACACTTACAAAGAGTGGATATTTTTCGGTCTCATGACCCCTGTGAATGAACACAAATATTCTTTAATCAGATCTTGGATTGTTTGCTTCAGGAGGTGATCTATCTGGCTGAATTTACTACAACTGCCTTTCTTGATTCTAATTGGATAGGTTAGGATTTACACTGGCTCATTCCATTCAATGTGCAGAGGTTGAACAGGTCATTTTGCCAGTAAGTGGCAAAAGAGCATTCACCAAGTAACTAAACAGCCAGGTCAAGAAACAATGAGCCCAATTTACACAGATATCCTGTGAGGTTACAAGGAATCTGACAGATGAGCTTTAATAGACTGAATACAATGGGGGAGGTGGGGGAGTGGTGTGGGGGGCAAATCAGCAGTCACTCAGCTTAATTTCGGTAATGAATTTAATAATTAATTCTATTGTCCAACAGCGGTCAATTAATCACCTTAAATAAATTGCTGCTTACAGAGCTTAATTTGTAATTTATCATGTGACTTAAAATAATGACACTTGCTTAACCGTAAAGAAGCTTTGCAACTGCTCACGTTGCCATGGTGACAGTTTAACATGAAGCACAACAGTCTTATGAACTCCCTCTCTCTACCAGTCCATTAGACCAGGGGCATGTCTCGGGCAGGTCCCACAAGAATTACAGGGTTGGAAACCCCTGGCAAATACAGAAAAAGAAATCTAATCAAGTGTTGTACATTTGAAGCATCAGGGAGTGATCCAATAAAATGATGCTAAAGGCTGTGGAGACAATTTTGGCCAAATTGTAGCTACCATTAAATATGAGGAATATTCATACTAATTGCCAAATTACTCTTTCTGTTCTTTTCAGCCATTGTTAACAGCACAGCAGTTGGCCTCAGCTGTAGCAGGAGTGATGCCAACCAGCAATCCTGCCCTCAATCAGCCAATCCTCATACCGTTTAATATGGCTGGTCAACTTGGCAACCAGCAGGGGCTTGTTCTCACATTGCCAACCGCCAATTTAACCAACATCCAGGGCCTGGTTGCAGCAGCTGCCGCTGGAGGCATTATGACATTACCACTGCAAAACCTGCAAGGTAAGCAGCTATCACTGAACAACAAGCATCAAATAGGTCTGAGACTTTATGTCAGGGCTGTCACAGATTGACTTTCTTCCTGAACCTAATCTGCTTTCATTACTTCAAACTATTGCTTGCATTGACAGTCAAATATATTGTGCGTGATACCAAGGCATTTTTGATCTGTTTTACATGTGAGTCCCTTATTCTCAATGTTGCAATGATAAGGAGGTAATCCGCTGATGGCTATTGAAATATTTGGATGTTTCTATCAAGGATTAACTTGACTTAAACTGATGCTCTGCTGTCTGTTACAATATTTACTCATGGGATGTATACGACATCTATGGAAGCGTAACAAAATGAGTAATGGTGTTCAAACATTACTCTTTCATCTGGTATTAGATTGAGGAGTATAGTATAATCAAAAGATGGGAATACTGGACCAGATTTTCTAATCACTGGCAAAAGAATGGTGATTGCCATCAGCTTCAATGAAACCCATCCAGAAAGTTTCAGCAGGCTCTGTGGGGTGGATTCCCCCAACCTTGTTGCTTTCAGGCACCTGCTGGAGAAAAAGAGTAGCGTCCAGTAAGTGCGATGCGATCATGCTTGCTTAGTAACCAATTAGATGGAACAATCAAGTCAACTGCAAACCAAAAAGTAAAGAGTTAAAATTTTTGTCCAGCTTTTTTAAACATTTTTTACTGAGGGTGAAATAAAGATTCAAATACATGGATCATGGTAAATAAATTATTAAATTGCTTAAAGACCATGGAACTTTGAAACAATATTTATTTGTAAATTTTCTGGCATCTGGACATTGCTGCCAAAGGCAATATTTATTACCCATCTGCAATTCCTCTTTAGAAGGTGGGATGAGCCTCCTTCTGGAACCGCTGCAGTCCTTCTGTTGGGTAGGATTTCCAGAGTAATGCTGGGGAATTCCAGCAAAACTGGGCCCCATTGCCGAAATCCATGAAGAGTCTGGCAACAGAGTACAGTAACTGATTCACCCCAATAACTGTTAGTTTCAGTGGTTGAACACTGGCAGTCCTATCACAAACTCAGTAAGAACCAGCAATATTCTGAAGGAATACACATGAAGTAGGTTTTGCACTGCTAATAAACTTGCTGAGTGTGGTTAGGATACTGTTAACAATCTTTATCAGTGGGACCTAGTGTTGCTGGAAATCCCCAGCATTACTCTGGAGAATTATCACTTGGATAAGATATCAAGCCAGAATCTGAAACCCCATTTATTCCAGTGGGGATTCTCAACCAGCAGATTCAGAGCACATGGAAGATAAATTACTTCTTTTTGATTAGGTTGCTGTAATTTAGTTTTAATCTTAATCATTTCCATGTTTTTTATCTTTAAAATTCATTTTTGTCTTTACCTTTTATAAAATGTAATTCTTAGAAAATATGTATTTCAATTTTTGAATGTTATTGATATTAAAAACTTAAAGTCATCGTCAGTTTTGACAGAATGCAAAGCTCTGCCTCCAGGTTTTCTGGCTCATAGAGGACTTCATGGGCAGGGCCTCTCTGCCACACTGCATGTCACCTGGCTGCTGTTTTGACCACATTGCTGAGACTGAAATGGAAAACCAGTGATGTATGCCCTCTCCATCCAACCCATGTAGGTGCAAGGACCATAGGCAGTGAGCCTGGTTTAATAAGGCCCAGCTCAGTCTGTTGACCAGAAATTTCAATGGAACAAAAAAGGGACAAGAAACCAGTATGAATGAGTCTTCCAATATAATTCTATAAAATATGTATGCATTCAGGGTTTTTATCAGAGAGCACCAAATGCAAGACAAATTAGGAGATATTTTGTGAGACATGCAAATTTATAAATGACCTCAAAATGGAATTAATGACACGTACACACTGTGCTGAAGTACTGGACAGAGTGAATGTAAAGATGCACGGTAGTCTGTTAGCATAACGCTATTACAGCGCCAGCGACCTGGTTTCAATTCTGGCCTGCAAGGAATTTGTACGTTCTCCCCATACCTGCGTGAGTTTCCTCCAGGTGCTCCGGTTTCCTCCCACATTCCAGAGATGTACGGGTTAGGAAGTTGTGGGCGTGCTACGTTGGCGCCGGAAGCGTGGCGACACTTGCGGGCTGCCCCCAGAACACTCTACGCAAAAGGTGTATTTCACTGTGTGTTTCAATGTACATGGGACTAATAAAGAAATCTTATCGTGAGAAGTCAGCCCTTGTCACCAACCATGTGGCAATCTGCTGGACAGCATCGGGAGGAGGTAGAAGATAGAAAAGGAGGAAATGGAAGGGAGGAGGTTATGTGAACCATTAACCATTAACCACAAACCAATTTCAAGCTAATCAACTGTCCTGTGTGTTGTATTTCCTCTTTCACTGACTGTCACAACATCCACTCAGTCAGAACAGAAAAATAAAAAAAGCAGCGCAAAATAAACATTCGCAAACATATTTTGAAACAGAAACATGCCTTCCAAGATGCAGCAATTAATTAATCCTTCTGGTGCATTTTCTTAGCATCTGTAACACCCCTGTGCCGCTCCACTGCACGGACTCCAGCATGGTTGGTTGGGGGGGGGGTTGCTGGCTTACAGCAGAGGAGACCGCAGCTGCTGCTGAGGATGACCTTGAGTAGCAAAAAAGGCATTGGAGAGGTAGTAGTGGTGGAAGGACGAATGGTGTCGCCATGGGATGTGGCAGCAGATCTGTGCTTCATGAAGCCTCTGCCACTGCTTCTTCTCCAGTACTTGTCAACCAACCAGCCCATACTAGTGCTGTCCAAGTAAAGGTTGGGTGGGTATCGTTTAGAGGAGCTGTGGTATTGGCTATTAGGCATTGCACTGTGGTTGGATCTGCATTTCTGCAAATAGAATTGGTCGTTACTTCCATGCTGGGAAGGCTGGGCTTTCTGCAGAACCCAGGTTGTTGCTGGATATTGAACGCAGGAGTTCTGGCAGGCTTCCCACACACAAGTTATTTCACTGTGCTTAAGGACAGAGCAACTGCAGTATTCAGGCTGAGACTTAGCTCTAAATACCACATTTGTACCATACCTCTTGATACCTCCTGTTAACAAAAATCTATCAGCTCCCCTTTTAAAATTAACAATAAAACCAGCATTCCTATTTGTGAAGCAGAATTCCATAGTTATGCCAAGCTTGGCCTTCTTCTGTAACCTGTCCATTGAAGCACCCATGGAAGTCACCTGGAGCAGAACTCAATGTGCACTGTTTCCCTGTGCTGATTTGGCACCAGTTAACCTTGTCCCCTGTGCTGGCTGCAGGCCACACATGTCCTGCACCACACCACATGCAGACCCCCATCTCATTTTATTCCCTAAATTACATGCAATGTAGTTACCTGAGCTGGTGGCCATGAGTGTGAAATGCAGTTTTCATTATCATTATCTTCATGCTGTTCCTATACTGCCTGATCAGGTTGCAGTTCTTGAGTATACAGACAGATAGTGTTGGAAATCCTCGTTAGGTGGGGTTACACCTGTGGTGAGTGGAATAGAGTTAATGTTTCAGGTCAGTGCACCTTCCTCATCAGTTCTGATGAATGGTCGTTGACCTGGATTATTATTTTAGTTTCATTCTCCACAGGTGTTACCTTTCCAGCATTTTCTGTTTACAATTTAGTTTTCCAGCATCTGTCAAATGTTCCTTTCGAACCTCTCTTCCTGGGTTTCTGAAATAAGAACGTGTGATATGAAGGAGTGGAAGTAAAAGCTGAATGCTAATCCCATCTGCAGCTTGATAATTGGAACTGGGTGTGATTTGAGGGGGAGATGAGAAGTGCAAAGATAGATTACACATAAGGATACAGTTATCTTTGATATCTTCAGACACAGCTTGCCACTACATCAGCATACGTTTCCCGATGATGGTTTGCATCATCTCCTTCATGGAGAGGGTTTGGATATGCAGGCATGTCTGCCCCTCTCTGATTACCTCCTGCTGCCCTGTTGTCACTCTTACCTGGAAGAGAAAGCATTGTCCGATGTGGTTGAATGAAATAGCTGTCATAGTTGAATAGTTGTCAGGAATAGTCTGAATGCTGTTAGATTTGGGTGTGAGGCTTGCAACAGTACAAAAGTGTGTGGGTGTGGTGAAGCTTACAAAGCCTAAGTATGATATTTCTGATTGATAGAGATTGTTGGTTGGTGAGTGATGGGGGTATTGTGCATTAAGCAGTATACAAATCCTCTGGTGCAGTTGAAGATGCATTTACTGACCTTGACCACACACTGGAAGTCATTGATTATCTTGTGGCATTGCATCTAGATCCCCAGTGCTTGACTCCAGGTACTAAGTGCTAAAGTTACCTCCTCATACTGCCTCTCAGTCTGGGTCTGGTGGCCTCCAGGCCCCTGCAGAAACTGAACCGACTAGAAATTCCATTATGGAATACATCATTTGTATGCTTGATAGCACAGGTCCATTGCTGTATGTCTGACTGTCCAAGGCTGACTAAATCTAATCATAATAACAAAAACATTGCACTCAGCCCAGATATTGTGTTGCTGTGACAATCTGTGCATATAATCAGGCTTTGCAAACTGCTGCTCCAATTCAGGTTGCATTTATAGAACTGTGTCTTTAAAAATGAGGACAATAAGTCAAAGAGACCTGTACTAAGGTACTAATTGTACTAAGGTGGATTTTCTTCTCGGTTTCAATCATCTGCTTTCAAATTCAATAAAATCTCCAAAGAAGGGATGACATATCTTTGTTAGTACTTGGTGGATGGGTATTATTAGGTGTATTCTTCACTGAAGAATGAAGAATAATGTAATTAGTTTCTGCACAATTATACACAGGATGGCCACCTCAACCAAATGCTTACTTTATAATTTAATTCCAGCTTGTTTATGCCTGGTGACCTTGTCCTAAAGTGCATAAAAGGCCTTTTTCTATGCTTCACAGCTGTGAACTACAAACTCACAATTGTGGTCCTTAAAAAGGTATTTACAGACAATGACGTCAGTGACTGCAAGTTCACTTCATTGCCTTTGATATATATTCTCAAAGGCCAAATGTTTCTTAAAATACTGAAAAGATTAGAGATTCTGGAAAGTGGCACAAACTTCAAGAGAGAATGAGATATAAAGTGGTGCAAATCAGTTGCTGAAAATCCACCCTCCTGTTAAAGGAAATCTGGACTGATGACAAGTTACTCCTGCTGCCTTACACTGCTACTAGTACCTTTCTAATTTTTGGCTGAGGAGGTGCGATAGGTGGGTTTGTTGAACCACCGGCTATCATCATTATTGGAACAGCCTAATTTTAAGAAACATTACTAGTCAGAGGCGTGGTGGCTGTAAGTTCCCTAGCACCTCTGCAGTGGAAAACTGAAGCCATCTTGATTAAATCAGAATAGAAAGAGTGAAAGTAACTGCTAAGAATATAATGTCAGTAAAATGGAGCTTTTTAATTAACTTAAGAATGTAAAATCATGGATTTAAGATTAATTGTTAAGTAATGTTTAAGCAACAAACAGGACATGAGACCAGTGTTTAAATTACATATGAACCTCTTCTCAGCTTCATTTAACCCAACCAACACATTCTTCTGGTTGCCTCAACTCCTTCATGCAGAAGCAAGTTCCACATTCCAACTTTTTACCCCACTCTAAAGCTTTGCCTTAACTTAAATAGAGTCACAGAGCAATACAGCACAGATACAGGCCATTCGGCCCAACCAGTCCATGCCGACCATGGTGCCCGTCCATCTAGTCCCTGCATTTGGCCCATATCCCTCTAATCCCTGGGCCTGCACAAACCTATCCAAGTGCTTCTTAAATGGCACTATTGTACCTGCCTCAAACACTTTCTCTGGGAGCTGGTTCCATATACTCACCACCCTCTGTGTGAAAAAATTGCCTCTCAAGTCCCTTCTAAATCTTTTCCCTCCCACCCTAAATCTATGTCCCCTAGTTTTGGACTCACCTACCCTGGGGAAAAGACTGTTACCATCCACCTTATCTCTGCCCCTCATGATTTTATAAACTCTATAAGGTCACCCCTCATTCTCCTACACTCCAAGGAATAAAGACCTAGGCTGGCCAACCTCTCCCTATAACTCAGGCCCTTAAATATTTTTGAGATGTAGAAAAAACTTTCATGTTCTTCAGCATTAGCATAAAATGTGTAGTTTTTTTCTATTGCAACTTCTCAAAATTTCCCTCATTAATGAAACGTAACGCTACGGTGACTAGATGCTAATATTAAATTGCCAGCAGTAATAGATCATCTCATCCCCTAAAATCTAAAGAAATAATTATTAATATTTCTGTAAATAAATAAATCTGTAAGGTCTGTAAATCTGTAAAATCAGAAATAAATCTGTAAAGTTT
This sequence comes from Pristis pectinata, assembly GCF_009764475.1. NCBI lineage: Eukaryota > Metazoa > Chordata > Chondrichthyes > Rhinopristiformes > Pristidae > Pristis > Pristis pectinata. Next base: position 96,316,749 of record NC_067413.1, read on the forward strand.
CTTCACTTTTCTAAACTGTGGTTTTGTTTCACTTCCACATTTCACACAATCGTTTGAGGTGAGCCCTGAGCTATGTCCATCTTAGAAAGTGTACGTCCGCTTTCCTCATTGTCAAGGTGAATGATAGCATGGCCCAGGATCTAATTTAGAGTATCTTCAGTTTAATACAGTTGGTTGTTTATTCTGTGGTTTTACATGATCTTCCTTGTTTTTGGAAAGTAGCAGGATGACACATCTGACTTTGACTTCTAAGTGTATTTTGCTGTTAAAATCTTGGGCAGGAAAAGAATAAGTTGCATGTAGCAGTAACACACTAATATATATTTTACCACAGCTGTTTAGGTTAGCTAGCGCCTCATGCAATCAACAGCTCTGTTGTTGCTGTGTAAACTTTCATGAATGTAGTAGACTTGCATAGCAATTATTTTCCATTTCTTAACCTTGGGCTTACCTGGTTGTCACTTTTTGAAGAGTAAAGATAAAATCCCTGATGTGAACAAGACAGGTTGATAAATAACTTGACAGAGACTAAGCAGATTTAATAACTACCTGTTGGTATTCAGAAAAGCTGAGAATCAAAAATATAGTTTAACAAATCCCACAGGGTGTTACTACTTGAATTGAAAGGTTTTGCCCCTCCTCAAATACCTGGTGCAGGCAATCTAACTAAAATGTATAACAAGTGTACTGTTGTGGTTTATGGTAAGCAGATGTTAATGCCTATGTATCAGAACAGTTTTCTTTTAACAGGCAGGATCGCACAAAATCACAGAGAAAATGTATAAATTTTTTTCACAGTCCTTTTTATGAATTAAGTTATGTTTATGAAATGGCTTGCAACTTTACAACTGCAATTGTAGCCCGTTGCAATTGGCCTGAAAATTGACCGAAAGCATCCAAAACAAGCCTGCCTTTTTTTGGACTATTTATTTATTTTGTAATTCATAGTAATTTTGTCTTTGCACTGAACTGCTGCTTCAAAACAACAAAGTTCATGACATATAAGCCAGTGATAATAAACCTGATTCTGATTCTGATTCTTTCAGTTCAGCAGAGAACCCCAGACTTGGTGTTTTTTGGGGTCAGCCTGCCTCTGACTTCTATGGCTATACTTCATATCTCAGCAGTTCTTTAGTTAAGGTTGACATTTGTAGCACGACCCCATTCATCTGAATTGGGTTGCCAACCTTGATTGAGAAGTTAAGGGCAGAGAAATCAGTTATTCTTTTTCAAGTTTACTTAATCTTCATGTTTTAATTAAGTCATAGCACATAAATGTGTTTTAAATGTATTATGTTTGAACTTTTTTATCATTTTTTAAAATTCTTTTAATCTTGTTCACCTGTTTTCAAGTGGCTCTGATCATCTGAGACACTTAAGAGCAATTCAAAGGCTTTTGATAGAAGGAAACTGTTTGAAGGCCATTGGGTCAGTCCAGGTTTCGGGTTTCAGAATCTGCCAGCTGAGGTCTAGTTTCTGTTCAGAGACTGCTCTGCTTTGCAGAAATGACATGGCGGCGAGATCTCCAGATCAGTTGCACCTACGGGGCTGTACAAAATATGTGCAGTTGTGGGAATAGCAGAGGTAGCATGTGGACCATCAAGTCTATGCCAGCTCTCAGAGCCATCCCATGTACCATGTACCAGCGGCCTGAAAAGCTTGAGCATGTAGATATTAGAAAAGAGGTAGTGCTGAAACTTTTGGAAAGCATCAAGTTAGATAAGTCGCCGGGACTGGATGAGATGTATCCCAGGTTGCTGTGGGAGGCGAGGGAGGAGATTGTGGAGCCTCTGACGATGATCTTTGCATTGTCAATGGAGACGGGAGAGGTTCCGGAAGATTGGAGGGTTGCAGATGTTGTGCCCTTATTCAAGAAAGGGAGTAGAGATAGCCCAGGAAATTATAGACCGGTGAGTCTTACCTCAGTGGTTGGTAAGCTGATGGAGAAGATCCTGAGAGGCAGGATTTATGAACATTTGGAGAGGTATAATATGATTAGGAATAGTCAGCATGGCTTTGTCAAGGGCAGGTCTTGTCTTACGAGCCTGATTGAATTTTTTGAGGATATGACTAAGTACATCGATGAAGGGAGAGCAGTAGATGTAGTGTATATGGATTTCAGCAAGGTGTATGATAAGGTACCCCATGCGAGGCTTATGGAGATGGTGAGGAGACATGGGATCCAAGGGGACATTGCAGTGTGGATCCAGAACTGGCTGGCCCACAGAAAGCAAAGAGTGGTTGTTGAAGGGTCATATTCTGAGTGGAGGTCGGTGACCAGTGGTGTACCTCAGTGATCTGTACTGGGACCCTTACTCTTTGTGATTTTTATAAACAACCTGGATGAGGAAGTGGAGGGGTGGGTTAGTAAGTTTGCAGATGACACGAAGGTCTGGGGTGTTGTGGATAGTTTGGAGGGCTGTCAGAGGTTACAGAGGGACATAGATAGGATGCAGAGTTGGGCTGAGAAGTGGCAGATGCAGTTCAACCCAGATAAGTGTGAAGTAGTTCATTTTGGTAGGTCAAATATGTTGGCGGAATATAGTATTAATGGTAGGACTCTTGGCAGTGTGGAGGATCAGAGGGATCTTGGGGTCCGAGTCCATAGGACGCTCAAAGTGGCTGCGCAGGTTGACTCTGTGGTTAAGAAAGCATACGGTGTATTGTCCTTCATCAATCGGGAAATTGAATTTAGGAGCCGTGAGGTATTGTTGCAGCTATATAGGTCCCTGGTCAGACCCCACTTGGAGTATTATGCTCATTTCTGGTTGCCTCACTACAGGAAAGATGTGGAAGCCATAGAAAGGGTGCAGAGGAGATTTACAAGGATGCTGCCTGGAATGTGGAGCATGCCTTATGAAACCAGGTTGAGGGAACTTGGCTTTTTCTCCTTGGAGAGACAGAGGATGAGGGGGGACCTGATAGAGGTGTATAAGATGATGAGAGGTAGTGATAGGGTAGATAGTCAGAGGCTTTTCCCCAGGGCTGAATTGGTGGCCACAAGAGGACAGGTTTAAGTTGCTGGGGAGTAGATATAGAGGAGACGTCAGGGGTAAGTTTTTACTCAGAGAGTGGTGAGTGCATGGAATAGGCTGCCGGAAACGGTGGTGGAGGCGGATACAATAGGGTCTTTCAAGAGACTGTTAGATAGGTACATGGAGCTGAGTAAAATAGAGGGCTATGGGTAAGCCTAGTAATTTCTAGGGTAGGGACATGTTTGGCACAGCTTTGTGGGCCAAAAGGCCTGAATTGTGCTGTAGTTTTTCTATGTTCTATGTTCTATTCCCCCATTATTTCGTTATAACCTATTCTCTCTCACACACCCATCAACTCCCCAAGATTCTTTTGCCCTCCTTCTACACTATGGGCAATTGACAGTCATCAGTTAACCTACCAGGCATCTTTAGAATGTGGGAGGAAGACAAAACACCTGGAGCAAACACCGTCCCAGGGAGAACGAGCAAATTCCACAGAGACAGCACTGGAGGTTAGAATTAAACCTGAGACCTGGAACTGTACAGCAACAGTTCTAACTGCTACACCACTGTGTTGTGATATCCTTTTATCTGCAGATCATTCTATCGTTAAGGTCAGACATCTTTGTTGTTGTATCATTAATGCCTGTGGAAAATAGTTGCAGTGCCTTTACACAATTTATTGAAAAACTAAAAGAGAGTATAGATAGACAAAGAACAGTGAATATACGTTCACATGTTTTCATTGCATAAAATCATCCGCTACTTGTGAACATGACCGAGTAACACATCTTCTGTTTAATCAAAATTTCACACAACTAAAGCATGGAACCAATCGTGTGTGTATTGGTAAGTTCAACCTCCATCCAATGCCATTATATCATGCATTTATATTTAGCCTGTGTACAGGCCTCATACGCACAGGGAAGCAGTTATTAAAAACAGGAGGGTGGCCTGCAAGACTCCCTCACCTTGGTGCTCTTGTCCATATCAGCTTTGGTGCTCTTGTCTGTCTCATTGGTGCTCTCATTTGTCTCATCTTTGGCTCTCCTCTATGGCTCATAGGTGTTCAAATTCATGTCATCTTTGGTGCTTTTGTCTGTACTCCCTTTGGTGCACTTGCTAGCGTACCTTTGGTGCTCTCCCTTGTCTTGCTGTTGGTGCTGACCTACATCTCATTGGTGCTCATGTCCCTGCCACCTTTGGTGTTCTTGTGTCTTTGGTCTCTCTCACACTGTAAGTGCTCTCATCTGTCTCATTTTTGGGGCTGTCGTCCATTTTTGCCTCTGGATATTAGGTTTGACAACGATTGTGAAATGAGGCTAAATTTTGACAAAAGCTCTTATTTCAAAAATGGAGAGCAAACTAGGGAAAAGTTGGGCCCATTCCTGATTCCCAAGAGTTGTTTGAATGGATTATTATCGTCAAACATGAAGAAGTTATAGATAAGAAAACAACAGAGGGCCCCAGGAAAGACGTTGCTGAAGATTGAAGGGAGTGACCAGGTAACATACAAGGGATACACAAGTGGGACTCTGGGAGTGAGAAGACCTATGATGAAGGGTAGTGAGAGAAGCCTTTCAGCATTTCTAAGGTAGAGATAGATAGATTATTGATAAGCAAGGGGCAGAATGGTTCCTGTGGATAAATGGAGTAGAGATTACAATCAGATCAGCTGTAATTTTATTGGATAACAGCGAATGCTTGAAGAGCTGAGTGCCTTACTACTGCTCCTAGTTCATATGTTTGAATGTTTGTAAGAGAGAGCATCAACAAAACCAGCAGCAACATGATAGTGAATCCAAAGAATATTCGATAGACTTGCGAGTAGGAAAAGGGTTGTGAGGAGAGTGTGGAGTTGATTAATGACCACATGCGAGAATGCAGGCTTGGTTGCTGAGGGAAGTGAAGAAGAAAATTTGCAGAGACGCTGGCCAAGTATTCCGAACATCTATAGATTCAGAGACAGTGCTTGAGGACCAGAAGACTTTAAATATTTTATCTTTACCTAAAAAAAGAGCGTAGAACTAAACCTATTAACTACAAATGTCACTTTAGTGAAAGATCTAAAAATGTTAATCAAAGTCAAAGTCAAGTTTATTGTCATATGCACAAGTACGTGTGTGCACAGGTGCAAAGAAAAACTTACTTGCAGCAGCATCAGATAAGTAGCATTCACAAGAAAAAACATACATTAATTGGTATTGGTATTGGTTTATTATTGTCACTCGTCTGAGGTACAGTGAAAAGCTTGCCTTACAAACCGATCGTACAGGTCAATTCATTACACAGTGCAGTTACATTGAGTTAGTACAGAGTGCATTGATGTAGTACAGGCAAAAACAATAACAGTACAGAGTAAAGTGTCACAGCTACAGAGAAAGTGCAGTGCAATAAGGTGCAAGGTCACAACAAGATAGATCGTGAGGTCATAGTTGATCTCATCGTATAAGGGAACCGTTCAGTAGTCTTATCACAGTGGGGTAGAAGCTGTCCCTAAGTCCGATGGAAGAGGAGAGAAGAGAGAATGTCCCGGGTGGGTGGGGTCTTTGATTATGCTGGCTGCTACACCAAGACGACGAGAGGTAAAGACAGAGTCCAAGGAGGGGAGGCTGGGGAAATTATACACAATTTTTACAAGAAAGAACACAATTGGAACAAAAAAAAAGTCCATTTCAGTGCAAAGTGGTCATACTGTTGCTAAACTGTAGTGATTATGGTTGTGCTGGTTGGTTCAAGAACTAAATGGTTGAAGGGAAGTAGCTGTTCTTGAACCTGGTGGTGCGGGACTTCAGACTTCTGTACCTACTGGCCGATGGTAGCTGTGAGAAGATAGCATGGCCCAGATGTTGCCTTCTTGAGGCAGGGACTCATGTAGGTACTACCGATGGTGGGGAGGGATGTGCCCGTGATGTATTGGGCGGAGTCCACTACTTTCTGCAGCTTCTTATGTCCCAACGCATTGAATTGCTGTACCAGACCATGATGCAACCAGTCAGGATACTTTCAACAGTACATCTGTAGAAGTTTGTTAGAGTGTTCGGTGACAAGCCAAACCTCCTTAACCTCCAAAGAAAGTAAAGACGCTGGTGTGCTATCCTTATGATTGCATCTCTGTGCTGGGCCCGGGACAGATCATCCAATATGTTAACGCCCAGGAATTTAAAGCTGCCAGCTCTCTCCACCGCCGATCCCCCAACGTAGACTGGCGCATGTCTGCCCTCCTTCCCCTTCCTGAAGTCAACAATCAGCTCTTTAGTTTTACTGACATTGAGTGGAGGGTTGATTTTGCGGCACCACTCACCCAGGTGTCCAATCTCACTCCAGTAAGCTGACTCATCACCACCTGTGACTCGTCCAACAACAGTGGTGTCATCAGTGAATTTGTATATGGCATTGGAGCTGTGCTTAACCACACAGTCGTGTGTGTATAGGGAGTAGAGCAGGGGGCTAAGTATGTAGCCTTGAGGTGCACCTGTGTTGATGGTCAGTGAGGAGGAGATGTTGTTACCAATCCTCACTGATTGAAGTCTGTCGATGAGGAAGTCGAGTACCCAGTTGCAGAGGGAGGTACAGGGGCCCAGGTCTTGAAGCTTGATGATGAGTTTGGAGAGGATGATTGAGTTGAACACCAAACCGTAGTCAATAAAAAGCAGTCTGACATATGAATTCCTGTTGTCTAGATGGTCCAGAGCAGAGTGAAGTGCCAGAGAAATCGCATCCTCTGTTGGCCTGTTGTGGCAGCAGGCAATTTGAAGCAGATCCAGGTCACCTCTGAGCCAGGAGTTGATTTGAGCCATAACCACCCTCCCGAAGCCCTTCGTTACGGTTGACGTAAGCGCTACCAAACAGTAGTCATTGAGGCAGAACCAGCCCGACATCATGACAGAACTAGCAGCATCTTGTGTGGATGGATTAGAGAGAGCCAACATGGATGTATTAAGGTCTTGTTTAATTAACTTGATACTTTTTTGGTGAAGTAACAGAGAAGATTGATGAGGGAAACACAGTTGATATAACGTATATGAACTTCCAAAAAGCTTTTGATCAGGCACCTCATAACAGGCTTGTCGACAATATGAAAGGCAATAAAATAAACGAGATTGTCACAATATGAATAGAAAATTGACTCTTTAACAGGAAACAGAATAATAGTATTGTTTTTTGGTGTAGAGGGAAGTGTAAAGCAGAGTTCACCAGCAATTGGTATCTAGACTGTGAAAGTTGACCCGTGCTGTAATTAAGCAGACAACAGCAGAACCAAGGAGCGTATAATTAATGCTTTATTATTTTAATGCTAGCGGGAGTGAGGGATACAGAGAAAGAGTTAACAGTGTAACCCAAGCTCTGTACTGATCCCCACTCAGAGATTTACACGTTAGTGTCCCTCCTTTTATACTTAATTGAAAGAAGCCTATGTGGGGAACTGCACATACTAGGGCAGTTGCTTACAACAAACTTTTAGCAAAACAAAATATGCCTCAAGCACCTGCACATCTTGGGGATAAGGCCAGAAACTGGGGCTAGATAGGAATAGTATTAGTTTAGCTCATGGAGCAGACTTGATGGGCCGAATGGCCTACTTCTGCCCCTTGTGATCTTGTGATCTTGCAGTCATAACTATAGTCACACCATGGTTGGAGAGATAATAGGAGCACACCATTAACCCTTATATTTCCAGTCATTAACCCCTATATTTCCAGTTACCTTTTACAAGACCACTGCTTTCCTTAATATATCTTAATGACTTGAACCTGGATGTACAAGACAAATTTCCATATTTGTAGATGACACAGAATTTGGAGGCATTGTGCACTGTGAACAGACTAGCAATAGACTCCAAACAGGTGTAGGCTGGCAAGTAGAATGGAAAAGTAAGTGACAGATGAAATTTAAAGCTGATAGATGTGAAGTGTTACATTTTGGTTGGGAGAAGGAGAAGAGGCAATATAAACTCGAGGCCAGAATTTTTGAGAAAAGCATACAGACTCCTGAGATATATAAATAAAAACATCGTGTACAAGAGCAAGGAAGTCACGATGATTGTATATGGAACACAACTGGAGTATTGTGTCCACACTTAAGGGAAGGTGAGAAGGCTTTGGGGAAGCACCAGCAGGAGAAATTTGCCAATTGACTCCAAGGATGAGGGAATTTAATTATGTGGATAGACTGGAGATTGCAAGGGCATCTGGTAGAGATAATTAAAATCATGGGTATAGAGAGTAGATAGAAATAAACTGTTCCCATTGGTGGAGGTTTCAAGAACTAAGGGACATAGAATTGGCAAAAGAACCAAAAGAGGCATGAGGAATAACGCTTTTGCACAGTGAGGGATTAGGGTCTGAAATGCATTGCCAGGGAAAGGAAATAACTTGCAGTAGTGTGCAAAGATGGTGGGGGAGTGGGCCAAGTTGGATTGCTTTGTATAGTACTAGTATGGGCTCAGTGGACCAAATGCCTTCCATCCATGCTGTAACCATTCATTGATTCTGGTGGTGGTGGCTGATCTATGCCACGTTTCCCATGTTGCAGTGCACTGTTGAAAATTAAGGGCATCGCTGATGTTCTCTATGCAAGAAGAGAGGACTCATTATTCTCCATGACTAGAGAAACAAAGGACTGCAGATGCTGAAATCTAGATGAAAAACCTGATGATGCTGGACGAAATCAGCAGGCCAGGCAGCATCCGTGGAGAAAAGCAGGCGGTCAACGTTTCGGGTCAGGACCCTTCTTCAGGACTGAAGATAGGGAAAGGGGAAGCCCAATATATAGGAGGGAAAAGCAGAGCAGTGATAGGTGGACAAAAGAGGGGAGGCGGGGTGGGCACAAGGTGGTGATAGGTAGATGCAGGTAAGAGATCGTGATAGGCAGGTGTGGGGGAGGAGGGGAGAGCAGATCCACCGGGGGACGGGTCAAAGGGGAGGAGAGAAAGGAAACAAAAGGTAGCAAAAGAGAGGCTAGGAAAGGAAAAAAGAGAAGAATCATGGTGGTGGGGGGGGAATTACTTAAAGAGGGAGAATTGTCCATGACTAGCTGTGTGTAATTGCCCAGACTGAGAGTTTCCTGCAAGTTCAATTTGTGTTAGACTGTACACATGACATTCTGAGCCTCAGAGCTTCTTTATTCACAAGGTGTTTAATTTCTGGGTTTTTCTGGGTGTTACGTGAGCACATCTGAAATTCCTCATGATGAATGCATCGTATCTGGAAAGCAAGTAGGACTCTTTAATCTTCAAGGGCCTCGGGGTCCTCAAGATGAGCTTTAAACATCTGTGGTGCCTCTGATTCCTCCATGGAAGGTATACATTTGATGGGCAGTACAAACTTCGGCAGGATAATACACTCTTCTTATTGCCAATAATTTACCAACTAGTTTATGTAGAAAATAGTATAAGAAATGGTGGAAATAAAGAATTAGTTACAGAACTTACTAGAGCATAGAAGTATAACAAAAATAAATGTCTTGTCATCTATTGTTTGATTTTTGGAAGTTGTTCCAAGCACTTGAAGAATATGGTTGGTTAACCCAGAACTGAAATTATTTAAGCATTTAAGACCATAAGACCTGAAGGTATAGGAGCAGAATTAGGCCATTCAGCCCATCAAGTCTGCTCCACCATTCAATCGTGGCTGATTTTTTTCAACCCCATTCTCCTGCCTTCTCCCTGTAACCCTTAACCCCCTTACCAATCAAGAACCTTAAATACACCCAATGGCTTGGCCTCCACAGCCCTCTGTGGCAACAAATTCCACGGATTCACCACAGTCTGGCTGAAGAAATTCCTCCTCATCCCAGTTTTAAAGGGACATCCCTTTATTCTGAGGCTTGCCCTCGGATCGTCAACTGATCCGATGGATACTGATGGAAACATCCTCTCCATGTCCACTCAATCCAGGCCTTTCAGTATCCGGTAGGTTTCAATGAGATTCCCTTCCCCTCCCACATCCTTCTGAACTCCATTGAGTGCAGGCCCAGAGACATCAAACACTCCTCATATATTAAGCCTTTCATTCCCAGAATCATTCTCCTCTGGACCCTCTCCAAGGCCAGCACATCTTTCCTTAGTAATAGGGCCCAAAATTGTTCACATTATCCCAAATGCGGTCTGACTAATGCCTTCTAAAGCCTCAGCAGTACATCCTTGCTTTTATACCCTAGTCCTCTTGAAATGGATGCTAACATTGTATTTGCCCTCTTTACTACTGCCCCAACCTGAAAGCTAACCTGAAGGGAACCCTGGACCAGGACTCCCAATTCCCTTTAGAAAATAGTCTACACCTTTATTCTTTCTACCAAAGTTCATGCCTGTTCACTTCCCTACGCTGTATTCCATCTGCTACTTCTTTGCCCATTCTCCCAACCTGTCCAAGTCCTCCTGCAGACTCCCTGCCTCCATGACACTACCTGTTTCTCCACCTATCTTGGTATTGTCTGTAGACCTGGCCAAAATCCCATCAGTTCCTTCATCCAGATCATTAATGTATGAAGTTAAATGTTGTGGTCCCATTGGTCACCGGGAGCCACCCTGAATCCTTTATTCCCACTGTCTGGCTTCTGCCAGTCAGCCAATCTTCTATCCATGCTAGAACCTTGCCTCTAACACCATACTGTAGGCTCATATCTTGTTTAGCAGCCTCAGGTGTGCGGCACCTTGTTAAAGGCCTTCTGAAAATCCGAGTAAATAATATCCACTGACTCTCCTTTGTCTAATCTGCTTGTTACCTCCTCAAAGAATTCTAACAGATTTGTCAGGCAAGATTTCCCCTTAACAAAACCATGCTGACTTCACCCTATTTTGTCATGTACTTCCAAGTACTTCGAAATTTCATCCTTAATAAGGGACTCAGAAATATCACCAACCACAGACGTCAGGCTAACTGGCCTATAATTTCCTATCTTTTACCTCCCTCCCTTCTTAAACAGGGGTGTCACATTTGTGATTGTCCAGTCCTCTGGGACCCTCCCTGACTCCAGTGATTCTTGAGTGGTCACCAGTCATTTAAGTGACTTTGTCTCGCAGTCCAAGCAACTAAATAGGTGAATTCTTCTGTTTATGCCAGTTGCGGGGAGTCATATCCAGCCCAGGGGGATCCACAGTGCCCACAGCCATGCATGTTCTTATTTATACTTGGCCTTCAGAGACCACAAAGCTAATAGTTCACCCAGCCAATTTTCCACCTGCCTACAGCCAGTGAGAAGAGCTGACAGCAATTGATATAGAATATAGAACAGCACAGCACTGGACAGGCCATTCGGCCCACATTATTGTGCCGATCTTGATACCAATTTATACTAAATGTTCTCCTCCTGCTTACCATCCACATCCCTCCATTCCCTTCATATTCACGTGTCTATCTAAAAGCCTCTTAAACTCCACCAAACTGCCTGTTTCCACTACTACCCCCGGTAACTAATTCCAGGCATCCTCATTAAACAAAGTAAAAATAAAAATTGATCCATCCTTGCAACATGGAATTCTGTGCATCTTAAAAATCTGTCTTACTATCTCTAAAAGCTGCTGAAAATTGCAAAATGTATGATGATCATCAACACTAGATGCATTTCTACCCCTTTCTATATTTATATTACTAATATTAATACTATACTATATTATTAAATTGTGTGCGTGTAAAAATATTGTAGGTTTAAGCTCCCTTGGAGTTAGGCACGTTATCTAGGCTGACACTTCAGTGGAGTTACTGAAGGTAGGTGTGTTGAAAATGAAGCTTTTCAGTTGAGACATGAAAATTAAGGTGGAAGTAATTTGGCTCAGTTTTGAAAAGCCGGGGAAGCAGGGTGTTTTTACCCCAACACAATGTCCTAGTCAATATTTATCTCTCGACAACCATCACTGAATGTAAGTATATGACAATTGTATTGTTGGTGTTGAAGGGACATCACTGAGCTCATTAACTTCCACAAGAGTGAGCAAAAGTACTTCACTGGTTCTTAAGGACTTTGGATCATTATTTATTTCTGTTTGGATTTGTTGCAAGACACTTAAAAGTTACTTTCTTTCTGTTTTTGCTACTCCTCCAATCCCTCCTCCTCCTTTCAGTGTTCATTGTATTTTGCAGTATCTGCCCTGCATCTTGATATTGGATGTCATTAGATACCAGATTTTTAGATTGAAGGATTCTCAAGCTAGCAGAAATTCAAACGGTACTGAATGAGTGACAATGACTTTGAAGTAATAGCAAGAGAGATGTTTACCCCTTACAGGGATAAGATTCTATTATTAAAAAGAACACCCTGCGGTTCTGTGCGATTCTGAAGCCAATTTGGTTTTGTAAAGGACAAGTGAGATCAGAAGCTGAGCTCATGAATGGAATTCCACAAGTTGTGGATGAATATTGATTCATCGGTACTGCGTGAATCTCTTCTCAGTAATCACAGAATTCGGACCATATGAACCAGCCCTAGGTCCGTCAAGCCTATTTTTGTTTTCTTATTGTGAGCCACTTTCCTGCTTGTTCCTCAGACACTTTACTCTGTACTGTTACTGTTTTTACCTGTACTACATCAATGCACTTTGTACTAGCTCAATGTAGCTGCACTGTGTAATGAATTGACCTGTACGATCAGTTTGTAAGACAAACTTTTCACTGTACCTGGGTACAAGTGACAATAATAAACCAATACCAGTACCAATACCTTCACTGTTCCTCCTTTTCAAGAATTGATCTCATGTCCTTTTGAAAGAACTCATGGACCCTGTTTCAGGAATAGATTGTGGCAGAATTTGCCATTTTAGCCATGCTTCATAGAAGGATATTGGCCAAGAAATTCAATCATACAACACTGTTTTTGCAGCTTAAGGTGATTGAAAATCAACTTCTGTTGGAGGGAAATTGTGGTAATGGGCAATTCTGGGTGATATTTAATCATTGTGCAAATTCAACCAGGTTCTAACTGGAACAATTTGTACATACGTTTTTCAGCCCTTGATGCATACCTGAAGGCATGAATCCTTGTGTATCACTGTTTTTGGGGTCGCTTGATGAAATTTAGACACATATTTCCAAAGCACTGCTCACATACAAATTTATATGCCATTTGCTGTGCAATATGAATAAAAGACATACAAATACTTGCTCCTCTGCACTCTGCCTTGAAACACTTCAGAGCTACCTCCTCATTCTAGAAACCCCTTCTGATCTCCACTGACCCTCGCTGCCGTTTCAGAACTTGGAAGCCTTACATTAATGCTCCTGCTGATCTTGTTGGAGGAACTGAAGCACAAGCTTCAAAGGGCATGGATCCCAAGGGACGAGACCTAGGAGAGCTCATTAACAAAGACCTTACCAGCCCAGGGTCTTCAGGTCCCACACTGCCAACACAACCTCTCTGAGGAGTTTCTGCAGGCTGAAGGTTACCAAGACACAAAGGTTTATCACTCTTAACTGCTCAGAAACCTGCTCAGGATAGTGCCTAGACTGGTCAAGGTCACTGTCACACTCAGCTTCCTAAATTCAGATCATTCCAGATGGCTGTGGCAGATCTATGACCATTTCATAGTTTGCTGCTCTTGCAGCACTGTTGAGATTACAGATGCACAGTACTCAAGGAGAAATGACTTACTTGGCTTCTCCTTGAGCTCTGAGAACATGACAAAGCTGATGTCTGGGTTTGTCAATGCTGCCAGCTTCCTCGAGGTTCAGCCCAGCACAGGCTGCTCTCATAGAGTGGCTCGTGTCCGTCAGAACTCAGAGCTCTTTGTGAATCACAAGGGCTTCTATTCCCTCAGTGTTCAGGTCATAGTCAACTATGAAAAGAACTTCTCCATGGTCATCGCAAGGTATTTGGGAACTTGCTTGACTCCATCCAAAAGCATTTACAGCTACCTATCACCTTTCAGGACTTACATTGACTTGATGGATGGATATTGGGGGATAAGTGCATCATTGAAATAAAATCTATGCAGCACAGAGAGCTACAGACTTCCCCCAAAATTAGATCTTGCTGCCTGTGCCACCTTCAGGGGCACACCAGAGCATTCATCAAACATGCTCAACTACTTTGTCATCAACTGGTGCTCACGGTATAATTACAGCTCTCACTGTACAACTACAGCTGAGCAGAGCCTTTGCCTGGAAGCCTTCAGTAAGACGAGGAGCAGCACCTAACACAGGAGGAGCAGGAGAAGGAAGAGCAAGGAAGAGGACAAAGGGGACCTGGGCCACCATCAACTTCACCCACAGCATGGGCCAGTGGAAGAACCCAGTACAACTGTTTCTAGGTTGGCTACTGGTAGATTTCTTAGAAGTACTGCCACAGACATTTTGTTAGTTCCCGAAAAGAGGCTTTGCATACACCTCAAGGAATCAATAGTTTTCTCCCATTCTTAAACAGGGGACCAAACAATGCAGAACGATTGTATCTGTCAACAGATACAAAATCACTGTGCTAAGCATACAGTATTCAACCATAACAACGATGAATAAAAAGGTGTATTTGTCTCAAGCTTGTGTTGATCCACTATGGTTTGCTATCTGATAACCACTCAAGATATGAGGCCATTATTCACGTCAGCCTGGGTGTATTGCACCAGTTGTTTTTGATATCACTCTCTGGACAAGGTCAATCCCTCATGGCAAGTAGAACCTTTCATCAAACATTCTTGCAGATTTCAACCGACTATGATACTTCAAGGCTTGTAGTCAACTGATTCAATGGAAGTGTTGCCAGGTCAATTGCACAAGTAATGTGGCAGCCAATAAGATGCCAAGGGTGACTATCAATTCTCTGTTAGATTAAATGCCATGCTAAATCATAATGGACAAATGCTGATTCTTTAAATTCCAGACCACTTCACCCTAACAAATGTATGGAATAATTTTCATTTGCAAAATCCTGTGATTTATTGAAATATTGGCATTTCCTTTCAAAGTTGCAATTTGCATGCTTGTACCTGAGAGCGAACTACAGAAGTGCTTGTGCTCGAATCAGGCAAGGGAAATGAGAGCAGAACATCATGCATATAAATGTGGTCTCTCAATAGGCCCCCTAGTGTGAAGGCAGTGCTGACACCAACACTTGACTGCCCGACCATTGATGCATCTGCATGCGGAGGGAAGGGACTGTGGTGAGACATGAACCCTTTGATTCAGAACCATTGCCTCTATAAACATATTGGTATTGGTTTATTATTGTCACTTGTACCGAGGTACAGTGAAAAATTTGTCTTGCATACCGATCGTACAGGTCAATTCATTACACAGTGCAGTTACATTGGGTTAGTACAGGGTGCATTGATGTAGTACAGGTAAAAACAATAACAGTACAGAGTAAAATTGTCACAGCTACAGAGGAAGTGCAGTGCAATAAGGTGCAAGGTCACAACAAGGTAGATCGTGAGGTCAGAGTCCATCTCATCGTATAAGGGAACTGTTCAATAGTCTTATCACAGTGGGGTAGAAGCTGTCCGTAAGTCTGGAGGTATGTGCCTTCAGGCTCCTGTATCTTCTAGAAGATTTAAAAGAACATTATTAGTAATAGTTAGTGACATAGAGTTTAAATTTAAAAGAGTAGAACGATTATAGTAAGGGTAATGAGTAGATCCGTAGTAGAGAGCAGCTTGCAATGTGTTGCCACACTCCAACGCCATCTTGCCGATTGTTCCAATGGTAAGGGATTCTGTAAATGGGATGTGAGACATAATTGCATGGGTCATCTCTTCATGAATGGAAAAGTTTATGCTTCACTTAACTCTTACTTAGTGATGGGTGCAGAAGTTGCTTTTAATAATTCAATATGTTAATATAATGTACAAGCTGAACATGAGCATTCCCGATCAAAGCCTTAATGCCCATCAGAAATGGTGGCCTGGAGTTAGGGTTTAGTGCATAAAAGCCTGCACTGCCTGTGAGTGTAGTTAACGTTCTGCATCCTCATGCAGTGGTAGGCAATAAGTGCCTCTCCCCAGTATTCCTCACTATGGAGACATTGGCTGCAGCACTACCGTCAAAGCTGATTTACAGCTTTACCTGTTATAATGATGAAAGCACATGATTTGGACCGAATGACTTGTAATCTCACCTTTTTTTTGGAGTATGCTTTGTGAAAAAATGACCACTGGATTTCCTTTATGATGACAGTAACTTTGCTTCAAAAAGTATTTCATTTACCGTAAAGTGATATGGGATGTCCTGAGGTAGTGAAAATGCTGTACAAATGCACATCTATTTTAGATTTTTTTATAGATTACATCCTTTCTGATGTATATCAAATGTATTATTACCCCACCAAGCTGTGATTGGACACTTGCAGAGTAGGAAAGTCTAATCCCTTCAAGGATTATTTGGTGTAAAGTGAATGATGCGGATCTCAAGCAGGTCATAACTCAGTGTACACAGACCAACCGCTGACTTAGAAGTTTCTCTGGAAGCCACACATAAACTTTTGGTCTGCAGCTTAGAGTCGCAAGCTGCCAGGAACTCTGTCAAACTCAGAAAGAGATGACCGGCAGACTGACCTCCATGTTCAGAGCTTTTGCACTGGCACCAAAACCCCAATGTAATATCAAAACTAAAGGCAGTACATCACTGATTCTTGACACTCAAGTACTAAGCACTATGTTCACTCTGCATTCTGTTATACTGTACCTCTAGGGAACATCACCACATGCAAGTTTCTCTCCAAGTCACAAAATCATCCTCATTTGGAAATATGTTACCAATCTTCATTCATTGCTGGCTCAAAATCCTGCATCTCCTCCTAACAGCACTGAGAGTTACCTTCAACACATAGACTGCAATGGTTCAAGCTCAAGACCATCTGCTCAAGTGTAATTAGGAATGGGCGTTAAATGGTTGCTTTGCTAGCAACACCCACATCGTACAGAAGAATAAAACAATGGCTGCTCTCTCTTTGGAGTGACGGGATTCCATCTGAGAGATATTTTTAACAGTAGAGCACAATTTATCTTGAGGCTTGTCAGTTTCCATTTTAGAAACAGACAGAAAATCAGAGTGAAGCTACCTAGGCCAAGAGTCAGACACTAGATAGACAGAGCATAATGGGATGCAGAGTAAACAAGCTGAGCCAATTCACAGGACAAAACTCAGAGTAGGACATTTACTGTATGTTCGTATCCTCAATTTAACTGCTCAGGTCAGAAACGATGTCGTGGAGATATTGCTTAGATGCAAAACATTACTGTTTTAAATGCAATCTTGATGATAACAATAATTGTTTTTATTAAATGTATTGGTAATGCAGCAATATTTTGCTTCCATCTGTCTTTAAATTCCACTCCAGCATGGCATTTGTTTAAAGCTGAGTTGTGCTGAATTCACATTTGCACTAGAGATAAACCACTGAGACTGCTGAAGTTATTCTTAGCTTTATTTAAATCCTTAATTGCAAAGACAAAGAACAAGCAATCAGACCATGCATAGTATACTACATTTCAAGACACACAAGGTGATCAGTCTCCATTAGACTTCTGGCTCTCAGAGTCCCTCCTTGTGAATGTTGGTCCTGGGGTCTCTCTGTGATCCCAAGATCTTATGTAGTCCCAGAGCTTGGTAAGGAGTTAAAACATTTTCCCAAACATAGCACGGTAGTGTGGCGGTTAGCGTAATGCTGTTACAGCGCCAGCGACCCGGGTTCAACTCCGGCCACTGTCTGTAAGGAATTTGTACGTTCTCCCTGTATCTGCGTGGGTTTCCTCCGGGTGCTCTGGTTTCCTCTCACATTCCAAAGACGTACAGGTTAGAAAGTTGTGGGCGTGCTATGTTGGTGCCGGAAGCGTGGCGACACTTGCGGGCTGCCCCCAGAACACTCTACGCAAAGATGCATTTCACTGTGTGTTTCGATGTACATGCGACTGATAAAGAAATATTATCTTGCCATATATCTCCTGTTATTTGTGTTCTTCTCTAATGAGATGGTACTGTAGCATACCAATGGTCCACATCTGACCAACTTTGTCTGCCTTCATCCCATTTAGCTGGACTGTTTGTTGCAATAGTACCACCTCTATTTTCCAGTTCACTATTCCTATAGCATCCAAGTTATAAATACTAAGCCAGTCAGGTAAAGAGGAGCTTGTAATTGATTTCCCTTAACAGTTCCTCCTGTGGATCTCATGACCAAGTCTCACTACGTAGGTATTTTGCTATGTTAATCTAGGCCTCTAATGATCTCTTATTACCATAGTCTTCTGCCTGCTGTTGAAGATTGGATGCCATTAGAAGTGTCTTGTAGTAGACCTATTGTTTCTTACCTCACTCTGACCAGATGGCCACTTCACAGTTAATTAGGCCTCTGAGACCTTAAGTCTTGGTAAACTGAGCTAATTTCCCAATTTATAGATGTTGCTTGGTGAAACTGAGAGAATATTTATTTGGGCTTTTGTCCCTTATCTGAGACGGCACTAGTTCATCCTGTGAATAATCAATATAGGAGATTCAGTCCTTCAGTTAATTCATTATCAATCTTCTTCTTGACATTCTCAGAGAACTTCACGCGCCATTAACCATCCTTGTACATGGCAATCTCCAAATGTTGGTTCAAACTGAAAATACTCTCCATTCTTTTGGGATGGTTGTTTTTAAGATTTGTCTACCACAGCTGATAACTGAATGATTGCCATTAGTTGCAATGTAGGAGATAATTCAATATTCAGTCTTCAGCTGCAGTCAGCAATGGAAATTGGGAACAAGTGTATGCAGTATTCACATTTGCAGTTTGTGAAATTGAGGGTGGTGCCCTGACGGCATCACAGACTTGTAAGAATCACCCCGGTAAATTAAATTCACTGAGAATGGTTGGCGCAAGTGGACAACATTGAAGTATTTTGGATTATAAAATAGCAATTATAATCTTCAAATTGTAATTTATTATTATTAACTGAAACTCCAATGGATATAAGTTAACTGCAGGATTATAAATGAATTCCTCTTCTATTAGACAGATGCATGAATCTGCAGGGAGTGGAGGGATACGGATCATGTGCAGGCAGAAGAGATTTAGTTTAATTTGGCACCATGCTCAGCAGAGACATCGTGGGCTGGAGTGCCCGTTCCTGTGCTGTGTTGTTCTGTGTTCTATGTTCTAAATTAAGCGATCTTGAATGAAGAACTCTTTCCCAAAAGGTGTGTTGTTCAGTGAAAATGTATTTTCTGTAATAGTTGAGGTGGAGAGTTTTCATTTTCTTCTGCAAGTAAAACCATCTGTAGAGGTTGACCTTGTGGCCTTCCTGCTGTATAGCATCTTAGAACATTTAAGACACAGAAGGAAACCACTTGGCCGTCTTATCTATTCTGGTTGATAAAAAGCCACCTGACTAATTGTAGCTTCCAGCTCCAGAATCTTAGCTCTGCATGTCATGGCTTTAACTGCACATCCAAATACTTTTTACATGTGTCAAGGGTTTCAATCACTTTCACCCCTTCAACCGATCATCTCCAAGCTCTTACCACTCCTGAATGAAAAATCTTTTCCTCCTCTCCCCTCTCATCGTTCTACCAATTACTTTCTCTCTCTCCATTCCTGGTTTTTGACCCCTCTTTTAAGGAAAATATGACCTTCCTTTTTAATGTATCTGGGCCATTCATAATTTTAATTCAGTTAAATCTCCCTTCAGTCTTGTTTGTTCAAAGGAAAACATAGAATTGTACCGCACAGAAACAGGTCCTTTGTCCCACCACATCCATGCTGACAGTTTTTCAATCTACACTAATCGTTCACCCACATTAAGGCCATATCCTTCTATACCTTGTCTCTTCAAGTGTCTGCCTAAATGCCTCCCAAATGTGATAATTGTCTGTGACACCACCAACTCCTCTGGCAGCACGTTCCAGATCTCAACCACTTTCTGCGAGCAAAAATCGCATCAAATCCCCTTTAAAACTCCTTCCTCTCACCTTAAACCTATGCCGTCTTGTTTTTTGACACCCCTATCATAGAAAAAGATTATGACTCTCTACCTTATCTATGCCTCTCATAATTGTATTATTCTATCTGCTTCTCCTTTAAACTTCCCTCTTTCACTTTAAACCGATGCCCTCTAGCATTTGACATTTCCACCCCTGGAGAAAGACTCTCTCTGCCCTATCTATGCCTCTCAAATTTTATATATACTTCTATCAGGTCACCTGTCAGCCTCTGTCACTCCAGAGAAAACAATCGAAGTTTGTCCAACCTCTTCTTCTAGCTAATACTCTCCAATCCAGACAACATCCTGGTGAACCTCTTCTGTACCCTCTCCAAAATCTACACATCCTTCTTGTAATGGGGCAACCAGAACTGCACATGAGGCTCCAAATATGGCCCAACCAAAGTTTCCTACAGCCACAATATGACTTCCCAATTTTTATACTCAATGCCCTGACCCACGAAGGCAAATCTGCCTTGTTTACCGCCCTGTCTATATGTGTTGCCTCTTCCAGGGAGCTACGAACTTGAACCCCAAGATTCCCCTGTCCATCAGTGCTCCTAAGGGTCCTGTCCTTTACTGTATATTTTCCTCTTACATTTGATGTTCCAAAATGCAATGCATCACACTTATCCGAATTAAACTCCAGCTGCCATTTCTCTGCCCATATTTCCAACTGATCTATATCCTGCTAGATCCTTTGATAACCTTCACTATCCACAACTGCACTAGTTTTTGTATCGTCTGCAAACTTACTGATCAGAACACCTACATTTTCATCCAGATCATTGATATATATATACAGTAAGTCCCCAACTTACGAACGCCCGACTTACGAACGCCCGTACTTATGAACCGACCTTCGTGGTCAGTTTGTAAGCGGGCCCGGCCCCCGATCCTACCACGGCGGCAGTACACCTTCTTTGGCCCAACCCCGGACCAAGTGCGCATGTGCAGCTGGGGCCATGTGCGGCCGTGGTCCCCAGACCATTCTATGACCAAGCCAATTTGCATCCAACTTACCAACTCATCATGGATCCCATGTGACTCAATCTTCTGGACCAGTCTGCTATGAGGGGCCTTGTCAAATGCTTTAATGAATTCCATGCAGACAACGTCCACTGTCCTACCCACGTCAATTACCTTCATCATTTCCTCAAAAATCTAAGTCAAGTTTGTGAGTCGTGACCACCCCCACATAAAGCCCTGCTGACTTACTCTAATAAGTCCATGCTTTTCCAAATGTGAGTAAATCCTGTCCCTAAGAATCTTCTCTAGTAATTTCCCTACCGCTGACGTAAGGCTCACTGGCCTATAATTTCCTGGTTTGTCCCTGTGTCTCTTCTTAACCAAAGGAAGAAAGTTGGCTATTCTCCAGTCTGCTGGGACCTTGTCTGTGGCTAAAGAGGATCCAAAGATTTCTGTCAAGGCCACAGCAATCTCCTCCCTTGCCCCCTCCCTCACCATCCTGGGATAGATTCCATCAGGCCCTGGGTACTTATCCACCTTAATGTTTTTCAAGAGACCCAACACCTCTTCCTCCTTAATATTGACACGCCCCAGCATACCAACATCCACCTCCCTGATTTCACCATCATCCTTGGTGACTACCGATGCAAAATATTCAATTAGGACCTTGCCCACTTCCCTCCTTTGTCCTTGAGTGGATCCACCCTTTTCCTTGCTAGCACCACACTTTTAATATGCACATAAAATGCCTTGAAATTCTCTTTAATCTTCCTTGCCAAGGACATTTCATGGTCCCCTTTAGCCCTCCTAATTCCTTGTTTAAGTTCATTGCTGCTTCCTTTCTATTCCTCAAGGGCCTTGCCCGACCTCAGCTTCCTAAACCTTACATATGCTTCCTTTCCCTTTTTGACTAAACTTAAAATATTTCTTGGCTTCCAAGGTCTATCTGCTGATCATCATGTATTTGGGCCCAACCATTTACCATCTATGTCTGACCCTTATTCGACTTCCAGAAATGCACCATCTTGTACTTGTTGGGATTAAATCACACCTGCAAGTACTCTGTCCGTCTTTCCATCTGATCTATATCCTGTTGTTGCCTTGGGCAACCTTCTTTGCCATCCATGACACTGCGAATTTCCTTGTCATCTGCAAGCTTACTAATCATACCTTCTACATTCACTTTGAAATCAGTAAAATATATCTCAAACAACAAAGGTCCGAGCACCAATTCCTGTGGTACACCACTGTTCACAGACTTCCAATCGGAAAAGCAACCTTCCACCGCTACCCTCTGCCTCCTGTCGCCAAGCTAATTTTGGATCCAATTAACCAGCTTGCTTTGGACCTCATATGCCTTAATCTTCTGGACCAGCCTAACACGTAGTGTCTGAAGCCTTACTAAAGTCCATGTAGAATGTCCATTGCCCTGCCTCCGCCAATCTTCCTCGTTACCTGCTCAAAATACTCAATCAAATTAGTGAATCGGATTTCCCCCGCACAAAGCCGTACTGACTATCCCTAATCAGCCCTTGTATTTCCAAATGTACATAAATCCTATGCCTTAGAATTTTCTCCATTTTCCCCACCATTGATATAAGGCCTGTAGTTAACTGATTTATCCCTGCTGCCCTTCTTAAACAAAGGAACAACATTCACCATCTTCCAGTCTTCTGCTACCTCTTCTATGACTAATGAAGATGCAAGAATCTCCACTGAGAGCCTCTGCAATCTTCTCCCTTGCTTCCCATAGCATCCTGGGATAGACCTCATCTGGCTCTAGGCATTTAACCAACCTTATATTTCCAAGATATCTAACACCTCCACTTTCTTAATACTGACACCCTCCAGAATATCAGCGTAGCCCTCCTGAACACACTGTCTTTCACATCTTTCTTCTTGGTGAATACAGATGAGAAGTATTCATTTAGGACCTTCCCCACATCCCTTTGCTCCAGACATAATTTGCCCCTTGGTTCCTAACAGCACATACTCTTTCCCGAGCTACCCTCTTGCTCTTAACATACTTATGGAATGCCTTGGAATTCTCCTTAATCTTGCCTGCCAAGGATATTCCATGGCCTCTTATTGGCCCTCGTAATTATTTCTTAATTTCTCTCCTACACCCTTTATATTCAAGGGACTCACTCATTTGCATTTCCCTATGCCTATACCAATCAATTGCTTCCTTCCTTTTCTTCAACAGCCCTTCCATATCCTTTATCATCCAAGGTTCCCTAATCTTTGCCTAATTCTGAAGGCTTATTAATTCTCTTTTAAATGACTCCCACATCTCAGATATCGTTTTCCCCACAAACATCTGCTCCCGATCTACTTTCGCCAGGTCCTCTCTCATGCTATTGAAATCAGCCTTCCCCAATTTAAGTCCTTAACTTGAAGACCAACATTATCTCTTTCCATAATTAATCTGAAACTTGCCGAATTATAGTCACTGTTCTGAAAGTGTTCTACCACTGACGTTCCTACCACTTGCCCAGTTTCATTTGCTAAGATAAGGTCAAGTACAGCCCCCTTTCTAGTGGAACTATCTACACATTGTCTCAAAAAGCTCTCTTGGATGCACTGAACAAATTTCTAAGCACCTTGCTCTATGGTAATCCTAGTCAATATTGGGAATTTTAAAATCCCCCATCACTCTAATCCTATTGCTCCTACAACATTCTGCTATTTGCTTACATGTCTGTTCCGCTAATTTCCTCTGATGATTGGGATGCCTTTAGCATAACCACAGCAAAGTGATTGCCCTTCTCTTATGCCTGCATTTCACCATATGGCGTTGTTGGACAAACCCTCCAGGATATCCTAAGTATTGCCATGATGTTCTCCCCAATAAGTAGTCTGATTCCCCTCTTCTCTTTTCTCATTCCTGTGAAACTTCTATCCCCGGAACATTAACCTGTCAGTCCTGCCTTTCTCTCAGTCAAGTTTCCATGATTGCAATAATAACGTAATTCCACGCACCATGCTCTAAACTCGTGCATCTTACTCGTGAGGCTCCTTGCATTAAATTCAGTTGAGCCTACCATCCCTCCCATGCTCCATATCCTCCCTGTATCACGTCTACCCACTGGATTTGCTTGATTTGTCCTCTGCATTTGAGTCGATCTCCTCACCCGCTGCATTGCTGCCGTACTTCCCATCCCATTGCCAAATTAGCTCATTAGAATCTTTCTTCCTTTGTGAGGAAAGTGACAAAATATTCATTAAAAACCTTCAGCACATCCTCATCTCTACACAGAGGTTTGCTATTCAGTGACGAATAGGACCTATTCCTTCCTTAATTATCCTCCTGCCCTTTCTGCAATCATACGATGGCTTTGGATTCTCTTTGATTTTACTTGCCAGCATATTTTCATATCAAATCTTTGCTTTTCTAATTTTTCTTCTGCACTTTCTATATTCTTACACCTTTTTGCTGCATTAACCTGGGTGTTTCATACAAGCTGATGTTTGTTTTTTACCTTATTTTATTCTCTGTGCTGCTTGTCAGTCAGAGGTTCCAGATTTGGTGGTCCTACCCTTTCCCTTTGTTGGGGGAGGGAGCATGTTCTGAACACCTTGAATTTCCTTCTTGAACACTGGTCATTGTGGCATGACTGATCTATCTGCAAGTCGATGTTTCCAGTGCACTTTTGCTAAGTGACTGCTAAGTCTGGTAAAAATGGTCTAACCCAAATTTGAAACCTTTACTTTTATTTTATCTTTGTCCTTTTTGGCAACTGTGCATAAATCTAACCAAATTACGCTCACTTTAACAAAAATTCTCTCCCGCTGATGCTTCTTAAACCTTCCCAGCTTATTCTTTGAAGCTCAATGCGGAACTGCCTCTCCTTCCTCCCACACACCCCCACACACCCATCTTTGAACTGGGCAGGCACGGTAGTGTAGCGGTTAGCGTAACGCTTTACAGCGCCAGAGACTCGGGTTCAATTCCGGCTGCTATCTGTAAGGAGTTTGTACGTTCTCCCCGTGTCTGCGTGGGTTTCCTCCTGGTGCTCCGGTTTCCTACCACATTCCAAAGACGTACGTAGGAAGTTGTGGGCATGCTATGTTAGCACCGGAAGCGTGGCGACACTTGCAGGCTGCCCCCAGAACACTCTACACAAAAGATGTATTTCACTGTGTGTTTCGATGTACATGTGACTGATGAAGATCTTATCTTTTGCTAGATGCTGCCAAAAAAGTTCTCTTGATTTAAATTTAAGTTATGTACCCTCTATCCCAGTTATTACCAGGATAATTGAAATCCCTCATTGTTATTGCCTCAATGTTTCTGCCATCCCCAGAAATTTGCCAAAAGATTTGACCTATCTCCCTTTGGTTTGTTTTGAAGTTCTATTGTAGACACCCAGCAGCTGATTTTTTTTGTTCTTTTGTCTGTCTATGACCCAGAGAAGATTCGCACAATGTGTGCTCTGCATTGGATTACATTACCTTTTCCGATAGCAATGTAGCAACGGAGAAAGTACATCTAGGCACATTATATGGGTTGTGTAATCACTGACTTCTGGACTGCTGCAGCCATAAGATTTGACAATCCAGTCCTCAATGCACAAAGAACTGGATCATTGAAAAGACTTTGAATTGGACTTTGGTTCTCTCAGAATTCATCAGAGGAAACAAGTTGCCACAGTCCTGTACTCAGACAGTGAACTTTAGAACATAGAACAGCACTGGACAGGCCATTCGGCCCATGATGTGGTGCTGACCTTGATGCCCATCTATACTAAATGACCTCCTCCTGTGTATCATCCATATCCCTCCATTTCCCTTCATATTCATGTGTCTATCTAAAAGCCTCTTAAACTCCAAACTGCCTGCTTCCGCTACTACCCCTGGTCACCCATTCCAGGCACCCACCACTCTCTGCGTAAAAAACCTGCCCCACCCCACGTCACCTTTAAACTTCCCCCCTCTAACCTTAAAATCTTTGTCCAAAACCCTGCTGAATTCTAGTCATAACATTGACATTGTCAGCAATTCTGAAAGGAAAGTTTAATTTAATTCTGTTTTATACAATTCACTTGGTGGCATTTTATGAAAGTTAGGTGTGTCTGTGGTACAAAATAAAGCGAAAATAGGATCTATGTTCACACCAAGTACAAAGACTTTTTCCTCCCCATCTCCGAAGAAATGTGCTTCAAAAGTATAATTCTGAATAGTAACATCTGGTAAAACTTTGAACTAAACATTAGTTATCTGGAAACACAAGAGATTGCAGGTGCTGGAATCTGGAGCATAAGATAAACTGCTGGAAGAACTCAGCCAGTCAAGCAGCATTCGTGGAGGCAAAGGGATTAGTTATCTCAATTTCTTGGATAGTTTTTCATAAGGAAAGTGGCAACAACAGTCCAAAAGCAAGAAATCATTCTAATGAAACACACCATGCACTTAGCACTCCCAAACAGAGTATACCTGATTTGAGGCAATTGTATCTTAAAGCCATCATTACGAACCCACTTGCAGGATCTAAGTAATGTATTTGTTGATGTCTCATTATTTGTATTGTTTCACCAGTCAGGTCCATTTTTCTGTGGTATAATCCTTCTTTAAGTCCTGGAGCTATCAGACTGCCTGGGCAGATCAAAAACAGGAAAATCATGTGGGAGCATATATCCCGAACAAAACCAGTTCAACATTGGTGGAAGTATAGGAAGGGTGTGAAGATTCTCGAAAGTGTACAGAAAAGATTTATCAGAATGGTTCTGGCAATGAGGAATCTCAGCTGCAAGTTTAAATTGAAGAAGATGTTCTCCAAGGAGCAAAACAAAATGTTAAAACCAAATTTGATTGAGATGTGCAAAATCATGGCAAGGTATTTAGGGTAAACTGAGGCAAGCTGTTCTCAGTAACATTTAGTTCAGGACCAGTTTTCAAAAGGAAATTGGATAGGCAGTTTAAGAAAAGACTTCTTTCTTGCATCCTCTGGTATCTTTAATCCAAAATTTTAAAACTGAACCCCTTGGTCTTTGAATCACATCCATTACTTGGGCATTGATGATAACGTTCAAGTGCCAGCACAGACTTTGACTGTCTGAGGAAATGAGTGTTTGAAGATCAAGACCTCAAACCCAGCAAAATGCTCATGGTCTATTAGGCACCAATGATTCCTGCCCTCCTGTACACTTCCAAAACATGGTATTCTGACAGCAGGCACCTCAAAGCACTGGAGAGATGCCATCAATATTGGCTGTACAAAATCTTCCAAATCCACTGTGTGGATAAGTAATCGAATGTCAGCATCCTCTTCCAGGCTAAAAGCCCCAGTATTGAGACTCCAATTACGCTCAGCACACACAATCCAGCATAGATAGTGGAAGAACCACACCACTACCAAACAATTGACCTGTCACCCTGTTAGGCATCTCCTCTCCTACCTGTGGTAGAGTCTGCGGGTTTCCTATTGATATCATCAGATCACCTCAGAACCCAGAACTGGAGTGGAAGCAAGTCATTCTCAATCCCAAGGGACTGCCTGAGAAGAGAAAGTGAATATATTTGCAGAGAAATGACAACACAAAGATTCTCTGGTGTACTTTGACTGATTTGTTTTGACAGTCGGCAGAATATTTGGAGCAAAAGGTGTAATTGCAGATGAGGTTTGGTATGAACCATCTCTGACTGACGAAAGTAATGGCTTATGTCTCATTTTGCTTGATATTGAATACCATCTACTCTTCAATAAAAATCACAATGATGTATTTTTAGATATTTTGTTTATTTTATTTGTTGACATTTTTGGGAAATTATTTTAAGTGCAACAAAATGCCATGAATGGATGGTCTTTACATGGAGAATTCTGCCTTCAATCAATTAAATTTCTTTGGAATGTCCTGTCTTCTACTGCACACAGTTTCCTCTGTTAGAGTGTGAGGCAATGTAAGGATTTGTAGGTTGATTAACTAACTGACAGTCTATTACCTGAATGTTTATGCCATTGTTGGAGCTAGCTTTATACCAGCCAGAAGGAAACTAATTGGGTACCACAAGAATATTTTATGGCCAACCTTAATCTACTGTATGTGATAAAGTTGCAGTCATTCATACCAACCAGGAGTGGATTCTTTGCGGGATATCATCCTAGGATCCAGATAGAGAATTTGTATCTCCCCTTCCTGGGACTTTCTGTAGCAGGTCTTTCTCAGAGGCAGAAGTCCGACAACTGAACAAAAAACTTCACTCTAATTGTTTTCCTCTTCAGTCCTTGGTAATTGAAGCCATGCAGAGTTAGCAACCATTTTTGCAAAACCAAACACTACAAGTTGTTTTATCATTAAAGTAAACAGATGGAAAGTTGAAGACAGTTTGATATTGTAAAAGGCCTCTTGATGGTTACAGTTCAGTGCTGATAGGAACATTTCTTTCTGGTTCGCTCTCAATCTTTTTTGTTTCTCTGTTCTGCAGCTGGGAAAGAGCAGATCTGTCAACAATGGCAGTGGCATATATTTGCCCAGTACATTTGGTGAGGTTCACTATTGAGATCAGTGGCCTGTTTCCATGATGTACGATTCTATGATTCTTGTTGCTTTTGCGGGTTCCTTGAGACTTTTAACATTGATTGTCCCGTGCCAACATATGGGCCGCACTGATGGAGATAACAGAGTAAACTGGATGGTGGTCAGGCCAACAGTCCTCGGTATCTGTTGTGACACAGGTGATGCAGATATCCTTGCAGTCTCTTACTTGGATAATGACATAATCCAACAGGTGCCAATGTTGCATTGGGTTTATTGCCATAAAAGTCTTGTGCTCACCTCGCTGATGAAACAGAATGATGTTTAGAACAATTCTATGCTCTAAGCATTTTGTCAAGAGAAAGATTCCACTGAGGTTAGTTTTCCATATTTCCTCCTTGCTAATTACGCTTTGCCAGAGGGTTGTATCATTGAAGTTACCCTGAAGGATCAGTTTGTCTCCATCAGTGCTGTGGGCCAGAATTTCTTCAATGTTGGAATAGAAATATTCCTTGACCACATTTGTAGCTACCAGGGTTGGAGCTGATGACTGTAGCATTGATTGTGCTGCTTTAGATTGAGCTGGAGGGTCATGAGGTGTTCACTTCTTCCCTGGGGAGTCACTGAGGTGCAAGACTAGTTCATTCTTGATAATGAAAGTCTTTCACTGTTGGGATTGTCCACAAGGGTCTGGTTACTGCAGGTCCCAAACTTCATAATGAGAAGTGGAAGTTACCTGTGCATGACTTCCTTTATACGGAATAACCAGCTACTGCAAGGACATGACAGAGCAAGGTCTTGATCCTTTGGCAAGAAGGTCCAAGACCGCAGAAGGCCAGGATCTGCTGCATGGACACAAACACACACACACACGCACACACAAACACACACATAACTGGACACACACATCGGTGCAAGTGACCATTCATGTATGGAAACACACACATACAGGTAGACTCAGGCATAGATGCCCTCACCCACTGTCTCCTACTTGCTTCATCCCCCTACGCATCCTCCCTTTGATTCCCCTCACGCTTGATCATCTGTATCCCTTAACATCCTTCAGGGTTCCCCCATTCCTTGTCCTCACACCTTTCCCCAGACCCCTTCCCTCTGTCCCTTACACCCTCTTCCTCTCTCTTGCACCCTGAACCTTGCTTCATCTTGCCTTCCCTGCACTGATCACCCCTCCACCTCACTCGCTCTGGCCCACTGTTGTCCTCTCCTCCTCCTTGACCTTCCACCAACACCCCTCCTCCACCACTCCCATCCAGCCTCACTCTGCAGTGTTAACAAAAGCCTGTGCACCATTACCAGGTAATGTTCCCCAGACAATGGGCCGAGCTGGCTCTAGGGCATCTGATGGCAGCAAAATCAAAGTCAAATTCAAGTTTATTGTCAATGCACAAGTCCACATATACACACGTGCAATGAGAAACTTACTTGCAGCAGCATCACAGGCACAGAGCATCAGATAAGCAGCATTCACAAGAAAACATAAATTAGAATTGGAATTAATTTATTACTGTCACATGTACCAAGGTTCAGGGAAAAACTTCTCATGCATACCGTTCATACAGATCAATTCATTACACAGTGTACTGAGGTAGTACAAGGTAAAACAATACAGAGTGCAGAGTAAAGTGTCACAGCTACAGAGAAAGTGCAGTGCTGGTAGACAGTAAGGTGCAAGGTCATAGCGAGGTAGATTGTGAGGTCAAGAGTCCATCTTATTGTACTAGGGAACTGTTCAATAGTCTTATAACAGCAGGATAGAAGCTGTCCTTGAACCTGGTGGTACGTGCTTTCAGGCTTTTGTATCTTCTGCCTGATGGGAGAGGGGAGAAGAGAGAATGTCCAGGGTTTGTGGGATCTTTGATTATGCTGGCTGCTTTACTGAGGCAGTGAGAAGTATAAACAGAGTCCATGGAGGGGAGGCTGGTTTCCGTGATGCACTGGGCTGTGTCCACAACTCTTTGCAGTTTCTTGCAGTCCCGGGCAGAGCAGTTGCCATACCAAGCCGTGATGCATCCAGATAGGATGCTTTCTATGGTGCATCAATAAAAGTTGATGAGCATCATGCCAAGTGCCGGGGGACATGCCAAATTTCTATCACTTCCTGAGGAAGTAGAGGTGCTGGTGAGCTTTCTTGGCCATAGCATCTAAGTGGTTGGACCAGGACAGGCTATTGGTGATGTTCACTCCTAGGAACTTGAAGATCTCAACCCTCTCGACCTCAGCACCATTGATATAGACAGGTGCATGTGCACTGGCCCCCTTTCCTGAAGTCAATGACCAGCTCTTTTGTTTTGTTGACATTGAGGGAAAGGTTGTTGTCATGACACCATGTCACTAAGCTCTCTATCTCCTTCCTGTACTCCGACCCATCGTTATTTTGAAATGCGGTGCACTATGGTGTATCTGCAAACTTGTAGATGGAGTTAGAGCAGAGTCTGGCCACGCAGTCATGAATGTATAGGGAGTAGAGTAGAGGGCTGAGGATGCAGCCTTGTGGGGCACCAGTATTGAGAATAATCATGCTGGAGGTATTGCTGCCTATCCTCACTGATTGTGGTCTGTTGGTCAGGAAGTCAAGGATCTAGTTGCAGAGGGAGGTATTGAGTCCCAGGTCTCGGAGTTTGGTAATGAGTTTGATTGGAATTATAATATCGAAGGTGGAGCTATAGTCAATAAACAATGGTCTAACGTAGGTGTCTTTACTGTCCAGATGCTCCAGAGATGAGTGTAGGGCCAGGGAGATGGCGTCCACCATAGACCTGTTTCAACGATAGGCAAATTGCAGTGGGTCAAGGTTTTCTGGGAGGCTGGAGATAATGCATGCCATGACCAGCCTCTTGAAGCACTTCATGATGAATTAAACATGTTTTTACAAGAAAAAAAACACAATTAGAACAAAAAAAATCAAAGTCCATTTTAATGCAAAGTGATCAGAGTGGCCATAGTGTTGCTAAACTGTAGTGGTGATGAGGGTTGTGCAGGTTGGTTCAAGAACTGAATGGTTGAAGGGAAGTAGCTGTTCTTGAACCTGGTGGTGTGGGACTTCAGGCTTCTGTACCTTCTGCCCGAGGTTAGCTGTGAGAAGATGGCATGGCCTGGATGGTAGGGATCTTTGATAATGGATGTTGCCTCCTTGAGGCAGTGTCTCCAGTAGATACTCCCGATTGTGGGGAGGGATGTACTCATGATGTATTGGGCAAAGTCCACTACTTTCTGTGGCTTTTTACATTCCTACGTATTCGAATTGCCGTACCAGACCATGACGCAACCAGTCAGGATACTTTCATCTGTAGAAGTTTATTAGAGTGTTTGGTGACAAGCCGAACCTCCTTCACCTCTTAAGAAAGTAAAAACACTGGTGTGGTAGCCTTAGTTGGCAAGGGGCACTATGGTAGGCCCTGGGGTCATTGCTGTGGGCAGTGGGACAGGGAGAGAGAACCAACGGTTAGTCTCAAGGGGTGGGAGGTGTTTCTTCACCCTTTCATCTTGGTTCCCTGGCTCACTCTAACACCCTGGCCTCCTCCTACTTCCCAGGCTGCCAGCCACTCAGATTGCAGCCCAGAGCAAACCCCAGTCCTTTCCCAGAACCACTTGGGGGAAATTGCCCATCTGGTGTTGGCCGTTTGCAGTCTCCCGTTGTGAGGTTATTAACCACCCTGGCTGCCCTTAGATCCCATGAAGATCCATGGGTTTCTATCACCAGTATTGTCCCTGAACCCACTGGACCTCTGTCTCCTGTGCCACCCTTTAAATTAACAGGACTTCTTTCTCTGGCACAGTCCTAAACCCATGGGATGTTGGTCTCCCACTCTGTTTCCAAACTATGACTCCTAGCATTGCGTTAAATTGCTGTTAGTATTTAATCAACTATTGTTGGTCCTATGTTGCTACCACCATTTGAACTGGTGAAAGGTAGCCTGCAATATGGAGATACTCCTTGAGCCCTGCACTCGTCCAAACTGGTCCTGAGAGTGATCAAAGCCATGCATTACAAAAACTGATACCCTGGATCTATAATAACTCCATTGCAAATGGTCCATATGCAAAAATCTTGGAGCTTTTCATACTGTTTACAGAAACATTGTATGGCTGTATTGTAAATCAAAGAAGAGTTGAGATCATTCTGCTAACTGTCGAAGGAAAGGGAATGGAAAGGTGTGGTTTGCAAACTTGCTTTGTACCATGTGTTAGATTGAGAGCCCAAAAGCAACACATTTTCACATGCAAGGACTGAGGTGTGTGGCATAGAAGGAGGCTGTTGCCCTCCGTTCTCAGCACCGGAAGGCTTCATAAGGCCAGGATGTACCTCCGTTATACTACAGTCCAGGCTCCCTGTCTCAGATCAGTACAGAGTGGATTGACAGTAGCGGGGCCACAGACCAACACAAGGAGTGGAAGATTCTGCTGAGACCCTGGGCGCTGTGCAAAGCTCATTGTCACAGTGGAGGCCCTAGATGGGTTGATGGTAGGCTGACTGGATGATAAGTAAGTTGCTGCTATTTTGCCTATCTTAGCTCATCAGTGCCGGCAGAAATAGACACAAATAACCCATGAGCCTCAGGCAAGCCTGTCCCAAGAAATTCCAGCAAGACAGCCTCCAGTATTCCAGAATTCCCAGCACCTGCTCCAGCAACTCAGCAACAATGAACTCCCTTTAAAAGGTGCAGGACAACTTTAAGCAGTACAGGCAAGAATTAACTGGCATCGCCACTCAGTGTAAGCCAATGAACAGAGTTGTTAGCACGCACAGCAATCATGAGCATGAACAGACAGCAAAAAGCAGGTGTGTTGTGGACAACAGAAGCAATGGGAATGGTTTAAATGGGTGTCACAGTCCCTGCATTTGCTTTTTGGGCTTTAGAGCCTTTCTTTGTTTATGAACCTTTGCAGTACCTAGCATTGATTTTTGCGATTGTCTTCAAAGCAACACGTGACTGCACCTAAAATGCAGTGCATTGGTTGTGAGTGCCGAAGAATATTATAATATGGTACAGTCCTGCATCATCTCATTATTCCTCTTCTGCACTATTTATTTCTTTTTGTAACCTATCGTAATTTTTACGTCTTTATGTCTTTGCACTGTGCTGCTGCCGCAAAACAACAAATTTCACGACATATGTCAGTGATAATAAACCTGATTCTGATGTCCTGGTTCTTTCTTTCCATCACAGAACTAGTAACAGAGAAAAAAATGATCCTCAGTCCATTAAGGAATCAACCTCAGGTGAACATTTCCCCAAATTGTTGAGATATATAATTGATTTACGTCACACTCTGAGGTGTTATCCTTGTGAATAAAAAGCATCCTATTTCAATATATTTTAATTATACCATAGTCTCTATTATCTCAAATAACACAATGCCTTTTTTAAGCAGCCAGTGTTGTCTCAGTTGCTTTTGATATTAGGTTTGCTCCAAATATAATTTTGGAATCCTTTGGGAGTTTTGTAGATGACTCAATATAAAATTATTGTTTCTTCTACATGGCTCAGTGTTTCAAAATGTGGCAGCTGTTCATCCCCTAAGTAATAACCTCTGCTGCTAAAATTGTTTCCATTGTACACATAAAGAATATAGTGTTGAAGATGTGTACCTTAAAAATAGTGGTTCTTCCAGTGTAGTGCAGCAGAGATTCTGATCATTCTGCCATTCAATAAATAAATATCTACAAGAGTGAGAATTAGTGACACTCACCAACTAGCTTTGCCAATTGTTAGACTGTTGGACTTGACTGATAGGAACAAAGTGACTGAGCTCACATGTTTGAGGCTTTTTCATCTAAAAAGCAGAAGACCTTTTTACTGTGTGGTAGAAGTATGTTGGAGAGCTGATTACAGCATGAGCATTGGGCTTGATAAGCACTTTAAGTGAAAATTGACTCGTAATTCACATGGCAAGTAGTAAGAAACTTTTGGAAAGTGACAAATAAAACAAATGAAGAGTTTAAAAAAATGTTCTGATGGGGCAAAAATTCACTTCTGGCACAACTCTACAATATTTTTATCAGTTTTAGACATAAATTAGAACATTATGAGACACAACTGAAATACAAATAGCACTGTCAAATTTGCCAAGTATTATATAGTATATTACTGAATCTTACCAGACAATTCACTACATTTTTTTGCTTCTTAAAGTTTGCTTCTTACAGAGGGATCTTGGGGTCTACATCCACAGATCCCTCAGGATTGCTGCACAGGTCGATAGGGTTGTTAAGAAGGCACATGGTGTGTTGGCCTTCATTAATCAGGGTATTGAGTTCAAGAGCCATGAGGTGATGTTGCAGGTCTATAGAACTCTGGTTAGACCACATTTGGAGTATTATGTTCAGTTCTGGTCGCCTCATTATAGGAAGGATGTGGAAGCTTTGGAGAGGGTGCAGAGGAGATTTACCAGGATGCTGCCTAGATTGGAGAGCATGTCTGATGAGGATAGGTTGAGTGAGCTTTTCTCTTTGGAGAGAAGGAGGATGAGAGGTGACTTGATAGAGGTGTACAAGATGATAAGAGGCATAGATCGAGTGGACAGTCAGATACTTTTTCCCAGGGCAACAATGGCTAACACGAGGGGGCATAATTTTAAGGTGATTGGAGGAAGGTATAAGGGGGATGTCAGGGGTAAATCTTTTACACAGAGAGTGGTGGGTGCATGGAACGCACTGTTGGCAGAGGTTGTGGGGACAGATACATTAGGGATATTTAAGAGACTCTTAGATAGACACATGAATGATAGAAAAATGGAGGGCGATGTGGGAGGGAAGAGTTAGATAGATCTTAGAGCAGGGTAAAACATCAGCACAACATTGTGGGCCGAAGGGCCTGTACTGTGCTATAATGCTTTATGTTCTATGTTAAGTCATTCATATTTCAATTAAGAAAACCAAATAGAAATCTTTGCCAAGTTGATTTTGGCTTTAAACTTAAATTGTTACAATGGAAGGAAAGCAATTCAAAAGGGAGAGCTTCTTCTTTACAAATTAATGTACTGAATGCAAATTGACTCACCTATCACCTGCCAGCGTGTGCTCATCCCCTTCCCCCTCCCCTGATCTTCTTATTCGGGCTTCTTCCCTCTTCCTCTCCAGTCCTGATGAAGGGTCTCGACCCAAAACGTCGACTGTACATTTCCCTTCATAGACGCCACCTGACCTGCTGAGTTCCTCCAGCATTTTGTATGTGTTGACAGTTCAACTATGTTTTCATCAGGTGATATGCATGACTAAATTTTCAACAGAGGTAACTTTTCCTGAGCTGTTGGTTTTAACTTCTCAGTTGTAGTCAGTCTTCAGGTTTTATGTACCAGAATCTCAAGTAGTTTACATAAACTATGTATTTATTATCTGAATATTAAGTTTGAAGATGACTGTTTTTTCAACAAACTGTCAGCAATAATCTTGTATGTAATACTGTAAATGCACAAAATAAGGGGCAATTAATTTGCTGATGATGCAAAACCAGGTGCAGAGTAAATTACGAGAAGGATAGAGAAAGAAGTTTCGGGGGATATAGATAGGTTAACGGAATGGGCAATGACAAGGCAGATAGAAAATAAAAGTTAAGTTATCCACTGTGAATGAAAAAAATAAATGGTGATAAACTGGTAACTATTGGTGTTCAGAGAAACCTGGTCTCCTTCTACCAGACTCATTAAAATTTAACATGTAAGTACAGAAAGCAATAGGAATGGCAAATGATATGTTGGCTTAATTGCAAGGGGATTTGAATACAAGAGTAAAGATGTCTTGCTCCAGTTATATATAGCCCTGGTGAGACTGCATCTGGAATATTAAGGGTATGGTCTCCTTACCCAAGGAAGGATATACTTGGGATAGAGGGAGTACACTAAAGGTTCATCAAATTAATTCCAGACATGGTGCAGGTTTGCTTTATGAGGAGGGATTAAAGTTCACCTCGTGTTGTATCGTCAGCTAATTAATTGCCCCCTTATTTTGTGAACTAGATGGAATATTATTTTGATTTTACAAGAATTAGAAGTAATTCATTGAAATAAACAAAATTCTTAAGGGGCTTGAATGGGTAGATGCGGAGTTGATGTTTACCTTCGCTGGGCTGTCTGGAACCGGCAGCCACAGTCTCAGAATGAGGGATAGCTATTTAGGACAGCGTTGAGAAGAAATTACTTACCCCAGAGGGCAATGAATCCTTTGAATTCTCTACCCAAGAGGAAAGTGGAGGCTCAGTCAGTTAGCATATGCAAGGCGCAGAACAATTTTTATATATTAAGGAAATCAAGGTGAATGGAGTTAGTTCAGGAAAGTGGTATTGAGGTAAAAGATCAGCTGTGACTTTTTGGCAGAGTATGCCTACTCTTACAAATATTTCTTATGCTCTTAACTTTAACACCCTGCAGAATGAGTGGATTTAGTCTGGGTGAGAAGTTAACACAGAACATAGAACAGTACAGCACAATACAGACCCTTTGGCCCACAATGTTGTGCCGAACTTTAAACCTCACCTAAGACTATCTAACCTCTTCCTCCCACATATCCCTGTATTTTAAATTCCTCCATATGCTTATCTAGTAATCTCTTGAATTTGACCAATGTACCTGCCTTCACCACCGCCCCAGGCAGCACATTCCATGCCCCAACCACACTCTGGGTAAAAAACTTCCTCTGATATCTCCCTTGAACTTCGAAGCAGCTCCACTGCTTTCTCACTATCACCTGGTAATTATCATCTCCTGTGCAATGAATGTTAAAGACAAGTTTTATTGTTGCGTAAACTATGATTACATCAAAACAATTCATCCAAAGGAACTCCAAAACTCAAAATCACATAACGCTATTACAACGCCAGCAACCCGGGTTCAATTCCAGCCACTGTCTGTAAGGAGTTGGTACGTTCTCCCCGTGTCTGCGTGGGTTTCCTCTGGGTGCTCCGGTTTCCTCCCACATTCCAAAGACATACAGGTTAGGAAGTTGTGGGCATGCTATGTTGGCGTAGGAAGCGTGGTGACACTTGTGGGCTGCCCCCAGAACACTCTACGCAAAAGACGTCTTTCACCGTGTGTTCCGATGTACATGTGACTAATAAAGAAATCTTAAAAGTCAAAAGTCCTAAAAAAGTAGCCCTCATGGACTGGTGAATCTCCTGACTGCCAAAAATGATTATCAAAGAACATTTGTGCAGCAAGATTGCAAACATGCTCAACCGTGCTTATTCAAATTTTCTCCAGAATCCTTGGGTAGTTGTTGCCTGCTGGAAAGTTCAGGATACAGTAGAAAACTTGTGGTAGTTGTCCATAGAGAGGAGATTAAAATATGCTGATGAGTCTTTCAGAGTGAGAAGGCTCAATACATGGATCAAGAGACTTAAAAGCAGTTACATTTAAACAGGTGAAAATAATAGGCAGGGAGAAAGCAGAAAATTGCTCGTGGCTGAATACTTCCTCACCACTCCTGTCAATCCATTTTGAGCCAAACCTATATATTAGAGTTCTGAAAACATTAAAGAATGCTTCTAATCTTGGTGCGACTCACAAAGCAAATATTGAAATGTACCAATAATCCAAATGGTATAAAAATGAAAAAAAAATAGAGTTTTGTCATTTGTTAACTGAAATCTGCAAACAGAAGTTTCATTATTTGCTGTGTTGATTATTATCATTACAATATTAAGTAGCATATCATCATCTTTAAATATAGCATTGTAAATTTGACTGTTGAGCAATTAAAAAATGTAATTAATCATAATTTGTGGTTTTAGTTGCACTGTTAACTGTAATGGAATACCAATAGTTTCCAAGAGAAATATTTTGCCTTTGATGAGGCCGAGAGATGTAACTCCTTCAGATGCATTCAGTCTGAGTTATTCTCATCATGAATTGGGAATTCAAATGTGCTAATGTGTCTCTAATTAGTAAAGAAAATGCAAGTAATAGAGACTGTCAGTGATCACATGGTCAAAATTTGTGGGCAGGGAAGAAACAAGAAGATAAGATATCTTTATTAGTCACATGTGCATTGAAACACACAGTGAAATGCATCTTTGCATAGAGTGTTCAGGGGGGCAGCCTGTAAGTGTCACCACACTTCCGGTGCCAACATAGCACGCCCACAACTTCCTAACCCGTATGTCTCTGGAATGTGGGAGGAAACCGGAGCACCTGGAGGAAACCCACGCAGACACGGGGAGAACGTACAAACTCCTTACAGACAGCGGCCGGAATTGAACCTGGATCGCTGGCACTGTAATAGCGTCACACTAACCAGAGAGGAAACCTGGTAATCCTGAGGATTCTGAGGCCCTGCTGGATTTACCATGAGGACCTCTCTGTCACTTTTTCTTCCACAGCAGGCTGGCAGCAGCCAGACTGACGTGCTGATCAATTGCTGAGAGAAAGCCGGCATCAGGAGACCACATCAAGTCACGGGTGATCTGGAAAGATCAAAGCTTGCTAGGGGGTTGTGGCTCAGACCCAGAGCCAGACATTTGGGAGGGAGAAAGAGAGGTAAAAAAACAGAGATCAGTGTTATTGTTGAGCAGTCAGCCCAGAAAGGGAAGAGACGGATTCTACGGACCTCACCGTGAAAGACGAGCATAGCAGAGCGCAGTTACCGGGGAGGAGTTGACTGCAAAAATTTTAGAAAGGCGGTGATTGGCAGTAGGCTTCCTTGAGAGGCTCTGGAGAGCATTGCTGCCTCTCCTCACTCACAGGGAGCGGTCTTAAAAGCACTTACTGTCTGTAGGCAGCCATGTGTTTCCTAAGCTCTATAATAATAAAGTACCCAGCTTGTTATAACTCTAATACAAGAGGTAAAATATTTAAAAACATGTAACACAACCAGCTGCAGTTCATATGGTGGCAGGCATATGCACGATAATTTGGAGTTGCATTTTGTGATTTTAAATTTTTTACCTGTTGTATTAGAGCCAAGAATCATACAGCAGAGAAACAGGCCCTTTATCCCTTCGTCTATCCCGCCCATCAAGCACCCAGTTTCACCCCAACCTACGCTAACCCATTTTATTTCTCCCCACATTCCCATCATTCTCCCTCCAGATTCTGCTACTCTTCTGGTCACCTCATTAGAGGAAGGATATGGAAGATTCAGAGAGGGTGCAGAGGAGATTTACCAGGATGCTGCCTGGATTGGAGAGCATGTCTTATGAGGACAGGTTGAGCGAGCTAGAGCTTTTCTCTTTGGAGAAAAGGACGATGAGAGGTGACTTAATAGAGGTGTAAAAGATGATAAAGAGGCACAGATCGAGTGGACAGAGACTTTTTCCCAGGGCGACAATGGCTAACACGAGGGGGCATAATTTTAAGGTGATTGGAGGAAGGTATAAGGGGGATGTCAGGGGTAAGTTTTTTTACACAGAGAGTGGTGGGTGCATGGAATGCACTGCTGGCAGAGGTTATGGGGGCAGATATATTAGGGACCTAAAGAAACTCTTAGATAGACACATGAATGATAGAGAAATAGTGGGCTATGTGGGAAGGATGGGTTAGGTAGATCTTAGAGCAGGATAAAGTGTCGGCACAACATTGTGGGCCGAAGGGCCTTTGCTGTGCTGTGCTGTAATGTTCTATATTCTATGTTCTGCACACTAGGGCAATTTACAGTGGCCAATTAAGCTACCAACCCACACATATTCCAGTGAAGTTCAATGCTGACCTTCAGTGCTGTCATTACAGTCATAGAGTCAAAGAGCACAGAAACAGGCCTTTTAGCCCAACTGGTCCATGCCGACCAAGATGCCCCATCCAAGCTAGTCCCATCTACCAGTATTTGGCCCATAACCTTCTAAACTTTTCCAATCCATGTACCTGTCCAACTGGCTTTTAAGAGTTGTTATTGTACCTGCTTTAACCACTTCCTCTGGCAGCTGATTCCACAAAGGTACTACCCTTTGTGTGAACAAGTTGCCCATCAAGTTCCTCTTAAATTTTTCCCCTCTCACCTTAAACCTATGCCCTCTAGTTCTTGATACCCCAACTCTGGGGAAAAAGACTGAGTGCATTCACCCTATCTATGCCCCTCATGATTTTATACACCTCTGTAAGATCATTGTTGAGTCTTCCCATTCTCCGTGACCGCATGGGTTTCCTCCCACAGCCAAAAAATGCGCAGACCGGTAGATTAAATGTCCGCCATAAGTTATCGCTTGGAGACCAAAGTGACAGTGATGGATAGTTGACAAGTGGGTGGGTAGTATCAGAGATGATTGAGGGGGCATCAGATTGTTGCTGGGGTGGAGAAGGAGCTTAAGACATTGGGAGCCTAGAATGATGTTAGGGTTTGAATGTCAGATTGGGAGACCTAAGCCAAAGGCATATGGCAGTGGATTGTTGAGGGTAGTTGGGGTCAGGAGATCAGGGCTGGGACCTTGGAGTCATGGCATCAGGGGTGAGGACAGAACGGTGGGTTGGTGCCTAGTACTTTGACAGTTGGAGTTGGAGCGAGGGATGGAAATTAAGGGTTGAAATGGGGCTTAGTGCAATGCAATACTGGGGTGGTCTCAAGGAATGAAGGAATTTTACCTGACAGACATCTCAGTCTAGCACTGTGATAGAAAGCACGTGTTGTCCCAGGATTAGCAAGAATGGTAACTGGACAACGTGATCCAAGTTCTGTCTTCATGTCCCAAAAGCAGTGTTGCGTGGGTGAGGTGCCAGCCTGTGTATGCCAACGCCAAAATCATATAGGGGCTCAAGGGTGACCTCTGCCCAGAAGTGCTAGCTGAATTTTTGCAGTGGCACAAAGCAACTGGGAAATCGTCAATACTGCATTTAATTCCAGAAAATCACATAATGTTGAAAAAATGCAGTGTTAAATTTCTAGGCATACATATTCAGTGCAAACCTGCTTTTAACCAACACAAAGCTCTTGGAGCATAAGCTGGCTGCTAACTCCTGAGATAATTCTCCTCCAGAGAGTCTCTGTCATCTTCTCACCATTGTCACATCAGACTCTTAATTCTAACTTCAAGCTCCATTTACAACATCAGCACAGTGCCAGTGAGACGAGACACTCCTATATCTCCCTGCTGTTTGCTTGAAGCATACATGGCCTGTAAACTCCAATAAGAAAGCTGTTAAAAGGATCTAAAACATTAAGGGTAAGCAGAGAAGGACAAAGCTTGCAGATAACTACTCAGTAAAAGCTTGGATCTTGTAAATTTAAGCCTGGCCATGATGATTCTAATTAATAGCCTTTAACTCTGAGCACTTAGCAGTCTTTGCGTAGATGACTGCACTGATTGTTGGTACATAAAGTATATTTTTGGCAAGTTCACTCAATGTGTCAGCAGAGCAAAGAGACTCCAGAGGAAGAGATTCTGTCTGTAATGATCCTAAGAGTCCTAGATTTTACTAACCACAAGCACATCAGTATATGATCATATGTCATCTCCTCAAACCACAGTGCTGCTAGTGGTTTAGAATTTGAGGAAATAAGAGATCGCTTTCAAAATCCATACCCCGAGTGGTGAGGTTATCCATCAGCACAAATAATATTAAACTGGTCCAATCATTGAAAAATAAAGCACAGTTTGATTTATTCTGCTTCTGTATGGAGTTTGACTTCTTCATTGAATCAAATGAGAGACAAAATGAGAGACATTGCTGTATTGTCAAAACTGATCTTTGCACTACTGGCCGTGGTTAGTCTGAGAACTGTACTCTGTTCCTGACATGCATTACACTCTGATTCTGAATTCAAGACTGATAAGAGTTCAGCGGGTGAGTGAAGAACTGGAAACAACCTTGAGGGGAAAGTAGTGAAGATAACAGTTCTGTGGAGCTGATTTTCCCTGGAAGTTTTGCTCTGTGTAGTTAACTTGAAGACGGTTACAAGTGCTGAAAACATGACAATTATTATGTCCTTCCCGGACACTTATGAAGCTGGCTGTTGTCTGACAATGTGGAA
Organism: Pristis pectinata; assembly: GCF_009764475.1. NCBI lineage: Eukaryota > Metazoa > Chordata > Chondrichthyes > Rhinopristiformes > Pristidae > Pristis > Pristis pectinata. The sequence continues at coordinate 96,358,965 of NC_067413.1, forward strand.
AATTACTTATTCACAAAAAGCAGAATACAAACCTTGTCCTGCAACATCCTACAAGTCTTCAGCTAGTCATCAATAAATCAATGGTGCCAACAAGTAACACATACACTCCCATGTCCTGTTTATCAATACTCAACTTGGATTCAGGCAGGATTAAATAGTTCTGCCTTTCACTACAGCTTTGATCTAGCCAAGAATAAATGAATTAAATGATAGAGGAAAGGTGTGAAGAAATATATTTCAACAAAATATGGCACCCAGCAGTCTCAGATAAACAGATGTCAGCAAGATTAAGACACAAGAGATTCTGCAGATGCTGGAATCTGGAGCAACACACACAAAATGCTGGAGGAACTCAGCAGGTCAGGCATGAGTCCTGATGAAGGGTCTCGGCCTGAAACGTCAACTGTTTATTTCCCTCCATAGATGCTGCCTGACCTGCTGAGTTCCTCCAGACTTTTGTGTGTGTTGTCAGCAAGATTATGCCAGTTCTCCAAAAGGGTCATGGATGCTGCTTGACTGGCTGAGTTCTTCCAACATTTCCACAGATGCCGCTTGACTGGCTGAGTTCTTCCAACATTTTCTGTTCTGTTTCAGTTTTCAGCATCTGTAGTTTTATTTGTTTTCTAGGTGTAAACTAGGGTGAAAGGGAAAATCCTTTGGTGACTGAAGACATAGAGAGGAACATCACTGCAAGAGTTCATGGGACGAAGGAAAGGCCACTTAATTCTGAGCAATTTCTGCCAGTTAGTTCATGGCGGATCCATACTTTATCCCCATTTAGCCACTTTTGAATCATGTTCCTTGCTATCACTGCCAAACAAAAATCTATCCTCAGTGAAATGTAGATGATGCTCCCAAATTCATTGTGGTAATCTGATTTAAATATTACAGTGAAATTTCCAGCAATACACAAAAAAGTGCTGGAGGAACTCAGCAGGTCAGGCAGCATCCATGGAGAGAAATAAACAGTTGATGTTTCGGCCCGAGACCCTTCATCAGGACTGGAAAGGAAGAGGGCAGAAGCCAGAATAAGAAGGTGGGGGGAGGGGGAGGAGCACACGCAGGCAGGGGACAGGTGAGTCCGGGTGAGAGGGGGAAGGTAGGTGGGTGGGGGAGGGGGGGAGAAGATGTAATAAGCTGAGAGGTGATAGGTAGAAGAGGCCAAGGGCTGAAGAAGGAGGAATCCGGTAGGAGAGGGCAGTGGACCGTGGAATAAAGGATAAGGGAGGGGAGGGGAGGGGAGGAGAGGAGATGGGCAGGTCATCAAGGTGGGGGAAGGGAATGTCCAGTCTCTCCAAGATGAAATATTCTTGCATGGCATGTCACCCACCATTGTAATAGCAGTGGCTGTGATTACATGAGTTGGGGATATGTTCCTTAGTTTTTGGTTTTGACTCTGATCCTAACACTGTCTCAGTGTTTAATGCTGACCTTTTTTTGGCTGGTCAAGTCTTGTTGGTTACAAGTTGCAGTGCAAGTTACCATTGCATTATTAAGTAAGGAGAAAACAGACGAGCACTTCCAGTGCCAGATGCATTCACTTACACTGCATCAGAATGCATCCAATATCATCATCAGCACTGAGGAAAAACTCATATCCCAGATATTCTATCCATGCGGAAGAGCACATATAACAACATGAGAAAGAGGAAAATATGTGTGGAAAGGTGTCAAAGTAATCCCTGGAGTGGTTTCGTTCTGCAGTGAGCTGAGTGCATCATTTAAAGTTAAATAAAAGAATTTCCATTTAAATTAATACTACGTTGCACATGATTTTGAGCAGAATCTCACATTCTTCTTTATAAACTGAATGAGGAAAGTTTCCCAATGATCTGTAAACTGCAATTTCTTCCAAGATGTGCTGCTGTGTGTTTTTTTATTTCTCATATTTATATTTTGCCATTTCACACCATGTCTGTGTTTTGAAAGCTTGCTAAGTTTCAAGAGCGTATATTCCTACTGATGATGTATTGTCCTGGTGAAAAATTTCATTTACTGGCTTTGCCCTCTGCTGAACCTGTTGCTAGTGGGAAAACACAATGAGCGTATAAGTGGTATCCCACTTCATTTATCATGGATGGTTTTTGCTGCTCAAGTATCTTACAGAATTTAGCATTTTGCAGCATGAAAGTACTGAACCAGCAGAATCCCATTTGTGTAGGTTGGAAATTGAAGGAGGCATATATATTTATTATTGTGCTTCAATGTAAAGCTGTCTGCTAATAAACCTTGTGGTATCAACAGAATCTTAAATCTTAAGCTTAAATCTTCTAAATTTGCTGAAGTACATCATCTTCGAACAGTCCCAATGATTTTCTTGTAAGTGAGCAAGCTTATTATTGGGGCAGGATCAGAAGTATATTGTCATAGTTACTTGCGTCAGCTGTGAATCAGCATTCATGTCCTTACCTTTGAGTCGGAAGGTTATGGATTCATGTCCTTCTTGAGAGACTTCGGCACATTCCGGACTGACATTTAAGTGTAGAATCAAGGGGGTTTGCACAGTCATTAGTGTTGTCGCATGGATGCAATGTTAAAGCGAGGTCTGCCTGTCCTGTATGGTGGATGTAATGCAGGGCATAGGAGTCTGTTAATATCATCACGTAACTAAAACCTAAAGCAAATTAACAGGTCTTTTATTCCATTTCTGTTTGTGGATGCTTGTTGTGCAAACATGAGAAACCATATTTTCTGCATTATAACAGTGACTGCACTTTAAAAGGACCTGGTTGGTTGACACCATGAAGTGTACAAAACCAAAATAAGAATCTCCAGAAGTTTAAAGAGCACATACTAGAAACACTCGGCAGGTCAGCGAGCATCTGTGGAAAGAGAAATAATTGATGTTTTGGGTGAAACCCTTCATCAGGACTGGAAAAGAGAGAAAACAAGTTAATTGTTCAGTTTTAAACTGGGTTTTTGAACAGCCGGTTCTACATATAAACATTAACTAGGAACTGGAGAAAGCCACTTGGCCACTCAAGCCTGGAGATGTAGCTGATTTGATTGTAACCTTAACTCTGCATTTCTGTCTACCCGTGGTAATCTTTCACTCCTTGTTTATCAAGTATCCATTCTACCTCTGCCTTAAAAACACGTTGTCTTGGTGAAGCATCCAGCATAATCAAAGACCCCACCCACCCGGGACATTCTCTCTTCTCTCCTCTTCCATCGGGTAGAAGATACAGGAGCCTGAGGGCACGTACCACCAGACTTAAGGACAGCTTCTACCCCACTGTGATAAGACTATTGAACAGTTCCCTTATACAATGAGATGGACTCTGACCTCACGATCTACCTTGTTTTGACCTTGCACCTTATTGCACTGCACTTTCCCTGTAGCTGTGACACTTTACTCTGTACTGTTATTGTTTTTACCTCCACTACATCAATGCACTCTGTACTAACTCAATGTAACTGCACTGTGTAATGAATTAACCTGTACGATAGTATGCAAGACAAGTTTTTCACTGTACCTCGGTACAAGTGACAATAATAAACCAATACCAATACTCAAGGATTTTCTTTTCACCATCATTTGAGGAAGAGAGTTCCAAAGGCTCACAACACTGAGAAAAAAGATTGCATCATCGTTATCTTAACTGGCCAACGCTATACTTTTAAATGATTCTCCCACAAGAGGAAACATTCTCTCCGCATCCACCCTGTCAAGACCCCTTGGGATCTTATGTTTCAATGAAGTTACTTCTCACTCTTCTAAGCTCCAGCAGATACAAGCCTAGCTTGTCCGGCCTTTCCTCATTGGATAAGTCGCCCATTCCAGGTATTAATAAATGAAAATAAAAGAAATACGGCTGATGCTAGAAATCTGAAGTGAAAAGAGAGAATGCTGGAAGCACTCAGCAAGTTGGTGAGCACCTGTGGGAAGAGAAACAATTGATGTTTCGAGTGAAACCCTTCATCAGAATTGGGAAAGAGAGAAAACAAGGTAATTTTATCGTAGAGCGAATGGGGAGCAGGGCGTGGATAGGACAAAGGGCATATCCCTGCAAGGGTGGTGCCAGGACTGCCATGATAATGGAACTGCTGAAGGAACCATCTCAGTGATAGATTAATGAAGGCAGTTAGAGAGAGGTTCATTCATTTGTCCACTTGATCACTCCCTTACCTTTCCCGCAACTTAAAAGCAACTTGCTTTCTCTCTTTCTCGGTTCCAGTGAAGGATTTTGATTAGAATCATTAGCTACACATATGGTGCTTAACCCGCTGGGTTTTTCCAGCATTTTCACTTTTTATGTTAAAGTGGACAAGCAAACCTTTTCTGAACTACTTCCAGTGCATCCTTGGAAACTGTACACAGTACACCAGTTATGGTCCTACAATGATCCATATAACTGAAGTATAACTTCCTTCCTTTTGTATTCAGTTGCCCTTGCAATAAAGACTAATTACTTAAGATATCTTTTAATACTTGCTACACTTGCACACTAGCCTTTTGTGAATCCTACACCCAGAACATACAGCTTCATCTGCATCTCAGAGCTCTGCAATTCCTTACCATTTAAATAAATGCTCCTTTTTTAAAATTTTTCATGCTAAGATAGACAAATACAGATGTTTCCACTTTATATTCCATTTAAAATAAGATATCTTTATTAGTCACATGTACATTGAAACACACAGTGAAATGCATCTTTTTGTGTAGAGTGTTCTGGGGGCAGCCCACAAGTGTCGCCACGCTTCCAGCACCAACGTAGCACGCCCACAACTTCCTAACCCGTACGTCTTTGGAATGTGGGAGGAAACCGGAGCACCCGGAGGAAACCCACGCAGACACAGAGAGAACGTAAAAACTCCTTACAGACAGTGGCTGGAATTGAACCTGGGTCGCTGGCTCTGTTAAAGCCATGCCTGCCCAGATCTTTGCCCACTCACTTAACCTATCTACTTCCCTTTGTAGCTTCCTCATGTTCTCTTCACAACTTAGATTCCTAGCTATCTTTGAATGATCAGCAAATTTAGCAACCTTATCTTCAGTGCCTTCTGTCAAGTTTTTTATATTGATGGTAAAAGGTTTGAAGTCCCAACACCAATCCCTGCAGCACACCACTTGCTAAATCTAGCCAACCAGGAAAAAAAACAGAAAAAGACCCAGTTGTGCATGTGCTCTGTTTCCAGTTAGCCAGCCAATTTTTTAACCATGGCAGGATGTTACCTCATACACCGTGAGCTTCTGTTTCCCACAATAACCTTACCAAATGCCTTCTGGAAATCCAGGTAGTTCATTGGTTCCCCTTGATCCAGAGCGCATGTTACTTCTTCAAGAAAATCCAATGAGTTGGTTGAACATGATTTCCCTTTCACCAAACCATGCTGACTTTGCCTGATTACCTTGAATTTTTCTAAGTGCCCTACTTTGACATCTTTTAATAATAGCTTCTAACATTTTCCCTATGACAGATGTTAAGCTAACTGTAGTTTCCTGCATTCGATCTCCTTCCCTTTTTGAATAAATGAGTTACAGTTGGTAATATTATTTTTATGCTGTGCTTGGAATCAGTAATTCATTTTGTAGTTTGCTTTGGTAATAGAAAGACATACAAAATATTTCGTTCATTGTGGTCAATATTCAATATTCCATTTTGAAATATGTGGAGAATGGCACGATTAAGTAAAGAAAAGTAACTATGAGTGCAAAAATTCCCAATCGAATTGAATTGAACCCAGGCCAAATGTGAACTGCTTGTTGTAAAATCTATCATATACACATCGTATAGATCTATCGGAAAAACTAGGTCTTATAATATAGTGATAATGGATGCATTACCACAACAGTGCAAGCTATTTTACCAAATTCATGAACGCAAATCTTTCTTCTTGTCAAACTGGATTGATTTCTCCACATTTAAAATACTGAAATAATCCATAACCGCCCCACCACCCATCTGCTAATCCCCAACATCACCCTTCCCACCTTCACACACACATACACATATTGTATAAAGCATTGTCTGACAGCGTGAGAAAGTATATCAGTGAGTGGACTGTGGATTTAAAATATAATGATCTCAACTACTGTCCTTGTCATCAGTATTTGAAGCATTGGTTCTTTTGTCCTCTGTAAGAGGAAAACATAATAACAATTAAGGAGAACAAGTTTTCTTGAGAATATATACATACTACCTACAAAATACACCTGACTGAAAGTGAGGGATTAATCTCCTAGAACTAATAACATGAAATAGCCATTCATCTACTTCATCTATGGAACAAAGTTGAGTTCATTTTGGAATGATTTGGTAAATATGAATAAAACTAGAGGATGTAAATAGAGGGTAAGGGGGAAGAGATTTAGAGGGGATCTGAGAGGGACCTTTTTCACCCAGAGAGTGGTGAGTACTGGAATGCACTACTGGAGAGAGTAGTGGAAGCAGGCTCTCTAACAGTATTTAAGAAGTGTCCAGACAAGCACTTGAATCATCTAGGCATTGAATGTCTTGGGCCAAGTGCTGGAAGATGGGATTAATAGGGATAAATGCCCACCGATCATCATGGACGTTGTGAGCCAAATAGCAATTCTAATGCTGTGTGAAGTGAGAGGAGCAAAGGACTGCAGATGCCGGAATCTACATGAGAAACACGATGATGCCGGAGGAACTCAGCAGGTCAGGCAGCATCCTTGGAGAAAAGCAGGCGGTCAACGTTTCGGGTCAGGACCCTTCTTCAGGACTGAAGATAGGAAAAGGGGAAGCCCAATATATAGGAGGGAAAAGCAGAGCAGTGATAGGTGGACAAAAGAGGGGAGGCGGGGTGGGCACAGGGTGGTGATAGGTTAGATGCAGGTAAGAGATAGTGATAGGCAGGTGTGGGGGAGGAGGAGAGAGCAGATCCACCAGGGAAAGCCCCCCTCTTTTGTCCACCTATCACTGCTCTGCTTTTCCCTCCTATATATCGGGCTTCCCCTTTTCCTATCTTCAGTTCTGAGGAAGGGTCCTGACCCGAAACATTGACCACCTGCTTTTCTCCACGGATGCTGCCTGGCCTGCTGAGTTCCTCCAGCGTCATCGTGTTTTTCATGTTGGCGGATTAATTGGCTGCTGCAAATTGCTCCTTGTGTAAGGGGAGGATAGAATTTGAGGGGAGTTAATTGATAGGTTATAAGGAAAATTAGTGGGAGAATGGGATTGCTCTGTGAGCAGGCAGGGACTTAATGGGACAAGTGGTCTCCTATATTGTAAGAAAATAAGGCAATGCTCTGCGGCCGAAGGATTGTGAAAAAGTAGTGCCAATTTCACCCTGCTGTGCCAGGTTCACCGCAGACGAGGTTCGGTCTAAGGAGATGCACTCTGCCATTTTCTGCGCTGCTCCCTTATTTTATACCTTCTTTTTCCTTTCCCTCCTTACCTTTGACCCATCCCCCGGGGGATCTGCTCTCCCCTCATCCCCCACACCTGCCTAACGCTATGAAGTGCTTAGGGATATTCTGAGGATGTGAAAGTTCTTGTTTTCTCAATTTTACTCCATTCCACTCCTCTAGTCAAATTCCAGGAGTAGACTTTGATATTGTACCATTGTGAAATAGTTGTTAGCATACCAGCAGCCAATGAAATAAAAATTGTAAGAGTTATAAAATAGACTAGTGATTTACTTTCACATCTTTACCAGCAGTTACAGCAGTTTTAACCCAGAGGTGGACTGAAGGTCCAGGGAAGATCCTATTGCCTTGGAAAGACTAATTCTGGTTTAGGTGCATGACATCAACCAAACACTAAATTTGCATGGGAACAGAAAGTGCTGGAAAGAGGAACCAGCCAGAAATGTCCGCCTATGATACAATACGATATCTTTATTAGTCATATGTACATTGAAACACACAGTGAAATACATCTTTTGTGTAGTGTTCTGGGGGACAGCCTGCAAGTGTCGCCACGCTTCCAGCGCCAACATAGCATGCCCATAACTTCCTACGTACGTCTTTGGAATGTGGGAGGAAACCGGAGCACCCAGAGGAAACCCACGCAGACAGGGGGAGAACGTACAAATTCCTTACAGACAGCGGCCGGAATTGAACCCGGGTCGCTGGTGCTGTAAAGCGTTACGCTAAACACTACACTACCGTGCCTGCCTCCTGCTCTACATTTCACAACTCCTACATTCTTTTGTCTATGTTCTTCTGTCTATGTTCCCACTCTCAAACTGCTCCCATTCACTCATTGACCAGATAACCTCGTTTACAGCTTATTCCATGGTCACCCTGGTTTCACCCTATCGTAGACGTCCCCTTTCCACCACCTTTCCTGCAGCTTCTCAAGCTTCTTTTCCCTCCCCTCCCAGTTTCGAAGAAGAGTCTTCAACCTGAAATGTTAACTCTGTTTCTCTTCTCACAGATGCAGCATGACCTGCTGAGTATTTCCAGCATTTTCTGATTTTAACTTAGATTTCCAACATCTGCAGTTTTTTTCTGATTTTCCATTTTGCATGGGAAACCACTCACATACGACAAATCAATTTATTTCTGCTATTTGAAGATTGCAAGGAGGAGGCAGTTCTCCACCTGTGTCCTGGCCCATACTTATCCCTCAATTCACCGATAACCAAACGCCTGGTCATTTGTTATATTCCTGTTTGTAGGGAACACACTGCTTCTTGTGTTTCCCATTTTAGGATCGTGATTAACCTCAAAAGTAGTTTATTGCCTCTAAAGCACTTCGGAGTGTCCTGAGATTGCGAAAGATGTAGAAATGTATGCTCTTTCTTTTATTTTATCGTATTTTATCTTATTTTATCTTATTCCCTCTTTTTGTCCTCTTTAGCATTGTCCTGTTCTCTTCCTTTACTTCATTTTAACTTGTTGCCAGTCTCTTCTCGTCTTCTTTAACCTCTCCCTCTCTTTTTCTCTCCCTCTCTTCTTTTTTAACCTTTTACCTAATCTCTCTCTTTCTTTTTGCTTAATTTGATTGTACGATACAGTAATTTTTTTTTGTCTCTCTTGCGCCCCTGTTCTAACTTTATTGAAATTGAAACAGTATACAAACAGGTATCTGACCTAAGTCTGGCAGTTTCCTTAAAACCACTTCCTCAATTTCACTTTGGCAATGGGCTTAAAAAGTCAGCCACGGGTATTTTTCAGAAGTTTTGTCGAAATGATGATATCCCGCTCAGAACATGCAGCAGTTGCATTATGTTGGGATACCTGCAGTCCGCTTGCCTCTTGTGGCTGTGTTACTCGCAACCTGTGATGTATGAAGGCATTTTTCACTGCTTCTTCATTGCATAATAGATACTTAGACATATTTGGAAAGCACTTAAATCATGAAGAAAATAAGAATTATAAATCATTAATAAAAACAAGATATAAGCCTATTCAATGTATGTAAATGAATGAAAACATTTAATATCAATTATAATAACATTAAATAAAAACACTTTCATTTGTGTTTTAGTGAAGATCAGTGAAATAGATTTGAAGTGAAGTGAATGAGGCTATTCTGGATGAACCAGCTACACATGTTACCTTCTGAGGCCATATGGCTCACAGCCTTTTCCACTCTTTTAAAGTGTTTTGAACAGATATTTGGGGAAATAATTAAGAAATTAAGGCTATTAAGCATGGTCCCTTAGCTCAGAATGCTACCAAAGAACCGAACTCAGTGATGAGGGTGGGTCGGATGGGGAGGTCGGATGTGTTCACATCTGACTTCCAGCATATTCCCGTTCCTCCATGGTGAAGTGCAGATGTCCAGAGAGCGCTGACATCCACACTGCAGCTTGCTGCTGGTTTTACGTGGAACCGCTGGCTGAGGAGAAGCATTATCATGTAACTGGCTGCAAAGCATTGGAGCTCAACACAACCGATTTTTTTTTTTGTTTGTTAATCTTGCACAAAGCTAATTCAGTCTCTAAAGCAGACACAAAATGTAATCCAATTCTCTGAATGGAAGTCACTGGATATTAATGTACAGGGCTCGAAGATAAAAAAAGACGACATATATTCAAAAATAGTTGGATCGATGAATTTAAAAGATATAGAATATTAGGTTTATTGAGTTGTTGGATCAAATTGTGGAAATAAACTTTATGAAGACTGTCTCCTCACTGACGTATTTGTAAGCATCAATGATTGTTGTAGCAGAAAACTTTAATTTAAATGTAAATGTTATTTTCTTGTGTATAAATAATGAAATGGAATACAGGAATAATACATCACATTACAAATAAATGTTCTGGAGGTTCAAAGTGCATTGTTGGAAAATAATTATAAAGCAGTTGTGTGTGAAATAGATGACAGCTTTCTGTGGCTTAAAAGCCACCATCTCTATGTAATGGTGTAATTGCTTTGAACTTCAAAATCATAATTGTTATCAAAAATAATCCTGGGGAAAGGCTAATATAAGGTGAGCAGACTATTATATGAGCTCTAATACACTCGATTCCACAAGCAGCAAATGCAGCCTTTCAATCTCCTGGTGCTTTTAGTGTCAGTCAGAGAGCACTCAGTCATTTCTGTGCATCAAGCCTGCAGTATTGATTTTTCCACTGACTGAAACAGCCGTATAAGCATAAATTTTGCATGAGGCTTTCACTTTGTAGACTCTCCTTTGGTCAGATGACACATGATGTGAACATGAAAACTGTATAATAACCATGCATGGTCAACCTACAGGCTTTAAAGCATGGTTTCCCATAACTGTGAAGGACAAAGGCTTGCTGTTTGAATTCAGCAGCCAGAATGTGATAGAAACAAATATCACTTCCATCTTAGCAGCTAGTGTTTGGTCTTTTACTCTGTAAACCGTGGCTAATATTGGCAGCAGATAGAAATCAGCTTCGCTGAAGTAAAGCTGATATAATCAATAGCTAAACATCAAAACATATATCATTTGAACTTGTTTCTGTAGTGGTTAGATTTCTTTTCAAATCAACCCTTGGGACTAAATATTGCTATTTGATAAGATCTTGTATCAAAAGGGAAAAGCTTATCCAGAGATTTCTCTATGTGAATGCAAACCTGGTGAAGATCTTGCCAAAGACCATTCTCAATCCAATATTGTTTCCGTTTCAGCACTGCGTATTAAATACTCTTCAGCACCTCACCTTCTAAATTTGTGAACATCTGTATCATAACACCAGGTTTGAATCTCTCCAACTTGCTTTCTGACCTGCTATGGATAAACGCCCATTATCAAAGTCATAAATAGCACCTTATTTGACTGCACACCTGGTATATTAACCTTCCTACTCCTTCCCAACCAGCATGCAGTCTTTTGACATGATTGGTCACACCCTTCTTCTTCAACACTTCTCCAGTGCCACCTGAGAGAGAGAAAGGTTAAAAAAAAATGATAGAATGGTGTAGCCAGAGAGTCCCTTGCAGTAGCTTCTATCCCTATTCAGTCATTGTTACCTGGGGTTCACCCAAGGGCCTTTGCTCAGCCAACTCTTGTTTCCCACCAATCAGCTGTTCTTCAATGACATTGTGCAAAAGCACATTGGGCTGTACAAGTCTGTTGATGACACCCAACTCTCCATCACGATAACCTATATCAGTGGCCCCAATTTCTTCTCTAACATCCAATAAATATTAGGTAGGATAACACTCTGCTTCCTGTCATTTCCAGCAATTGTCTGAGGCCAGAACCAGACTGTTTATTGTCTTGGTGCCATAATTGACCTCAAAGTAAGCTGCCATCCACATTTCCAATCCATCACCAATACACCCTCCACCGTCTACTGTTCAATTGCTGCTGAAACCTCAAGCATGTTATCTCATGAAGTGATTATCCCATTGGTCTCTTGGCTGACCCATACATAAACCTGAATTCAGTTGGAACACTCCCATGGGTATCCCAACTTGAGCCAAGTTCCATTTCCCCATCATTTCTGTGCTTCCTGACCCTCAGTGCCCCATACACCAGCAACACCTCAGTTTTAAAATTCTCCTCCTTGGTTTTCCAACCTTTCATACAAAAACAGAAAATGCTGGAAATACTCTGCCGGTCAGGCTGAAGAGAGAAAAATGACCTAACCCTGTCCACAAGTCTTTAAGATTTCTGTGCTCCTTATCTTCTGGCTTCTTTTAATCATACCATCACTGTCTTTTCAGGCAGGATTTTGAAAGACCCTCTCTAAACTTGTCCATCACACTCCCTTTCTTCATTTAAGATGCTCCCTACAGCCTAACATTTTGATTAAACTTCTCCTTATCTGCTAAGTATGGAAAAGTGTTTGCTAATTCTCTTATGAATAATCCTGAGGCAAGTTAGTACATTAATTGTGTTGTATAAATGTAAGTGCATTGTAACTAAGTTTCGATTCAAAACTTAACATATAATTAGTTGCATTTAAAACATCATATTCTACCTCTGGCCAGCAGATAAGTGGTGCAAATTTTGTGGCTTACTCATCCTGAGCTTTAGGGAAAGTAACCCCTGAAAGTTGTGGCTAAATCTCAATTTACAATCAGAAGCTCAAACGATCTTACTGGAGTGCTACTGTGTGTTTGATGCTCAGTTAAGAGGATTGAGTCTCAGTACAGGAGGAGAATACAGACTTATTAAAACTAAAGATGGCCCTTTCTGGGAGATGTAGAGAACTGATTGGATACTTGGATGGATTTCCACATTATGCAGAACTGATTGGATGGACTGTCACAATCGGTAGAGCTGATTGGACATACTGTCACGCAATAAGGAATTGATTGGAAGGACTGTCACACAATGACAAATTGATTGGACGGTCCATGATACCATGAGGAGGTGATTGGATAGGCTGACACACTGTGATGAGCTGATCAAACGGACTGTCACATGGAGTTAATTGGTTAGCCTGTTAAATAATGGAGACCTAATTGGATGGACTGCTGCACAAAGAGGAGTTGATTGACTGTCATACTGAGAAGCTGATTGGATGGATTGCTGTCCACTATGGAGCTGATTGGATAGACTGCAACAGTATGAAGCTGATTGGAAGGATTATCACTCTGAATTAAATGGACTATCAGACAGTGGGTTGGAGGATGATATAGACTGTTACACTATAGGGAGTTGATTGAACAGATTACTAGACAATGAGGTGGAGGAAAGGATGGACTGTATCATTTTAGTGTGCAGGCCCACCATAGAGAACTGATTGGACGGGCAGTCACACCATGAGGAACTAACTTGATAGACCAACATCATTGGGGATCGAGGATTTGATGGTCTATCAAACAATGAGGAGCTGATCAGAAAGAATATCACCATCAGACATAGAGAAATAGGTAAATACTCTATGGGAAGCTGAGTTGGTAGACTATGGAAACCATGTGAATAGATTATCACTATGTTGGATGGAGAATTGAGTGGTGAGTTGGGAAGCTCATTGGATGATCAGTCAAACAATGTAAAATTGACTTAACGGACCATTAATCTGATTGAATGGGCATTCACAATGTTGGAATCTACTGAATTCTATTTGATTATAATTCCTATCTAGAGATTTATCTACTTCAGATAATTATGAAAGATCTATTGAGTTTATTCAAGAACTTTTACTTAATTCTGAAGACTTCAAAATCTTCAATTTACTGCTCTTCTTGATCACGTGATTAACCTCTTAATAATCTGATGAAGAAGGGTAGAAAATTGAAGATTATCCCTGTTAACTTCTCAGCAGTGGTTGGACAATTTTGCCTATTGCAATATTATTCCTCAGTGGAATGTTAATTCATTGAGGAGTATTTCTTTAAATATTTGCCATTGTTTATCTGCTATTACAACTATTAATTTACTACTTAAATTTCCTTATCCAGGCACCCCTTAGACCTGTTTCTTTTGCTTTGATTTGGGGAGCCTGGTTTTTAATTCAACAAAATCATTCTCAAGTTTAAATTCTATAATATTATGGTTACTCTTGCCTGGAGATTCTTTCATGACAAAAATACATTAATTAATCTTGTCTCTTTGCACAAAACTAGATATAAAATAGCCTATGATAATGCTGGAAATTCTCAGTAGGTCAGGCAGCCTGTGTAGAGGGGGAGAGGGAGCAAAGATTTCCGTGGGTCAGGCGGCCTGTGTGCAGGGGGAGAGGGAGCGAAGATTTCAGGTTGGTGGTCTTTCATCAGAAAAGGTAGAAACAAGCAGTTTTTAAGTTGCAGGGAAGCAGGAGGGCTAAGGAGAACAATGTCCACAATAGGGCAGAGACCAAGAGTGACTGAATGTCACGGATAGTATTGTTGTTGTCCCTGTGTGAGGCTTAACTAACAATCCAAAGATTATTTTCTACGTTTTCATTTGGATCCTATTTTCAAGATTTGCCAGCAGAAATGTTCTTAATTTATTTATACAATTGATTCTAATATATGGATCATAATAACTTCTTTCTCCCATTCCAAGTTCTTCTCCAATCCCAAGACAAGCTTAACACTGGTTTTGGCAGGCACCATAACTTTCAGAGTACTGGTCATATAGCTGATCGTTCTGTCATCGCACACCCACTCACAGATCTGTACTCAATGTGTTGACGTTCCTTTCATAAGCACAGACAACAAAAATTTTGTAATCGTCAGATTCGAGGCCCCCTCACCCCCAAGTATCACTTTCATATCCCCCTGTCCTAGCTCACTGAACTAACTTGTAACCCTATCTAACCAAATGGCTGTGACTAACTGTGGAATCAAAGTATCCAAGTCACTTTCTACCTCACTGATGCCCAACAACAACTGCATCTCAGATTCCAACTCAACAAGTCTGAGCTGCAGTTCCATGACAAATGTTTGTCGAGAATTCCTATATTTCCCTTAAACTCTTACAATTTGCAGTTATGTCTCATTGCCATTGCAAGATGGCTTCTACCTATTCAATATTGATTGAACTCTTGATTTATTTAGATTAATTGGTTTATGTATTTCATCAATGCTGCTTATATTACAGATCTCCTACCGTAGGTTTGATTATTGATCAGTGGAGCCCTGGAGAGCAGCAGAAATGGTTGTAAATAGGCTGTTGTTTTGCTGATGCCTTTCAGTTCCACTAATTTCTGCCACTGAGCAATTAGGATCAACTCGAGGTGTTTGGCTTTTCTTTAACATCAGCAAACGGCTTTATGTATTTTGTAACCGGGACCAGTTTATTGTCAAAGTAGGTTGATATGACATGAAATAGCTTGCATGTCACAATGGATAAAAGTGTTTTGGGGATATTTAAAGAGAGAGTAATGTGTTCCAGTTGGGGAAAACAAGACTATGTGGAAAGTCAATTTTGATGTGATGGGTGAGCATGGGGAAAAGTTTATTAAGAAAAGATATCTCCTCCAACTGCAATCAAGTAAGTTGTTTCGCTTATTTTTCAACAAGCTAAAGTTCACTTAAGGGTTGACCATTGCAGGTTTTCCTAGCCTAAATGGTCAGTTTATCTCAAAGCAATGGAACTGGAACCTCAATCGTGTTCAACATTTCAAAAACCAGATATTATCTAATTACATAATGATACTGATTAATGAGCCTTCACCTACATTTCATACCTTTTTAAAAAGAAAACATTTTTATTGTATTTGAAAACTATACATAATGTAAATTGTAGCTGGAGGGAAACAATGCTGGGGTTATATTTTATAGCTTGGTATTGGTGTAGGACAGGATTATTAGCTAAATGTTCTCAGCCTGATATTGAACTTGTTTGTTAAAACTTCTTTGTCTATTTTCTTTTCATCCTATGCTTAAAAGTACTTTAAAGGTTAGACAATATTGTTGTCTTGTTACTGCATGAAAGTTCATAAGATATTACCCTCTCCAATTTTGAAAGGAATGTTCACCCATTTAAAATAGAATAAATCCTTCATTGAAATAGCAAAACAAGAACAAGTTATCCTTAGATAGTCTGTGTAATACAATGAATCAACCCAAGGTGTTTTACAAAGGCACTAAAAGTTGATATTGGAAGATCTTAGAAGTAATGACTAAACTTAGTCAAAGTAGGACAGAAAGATTTTGGAGAGGAGAAGGCAGAAGGATTTAACAAGGGAATTCTAGAATGCAGGTTCCGACTGGCTGAAGCACAACTCTATATGGTTGAGTTACACGAGGTTACTGGTAGAATAATGCAAATCCTCAGTGCATGTATTAAGGATGGGGGAGGTGTGTGGTTTATAGCACTGGAGATGGTGACAGAACACAAAGGTGCAACAATATTAAGATAATTATATATAGAATAACATAAGATTTCTTTGTTAGTCACATGTACATCGAAACACACATTGAAATGCATCTTTTGCATAGAGTGTTCTGGGGGCAGCCCGCAAGTGTCGCCACACTTCCGGCACTAACATAGCGTGCCCACAACTTCCTAACCTGTATGTCTTTGGAATGCGGGAGGAAACCGGAGCACCCGGAGGAAACCCATACAGACACGGGGAGAATGTACAGACTCCTTACAGACAGTGGCCAGAATTGAACCCAGGTCGCTGGATATAAATCTAAGATACTGAGGAATGAAAGCTACTGTAAGTCAGCCATGCCAGGTGCATAATGAAGAGCAGTGTGTGGGATAGGAAATCAACAGCAGAGATTTAGATGAGGTAAAGTTTGTGGATGATGGTGGATGGAAGACTGGTCAAGAGAGCAGTGGAATAGCAAGAGAAATACATTAATATTAGCAGTTATGAAAGTTTTTAGAAAGACTTGAAAGTTTCCTACAAAATATTAAAGTTCTGAAAAAATGAAAAATTCTGTTCCATTTAATTAATACTCTTCACAGCATCTGATGTTGTTTTCCGTTTGTCAATTTTATTGGAGACCCTCAATGCCTTGTGTAAAATTCTGAGTGATCTGTGATGCATTACAATAATATATAAAAAGTATTGGCAGCCAATAAAATTATTTACATAATGAAGCTCTATAATGTGGAAGGCTGTCATGTTTTCAATTATTCATAACATACTATATAGAAATCAATATTTTTTTTCCTTTGCTTCTGTTACAATAATAAGTGACCTTTGCACAAGCAAATGCTCTGTTGAGAAACTGCACTTCGGCACTCTCCGTGGTGGAGATAATTCTTCCAGCTCTCCATCCCCACCTTTCTCTCTTCTTTCCTTTTTCTTTTCTCCTAACACTTGAGCATCAGTTAACTGTTAATCCTACTTTGCAATTTTTTTTGTATTAAAAACTGTTTGCCTGTGTGATTGCAGCCTCCATGTGTCAACGTAATCCATGTGTCTAGCAGTTTCTGAGCCATGAAAGGGCATTACATAAACATGCTTTACTTTCCCTTTAAAACATTTATTTCTTTATTAACCCTGGTTTTTTTGTTTCAATTTGTTTGATTCATGCTTGCTTTAGTATCTGCTTTCTCATGTCTAACTCTGCCTTCTTCATGTGACCTCGTTTCTCTGCGCCAGCCTTACTCTTTGCTTCATTCTGTCCCTTTATTGTTTTTCTTCTCTTGATCTTATTTTATTTCTTTTAATTTAGTTGTATCTTGAGAAGGTACAGACTTGAGGAGCCTAATAGGTCTTTTTAATGTGCAGCGACATTTGATGGTTCTGCAGAGAGTGGCTTTTGCAGGTGAAGCTGATTGTCGGACTTAAAAAGCAACAATGAGGAGCAAATTGGGAAATTGACTTGGATTGACCAGCAGTTAAAGTGGAGAATTATTCCAGTCATAGAGAGAAGAGCAGCACCTTCAAGACTGAGAAGTGTATAAGAAGATTACAGGGAGTTAAGACAGGGGTTCACATCCCATCTACTGTCAAGTGAAGCATCTGTAATCATTTCTAGATTGATTCTCTGCTTAGCAAAACAGAACATGTTCGGGTCACAACAGCTGCTATTTCCTCTGGAGTCGCAGCACTCTCCATAAATGTTCCTATACTAAAATAGGCCATTCAGCCCATCTTATCTGCTCCTGCCTCTCTTTCCGTATAAATCACGAGATACAATCTCATTTCCCCAGCTGGATATTCTATGCCCTTTAATAT
This sequence comes from Pristis pectinata, assembly GCF_009764475.1. NCBI lineage: Eukaryota > Metazoa > Chordata > Chondrichthyes > Rhinopristiformes > Pristidae > Pristis > Pristis pectinata. The sequence continues at coordinate 96,376,881 of NC_067413.1, forward strand.
TTCCTCGAGGAAACGTTAATTTCCCTTTTCAAAAAGTGTCCACGGACTTCACTTCAGCAGCAGTTTGTGGCAGCGAGTTCTAAACTGCTAAGTTATAATTGTAATGGGATACCCAAATCAAAATATTTTTTTGCTCTGTTGGCATCGGAGAAGGTGTTGCTGCAGCTATGTTAATGAATACAGTTACAGATGTAGCAAAGACAGGGCCAAAATAACTGAAGAGGACCACGTAAGATGCCCCTGGTCTGTAATCCATGAAAAAACACGCAATTGAAAAGCTTATCGGTTGGTCTCTTGGATTTCAAATACCTCCGTGCTATGTAAACATTTGCCATCTTTATTGTATTCCAATATTTTATTAATCCAAGCACACATACAAAATCCAATTAGTTACATTCTGTCATCGGGACAGTACCTTCTGGCCAGAGCAATGCAACACAATATATGATAGAAGAAGGTATTGCATTTTTGAACACAAAGTCAGGTTATTTTTTTTTATTCCCAGCTTGTGGCTTTGACTGCTGATGTAGTTTTGTTGCACATTTCAATTGTTTGTTCTGGGTAAACAATCTGAGGGAAACTCCCAAACTTCATCAGATATTAAAGGTGAATACAGTTAGAGGCACGTTGAATACAACATGATATTTTTTAACAATAAAGTGAATAGTATCCTTCTACCTTTTATGTCAGAAAAAAAATCTAAATTCTGCACTTTTACTCCTGGCGGGCTACTCCAAGCTCCTGGTCCATCTGCTGTTGATAATTTAATAGTAAGTATTGCAAAAATGTCATCTGAGCACAGTTTGCATTCAGAATTGGTACTGGGACAGCTACCAAAACAACCTCTAAGGTGGACCTTGGATGCTGCTGGAACTCGAGGAAGTCTGCAAACAATGACAGCTACAGATTACACAACTGTGTTTATTTTAACTCATAACAATGAATCCACTGCAGTTAGTGCTTCCATATATTTTTCCATATCTGAATAAGATGTCCTATGTCTGACTACATGACATTTGCATAACTATGTATAACTACACTCATAGTGTTTTTTCTCTTTGAAGACATGTCACGCTTTAAACAGCTATACACAACCATTAAAGATCAGATTGTTGACTGTCTGATTTCCTCAGTTGTTGATTGTTTCTAGGACTTGAGGCATTTGCAAATTCTTGACTTGACTCTCTACCTTGTTGTGACCTTTGAACAGTGGTTGCTGTTGTATTGATGTCAGGAATAGGTTCATCATCATACATTATTTCCGAGTCTACAGATATGTCTCAAACTATGATCAGCTGATCTACATGGACCTGATACAAATAAAGTACATTTCTGGACTACAGATTTGGTTGATTTCACTCAGGTCTTGTTGCTGAGTCTTGTACTTGCTCACAGACTCTAAAGCTCCCACTCTGTGGAAATTTCATTTCTATTCCATAGAACAATGTCTTTTCCTTCAATTGCTTCTCTCTAAATTAGGCTGCGCCAGTCTCAATTGTACACGAGGGTGACAGTGCATTAACGGTACTGCCAGAGTAAATCCATCAGTAGTTATACAGTATTTAAACAAGAAGTTAGCAATCAACAATTCATGAAATTAGAATCACCTTAGAATTCTTACTCCCTCAAAACTTTTTTAATTTCTCCCTCAGAACACTTCACTGCCCCATTGGAAGTAAGATGAAACCAAGGAGTCAATAGATGTTTAATAGCATTACGTTGCGTAAAACTTCGAATAAGTGAGGAGTGAACTGTGTTCTATTGTCGGATTCTAATCCTGCCAGTATTCCATGTGCAGCAAAGATCCATCTCAACTCTTCAATGATATATTCCAATGTCATACAAGTACGTCCACATGACTCACACTCAACGATTCAGGAACCGCTTCTTCCCCTCTGCCGTCAGATTTCTGAATGGTCCATGAAACCCATGAACACTCCCTCGTTATTTCCTTTACTTTCCACTATTTATTTAGTTTTGTAATTTTATATCTTTGCACCGTACTGCTACTGCAAAAACAACTAATTTAATGACATGTAAGTCAGTGATAATAAATCTGATTCTGATTCCTGTGTGACTTCAAGCTGTTTTATGTGCATGTCAGTCATCGCCATGAAATGATCGTTGCCCTTAAGACAAAAATCAGTATGGATTTGTTGGAACAGTTTAAGTTGCCCATTCTCATGGTTCTAGTAGTACCTTAAGTGGTAGTACTCTGCACTGCTGGCAAACACAACTTCTTCCTAATTTCTATCAATGTTTTGGGCTGTAGATAAAACTCCTTGCTATGGCTTTCATATTGACATTTCCAATGTGTTTGATGTTTAGCTTGACTACAGTCCTCTTCCTGAGAATGCTTGGAATGATACTCAATATCCCCATTATTAGCATGCTTAGGCAGTTCATTATTCAAATCCAATAATTATAGATTGGCTGTTAAGGTTGATTTGGATTTATGTCCAGGTTGGTCCATCCTGTGTTCATTGTAATACATCGTTCTGAGTCATCTGAGCAACATCAGTGGCTCTATCTAGGAAACCTTCATGTGCAAGTTAGAATACGAAAACTGAACTCTATCGATATAATGGGATTCATACCATAATAATTCTGTTTTCTCTCTGTTAATCCATCCATAATCCATGCTGGCATATTAGCAAACTTCCACGTGTTCTAAATGTATTTTATAAATTCTTCTGTGCCACTTATCGTAGGCCTTCTGGAAGTCCAAATACACACACAAAAACTGCTTCCCCTTTATCTATTTTACAAGTTACAAACTCAGAACCTCTAACAGAATAGTCAAACAGGACTTACCTCTGCCCAATCTTATTATTATTTTTAAATGCCCTCTTGTCACTAATTAATATGGTAAACTCTCGTTTATTTGGTATTTATGTATCCAGAACTCTCATGAGTTTCTGAGAGTATTAAGCCTTCGACTTCAACTACAAAAGTTCTGTTAAACCTGCTGGAATGCTAGCCAGACCACAGCAAACAAATTGCACCATCCTTTTGACATTTAGATTTTAGTTTAAGTGGTGGCCTAGCCCAAGCTAAATTATGCATTAAAATCTGTGCATAGCCTACATAACATTGTTTTGCTTTATTTGAATTTAAGCCCAAACAGTGAATTTTATTTCATAATATGCAAAATTGGTATGAAAAGTCATTTTTAACTTATTTACATTTGTACATATGGGCAGTGCAGTTGTAGGCTGATTAGCAGCAACATCCTCTTTGAAGATTTGGCACTTCATGTGATTAGTGAGTACAGTCATTCATTTGATTTATATTTGCCGTATTTTACATTGATGCTGTTTAGTGTTAAGTTGCAGTATAAAATGCTGTTATTTAAAGGATAAAAAGACATATAGTTCAGCAATTTATTTAAAGGCTGATGCATAGAATGCTAGTGTGTGATGTACAGTAATTTTTTTTGAGTGATTCTCATACAACCAGGACCACCCATTCCCCATGGATGTCTAATGGCTGAGAGTATATTGTAATAGATTATGGCACTTTTTCCAACTACTGATGTCAAGCTAATTGGTTTGTAGTTCCCCATTTTTTCCTCTCCTTCACTTCTTAAATGGTGGGGTTACATTTACCAACTAATCTGTGGGAAGTTGATAACCTGTGCATCCACTGATGTCATAGCCCACAACTTTCAAACCCTTGGGATACAGGTCATTCGGTGCTGGAGATCTACAAGCTTTCAGTTTCATTAATTTCTGCAATTCTTTTGTTTAATCGTGCTAATTTCTTTCAGGTCCCTCATGCATTCCAGTCCAATTGTTCTCCCATATTTCTGGAAGGTTTTCTGTGTCTTCTATTGTGAGGACAGACACAAAATAGTTGTTTCATTCCTCCGGCGTTTCCTTGTTCTCCAATATAAATTCTCCTGTCCCAGTCCATAAGGGACCCACATTAACTTCTGCAAATCTTTTTTATTTCTTCATACTTGTGGAAGCTTTAACAGTGTGCTTTTACTTTTCTGGTGATGAGTAAATCATCAGGTAAGGCTAGAGGTTGCAATAATGAGAACAAGATGAAACTAAAGGCTCTGTGTTTGATTGTGCAGAACATTTTAAAAAAACAGATGAAATGCAAGTGCAGATAGATAATGGCCACATGGCTCCAAGATAACATAGGTTGGCATCAGTATATTGAAGGGCAGAGCCAGTCTGAGAGCTCAGATGGTCTGTAGCTGTTCTTCATTCATGTGTTCGTATGTTTGGTCATATTCTCAGGCTAACTGCCCTTTTTACCAACATTGTAAGGCTTTGATCCAATACTTTCTTTAACTGTTCTTGTTTGCCAGGCTCGGACCACTTTTCCTGTGTGTTTTTGTATCTTAAAACGATAAATAATTGTGTGAGCTGTGTATTAATTAAATGCTGGCTATTCCTTTTTTTAAAGTAATACCTTTTAATGTAGTTTCCCAAGCAACCATATAACCTTATGCCTTCCTAGCCTGCTATCTTTAGATTTAAGACTGGTTTCAGATTGAACTAAACGTTTATGTGAAATCCCACCACATTATGATCACACTTCCTAAAGGCTCTTCAACTTCCATTATTAATTACTCTTTTCCCATTGCAGAATACTGGATCTAAATTTCTTCATTAATCAGTATTCTATTTGTAGTTGTAACATTATGCGGAACCTCTCTTTGTGACTTCTTGTAAGAAATTTGTTCTCTCTGTCTTGATGTTACATTCAAGATGACACTTCTGTTGTTTTGGGTTTTGCTTTATAAACAACTGTTACATGTAAGGAGAAAGGACATAAGTAGTACATAAACTGTGCCAGAGTATACCTCTGTGGGGACAAACTGCTGAGATACCTATAAAACTAATCTGTTCCACTTGTAGTCACATGGACCAACGTTTGGAGAATTGTCCTTTGACTGTAGATTACTATTATATATGTGACTGATGCAGGATCAAATTCCCTGACATTCTTGCCTTCCATCTCCATGGAAGTCACAATCCTATTTGTCAAATCAAGTGAAAGACTTCTTGTACTTAACGGCTTTGACTGGATCTTTTCATCTCTTAGATCACATATGAACTTGTCTCTGAAACTAAAATTCTGCAATGTTACAATACCTTAATGATTCTATGAGCTTTTAAAATCAAGTGTTGCTTTCCAGCCTGTAGTTCTCTCTGTCTCCCTTTGACTTGACCCAGAGGACTCCATATAATGAACCTGCAGTTGTGAGATTCAACACTGGAGCCTTCTTTTTTGGTGTTTTGCTGTTTTTACTTGCTGCAGATTTTTCACAAGTTAACAGTGCAGGAAAGCTTCTAATGGTACATTGCTGTTGTTATTTCTAATCTCATGTTCATTTGTAATTTATTCTAAGATGGACCTTGGCTGTTGTTGAAGTTCTGTTAAATCCTACTTACTATTATCAGTGAAGGAGACAGGAGCTTTAAACAAAGATGTTTATCCTAATTCTAACAACAGGGAACTCCTTACACATTGTGGTCCGTACATTCATTTTGGCGCTGAAGTCCATAGATCCCAAAAGGTGGCAGCAAAGGGGTTATAGAATCATAGAAGTGTGCAGCACAGAAATGGGTCCCTTTGGCCCACCATGTCCATACTGACCCTGATGGCTATCTATGCTAATCCCATTTGCCTGCATTAGATCCATACCATAATCACCTCCTCGGGCAGCTCTTCCAGATATTCACCACCCTCTGTATGAAAAACCTACTCCTTAGATCGCCTTTAAGCTTCTCCCCTCTCACTTTAAACCTGTGCCTTCTAGTTCTATAGTGTAGGGGGCAGGACGGTAGTGTAGCGGTTAGCATACCGCTATTACAGCGCCAGCGACCCAGGTTCAATTCCGCTGCTGTCTGCAAGGAGTTTGTACGTTTTCCCCGTGTCCGCGTGGGTTTCCCCCGGGTGCTCCAGTTTCCTCCCACATTCCAAAGGCGTACGGGTTAGGAGCTGTGGGCATGGTATGTTAGCGCCGGAAGAGTGGTGACACTTGCGGGCTGCCCCAGCATATTCTCAGTAATGCAAAAAGACACATTTCACTCTGTGTTTCGATGTATATGTGACTAGTAAATAGATATCTAAAAAGATTCTGACAGTCTATCCTATTTATGACCCTTATAATTTCATAAACCTCCATAAGATTTATAAAACTATGAGAGCCATTGATAGGATAGATAGTCAGCCTTCTAGGTACCTGTGAGAATAAACCCAACATATCCAATCTCTCCTTATAACTACAGCCTTCCATTCTGGGCAACATCCTGGTGAATCTCTTCTGCAATCTCTCTACTGCTACACGTCCTTCCTGTAGTGTGGTGACCAGACTATATACAATACTTTAAGTGTGATCTAACCAGGTAGATAAGGTGGGAAAGAAAGCATATAGGATGCTGGCCTTCGTTAACTGGGACCTAGAACATAATATCATGGAGATCGTGGTACAACTTTATAAAGCTTTGGTTAAGCCACAGCTGGACTGTCAAATGCAATTCTGATTCACCAGGATTTTGCTTGGGATAGAATGTTTCAATTATGAGTATAATATAAATAGGCTGAGTTTGTTTTCCTTAAAGCAGGGTAGGCTGAGGGAAGACCTGACAGAGGTATACAACAAAGTGATGGCCATGAATAGAAAAGTGAGAAACTTTACTCACAATCACTTTCTCACTGAATCTGTGGAATTCTCTGCCCAAGGAAGCAGTAGAGGCTACCTCATTAAATATATTTAAGACACAGTTAGATAGATTTTTGCACAGTAAGGGAATTAAGGGTTATGGGGGAAAGGCAGTTAGGTGGAGCTGAGTCCACAGCAAGATCAGCCATGATCTTGTTGGATGGCGGAGCAGGCTTGATGGGCCAGATGGCCTCCTCATGCTCCTATTTCTTATGTTCTTATGTTCTCCATGACAGGTATATAAAACCAGAGGGCATAGTTTTAAGATGGTTAGAAGAAATAATGTTTCACCCAGGGACTGGCTACAATTTGGAGTGTCCTGCCTGAGAATGTGGGGGAGGCAGTTACTCTCACCACAGTTATGAAGTATCCAGCCAAGACATTGAAAGCTACAAACCAAGTGCTGGTAAAGGGGATCAGTATAGATGGGTAGTTGATAGCTTGCATGGACTTTGTGGGCTGAAGGGCCTGTTTCTGTGCTGTATTACTCTATAATTCTCTTACTTATGACATATTACACCAATATATTTGTGTACATGAGATGTTACTACATCCTCGGATCATATGATTAACACAGCTATATAGGCAAATAAACCACAGGTTCTATAGCCAAATTTCATAGATTAAAGAAAAATGATGTGTAGAATTTGGTACCTACATATACCTAATAAAAACTACGAGACAATTAAAACTAAATCTGTCAATTGTTTGACAGTTTCCAATTTGCCTTTTTAAGTAATCTGGGGGCTTTTTAACATCAACTAAGTAGTTCCTTCTTATGGAAATTCAGATCCTTTGGGTTTCTAAAAAGCTGTTGATAAAGAGCCTCAAGAGGAATTGTAAAATGATTTGTTATTATTTATGGTGTCAAGGGGGGATTCTAGAAAATGGATGAATAACGAACCAAAGTTTTTAAATGCATTTGTGTTCCATTGTGGTCTGGCCACAAGTGGAGTACTCCAGGTTTCACTGCTGAGTTTCATACAATTTATTATAGCAGCCTGCAATATGGCATAGATATTAAAATTATTACATTTGCAGATAATACTAAGTCAGGTGAAAGATTGGAAACATTAAAAAACAAAAGAAGAAAGAGCTTTTTAATGTCTTTCACAAGCTCAGGACATCTCAAAATACATATTCCAACTGGATCTGATTGGGGAACAACTTGGGGAAGTGATCTCAAGACTGACAAATGTATTTCATTGTGGCGTAGCGGTTAGTGTAATGCTATTACAGCACCAGCGACCCGGGTTCAATTCCCACCACTGTCTATAAGGAGTTTGTACGTTCCCCCCGTGTCTGCGTGGGTTTCCTCCGGGTGCTCGGATTTCCTCCCACATTCCAAAGATGTACGGGTTAGGAAGTTGTGGGCACGCTATGTTGGCGCCAGAAGCGTGGCGACACTTGCGGGCTGTCCCCAGAACACTCTACACAAAAAGATGTATTTCACTGTGTGTTTCGATGTACATGTGACTAATAAAGATGTCTTATCTTATCTGAACTGCAGAGTTTCTCTCTGTCCACCCTATCAGTTTCCTGTAATATCTTAAAAAATTTGATGAAATTACTTCCTAGTGTTCCATTTTCCAATGAATGCAAACTTAACTTTTATAACATCCTTTCACTGATGAAGTACAAAAATCACTTGAATATTCCCTCTGTTATATTCTTCTCAGGATGTACTGCCCAGTTGTGAACACAGTATTCCTGGTGTGACCTAATAGGGTTTAGTGTGACAGTAACATTACTTTTCCATTCCATTCAACTGAATGGAAAGATCAGCATTCCATAACTGTTTTTATTATTCGTTTTCCAGGATCTGGGTTGCGTTGGCAGGCCAGAATTTATTCTCCATCCTTGAGAAGGTGCTGGTGAGCCACCTTCTTGAATTGGTGCAGTATTTATATTGAATATACCTCCATAGTGTTGTTGGGTGAGGTGTTTCAGGATTTAGACTCAATGGTGACAAGGGAACAGCAATATTTCTCCAAGTCCTGATGGTGTGTAACTTGGAGTGGTGGTGTCTTGAAGTCCTTGTCTTTCTCAGTGGTAGAAGCCCTGGGTTTAGGAAGTGCTGTTAGTTTAGCCAATGTGAGTAGCCATAGTGCATTTTGTAGATGGTAGCCTTTTTGATTATTTTCAGTGTCATTCAGAGATTATTACTGAACAAAAACGGATCCTTCAGCCCATAGAGTTCATGCTGAACGATAATCACACATTTGCACTAATCCGATGCTAATCCCATTTTATTCTCCCCACTCCATCATCGCCGCCCATGTTCTACCACTCACCTATACATTAAGGGCAATTTACAGTGGACAATTAACCTACCAACCCACACATCTTTGGGATGTTGAGGGAAACCGGAGAACCCCAGAGAAACCCACCCAGACACAGGGAGAACATGCAAACTCCACACAGACAGACTAGAGGTCAGGATTGAACCTGGATCACTGGAGCTATGAGGCAGCAATTCTACTTAGCTTGCACCACTGTGCAGCCTTTTAATGATCTGTGTACATGGATACCTAAGTCCCTTTGAACCTCTGCTCTTTCTAGGTTTCTATCACAGAGAGAGAGGGAAAATTTGGGTCTTTTCAGAGTAGCAGATGCTAACAGGTAGGGTACCACAGGGATCAGTGATTGGACCTCAACTATACATAATATTTATCAGTGACCTGGACAGAGGAACCAAATGTAATAGTTCAACTATAAAATAGAAATAGAAAATGCTGGAAACTCTCAGCAGATCAAGCAGTATCTGTGGAGATAGAAACAAAGTTAACATTTCAGGTTGAAGATCCCTAATCATATTTTAAAGTTTGCCAGTGACAACTAAATTGGATAGGATTATGAGGAAGGTGTAAAGAAGTTCAAGATGATTTAGGCAGATAGAACGAGTAAGGAAAGGATGTAGTATAACGTCGATAAATGTGAAGTTGTCCACTTTGGCACAAAGGTGAAGTATCATCTAAATGATATTAGATTAGGAAGTGTTGATGCACAAAGATACACACACATGAGGTACAGCAAGCAGATAAGAAGGTACGTGAGATGTTGACATTCATCACAAAAGGATTTGAGTATTGGAATAAGGACATTTTTCTACAATTATAATGGGTCTTAGTGAGATCACACTTGGTGCATTGTGCGTGGTTTTGGTCATCTTACATAAGAAAGGAAATATCTGCTGTAAAGCTTCACCAGACTGATTCCTGAGTTGATGGGACTGCCAGATGATACTGCCTGATGAGGTTTATAGTCACTAGACCTTAGACAAATGGGAGAGGATCTAACTGAAACATACAACACTCTAGTAGGGGTAGTCAGACTGGGTGTGAGGAGGGTGTTTCCACTTGTTTGGGAGCCTAGAATGAGGGGTCACAATCTCAGTCTCAGAGCAAGAGACTTACGACTGAGGTGAAGAGAAATGTTTTCACTTAGAGAGTGGTGAACCTGTGGAATCCACTATCACAGAGGACTGTGGAGATCAAGTTACTGAATATGTTTCAGAGATGGATAAATAACTAGATGCAAAAGTCCATGAGGATATGGGGGAAAGCAGAAAAATGGTAATGGGATCCACGATTAGCCATAATCTTATTGAAAGACAGTGCAGGCTTCAGAGGCTAAATAGTGAGCTGCTCCTATTTTCTACATTTCAATTTTGAAAGTATTTCAATCTATCCATTTTAAATCTAAAATAAATGGCTTCACAAACTGAAATCCATTTGCCACAGTCATTGTGTTTAACATCTATTGGCAGCAAGCCTGGGCAATATGACTGGGTGTTGGTTAAATATGACAGGAATTAACTATGGAAATGAAGGTGTGGCCACCGACCATTATATAAAGCACAACCTTAGGCAAATGTGGCCAAAATAACAAGGTCCTTAAGCTATATTTCCCAATCTTCTCAGGATGACAGTTATGTATGATTTCAGTGATTTCCCCTTAAATACATGCGTGCTGTTTGTCTCCATCGCTGCATGTGATGATGAGTATCACTCTCTCACTACTCCCGAGGTAGAGGAAATATGAACTCCTTTGACATTCCAATAGGGAGTAAGTGACTATATGATATTTATGTCCCTTAGTCTGAAGAAAGACTGAGGAAATACTGGCTGCAAAAGTGGATCTGAATGGCAATCTAGTATGTAAGTTAGCGAATGGTGCAGAAAAAAATAATCTGAAATTCTCCTGTAAATTAAACTGTGGGTATAAGATAAAGATTCATAGGTTCAAACTTATTAAAGCTAACTTTAGACCTAATATCAGAAGATTCTCTTTGAGGGCAGCATGAACAAGGCTTTGAATGTATTTACCAAGGTGAGTGACAAAGGCAAAGATGTAAATTATTTAAGAAGCAGCTAGGAGTAGCAGTGGAGAATATATAGGGTTTAGTGGATGGATGGATTAGTTGTTTCAGAGATTGCGAATACAGAGACCCTGGGTCGTACTGATTTATATTTCACAGTATGATTGATGGTATTTCAAATATCATAGATGCTTCAAGTAGCACAAGGTTCCTTTATAATTGACTCAGGGATGGTAACCAACAAACAACAGCCTGTTGGGATCATTGTCCTAACTCATCTTCACATAATTTTAAAATGACTCAGACAAGGTGTCTGGAACAAATTATAAAAATCAAGCCTGCTTTGGGAGTGGTTGTTTGATTGACAGCTGTATTTAGAGTGAAAATATGGATTTGGCCTACAGGTAAGCACAAGACTAATGATACTTTATAATGTCCATTGATAGAAGTTTGGTGAACAGTGGTTTCAGTTAAAAGAACTAAAAGGAGAAGAGTAGGCCATGTGACTATGGAGCCTTCTCCACCATTCAGTAAGATAATAGCTGAGCACCTACCTTGATACACTCTCCTACCCCATTTCCATGTTGTGTTTGCGTGAACCGCCATTAATCTCATTTTTGGATCGACTTAACAACTGAGCATGTGCAGTCCTCTGGATTAGAGAATTCTGTAGGTTCACCTGAGTGGAGAACTATTTCAATCATATACGTCCAAAGATATGACCCCAAGATCAAATCTCTAAAGCCAGGAAAAGCGGTCTGTTAGTATCCATCCTATCAAACCCTTTGTGAATTTTATACTCTTCAACAAAATCACTCCTATTTCTTACATTCCAGAGATCAGAAGCACAAAGCTCAGTTCATTGCAAGTCAGAAACAAAATCAGGAATTTGTTGTTCTGTGGCAGTAGGACAGTGCAAGATGTAAAAATTACAATAAGTTACAAAAATAAATAAATAGTGCAAAAGAGGAATAATGAGGTAGTGTTCATGGGTTCATGGACCCTTCAGAAATCTGATGGCGGAGGGGAAGAAGCTGTTCCTAAGACATTGAGTGTGGATCTTCAGTTTCCTGTACCTCCTCCCCAATGGTAGTAACACGAAGAGGGCATGTCCTGGATGGTGAGGTTCTTATGATGGACCATTATCATGTGAATACTATAGTGAATCATTTTACACCTTTTCAAAGACAATTATTTCTATCCAATAAAACCACGCATACCAAAGCCTAGCAGAAAATTTACAACTCTTATACTCCACCTCCCTCGCAATAAAATCTAATTGCTTGCTAAATCTGCAGGGTAACTCTGGGGTTTGTGTACAAAAATACCTGAATCCTGAACACCAATCTTTACCGGTGTCTGCTTTTCAATTTTTTCTGTGAAAAGGCATGTTACGTTAGCACATTTTTGGCTGTATTGGGCAACCTGAATTTAGCTTCAGTTTACAAGTTTCAGTGGCAGAGACATGGGCCCCTGAGTGTGACTTTGTGAGGATGTTGGAATGTGAACATTGACCAGTGAGATTGAAAGATGAGCTGTCCTCTGTTGTTTATACTCTTTATGAATTTTCAGGAAAGGCTGTGCATTGTATTCCATCTCTGAGTTTTGGACCAAAGTAGAGGCACTATTATACGTACACATTCAATGCAAGCACACAAGGACAAATTTCTATCCCATTAAATCATCCTTATTGTGTTTTGAATTGGAACATTTACTGTCTTTTCCATTCATCTGTCCTTTGTTAAATTAGTGGTCCATTGTTTTATAGCCTGAGGTTTGGTCTGATCGCTGAAGTTTGGTTCATTCTGTCTGTAAATGATGAGGAAAATCACATTGTGGCACATGACCTGTCCTGTGACAATGATTTATTGAAAGACAGAAAATCTGCAAATGCTGGAAATCTGAAATGAAACAGGAAATGTTTGAAATGCTCAGCAAATCAGGTAGCATCTGTGGAGAGCAACAGAGTTAATGTTTTATGTTGATGATCTTTTATAAAACCCTGTCCTTCAACTTGATAACACACATCATCAGTCATTGACATTAGTTGGAAGGTCATCAACTAACTTATTAACACTGCACAGATATTACATGACCTGAGTATTTCCAGCAGTTTCTGTTTTATCATGGGTTTATTAGACTTTACCTAAATATTGAGCTTATTTGCCCAACACTGAGTATGAGGTCTATTTGACACTGAACAAAATTGAATTAATAGCAAAAAGCTAAAAAGACGCTAATGCAATACACACATTTACTGGAGCTGGTCAACTGGTGGTAAATGCCATGAGTTGAACATTTTTTCAGCTCAAATTATGTCAATAAATTTACTGTCAAGGCCTTAGAATGGAACCATTTACCTGCCCCTTTAAACAATCACTCGTCAAGATAACAAAGGAATTGTAGTGAAAAAATTGGGATGATTTAGAATATGGTGAGGAGCAAATTACTGGCATGAGCCTATTTGGTTTAGTGGCCTGATTCCCTGACATAAGCACTACTTCAAAACTGAACAATCTTGTTGTACAAGCATCTGTTTAACAATGGGAGCACCTTTTCACCACATTGGACTGGATTTGATTTGGACCCAGGTTGCAGAGCTGTTTGTGATATTAGTAAGCAATTCTCAATGCAATTGTTTTTTCATATATTCAATAAAGGGATCTGGGCTTTGCAAGCTGTATTAATGGAGTTATTCATGAAATTAAAATTATTGGTTTGGCAAAACCATCATGGGAGTTATAATGGGATGTCAGATGAAGACGATGAAATATTAATGGAAATAATTTCCAGTCGAACCCATTGGTGCCACCCAGCCCCATTATTGACTACTATTTCATACCTCATGGATGTAAAGAGGTTTTTGGTTATAACTTGGTATTGCTGAGAAAGTTGGTTTACTGCAACATCACCTGAAAAGTGAACCAGGCATTTTAACTCATGAAATCTTCCTACAATTTAAGAACAATTCAGTGAGGCAGATTTGTAGAGGACTCATGATCTTATTCAGTTACCTGTATTTGAACAGAATTGACAGCTGTTTCGAGAACTACTAATATTATTTATTAAACTTTGTTCATGTTGCTCTGGATTTAAAAGCTAAACCTAAATCATTCCTGAGGGCTGGGCAATAGATTCTTTCATCAACTAATTTATTATGTTACAAGCCTTCTGGTGAAAGTTGAGAAGTCCAGCCTGTATTTATTGTAGAAAGAGAATCCTGAACCTGGGCAAACCTACGAGTCTTACTCAGAGAAATCTGTCCACTTCCATAAGAAGCATTGAGAGCAAGCTGCCGCTACAGTGTAAAAGACAAGAGCATCAAAGTATGCTCCATGAAAACTGTTATATTGTTTAAAAAAAAGGGAATAATATTCACACTTTGGTGTTCACGCTTTCTTTCCCAACGCAACTGCACATAAATCTTTTTTTTTAAATTATATGGAGAAGCTATTGGGTTCAGACCTGGGAAGATCAGAGACAAGACACCAGACCCAGAGTGGGATTTCATTTATACAAGGTGGCAGGAAGGTAGCTGAATCTCGGATAATGAGGAGCGGATTGCAATTTTTTTAAAGAAACGGGTCTGGTGATAGTGAAAATAAAATGACATTCAGCTGATGAACGAGCAGAGCTTGACCTACTCTTTCAACCTCTGACAATCAATCCTACCTGCTCTTTCATAAAGAATTATAACCATGCCAGTCACATTTGACTCCCTGAATTGTATTATGAAATTCTTGTATTTTGAACCCCTTGATACTGTAAGGCAGGATATGTGTAGGTAATTATTCCCAGGCTGATTTTACCAAAATTATATGCAATGATGGATAACAATAATTAATTGCAAGAATAGTAAAATATAATTTTAATCATGTCATCTTATTTCCCTTGTTGTCTGCTTTGTTTTGGTTTTAAATTTGCATATTTTTGAGAAGATCGTCATGCCTGTCACAGATCTTGGTCATTGACAGATCTAGGGATTTATGCAACCTTAAATGAACCTGACACAAACACATACAGAGACACCCAAGCTGACACACACACACACTTTCACACACACACAGGCATGATATATTTAATTTCAGTTTTGGCTAACTATCCTGAAAGCTTTAAAGCTTTAAAACTTAACCATCATTAATTCAGGAAACTTCAAGTAGAATTTATGCCAATTAATGTACCTGCACTGATTTAATTTGCAATTTTTGCAATTTGCAATTTTTGGTGCAGTCTCTTCCTTGCGCTGTATCCTGACTCCAATAAAATATAAACGGTGCACATTATTTTCATGTTCAATAAAAATGTATCCACCTCACTTTTAAAGGTACTGCACAGCTGGCTTGTTAGTGGAAAACTGAGGTCAGTGGTCCTGACAGTCCTAACAAGGATGGCAGAATTTATGAAGTGCCAAACTAAAAGAATATTGGTACCTGGAGTCTGGTGATATAATAAGTCCACCTGGGGCCAATAGTTAATCCCCTTGACTTTGTTTTCCTTTTTTCCCCGTTTCCCTTTGTTGCTCTCTCCATGTCGTGGAATCTATGCTTGAGGAAATACAAGATCTGACTTTGATCTATGGTCGATTTGGGTAATTTTATGACAGATTTTTCCCTTTTAGAACGAGTTACTGCTTTTGGTCCGTGATGTATGGAAAATGAGATGGTAGCTCTGTCAGGGCTTGTTACATATCTCGTCTCAGTGTTTTAAGTAAGTACGGGACCCTTATTTTACGATACAGTTTATAGATAATTCATAGAGCAGCATAATGCTAGTATCAAAGTGCCAGACACCATGAGAAATGTAAAAGTACTGTGTTACAGAGCAAGTGCTCAGTTTCAAATCTAGCTTAACTATCACTGATGTGATTTTTTTTTCTCTCCTTTGTGTGGTGATTCCATACTCAGGAAACCGCTCTGAGGATGCTGCCTGATTCAGTTCAAAGGGTGATAATCCCTTAAAGCAAATTAAGACAGTCAAAACATTTCAAAGCATTCATTGATTAATTTACTCACAATAAAAATAAGATTTTGTTTTTTAAAAAAAGTCAGCAAAGCCTATTGTTCTTTTTTCTTTCCTAGATCAAAGGATTTGTTCACATTTCTGAATGAAGCACTTTGTTCTACTTGTCCTGATGGGTTCCCAAAGCACACTTCAGGAGTTGTGTGTGTTGGTTAGTCATGAAGGTTGCACTTGGCGACACTGGGGGATGGAGGAAGTTTGCAAATTTTGAATTATTCAGCACTATCTTGGATAGCATATAATGCAAAGCACCAAAGCTATGCTGGGAGCTACTTGAACATTACCTTGACATTGCAGAATCTTCAGTAACTTATTATTTACTCAGAATCTTCTTCAGTATTCATTGATTTAGCAGCCTGCAGAGAACACCAGTGTATTGGGAAGTAGCCACCTTCTTTGGTGTATCATATAGAGAGGAGTGAAGCCACCCGACGCTGAAAAAGATGGCACCAGAGCGTGGTGACTTATTGCAAGCTGCTCTCTACAGATCTACTCATTACCCTTACTATAATCGTTCTACACTTTTAAACTTAAATTCTATGCCACTTACTATTACACTTTACTCTACTTTTATTGTTTTTACCTGTACTACCTCAATGCACTCTGTACTAACTCAGTCTATCTGCACTGTGTAATGAATTGACCTGTACGATCAGTATGCAAGACAAATTTTTCACTGTACCTCAGCACAAGTGACAATAATAATCCAGTACCAATACCAATACCAAAACAAGATCCATACTTCAGCCAGGTCACTCACAACAGTGAGTACAACCCAGAGGTTCAAGGCAATGCTCAGACTGGGACATAAGGGGGTGAGACACCATTTTATATGGGAAGTTTAAACAGAGCATGTGTGCCCCATTATACATTATTACAAAACTGGACAACTTGGTGGAAAGATTTCATGCACCATTGTACGTAGTCGGGTTCAGCCAGTTGAATGGGCAAAACATCTTTGACAAAAAGAAAAGCAAAATATTGCATTAGCTAAGTAAATTGGTTATGCAACAGGAAACAGAGAACAGTAGTGTAAGTTTGTTTCTCGTCTGAGGGAAAGTGTACGTTGGAGTTCTGGAGTTTGGTACCAGGACCACTCCTTTTCTCAATGTATTTTAATGAATTGGACCTAGGTGTACAGGGAAAATTTGCAGATGACACAGAATTTGGAGGCATAGTGAACCGTGAACAGGTAAATAGACTTACATGAGATATAAGCAAGCTGGTGGAATGAGTTGAGAGGTGACAAATGAAATTTACCGCTGAGAAGTGTCACGTGCTTCACGTTGGTACCAAAGTTTAGAAGGAAGCTGTATTGGTACATGGATGGAAACAATTTGCAGGGCAACAAGGAGAGGTCAGGAGAGTGACACCAACCAAATGACCTCCTTCTCTACCATAACCCAACAGAATCTCGACACCTGAGATAAAATGCAAGATGTTGGAAACACTCAGCAGGTCAAAGAACTTCAGTAGCGGGAGAAACTCTTCACAACTCAGTAAGCAGCTATTAAACAAAGCCTCTCTTCCTCAGCTTATATAGAGCTGAAACCCTCATCCATGTTTCTGTTTCACTAACCTTGACTATTCCAGCACACTCCCAGCCAGCATCACATTTCCCACTCTTGTGGTTATCCAAATCTCTGCTGCTCCTATTCGAGCTCTTGCCCACCACCCATGTGGTGTTGCTCTACATTGCTCTCCAGTGTAGGGCAAGAACCACAGTTTGAGGGTCTTCAATTAAACGATCACCCATTCTGCTTTTCATCAAATGTAGAGGAGATTACATCATGAGCAATGAAAGCAGTTTGCTAAGTTGGAAGCAGTACAAATAATTTGTACTTGGGAGTAGTGAATGAGACCTTGGACAAGGGGGAAGGTGGGAGATAAGTAAATGGTGAAAGGAGGGAAAATGTGGACTAGGACATCTAGAAAGAAGAGTCCTTCAGGGATGCTGAAAAGGGAAGGAGAGGAAAATACTTTTGACGATAACTTCAGGCATGGGGTAATAGAAAAGACGTTGATTTGCTGAATGCGGAGATGCATCTGGGAGAGCAGAGAAGGAGGATAAAAATGCATGGTACACACATAGCAAGCACAGGAGAGCAAAGATGTTTCTTTTCACCTTTCCTCTGTTTAGGGTCCAACAGTGATTTTAGAAGATATAATGAAATGTTAGTGATTGTATTTATAGAGCAACGTTGTCCTCTTCCTTTGAGGTCCACAACCTCTGCATGGCCTGCTTATCTCCTTGATGGAGTGGTGTAGACGAAGGTGAGGTTTACTATATTGTGGATGAACAAGGAAGAAAAAGCAGCAATGAGAAGCACTGGTTAAGATCATTGGAACTGATGCAATGGAAACAGAGAGACCGGAAGAACAAAGGTAACATTGGAATATGTTGGTCTTCATTGCATCTGTTATAATTACATTGGAAGTTCCAATATATATCACTATTGTCCTTGACTGAAGGTTTCTCTCCATTGAGGTTCATGAAGCTTTGACTATGTCAGTTCTATTTCCACACCTTTGCTCTCCGTCCCAAAACCACAGTAGGGCCTCACCTTGTCCTCAGTATCCATATGCAACTAATCATCCCCAGTCCTCTCCAGTTGAACATCGCCATCGATTCCAAAGGGGACTGTTCCTAAAGCAACACCCTGCTTCACTCTGACAAATTCCCATCGCCTGCTTTCCTTGCTTGACTCATTTCCATGCAATTGCTGAGCTGCAACATCTGTCCTGTAACCCTACTCTCTGCACTGTTCAGTTGCCTAAGTACGCCAACCTAACGAAACAGTGTCTTTGTTGCATTGTTCTGATTAGTGCACTGGATATACTGCTCATGATCTGGTCTTCTCTACATGGGGACGACCGGATACAGATCAGATGGAAGCATTACTGAACACCTCTAGTCAGTCTCTAAGCATGAGCTTTCGATTGCCTGTCACTGTAATTTTCTGCCTCAAACCCACTTTCAACTCTGTCCGATGAAGCTCAATGCAAGCCCGAGGAACAGCATTTCATCTTCTGAGTCAGCTTTTACAAACTTCCAGGCTGGCTATTGGATTCAACAACTTTAGATCATAACCACAGCTGTCAATTTCTTGGACAGTTGGTTCTACAGTTATGATTTACAGTCCAATCTTTTGATTTTTTTATTGACTCATTATCACCCCTCTTTGCCTGGCATCTTCATCTCTTTCATCATTTAATCCCCTGGCTTGAATTAATAAGAACCTTAAACTACATTTTTCAGCTAGATAGCTTTAGTGTCTTCCATGCATAATAAAAGCATAAACGTTGAAAGAAGAATGAGAGAGTTACTAACACTGATATGGTGGCTGCACTACCAAGTCTTCTGAAGCTATCTTCATTTCAGGAGCTTTTCCCTTAGGCTTTACAGTCAAGGAAGAACAAGGGGCTGTAGCACAAAGCTGCTGAATTTGACTTAGGGGAACTTAAAATTAGAAAGTAGTAACATTCTGTACATTGGTAATTCTGATTGGATGTTCAATTTGCAAAGTGATTATTTATGGATGTGTATATGGCATTAAATATTCAATTACGTTAATCCATTTTGGATAAAAAGCAGTTTAATTTCTGAGACCATCTTCTGAGTACTTTGAAGAACATTGCTCCATTTGGATGAGCTTAAGCATTTACTTTATTGGTATTGTTTTATTATTGTCACTTGTACTGAGGTACAGTGAAAAACCTGTCTTGCATACTGTTTGTACAGAGTGCATTGAGGTAGTACAGGGTGAAAACAATGACAGAATACAGAGTAAAGTGTCACAGCTACAAGGAAGTACATGCAGGTAGACAATAAGTGCAAGGTCAAACAAGGTAGATTGTGAGGTCAAGAGTTCATCTCATCATATAAGGGAACCGTTCAATGGTTATCACTATGGGATAGAAGCTGTCCTTGAGCCTGGTGGTATGTGCACTCAGGCTCCTATATCTTCTGCCTGATGGGAGAGGAGAGAAGAGAGAATGACCCGGGTGGGTGGGGTCTTGGATTATGCTGGCTGATTCACCAATGCAGCGAGAGGTATAGACAGAGTTCATGGAGGGGAGGCTAGTTTCCTCGATATGCTGAACAGTGTCCACAATTCTTTGAAGCATTATGTACATCTTCCACAGTATAGTATTGCTATTGGTTTATAATTGTCACTTGTACCGAGGTACAGTGAAAAACTTGTCTTGCATACCGTTCGTACAGGTCAATTCATTACACAGTGCAGTTACATTGAGTTAGTACAGAGTGCATTGGTGTAGTACAGGTAAAAACACTAACAGTACAGAGTAAAGTGTCACAGCTACAGAGAAAGTGCACTGTGATAAGGTGCAAGGTCACAACAAGGTAGATCGTGAAGTCATAGTCCATCTCATCGTATAAGGGAACCAATAGTCTTATCACAGTGGGGGAGGAGCTGTCCTTAAGTCTGGTGGTATGTGCCCTCGGGCTCCTGTATCAGACTTCTGATAATGACCTCTGTAAATGGCTACTTTCTTGGAATTCCAACTGAATTGTTACCAAATTGTCAGAGGATCAAGAAAGTCCATGTGAAAATGCAGAGCCTTTGATTATTTGTCTTGAAATCATTGATGCAGGAGCTGAAAGTTGATATGGATGCTTCTTATCATGTTACATCATGGATCGACTTGATAATGAATGGATAACATCCCAGTATACATAACTGGCAATTCAACAGCTGCAGCAGAAGATGAGATTTAAAGGAGTAAGAATGGAGAATGCCGGAAATGCTCAGCGGGCAGCGTTTGTAGAGAGTGAAACAAAGTCCAGGTTGATGATCTTTCTTAAGAATGGGGAGAAGTGAGTAAACAGGAATATTTATATTTGCATCGAAAGGGCAGGGATAGAGAAAACAAAGGAAAACCAGAGAAGATAGATGACACAGATTGGTGTTGCCCAGGAGAGGAAACTAAATGTTTGTTATGGCAACTTGTCTGTCTGGAGGTGGTGTATATACGGGGAGAACAGAGGAGCAGTAAGGAGAGAGAAAAGCCGACTGGGATTTGTGAGCTACAGGACACAGCAGCTGCTGGAAATCTGAAATGAAGGAGAATGCTGGGAAAGTCCAGCAGGTCGGATAGTACCCATGGGGGGAGAAAAACTGAGTTACATTAGAACTGGCCAGGGACTGAACAAAAAAACTGCTGATGCTCAAAATCTGAATAAAAACAAACACAAATGCTGGAAACACTTAGTAGATCAGGCGGCAACGATGAAGGGAGAAATGGAGCTAAAGCCCTGGGTTGACAGTTCCCCACCTTGGGAGGTCATTAATAAATGTAAATACTGCCTGAACTGTCCTGTTCTTGAGTACAAACATGCAATGTTCGTAGTCAAGGGAGGTTGATGGGGTAAGGGTTGACGTTTCCACAGATGCTGCCAGACCTAATGGGTTTCCAAACATTCCCCTTTATTTCCAATTTCCAGCAACTGCTGGGTTCTGTATTTCTACAGGCCTGTATCTATTTCCTCCATTCCAGCTCTCCAGACAGATTAGATGCCATTAACAAAGCCTCTCCTGGTTGACATCATCTGCTTTCTCTTGGTAATCACTTTATTCCATTCATTTTCCCACTGCTTCCCCTTCTCTGCAAGTTCAAACACTCCTAAACTTTCCAAGTTCTGTTTATCAAGCTGAAAAGTTAACTCTGTTTCTCTCTCCCCAGATGTTGCTTGATCTGCTGAGTATTTCCAGCATTTTCTGTTTTTATTTCAGACTTACAGCATCTGATTCTCCGAGGCCAATCATATAGGACTTTTGATTGAATGGTGTGATGAATAATTGAGAGGAGGTTTTTGCACAGTTGACTGGCTGGGAGTGAAATTGGTATATTCCGTGAAAAACTTCTATGTTGCGTTCCCTCCAAACAGGTTATGCCATATGTAATTGCACCGAGGTAGTAAGAAGAAAACAGAATGCAGAATATAGTGTTACAGTTACAGAGGAAGTACAGTGCTGGTAGACAAATAAAGTGTAGCGGCAGCGATGACGTAGATTGGGAAATCAAGAGTTCAAGAGTTCATCTTTTAGCAAATGAGAAGTCTTCCCAAGAGTCTGATAATGGCGGGATAGGAGCTGTCCTTCAGTCCGGTGGTTCGTGCTCTCAGGCTTTTATACCTTCTCCCCAGTGGGAGAGGGCAGAAGGGAGAATGACCGGGGTGGGAGGTGTCCTTGAGTATGTTGGCTGATTTCCCGAAGCAGTGAGAAGTGTAGACAGAGTCAATGGAGGGGAGGTTGGTTTGCATAATGAGCTGATTGTGGTAACTATTATACTGAAGTTAGGTTGTGGATAAAATAATAACAGAAAACAATGGAAATACTGATTAGGCTGGGCACTGTGTGTGTACAGAGACATATAACTAATGGTTCAGGTCAAGACTTTCCATCAGAATTGGGAACAGCTTGAAGTTAAAATGGGCTGCGTTCACAACTCTCTGCAATTTCTTGTGGTTATTGAAACTTATTCAATGTCTGGATTAATGCTGGTGATCCATGCTGGTTTGATCCTTTTTTTAAATATAGCCCTTATGATACCACAGAACAGCTTGCTGAACAATTTCAGAGAGCAGTTAAGAATTAACAACATTCCTGTGAATCTGGAGTAACATATACCCCAGATCAGATGAAATGGCAGATTCCCTCCACCAAAGGGCATTAATGAACCTATGGAGTGCTTGCAACTATCCAATAGAGTTATGGTCATCATTACTGAAACTCGTGTGTTTTTTTGATTCAGATTTTTCAATTAACTGAATTTAAATTCCTCAGCTGGACTTGAACTCACATTAGTAATTGTTAATCCAAGTCTCTGGAATACTGATCCAATAAGTTTAACCACTGCAGCACTATTTGGTTGCATGCATTTCTGGCTACACTTTGTGGTTGGTCTTGCTAGTCATGGCTGGTGCATCTATCTCAGCCCCAGTCACTTCAAAGGGGTCACTAACCTGGATGGAAAAGTAAATGAAAGTAAGTACTTGTGTTTTTTGTATTATAATGAGTATTGTGACAATGGCTAACACAAGGGGGCATGATTTTAAGGTGATTAGAGGAAGATATAAGGGGGATGTCAGAGTTAAGTTTTTTACACAGACAGTGGTGGGTGCGTGGAACGCACTGCCGGCAGAGGTTGTGGGGGCAGATACATTCGGGACAATTAAGAGACTCCTAGATAGCCACATGAATGATTGAAAAGTAGGGGGCTACGTGAGAGGGAAGGGTTAGGTAGGTCTTAGAGCAGCATAAAATGTTGACACGACATTGTGGGCCAAAGGGCCTGTACTGTGCTGTAGTGTTCTATGTTCCATGTTCTATGATATTTTAATTAATTTGTGTCCATTAAATGTGCTTTTGCATAATTATCTTTTTTAAAATATTTACATATATTTAAACTTTTTAAATGTCCGTGATCATCACAGATATTTAGAAACTATGAAAAGTCCTTGGCCAATATGAGCATTCATCGGGTCTTCAGGACAATGTCCAACAGGACCCTGGCACCTGAGACCAAGTCATTGGTTGTGGAGATTGTTTCACTTCAAACTCAGTTATTTGGATGCAAAAGGGCTGAAGGTGACAAGAGGCGATTGTTCTAAAAATGACACCAGTGATTATAAACAGAGGTTGTTGAATTCATTGTTGTGTCTAAAAGGGTGTAATGTGCCCAATCAAAAGATGCTTTCTTCAAGCTTCCACTGAGCTTCATTAGAACGGTGTATGAGGGCAAGGGGAGAGGTCAAAGTGGGAGTGGAATAGGGAATTAATCGATTAGCATTAAACCTCTAGTTTTCTGACAACAGTTGCTGGTAGCTATTCTACTTTTGTCATTTTCAACTCCTGCAGGCCCATTTTTTATTTATTATATTGTCACATCACTTCCTTCTTCTGTTTTGCACCTTATCCCTTTTGTCATTTAATCACCTCCTTTCTTCCACCCCAAAGCCACCTTTTCCCTTCTGTTCCTTCCTGTCCTCCCACCTGTCTCTGCCTCTGTACTTGTTTTAACTTCAGGCTGTTCCCAATTCTGACGGAAGGTCTTGACCTGAACCATTAGTTATATGTCTCTGTACACACACAGTGCCCGGCCTAATCAGTATTTCCATCGTTTTCTGTTATTATTTTATCCACAACCTAACTTCACCACAATGTCTGTAGGTTCTTTTGTGTTCTTGTTTGCATGAGCAAGTAAATAGAGGTCGTGTTATGAAAGAATATCCTTTAATGAAGGCAGTAATTCTCAACTAAGTAGCAGTGTCTGGTGTAACAATGCATCAAAGCTGCACTGCATGGTGCACTTCATTCTTAAAGGTAGTCTTACACACACTGCACTGCTTTCCCTTCTAAAAATTAAAAAATAAACACATACAAACCATTAACCAGTTACATTTATGAATTTGTACGATCAGTTAACTATTTACATCAATATACAGTTGTAAATTCAACCAATTATGAATTCACTTATCTTTTTGGTCACTTTGTTCACTGAAGAATTCACTGCTAGCTGCACTTGACATCTGAAATATCTGCACCAGGTGCTAATGATTCCAATGGACCTCTTCTCACGCACATCTGATCTTACATTCTGTTCTGCAATTGTTGCTTTAATTGTGGTTCATAACTTTAAACACATTGTACTAGATATTCTGGATCATAATTTCCTTGTCATCACCCATATGCATGACATTGTCCACAGAAGCTCCACACAGAGGCTAATAATGCTTATTGATAACTACGGTTGTTATTACAATAGATTTGGTGAATTTGGTGAATTGCTGGATATCATTAACACAACTGCAACAGTCTTTACTTTGGTTGCTTCTTCATGCTTTCCTCCACGTTCATTCCACCTTGCATCTGACTCCCACTCTGACTCTCTGTAGACCCCGGATCCCAGACCTTTCCTCTTTACTGCAGTCACTTTGAAATCACAAAATCATCTCCTCTTACTTTCCTTTCTGAATTGTCTCCAAAGCTTTCAGTACTGGCCTGACTGTTTTCACCCTGTCATCTCCTGCTCTGCCTATGCTGTGTTGAGCCAGTGTTAGTAAGTTCAAGTCTGTTGTAACGTCCTTCAGAGGATCTTCAGAATTTTGTGCATGCTCCACTTTGCAATGACATTCTCTTTTAAAGCATCCAGTTTGGTTTGTGCTGATTCAGTCCATTCAACATTTTTTTAAATAGCAAGAACCTTGTAGACACTGAGATCTTCCCTAAAACATGTGCAGTTCTAGCTTCTAGAACCATAGAACCATAGAACACTACAGCACAGAAAACAGGACATTCAGCCCTTCTAGTCTGTGCCAAAACTTTATTCTGCTAGTCCCATTTACCTGTCCATAAACCAGTCCATAAACTTCCAGACCTCTCCCGTCCATGTATCTATCCAATTTATTCTTAGAACTTAAGAGTGACCCCACATCAGATGGCAGCCCACATCAGATGGCAGCCCATTCCACACTCCCACTGCTCTTTGAGTGAAGAAGTTCCCCCTAATGTTCCCCCTGAAGCTTTCCCCTTTCACCCTAAAGCCACATCCTCTCATACTATTTGGTATTGGTATTGGTTTATTATTGTCACTTGTACCAAGGTACAGTGAAAAACTTGTTTCGCATACTGATCATACAGGTCAATTCATTACACAGCGCAGTTACATTGAGTTAGTACAGAGTGCATTGAGGTAGTACAGGTAAAAACAATAACAGCACAGAGTAAAGTGTCACAGCTACAGAGAAAGTGCAGTGCAATAAGGTCAAGGTCACAACAAGGTAGATCATGAGGTCAGAGTCCATCTCATCGTATAAGGGAACCATTCAAGTTTGCCAGACTCGATCTCACCTCATTCAACACTTTGCTTCTCATTCTGTTTGTGGACTCAAGGAATGATACAGCACTTGTCCTAAAACTTCTATGAACTGGTTCTGACATGCTGTTCAGACAGATTACACACTTTTCATCTGAACCGCTTTCCATCAAAGTTTGTGAATAGTCCCATGATTCTAAAATAGCCAAGTCACCATGTTTTTGTCTTGGGCTAGTTATCATGGACTCCACTAGCCATAGACTCAGAACATCTTTTCCTTTAGAATACTTCACCCTGGTCTTATTCTCCAACTAGCTTATTATTTTGCTCTGGAGGTCTGTTGCTGAACCTCATGATTGCCTCTGTGTTCAGTGCCTTTTATCCGAGTATTTCCCTGTTATCACAGTGCAATACCTGCTTCAGTTGTTGAGCAGCAGCAAAGTAATCCGATGCCCAGCCCTTTTTGTCTGTTTCCTGAATAACCAGCACTGCAAACCCATGACTTGAAGAATGCCCTCAGAGTTCTCTTTTGCCCATGAAGATATATCCCTTGTTCATATTACCCAAACCCACTTCTAGAGAGAGCATGCACCCATTTACTGTCATGCTGCCTCACTGCGGCCCTTGGCTCTGTACCCACTTGACTTCCCTTTGGCTTCCTTCATGTACAATGTCTGCATTCCTAGCTCCTTGAAGTAAGTAATAGTCTTTACCTGGTTAGCTGTCTTTTCAGCCCAGGCTTCACATTCCTCGTCAGATGAACTGTCATCAGATTCTATCTGCAGCACCACTCTGAGTACCACCCCTGCCTTCATGGAGAAAGCTGCCTACATTTACCACACTCTCATCCTGGGTTGCATGTTATTTCTTTGTTCCAGGTGATTGCATAATGCCATTGACCAAGTGTTGTCTCTAGATACCTCACTTGACTTGTAGCCTGTAAATTCTGGTCTGCCAGTAACTGCAAGCTGGAGACTCCCAAGCCCACCTCTCCAGTGGTCTGCTTGGGCAGCGCCAGTGGACCACAAAGTGTGACTGACTCCCGGATCTCCTCACAAACGAATGCTATGATTCTTTCAGAAACATAGTAGTTCAATCCAGTCTAGTTTATAGCCATTTTGTCCATAAATGGCAACTGAATCCATCCAACCTTTTCAGAGATCCAGCAGTTCACTCGTCCTGTAACTCCTCCTCCATTTTGTGTCCAAATCATTTTGCTCTGCCTTAATATTAAGTGCTTGAAGTATTGCAGATACAGTTCTTTACCTTCTAAAGACCAACTTCATATCAGAGTGTGTATTTGTAGTTGCTTCCTCAATCAAAATGATGGCTTTAGATATACTGTTGTTAAAAACCCTTCATGGGTGTTGCAATAATGCCATGAAGTATTTCAGTTCCACACCCTCATTGATACACCAGTGGAACTGTTCAGTAACCTTACTTCTTGTATTCTAAGCCATACCGGGACTGCCAGAGTTATCGACTTCCTTCAGTGATTTACACCCCGATGCAATATGAATTACCCTGTGATAGTAACGTCACCAGGCCATCTCAGACGGGCACTCTGAGGCTGGGAGGATCCCATAACATCCATGGCAAAGCCTCCCCCCTTCTGTACTCAGGAAACCTGGTGATTTCCTGCTCAACCCACGAGAGAAGATCACAGTCCCATTACCATCTCTTTGTGCATGTTCTTCAGTTGTCCCATCGGAATAGTATCCTGAATGAACTTGCCTCAATTTTTCAAGCACCAACTGTATATAGGTGTCCAGAACATTATCTCAAATGTTAAATAAAACAGAAAATATTGGAAACGCTCAGCAGGTCAGGCAGTATCTGTGAAAAGAGAAACAGAATTAATATTTCAGGTCTTAGACCTTTTTGTCAGATTTGGGAAAGAAAAATTTTTAAAAATAGTTTGAAGTTGCAGAGGAGGTGGTGAGGGGGATGGATAGGACAGAGGGAATATCTGTGATAAGGTGAGACCAGGTTACTGTGGGATGAGTTGTGGGAATCCGCTGTTCAAATGGGTAGTTAATGAGTGATAACACAGACTAAACAAGAGTAGTGTGTTGCTAATAGCAGGGCTGTGGGACATGCTCAACGGGTCAGACTACATTAATGGAGAGAGAAAAACTAAACCAATATCCCAACTAGATGATTTGCATTGGAAATGCTGATTCTGACACAAACAGAGAAGATGAGTTACCTTAAGTTGGAGAATTTGATATTGAATTTGGAAGGCTGCAATATTCCCAGATGGAAGTTTT
The DNA here is from genome assembly GCF_009764475.1 of Pristis pectinata. NCBI lineage: Eukaryota > Metazoa > Chordata > Chondrichthyes > Rhinopristiformes > Pristidae > Pristis > Pristis pectinata. The sequence continues at coordinate 96,405,016 of NC_067413.1, forward strand.
CACCAGATCCTCAGACCTTGTAATAATTTGTAGTGTTAGCAGACTCACCAACATCTCATTGCTCTGACCCTACCAGCAACAACAATATTGCCTTTCTCTGAGTCATAGAGCCATAGAGTACAGCGGCATAGAAACAGGCCCTTTGGCCCATCTAGTCCATGCCGACCTAATCTTCTGCCTAGTCCCATCTACCTGCACCCGGACCATATCCCTCCAAACCCCTCCCATCCATGTACATCCAAACTTCTCTTCAATGTTACAATTGAACCCACATTTACCATTTCTGCTGGCAGTTCATTCCACACTTGCACCACCCTCTGAGTGAAGAAGTTTCCCCTCAGATTCTTTTTAAATATTTCACTTTTCACCCTAAATTTATGTCCTCTAGTCCTGGTCTACCCAACCTGAGGGGAAAAAGCCTGCATGCATTCACCCTATCTATACCCCTCATAATTTTGTATACTCCCCTCATTCTCCTGCGCTCCAGGGAATAAAGTCCTAACCTATCCAACCTTTCCTTATAACTCAGGTCCTCAAGTCCCAGCAACATCCTTGTAAATTTTCTCTGCACTCTTTCAATCTTATATCAATAAGATTGAAAAAGTGCAGAGAAAATTTACAAGGATATTGTAAATTTTGATATTGATATCTTTCCTGTAGGTAGGTGACCAGATCTGCACACAATACTCTAAATTCAGCTTCACCAACATCTTGTACAACTTCAACATAACATTCCAACTCCTGCACTCAATGCCCTGATTTATGAAGGCCAAAGTGCCAAAAACTCTCTTTATGACCCTATCTACCTGTGACACAACTTTCAAAGAACTATGGATCTGTATCCTCAGGACCTTCTGTTCTACCACACACCTTAGAGCCCTACCATTCACTGTGTAAGTCCTTCTTGCACATTGCTCTAATCTTTGTCCTTCCTGGAGTCTCAACAATATTGTCTCTCCTCAGAAACTCACACACTGAATGGCTGAGTCTACTCTTACTTCTTGGGTTCCCTAACGTGGTCGATATATCCACTCCCTGCCATCATCACTGCTTGCCTTAGTGAATCCAGTCTCTACATTTTTGCATTAGATGCTATTTCCTTAAGCAACAGCATCCCAGACTCAACACCACTGTATTGGCCGAAGGTTTCACCGTCATGCTGCTTGCATAAGCAGCAGTTAGTGCACATTGTACTCTCCCCTCACCCCACCTAACAGTCTCCCATTTAACATTTGTGTGCCATTTTTCTTTTAACTACTCTAGAACTGCAGGCAATGAAAGAGCAGTAGGAAGGTGTGACAATGAAGATACACCTTCATTCATTTTCACACTTGCAGGTGGCAGCTCAGACGCTGAGACAGTGTGTAGTTTTCACAATGGGATAGAGGTGGGATCCACTGTTGCTATATTTTTAGGCACAAGAAACCTGCAACCAAGGGGCAGGGCTCACACCAAGCAACTTCCAGGAGATTGAGATCACTTTCCTACAAAAGACTCTGAAATGTGAAATGTTTGGTACATGGGAAAGCATGTCAGAAAGACTGTTCGCTCCCATGGAGCGTGGAGAACTCTGCCACTAACTTGGCAGAAAGTTTTTGGCAGAACTTGGAACACAGATTTTCCAACATGGAAGTGGTGGGCAACTCCTTTTCCAAACCTGTAGGCTCAACTGCAATGTATCACCTGGTGGTTGATGCCGCAGCATCTATTGGAGTACGTAGGATAGACATCTAACATTTAAGTAGAAGTTCCAACAGCTTCCATGATGGCTGTGGATTACAGTGTACAAAGTAGTTTGCAGGGTTTTAAGGCTATCTATCAGTTGGCATCCAACAGATTGCTAGGATTGTTGAAGAGTTATCCATGGGAGGGTAGCAATGGGTCAGGGATCACAACCTGCTTTCGTTTCTCATGATGACAGCACTTCTCCTTCGACACTGCCATCCTGTCAGAATTCTTGCACTTGTCAATCAGCTGGCTCAGACTTTTGCTACACATGCTGAGATGATGTGGGCTGCAGGCAGGCCTTCTGCTCAAGGCCACCAAGGAGTACCAAGGCAGGCAAAGGCACGAGAAACTTGGCCACTGAGGAAATGGACACAAATGATTAATTGACGTTAGTGTGCAGTATGACATGCTTTGATTTAGAAGTCTGGTTTGGTAAGTTCATTTCATGGGAGATTTCATTTGTTCCTTTTGATCAAGTGGCCATTATGATGAACAATTTCACAGAGGACGATGGCAGTTGCTGATTTCTTACTTGCATGAGTTCCTCATGGAGAACCTGGGCAGGTTGTCTCCTCCTCTCCACAGTCTTCACCTCCTACTCGTCATCCATCTAATCATCATATAGCTGGTGGCAAGGGCCAGCCCTCATGATGGTGCGCTGGTGCTGCAATCAACAACCGACCAAAAGTCTCGACGTTGTACTGGAGTGCTCCCCAGTGACTTCCATGCTGCCAGAACATTGTTTCAGCATGCCACTGATCTGTTCTGTCACATTTCGGGAGGCGGTATGGCTTTCACTGGATAGTGCTGTACACACATATCATTGGTCATGTTGACAATAGGCGTGAGTGCTTGTTTTTTGTGGTAGCTCAAGTTAAACTGGTGCAAGGATCTGCACAGATTGAAGGCATCATGACACTTCATGGTGCACTGCCTCAAGTCACATTGGAGCTGGATACCGAGAAAATGGAATCCCTTTAGTTATACTATGAGATGGAGTTGATATCCAGCATTGTAAAGCAATGAGTGTACAGTAAATGGTACCATGCGCCATGGGGAAGGCTGCATTCCTAGAAAACCCAAATGATCTGTCTACCTGCTACTCTATGGCAAGAGAGGACGGTGATAATAATAGATAACCACAAAAAACAATGGATGGCATACAACCAATGTCAATGCGGTTGTTGCCCTGCTTTGAGTTTACAATTTGTAGCAGCAAGATGATAGTGAGAACATCCTTATTGACTTGCAGGCGTCTTGCACGTTGTTACTCACTGAGGTAGTAGAATTTCCTGGGCAGATGTGGGCTCCTTCCCTCTTTCTCTTCTTTTTTTCAGTGGTTTGTCTTGCTCTGTGTACCCTCTGCTTCTCCCAATTCTGCTGTACACCAAGTCTGGGAGCAGTTAGATTTTGCAGAAGAAGTCTTGACATCAGGATTAGTCAACCAGCACGTTTTATCTCACTCCCTGTAGACTTCTGCAACTTTAGAGAACTATGTAAAGCACCGAACACTTGTAGAATTGTAACAACCACCAAAATCATCATTTATCAATTAACCCTTCGAGAGCTGATGATTCCTACTGGTCAATCTGCTGGTGGAAATGCACAGTTAAGAGGAGGTGTCGGCTGGACCATTGGTAGTTCTGTGTGCTGATTGTCATGATGATTAACCTGCTCTGCAGACTTACAGGAGATGTTCATCACACACACCAATACAATGTCCTGTGCAATGCACTCCACAGATTTTCACCAGGGCTGAGTGCAACTGATTGCAAAATGTGAACAGTTGTTTAAATTATACAAAATAGGATTGCAGTTAATATGACATAAGAGAATCTTTGTAATTAACACATATGATAATGAAAGAAGAATTGTGCCCGTTGCTTAATTCAGATGGCTGTCAGTAATACGCTTAGATTGTATAGTTATTTCTTGCAAATTCTTATTTTCTAAAACAAGATCCTTTTTCAGAGAGCAGTGGTCATATTGACTCATTACTACCATCGGGGAGAAGGTACAGGAGCCTGAAGACCCACATTCAACGATTTAGGAACAGCTTCTTCCCCTCTGCCATCAGATTTCTGAATAGTCCATGAACACTACTTTGTTATTTTTTTGCACTATTTATTTATTTTGTAATTAATAGTAATTTTAAGTCTTTGCACTGTACCGCTGCCGCAAATTTCACGACATACAAGTCAGTGATAATAAACCTTATTCTGACATAAGCCGGTTGTATATTTGACCAGGTATATGAGTATATTCCTTTTATTACATACTTATATGTCCTCCTTTGGAATATTAGGCCATTTTTCCCATCTCAAAATTGATCTCCGGACCACAAGATATGAGATTTATCCTAAGTTTGCTGATCTCAGCCTAGTGCACTAAAATTGGCTCCTGTACTTCTGAGAAAGAGATGGTAAAATCAGCCAGTAATCTACTGCTTCTGTCAATACTGAACTCCACTACAGTACCTCCTGCACTGGAATAGCTGGCTGATGGTCAGTGCTGACATTTAGGTGAAAATGATGGAGAAATGGTAGGAGAACAATATGTTATCACTGAAGTTGCTTTACAGCAAAAAGATTAAGATTAAGATATCACATGTACTCCGAAACACACAGTGAAATCCATCTTTTGCGTAGAGTGTTCTGTGGGCAGCCCGCAAGTGTCGCCGCACTTCTGGCGCCAACATCGCGCGCCCACAACTTCCTAACCCGTACGTCCTTTTTTTGGAATGTGGGAGGAAACCGGAGCACCCGGAGGAAACCCACGCAGACACAGGGAGAACGTACCAACTCCTCACAGACAGTGGCCGGAATTGAACCCGGGTCGCTGGCGCTGTAAAAGCGTCACGCTAACCGCGACGCTACCGTGCCTGCGTCTTTATGACAGAACGATTCAAACCTGGTGAAAGTAAAAAGAGTTGACTAAAATAAAGTTCTTTATGATGCCTTAGGCCTACTGTGTGTGTATGTGTGTGTGTGTGTGTGTGTGTGTGTGTGTATTCAACGTGATATTTTTGTCTCTATTTACCGCAGCTACCTCATCCTTGAATTCTCAAATACAGCAACTTCAACATCTTCAGCAGCTGCAACAGCAACAAGGACAACAGCAACCACAACAGAACCACCAGCTGCCTGGCCAGCAGGCATCATCCCCTCAGAAACAAAGCCAGTCCCCAGGGCAAGGCCTCCATTCACCACTGACTCCAACCAATCCCCTTCAGGTATGGCAGTTTAATTCAATGGAAGGGAATAATGTGTGTGTTCTGTGTGGCGATTTAATTCAATGGAAGAGCATACTGTATGGTGGCGATGTTCCTGATCAGCTAGATTGGCAGAGTTAAAATGATGAGCTTGAAAATAGACTCCAAGGTGCGTGTTCCAGGTGCGTTTGGATTTAACCTCAATTTCAAATTGGATTTAACCTCAATTTGCCTGATAGGGTGGGGGAGGCAAATTCAATGGGGGATTTTAAGAGGGGCTTGGATGGGCACATGAATGAGAGGAAAATGGAGGTATATGGGCATCCTGTAGGTAGGAGGGATTAGCTATGTCGGCACAACATTGTGGGCCGAAGGGCCTGTTCTGTGCTGTACTGTTCTATGTTCTATATTCTTGTTCAAACATCAGAACAGAGTAATTTCAGATTCTAAGCTGGTCCGTTATAAAATTGAAGCTAATGTCAGTTCAAGGAAGATTGTGGCAGTTTCCTACTTACATACTGCATTTATTAAGAGATTTTGAACTTTTAAGAATTAGTTTATGGGACATCGACATATTTATTGCCCATTTCTAGATGCTCTTAAAAGTAACGGCAATGTGATCATTAACTTACTAGACTGGTATCCAGAGGTGTGAACTATTGATCTGGAAATTTGGATTTGAGTCCCAGTACTGCAGCTGTGAAATTTACATTCAGTTCATTAAATAAATCTTGAATAAAAGAATTGTCTCAGTGATGGTGCCTATGAAACTGTTGGATCAACATAAAATCTCGTCTGGTTCCCAATGTCCTTCAGGGAAGGAAATCTGCCAATTTTATTTTATCTGGCATATATGCGACTACCCCGAGCAAGCCACTCAGGACAGGGAGAAGTAGACATGCAGAATAAAAGGCTGCCTTCTCAGCTATAGTCACATCCATTGCAGTTGTGTGGTGATGGTACTCCCACAGTTGAGAGTTCCAATATTTCGACCCAGCAACAATAAAGGAACATTGATGTACTTCCAAGTCAGGATGTTGGTTCCGAAATACTGACGGAACTGAGAACAGCACACTGCATGTATATATATGTGGATCTCCAAAGAAACAGAGAAGGAAATTGAGTGAATTTCTTCTATTGACCTGGCATTTTGGTGGCCTGGCTGTGATAATGTCACCATGGTTTTATAACAAATCCTACCTACCAAGTGAACACATTCTCATACAAGTGTATGTAAGTCATTGGCATTTAACCACAACATTCTATGTAGATCAGGTAATAGAGCTTTTGTGTCAAATTGTCGAGAATTTTGACATGGTAACTAGTTTACTGAAGCACCTAGTCTGCTGCAAAAGCAGGCTTTGCATTCAAAAGCCACACGCATGATTTTCTGTGAGAACTGATACTGGACTTGGTGCATCAAACAAGAGGGCACAGCTGAAGAATTTTGTGGATCAGGATATTCACAGCTTTTTCTTGATAGCATGTCAGCTGAATGAAAGTGAGTATGCCATATGTATCCTCTTTTCATCATGCTGCTAGACCACCAGATTGTGACAAGGAACAGCAGAAAGATATTTCTGAAAACTTCAGAGCTGCTTCAACAGCTTGATTTTTCAGACCTGTTGTCTCTTAAGTGAAAAGAAAGTTACTACACCCAACAATCTGGTTTCAGAGTGCCTACTTAACAAGAGACACTGAAAGCTTGTAGTCAACAAGACGAGCTGATGTGTGTGATCATTGCCTTGGGAAAGGATCTCCAGAAATTCTAGAGAGTTTTACTGAGGATCCCTTACTGGTGACTTCAGTCATTTTGACACCACAAACTACATTAAAATCTTTCTTTTGGTAGGGAAATCGAGAACCAAGAGACATGATATAAAGTTAGAGCCTAGTTATTCTGGAGTAAAATCAGCAAATACTTTTTTACACAAAGGTTAGTGGGATCTGGACAGACTTTTCAGAAGATATCAGACACTGCAGCAATGGAGATTTCAAGTTAGAAATCAATGTTTATCTATTAGGTGTTGTCAAGGGATTCAGAACAGCAAGGACAAATAAGGTTGAGCTACAGGATGAGAAAGAATCAAGTTGAATGGCAAACTAGGCTTGAAATGTTGATGAGTCCACTTCATTTTCTGAATCATATATATTAATGACTTAGGTACGAAATGTAGGAAGTTATGCTGAGTAAGTTTGAGTATAAAAGTTGTGAAGTCACAGTGCAGTTGTACAGGATGCACTTGGAGTATTGGAGTATTGTGTTCAGTTTTGGTCACCCTGCTCTCGAAAAGATGTTATTAAACCAGAAAGAGTGCAGAAAAGATTTACAAGGATGCTGCCAGGACTTGAGGGACTGAGTTATAGGGAGAGGTTGGACAGGCTAGGACTATTCCTTAGAGCATTGGAGACTGATGGGTGATCTTATGGAGGTGTATAAAATCACGAGGGGGCATAGATAGGGTGAATGCACTCAGTCTTTTTCCCAGAGTTGAAGTATCAAGAACTAGAGGGCATAGGTTTAAGGTGAGAGGGGGAAAGATTTAAGAGGACCTTGATGGGCAACTTTTTCACACAAAGGGTGGTATCTATGTGGAATCAGCTGCCAGAGGGAAGTGGTTGAGGCAGGTACAACAACAACTTACGGTAGCGTAGTGGTTAGCACGATGCTATTACAGTGCCAGCGATCGGGTTCGATTTCCCGTCGCTGTCTGTAACGGAGTTTGTACGTTTCTCCCGTGTCTGGCGTGGGTTTCCACCGGGTGCTCCAGTTTCCTCCCACATTCTAAAGACGTACAGGTAGGTTAATTTGGGGGTTAAAATGGCGGCGCAGACTCGTTTGGGCCGGAAGGGCCTGTTACCATGCTGTAAATTAAAATTTAAAAAAAAAATTTTAAAAACTTTAAAAGACAGTTGGACAGGTACCTGGATAGGAAAGGTTTAGAAGGTTATGGGCCAAATGCTGGCAAATCTTGGTGGGGCATCTTGGCCGGCATGGACCAGTTGGATCGAAGGTCTGCTTCTGTGCTGTATGACTCTATGACTCTAAGTTTGTGGATGACACGAAAATTGGGGGCGTTGTGGATAGCGAGGGAGGTTGTCGAAGGGTAGAGCAGGAGATAGATCAGTTGGAAAGCAACGTAGAACATCGGCAGATGGAATTTAAATCCCGACAAGTGCGAGCTGATGCATTTTCAGAAGTCAAATGGGGTAGCACGTATACAGTAAGTGGGTGCCAAGATGAACAGAGAGACCTAGTGGTCCAAGTCCATAATTCCCCTGAAAGTGACAACACAATGGCGTGATGAAGAAGCCATCAGTCATGCTTGCCTTCATTGTTCAGGGCACAGAATAAAAGAGTTGGCATATTATGCTGCAACTTTACGAAACACTGGTTAGGCTGCAATTGCTGTATTGTGTGTAGTTCCAGTCATCACACTGTAGGAAGAATATGATTGCATTGGAGAAAGTGCAGAAGAGATTCACCAGGATGCTGCCTGGATTGGAGGACTTTAGTTATGGTGAAAAGTTGCACAGACTGGGCTTAGGAAGCTGAGGGGTGACCTGAGAGAAGTCCAAAAGATTATGAAAGGCATAGATATGGTTGATAGTAAAAATCTTTTTCTCACAGTAGGGGTATCAAAAGCAAGAGGGCATAGGTTTAAGGAGAGAGGAAGGAATTTTGAAGAGGATCTGAGGGGAAGGTTTTTTGCACAGAGAGGTTGATATTGGAATTGGTTTATTATTGTCACCTGTACCAAGGTACAGTGAAAAACTTGTCTTGCATACCAGGACAAGATAAGGTAATGATTTCTTTATTAGTCACATGTACATCAAAACACACAGTGAAATACATCTTTTGCATAGAGTGTTCTGGGGGCAGCCCACAAGTGTCGCCACGCTTCCGGCGCCAACATAGCACACCCACAACTTCCTAACCTGTACGTCTTTGGAATGTGAGAGGAAACCGGAGCACCCAGAGGAAACCCACACAGACACAGGGAGAACGTACAAACTCCTTACAGACGGTGGCCGGAATTGACCCCGGGTCTCTGGTGCTGTAATAGCGTTACACTAATCGCTACACTACCGTGCCTGCCCTCAGGAATAGTAAAGGGAAACAATAACTGGTAAAGGGAAATAATCCCATTCATACAGATCAATTCATTACACAGTGCATTGAGGTAAAACAATAACAGAATGCAGAATAAAGTGTTACAGTTACAGAGAAAGTGCAGTGCAGTTAGACAATAGACAATAAGGTCTAGAAGGACAATAGGTAGAATGTGCTCCCTGAGGAAATGGTGGAAACAGATACAACTACTGTTTAATTGGCATTTAAACAGACACTTAAAAAGGCAAGACATAGAGGAAATGGTCCTACTGCAGGCAAATGGGCTTCATGTAGATGGGTAAAACAGGTCGGCGTGGATTCGGTGGGGCGGCAGAACCTGTTCTGTCTGTAGACTAGGACTCTTTTAAACAATAAAAATGACTCGTGAAAATATACTGGCCCAGCTCCTTAAACCAATGTAGTAGCAAAGCTGCTTTAAACTCAGAATTAATCTCCTGACCCTTCAAACATTAACAACTCTCCACCATTTCTAACAATCTAACTTAAGCCAAGCCAAGGTCCCCTGCAAGACCAAAGTAATATTTTGTTCTTTAGAAGTTTACCCTTTGAACTAAATCTAGAATCCTGTTTGAGAAACAAAGGACTGCAGATGCTGGAATCCAGATGAAAATATATCTTTTCATCTGGAATCCTGTTTGTTTTCACCATAACTGTAATTCATATGATGAACCTTTGGAAAGAAATGCACCATAACATATTGTTCTTTCACCACTAGTTACAGTTCTGCTTCCTGCAGAATATAGATATATTCCGCATTAGTTTTGCCTGCATACAAGTGAATACATGGACACTATTCCCAATATACATTGAGAACTGGTTGCAATAACTTAACACACCCCTATGCTCCTAATCCTCATGCATGCCATGCCAGAATTAAGTTTTTAAGTTTAAGTTTTATTTACACCGTGGTAACAGGCCCTTCTGGCCCAAAAAGTCCACGCCGCCCATTTTAAACCCAAATTAACCTACCCGTATGTCTTTGAAATGTGGGAGGAAACCGGAGCGCCTGGAGGAAACCCACGCAGACACGGGAGAACGTACAAACTCCTTACAGACAGTGACGGGACTCGAACCCCGATCGCTGGCGCTGTAACAGCATCGCGCTAACCGCTACGCTACCGTGCCGCCCATTGTGCCGCGCATTGTTTTCTGTAAAATCCCACTTGTAAACTTATGTAACATACAAATAAAAAAATTGATTTTACAAAATGTAAACTATCATCACAAAATGAATGACTAAACATATTCTTGGACTGTTTTATTTATGTGTTTTTAGTAGGTTTGTGCATAATTTCTAAATTTTTACTTTATTCCTTTGATCTCTAGACAAATTCTTGTTTACAACCAGTTTCCGTTTACCCTCGTCCCCACACTTTGCACGTTTAGCTCTTTCAATACGGCTGATTATAAAAGATTAACGAATTAGTTGCACATACCATTCCAGTTCGTTTCTGTCCCTTCCGCTTTACACTAGCAATACCTAACATTTCTACAACTAAGCCCTTCATTCAATTGGGCTCACGGACCTTGCTTTAAAAGGTAAGCTTTTTGTTTATTTTTCTTTATTTTACAGTTTTACTTAATTAACAGCAGTTTCAAATGTTTAAAATAAATATGTATTTTATATTTTTATTTTTAATAATTTTATACGCACCTTTTTTCACCTGTTTCCCAATGTCTCTGATCATTTGGAAATGGTGAAAAGGCCTCCCAATTCATATGCACTCAACAGGCAGCGGGCCATAACTCCACTGCCTGCAATAAGTTGCAGCTCACTGCCAGCTACTCCTCATGGATAGATGATGACACCAACAGTGCAATGGGAGTTACATGGATACAAAACTTTAATGCAGCCCAGGGCTTGCGTGATTGATGACTGTGAGATGCCGGCTGGAATTATCGCAATCTGTTTCATTGAATAAATCAAAAACAACTATAAAGTTTAATTGAGTGCAGTTAAAGGAGGCAAGAGAAAATATTGCCGACCAAATTATTCGGTCCTGTTTAAATATGTTGACTTCCATTTACATTGCAGTCCTATCATACACAATGGCAAAAAGTCAGAGTGGTAGGAATGATGGAGCTTGGGTGACTCCCAGTCAAATAGACTGTAAAATGTTAGCATAGTTATACTTTGCCTTTAACATGTAACGAACTACATTGTTACTGTTCTGGGTCTTTTTAGCTTTAAGGTGTAGATATGAAATGTAGGTGAGTGCAGCTTGCAAAACTGTTTACAAGGAAGAAGAATAGTGAAGTCTGACACAATAATTACAGCTCATGAAAGGGGTCACTAAAGGATGATCTTTCACTGACGTGGACAGTTCAAAAGCACCTTCCCCACATATCAAATGGCAACGAACATCCAAAGTCTCATGGAATGCAAAGGAAGGAAGTTATCACTTTCTGCTTCAAATGGATGCACTTCCAATACTTTCAACAGATTTTGTTGAAACCATTGCACTGGATAAATATTTAATAAAATAATGTAAATAAATTTTTCATACTAGAACAGGCAGTTATTTCAACAAAGTTTATATGACAAGATGCTGCACTCATGGTGGTGCTGTGATATGTGAAAGGTGATGGTAGCTCCAACAACATCAGAACCCATTACTGAATTGAAATACTGTCATTAATCCAGCACTCTCGTGTCTTCAATAATTCCACCACATTTCAGATCCAATAGATTACTCCTGTTATGAAGACAAACATGGATAACAATGGCACACAACAGGACCTTACAGGCATCAAATAAGATAAAGTACCAGCTAAATGCTTCTTGAAGGTGTTAGCAGAGGGAAAATAGTTGCTTAGGACACCAGTGAGAACTCTTCTTAGGCAGTCCTTTGGATTGAGGATGACATGTTTCTGCACTGGTCTAGCAGGTTCTGAGGTGACTGATGAGGCCAATGTGGGAACTGGAGATTCCACCACAGATGGGTCAGGAAGTTCCTGACAGAGCAGGCAGGTGGATAGCTTGTGAGGTGATGCACCATTGTGCAGGTCTTCTCCATGCTCCCAATGGATGGACTCAAGGACCTCAATACCAAGCCAAATTTTCCTTCTCCACTTGGAGTTTTCATGGGCCAAGTTTTTTCAAGGAAGCTTCAAGCATTTCCTTAAACCTTTTCCTTTTTCTTGGTGAGCTCAGAATAGAATGTCTGTTTTGAGATCCTGGCATCAGGTATGCACAAAGGAGCTGATTGATTATTATTTAGGCATCAGTACTGGGAATGTCAGTCTCAGAAAGGGCACTAATGTTGGTTTGCTTATCTTTCCAGTGAACTTGGAGGATTTTGCAGAGACAGTGCGGGTGATACTTTTCCAGTGCTCTGAGGTGCCTACTGTGGGTAATCCATTCTCAGAACCATTAGGATGTAGGGTTCCCTGCTACCTCATAAACCGTGTACTAGGTCTGAAGTCTTAGCCTTCGAAAACCCTCTTCCTTAGTTGACCTAGTGCGTTGAAAGCAGTGGTCAATTTCATTGTTGATGTCTACCTTTTTTATAAGCTTATAAGCTATCTTTATTAGTCACATGTACATCAAAACACACAGTGATATGCATCTTTTGCGTAGAGTGTTCTGGGGGCAGCCCGCAAGTGTCACCACGCTTCTTCGCCAACGTAGCATGCCCACGACTTCCTAACCCGTACGCCTTTGGAATGTGGGAGGAAACCGGAGCACCTGGAGGAAACCCACGCAGACACGGGGAGAACGTACAAACTCCTTACAGACAGTGGCCGGATTTGAACCCAGGTCACTGGCACTGTAAAGCTTTACGCTAACCACTACATTGAAAGATTGCACTTGAGATGTGCAAGGTCGCGTTTTCTTATATTTATTCAAGGGATGTGGGCTTCACAGGCTGAGCCAGTATTTAATTGCCCATCACTAGTTGCCCTTGAGAAGATGGTGGTGAGCTGGCTCCTCTGTAGTCCTGAGATGTGGGGGTACCCTCAATGCTGTTCGGGAGAGAGTCCAGGACACATGAAAATAATGTCCACTCCATTCCAGTGCGGTGCTGAGGGAGTGATCCACTGTCAGAGATGTTGTTCATTGTGCTGAGCACTACAGCACAGAAACAGGCCCTTCAGCCTATCTAGTCCATGCCAGCCTGGTTTTCTGCCTGTCCCATCTACTTACACCCAGATTATATCCTGCCATATCTCTCTCATCCATATGCCTATCCAAACTTCTCTTAAATGTTACATTTGAACCCGCATCTACCACTTCTGCTGGCAGCTCGTTCCACACTCGCATCACCCTCTGAGTGAAGAAGTTCCCCCTCAGGTTCCCCTTAAATATTTCACCTTTCACCCTAAACCTATGACCTCTAGTTCTAGTGTCACCCAACCTGAGGCGAAAAAACATATATCCCTCATAATTTTGAATACTTCTATAAGATCTCCCCTCATTCTCCTGCGCTCCAGGGAATAAAGTCCTAACCTATTCAACCTTTCCCTATAACTCAGGTCCTCAAGTCCCAGCAACATCCATATAAATTTTCTCTGCACTCTTTCAAGCTTATTGATATCTTTCCTGTAGGTAGGTGACCAGAACTGCACACAATACTCTAAATTCAGCCTCACCAACGTCTTATACAACTTCATGTAACATCCCAACTCCTGTACTCAATTCCCTGACTTATGAAAACCAATGTGCCAAAAGCTCTCTTTTCGACCCTATCTACCTGTGATGCCACTTTCAAAGAATAGTGGCTCTGTATTCCCAGGTCCCTTTGTTCTACCGCACACCTCAGTGCCCGACCGTTCACTATATAAGTCTTACCCTGGTTTGTCCTCCCAAAGTGCAACACCTCACACTAGTCCGCGTTAAATTCCATCTGCCATTTTTCAGCCCTTTCTCCCAGCTGGTCCAGATCACTTTGCAAGCTTTGATAGCCTTCCTCGCTGTCCGCTACGCCCCCAATTTCGGTGTCATCCGCAAATTTGCTGATCCAGTTTACACATTACCATCTAAATCATTAGTATAGATGATGAACAACAACAGACCCAGCACCGATCCCTGCGGCACACCACTACTCACAGGCCTCCAGTCAGAGAGACAACCATCTACTACCACTCTCTGGCTTCTCCCACCAAGCCAACATTGAATCCAATTGACTACTTCATCCTGAATGCCGAGCGACTTAACCTTCTGGAGCAGCCTCCCATGCAGGACTTTGTCAAAGGCCTCGCTGAAGTCCATGTAGACAATGTCCACCACCTTCCCTTCATCAACCTTCCTAGTAACCTCCTCGAAAAACTATAACATTAGTTAGACATGACCTGCCACGCACAAAGCCATGTTGACTATCCCTAATCAGGCCCTGTCTATCCAAATACTTATATATCCTGTCCCTCAGAATACCTTCCAATAATTTACCCACGACTGACGTCAGGGTCACCGGCCTATAACTTCCCAGTTTATTCTTAGAGCCTTTCTTGAACAACGGAACAATTTTAGTTATCCTCCAGTCCTCCGGCACCTCACCCATGGCTAAGGACATCTTAAATATCTCTACCAGGGCCCCTGCAATTTCTGCACTAGCTTCCCACAAGGTCTGAGGGGATAGCTCATCAGGCCCTGGGGATTTATCTCAATTTGCCCCAGGACAGCAAGCACCTCCTCTTCCGTAATCCAGATACAGTCCATGACCTCACTACTCTTTTTCCTCAGTTCTATAGATTCTGTGTCTGTCTCCTGAGTAAGCACAGATGCAAAAAATCCATTTAAAATCTCCCCCATCTCTTCCAGCTCCACGCATAGATGACCACACTGATCTTCAAGAGGACAAATTTTGTCCCTTGCTGTCCTTTTGCTCTTAATATAGCTCTAGAAGCCCTTTGGATTCTCTTTCACCTTGTCTGCCGGAGCAACCTCATGTCCTCTTTTAGCCTTCCTGATTTCTCTCTGAAGTGTTCCTTATACACCTCAAGCGCCTGAAGAGGCATTTAGACAGACACTTAAATAGGAAAGGTGTAGAAGGAAACAGTCCTAATGTGTGCAAATGGGATTAGAGTGGATGGGCACGGGCTAAAAGACTTATTTCTACATTGTATGACTCCGTGACTCTCAATGGGCTGAAGGGCCTATTTCCATACTATCTCGATATGACTGACTCAAACCATAGGTCACTCCATCATGAACTACACTGGAATGGAGTGAAGGATATTCATAGGGAGTGAGTCTTCAGCTTCTGCCTCAGAAGTGAGCGCACTCGAAGCAGAACCAAACTGTTCCAGACGTACCTCTTCTTGTGCCATTTAAACCAGAAACTCATAATGAATTTAATTGCCTCTATGCAGATTTAGAAATGACCCACTAGATGGTACAGGGCACTGAATTTGCCAGGTTTGCATTGCCTTTAGCTGAGAAGATCTTTGAAGGAGATCACTGACCTCAAGAAAAATGAATAATACATTTCAGGATCACCAGCAACCATGAGAGTTCTGTCAGTTAAAATTCAACAGTAACATAACACAAACCCCAAAATCAAAGCAGATTTATAAAGCCACAGCTGGTTCCTGGTCTGCTTCTACAGGTATTTTGAGGGGTGCTTCACTTCTTTGCCCAGTCAAAAGCTGTCTTTGTGCAATTATTTCAGCATTGTAGCCAGTACCATAAAATCCACCCGCAACACAGAAAGTTCAAACCCTCTGTAGTGTTAGCAGTCTTACATATTGTGGCGTCATTTCATTCAGGAGCAGTTCTGTGCTATAATTGAGGAGTGTTAATGGACAAAGCATGTTTGTCTTTGCCTTCTTTGTGCATCAATCCTTGACGCTGAGCATTTATAAAGTCAATGTTCCCTTTTGTAAAGGGCACATGTTTTTGTATTGTCTTTGCATCTGAAACCCTGGAGGTGGTTGGAAAGAAGAAATACTTCTGTCTATCGCTATGTATTTATTTCCACTGATTTTATTATCATTTATATATTTATAAATATGAATAAAGATTCTGACAAATTAATCTTTTGGAGTCAGGAAAAGAAAGGGATGTTTAGATTACCATTTCTGAGCAATAATCAGTGGACCAGAAAACAAAATTTAAATTACAAATGACATAAATCTAGAGGAAATGAAGAACATCAAAAAACTTAACAACTGACTTATCTTGCCCTGAAATTGACAGCCTGAAATACATGTCTGAATACCTGAGTATCCTCCAGCAGCCATCCCCTTATATTATTCAAGTACAGGCTGTGAATTTATTAGTTTAGAGCAATAACATTCAATGCTCCTTGTAAAAATGGGTGGTAATTTATAGGATTATTACATCTAGTCCAAATGTATCAAAAATGAAAGCACAGAAATTTTAGAAATTGTGGACAATCTGTCAGATTTTCTTGGAGAAATGAAATGAGAACAGCTTGTTAAATCCTGTCTTGCACAGGGCTGTTGCTGTCGGCCATGAGTTAAGCTGCACAGCCCCTCTGGATTTTGTGCTTGGAAGATCCCTTCATATTTTATTGTCCAATCTGTCCTGGATGTTTTGGCTGAGGTACTGATATTAAATATACTTACTTTCATAACAGAGTTGCAGAGAATACTGTCCAGTTATTTTCTGCAGGTCTAGGCTATCTGGAGTTTAGAGTAGCAGTAAAGAATGGGGATAATTCAAGAAGTGGTGTGAAAGGCACAATGCACATTTGCTGCCCATTATAAGCCACATTTGATTTTAATTTTGATTCAAGTTGTCCTATGACCTATGTTACATGCAAAATTTAAAATGATCACAAATAAGTACTTCTGGTGACTGTAGTTTTTTATTTGTTCATTTATGGGATTTGGGCATTGGTCAGAAAGCTAGCTTCTATTATCCAATCCTGATAATCAAAGACCCCACCCACCCGGGACATTCTCTCTTCTTTCCTCTTCCATCGGGTAGAAGATACAGGAGCCTGAGGGCATGTACCACCAGACTTAAGGACAGCTTCTACCCCAGTGTGATAAGACTATTGAACGGTTGCCTTATGCGATGAGATGGACTCTGACCTCACGATCAACCTTGTTGTGACCTTGCACCTTATTGCACTGCACTTTCTCTGTAGCTGTGACACTTTACTCCATACTGTTATTGTTTTTACCTGTACTACATCAATGGACTCTGTACTAACCCAATGTAACTGCACTGTGTAATGAATTGACTTGTATGAATGGTATGCAAGACAAGTTTTTCACTGGACCTCGGTACAAGTGACAATAATAAACCAATACCAATACCAGAAGGTGGTGGTGAGCTGCCTTCTTGAGCTGCTGCAGTGGTTCTGGCAAAGGTAATCACAAAATGTTGTTGGAGAAAGGGTTACATGAAATAGATCCAGTGATGATTAAGTAATGGCATATATTCCCAAGTAAGAATTACCTGGGACTTAAAGTGAAACCGACTGATGCTGATGTACTCAAATGCCTGCCTCACTTGTTTACCTTTGCAATATAGGTTACAAGGTTGGAAGGTGCTTTTGGGGGAGGCAAGGTAGTGCATTAGGAGCCTGGTACACATTTCACCCATTGTAAGTTGGTGGTGGAGAGAGTTAATGTTTCTTAGAGTGAATAAGCTGCCAGTCAAGCAGGTTGCTTCGTCCTGAATGGTGGTGGGTTTCTTCAGTATTGCTGGAGCTGTAATCCTTCAAGTAAGTGGAGGATTTTCTGCCATACTCCTGACCTGTGTCTTCTAGGGGATGCAGAGGCTGAGGGTTGTCAACAGGTGTGGCATTTGCAGCTGGCCCAACGTCTGACCTGCTGTTGTAGCTACCATACTTATGTGGCTTGTCCAATTAAGTTTCTATTCAGTGGAGAGCTCCAAGAGGTTAGTGCAGTGTCTCAGAAATGGTAAAGCCATTGGATGTCAAAAGTGGGTGATTATATTCTCTTTAATGAGATATGGTCACTGCCTGGTACTTCTGGCTAATGATAATCCCTCATCAGATTATCTGCTCATGTACTTCATTGCCAAACCTGGGAACTTGCAGTGCACAGGGTAACTATTCTGTTTTCCCATATTTAACACTTTCATGACTTTAAAGGTACTTGATTGGTCGAGAAGTCACTTGGCAAGTGCTGACAAAGCACTACAGGAGTACAAGTCTGGCACAGAGTCATAAGTCATCGAGTGATACAGTACAGCAACAGGCCCTTCAGACCACCACATCCATTCCGACCTTTGTGCAAATCTACACTATTCCCATTTGCTGGCATTAGCTCCGTATCCTTCTATGCTTTGTCTAGTCAAGTCCCTATCTAAATATCTCTTGCATGTGGTGATTGTATCTCATTCCACCGTCTCCACTGGCAGTGAGTTTCAGATACCAACTATTCTCTGTGTAAAAAAAAGTTTTCCTCTCAATTCCCCTTTCAAACTCCTTCCTCTCACAAATCTATGCCCTCTTGTTTTTGATACCCCTCCATGGGAAAAAGATCCTGACTACCTGACCTATCTACGTCTCTCATAACTTTATATATCTCTGTCTAGTCACCTTCAGCCTCTTTCCTCCAGGGAAAACAAGCCCAGCCTATCAAATCTCTCCCCATAAGTAAAGTCCTCCAGTTCTGTCAACATCCTGCTGAATCTCCTCTGCACTTTTTCCGGCGCAACTACATCCTTCCTATGGTGTGGTGACCAGAACTGCACACAGTACTCCAAGTACAGTCTAGCTGGCATTTTGTTCTTTCCTCTTCCTTCAGTCGATCGTCACATGTGATTTCTACAAAATGATTTTGTTACAGAGCATAGTGGTTGTATTACTGGGGCAGTAATCCACAGAACAGAGTTCAAATCCCATTACTGCAGTTTGAGAACTTGAAGGAAAATTTTAAAATAAAATTACATCAGTAAAAGTGAGCATAAAGCTATTGAATTGTTGTAAAAGCTTTGGCAATAATGCCCTTCAGAGAATGAAACCTGCCATCCAAACCTGGTCTGGATTCTGAAATCAGAAAATGCTTGAAATACTCAGGAGGTCAGGCAGCACCTGTGGGGAGAGAAGCAGAGTTAATATTTCAGATCAATGTCCTTTCATCAGAGCAGGTTCTTCGTAAGCAGAGTACTGCAGGTTCAGGGATGGGGTTTGGGTTGAGGGGTAGATACAATGAGTAAGTTCAGTGGAAAAATCAAAAGGGTCTATACGGCCTAAATCATGACACCTCACCTGTGGCTGACGAAAGTGCAAAAATCTCCCCAGCTATCTCTTGCTTGGCTTCCCATTGAATCCTGGAACAGATCTTATCCAGCCCCAGGGATTTATCAACCCTAATGCGTCCCATGATATCTAACATCTCCTCCTCCCTAATACTGACTTGATCTAGGTTATCCGTGGACCCTTCCCTGAACTCACCACCTTCCACGTCCTTCTCCTTGGTGCATACAGATGAGACGTATTCATTGAGGACCTTGCCCACTTTGCCTGGCTCCACACAGAGATTACCCCTTTGATTCCTAAAGTGACCTACTCTTTCCCTGACTGCCCTCTTGCTCCTGATATTCTCCTTAATCCTAATTGCTAATGATTTTTCCCTCCTAATTCTTTCTTAAGTTCTTTCCTGCACGGTATATATTTCACAGGAGACTCCCTTGATTCCAGTTGCCTGTACCTGTCAAATGCATCCTTGTGTTTTCCTGATCAAACCTTTATTACCCTTTGTCATCCAAGGTTTCCTAAATTTGCCACCCTTGCCTCTCACCCTTACTGGAACATGATGGCCCTGAATTCTTACTAACTGTCTTGTAAAAGACTTCCATTTGTCAGCTGTTGTTTTACCTGTAAGCATCTGCTCCCCACCTACAGCTTCTATCCCACTGTGATAAGAATATTGAACGGTTCCTTTATACGATGAGATGGACTCTTGACCTCACAATCTACCTTGTTGTGACCTTCCACCTTATTGTCTACCTGCAATGCACTTTCTCTGTAGCTGTGACAGTTTACTATGTACTGTTATTGTTTTTACCTGTACTACCTCAATGCACTGTGTAATGAATTGACCTGTACGATCATTATGCAAGACGAGTTTTTCACTGCACCTCGGTCCAAGTGACAATAATAAACCAATACCAATCCTTTCACCTGTTCCTCTCTTACGCTATTGAAATCAGCTTACCCCAATTCCAGATGTCAACTTGAGAACCCAGCCTAATCCCTTTCTATAACTACCTCGAAACTCACAGAATTATGGCATTGATTATTATTGATGTTGATGCCATTTATTGCCATTGGTCGTAATCTAGTAAACCTCTCAATTACATTCTGGAACATTGGATGCAAAAAATATTTTAATTATAGTCAAGAAGGAAAAGGAAGCATTTGTAAGGTTGAGGAAGCCGAAATCGGACAGGGCCTTGAGGAATACAAGGAAGCAGGAGAGAACTTAAGCAGAAAATCAGGAGGGCTAAAAGGGGCCATGAAATGTCCTTGGTAAGTAGGATTAGAGAGAATCCAAAGGCATTTTATTACATTCATTAAAAACAAAAGGATAACTAGGGAGAGGGTAGGACCACTCAAAGACAAAGGAGGGAATTTATTGCCCGGGGCCCAGAGAATTGGGCAAGGTACTAAATGAGAACTTCACATTGGTATTCACCATGGAGAGGGACATACAGGATAGAGAGATCAGGGAGGGGTGTGCTGATATGCTAGGGCATGTTGATATCAAGCAGGAAGAGGTCTTGGGGCTCTTGAAGAACATTAAGGTGGATAAGTCCCCAGGGCATGGTGGGATCCATCCCAGGTTATTGAGAGTGGCAAGAGAGGAGGTTGCTGGGATCTTGACAGAGGTCTTTGTATCCTCTTTAGCCACAGGCAAAGTCCGAGAGGACTGGAGAATAGCCAATGTTATTCCTCTGTTTAAGAAGGGCAATAGAGAGAAACCAGGAATTTATAGGCCAGTGATCCTCACATCAGTGGTAGGGAAATTATTGGAGAAGATTCTTAAGGATTGGATCTACTCACATCTGGAAAAGCATAAACTTACTCGGGATAGTCAGCATGGCTTTGTGTGGGGGAGGTCACGTCTTACAAACTTGATTGAGCTTTTTGAGGAGGTGATGAAGATGATTGATTGTGTTGTATACATGGTCTTCAGTAAAGCTTT
The DNA here is from genome assembly GCF_009764475.1 of Pristis pectinata. Classification (NCBI taxonomy): domain Eukaryota; kingdom Metazoa; phylum Chordata; class Chondrichthyes; order Rhinopristiformes; family Pristidae; genus Pristis; species Pristis pectinata. The sequence continues at coordinate 96,426,183 of NC_067413.1, forward strand.
CTACAGACTCTCTAATAGTAGACTAGTCCAGAAGATTAAGGCACATGGGATCCATGGAAAACTTGGTAGATTGGATTCAAAACTAGCTTGGCCATAAAAGACAGAGGGTAGTAGTGGAGGAGTGTAATTCTGACTGGAGGTCTGTGACCTGTGGTTTTCTGCAAGAATCAGTGCTGGGACCTCTGTTGTTTGTGATATACATATATAAATCATTTGGACAACAATGTAGGTAGGCTGATCAGTAGACAACACAAAAATTGGCAGAGTTGTAGATAGTGAGGGAGATTGTCAAAAGGTTCAGCAGGATATAGACCAGTTGTAAATGTGCAGATTAAGTTTAAAACAGACAAGTGTGAGGTGTTGCACTCTGGGAGATCAGATGTAAGAGGAAAGTTTACAGTAAATGGCAGGACCCTGAGGAGCATTGATGTACAGGGGGATCTTGGGGTGTGTCCATATCTCCCTGAAAGTGGCAACACAAGTAGATAGGGTGGTAAAGAAGGCATATGTCATACTTCCCTTTATCGGTTGGGGTGTTGAGTATAAAAGTCGGTAAGTCATGTTACAGCTGTATAAAACTTTGGTTTAGCCACATTTGGAGTATTGAGTGCAGTTCTGGTCACCACATTACAGGAAGGATGTGGAGGCCGTCAAGGGGATGCAGAAGAGGTTCACCAGGATGCTACCTGGATTAGAGAGTATTTGCTATCAGGAGAGGTTGGACAAACTTGGGTTGTTTTCTCTGAAGTGTTGGAGACTGAGGGGGCAAACCTGAGTAAAGTATATAAAATTATGAGCAGCATAGATAGAGCAGAAAGAGTCTGTTTTGTAGGATGAAAATGTCAAATACTAGAAGGCATAGCTCTATGGTGAGAGTGGGAAAGTTTAAAGAACATTTACGAGGCAAGTTTTTTTACACGGAGAGTGGTGGATGCCCGGAACGGAGTGCCAGGGGAAGTGGTGGATGCAGATATGATAGCATTTACACAGACACATGACCAGGCAGGGAACAGAGGGATATAGATCACGTGCAGGGAGATGGGATTAGTTTAAATTGGCAACATGATCGGCACAGACATCCTGGGCTGAAGGGCCTCTGCTGTACTGTTCCATGTTTTCTGTGTACCTGCAGCACCACAGCCTGTGGGCTCACCCCTATCTGGCTACTTTCTACTTAGTTACACTGGTCTTCGCTGCCTTTTATTCACTACCCAAGCAAAACTACTCCTTGTTCTTGAACACCATTTCCATAACTGAGACCATTCTACATGTTCCCTTAAACATTAAGCCCTTTGTGTCAAACAATTCTCCTTAATTCGCTCATCAATCAATCCCCAACAAACGATCCCACAGTGCCTGATGTCCAATGGTCTTGAATTTGTTCCTTTTCACCAATGTCTTTAGCCCGACCACACATTCACCAGCCGCTGCTTCTGGTCTCTAGTTGCACTTACAAAACCTCTGAAGGTGCTGGGTGAAAATATTCCTTCAGTGTTATAACAGTATTCTCCTAGGAGACCTGATCTGTGGCTTGCGGTGATAGTAGTCACTAATGGCAGATCGAGAGTGCAGGGGAGGGGGATGCAAAGGGGTGATGGGGCCGGTGGGATAAGGGCAAGAAAGGGGGACAGAGGGGAATGGTTACCGGAAGGTGAAGAAATCGATGTTCATGCCATCAGGTTGGAGACTACCAAGACAGAATACCATCCCGTCACCCACACACTCCTCCCTCCGGTTCCCCTCCTCACCTCCTTCCCTTTATTCAATGGTCCACTGTCCTCTCCTATCAGATTCCATCTTCTTCAGCCCTTTGTCACTTCCACCTATCACCTTCCAGCTTCTTACGTCATTCCCACTCTCCCCCCTTCCCTCATCCGCCTATCAACCCCCTCACCCCCTCACCTGGATCCCCCATCACCTGCCAGCTCTTGCTCTGACCCTTCCCCCCCCCCCACCATTTTGTGCTGGCTATCTCCCCTCTTTCCAGTCCTGATGAAAGGTCTCGACCCGAAACATTGACTGTCCATTTCCCTCCATAAATGCTGCCTGACCCACTGAGTTCCTCCAGCTCCTTTGTGTGTTGCTTGAGAATTTCAAGGCTGCCTTTGGTATTAAACCTTGTGAGTAGCTGCTACTATTAATGGGCTGGACTTTTTTGTTTACTAGTAAACAACTCAAGCTCCATAGTAGCTTTCCCCAAAACAGGTATATTCTTCCAGTGGAAGGCCAACTCCTGATAGAGCAACGAGGCCCAATGCAGGTCATCATCCTGAATTGGGGGAGTTGGTGCAGGAGGGTGGGGAAAGGACGGAGATCAAAAGGGTTTCAAGAAGCTGGGGGGAGTCCAGATATCAGGAGGGCTGGATCAACAAGATTTGTCAAAGGGAAGGAGTTAGAGATCATTTAAGATTCTGAAGGCCCCCAGTAGTGTCCTTGTCAGAGCACTTGGCCGATGAACCTCGTATCCCAATGGTCTATCCTGTAACTCTCCACTTGTCAGCTTGTAGTGACTGTGCCAAGACTGGTCAACGTTGGAGCAGGGTTTCTCTGCTGACTACTATCTGAGGAATCCTGGACACCACCTCTCCCAATCAGTATACAGCGTTACCTGACTGGTGATCGCTGGTATTATTGAGTAGCGTTATCGATATCATTGGGTATATATATGCCTCCTGCCAATTCTGCAGATCTGGCGTGCCACTCTAGTTAGCTCCGCTTGGATTGACAATAGCAGGCCTGCTTGATGACACAAGAGCAGAAGATTCTGTGGACTGCTCCGTCAATGGAGGTGATGTGAATGATAGGGAAACAGACTTCGACAGGGATAGCTGCTGCCAGCCAATTAACCACCTCATGTCTGGTTTATTATAATCAATTTACTATCAAATTTAATAAACTCAGCAGCTAATTTGTAGACGATAAGATCCCTCACATGATTTGTCAAATGAATGACCACTTAATGGTGACATTGACCAAGCCAGCTGTCTTAAATGATCTAAAATCTTAGCACATGCTAGGTACCAAGAACAGATTGTAAAAGAAACTAATTGAAAACGTGGGTTTGTTAATATTTTCTTTCTCAAGCCCATTTTGACTGGAGGAATTGTGCTGAAATGTTGGTCCTGTATTTTTATCAAAGCTTTGCTGAAAAAAATCTGCAGATCTGCACTTATGCTGAAATGGAGTATCCGGTCCTGCCGGGATTTCAAAGCACAGGGGGCTCTAACATTGCTGACATCAGCAATCTTGCTCCTAGGTGCAGAATAATAAAGCTCAATTTCAACACTCAAACATTCCTATTTGTTTGATGTCTCCTGACATGATTTGCTTGATCTGTCACAAAAGGTAGACTCAGAACCCCAGAAACTGCAGAGCATGAAAGGAGTTGTTCTCATACACAGACCCTCGGTTGTTCTATCTAGTAAAAAAGGTGAGAAGGATGTATCTTACACAATCAGACAACAGCCACCTGCACTGGGACATTTTCATTGTGTAAGGCAACAGAAAGAGGAGCTGTGTTCCTCAGTTACCAACTGGCTGGTGAGTTTTCTGTACATGAAAACTGTGCCTTGCCTTTGTGTTGGCGGTCAAGAACCTCGGTTTCTGGGAAATGTGGAACCTGTCCCATGGATCTTCTGTTCTTCTCCTTGGGAGTCCTTTGGAGTTGGAGTTCACCTACTTGTGCTCCACATCTATGGGCTCTGACGTGGTTTATGCAGCCAAAAATAGATGAGCAGTGAAATTGGAATTGGTTTATTATTGTCGCTTGTACCGAGCCGTACCAGTGCATTGAGGTAGCACAAGGTAAAACAATACAGAATGAGTAATTCTTAGAGACATAGAATTTAGATTTAAAAGGGTAGAATGATTATTGTATTGGTATTGGTTTATTATTGTCACTTGTACCGAGGTACAGTGAAAAACTTGTCTTGCATACCGTTCGTACAGGTCAATTCATTACACAGTGCAGCTACATTGAGTTAGTACAGAGTGCATTGATGTAGTACAGGTAAAAACAATAACAGTACAGAGTAAAGTGTCTCAGCTACAGAGAAAGTGCAGTGCGATAAGGTGCAAGGTCACAACAAGGTAGATCGTGAGGTCATAGTCCATCTCATTGTATAAGAGAACTGTTCAATTGTCTTATCACAGTGGGGTAGAAGCTGTCCTTAAGTCTGGTGGTACGTGCCCTCAGGCTCCTGTATCTTCTACCCGATGGAAAAGGAGAGAAGAGGGAATGTCCTGGGGGGTGGGGTCTTTGTTTATGCTGGCTGCTTCACCAAGGCAACGAGGGGTAAAGAAAAGTAGTGAGTAGATCTGCAGAGAGCAGCTTGCAAAGACTTGCCACACTCCGACACCATCTTGGATGTCTGGCACAGGTGAGACAGCAGGTATTTGACTGGGGAAGGGGGAAAGGGTAGATAGTTTCAGAGATGGCATGATCCTTCCGCTGTTTATGCTGGGCTTCTGTGTCATCCTAATGACAGGATTCAGTTCTTAATGCCATCCAAAATGTTCCTTCTCCCTTATGAGCATTCATGAGCCAAGGACTCCTAAAATTAGAGGAGACATTACACTTTCACAAGGCAGCTCTGATGACACTCTCCTCTGTCCACCTAATCATCTGAGCTTGGGGTAGCCTCTTGCTTCAGGGGTCTGGTGTTGAGCATGCAAATGGCCCAATTTCCAGCTGGTGTTAAGCAAGGCTACAACACCTTTCTCAATCTTTCTTGCCACAATGCTGCACTTCACCCTCATCAAGGTTCCTGCGAGAATGGAGCGAATCTACAGGACAAATATGAAACTGTAGAATATCAATAACCTCCATTCCAGAACCAAGGTTATCCCAACCTCAACCATCGAGCTGCAGTATACAGATGATATTTTTATATTCACATATTCAGAGACCAAGCTACAAGTTATCATAGGCTCATTAACACACAAGCACATGAGAAGTATGACCTTAACAAAGGCCATCTACCAACCTACCTCCACTGGACAACCCTATTCTCTAACAATTAAGGTCTGCAACAAGACCCTGGAAAATATGGAGTGCTTCTCCTATCTTGGGAGCCCACCTCACAGTGCAGGAAGACATCAGTGATGAAATTCAGTGTGCCAACACAGCCTTTGGTCATCTGAGGAAAAGTGAGTTTGAAGATCAAGACCTCAAATGCATTACAAAGGTCCTGGTCTATTGAGCAGCAGTGATCCCTTACCTCTTGACACCTGCAAATTATAGAATAATCAATATCAGAGACACAAACCACTGGAAAGATACTGCCAATGCTATCTCTACAATAGTCCCCAAATCTATTGCTAGTGACTGCAATAAAATCATACATATGTTGCCTTCAATCACTATGCAGCTGATGAGTTGAAACACAGAGAGCAACTTATGAGTGTGAAGAAATACTGAGATGTGGCTGCAGAATCCAGGACCAGGTGCTCAATATTTCAGGTTATGTGATGTTCCAAAAGAGTAGGCCTAAAGGTGGTGTTGAATCATGATGTAATGGCAGTGTAGATAAAATATCTAGAGCATGTTTGAAGGTGACTGCAATTGCCATGAGAGATTTTAATCTGCATATTTATTGAATGAACCAAACTGGTGAGAGTATCATAGAAGAAAAATTTAAGATAAGATATCTTTATCAGTCACATGTACATCGAAACACACAGTGAAATGCGTCTTTTGCATAGAGTGTTCTGGGGGCAGCCCGCAAGTGTCGCCAAGCTTCCGGCACCAACATAGCATGCCCACAACTTCCTAACCCGTATGTCTTTGAAATATGGGAGGAAACCGGAGCACCCGGAGGAAACCCACGCAGACACAGGGAGAACGTACAAACTCCTTACAGACGGTGGCTGGAATTGAACCCGGGTCGCTGGCGCTGTAAAGCGTTACACTAACCGCTACACTACCGTGCCTGCCCTAAATATTCTAGATTTAGTCATGAGTAATGAGGAAGGATGAAAAAAAATCTTGTGGTTAAAGATCCCTTAGGAGGTAGTGACCACAATGTGATAGAATTCCAGACGCAGATTAAGGGTGAACACATGGGACCAAAACTACTGCCTTCAACTTAAATAAGGGCAACTATAATAGTTTGAAGGTGGAGTTGTCTAAGGTGGGCGGAGAAATATGCTAAGAGATCAGTCGGTGAACAGTGGCAGATATTCAGACAACTCTTTCAAAACACTCAGCAGGGATTTATCCCAATTTTAACATGGGATTCCATGAGAAAGAGGCACAATCTGTGGTAAAGAAAGGAGGTTGAGAATAACGTTAAATTTAAAAGTAGGGCATACAAAGTGGCAATGGCTGGTAATAGGACTGAGAAGATTTTAGGATTTGATATTGAAAGACTAAAACGCTCATAAGCAGGGAGAAAATTGATTTTGAGGGAAAACTTGTGTGTCATATCAAAACAAACAGAAAAAGTTTCCAGTTATATACAAATAGGAAGAAGGCAGCTGGAAACTCTAGAGAATGAGACTGGTGAATTAATAACAGGAAGCAAAGAAATGGCAGATATATTAAATCAATTTTTTGCAACTCTTCTCTGTGGTGGTCACTGCAAGTATCCTTAAGGTAACAGACAGACTAATTTCAAATAACATGGAACTTTTAACAGTCCTAATCACAAGCGATGAAGTATTAGAGGCTTAAGGCAGGCAAATTACCAGGACCCTGTGGTCTGCATCCAAGGGTTTTAAAAGTGGCTGCAGAGACAGTATTGGTTGAAAGTTTTCAAAACTCACTAAATTTCAGGAGGGTACCAGAAGATGGGAAAACGGCCAATGTGATTCCCTTGTTCAAAAATGGAGGTAATCAGAAGGCAGGGAAGTATAGCTAAGTTTGTTTCATGTCTATTGTTGGCAAAATGCTTACGTCAACAATCAAAGAGGAAGCAGCGAACCTTTAAGGAAAGCTGAATACAATCAAACCTAGGCAATGTGGTTTTACGAAAGGTAAATATTGTTTGACAAAATTGCTCAAATTCTTTAAGGACTTGACAGGGAGAGCTGATAGAGGGGAACCTGTAGATGTCGTGTATTTAGATATCTAAAAGGTATTTGACAAGGTGAACGTAAGAGACTGATGCATACATTAAGAGCTCAAGGTATTGGAGGATGTGTGTTAGCATAGACTGTCACATAGAAAACAGTTGGAATAAGTGGGTCCTTTTCAGGCTGGAGGAGTGTAACTAGTGGAGTACTCCAGGGATCAGTTCTTGGCCCTCAATTGTTTAATATTTACATTAATGACCTGGAGGAGGGAATAAAATGTAAGGTTTCCAAGTTTGCCAATGATATAAAAACAGGTGGAAGGGCATGTCGTGATGAGGACGCTGTGATTCTGCAATGGGATATGGATTGAGTGATAGTGAAAATTCTGGCAAATGGAGTTTAGTGGGAGGACGTGTGAGGTCATGCATATCGGTGAGAGGAATATAAAAGACAGCTTATTATCCAAGTGGAGAGAGACTGCAAATGAGTGACGTTCAGAGGGATTCAAGTGTTCTAGTATATTAAAACTTTAAAAGTTTACTTATACAGCATGGTAACAGGCCATTCCAGCCCAACGAACCTGCGCCGCCCAATTACCCCCCCCCCCCCCCCGTTAACCTACTAACCCGTACGTCTTTGGAATGTGGGAGGAAACCGGAGCACCCGGAGGAAACCCATGCAGTCACAGGGAGAACGTACAAACTCCTTACAGACAGCGGCGGGAATTGAACCCCCGATCGCTGGCGCTGTAATAGCGTTATGCTAACCGCTACGCTACCGTGCCGCCCCAAAAGGCTAGCAGGCAGGTCCAACAAGTAGGTAAGAAAGCAAACAGCATTTTGGTCTTTATTGCAGAGAGTTTGGGGTTTAAAGATAAGGAAATGTTGTTGCACTTGTAGAGGGTGTTGGTGAGGTCACACTTGGAGAACTGTGCACAGTTTTGGTCCCCTTATCAAAGAAAGGATACAGTGGAATTGGAGGAAATCCAAAGCAGATTCACCACACTAATTCCTGGGATGAGAAGGTTGTCCTGTCAAGAGAAGATAGAGTTTGGGCTTATATTCCTTGGAGTTTAGAAGAATGGGGGGGGTGTCCTTATTCAAAGGGGCTTGACAGAGTAGATGTTGAGATATTTTCACTAGCAGGAGAGTCCCGGACAAGAGGACATTACCACAAAATAAGGGGCTGGTTATTTAAAACTGAGGTGCGTAGAATTTTCTTCTCTCGGGGCGTAAAGAATCTCTGAAATTCTCTGGCCTGGACAGGGGAGTTGAGGTCAGCATACATCAGCCATGATCATATTGAATGGAGGGGCAGGCTTGACTCCTGCTCTTGTTTTCTCATGTTCTTGTGTGCAGCTGTCAGGGGTGTTACTTCACTCTGAATATGCAATTGGAGACATTCTAAGTCAGAGTGTAAATCACCCAACCTCATTGAAATAATTGAAACCAAAATGAAACCAAATGGTTATTCCCCTCTTAAACAGAGATACCGTGTTGGATACTGTCGGGAAGATGATCTCCTAGGGAAAAACAGCAGCAACAGCCCAATTTGTGGCATCAGGGAGGGCTTTGCTGCACAGAAGGGAGGAGTAAGACTTTGGAGAGCAAAAGTGCTTGGGGACTCTTTCGTTAGGGAGACAGTTAGGCATTTCTGTGGCTGTAAACAAGTCTCCAGAATGGTGTGTTGCCTCCCTGCTGCTAGGTTCCAGGATGTCTCAGAGCAGAACATTCTGAAAAGGGAAGGTCAGCAGTCATGGTACATATTGGTGCCAACAGCATAGGTAGAAGAGGTGAGCTCCTACAACATGAGTTTGGGGAGCTAGGTAGCCATTTAAAGAGCAGGACCTCAAAGGCTGTAATCTCTGGATAGCTTCTGGTGCCAATAGCCAGTGAGTATAGAAATAGAAGGACATGTCAGATGAATGTGTTGCTGTAGAAATGATGCCGGAGGTGGACTTTAGGTTCCTGGATCATTGGGACTGTTCCTCAGGAAAGTGTGACCTGTATAAGAGAGGTGGGTTGCATCTAAATTGGAACAGAATCAACATACAAGCAGGGAGATTTGCTGGTGAAATTGGGGAAGGTTTAAACTGAGTTGGCAGGGGAAGCGGGCTCAGAGTAAGATATTCAGATGGGAAGATACAGTCACCTCGAGGAGAAAAACTTAGTCAGTCCAGTAAGCAGAGCAGGTGTATAAATACACATCAGGGGAAAACAAAGTTAAATTGCATTTATCTTAAAGCAAGGAGTCTAACTAGTGAGGTAGATGAACTCAAAGTTTTAATTAACACAATATTATTGCTATCTCTGAGATATGGACTGAAGAAGGGTCTCGACCCAAAACATCGATTGTCCATTTCTCTCCATAGATGCTGCCTGACCTGTTGAGTTCCTCCAGCATCTTGTGTGTTGTTCCATTATCGCTCAGAGTTAGTCCATAGTCTCTCCATTCCACACAAATTAAAAGGCATTTGTCCTTCAAAAAGTCATAACAGCAAGTAATTATTTGTATGCGAGTCCAAACAACTGAAACTTTACACACCAACATTGTGTGGAACACCCATGCCCGTGTGTCACTACAATTCGTTATCCTTCCTACAATGTTCTACCTCCGTGCCTTCAGCAGAGTTAGAGGCTGCTCAGGTCCCTATTATAATAAGGTAAGATATCTTTATTAGTCGCATGTACATCGAAAGAGTGAAATACATCTTTTTGTGTAGAGTGTTCTGGGGGCAGCCCGCAAGTGTCGCCACACTTCCGGCACCAACATAGCATGCCCACAACTTCCTAACCTGTACGTCTTTGGAATGTGGGAGGAAACCGGAGAACCCAGAGGAAACCCACGCAGACACAGGGAGAACGTACAAACTCCTTACAGACAGCAGCCGGAATTGAACCCGGGTCACTGGCGCTGTAAAGCGTTACGCTAACCACTACACTACCGTGCCTATGTAAGCAGACTAAATCCTAAAACGGATTTATTCAGTGACCAAAGACTGACACAGTAATCAGAAGTGCAATTGGTCTGGGCAAATTCAGCACAATATTCTTTGACAGCGATTGCACTCTGATTGCTGAACTCATTCTGAGAAAATAGGGTAATGACACAACTTGCAGCAGTGCCAGGAATCAGGGAGTGCGGCTCAGTGGAGCCCTTTGTTTGGACCATGCTCATGCCAGCCACTGCCACACAGGACCTTTATTCAGCTAATAACAAGAGTTCAACTTAAATGAAGAAGCTCAAAATTTAGCAAAGAAATCTCACCTCTTCCTGCAGAGTTCTTGCAGATTGTTCGTGATTGATTTATAGGGACGCTGTTGCCAAGAAACACTGATTCAGGTCTGCAAACTTTATCACAGCTTCAGAGGAGTGAGGTATGGGTAAGAATGGTGAGCCAACACAGGGTTGGTGGCTGTTTCCCTCTGTGTTGCAGTACCAAAGGGAGGAAGAGAAGGGTCAGGGAAGCCTATTAAAAAAAAGGAAAAGCAGGAGGGCGAGAAGGGCTCTCAGCAGGTGGCCTGTCCCTGCAAAGTTTACTGGAACAGATGTGTTACCTGCATTTCAGCGAGGGGCAATGCATGTAGTGATTCAGTTTCTGGAAGGGCATCTTCTGAGAAAGGTCGACTGCAGCTACAGAATAGAGCCAGAAGCACATTCCCAGTCACAGTGACTGTCATTGAGTCACAGAGTCATACCACACAGACACAGGCCCTTCAGCCCATCATGTTCATGGTGAACATCAGGTGGATAGGAAAGGTTTAGAATGGATAGGAAAGGTTTAGAATGGATAGGAAAGGTTTAGAATGGATAGGAAAGTTTTGGAGGGATATGGGCCCAATGCAGGCAAATGGGACTAGCCTAGTTGGGAATAAGATAAGATTTCTTTATTAGTTACATACACATCGAAACACACAGTGAAATGCACCTTTTGCGTAGAGTGTTCTGGGGGCAGCCCGCAAGTGTCGCCACGCTTCTGGTGCCAACATAGCACGCCCACAACTTCCTAACCCGTACGTCTTTGGAATGTGGGAGAAATCTTAGTCGGCATGGACCAGTTGGGCTGAAGTGCCTGTTTCCATGCTGCACGACTCTATGGATCTACGACTCTATGATACAGGTCCTCCCCGGGTTACAAACACCTGACTTATGGACAGCCCTGTTCATACAAATGAGTATTTGGGAGACTGGCGGGATGGACGGGGATGGATTCTCTGGCTGCTGCAAGGCTGCAGGGACCTTCTGTTGGGTGGGAATGGTCGATTTCCATGTGCCTCCTCTCCTCACCCCCTCTGGGTCGCACCAAGCAGACTCACTCGCTCATTGACTGAGCCAGCGGCCATTCTTCCAACTCCTGCTCGCTCCCCCGTTACAGCTGTTCCTGAGATCCTCTCCCACGCACTGTTTTTGTTTCCTTCCAGCTTCTGAGCAGTTCAGGCTACAAACAGTTCTCAGGAACAGCACCCTGTTGTAACCTGAGGACTGCCTGTTATCCCATTTACCTGTACTTGGTTCATAACTTTCAGAACCTTGGCAATTTTCTGGTGCTGGTCGATATACTTTTTAAATGTTGTGAGGGTACCTCCTTCACAACCTTCTCAAGCACTGTGACCCAGATGACAACCACTCTCTGGCTGAATTTTTTTTTGTCTCATCCTTGTGCTTCTCACTTTAAGCTTCTACCCTCTGGTTTTAGACGTCACTGTTATGGGGAAAAGTTTCTCACTATCTGCCCTCTCTTTGCCTCTCATAATCTTGTTTAACTTCATCAGGATCCCCCTCAGCCTCCTCCTTATCAAGGAAAACAAACCCAGCCTCTCCAGCCTCTCCTCATAACTGAAATGTTCCATTCCGGGAAACATGCTGGTGAATCTCTGCACCTTCTCCAGTGTATTCATGTCCTTCCTACAGTGTGATGACCAGAAATGCAGACAATACTCCAGCTGCGGCCTAACCAAAGTCTTGTAAAGTTGCACCAGGACGTCAGGGTCTTCTGTGCACTGGCCAATGAAGGCAGGCATCCTTCACCTTTTCTGGATTGTCAGTGTGACACTAACTGATCTAGCTGTGATTTCAGTAAACACATCTCTGATTGCTCTACTTGCTACAGTTGCCATCAGACTGTTTCTCTGTTCCTGTTCACCTCAGTATCTGCTTGAACACAATGAAACCCCACAGGGTCAACATTCCAAACCAAACTTAAGCATCATGTTGTGAACCTCACAACCCTTGTGCATTATTTTAATGCCAGAATGTCACATGCCTTTGTCCTATGCAATGATTCCCCTGTGGATGCAGCATATCTGATTGAAGGCTGTTGACTTGGAGGATAACATTGGGCAGCTCTAGACTTGGGTAACACAAACTAATAGCCTGCTGACATGGCTGTAATGGAGAGGCAGGGTTGTGAATATAAATGGAGTCATACAGAAAAATCAGATTCATTCTCCACAGACCCATTGTCTCACTACTGGGACAGTACCTCAGCAGTCCTTATGTTCCATAAGAGGACAGATTCATGGAATTCAACCCCACCATCAAAGCCCCTTTGAACCTTGGTATGTAGAGGTATGATCAGTCAGGAGTGTGATGGAATACCATCCATTTTCCTTGATGAGTGCAAGTCCACCAACTCACAAGAAGATCAGCACCGTTCAGGGCAATGGAACTCATTTGATTGGCATCCATCCCATTCACCACTGCAGACCTTCATTCCCTCCATCACCTGGATGCAGTGTGCACTATGTACACAAAAGCACTGTAGTTCCTGACCAAGGCTAGCCCCGCACTCCCACACTCACAACCTCCAGCACTGAGAAGAACAAGGACAAGGAACATCACCACCTCTAGAACCCCCTCCATCATGAATTAGAAACACATTGCTGGTCCCTCATCATCGCTACCCAACATCACTTCATCAGAAGGATTGCAGAGGTTCCAGAAGACAGCTCACCACTACCTTCTCAAGGCAGTTGGGGATGGGAAATAAATGCTGGCCTTAAGAGTGATAGATCCTGAAAAAATAAATAAATAAAGGTACAAATCTCATATAGGCAAAATATTATTTACAATTCTGATCAGGAAAATTGAACTGAGTCTCTAAAATAAGAGGATTCAAAATATATACTCTTTCAAATTTTATAAGATAAGATAAGATATCTTTATTAGTCACATGTACATCGAAACACACAGCAAAATGCATATTTTGCATAGAGTGTTCTGGGGGCAGCCCTCAAGTGTCGCCACGCTTCCGGTGCCAACATAGCATGCCCACCACTTCCTAACCTGTACGTCTTTGGAATGTGGGAGAAAACCGGAACACCCGGAGGAAACCCACGCAGACACGGGGAGAACGTACAAACTCCTTACAGACAGCAGCTGGAATTGAACCCTGGTCGCTGGTGCTGTATTAGCGTTATGCTAACCGCTACAAGGTCACTTCTGATGTCATGGGACTCAGCTGTGACTCAGCCAAATACTGCATACTGAAGAGTATGTGTCAGGTTATCCTGATTGATCTCAGGATAACACTGGTGAATGTTCTATCTGTGAACTAATTTACTACACCCATGCCTATTCAGTGTTCTAAGGCATGAATCGTATATTAATAACAAGCTAAACCTCAGTTTACTTGCAGAAAGGGGAGATGAGATGATCTGGTATTAAAGGTGTAGATTCAAGGCTAAAATCCAGAGCACAAGGAAGCAAACTCATTCAGAAAATAATCATTCTATTCCAGCTGAATATCCACTGACATATACTGCTGGACACGAACAGTGCATAGGTATATCTTATGCATTTGTGTCCACAATTAAATTACCTCTGGCTATGTTTTTTTAAAAAAATTGAAGAATTTCAAACATTCTCAAGGATTTAAAACTTGTTCTAAGATTTTACCTGAGAGTGGTTCTTAAAGTTTTTTGACATTAGCAAATAGATCAAGTAACATTTTTGTGATAATCTATTGGAGTATTGCACTTTTAATAGAATGTTACAAGAGTGCAACTGAAAATCCATAAGATTACAAAATTTGCTTAAATGTGTTAATAGGTTCACGGCTGAGTTTGGGCCCAGTGGGTTTTCAGTTAGTTGATTGATTAGTGCTGCAGGTCCTCCATGCTCAGCCCTGGGATTTGACTGTAAATGCTGCCAAGACTGTTACATAGAAATTTATCTTAATTAGATCTGAAAGACCTGCCACAGCAGAATAGTCACACCGATTAAAATGAAAAACAGGAGAAATTACTGATCAAATTAATCATAATGTCGGGTTACAGCTGTAGGTCTGATGTAATTTGCCACTCCAGTGAGTTACATCGGTCGAAGCAGAGGAAAGAGAGCTGGTACATGCTGATCCGTAACACCAGCTGGCTCAAGGCAGCCCACGAGAAGCTCTTATTCCATTCAGACTTACAGTACATACTGACCTCAGAGTCTCGTGACTGGAACAAAATATGCCTGAAACAAGTTCAAACTCTTAGCCAAGTGATTTTGATATCAGTGTAATTTAACACCAAGTTTCTCATCCTCTTAATTATGCTGAAACACAGGTTTACTTCAGAAAAAGCCAGCCTGATGAACTGTACATATTTACTTGATGGTTTGCTTGAGCTGATTCCTTCATTTACAGGGAGGTGGAGAAAATAAACTGTTGCCTGGGTGGGGGTGGAGTCGTGGGAAGCATTGCCGCATTTTTTGGATGCCAAATTCACATCTCATCAGAACTAATTTCTGGATATGACTTCCTGTGCCTGACACTCCACTTTAAAATTCTACTGCCAAATTTAAGAGAAACTGGGTAAGACTGTGGCACTTATGCACTGCTCTATTTTAACAGTTTCACTGCATCTATCTAACCAGTGATCTTTGGATCTGCCAATGTATTTATGTCTTTCACTTAACTAACATTGGAGACAGAATTAAACAGGAGCAATACAAGACTCCAGAGCACTGCCGGGTTGCATTCACTTTGCCTACTGCTCCAATTTTATGGGGAGCTCTGTGTCAATGCAGTAAGCTTTGAAGATACCCTGACTGGTGAGTTGCTTTAGAACACCTGATTGTCATTTGCAGCTTGTCAGTTATAAACTGGTAAATAGGGTTATTATTGTCACACGTACTGAGGTACAGTGAAAAACTTGTCGTGCATACTGTTCGTACAGATCAATTCATTACTCAGTGCATTGAGGTAGTACAGGGTAAAAAACAATAACAGAATACAGAATAAACTGTTACAGTTACAGAGAAAGTGCAGTGCAGGTAGGCAATAAGATGCAAGGTCATAACGAGGTAGATTAATTGTAGTCGTGGACCTCTTTGAAGTGATTGTTGGATAACCACCTTCAGGGACTTTCTGCAACTATATTGGCTATAGGATCCTGGAAAATAATTAAGCAGCCAATGACTCATTTTTCATCTCCACATAACTTTCAAGGAGAACAAATGTATCCCACATAAACACAAAAAAAGGCTTGTTATGATTGGGCACTGCCTAACTGGGCGCAATAAGCAGATTCGATATTGGCTTTCAAAGGAGAAGTGGATTGATATTCAAAAAAAGGGAAAAATTACTAAGCTCTGGGGAAAGTACAGATGTCTGGACTAATTGGCTAGTTCTTCCTAAGACCCAGCCCAGATATGATGACCTGAATGAGTCTATGATATGCATTAAAAAGCTGAAATCTGAGCAGTGCACATTCATTCATTTATTTGCTTTTATTAACAGTGGGTATCACAGTTCTTTGTCCTTAAGCACGTGGACAATTCTCAAGTCTCCAAGCTCCAGTTTGTGTGTACATTAAGCCCTTTTTTACGATCACAGTGCCCCCGTCCCAGGCTGTTGCACTGTGCAGTATGGATAAACTCATTACATATAAGATTGTTCCATTAAGTCTCTCAGACAGTGTCTGCAAACAGGAGTTTGAATTTGGTACTTCACAGACCTCTTGGGGCACCTATTCTTCTGATCTGTTTCCAAATGTGTTTTTCTTTTTTAACTCTTTGAGTGCTGGTGCTCAGGTAATCATTTCTGGTAAACAGTTCAAAAATCATGTTAATTTTGTTCATTATTGAAGATTTAACTAACACAATACCACCAAGTTTTAGAGACCAAGTACAATGGTTCAGCACTAATATGTTGCGTGTTCTACCCCTGAGAGTCCAATTGGCCACAAAGGTTTGTAATTTAATTTCCACCAAACCTTCAGACTTGTGTCTGTCTGCCTCACAGTTCTTAATTTTAGGGCAGGCATGGTAGTGTAGCGGTTAGTGTAACGCTTTACAGCGCCAGCGACCCAGGTTCAATTCTGGCTGCTGTCTGTAAGGAGTTTGTACGTTCTCCCAGTGTCTGTGTGGGTTTCCTCCGGGTGCTCCGGTTTCCTCCCACGTTCCAAAGACGTACGGGTTAGGAAGTTGTGGGCATGCTATGTTGGTGCCGGAAGTGTGGCGACACTTGCGGGCTGCCCCCAGAACACTACGCAAAAGATGCATTTCACTGTGTGTTTCGATGTACATGTGACTAATAAAGAAATCTTATCTTAATTTCTCTAAAGTGCATGAGTGTGCAGTAATGCAGCTCGTTGCCGAGAGGGATTTCTGACTGCATTTTAGAAAGTATCACTTCGGCTTCAACTTAATCAACAGAAAACCGTGACTGGTCACGTGCTGGTGAAGAATTAGAAATGTTGTGGGGATGGGGATCTGATTACAGTGAGATACAGGGATGTGCTTTCACTCACAAACATGGGGTCATTGTGGAATCAGATGGCTGTGGTGCAATGGCCTGATATTTCTTAAAGCTCCTAAATAGAAAGATTTTTGACAATTCAGCCTTGTGCCTATTCACGTTGAAATGCTGAGAAATAGCCGAGATAATCTGAATTCTACATGGCACACATCCCCTCCAGCCTCCCAGACAACCTCCACCCACTGCAATTTGCCTACTCCCAGAACAGATCTATGGCTGACACCATCTCCCTGGCACTACGCTCATCTCTGGAGCATCTGGACAGTAAAGACACCTGCATTAGACCATTGTTTATTGACTACAGCTCCGCCTTCAATACTATTATTCCAAGCAAGCTCACCTCCAAATTCTGAGACCTGGGACTCAACACCTCCCTTTGCAAATGGATCCTTGACTTCCTGACCAACAGACTGTAATCGGTAAGGACAGGCAGCAACACCTCTGCCAAGATTATCCTCAACACTGGTGCCCCATAAGGCTCTGTCCTCAGTCCCCTACTCTACTCCCTATACACTCATGACTATGTGGCCAGATTCTGCTCTAACACCATCTGCAAGTTTGCAGGTGACACCACTGTAGTGGGCCGTATCTCAAATAATGATGTGTCAGAGTACAGGAAGGAGACAGCCTACTGGCATGGTGTCATGACAACACCCTTTCCCTCAATGACAGCAAAACAAAAGAGCTGGTCATTGACTTCAGGTCAATGTAAACAGGAGAGTGGTGCACACGCTCCTGTTTACATCAACAGTGCTGAGATCAAGAAGTTTGAAAGCTTCAAGTTCCTAGGAGTGAACACCACCAATAGGCTGTCCTGGTCCAACCATGTAGATGCCATGACCAAGAAAGCTCACCAGCGCCTCTACTTCCTCAGGAAGCTAAAGAAATTTGCATGTCCCCTTTGACCTTCACCAATTTTTGTCGATGCACCATAGAAAGCATCCTAGCTGGATGCATCACAGCTTGGTATGACAATTGCTCTGCCCAGGACTGCAAGAAATTGCAGAGGGTTGTGGACACAGCTCAGCGCATCATGGAAACCAGCCTCCCCTCCATGGACTCTACCTATACTTCTCGCTGCCTCAGTAAAGCAGCCAACATAGCCCACCCACCCTGGACATTCTCTCTTCTCCCCTCTCCCATCAGGCAGAAGATACAAAAGCCTGAAAGCACGTACCACCAGGCTCAAGGACAGTTGGCGCACTTCAGCTTTTCTGCTGCTGAAACCCTCAGGTTTTCAATTGATCCCATCTGTTATTCCTCAAACAGTGAAAACTCTGCATGTTATAAATTTCCCTACTGTGACCAGTGACATGCCGCAGGGATAGGGGCTGGGTCCCCTGTTGTTTGTCATATATATTAACGATTTGGATGATAATGTGGGTGGCATGGATCGTAAGCTTGCAGATGACACCAAAATTGGTGGTGTGGTGGACAGTGAAGAAAGGTTTTCTAAGGTTACAACAGGATCTAGATCAACTGAGAAAGCAAACAAAAGAACAGTAGATGGAATTTAACTCTGACAAATACAGAGTGATGCATTTTGGAAAGTTAAACCAGGGCAGGGCATACATAGTGAATGGCAGGGCCCTGGGGAGTGTTGCTGAATCGAGAGACCTACAGGTACAAGTACATAGTTTCCTGAAAATGGGAACATAGGTGGATGGGGATGCTCACATTCATCAGCAAAGGCACTGAGAAAAAGAGTTGGGACATCATGTTATAGTTGTACAAAACGTTGGCTAGGCTGCACTTGGAGTATTGTGGGCAGTTCTGGTCACCAAACAAGAGGAAGGATGTGATTAACCTAGACAGGGCGCAGTTTTCAGTACTTCTCCCTGGATTTCTCTGCCATTACCTGCCGTCAGCAGTTTCCATTACCAGTGTTCAGGGCCACTTCCTGACGTTCTTCCCTAGGCAGAAAAACTGATGTAAGTTTCAGAAGATACAGCACAGAAGAGGCAAGTTGACTCACCAAGCCTGCACTGGCTCTCTGCAAATGCAATCCAATCACAAGGACAGTTACCTGAATTGGAGGGCTTGAGTTATCAGGAGAGATTGGAAAGGTTAGGTCTGTTTTCCCTAGAGCAAAGGAGGCTGAGAGGAGACATGACAGAGATATATAAAACTGTGAGAGACATAGATAGGGTAGATAGCCAGAGTCTGTTTCCCATGATAAGAGTGTCTAAAACTACAGGACTAAGTTGAGAGGGAGAGAGTTTTAAGGAGATCTGAGGGGTAAATGTTTCACACAAAGAGTAGTTGGTATCTGGAATGAGCTGCCAGAGGAGGTGGTGGAGGCAGGAACACTAACAACATTTAAGAGGCACCTGGACAGGTACTTGAATGAGCAGGACATAGAGTGATATGGAATTATTGTAGGCAAGTAGGATTAGTAGAGATTGGCATAGACATTGTGGGCCAAAGGGCCTGTTTCTGTGCTGTACAACTCTATTACTTTATTACTCTATGAGGAGTATTAGGGATAACTTTGAAGATTACATTATTTTTACAGAATGTGGAACAAGCATGGTCTCCTCAGATTAAAAAGATGATAAGCAGGCTGTCATTTCATTGTAGTAGCACTGAGTATTCTCCCGCATTCTACTCCACTTTCCCCTCAACAAGCATCATCAAATATCAGATAAAATACTCATTCACCTCATTACAGTTTGTCCAGCATTGGTGATGCAGAATACCACTCCCCTCTGAGAACCTTTGCCACTGGAAGATTGGAAGAAGTAGTCAGTGCTAGTATGCACTGCTCTGTTTTTCTCTGCTGTTGTCTTGCTGATAGAAGCATTCCCAGCATTCAGCAGAGCTCCCTATAATTTTCCATGATTCCCTGCCTGTTAGGAGTTCCCATTGATAGGATCCAGTACTTCTCCCTGGATTTCCCTGCCATTACCTGCTGTCAGCAGTTTCCATTACCCGTGTTCAGGACCACTTCTTGACTTTCTTCCCTAAGCAGAAAAAGTTTCAGAAGATACAGCATAGAAGACGCAAGTTGACTCACCAGACCTGCATTGGCTCTCTGCAAATGCAATCCAGCCTATCCCATTCCCCAACTTTTAACACCTATCTAATTCCCTTTTGAATACAACAATTGAATCTTTTTGCACCATCCTTTCAGGTTAGGTATTCCAGAGCATAACTACTTGCTGCATGAAAATGTTTCTAATTATGTCTATCCTGGTTCGTTTGTCAGTCACTTTAATTCTGTGTCCCCTAGTTGTCAATCCTTCCATCAGCAAGAAGAGTTTCTCTTTGCCACTCTTGTCAAAATCTTTAATGGTTTTGAATATCTCTATCAAATCACCTTTCAACCTTTCCTGCAGTAGGATGCTGGATCCCATCGAATGCCAGAACTCTGTGGGGGAAAGTGCACTACTTGTGGAGTTTTAAAACATGCCACTTTCCCTAGGGATCTATTAAAGGTGCAGAGCTGATACCACCTCTTGAAGATGGTCTTTGCTTGATTGTAACTGGCAGCAGCAGCCATAGCTGATATTTCTACATTTCTGACATCACTACTGAAATACCCAGCCCGGTGCCACAGCCATAAGTACAGAGTAATAGTCACCATGCTCTGGTAAGTCTACTCTTGTACTTATTTAGTCTTTGTGTTTCCAAGATGTTCTCTGAACAGATCACCGTTCCGTCAGTCAAGTGTATACTGATAACCAACCTTTCATCAAACACATAATATGTGCAAATTGCAATCAGTTGTTAATCTTGATGAACTTATTCACACTCTGTGGTTAAATTATTCCTTAGCATGCTCAATAATCACAAGAAAGGGACCTCAAAGGTATCACCATTTTAGCACCTGCACAGATTCAAAGCAGGTTAGCATTACATAAACCAGTTCACCTGTCACCTGCCAGCCTGTGCTCCTCCCCATCTCCTGACCTTCTTATTCTGGCTTCTGCCCTCTTCCTTTCCAGTCCTGACGAAGGTGCTCGACCCGAAACATCGACTGTTTATTTCCCTCCATAGGTGCTGCCTGACCTGCTGTGTTCCTCCAGCATTTTGTGTGTGTCACTAATGCTATTTGTCTGAGCAATGCACAACCACAGTGCTGTTGCATTTGGCAAGAATTTCGATCACACGGTCATGTTTCCTTCTGTTTACCCAATCTAAACTGATCATGATCTTGTGCAACTCTTTCATATCTTATCTTAACCTTCTTTGTTAACAAGGGACAATCACACCATTCAACTCTCTACTGAATGCAGCACACAACAATACAACCTCTGCAATAAATATTAGCAACAGTTTAATTAATGATGTTGTGAACTCGTCTCCCTGAAGCCATGCTGCTGCATTCATTAACTAACTGAGCCTTGTGTCGTGATTCCCTTCCTGGACACATCAGACATAGAAAATGCTGGAAATATGATAAGTTAACTTTTTTAGTATTTCCACGGACACTGCCTGACCTGCTAAATGTTTCCAGCATTTTCTGCTTTTATTTCAGGTCTCCAGCATATGCATTTTTTTTAAATTTTCTCATCAGGTGGCTCAGGTGAGAGGACTCACGAGTGGGAAGTCGTGAACTCAATCCCCATACCAGAAGATGAGCCACAATTTAGGTCAGCCCTTTGTTGCAATACTAAAGGAGCTATCTTTTGAATGAGTAAGTGGGGTATTAAACATTTTCCCCAACTGAATTGTTTTTCTTTATTTTCAGTGCACTTTACCAGATAGAGTGTGTTACTTGTTCTTTGGGGGGGGGGGCTGCGAGTGTAGATGCAAAATTCTTTCTTTTTCAATCTTTTTATTAATTTTCAAATTAGTACAAAATAATATATATAACATTAATCATTATACACATGGTGCAAAGAGATCAGGATAACAATCATAACAGTTAAAATATATAATCACAAGGAGTAAAAAAAAAGTAACCTAGACCTCCCGCTCTCTTATTAAGTGAACAAATACAGAAGGAAAGATCGAAAAGAAATGAAATTTAATTATATGAAAGAAGAACCCCCAAATCAAAAAAAAATATTGATAATAAACCAAAATAAACCAAAAACTTCAAAAAAAAACTGGACTGATATTTCTTCAATTAAAAAGAAAAAGAAACATTAATATGTCGTCAACTCCGCTCCTCTGCATTCAAAGGCGATTGTGAGGGATCTGAAAAAGGTCAGGGTAGATGCAAAATTGTGGAATAGTATCAGGGAGTTCCCCTGGTCAATAACCGGTGCCACCAACAAATAGATTAACTGGACATTCAGATTTCTTTATTCTATGTAATATCTTGCTGTTCAGCTACACAGCCACATGACTATACTTCAAAAGAAATTCATTGGATGTGAGGTACTTTGAAGACCTTGTAAGCCATCGTATAGTTGTAATGTCCATTGTCTGGGAGAATCTGTGTCTGAACTCACCTATCACTTCCTTACGCTCCCCCGACCTTCTTCTTCTGGCTTCTGCCCTCTTCCTTTCCAGTCCTGATGAAGGGTCTCGGCCCGAAACGTGGACTGTTTATTTCCCTCCATAGATGCTGCCTGACCTGCTGAGTTCCTCCAGCACTTCTTGTGTGTGTTGTCTGGACTTTAAATGTATTGAGGAGAAAACATATTCCAAAGCTGCAATTGCAAAATCTAAAACATCAGGCACGTGTCTATTTGCTGATAAATGTTTAAATTTGTGGGAGGACTCAAAATTGCAGAACACTAAACTTAAACAGGGTTTTTATGAAGCAATGCAGTTTAGACACTTATTGTTGTCACTTGTCTGTCAATAACAGCAGCCTCACCATATCCACACACTACTGAACACTTGACCGAAAGTATTAAAAAAATGGATCCCCTCTGACATTAAACTGGTTAGAAACCCATTCCAAATCTGTACCTTTCATCTGCTTTGGTGTTTAAATCATTTCACACTTAGGGGATGGATTTTAACCATCCATATTTTAATCCATGATTCTAGCCCAAGCTTTTCAGTGAGATGTACTTTAATTAATCCATATTTCTGGGAAAGGCAGCAACAATTTTTACAATTACTAAATTGACATTTACATTGCAGTATTGCTGTTGGGCAATAATCTAATTTTCTGCTTCATTCCACAGCCACACAGTTGGTTAGGTTCTATTATTCTGTACATCAGACCGTTGTTGATAGTGTTAATGGTTTAAGTGCAACCTGCAACACACCACATTTTACGTATGCTTTACATAATCCGTCATGCAGTTTCTGTGTAATAACTCTAGCTCATCCAGCGATGAGATCAAACACAGCTATGAAGCATCCAATCCAACTAATCAATGCTACAAAACTACAGTGTAAATTTTTAAAAAGCCCAGTTCTCACTTTAGCGTTCTGCAGCACAAGGGACATTTATAACATGTAGAATTTTCACTGTTTGAGGAGTAACAGGTAGGATCAATTGAAAACCTGAGGGTTTCAGCAGGAGATAAGCTGAAGTGGGCCAGAGTCAGGGATGTTGCGAGGTGGAGGTGGAGGAGCAGGAGGTAAAAGTAAACGTAATAGAACATAAAGAAGGAAGCTACTGAATAAAGGAGTACAAAGCTATTCTTGAAGCAATTTATAATGATTATGCAATAGATACTATATGGCACATTCCTTTTAGGTCACCATAGAGAACCTTTGACACATCCCGATCAAGTACCTGTTTTCTGTCAATTGTTTGGTCAACTGTTTGTAATAAGATTTGTGTCACTCATTGGATGTAAGCATTTCAGTTTTATAATATTTTTCACACTTCACTTTCAGCAGAGCAATGCAGTCCCAACTCAATTTCCACTGGTGTAGCCTATCACAGTTTGCCATTAGTTTTGATTTACTTTTAAGGCAAAAAAAAATCCTCTTCCTAACCAAACATTTCTGCATTGAAAATCCATCACTGACAAACTTATCCCCTCCTCTAAACTCTAATCTTTCGCACATCAAAAGACAATAGAAGTGTCCAGTGCAGTAGAACTCACAGTCTAATAAGCAAGCTTATTGATTGACTTATTTTTGAAGTTGAACATTGAGCTATATTTACAATGGTCTTAAGTGTTCTATAAACATATAGCTGCAGACTCCAAATGGCTTTCTGCTGCAATTTGTTATCAGGACAAAAATCTTTTCTTTCATCCTCCATATTTTGTAAATATAATGCTAATGTATTTCTTGATTCTTGTTTCCATAGTAGGCAATAATAATTGTGTTTGAAAGCATGCTTCTGTCATGTTACATGAAAGGTCATCAAAGTGCTTATCAAGTCTGTGAACAAATCTTGGATTAAAAGACATTTAGATTGCCCAAGTGAAATTTGACTGTAAACCTATCTCTAAAAGCAGTTGTCTGCTGAATCCAAACATGATGCAAGTCACTTTATCATCAACTCACCTCACTTACACTTGATAAGAAGAAGAAACATCAGTCAAAGCAAACAACAGGAGAATTGCCATGCCTACCTACATAAGTAGTTATTAAGTGCTATTTTCACATGTTAACACTGGATATCCAGAGAATACATCACTTTTCCCTATAATCCACCTATTACTTTTCTTTTTGACCATCTTATTTGTACCCTTTATAGATCTCCCTTGAAAAGTGTTTTAATATTTTCTCACTCACTTTAACCCTTTGCATAGGGCTCTAGATCAAGTCAGTATTTGCATGCTTAAATCTGTATGCAAATTTAGAATGGAAAGTTGAGAAATCATGCCAAATCATATTGAAAATTCACGACCCTGGCAAAATGCTCTATTGATGTGATTCCATTGAGATCTTCTGCATTCCATTCTCCCTATGTGTATATTTGGCATGTTGTCTTTATTTATATACTCACTGTACATCAAGGTCAATCTTTATTGCCCATTCATAATTTCCCTTGAGAAAGTAATGACAAAGTACCTTCAGGAAGTGCAGCAGTCTGGGTGGTGCATTTATTCCTATGGTACTGTTGAGTTGGAAGCTCCAGAATTTTAATCCAGCAATTCTTATTAATGTTGAAGTCAGCATGACACAGGACATGGAGGACAACTGGAAGATGGTAGTGGACCCATTGTCGACTGCCTTTAGACAGTAGAGAATGCAAGTTTGTGAAATGTTACCTGGTGAGTTGCTATGATGCATTTTATAAATGGTACACACTGCAGCTGTGATGCTCCATTGGTGAAGGGAGTGCATATTTCAGGTGCAGGATATTTGGAGTTTTACCCATCCAGGCAAATGGAGAATATTTTTATTTTACTCCCAACTTGTACCTTGTGGCCAAGCTTTGGAAGGTTAGGAAGTGAGTAACTCACCTCAAAGTACCCAGGCTCTGACCTGCTCTTGAAGCTATAGTATTTATTTAGCTTATCCAGCTGAATTTTTGGATGGTGACGAACTGTTAGATGTTGATGATGGAGCTTTGAAAATTGATTTTTTTTTTCTAAATGGCAAGGGTAGATAGTTGTCAATTGTCATTGTCAGGCACTTACGTGCTGTTTAAAAAAAGAATGAGAATAGCAAAAATAAATGTGTCCTCTTGGAGGCAAAACCAGGAGAAAAAGTGTAGAATAAGGAAATGCCACAGGCATTAAACAAATATTCTGTATTTGTCTTCATTGATAAATGTAGGAGAAACATTGGGAAACCAAGAGTCTAATGTCAGAAAGGAATTTAAAGTAATTAGTGAATAAAAAGCATTGAGAAAACTAATGGGACAAAATGTTAATGAATCCTCTGGATCTGAGGCCAAGAATCCCAGGGTAGTTAAAAAGGTGGCTACAGAGATAATGGCTGCATCAGTGATGATCATCGAACGTTTCCTGGATTCCGGAACAGTCCTAGTAGATATCAAGATAGTTACACTGATATTCAAAAGAAGAGGGAGACAAAAATAGAGAATTGTAGCTCAGTTAGTCTGACACTCGTCGTTGGGAAAAGAGTTAAGTTCATTATTAATGATTTGGTGGCAGCATGCTCAGAAGTTGTAAGAAGATAAGATATCTTTATTAGTCACATGTACATCGAAACACACAGTGAAATACATCTTTTGCGTAGAGTGTTCTGGGGGCAGCCCACAAGTGTCGCCACGCTTCCGATGCCAACATAGCATGCCCACAACTTCCTAACCTGTACGTCTTTGGAATGTGGGAGGAAACTGGAGCACCCGAAGGAAACCCGTGCAGACACGGGGAGAATGTACATTTACAGACAGCGGCCAGAATTGAGCCCAGGTCTCTGGCGCTGTAATAATGTTACGCATAACCGCTGCACTACCGTGCCTAAACATAGCATGGCTTTATGAAAGGAAAAACCTAATAGGGTTTTTGGGGGTAATAACTAGCAGTAGAGGTAAGGAATAGCCTGTCAACAGGGTATACCTGGTTTTTCAGAAGCCATATAGGTACCATACAATTCCATAAATCTGGGGTTCATGGGCTTTGGAGGCAATATATTAGCATGGATAACAGGTTGGATAAAATTACAGAAGATAGGGAGTAATAATGAATGTCTTTTTCAGGTTGGTGTCTGGTTAATAATGAGGAACCATGAGGATTAGAATGAGCTCTAGGCTATTTACAATCTAAATTAATGAGTGAAGTGAAATGACAGAGTGTAATGTAAATAAAATTATGCTTTTAGACATGCCTCAAATATGACTGGAAGTAATGTTGGTTATAGCACATGGCTTAGCTGAAGGGTCAGCTTGTGTGATGTTTGTGCACATGATGCCTTGTATACCATGAGTCCAATGAAATCCTTCCCTGCAGCCCTGAACAACAAAGGCACGGGCCACCTTCACAGCACCATTTGCGTCTGTGTAAGAATTTCTTGGTCAAATTTGGGTGATAACTGCTTGCCTCCACCCACACCTCGCATCCGCCCCTCACATGATCTAACTCTTTGTGGCACCGTTGGTCCAATTACATTGGGGGCATCACCACCACAGTTGTCCCACAAAATGGAGTAGTTCAGAAGCAACAACTATGCCCAGGGGCCCTGCCTCAGGATCACCCTGTTGGCCTTCATGCTGTCAAAGTCCTTTTCAATTGTTTTAAATTTAAAAACATGTCAATAATTTTAAAATAATAAATTTATTTCAAACATATTTCACTCATGTTATTAAACAATTAATATTATTTTTTATAAGAAAGATACAGCTTCACTTACCTTTGCCATCTGGGTCAGCAGTGCCATAGATGCACCAGCTTTGGTTAGCCTAAAGATGATGCAAAGTGCATAATCTGCTGAGTTTAGCATAACTGAGCCTGGCCTCTGGAGTTATATCTGAGTGGAGCAGAAGACCATTTGCACTAGCATCTGACCCGCGTATGCTGTATTGCCTCACAGCATAATACAGGCACAGAAGTCAGGAATAGACTTTTCTGCACAAAACTGTTCACCATCAGATTGCTCTGAACTGCCAGCTGAACAGGAATGCATTCCAGCCTTTTTAATTAGCTGGAAAGAAGCAAATATAAGAGTACAGAGGAATCTTGGTGTGCTGGTTCACAAAGCACAATAAGTTAACATCTATTACAGCAAACAATTAGAAAGAAAAATGGAATTTTGACTTTAATTGTAAGGTGATTGGAGTACAAGAGCAATGGGGTATTGCTCAGTTGTACAGGACTTTGATGTGGCTATATCTGGAGTAAAAGGTGCTGCCTTGGTCTTCATTATGAGAGGTTATACTTGCCTTAGAGGTTATACAGTAAAGGTTCAATACATTAATTTCTGGCTTCAGGGGTTCATCTAAACTAGTAGCAAAGGAAAGGGGTAGTTGCCCTATCCCGCTGGAATTTAGAAGTGATTCATTCAGACAGAATAAGAATCTGAGCATGATTCACATGGTAGGTATTTAGAAGCTGTTTCCAAAAGCTGAAGAAACAAGAAGTAGGGTGCGTTGTCCAAGGATACGCAGATAACCATTTACTACAAAGATGGGAAGATATCTTTTGATTCAGAGTTATAAGTCTTTGCAATTACCTACCCTTGAAGGTTGTGAATATTTACCTGATGTGTTTTTAGACATTATGGAAACAAAGGGCATGAGAACTAGGCAGGGAAGTGAATTTGAAAAACAGAATCAGTCATGGTCTCATTGAAGACATTACAGGCTCAAGAGAACGTGTGGCTGTCCTCCTGTTTCTAAATGTTTGTTCTGTGTTCTCACCACTTATCAGCCTAAACGTGAATACTGCCCAACTCTACCTGAGCATAGGAATTATTCAGGGAAGAATTGGAGTACTGTGTAATCACAGGTAAACTCCTGCTTATGATGAGTAAAGCTCCAATACCCCTCAAGAAGCTTGACATTAAGGAGGTCAAAATAATCTACTTGATTAGGACTCCGTCCACCACCCGAAATATTCACTGTCTCCGCTGGCTGCAGTCTGTTCAATCTTCAAAATGCAACACAACAAAGCTTGATTAACAACAACTCCCAGGCCTGCCAACCATTGGAAGAACAAGGACGGTTAGCACAAGGGAACATCACCACCTGCGGATTCCCCCACAGGTCACACACCCTTTGTGACTTGGAAATACTTGGATGTACCTTCATTCCCGTCAGGGCGAGGTACTGGAATTTCTCACTCAAAAGCATGTGGGAGTACCTTCAACACATTGCAGTTCAAGAAGGCAGCTCACCACCACCTTTTAAAGGCAATTAAAAGTAGGCAATAAATGCCAACATCTGGAAGTGTAAGACATGCAGTTAAAGAGGAAATGGCAAAACCACAAAAGACTTAGAAGATCCCAAGCTACCAAATAACCAAGGAATAGCAAATATAACAGACCAATGCTTCTTTTCCCTCATTCACGGTAAGACCACAGGCAATTTCCTCGCAATGGTGAGTTCCTCCTGAAGGAACAGATGAATTACCAGCAAAAGCCAGGAACTGAGGTTGGGAAAGGAAAAACAAAGGCCCCATGGGCTTTTGAGAGGCGCACTGTCAAAAAGCGCCAACAAATTAGTAGTGTCCTTGCACAATCTTTGGGGAACTATGAGAAACAAAGAGAACTACTACTGATGAAGAATATTATTCATGGGGCATGTGCAGGGAACCAGGGGTAACAGGGGCATATCCCCTCCCAGTAATTAAAAACATCTGTGTGCCCATCTGAAGGAGCATATTCACATCTCATTGATACATCTTGGAATGGTTTGGATGAATTTCTTGCAATTTTCATCCAATTGTACAAGTGGTTGTTAAAATTCTGTGAGGGAAGCAATAAAATGATCTTTTCTTAAGTAATTCAGTCATTTACAAATTGTATTCTTATCAAATTCAGTTTATAAATATTTGAACTTGTAATATATCAGGAGTGAGTAAAGTTTTCATCTGCACTGTCAAAATGAATATGACTTATGAATGTACAGCAGCCAAATACCTGGCAATATTATCTAAATGCAATTTGGTAACATTTAAGGGTTGAAATGTTGTCAAATAAAGGAAAACTAATCAGAAATGCGTGCTCTGGAAGAAGGTGCCTAACCCAACAGTTATTTGCTACAATGAGGTTGTTCATCACTCTGAATCTGTTCAAAGAAAGAGCAAGATTAAAAAATTAAAAGATCAATTAACGCCATCTCACGCAGGGTTTGATTTTTTTCAATATATATTTTTAATTCAGTCCAGGACTTGTTAAAAAATTTTATTGGCATTTGGCTAAATGAGATACAGATGAACATATCCCACAAATGGGATTGGTCAGCTTTCTTGGTTCTGCATGGTTGACATTTATTGTTTGCATGAAGTGTTATCATTGAAAAAAAATCCAGTTAGGCACTTTGTTGGGGTGAGGAGGCTCATCTTTTTGTCCATTAACACCAAAAACATTCGAGCACTTACTTGTATTTCATCCCAGATGCTCAGTCCAGATGCTACTGACAAGCTGAAATGGTATTCCTTTTTAAAATGAGACACCCAGTATGTTCTGCAGAGTTGCATAAAAAATTATATAGCTGATGCACAGAATTATGGGTTGTACATGTTTTCTAATTGACACTGAGGTAGACTTCAGCAATGTTTTTGATTGACGTATGAATATCGAAATGTAAAATAATTACCCATGCATCATTGTAAGAGAGTTAAATGTAACAAATTAGATGAGTTAAGTCAGATTCTGAAAAAAATTATTTAAGTTTGAAAAATGTAAAATAATTCATTTACTTTAAGAAACGTGCAAAAGAATTGAATTTTATTTTCAAAATAGAACAGTGAGTTCAAAGAAATTGGAGTAGAGTTTCTCAAATTGGGTTCTTTTCCCAAGGCACCTTTCCATAACCAAATGCTTTAGAATGAGTAATCGAAAGATACCTTTAACCATCCACAAGGGACCCTTTATGCATTGGCTTCGATTTGAAGCTGACTGCAGCCCAGTATTCAGGAGGTGTTTGTAAGCATTTTCTAATGGCATTTTGATGTACATGTACAAAATTGATGTCAGAAGGATCATTGTAAAATCCAAAACAGCGGAATGTTGGGAGCATTTTCAGGTGGCAGTCAAATTCTGGCTGGGTGATCCCAGGATATTTTCTGATCTCACAGTTGATTAGGTTCGTAAGGAAGTGGAAATTGTGGAGGAAAAATCTCCTATTACCGTGCCCTGCCGTATCAGGTCTCTTTTTCCCTTTGGATGCAACATTAGTTTTGCAGTAACTGCTTCCTACAATTTGGAGGCTTATGAAGGAGAAGTTATTTTCACAACTGGAATGGACAAGAAGTTTTTTATTTGTGTTGCTTTGATGTTTCTGATGAAACAAGTGAAAAGAATTTACTTGTTTTCTCCGCATTATGCTGTACAAGTTTCGTTCAGCACTTAGATGTTTTATACATCAGATTTGTTTTTACAACACTGAAAGTATCAAGCTGTGAAAAGAAATGTGGTTATTACAGTCACCAGATGGGTTGTGAGTTTTAAGTGTTTGTTTCACTGATAAACAGTATTACTGTTCTGGTGAAACCAACTATTTCGTCTGAATTTCTAAATTGTGGCACATTTATTTTCTGCTTTGATCAAATTATCTCTACTTACCAATGTAGAAATGTACTTGTAAGGACACAAATACACACAGCAATCTTAAAAAGAAACTGCTTAAATTTTAAATAGGTGTTGCATCTGCTTCAATATTGTGGAGTGAGATCATCCCCTGCAGTTTGTAGATAGTTCACTGAGCTTCTGTAGAAAATATCCAGAGCTCTAAATTCTCTAAAGTGGTGACTATGCTGAAAGCCACACACACTCACACATAAAAACATCAGAAACAGGAGCGGGTGTCAGCCATTCAATCCCTTGGTCCTGCTCTGCCATTCAGTAGCTTTGTAGCTCATTCTGTCTCAATCTCAACCTCATACTCCTTGACTTCCTGTAGTTCCAATCTCTGTCCATCTCCTCCTTGCACATATTCAAAGACTCTGCCTCCATAGCTTTACAGGGCAGAGAATTCCAAACTTCATGATTCTTTGACTTCCTCTTCTCCATCCTCAATGGGCGACCCCTTATTCTGAAACTATCCTCCCTAGTTCTAGAAAACCCCGCTAGGGAAACATCGCCTCAACGTCCACCCTGTCAATCCTGCTGAGAATCTTATATATTTCAACAAGAGCTCCTCTCATTCTTATGAACTCCAAGGAAGTGTAGGCACAATCTGCTGAGTTCTATACCCCAGGAACTACTGTTTTCCAATAATTCATGGTGCTACATTGAAATAACTGGGGTACTGTTGGTCAATTCAACAATTCAGAAACCTAGGGTTGGAAAGCTAACATGTAAGAATGGTTATAATGGATACAGCATTGAAAAAATGCCAGTTCAAACTCTGTTAAAATCTATTCTCCTTCATGACAGGAAAAGTAGTAGCACATTTTTCTATTTAAGGGATCTAAAGTGAATTAGAGCCATTGACAGAATACTTTAATTTGTATCATCTTCTTTGGCTGCTTGGAGTGAGATTGAGAATAAATTATTCTAATCTAACCTGAACCTAAACTAATTCATACTTAACTGCTTTAGAGGCAGTAACTAAAATGAATGGGACAGATTTTACAGTCAGACACTCATTGCCTGTAAGGAGTTTGCACATTCTCCCCATGCATGTGTGGGTTTCCTCTGGGTGCTCTGGTTTCCTCCCACATTCCAAAGACGTACGGGTTAGGAGCTGTGGGCATGCTATGTTGGCGCCGGAAGAGTGGCAACACTTGTGGGCTGCCCCCAGCACATACTCAGTAACACAAAAAGATGCATTTCACTGTGTGTTTCAATGTACATGCGACTAATAAATAAATATCTATATATCTATCTATAATAAAAATATACTGCTAATTAATGTTCCACAACTCTCCCAAAGGGAAATTGTGTTGAGACAGTTTTTGGCATGAGGCACTGTTCATGAGGAGCATCACCTCAGGTCATCAAAGTAAGACCAGTCCATTAAACATAGAAAGAAACTGGCAGCCAAAAATATCAAAGTCTAAATCTTCTTAAAGCATTCTGAATGTCTCTGAAATAATTAAGAAGTCTTGAAAAGAAAAAGCAATATTTTAAAATATTAAACAAGATCAAACACTTAATAAAAATGGTTAAAAAATCTAAATTAACAAGCCATTAAAATTTTTTTGCAGAGTTCCTGGAAAAGTCTTAAAGGTTATTTTTTTCACCAATAACATATTAAAAAGCCTTTTGAAATTGCAAAACTTTTGCAACCCTTGCCTTCCATTCAAAGCAATGGGAGAAAACCCTTTTCACCTCCTCAGACCTGGCGCAGAGTTCCCTGACAAGTTTGTAATGTAAGAGCACTGCACTTACCTCAAATTATACTGCTTGGGCTATCAGTAGAAGTATAAAGTTATCTCACTTCACATCAACAACAGCATCAACTTGTATTGATGTAGAATATTTAAAGTAGCAAAAAATCCCAATGAACTCCACAGGAATGATATCAAACAGAATTTGGCATCAAGAGTTATTAGAAAAGAGGCAGGTTTTAATAAGCAGCTAAAATTAAGAGCAAGGTGAAAGGTTTACAATGGGGATTTCAGACTTGGAGTCCAGACAACTGACAATTTGGTAGCCATTGGTGAAGGAAGCAATTGTAGATGTAAAAGATTAAAAGAATTCACTGTTGTTCAATGATTCAAGAGCTGAATTTGATTAAAGGGTAGAAACAGTCCTTAAAAATGGACAGATAAGAAGCCATTATCTTTTCTAACATAAAGGAGATCAGCCGTCAGGGATCCATATTATTGAGACACCAGAGACTGCAGGTGCCGGAATCTGGAGCAACACACAGAGCGCTGGAGGAACTCAGCGGGTCGGGCAGCATCTGTGGAGGGAAATGAACAGTCGACGTTTCGGGTTGAGACCCTTCATCCGGACTGAAAGACTGGAGATAGCCGGTATAAAAAGGTGGAGGGAAGGGGTGGAGCAAGAGCTGGCAGGTTATAGATGGATCCGGGTGAGGACGGTGGAGGGGGTGGGGGTGGATGATAGGCAGATGGGGGAGGGGAAAGTGGGAATGCTGCACCTTCGTCTCCCCTCAGATTCCATCGTCTTCAGCCCTTTGTCTCTTCCACCTATCTCCTTCCAGCTTCCGATGCCATTCCCACTCTCTCCCCTGCCCCAGCTGCCTACCAACACCCCTCACCTGGATCACCTGCCAGCTCTTGCCCCACTGCTCTCTCCCCTTTATCTTTCAGTCCAAATGAAGGGTCTTGACCCGAAATGTCGACTGTCCACTTCCCTCCGTGATAAAGCCATTATTAAAGAACCTGCTGAATCCCTCCAGCATTTTGTGTGTTGATCTATATGTTATCGAAGTGGACAAGCAATAAAGAAATGCCCGTCAATTAATTGATCTCAGGATATCTTGCAGGAGGAGGGGGCAGTTGGTCTGAGCATTGGAGGAGGATGGTGTGGTCGGAGTAAGGTTTGGAAGAGGGTGTTGTTGTTGAAGTGAGTCTTGGAGAGGACAGTGTGGTTGGAATGAACTTTGGAGGACGATGGTGTGGTCAGTGTCAGCAGTAAGGACGACGGTGTGAGTGTTGGGGAGGACGGTGTGGTGACTGAGCTTGGGAGGAGAATGTTGTGTCATTTGTGAGTGTTGTGGTCAGAGTGAGCTTTGGAGAAGGAGCATTCATCTCAAAGGCTGTGATTGAGAAGGATGAGGAGGGATAATCTGAGAATGTTTTGTAGCTTTGATTCAACCTGTTTCAGTGTTGTTTCACGGTGGAAATGAGATCAGTGATGTTCAGACAATGTGTTTTCAGAAAGATGAGCACAGATCTGGGAGGTATCTGCACGCTCAAATACTTTGAAGGTGAAAAGGTCAGTTGAGATTGTGAGGTTGTTTACAAGGCGGGTGGCGAATGCAAGAGGAAAATACGGGATTGGTGTAGATGAATGCTCGACGGTCAGTATTGATGCGATGGGCTGAAGGGCCTGTTTCTGTACTGTGGGGGCCAATGTCCAGGAGACCACTGCTTCTTTTAAGGTTGGGGGGGGGTGGGGGCGCGGATGAATAGACAAGTGAAAGACAGAAAAATACTGTTGTATGGAGGGCGAGGGTGGCAGGATTCCTATTAAATTGCTCAAATTAACCATGATGGACTTAATGGCCTCTTTTTCTGCTGGAAGTTTTAAATGTTCCAAAATGTATTTTGGAGACTGGGGGTATATGAGTTTTCTACCAGTGAGGAAACTGTAAATTAATTTATATCATGTCAAGACTCTGCAGCATAACAGAGCACCTTATAGGAATTAATTTATCTGCTTTCTTTACTGGTGTTGTCTGGTTTCTGTCATTTCCTGTTTTTACTTTACCCTTGTAAAGGGGTGTACTATGCATAAAGTAAAAATGTAAGACTGCAGCTTTAAGTGAGTTGTCTTTGCTCTGTAAATGTTGATATAGTTCTGCCATCCCTGTCTCCCTTTAATTTAATATCTGTCTCATGATTCATGCTCAGTTCAATCAGCTGGTTCCCGACACACTGAAATGTTGTGGCAAATGAGATTTCATTATCACAGGTTCCACTATACATCAAAGAATAGATGAAAATACTGCCCAAGAGTTTGTGGAAGTCTGTCTTCATATCCTTGAGAATATAATGATGGTATTGTGTTCAGCGTGTAATAAATTGCTTACTGACCAGACATAGCTGATGCACATATTTATTTTCTTCAGGTCTTGTAATATACTGCCAGGATGTGTCTTTCTAACTCTGTGCTTTCAACAATTATTTTTAATTAAACACATGAGTGCAAATGGTGTGATGTTTGGGCCAATAAATTTCTACAAAACTCATGAGTTGAGAATGATACAAATTTTGATTCAAATTAATATAAATTTATGAGAGTTCATATTTAAGTGAATGCAAAGTTAGTGCGGTGTTTGCAGTCAAATTCTCCCCACTCAGAAGCAGCCCTTGAATGAAAAGCAGGTTGAAGATTCCCCGTTCTCTACTTCCTCACTGAATACAGCTGCGAATTGATCAGCCCACAAGTACATGAAGTCATCTATGGACATCGGCTAAAGTCAGTCAACCAGTGGGAATGCAAAACCACGAATTAGGCCATAAGTCTGCTTAGCCATTCAATAAAGTCATAGTTGATTTTATTGTAACCCCAACTTCACATTCCTGTCTCTCCCCAGTACCACCTGACTTACCAAGGACCCATCTGCCTCTGCCTTCAGAATATGAAAGACTACTTCCACTGCCCATTGAGGAGGAGAACTCCAAATATTCATAACCCTCTGAGAGAAAATATTCGGGCTCATCTCTGTCAAAAATGGGTGACCATTATTTTTAAACTGTAATACCTGGTTTTAGATAAGATATTTATTTATTAGTCACATGTACATCGAAACACACAGTGAAATACATCGTTTTGCGTTACTGAGAATGTTCTGGGGGCAGCCCGCAAGTGTCGCCACTCTTCCAGCGCCAACACAGCATGCCCACAACTTCCTAGCCCGTACGTCTTTGGAATGTGGGAGGAAACCGGAGCACCCGGAGGAAACCCACGCAGACACACGGGGAGAACGTACAAACCCTGTTTTAGATTCTCCCACAAGATGAAACATCCTCTCCACAACCATCCTGTCGAGACCTGTCACGATCTTATTTCCCTCAATCAAGTACTCTGTCGCTTTGCTAAGTGGGACAACATGTAATCCTTCCCTGTCCAGAACATCCCTCAAATGATAACTTGCCTATGCCAGGTATTAGTCCAGTGAACTTTCCTTGTTCTTGATGCATCAATAATGAGGAGATATTTAGAATATTCATTGCAGTGGATACCATGGACTGTAAGCCAAGAGAAACACAAACACACATGCACATCCACTGAGCGCCAGACTGACCCCAGTGGGAGGCTGTGAATATGGAGCCCAGAGTGTCAGTCAAGGGCCTGATCTTGGGAGGGAAGGAACATGAGGAGCAGCAGGATACACTGGCTTTGAAGAGCCCAGAAGAGCTCTCCTACTCAATCTGGACACACAAAAGTTAACTCACACTTAGTTGTTGACATCTTACCACTACAGCTGGTTCGCCAGGGGATGCTATTCAGAATATACCCACCCATCCATCCAATGTGGTCCTAAAATGACAACCAGAGTCCTCAGTGGTTCATAGAACATAGAACATTACAGCACAGTACAGGCCCTTCAGCCCACAAAGTTGTGCCGACATTTTAGCCTGCTCTAAGATCTAGCTAACCCTTCCCTCCCACATAGCCCTCCATTTCTCTATCATTCATGTGGCTATCTAAGAGTTGCTTAAATGTCCCTAACGTATGTGCCCCCACCACCTCTGCAGGCAGTGTGTTCCACGCACCCACCACTCTCTGTGTTAAAAACTTACCTCTGACATCCCCCTTATATCTTCCTCCAATCACCTTAGAATTATGTCCCCTTGTGTGAGCCATTGTTGCCCTGGGAAAAAGTCTCTGGCCATCCTCTGACAGTTCTATTGGATTCAGATCCCAATGGCTCCTGCCCAGCAGGTCCTGCTCCCTCGTCCCAGTCAGGACCCAGGGAGCTTCTATCTGAACAAGTCAGAAGAGTCGACCCATTCCTGAACCTGCCAGTTATTCAGCCCATACATGCACCTTTCCCACCCCAGCCAATACCTGTGGCTGCAGCTGCATTCACTGTGAACTCCATTATAGAAACAGAAAGTGAATCAGAATTAGATTTATTATCACTGACTTATATGACATGAAATTTGTTGTTTTGCGGTGGCAGTACAGTGTAAAAACATAAAATTACTCCAAATTACAAAATAAATAAATAGTGCAAAAAAATGTAATAATGAGGTGGGTTCATGGACCGTTCAGAAATCTGATGGCAAAGGAGAAGAAGTTGTTCCTGAATCATTGAGTGTGGGTCTTCAGGCTCCTGCACCTACTCCCCAATGGCAGTAATGAGAAGAGGACATGTCCCAGATGGTGTGGGTCCTTAGTGATGGATGCCACCTTCTTGAGGCACCGCCTCTTGAAGATGTCGTCAATGATGGGGAGGGTTGTGCCGTGATGGAGCTGGCTGAGTCTACAACCCTCTGAAGCATCTTACAATCCTGCACATTGGAGCCTCCATACCACGCGGTGATGCCACCAGTCAGAATGCTCTCCACCGTACATCTACAGAAATTTGCAAGAAGCTTTGGTGACATACCAAACCTCTTCAAACTCCTAACAAAGTAGAGCCACTTGCGTGCCTTCTTAGTGATTGCATCAATGTGTTGGGCGCAGGATAGATCATCCAAGATGTTGGATGCCCAGGAACTTGAAAGCTGCTCATCCTTTCCACCATTACCCCCTCAATGAGATGTGTTAGGTAACAGTAGATGCTGCGATACTACTGTCCATACCGAGCAGACTAAGTGTGCTCCTAGAAACGAACATAGACACAGTGGCACATCTCCTAGAACCACTGCTGTCTCACAGCTCCAAAGACCCAAGTTCAATCCTGACCTCCAGTGTTGTCTGTGGGGAGTTTGCACATTCTCCCTGCAACAGCATGGACTTCCCCCAAGTGCTCCATCTTCCTCCCACATTCAAGGATGTGCGGGTCGGTAGATTAATTGTTCACTGTACATTGTCCCCAGTGTGTAGATGAGTGGTAAAAAGGTGGGGGAGAGGGAGTTGATGGGAATGGAGGGAGCACAAAATGTTAGGGTGAAACTAATGTAAATATGGGTTGGCGCAGACGGTGGGCTGAAGGGCCTGTTTCTGTACCGAATCTTTCTATGACTCTACGACTTTTGGTTCTGCTTCAGTCACAATAAGGATGCAGTTGAATTTGTGAATTCCGACCAGCATTCTCATCAACTGCTGCCAGGAAATGAAAGTGACGTTTGACTAGGACAGGCACAGCATAATATGTAGCCGACAGAAGGTAATGACAAGTTTATCTAATACAATTAATATGACTTTAACTGATCTGTAATGGGAAGAAGAATACCAAAGTTTTGATAATAAGTAGATTGTAGTGTTTTATGAAGCTGAATATGATCACCAACCACAGGTATTTTTCCTGCATGTGAGAGTAGTTTTCAAGTAAAGAGGTTTGACAGTATCAAACACAAAGCAGAAATGCACGGTAGTGTAGCGGTTAGCATAACGCTTTACAGCACCAGCGACCCGGGTTCAATTCCGGCCACTGTCTGTAAGGAGTTTGTACGTTCTCCTCGTGTCTGTGTGGGTTTCCTCCGGGTGCTCCGGTTTCCTCCCACATTCCAAAGACGTATGGGTTAGGAAGTTGTGGCGTGCTATGTTGGCGCCGGAAGCGTGGCGACACTTGTGGGCTGCCCCCAGAACACTCTATGCAAAAAGATGCATTTCACTGTGTGTTTCGACGTACATGTGACTAATAAAGAGATCTTATCTTTTCAAGCTCTCAGGACGCAAGGATCACTTGTGAAATGCCTTTCTTTAGGAAAACTGCCTGACTCTTCAGATTAATATGCACCCAGCCATAAG
Source organism: Pristis pectinata (assembly GCF_009764475.1). NCBI lineage: Eukaryota > Metazoa > Chordata > Chondrichthyes > Rhinopristiformes > Pristidae > Pristis > Pristis pectinata. The sequence continues at coordinate 96,464,890 of NC_067413.1, forward strand.
ACCTGGTCACCACTGTTTCCATCAGGCACTTCAATCAGAGTTATGGTTAAAATAGAGCCAATTGATAGAAACATGAATAACAACCATGAAGGTAAAAAAATTGCAAGTAGTAATTAGTTGGTATCACATCTCCCACAAGATTCCGCCACCAGGCACATATTGTACATTACTCTAGATTCCAGCATCTGCAGAATTTCCTGTGTCTACATATTGCTCTCCCCTCTCCTTTTTGAAGGGATCATTCCCTTTGCAACTCTCTGGTCTGCACTTCCATCCATGCAGCTGCAGGAGATGTAACGTCTGTCCTTTCATCTCTTCCCTTCCCATCCTACAGGGAACCAAACAGTCTTTCCAGGTCAGGCAAGAAGGAGACACAAGAGATTCTGCAGGAGCTGGCAGTCTGTAGCAATGAACACAAAATGCTAGAGGAACTCAGCAGGTCAGGCAGCATCTATGGAGGGAAATAAACAGTCGACGTTCTGGGCCGAGACCCTTCATCAGGACTGGAAAGGAAGAGGGCAGAAGCCAGAATGAAAGGGTGGGGGGAGGGGGAGGAGCACACGGGTGATAAGTGAATTAGGTGAATCCAGGTGAGAGGGAGAAGGTAGGTGGGTGGGGAGGGTGGGGGGGAATATCACCTCCCAGCTTCTCACATCATTCTCACTCCCCTCCTTCCCCCACCCACCTATCTTCCCCCATCACCTATTCCCCACCTGCTCGTGCTCCTCCCCCACCCCCACCTTCTTATTCCGGCTTCTGCCCTCTTCCTTTCCAGTCCTGATGAAGGGTCTTGGCCCGAGACGTCAACTGTTCATTTCCCTCCACAGAAGCTGCCCGACCTGTTGAGTTCCTCCAGCATTTCGTGTGTGTTGCTCCAGATAGTTAATCTCTCAGATGAAAAACACAACGATGCTGGAGGAACTCAGCAGACCAGGCAGCATCCGTGGAGAAAAGCAGGCGGTCAACGTTTCAGGTCAGGACCCTTCTTCAGGACTGAAGATAGGAAAAGGGGAAGCCCAGTATATAGGAGGGAAAAGCAGAGCAGTGATAGGTGGACAAAAGAGGGGAGGCGGGGTGGGCACAGGGTGGCGATAGGTAGATGCATGTAAGAGATAGTGATAGGCAGGTGCGGGGGAGGAGGGGAGAGCAGATCCACCGGGGGATGGGTCAAAGGTAAGGAGAGAGAGGGAAACAAAGGAGGCTAGGAAAGGGAAGAAGAGAAGAAGCGTGGTTGGGGGGGGAGTTGTGGGGAAGGGGGGGTGGGGATTACTTAAAGTGGGAGAATTCTATGTTCATGCCATTAGGCTGCAAGGTTCCAATACAGAAAACGAGGTGCTGTTCCTCCGGTTTGCGCTTGGAATTCTCCTGGCAGAGAAGGAGGCCGAGGACTGACGTATCTGTGATAGTGTGGGGAGGGGGAGTTGAAGTGCTCAGCAACGGGGAGATGCAGATCACGGTTGCGGACAGAGCGCAGGTGTCTGCGAAATGGTCACCTCGTCAACTTTCACTGCTACTTAGACTAACCTGTTTCTCTCTTCTCAGTCCTGATGAAGGGTCTCAGGCATGAAATGTTATCTGTTTCTCTTTCCACAGCTGCTGCCTGACCTGCTGAATGTTTACAGCATTTTTTGTTTTTATTTTAGATTTCCAGTATCTGCAGTTTTCTTTTCATTAAATTTGAAAGCTTTTTATCTGAATGTACGTAGCATTGTTAGCAAGATAAATGACACAAATTATGGCACCAATAAAAATAAATGTGTTTGATCCGATAGCCATTTTAGAGGCATGGTTATACAATGACCAAGGTTAAGGACCGAGTGTTCCAAGATAATTTTGGAAGTGATAGACAAAATGAAAAAGGAGGAGATGTAGCCATGATAGTAAAGGATGCAACAGAGGAAGTAGAGAGAAATGTTCTTAGCTCAGGTAATCAAGAAGCACGATCAATTTGGTTGCAGTTGAGAAACAGTAAGGGGCAGAAAACATTGATAGGAGTCCCCAAATATCAATGGTATTGTAGGGCATAGTATCTATCGGGAAATAATCACCAGAGACTTTAATCTGGACAACTAAATTATCAGAGATAGGTTGGTGGATGAAATCATGAAGTGCATAAGAGATGGTTTGATAGATCAGCACGTTGACGAACCAGCGATGATTTGTTTTGTTCTAGATCTCACATTGTGCAGTCAGAATAGGCTAATTAATAATCTAGCAATGAAGGGACCTTCAGGGTAGAGTAATCATAATACAATAGAATTTTATATAAAGATACCAAAAATGATTTAGTTAAGTCTGAAACCAGGGTCTTAAATCTAAATAAAGAAAATTATGAAGATCAGAAGCATGAGATGCAATGGTGTTTGGGAAAGTACATTAAAGCATGTGAAAATAAACAGATATTTAAGGAATTAGTACATAGTTTACAACAAAAACCCAAAAGGAATGGCAGAGTTGCTGTGTTAAAGACAGTATTAGTTCACAGGGGAAGTCTTATAATGTTACCAAAAAGAACAGTAAAACAGGGGATTAGGGGGAAAAAATCAAGTTTCAGCAAAAGAGGACAAATAAGTTGATGGGAAAGGGGAAGTAAAATGCAAGAGTAATTCACTGAGAAACAATAACAGAGAATAAAAGCTTCCATAGATATGTAACAAAGAAAAGGGAAAAGTTAGTGTGGGTCCTTACAGAGTGAGAAAGGAGAAACCAAATTGGGGAATAAAGAAATGCCAAAGAAATCAAACAAATAATTTGCATCTGCCTTCACAGAAGACATAGAAAACCTCCCAGAATTGGAAATGGAATTGGAAGTGGTTTATTATTGTCACATGTACCAAGATACAGTGAAAAACTTGTCTTGCATACCGTTCATACAGATCAATTCATTACACAGTGCATCGAGGTAGTACAATGTAAAACAATAACAGACAGCAGAATAAAGTGTCACAGCTACAGAGAAAGTCGGGTGCAGGTAGACAATAAGGTGCAAGGTCATAATGAGGTAGATTGTGAGGTCAAGAGTCCATCTTATCGTACTGGGGAGCCATTCAGTAATCTTATAACTGCAGGATAGAAGCTGTCCTTGAGCCTGGTGGTACGTGCTTTCACGCTTTTGTATCTTCTGCCCGATGGGAGAGGGGAGAAGAGAGAACATAAATAATAGAGAGCATCATGTCTACAGTGAATGAGGAGCTGAATGAATAAAAAGTTTTGAAAACGTTAATGGGACTGAAAGACCAGATGATTTGCATGTCAAGGATTTGAATGAGTTGACTCTGAAACATTGGTAGTCTTCTTCCAAATTCCATAAATTTTAGAATAGTTCCCTCAAATTTGAAAGTAGAAAATATAATCCCACCGCTTATGAAAGAAGGGAGATAAAACTGTGAATTTCTGATCCGTTAGCCTGATATCAGTGGTAGGAAAGTACACAAATCTATTTTAAAGAATTGGTGGCAGGGCACTTGGAAAATAATAACTGGATTGTTAAGGCAAAATGGATTTATAAAGAGGAAATCATGTTTCTTGAAGTTGTAAGCAGCAGAATGGATAAGTGGGAACCAGTACTTTCAGAAGCCTTCAACCAGGTGTCACACAAGAGGTTTCACCAAAGAGTACATAAAATTAGGGTAATGTATTGGAATGGACTGAGAATTGGTTAATGGACAAAACATAGAGAGTAGGAATAAAGGTGCCACACTTTCAAGTTGGGAGGCTGGGCTGGTGGCACTGGGGCTCCAACTGTTCACAATATATCAGTGATTTAGATGAGGGAGCCAAGTGTAACATATCCAAGTTTGCTGATGATCCTAAGTTGGTGCAATATGTATTGAGAAGAGGATAGAGAGAGGCATCGAGTGGATATAGATAGGCTAAGTGAAGAGGTGAGGACAGAACAGATGGAAAAAAAATTGTGAAGTCATTGACTTTGGTAGTAAAGGAACAGAAAGGTGGAATATTTTTAACTGATGAGGGATTGGGAGGTGTTGTTCACAGGGATTTAGGTATCCTTAAACACAAATCTCTGAGAGTTAATCTGCAGGTATAACAAGCAATTAAGAAGTCAAGTGGTATTCTGGTCTTCATTGCAAGAGGTTTTGAGCACAAGAATAAAGATATCTTAATGCACTTACATTTTACTGCCTTGGTGAGACATCATTTGTAGAGATCTGATCTAATTTCTATGGAAGGATGTACCTGCGTTAGAAGCAATGCAACAAACATTTGACAGATTGATTGCTATGCTTGGGGGTGTGGGGGTTGGTGAGGAGGTGTTTTCCTAATGAGGAAAGGTTAACCATTAACGGTCCATACTTTCTCAAATGAGAGATGATCTCATTGAAATGTGCAGAATTCTTAAGGGACAAGGATGATGATTCCCCTGGCCATGGGGAACCAGGGTTTACAGTCTCAAAATAAGAGGTTGACTATGAGATGAGAAGTTTCTTCATCCAGAGGTCAGTGGATCTTTGGAATTCCCTAACTAAGTGGCCTGTAGAGGTTCAGTTATTGTGTATAAGATAAGGTAAGATTTCTTTATTAGTCACATGTACATCGAAACACACAGTGAAATGCATCTTTGCATAGAATGTTCTGGGGGCAGCCTGCAAGTGTCACCACACTTCCGGTGCCAACATAGCATGCCCACAACTTCCTAACCCGTACGTCCTTGGAATGTGGGAGGAAACCTGAGCACCCGGAGGAAACCCACACAGACACGGGGAGAACGTACAAACTCCTTACAGACAGTGGCTGGAATTGAACCCGGGTCAATGGCGCTGTAATAGCGTTACGCTAACCGCTACACTAAGTAAATAGATTTTTGGATATTAAGGGATTTGGAGTTAATGCAGAGAAGTAGTTATGAGGTAAAAGATTGGCTGTGATCTTACTGAAGAGCAAAAGCAGATGCCAGGGGTGGATGGTTCACTCTGCATCCATTTTTTACATTCTTGTTAAACCTTTCCTCTTGATTGAAGGATTTATGTGTGAGTCTGCCATTTCAGAAAGATGAAAAAGGGAAACTAGTGAATTATAAACCAGTTAGCCTTACATCTGTTGTCGATATTTATCTATCATTTAGTAACTGAGCACATTGAGAATTTTCAACTGATCAGAGAGAGCCAGTTTGAACTGTATGTCATGTCTGATGAACCTGAGTAAAACTTCAGAGGAGGGGGATATTAATGACGGCTGTTAATGTAGACTTTCAGAAGCCATTTGTAACAGCCCCTTAAAAAAGGACTGCTAACTACGGTTATATGGTTAGGAAATTGGCTGATCTGCCCCTGCTCCTTTACTTCTATGGGCCAGATTCTCTGTTCAGGTTTTCTTCAATATGCTCCACGTGACAAGCCACATAACCGAGAACATTGATGGGTGAAAGTGAAATCTCGATTTACGTAATTGGTCACATATTCCTAACATTTGGACAACCAGTGATACGATGAGCTAAATCACAGGAAAATAGACAGCCATGAGCAAGCCAATTACTAACAAATTCATAGGAAGATGTCCCCTTGAAGTGGATATGCGATGAGAATCCACTTTTATTGATAATATCTAAAAGAGGTAGGCAACCATGGCACAATTCATCTTTCAGGACCTGGCTGTCACTGGTAAGGCCAGCATTTACTGCCTGTCCCTCATTGTCCTTGAGAAGATGGTGGTAAGCCCCTTCTTAAACTGCTGAAGTCCTTCTGCTGATAAAAACAGTGTGCTGGAAGTACTCAGCATGGGAGGAAAGAGAAGCAATTAACATTTCAGATCAAAGACCCTTCACCTTCAACCTGAAATGTTTATTCTGTGTCATTTTTATTACTCACAAAGTTTTGCTCTATGCCGATGAGTTACTGCTTTTTATTTTTTAATGTTAAGACCTCATTACCTCCTATGCTTTCTCTACTTTCCTGTTTTAGCCAGTTTTCAGGATATAAACTGAATTTACACAAGAGTGAACTTTTCCCTTTGAATAATCTGGTGTCATTTGATACTAACCTTCCTTTCAAAATTGTAAGAAATCATTTTACCTATTTGGGTGTAACAATTACTAAAAATTATAAACACTTATTTAAGGAAAACTTCCTTACTTTATTGAACTATGTGAAAAGGGTTTTATCAAATTGATGACCCCTCTCTATATCGTTGATTGTCCGCATTAATTCTATTTTACCTAAATTTATATACCTATTTCAGGCCTTACTTGTTTTTATTCCTAAGTCCTTTTTTGATTCTCTTGATTCAATTATATCTTCTTACATATGGAAAAACAGACATCCTAGATTAAAATTTGCCCCAGATGCCGCCTTGTCTGGTGCATGCTTTCAGCACTTTCTGTGCTCTGAGGAATGTTTTGTGAGTTACAATGTTGATTAGCACAGAAGAGAGCTCTTCAGTCTTTAATTTTTGCTGTGAGCTTTTATCACATTTTCCAGATGTCCCAAAGTGCTTTATAATTAATGGATTACTTTAGAAGTGTTCTTTTTGTAACCATGTGGTACATTTCAACCTTTTAAATCCTACTAACAAGAAAAGCTCAGTTGGCCTGTTTTTGTTTGTGGTGTTGGTGGAGGAAGGATATTGGGAGAACTGCCTGCACTTTTTTAAATGGTGCCCTGGGATTGTTTGCTTCAGTTTAGTCTCATCTGAAAGGTGGTAGCACCACCGCACTTAAGTGTCAACTTAGATCATGTCCTGGAGTGAGGCATGATTCTTCTAACTTGGAGTGTGTTAACCATTGAGGGAAACTAGCATTCATGTGAAAACTGACCAATCAGTAAATGGCACAGTGCTTTAGGGATCACGATGCAGATTCATGTTTGTAGTGTGTGGCTGATTAGTGGAGATGTACATTGGAGACAAGGGAAAGATGAAGGAGGAACTGTAAACACCACAGTGCTGCTCATTCACAGTTACATCTGGCTGAGACAGAAGCTGGAAGAAGATGTTTCTCATGTCCATCAGAAGAAAATAAATCATTTCTACCAAGTATTTTAAAGTCAATTAAATACCTTGAAATGCAATCATGTCTGTAAATTAAGGGGAATCGGGAGCCGATTCATATAAGAAGCTCCTACAATATGAACAGATAATTTTTGTTTTATGTTTCATCTACTTAGAAAGTAAGCTGTGCAATACTTTTTGTCCATTTGTACAGACTGATGGGGAAGGTTCAGTTTCCCATTCAGAAGCAACAACTCTGGCAGTTCAGCACTGAAACCTCTGTGCTTAAGTTTCTGGAGTGTGGATTTGAACCCATTGTGGTCCGACTGCAAAATGAAATGTGCTTTCACTGAGCTGTGACTGACACTGTAAGTGGGCTTTATTAAAGCAGGGAACTGATGAGGGAAAATAAGAGTGATCATAAAATAAGTGGGATGAATAATTTGTTAAAGTATGCTTAAGAAAGGATAATTTCAAATCATAATCTAAAGGCAAAGGAATGTAGAGACATGTTACAGACCCAGTGCCTAGAATACTCTCCCTAATCACAGACTACTGTATACTTTTATCATTTGAATATATCTATGAATAATTTCAGCTGAAAATGCTAATGTGTGTTTAAGTGATTTTTACTGAACACGTAAACTCAGAGTTACAGACTGAACTTGTTTATATCTATAATAATACACTGCATCTACCTAGATTATGTCAAATTGATGCATGTTTCTCTGCTCTTTTTGCATGCTGGTGATTATGCTCCAGTGCAGTTTAGTGAAAATGCTAAGAAACTTTAAACCAAGCTTATATGAAATGAAATGACAAACGTAAGCCAATGAAAAATGAGTTCCCTGTACAATCCAACAATACAGATACAAATGCATTTAGCTGTGATTTAAGCCTCATTCATTATAAAAGAAATTGAAGCAACATTCTGTTAGCAGTTCTGTATACTTGAAACAAGTTCCTCAGATGTTATTTAAAATAGGTCAGCATGTTTGTGTATCAGAATGGAAAGCAATTTCATTCTCTGTTGTAACATTCAATAATCCTGATTTGAAGACTCTGGATAAAATAATACTTATGGATAAAGCGGTCTGATAACAAGCAATAAATATGTTGTTGTAATTTGTTTCATCAGGTAGATTTAAATTATATAACTAATTTTAATGGATATTTTATGTGATGAAGCTCATTGAATTTTGAACTGTTTGCACAGGTGGTTGGCAATCTTATTAGGATACTTACTGGCCAGCCTGCTGATGCTGATGGGTCTGAACAGAACCTCCAACATTTAGCCATTTAAAGGGCATTAAGTCCAGAACTTCAAATGCACAAGTTCTGGACTTATCAATTTCCTCTGCCACAGGAATCCAACAGCAGAGTCCTCTCTTCCTGAAATTTCCTAGCATCGTGATGGGAGATTGCCTCTTAGATTCTGCACCAGCTGGTATTTTTTTTTGTTTGTGTTGATTTATAAGACCATAAGACATAGGAGCAGAATTAGGCCATTCAACCCATCGAGTCTGCACTGCCATTTGATCATGCCTGGTTTATTTTTCCCTCCAAACCACACTCTCCTGCCTTCTCCCCGTAACCTTTGACACCCTTACTATCAACCTCCGCTTTAAATATACCAGTGTCTTGGCCTCCACAGCCATCTGTGGCAATGAATTCCACAGATTCACCACCCTCTGACTAAAGAAATTCCTCCCCATCTCTGTTCTAAGGGGATATCCTTTTATTCTGAGGCTGTGCCCTCTGTTCCTAGACTCTCCCACTAGTGGAAACATCCTCTCCACGTCCACTCTGTCCAGGCCTTTCAATATTCGGTAGGTTTCCATGAGATCGCACCCCATCCTTCTAAACACCAGTGGGTACAGCCCAGCGCCATCAAACACTCCTCGTATATTAACCCTTTCCTCTCTGGGATCATTCTCATAAACCTCCTCTGGACCGTCTCCCACACCAGCACATCCTTCCCTAGATATGGAGCCCAAAACTGCTCACAATACTCCAAATGTGGTCTGACCAACACCTTATAAAGCCTCAGCATTACATCCTTGCTGTTATATTCTAGTCCTCTCGAAACTAGAAGACTTCTTTTAATCCTTTATTATGGCATAGAAGTGATCTATGAATGGAAGGTGGTGGTTGTTTTTTGTGAAATTATTGTAATCCAAGTAAAATTACCCAAATTAGCACAAAAGTATAGAGAACTTTAAATGTAAGTGAGTTACATCTCAGACCACTCGTGTTCTTGTATTCCGTGACTGTTTATGCTAGTTTCAGTTTAAAGTTGCCTAATCACAAAGCTGGTCCCACTCAAAGTAAAATTGTATTATGGTGCTGGTTTAGGAAGGCTTTTCAAATTTTGTTCATTTCACCAGGCCAACAGGTTATTGATGGGAACATCTTTAAAGATTTTCTTAGCAAAATATATTCACTGTGAAATTGACCATTGTACACAGTGATATTATTAAAGGTTTTTGAAAGCATTTCCAGTGATTTTAAATCAGTTTACTCAGAGATGAAGGATTCACATGATTAAAATTAAATTTTTGACAATAAACACCTTTTAAGCTGTATAAATAAAACTACACTGGATAATCCCTTATAAACAAAGCGGGAGTATTTTTTATTAATACAAAGTAACAATTACTTCTGATCAAACTGCAAGATTGCACTGACTCATGGAAGATTTTCAGCTTACGATTATGAAAACTTAAGGTTGGGGGAAACTTGAAACCTAACGTCTCTGAAATTTCAAGCACATTTTGGGCGGAGTTTCCCAAATATGCTCAAAGCAGGAACTACCCTCAGCAGTCTTAGTTCTCCTCACCCATCTCTAAATGCTCCTCACTGGCTGTGGGAAATGCCTGTCAAACTACATTCCTCAAACCATTTTCTGACACCAGCCTTTGGTATGATTTGTGACCATTTCTCGTGCATTTTGGCATTCTCTGGCATTCCTCATGAAAAGCCAGGGCTGAAGCACCTCTTACATTTCTCCCTTGAGCTCTCAACAATAAAGCATCATTTTGTATGGGTATCACTGTATAGGCAGAACCTATTTGTCACCAATATCATCTTGTACTATAGCTGAGGCAGTGTTTCAGACACACGTCCTCTGTATCCTGGTGGGAGTAGACGGTGGATGGGCATTTGGAACACTTGGCCAGAATGTGGCCTGATCTAGAGAAACAAAGGACTGTAGATGCTGGAATGTCACGTCAGTACGAGGTGCTGTTCCTCCAGCTTGCGCATGTCAGTCCTCGGGCTCCTCCACTGCCGAGAGAATTCCAAGCGCAAACTGGAGGAACAGCACCTCGTTTTCTGTCTTGGAACCTTGCAGCCTAATGGCATGAAGATTGAATTCTCTCACTTTAGGTAATCCCCACCCCCCTTCCCCACAACACCCCCCCCCCCCCCAGCCATGCTTCTTCTCTTCTTCCCTTTCCTAGCCTATCTTTTTTTTCTACCCCTTTGCTTTTTACCCCTCTGTCTCCTTACCTTTGACCCATCCCCGGTGGATCTGCTCTCCCCTCCTCCCCCACACCTGCCCATCACTATCTCTTACCTGTATCTACCTATCACCACCTTGTGCCCACCCTGCCTCCCCTCTTTTGTCCACCTATCACTGCTCTGCTTTTCCCTCCTATCTTCCCCTTTTCCTATCTTCAGTCCTGAAGAAGGGTCCTGACCTGAAACGTTGACCGCCTGCTTTTCTCCACGGATGCTGCCTGGCCTGCTGTGGCCTGATCTTCTCGTCTCCCCTTTTCAGTCACTTATGAGCACATAGTTAGTTTGTAGTGGAGTTTAGCTGTTTGCCAGACTGTGAAACAATTTAACAGCCAATCGTACAATTTATTGGATATACTTTGTACTTAAATTATCTCCCTGTGTGTCCCGTTGACATATACACCACTTATCATGGACACCCTGCCCCAATTATCTTCTGTTCCTTATACTTCATGGATTTTTCACTCTGTTTTCCTTTCTTCTCAGACCCCCCCCCCCTTATTTCACACCTTAACTTTTGTTGCTGTTGTGCTTTCTTGCTTCTGCAAAAGCCAATGTGGATTGGAGCTCTGTGCAAAAAAGGAACTGGATGAGCCGGGAAGACTGATGATCCCAAACAGGACATAAATCAGTAATCCGGCACTGTTGAGGTGGCTAGCGCAAGAGCCGGGAACAAGCTGGATCCTGATAACAGTTCAGGGTTTTGGATCAACTCTGAAGTGGTGGGGCGATGGATATAGGGAGGGGTCAGTACCAGCAGCATAATGATTGACCCCAATGTCCATGTCAGCAATTATATTGTTTCCATGGACCATCCAGGTGGTTTAGTCAAATTAATAGACACATGATCACTACAGCTACGCCATGTTGTCCAAGCAGTTACTAACAAGCCTAGTTTTATTTCCCTGCATGTTGTTTGTGTGACCTAAGGGAAAACCTGTAGTAATTTCTGCACCAGAACTAGAAACTTCCATTCAACAGTGGTTACAAAAGTAAATTAAATTCCAATTTTTGTCCGCTGAAGTGCAAATTTTGTGACAACTCTTTACATTCCTCTTTATTCCCAACCTTTAATTAGTTTTCATTTCATCTGCTCATTTGTAAGCTGCTCCACATGTTTCTGCTGCTGAGGTATCTGAAGAGCTACTAAAAGCCAATACAGATAACTTGGTGCCATTCTGAAGGCCATGTTTAACATTACAGAGCATCTTCATCAGAGCTTTTGCTGGGCAATATACAGTAACTCTCGGAGAAGCCTAGTCACCAGTCAACAGGTACATCAAGAGGAGGTAAGCAGGTTGGGTTTCGAAATCTTGCCTTTATCGGCTATGAGCAGACCAGTTGTAGGTCAGGATCAGTCGTTTTTTTTTCATAGAACTCCTTGTTTATGAGATGGAAACCTCTCAGATGTCTAGTCAGTGTGTGTTCTTTGTCTTTGTGAGGGCCTAGTGGTTTGTCCTCAATGTTTTTCACTTCACTAAATAATCTATTTCACAATGCCAAGATGCATTAGAGTCAGCAACGTGAGGTATCTGCAAAGTGATACATGGATTTAACCTTTATAGGAGTCCACCTAGTTTCATGGAACATGCTGTATTTGCCACCAACAGAGATGAGCTCAACAAATCATTCCATAGAATATAATGTACTACGATATAACTCACAAATAATCTTGTAGCAGGCATAATATTTCTGCATTGCCAATCTTGGACTCAAGACATATTTGATTGTAGCTTTCTTCTGCATACCATCGAAAAGAGGAATTTGCATTGGTTTGGGCTAATCCTGAGGAGCCACAGTCTCTCGGAAGCAATATTTCAAGGAATGATCACAGGGGAGGGAAAGGCATAGAGACAAAAGTTGAGAAACAAAGGTCTGCAGATGCTGGAATCTGGATGAGAAACACGCTGATGCTGGAGGAACTCAGCAGGCCAGGCAGCATCTGTGGAGAAAAGCAGGTGGTCAATGTTTCGGGTCAGGACCCTTCTTCCGGACTCCTGACCCGAAACATTGACTGCCTGCTTTTCTCCATGGATGCTGCTTGGCCTGCTGAGACAAAAGTTGAACTGGTTAGAAAAAAATCAAGCAGTGGACTGGAGCCACATTACCTGAGTGAATGTAGAAATCCCAAGACCACATGTCAAAGGCTACTGAGTCTAGTGGCACAGTTACAATCAAGTTAGTCATGACATCAATGACATAGCAGTAATAGGGTTGTGGATCAGCTCCTTCCCATGCTAGGAGCAATGCAAAGTGATTGGTTACAGTGGTGCTTTCATAGGGAGTTTAGATCAGAATAATGAGCCAGCATTTTTGATTCAATATCTGAAAGTAATTATACATTCTTAAGTGGTCCAAAATCATAGCATAACTAGAGAGTCATGCCTTCTGACTGAGGAGTGCAAAAATATTCAGGGAATTTGTCCTGTTTGAGAAATCACAGATTCTCGATAGTCCATTATGTGTGGTCCAACAAATGATCCTCTAGATGTAAATATATTTTCTGGTGGTTCATTGAACTCCACAGATATGGAATCCCTTGGCCTAATGTGCTGGGTTGCCAAATGTCACTCCTGGACAGCACTTGAAATGCTGCAATTCTCTCCTGGGTCAAGGAGGAGGGATTATCCCAGAATTCCCAATCTAGTTGAACGTCTATTTGGACATCAGATGAGGACAGGTTTCAAATTCTGGCACTCCATTATACCCTGCTCACTTCCCTCTACTGTGATGGTCAGGTTTTTCAGCCATTCTGCATCAACTCTCTCGACCTCACTCGAACTTTCCATCTCACCACTTCCTTGCAACCTTCAAAAGCCTTGCAAACACCCTTACTCTTTGCAAAAACCTCAGCACTGCTGGTCTTTCCATTATCCCAATTTCTTCCCCTATTCATTGAAAGACTTTATGTCTCCTTATTACCTGCAAAACCCATCTCTTTGATAAAGCTTTCAGTGGCTTATGGCAATACCTCTTTTCTTAGCTCAATGAAAGTTTTATAATAATACCCCACGGTGATAAGACTATTGAGCAATTCCCTTATACAATGAGATGGACTCTTGACCTCACAGTCTACATTGTTGTGACCTTGCACCTTATTGTCTACCTGCACTGCACTTTCCCTGTAGCTGCGACACTTTACTCTGTACTGTTATTGTTTTTACCTGTACTACATCAATGCACTCTGTACTAACTCAATGTATCTGCACTGTGTAATGAATTGATCTGTACGAACGGTACGCAAGACAGGTTTTTCACTGGACCTCGGTACAAGTGACGATAATAAACTAATTCCAATACATTTTTCTACTTCAGAGGTACTGTTGTTGCAAGAGTTATACTGGTAGGAGTTATAGTAGTAATTGTATCAGTAATCGTACTAATATCTGTTCTGTAAGGGCTTCTCTGAGTCTCTTGGTATATGAGAATTTCCCAAGGAATGCAACCTGCAGCTGCTATTTTGGCTGAATATTTGGACTTGTTACAGACATTTAAGGTAGAACTGCAGTAGTGCATATGTTCTTTGCGCAAGTATGGCAAACGGTCAGAAATCCTAACAGCTCTGATGTTTTGGAATCCCCTCCCTCCCTAAACTAACTTGTTCTACACCTCCCCCACCATCTTTAACTTTACCTACTAACATTTTTTTGGTTTTGCACATTTTGCATGATTATACCTCTGTGAAGCAATTTTTTCTGCATTACATATCATGTTGATGTTGCTGGTGCTACACTGTAAAGGACATAAAGCAAAGCACTTCTCCCTCTCCCAGAACAAACCTGCAAACTAGCTCCGTGCAGGAGCCAGCCAAGTTCCAAACTATGGAGGGGAGACTGTTTGTCACCTACAATTTGCTAGCAGCATTTAAGCAAGGGATCAAAGAGAACCTTACTCACAGGTGGAATTTCTTGGCCAATATGCAGAGCAGAGAGAGACAATGTTTTTCAGATACAGAACATCAGACCTCCAATACCTTAACCTGACATATCTGACATGTCTTTATTGGAAAACAACCAATAATTCTCCAGTTCCATAAAATAGTAAAAATGAGTCGAAAGTTGCACAGAAAAGTCTCAATAATATTAAAAACATCTGAAATGCAGGTTACATATAAATCAACCAAAAACCTCGTTTCATACACTTGCTGAGTCTCAGGAGTCCCCCAGTGAGATGATTAAAAGCTTCCTAAAGGCTTAGTGTATTATAAAAATGAGCGTGTGCCCTTCTGAACACTAAATTCACTGACAGCTTCCAAAATACACTCACATTTTCCTCTCTGTAAAAAGAGGTGTCTGTAAATTTTTAATGTGAAATAATATTAAGCAGAACAAAAGTGAAGAGCTTTCCTTGGTGTGTTGTATTTTTCAGCAGAATATCTGAGTTGTATTTAATTTCCTTTTTTACTTTGAGGTTCCAGAAGTACATGATAACTATAAAGAATATTGAATAGTTTCAATAATTATAAGCTGATGCCTCTTTGAGAATGCTGAAATATGTTGTAAATAATTAACAAAGATTCAAGGCATTTAAGCTTTTCAATGAAAGTGCATAATTGATGCTGCTGAAACCGGATTATGTTCTGCAAGTCAAGGTCTTACATCAGCTATAAACCTTCCTCAGCCTTGGGCCACCAAGGAAGTGCCATAATTCAGAGTCAAAGTAGTCTTCAGATTTTGACAGATCAGGTTACCAGAGTCTCCTAGTATCTGAATTCCTTCTGATGTCAATGTTGCGTGGCTTGACATGTGACCTCCTTTGGCAGAAAAATAGAAGTAAAGCAACTGGCTTTTATACAAGTGTAAATGATTAAGCATTTCATTCTACGCAATAATGGAATGAAAAAATATAGAAAGAACAACCACGTTAAGGGTGCAATACAAGCCATCATCATTGGTTTCCTCATTTCCAATCTTCTAATGATGCATTTGAGTTCTGTAAATATTGCTTAAATTTGGAGGAATCTCTTGGGTTGTTTTAACTGAATTATTATTCGTATCACCAGAAAAGCAAGGTATCAACTAATTTATCTATTTGCAGTTGCAGATGAAGGAATTGATTTGGCTTTGTGATAAAAATCCATGCACAGATTAATAACATCTGGCTTTCAGTAGGAGATCCCAGGATAAAATCCATATTGAAAACACAGTAACACTTAAATACATTTACAACTTGCTACAAAATGATGATTTTTGCTGTTTATTTTCTCAGCTGGCAAGTCAAGCAGCAGCCATGGGTTCCATAGCTGGCTCTCAGGCCTTCAGCAATGCTCTCTCCAACCTGCAAGGGATGACTTCCCAACTAGTCACGAATGCACAAGGCCAGGTGAGTCTTGACATTACAAAGGTTTAACATTGTATTAAATGGACTGTATTGACTATGTCAATTGATTTTGCAATATATTCTAATTAATGGTTTAAACTCAACCTAGTCTCATACCAGACCCAAAGGATCAAAAAACAAATTCACTTCAATATTCTGTTTTTAAGGAGAATGTATTTGTTAGATATCAATGTTATGATAACTGAAATAAACCATATTGGAAGATAATGTTTAATATTGTGATATAGGCACATACTTGTTAATGAATATTGCATGAATGATACACTTTGAAAATATTCTCTCTTACACACGCGCACACACAAACACGGAATATCTCTTGAGAAAAATCTAATATAAGCAAAGATATACCTTGAGCAACAGTAAATTGCTGACCCTGTCATTTTTATTGGGCAGATTCAGAATTGCTCCATCAGTACTCAGAGAGTTGAACGATGAACCTTGTCATCGTGCAGCCTGATCTAATGAATCATCCTATTTCAGGTGCACACAATAGACATTATGGGAAGATTGTTTCAACAACATGCCGGTCTCACCAAATCTTTGTTGCCTCAACCTTTATGCTGTATTAATTTCTATTTGGATGCTCCTTATGCATGTGTATGCATGTTCTATTTAAAATGGTTCGGCTTTGAAGCCATGGCTCAGTGTAGAGGGAGATCATTTAGGATGAAATATTTTGAAGATTTTATGTTTATTTTCAGAAGATGACCAGAATCTCTGAGTGTAAATCAGTGAGTGTGGAATACCATTCCCAGACCAGATGAAACAGTGTTTAAACATCAACAAACAGTATGCTGAAATAGTGATTATTCTACTTGACAGCCTTTGGTTAAAAAGGGAGTCATATTTATGGAGACAGTTATTTCACTCAGCACAACAGACTGTTCTCTGCCATCGACAGTACAACTGACTAGACGAGAAAAATAAGTTCTCCTAATCTGCATTTTCATAATTCCTGTCATGAAGATTTTAATGTCAGCAGAACAAGGTTTTTCAGAAACTGAGACAGGTTTTCCAAATACTTGGCTAGAGTTGTCAGATATTGTACTACAGTTCCAAATACTGGGGACGGGTTGGCAGATCCGGGGCATATCCCATGGAATTTATAGCACAGAAACAGATATGAGTCTGGTCTATGCTAGCACATTGCTCCAGGCATCCATTTCACCTTGGCCTCTCTTCCTACCCTTTTCCTTTCTTCCCTTCGTCCATATCTTGGTCTTCCTTGAAGAGCCTTTGTCCTTCACCGTAACAAAACTATATCCACTCTCGGGGTAAAGACATTTTTCTTATATCTTTATTAGATTATTACTGACTTTCACATTTATCATCCCCAGTTTTGGACATCCTTAAAAATAGAAATTCTTTCTCTTCCTTTTCCCATTTAAGTGCCTTCATAATTTTTAAGACCTTCATTGGGTCACCTATGCTTGCTAAAAGTCCTGTGTTACAAAGAATAACCTGTACTTGGCCACTCCTTAGAAATCAGTAAGAGATACTCTACTTTCTATATTTGAACATATGTCCACTAAAGAGAAGTGTCCTCTGTAGCCATCATAGTGGAATCTAGGAAGGTTTCCTTCACACTCACAGCACATGCTGGACCACATTAACCTATTAACTTAAAGCTCACTCTTCAAAACATCTATGGTATCACAGCTATAGAGCTAAGATGCTGGTGGTGGTGTTCCTTAGTGACAGGCTGCCAAGGACTGGGAGAAAGGAGATAAAGTCAATTTGTAAATGAGGGTGGGATGTAGAAGATAATCCTCAAGAAAATTGTGGGTCAGATATTTAATTTTGGCATATAAGAGAACTCAAAAGAGCCACTAAGTAAATCGTGCATTGCAATGTGAGCTGTATGTATTATAGAAAAGACATTCCCAGGCCCAATTTGGACCTCTACTTATTCTCTCAGTTCCTGCTCTTTCCAAATAGGCCTAATCTGGATCTCAGCTGTAGCACTTACTCTGGGTTTGTGAGGGATTTGTGGTTGCTGGTGTATCAGTCTGTCCTAGAATCCTACATTCATTTATGGAATGGAGGTGCCTCTGGCAAGGGCTACATTTATTATCCATACTCAATTGGCCATCTTGGAGACCAGTTAAGAATACAGCACACTAAAATACCTGGATTCATATCGAGGCCAAACCAGCTATAGAATGCAGATTGCCTTTCTCTGTAGAAAGCAAATGGGTTTCTACTGGCTTTATGGTCACCATTACTGAGACCAATTTTCTGCTCCAAATTTATTTACTTGAATTACTTATATTTAAATTCTCCAACTACCATGGTGGGATTTGAACATGTATCTCTAAATCAATGATCTCAGGCCTAGAAATTCAAATGGTACTGTGTGATTGAAAATATGTTTAACTGAGAGCAGAGCAAAATTGAGACCATTTTCAAGCACCTTTGCGTCAATTGGGAAACGTGACCCCAGATTTTTCTGTTGGTGCCAAGAATTCATTTCCAGGGAGAAATTCATCCAGTGATGTCAACTACAATGCAACACCTGTTTTTAGACTTCTGACCTGATTGTGAACACCATTGGTTGAAAAATGTATAACTATTGGTTATTTGCAGATAACAAGCTTTTACTAATTCTGTTTCCTCTGAAGCCACACTATTTTAAGGGTCTATGGCACTGGAACAACATTTTTTACTGGACTCTGCAACCTCACTGCTTACTATACACAGAGCCCTCAGAGGACTCAGTCTTTCTTACACTATCGCACCATTCTGCCCTCCAAGCTTACTGCCAGTGGGTCCTTGTCAATGCCTCACATTCATCTTGCTCAAAGACATGGAAATGGAACATCAGCATTAGAGACACAAAGGCAGCCACAAGGGCCACTTTGAAATTAAGAAGTTCTTGTCTCGCAGGACCTCACCCGTCAACACAGGGATAGATGGGTGTTTTCTTTCATTTATTCATTTATTTAGGATATGGGTATTGTTGACAAGCCCACATTTATTCCCCATCACTAAATGCTGTGGAGGAGGTAACGATGAACCACTTTGTTGAACTGCTGCAGTCCATCTGGTGAAAGTTCAGTGCTGTTGTGTGGAGATTTCCTGGATTTAGACCCACTGAGAGTGAAGGAATGGCAATATACTTGCAAGTTAGGTTGGTGTGTGGCTTGGAGGTGAATCTGTAGATGATGGTGTTCTCTTCGGCCTGTTGTTTTCCTCCCTCATGGTGATAGAGGTTGCAAGTTTGTGGGAGGCGGTGTGATTTGTAGATGATCCACATTGCAGCGACTGTGCACTGATGGTGGAGAGAATGAATGTTTAGTGTGGTTGATGGGATGCAGTCAAATGGACTGCTATGTCCTGGATGATCAAGAGCTGCTTGAGAGTTGTTAGAGGTATACTCATTCAGGCAAATGGAAAGTGCAACTTGGCTTGAGTGATCCTCCCAGTGGGAATTTCTAGGAACTGCTAAGGATATTCCTTCCCCAGCAAAGTATGCCCTACCTAGAACAAGCCCGAGAGAAACAAAGGACTGTAGATGCTGGAATCTAGATGAAAAACACCATGATGCTGGAGGAACTCAGCAGGCCAGGCAGCATCCGCGGAGAAAAGCAGGCGGTCAACGTTTCAGGTCAAGACCCCTCTTCAGGACTGAAGATAGGAAAAGAGGAAGCCCAATATATAGGAGGGAAAAGCTGATAGGAAAAGAGGAAGCCCAATATATAGGAGGGAAAAGCTCTCCTATATATCAGGCTTCCCCTTTTCTTATCTTCAGTCCCGAAGAAGGGTCCTGACCCGAAATATTGACCGCCTGCTTTTCTCCACGGATGCTGCCTGGCCTGCTGAGTTCCTCCAGCATCAAAGAACAAGCCCAACCTACAACATATCACTTATTTTGAAATGCATTATTGATACTGTGTAGTATCAGAAGTGATTAGTGCTCAGAAGATCAAGCAGGAGCAACAAATCTGGAGAAGCAGATTGAATCCAGGGCATAATGACAACAGAAACATAAGGACATAAGAAGTAGGAGCAGGATAGGCCATTTGGCCTTTTAAGCCCATTTGACTATCCCTCTACCTCAACACCATTTTCTTTTGACACAAGAGATTCTGCAGATGCTGGAATCTGGAGCAACACACATGAAACGTGCTGGAGGAACTCAGCAGGTCAGGCAGCATCTACGGAGAGAAATAAACAGTCGACAATTCGGGTCGAGACCCTTCGTCAGGACTCTGATGAAGGGTCTTGACCAGAAATGTCAACTGTTTATTTCTCACCATTTCCTTTCTCCATATTCCTTGATTCCTTTAAAACCAGAAGTTGATCGATCGCTGGTTTGATTTCAATCACTACCTGGTCCTCCATAGCCCTTTCAGGTAGATAGTCAAAGATTAACTGACCTCCGAGTGTTGCTGTTTCTCTTCATTTTTAAATGGCCTACCCTTGATTCTGATACTGTGACCTTAGTTCGAGACTCCTCAGTCAGGAAAACAATTTCCCATGTCTGTCCCTCTAAGAATGTTGTAGGTTTCAATGTCACCTCTCATTCTTCGGAACTCCTGATATACGAGGCCTGTGCTTCCTCTATAACAAGTATGTCCCTCTTTCAGTAGGGAGACCAAACGTGTGCACATTACTCCAGCTGTCGTACAACATCCTTTCTCTTCTAACCAAATCCTCTCATAATAAAAGCAAACGTACTATTTGCCTTCCTAAATGTCTGCTGCACCTTAACATTAGCTTTCAACGATGCTGAGGTCCCCTTGAGGGCATGCATTTAAGGTGAGGGGGGTAGGTAGAACAGACGTGGGGGGTACGTTTTTTACTGAGGGAGTGGTGGATGCCTGGAATGCGTTGCCTGATAGGGTGGTGGAGGCAAATTCATTGGGGGGGTTTTAAGAGGGGCTTGGATGGGCACATGAATGAGAGGAAGATAGAAGGATATGGGCATTCTGTAGGTAGGAGGGAATAGCTATGTCGGCACAACATTGTGGGCCGAAGGGCCTGTTCTGTGCTGTACTGTTCTATGTTTGATGTTCTGAACATCAGGATTTCCCAGTCCTTCATCATTTGGAAAACAAAGATTCAAAACCAGAGAAGATGGTTAGGCAGATGAGTAATGCATCTGTTTTGTGCAGCAGAGCAAAATAAACAAATTGTCACCTTGCTTTCCATTAAACCAGTTTTCCTACATTTTTAATCAATGGCAAAGAAATCATGTAAAATGGATTACCAGATCACAATAGGAGTTTCCCTTAATGCCAAAGGCACTCACAGGCAAAATCATAGTAACACTGGTTAACTAAGCAATAAATGCAACCTTGTTACAGTTCAGTCAACAAGTCACTCGTTTGTAACATGCGTCATCAAATTTATTCGTCAAGGCCAGCTCACATATAAGATAAGATTTCTTTATTAGTCACATGTAATCGAAACACACAATGAAATGCATCTTCTGCGTAGAGTGTTCTGGGGGCAGCCCGCAAGTGTCGCCACGCTTCCGGCGCCAACATAGCACACCCACAACTTCCTAACCTGTACGTCTTTGGAATGTGGGAGGAAACCTGAGCACCCGGAGGAAACCCACGCAGACACACAGGGAGAACGTACGAACTCCTTACAGACAGTGGCAGGAATTGAATCCAGGTCGCTGGCGCTGTAATAGCGTTGCGCTAACCGCTGCACTACCGTGCCTGCCCTTAACTATTTGGTATCCAATAAATTAATTATTTATTAAAATCAGTCTGATTATTGTATCAAGTTAGCATAACTTTTTTTAAAAGCCAGCCTGGAATTTATTCAGTTATTTAAGGCTGTTATTATTTTGTTTGCTTGTCCAAGTGAATTAGAAATGTATTAAAAAAATTAAATGGTACATCATGTCATCATGTCCTGGAAAAAAAAATTAAACCTACAATTTGAAGGGGATTGAAAAGAATGCCCTTCTCCACACTGTCTGCACATTGGTGATCTACATTGGGCATTCAGCACAGGAAGTGGACTTGCAGGATGTAACTGAGGCCTGGAGTTAATATTGTCAGGCCAGATTTCTACTGTGATTCATGAGATTCCAACCTACCTCACCAAAACCACAGTTAAAATCAGACCAAAGTTATGATCTAGTTCCATAGGCTGACTTTTTGAGGTTTCGTTTTGTGGGTGCAGTAATGCCCATTACTTCTGTACATGAGCATTACCCATTTATGATCTAAGAAAGTAAATCTTGATCGGTATTTGATCATGATCAAGTTCAGTCATGCCGCAGGCTCTTCTAGTAGGGCGCAGTGAATGGAGACAAGCTGTAGGAACTCGGACGTCTCTTTCCTTAACTACTTTATGGGAACCAAGACCAGTAATAACAGCTTTCTCTGTGACAGTCAAAATATTTGATTGCCGCACACTGCCTTTACAAAAGTGTCACAAGTGCAATTAAAAATAAATCTAGTGTCGGCCATGCTGTCAGTTTAAATGAGTAATGACCTCATTAAGTGTATACCAGGCTCCAGAGAGGTGAACTCTTGCAACATTGCGGCAGCCAGGTCAAACAAGGAGTACAAATTCAGATTAACTTCAAAATGAAGTCTTGCATAGTTAGCAATGCAATTTCTTCTTTATCTGTTTTTATGTCAAAAACACATTTGCAATTGCTTTTATAAACATTTAACATTTCTGTCTAACCCATGCCAGAACACATCCCATCTTCGGGTCAAGTATTCCTAATGTGGATATCTCACTGCATATTCACAACTTTCTCACCTTCATTCATCTGAGTCTGACTTTTATGGTGCTATGGGGCCTGCTGAAAGGGAGTGGAAGGGATCGAAGTCATTTCCAAACAATGACAGGATGGAATCTCAATAACTGGGACACTAAAAGCCAAGTCAAATGAGAGTTTGCTGTCTCATCTCAACTAGCTTCAACCTTAAATCAAAGTGATCGACTTATGACACCCTCATGTTCATAGTCCAGAACCGGGACAATCTCATAGTGGTGGCTGTGATCAACGCAGTTGCTTTTAGCATCTCTGAAGTAGACAAATGCTGTGCTCCTTTCAATGTTGCAAAGGGTTGATCAATAACTCTGTTGAGATAGATTGGCCATGACAGTGGCCACCCATCCCTAATCTATAAGAGTACTAAGCTCTTCGGTTGAAAGTATTGACTCTCTCAGCAGGACAATCACATCCAAACTAGTCTGAAAAAAAAACATAATGATGCAAAAGATGTGTGGGAAATCAAACTGAGCTGGAATATCAGAAAGCTCAACTCTACTCACCAGAGTCTTTAAAATAAATGTTTTGAAACATAATATTGCAAGCAGTAAAATTTATTGGAGGGGTAACTTTGTCTTTGAGAATCAAGAGTCAGGCATGGTTAAATTCTTTTCCACTAATTTACATTAAATATTGATATCAGAATGAATGATCAACAGAAGAGGAACTCTGCAAGTTGGACCCACTGAGCCTCACACTTGTTTCTCCAAGTTCCTCTCCTGTTGATTTCATTACCACCAGGCCATAAAGGACGTTGTGTGCCTCACTATTGTAATACCTTAAAAATAGATTTTAAACATTTGTGTCAAAAATGTAATAAAACATCTTGCATATACTTCTACTTTTATGTGTTAATGCTCATTAACTTTGCAGGGTGTGCTGCCAGATATTACAAAGAAAGAATTGCGTTATACACTGTCTTGATCTGAAGATTTCCCAAAGCACTTTACAACCAATGAAGTACTTTTCAAGTTCAGTCGTTGTAATAAAGGAAATACAGCAGGGAGTTTGTTCTGAGTGAGGTCCAACAGATAGCAATTAAATTATCAGCAGATAATCTGCTTTTGTAGTGGATCTTCTACATCTGCCTAAAAAGGCAGACGGGCCACAGTTTAAAAGAGTCATAGAGTTGTAGAGAGATACTGTAGAGAAACAGGCCCTTCAGCCCACTGAGTCCATGCTGATTCAGACATTCCATGTCTCACCTGCATGATAGTGCATCGTTCAATCATCTCCAACTGTGCAGCAACCTCTCAAAGTGTCATACTTTGTGCTCCACTCGCTGAAGTGGGATTTGAAATTGCACCTCACAATTGAGAAGAGAATGTGTTACCACTGAATCTCATTATAGTTGCCACAGTAAGTGACACTGTGATGCATACTCTGTGCATCTCTCAGTTGACCTGACCTACAGCAATTAAACATTTCCCACACCCACCAGTGTCCAGTATAACATGGAATGCATTGCCCATGTGCATCGCTTACACTCCATATGAAACTTGCTTCACCTCATTTAATTGATCATCTTATCATAAAACTGCATAATTCACCAGAAGCAATGTTACAAGAACTCCTTTCATATTTACTATAATTATAGACTACATTCAGAGCCTCTAAGTGAAACCTTGGGCAAATAAAATCAGGTTTACTCTATCTGCCTTTGCTCTTAATTTAGAACCTTTTCAATTGAATCATAAGAAATACTTTACACTATTGAAAGGTTGGTTCATTTCCCCCAGCTTTACACTTTTCCAAGGTAATTTTCAAAACTTCCACCTCTAGTTTGTTTACCATTCCATATGGTTAAGGGATTTTAATATTTGGAAGTGAAGAATCATTATGGCTCAGGACGAGTCTATTCAGCCCATCTAGATAAATGCTGGCCCTATGTGAAACAATTTAGCCAGTCCCACTTACCCGAACTTTCCCCATAACCCATCAAATTATTTTCCTTAAAGTGCTCGTCCAATTCCCTTCTGAAGGACCTGATTGACTCTGTTTGTACCATATCTACAGGCAGGAAGTTTCAGATTAAAATCACTCTCTGCAAAAAAAAAGCCTTATCCTCAATTCGCTACCACATCATCTCCCAACCCCCAGTGCTCTTTGCCCATCACTTTGAATCTGTGTCTCTTGGTTCTTGAACCATCCACTAATGGTACTAAATGGATACTCTGTCTATTTATCCTTTCTAAACCTGTCATGATCTGTTGCATCATAATTAAATCACCATTTATATGGTTAAATGTAAATGAATATTTTATTTTTATATAATGAATAATTGGTGATAAAGTTTAAATATAAGGAAGTACAAATTGAATGAAGTATGGACATCGTCATGATCTCTCATGATGTCATATCACACAACTTGTAGAAACTAAAATTTGCAACATTTCTTCATGTAATCAAAAGGTGAAAAGTAAATTAGAAAAGTCAGCCAGTGCATATTTGAAAGCTGCCACACAGACTGAGTTTCCAACCGCTGGCCAGGCCAATATTTCTCTTCCTGCCATTGTGGATGAGAGCTCGTGGGCCTGTGTGTGGCAGAGGCTCACAGATTCAGGGAGACCAAAAATCCTCTCACAGCCCTTATGTCAAAGGTTGGGATTTGGCCTTCTGGATAATTGTATATTCAAGAAATTCATTTCATTGGAATTATTTGGGGCTTGGCTGGTGAAATTACGTGTAATCACTGAAAATTTGGTAACAAGAGAATGATAGGAAACAGGTATGGTGGCTCAGTGGTACAGCAAGTAGAGCTGCTGCCTCACAGTGCCAGAAACCTGAGTTCAGTCCTGACCTTGGCTGCTATCTGTGTGGAGTTTACACATCCCCCCCGTGACCACGTGGGTTCCCTCCGAGCACTCCAGCTTCCTCCCGCATGCCAACGACTTGGGGTTTGTCAGGTTAATTGGCCACTGGGAGTTGCCCCTAGTGTGTGGGTGAGTGGTAGAATCTGGGGGAGGTGGAGAGAATGTGGGGGAGAATAAAAAAGGGGATTATTGTTGGAATAGTGCAAAAACGGTGGATGGTGCAGACTCCATGAGGGGCCAAAAAGCATCTTTCCGTGCTATAGCTCTCTATGATTCTAGGTATCTGGTTAAATTTTAAATTTAATCCTTGTCAGCAGAATGGATTGGAAGAAAACAAATGTGAATGTCCTTTGACCTTCCACTGCCTTCTTCAGTAGAAATATGTAATGGGACCATTGGCCCAGATTTTTCCTGTATGGGACCTACTGACTGTACTCATCACTCAGATTCCCATTTTCTCAAACTTATCTACTCCGGACCAGTAGTCTATCTCACTGCAAGGCACATGGGCCCCAAGCAATGCAATCAAATGGTGAAGTGAAGCCAGAACAAGACCACGAAACTCATCTGGAAGCCCTTATTCCACACTCTGTTATTGTTTTTACCTTGTACTACATCAATGCATTGTTGTAATGAATTGATCTGTATGAACGGTATGCAAGACAAGTTTTTCACTGCAGCTTGGTACATGTGACAATAATAAACCAATTTACTAAATTTACCACTTTAAACAGAGGGTGAAGCCTTGCACCACCAAAGATCAAGATTTCTCAGTGTTTCTGCCCATGCAAAAACATTTTAAAACTACTTAAGAAGTTAAATAAACTATTGCAAATTTTTAAAATTGTAATAATAATATAAAAAAAAGTTTAAATAATTGCAAGCAGTAAAACAAGCACAAGTAACTTTAAAAGGTATAACTTACTGTACTCCAACCTTTCCTTCAAATGAAAGGGCTTGCTCAGTGCAACCTGGCACAGAGTCCGAGTGCAGGTTCCCCAGCATAAATGAATTTCCAGCAAACTCCTGTTCTACCGCACAGGGTGTGGTGCCAAACAGCTACTGGGAAATCACCAGCAGACCACCAGCAGCAAGGTTTGTGTGGAAGTCCCAAAACATGCAGGCACTTTCGTGAGGCAGCAGGCAGGCATGGTAGTGTAGCAGTTAGCATAATGCTGTTACAGCGCCAGTGACCCGGGTTCAATTCTGGCCACTGTCTGTAAGGAGTTTGTATGTTCTCCCCGTGTCTGCTTGGGTTTCCTCCGGGTGCTCCGGTTTCCTCCCACATTCCAAAGATGTACGGGTTGGGAAGTTGTGGGCATGCTTTGTTGGCACCGGAAGTGTGGCGACACTTGCGGGCTGCCCCCAGAACACTCTACGCAAAAGATGCATTTCACTGTGTGTTTCAATGTACATGTGGCTAATAAAGATATCTTTTATCTTGTCTTAACTACTGTCAATACGCAGCAAAATTTGACCATTGCAGTTACTCGTGGAGAAGGCGGCATCCTGCAAATCTTTCCTCAGCATTTAAGAAATGTGAAGTTCAGTCTTCAAGTCAAAATAATTTATGGGACAATGAGACCCCAATAACCCTGACTGGGACTTATACTATTCATTGACACTCAAGATCATGGAAGAGTTAATTTCCCAGTTTTACATCTCTTGGCTGGAAGCTAATCCCATGGAAGTTACCATAACAGATAATGTTGTACACATTGCACACAATTCTCAAAACAGTCAGCAATGGCTTGGGACAAGATTCACAGACAGTAACACACAGTCAGGAAATATCCCCTCAATATCCATCTTGAAGGAAAAGATAGATTAAGACCTTAATTAAGGATGAGGCTACAGTAGGATAACTCAAAAGATTATGGCCCAGAAATTCATCACACAACTTCAAAACTTTAAAGTGAGAAGGGAAAGATTTAAAAGGGACCTGAGGGACAACTTTTTTACACAGAAGGTGGTGAGCATATGGAATGAGCTGCCAGAGGAAGTGGTAGAGGCAGGTACAATTATGAGATTTAAAAGGCATTTGGACAGGTACATGGATAGGAAAGGTTTGGAGGGATATGGGCCAAATGCAAGCAAATGAGTCTAGCTCAGGAAGGCACCTTGGTCGGCATGGATGAGTTGGGCCGAAGGGCCTGTTTCTGTGCTGTATGACTCTAAAACTCTAAAGTAGGCATTGTGCAGCTGAAAATTGTATTAACCCAGAATAAGGCAATTTTGTGCACATTTCTTGGTACCTTAGTACCTGTCAAAGGACCTTTTCTTCAGCATAAATTTCCCCCACTAGGGGATCATATACATTTCCTCTGCAGTGAGATTTTCATCCTTACGATCTGAGAAACATCGCCTCGAGATTCATCGTCACCACTTCTTCAACATCGGAATAGCATGAGCAATCTCCCTAATTCTGTTTTTAAAACGTTCTGGAAAATATGGCAACACTGGTTCCAAAACAGTACTAGCTGCTGGAACTGTATGGTCACACTAGTTGGGGGTCAAATTCCACTTTACTAATGCTTTTTGCTCTCAGTTCTGACCTCAGGAAGTAGCTCCTGAAGGTCACGCCACGTTATAGCCTGCACTTTGTCAGCTGCTGGGGAGTGTGGGCAAGGAAAGAGCCCATGCCGCCGTGATGGGAAGTTGACGGAGAGAGCACCCTGACAGTGCAGAGCAACCGGTACATGATTCTAAAGAACAGTCCCTGCAGCAGGCAGCTTACTTGTGTAGTGTCTGAAAGGGCTGGAGTGTCTTTTGTGATTGGCTGCACTTTTGGGAACTTTGCAATGCAGCCGAACGCCTCTTCCAGCTGTGAATGCAAAAGTTGCGTTTATCAAGAATGGAAGGTTCCCTACTTGACCGAAAGTGGTTTGGTTAATTTTTGCAGTGCCACGTTGAACAGCAAAGTGCTATATGTGGCATAGTCAGCTAAAACAGTTTGCAATTGTTCTGCGTGTGAGGGTGATCCTGTCTTTGGTGCTGAGAGAAGTGCAAGTATCTGTGTTTCTTTGTTAGTTTAGTTTTGTTGTTGTGATGTGTTGCATGCTGCAGAGCTCCCACCAGGTGCCAGAGGAAGAGCAGCACAGTGACCCAGAGGCTAAGGGCCATGCAGCACACTCTGTCAACCAGCAGGTACAAGGAGAATAGGAGGACGAGAAAGGATATCAAGGAGACGTCCCAGTTTAACATCAACAGCCTTATGTCCAAGCTGAGTGGAGGAGCAAGACATTATTCCCTTAGACTATAAGGGACTCCCTCTTATCACTGGGATGCTGCTGTATAATAGTCCCCAGTGCAATCCAAGTACACCACACCCCAATCAGTAAAATCAACACAGTACATCAGCAATCAATCTAATGGGCCCAGGTGGTACATAAATTCACTCAAATCTTACTGTGCAGACCCACCCACACTAATTATTACACATCAATGATTGAATCCCTGATCTTATTAATAAACAACCTTACAACAACATCTCGATATTTCCTGTTGAGAGGCACCTTATTTAAAAGAAAAATGACCTCCACAGCTCCACTCTGCAGGTGCAAACATTGGTCGAGATCTTGAACACTGTTTGCTCTCAACGTTGATGGTGGCTCATCAACCTCGTAGCCATTATAGCTACAAGTGATGCACATCACATTGTATAGATGAGATTGACATGCAATGTGTAATGGATGGAAAGATGAACTGAGGGGCTAATGTTTCAATTCCACGCTCATTCCTGTGATGAAAAATCCTTCATGGAATTCCAAGTGAGATTCATTTTAAGCCATTGCACCAAGTGACCATTTCAAGGTATGAAAAAGGAAGGAACTGATCATTTAAGGGCTACAAGAACCACGTCTTATTCAGCTCACATCAATTGGATGTGACCATTGTCATGCTTTCTTGCATGAACAATCATTTCTGACTATGGCTGGCCCACCAGTGCCTGTCACTTTCAATCCAGCAAATTAATGGAGGCTCCCAGAGAATGGGCAATATGGAGTAGATGTTTAATTTCACCTGGTGACCTTTCTCATTGTCCTCAGCCTCTTGAGCCTTAGGAGTTGTCAACAGATCAAGCAGGGAGAAGAATCCTGAGATACGATTCAACCTCACGTAGTAAGGTCACTCATTGTAAGAATAAAATGGCAGCTGTGATACAAAGTCATAGAGTCATACAGCACAGAAACAGACCCTTCGGCCCAGCTTGTCCATGCTGACCAAGGTGCCTTCCTGAGCTAGTCCCATTTGCCTGCAATTGACCCATCTCCCTCTAAACCTTTCCCATCCATGAACATGTCCAAATGTCTTTTCAACATTGTAATTGTACCTGCCTCTACCACTTCCTCTGGCAGCTCGTTCCATAGACCCTCCGTCCTCCGTCTGAAAAACCTGCCCCTTAGATCCCCTTTAAATCTCTCCCCTCTCACCTTAAATCTATACCCTCTAGTTTTAGACTCCCCTACCCTGGGAAAAAGACTGAGTCCATCCACCTTATCTACACCCCTCATGATTTTATAAACTTCTATAAGGACTCCCCTCACCCTCCTTCACCCCAAGGAAAACAGTCCCAATAATTCAAGCTCTCCAGCCCTGGCAACATCCTTATGAATCTTTTCTGCACCCTTTCTAGCGTAATAACGTCCTTCCTATAGTATGAAGACCAGAAATACACTCAGTATTCCAGGTGCGGTCTCACCAACATCTTGTAAGCCGTAACATGACGTCCCAACTCTTGTACCCAGTGCCCTGGCCCATGAAGGCAAGTGTGCCATAGGCCTTCTTCACCACCTTGTCTATCCGTGACTCCGCTTTTCGTACTTGTACCCCTAGATCAATTACTTCTGCACAACAGTGAGGAGAAGCATCACTCACTGACTTGAGGTAATCAAGGTTTTTTCTCAAGCACATTGACATGAACTGCATGATATTGGCAAACTTGATTGGTGGGGAATCGCAAGGTATGCAATGCCAATAGCTGCCACACCATTATGACTTAACCTTTAACTCTGAAGTATGGTACATGCCCATTTAGAATGTATTTGAACATCTTGGAATTATTTATAACAAAGCATAATAAATAATGCACTAATGGGAAATAGTTAGGTTTGTTTCTAAAGTGTCTTTCCCAATTCTCCCTCGTGTGTCTACAGTGTGGCTCCTGGAAGATTGGTCCCTTTCATGCTGTGTCTGCACAGATGAAATTGGTGCCTCACAAGTAGCTCTTACCCCACATGAGCCAGCTTTGGAGTGTTGCCCAGGCCAATTGAAGGAACAGTTTGGGATGCAGGCTATATGCAGCCTATTAGGCCTTGGTGGGAGGTGGCTTGAAGTCCTCATCAGGGGGATGTCAGTGTCCTGAATCTTCACGCCAAGCACTCTCTCAGAGATTGGGTAGACATTGGCATCATGATCTGCTGACAGAGAGACACAAGAGACTGCAGATGCTGGAACCTGGAGCAACAAACAATGTGCTGGAGGAACTCAATGAGTCATGCAGTATCTGGCGGGACTCTTAAGGGGAGTCATACTCCCCTTAAGGGGAACACATGTGGCTCTCGAGGTGAGTTGAGTCTAGGGATTCCTCCCGAGGGAGTACACATGGCTTTCATGGTTTAAACCCTGGTTCCCACTGCCAGGACCTGGTTCACGTCATCCAGGACCACTTAAGTTCAAGTCTGGTTACACAGTAGCTGTGCTGCCCTTTTAGGCTCTCTGCAGCACAGCGAGTCGCGCCTCCCCGCTGGTCCCGCTGGAAACACCTCGACTGGTGGCCAAAGCGACTTTCCATGAACCCTTCAGAGGCGGTGTTTGGCCACACCCTCCTTACAAAAAACAACCTATCAAAGGGCTTTTGCATGGGTGTAATTGCCTGAGGTGGAATTTGTGGTATGTAAGTCAGCCAGGTTCGTTTTTACGGTAAGTCCTGACTGTAGTATATTTTGGCCACTCCCGGATGGGCAGATAACTGGGGAAAGAACTGCCTCGTCGGTCGTTTCAGGTCGAAACCCGAATGGATTTCATAGAACATAGAACACCACAGCACAGTACAGGCCCTTCGGTCCACGATGTTGTGCCGACATTTTATCCTGCTCTAAGATCTCTCTAACCCTTCCTTCCCACTATTTTGTTTTTCTATCATTCATGTTCGGGTCCTGATGCAGGGTTTCGACCTGAAACATCCACTATTTCTTTCCACCCACAGATGCTGCTTGAACCATTGAGTTCCTTCCGCATATTATGACCTGCTGATGCTCAGACTGCCTTCCCATCATTTTGAAACACAAAGCCTGCCAGAGGTGTCAGGGAATCAAAGGTCAACTGAGAGTGAGAAACCGAAGGAACTTAATTAAGAAATAGTACCAGAGTAGTTAGTGAGCTTGAAAGCCGATAAATTCCAAGAACTAGATGATTTACCAGTCCAGATGAAAGGTCTCATCCCAAAATGTACACTATTTCCCTCCACAGATGCTGCCTGATCCGCTGAGTTCCCCCAGCACCTTGTCTGTTGTCCAGACTCCAGCGTCTGCAACCTCCTGTGTCTCGAGATGACTTACGTCCCAGTTTTTTTGAAAGAGGTGGCTCTAGACATAATGCATCCTCTGGTTATCATCTTCCAAGGCTCTGTAGATTAAATTTAAATTTTTAAATAAATTTTTTAAAAATTTTATTTACAGCATGGTAACAGGCCCTTCCGGCCCAACGAGTCCACGCCGCCCATTTTAAACCCAAATTAACCTACCCGTACGTCTTTGGAATGTGGGAGGAAACCCATGCAGACATGCGGAGGACGTACAAACTCCTTTCAGACAGTGACAGGAATCGAACCCTGATCGCTGGCGCTGTAATAGCGTCGCGCTAACTGCTATGCTACCATGCTGCCCTAAAATCCTGGAATTTGAAATTGATCGGAGGGTGGCAAATAGTATCTGACTATTTAAAGTTACAGGGGATAGAATGTTAATGGTGGTGTTAGAAAAAAACCTGTTAGCCTCATGTCAGCAGCAGAGAAAATGCTAGAACCCATCCTGAAGGATTTAGTAACAGAAAACCTTGAAAAGAATCATAGGATTGAGCAGAACCAAGATGAATTTATGAAAGCATTATCAAGCTTGATTAATTTGCCAAAGATGTTTAAGGATGTAGTGTAGCAGTTAGCGTAACGCTTTACAGTGCCAGCAACCCGGGTTCAGTTCCGGCCACTGTCTGTAAGGAGTTTGTACGTTCTCCCCGTGTCTGCGTGGGTTTCCTCCGGGTGCTCCGGTTTCCTCCCACATTCCAAAGACGTACGGGTTAGGAAGTTGTGGGCATGCTATGTTGGCGCCAGAAGCGTGGCGACACTTGCGGGCTGCCCCCAGAACACTCGACGCAAAAGATGTATTTCACTGTGTGTTTCAATGTACATGTGACTAATAAAGATATCTAATCATCTATGTGACTGGTAGAATAGGGGGAACAGTAGAGGAGGTGAATTTGGATCTTAAGCCATTTGATAAAATTAATCAACACATAAAATACTGGAAGAACTCAGCAGTATCTATAGAGGGAAATAAACAGTCGACATTTTGGATCAGGACTGGAAAGAATGAGGGGAGAAGCCAGTATAAAAGTATAAAAGTGGAGCGAGAGCTGGCAGGTGATAATTGAATCCAAGTGAGAAGGGGAAAATTGATCAACAAGGTTAGTGTACATGGAACTGGGGCTAATATACTGACACGGATTGAGAACTGGTTATTGGACAGAAAGAAAGGAGTGGGGACGAATGGTTAGTTTTCAGGTTGGCAAGCTATGGCTGGTGGGGTACCAGCAGTGGCACAGTTCTCTCTCATCTGTTTTCCTCATCCCTCACAATGCCAGTCCCTGAGCTTACAGACTGAAGTTATAGACTCAGCCAGCTCCATCATGGACACAACCCTCCCCACCATTGAGGACATCGAGCGGCATGGTAGTGTAACGGTTAGCGTAACGCTATTACAGCGCCAGCGACCGGGGTTCAATTCCAGCCGCTGTCTGTAAGGAGTTTGTATGTTCTCCCTGTGTCTGCATGGGTTTCCTCCCACATTCCAAAGACGTATGGGTTAGGAGGTCGTGGGCGTGCTATGTTGGCGCTGGAAGCGTGGCGACACTTGTGGGCTGCCCCCAGCGCATTCTACGCAAAGGTGCATTTCACTGTGTGTTTCGATGTACATGTGACTAATAAGGATATCTCATCTTACCTTCAAGAGGCGGTGCCTCAAGAAGGCAGCATCCATCATTAAGGACCCTCACCACCCGGGACTTGCCCTCTTCTCGTTACTACCATCGGGGAGGAGGTACAGGAGCCTGAAGACCCACACTCAACGATTCAGGAACAGCTTCTGCCCCTCTGCCATCAGATTTCTGAACGGTCCATGAACCCATAAACACTCCCTCGTTATTCTTTTTTTTGCACTATTTATTTATTTTTATAATTTATAGATATGTATGTCTTTGCCGTTCTTTCCTCCTGTTCCTCATGGTCCTTCTCAAATATCCCAGTGTTCTGGTGAGGGGGAACAGGGGGATTCCAATATCTTACAAGGACAAAACAGAAGAAAGTTGTATTTATAAGCTGCGCCCAAACATCGTCCCGGTGGAACAGCAGTGCACGTAGTAATGAAGGTGCCGACTGTTGATTAACAGCAGTGCACGTAGTAATGAAGGTGCCGACTGTTGATTAACACAAAGACCATGTTGTCAACACAAAAGAACACTGTTACTGGAAGTACCTGGCAGATCTTGTATGTCCCTGCTTGAGATGTGGTTCATACCTTAGTAGCCCCTCGATGTACAAGGGGGAGGATTCTTTTCTACAGGCCTACCTCGGGAAGGCCCCCTCCTAGTTAGATGACTCGCTTCCCATTCCTCACTGTTTTAACCTAAATGGACTCAATGAAGAACACTGAGTAATCTTTCCACTATCTTACATTTGTAAGTTTGCCAATATCGTGCAGTTCATGTGAGGACTGGAGGGGGTAGAATGCCAATAGTGAGTGTTGATACAGAAGGGGAGGGTGTGTGTGGATGGTGGATTCAGTGTGTGATTGATAGTTTGTGTGAGTGACCTTGTGTGTGTGTGTGTGTGGGGTGGGTGTGTGTGTGTGTGGTGTGTGTGTGCGCATGCATGTGTGTGTATGTGTGAGTGTGTGTGTGTGTGTCTGCATGTTTGTGTGTGTGTGTGTGCGCATGTGTGCATGTGTGTGCACGTGCATGGGTGTGTGTGGTGTGTGTGTGCGCGTGCGTGTGTGTGTGTATGTGCATGTGCGTGTGTATGTATGTGTGTGCACGCACGCGTGTGTGCGTGCATAAGTGTGTGCGTGCATAAGTGTGTGCGTGTGTCTGCATGTTTGTGTGTGTGTGTGTGTGTGTGTGTGTGTGTGTGTGTGTGTGTGTGTGTGTGTGTATGTGCGTTCGTGTGACAGCATGCAGCTCACCTTGACATATCTTGTAGGGCCATGGAATTTCTTGCAACATAGTTCAGGGCAGAGTGAAATATCCTCCTTCCTATATTCCCACATAAATATTGGGCTACAATTATACCACATGGAACGTCAGATTTTAAATATTTTCTTTCAATCTATTAAAATTTCAGGCAGAGGCCATGCCATAAATAATGTGAGGTGCATCAGTTCACTACACATACTTCAGCCAGCCAGCTAAAGAAACTGAGGAACTAGAGGCAAGGTGCTGGACCATATTGGTAAATTGGTTTATTATTGTCACTTGTACCGAGGTCCAGTGAAAAACTTGTCTTGCATACCGTTCATACAGATCAATTCATTACACAGTGCCTTGAGGTAGTACAAGGTAAAACAATAACAGAGTGCAGAATTATATATAGATAGATGTCTTTATTAGTCACATGTACATCAAAACACACAGTGAAATGCATCTTTTGCGTAGAGTGTTCTGGGGGCAGCCCACAAGTGTCACCACGCTTCCAACACCAACATAGCATGCCCACAACTTCCTAACCCATTCATCTTTGGAATGTGGGAGGAAACCAGAGCACCCGGAGGAAACCCACGCAGGCACAGGGAGAATGTACAAACTCCTTGCAGACAGCAGTGGGAACTGAACCCTGGTTGCTAGCGCTGTAATAGTGTACCCTAACCGCTACACTACTGTGCCTGCCAGAGAAAGTGCGGTGCAGGTAAACAACAAGGTGCAAGGCCATAACGAGGTAGATTGTGAGGTCAAGAGTCCATCTCATACTAGGGAACCATTCAATATTCTTATAACAGCGGGATATAAGCTGTCCCTGAGCCTGGTGGTAGATGCTTTCAGGCTTTTGTATCTTCTGCCCGATGGGCAGAGGGGAGAAAAGAGAATGTCTGGGGTGGGCGGGGTCTTTGATTATGCTGACTGCTTTACGGAGGTAGCGAGAAGCTTACTGATACCATAGTTATATGTTTTCAACGTCAGTGCCGCAGGATCCCTATTACAGTATGACTTTGTATACAGCATAGCCCTGTACATAGAACTCATCTCAATTTGGTTTAGGTGCTATATAAATGAAGATTTTTTTCTCATTAACCAGACTTGATTCAGCAGAGTGCTATTCATTATTGTGATTAACTGGAAAATGTAGAACAATCTTGAAGACAACTAAGTTAGTGTAAGGTTTAAAAAATGTAATAACTCAGTGACTCTCATGAAAAGCTGTTCTTTCGCAAAATGCATTTAAGGTGAGAGGGGGTAGGTTCAGAACAGACGTGAGGGGTATGTTTTTTACTGAGGGAGTGGTGGATGCCTGGAATGCGTTGCCTGATAGGGTGGTGGAGGCAAATTCATTGGGGGCTTTTAAGAGGGGCTTGGATGGGCACATGAATGAGAGGAAAATAGAAGGATATGGGCATTCTGTAGGTAGGAGGGATTAGCTATGTCAGCACAACATGAAGGGATATGTATTAAGAAGGTTAAGTAACTATTTTTTAGTACTTGTTTTCTAGATATTTGAAGCCTCAGTAGTCCTCCCAGAACTTTTTCAGATCAAGAGCATTTTTACTTGGAAAACAAGCTCAATTAATGAAAACTAATCCTCTCCACATTAGTTGGTGCATAAATCAAAAATCTGCGTGAGCCTAACCCTCTGTTATCTGTTGTTCCAATGATATAACTAACAAAGTATTCAAGAGAGTGTTGACCTGGTCTGCTCACATGTAAATCTAAAGCTACTTTGAATCACTTATAAATGGGAATGGATAGCTCCCAGTGACTATCATCAGGCTTTGCAATTGGCTGATACGAGCAGTCACTGACCAGTGTTCTGATTCATCTGGTGCACCAGTTTTAAATTAAAACAGCCTCAGATAATACTTCTAAGGAAAAACACTAACCTTGCCATTATTTCCTGTTTTATCCCCAGTGTCTTTTAAATCCTCATAACAGTAATAACCTTCCCCGTGCTGAAATCTTCACTGCCCTTAGGGTTAATGCCGGCAGCATTTAGGATGTTGTTTTCATGTAGATAACTGCCTAAGAGTGCTATTAAACTCATTGTGTCTCGTGTTATGAAAAAGTGACAGTGGTTGAGTGAGGTGTTCAATGTTTTATTGCCTAATACTGTGAGACGT
This sequence comes from Pristis pectinata, assembly GCF_009764475.1. Classification (NCBI taxonomy): domain Eukaryota; kingdom Metazoa; phylum Chordata; class Chondrichthyes; order Rhinopristiformes; family Pristidae; genus Pristis; species Pristis pectinata. The sequence goes on from NC_067413.1 coordinate 96,501,852, forward strand.
AAAGACTATAAGCAACAGAAGGTGTATTGAGATAAAATGCTTGCCATTATCGCCGCTGAGCAGTGGAGTCTTGTAAGATCTTATCAAAGGTTTTCCATAGATTAAGTGCTAATGTTAGGTTATGGCTGCCAAGTTACTCTTTTCCATTGGTAATCATGCCTTGTTTAACAAGTGTCTCCTGACTCAAAATGTACCTTGTATGCAGAATTAAATGCAGCTGAATGAGTTATCAATCAAGCATTTACACTTACCAGATTCATGACAGATATGTTTCAACCTACAGTTAGCTTAGACAACAAAATTAGGCAAATAGATCTGCTGATTCAATTAAAGAAGGCTCTGTGCACTGGCCTCCTCAGTGTTCTGATAAGATAAATGTTCATTTATTTACGAAGGCCTTGGTGCTAAATGGTGCTAATGAGGTCTGATGGATTCACCGCTTGCAGCCGGCCTGCGGCTCTGCAAATCATTACCCTGGAAAGGGGCTTGATGGGATGCACTTGCTTTTGCAGTGTCTCAGCTGCTGAGACTCCCCGACATAATCAGGTCATAAAACTGGTCACAGGCATCAGCAGAAAAAGACACACATATACATGCTTCATCTCTCATCATCAGAATATAGTATTAAGCTTCAAAAATAAATCTAAGGCTGAATCTTTCCCAGGGAAAACCTATTCAATATTAGAAAGGAAATAAAGCCTCAATCCTGCACTATTTCAGCCCCATGGTTTAATATTTTGCAGTTTATGAAAAACGTTGTGATAATATGAACCTTTTTGCCTCAATTAGAGTGAAGAACATGAAAATAGTCGAATATGTCTACAATAAGTACAACCTCTAGACTTCAATTATAGAAATATTTATCAAAGTGAATTTGGTATTGTAATGCAATTATATAAGAAAAATCTGCTTTTTTAATGATAGTGGCACCCAGTTTGGAGGAACAACATCTCATATTTCACCTTGGGAGTCTCCAACCTGACGGCCTCAACATCGATTTCTCGAACTTCCAGTAACCCCTCCCCACGTCTCCCCCCCACCCTCTTTTTTCTCCTTTGTCATCCCTCATTCCTGTGGCCCCCCCCTTCTCTTTCCCCTCCCCCCGCTCTCATGAGCTGCCCATCTATTCCCCACCTCCTTCCCTTTATTCCATGGTCCACTGCCCTCTCCCACCGGATTCCTTCTACTTCAGCCCTTTGCCTCTTCTACCTATCACCTCTCAGCTCCCCTCCCCTCCCCCCTCCCCCACCCTCCTACCTTCCCCCTCTCACCTGAACTCACCTGTCACCTGTCACCTGCCTGCGTTTACTCCACCCCCTCTCCCCACCTTCTTATTCTGGTTCCTGCCCTCTTCCTTTCCAGTCCTGATGAAGGGTCTCGACCCAAAACGTCGACTGTTTATTTCCCTCCATAGATGCTGCCTGACCCGCTGAGTCCCTCCAGCACTTTGTGTGTGTTGCTCCACATTCCAGCATCTGCAGAATCTCTTGTGTGACCTGGTTTTTCTCTATATCTTTAATGTAGCAGATATGTTCCTTCTTCTTTTACTATTAAGGTACATTGGTCTTTAAAAACAATCAAGACTATGAATGTAAACAAGGATCTGAGGTACAGATTAGGATTCACTATTGAAAAGAAATTTTTGTCCACGAGCAGTCTTTCTGGAACACATCATTCCTGCCTGGAGTTGTGCACATCGAAACCTGAACTGAGACTCGTCATTCATCAGTGGGGGAGCTGGTGCCTAAAGGCTCCAGGGACCTGGGTTCAAAGCTGATGGCTCTTTTGTTAAATTTGCAAGTTCTTCATGTGAGTTTCTGATGGGTGCTCCAATTTCCTCCCATATCCAAAAGATGTGCCGGTAGGTTAATTGGATTCTGTAAATGGCCCTTTAGTTTTGGTAAGTGGCAAAAAAGAAGTGTGACAAAGAAGAGTAAGTTGCAGAGTTATAAGGAATGCTCTGCTGAGAGCTGGCATGGACCCGATAGGCTGAATGGCCTCCTTCTGTGTCATAGCAATGTAAGGAAGAAATATCAATAAAATTAAAATCAAAATGAAATACAGAAAGCCAGAGCAACACACAAGATGCTGGAGGAACTCAGCGGGTCAGGCAGCATCTATGGAGGGAAATGGACAGTCAACGTTTCGGGTCGAGATCCTGCGTCAGGAGTGGGAAAGCCAGGATCTCATTGATGTGCTTGACATTGAAATGTGTTGGAAAACATGCAAAAATTAACCTTAACACTCCTGATCCTAATAAGAGCAGGGAACATGGACCATGTTCCCTCTTTAAATCACATTTATTCTATGGACAAAATTGAAGTTTGAAGTCATCAAACTATTGTCATTCACAATAAGCAGACCACATCTAAAAATGCACTCATGCAATCTTTTAATGTCAGAAAAATCAGTAAATACGGTATAATCTGGAAGAATTTTTAAATATTGTTATATTCTGATAATCTCCAGTCCATCAGTATAGGGGTAGAGAGATGCTTGTGGAGTAAGGTGATGAGCTAACCAGCAGTTCAATGGATGTAATTTGGGATGTCGCAAATCACTGAGGAAATTCACACACAGACCCGTAAACCCTATTGACTAACATCCAGGGAATTGTACCAAAACAGATAGTTGTCCCACAGGTGAGTCAATAACAGCCCATATGGTCATATGTAGAGAATTTTAACCTTCAACCAATGCTCTATCATCAACACTGAGCTCGGCCTGTCCCAGCCAGACGGACTGACAGCATGATGGTAAAAAGCCAGGAATTAATAACCTGGGAAATCCTCACTATTGACTCTGGACCAAGGCAAGTTCCAAAACCTTCTCAAATCCCCACCTCCTGATGTATTCTATCTTCTGCCCTCCCTCACCTGATAAATTTGTACAAACGTATATTTTGCTGAATTGTGTGACATGATGTCTATTTCTAAATTATAATTGGAACTTTATATCCTGCTCTCAAGAACCTTATGCACCACTGCAAGATTGTATCCTTTGCCTTATTCACAAAAATCTCAGAGGCAGAGAATTGGCAAAAGTGCAGTGTGATTTCCTGCATTTTCAGGTGAAATACAAACCTCTCTACTTTGATCCTAAACCAGTAAATGCAACAGATTGCCCTATTAGTGACTGTGAAGTACAGGGCTGTGGAGACGCATTAAACATGATTACCAGATGCTCTGAGAAAAGAACTCCTGAGTGTTGAATCGTATAGAACACAACAAGAGTGGAAATATTAGAAGAACCTTATAAATTTGTTAATCCATGGAGTCATTGTAGTTGATGTCTAGAAGCAGGCTGTGATAGCTGAATTAATTTGTTCATAATTTTTTATCAATTTGCAAGATCATTGATAATTGGGATTCTGCAGTTAGGCAAGGCTTATCCCCCAGGAATGGGTGGTTTGGGAGCAGGTAAGAGATAATAATTGTTGGATCAGGAACCAGTGCGTCTTCAATGCTTCCACTTGGTGGGTTAACTGAGTTGCCTTTGAATGCCAGATCAACAACAGAGATTTAATAATTGGATGCATCAATAATGGGTATTTATTGAAACAATTACCATCCTTAGGAAACATTAATGAGCTTGTTTAAAATCGTTTGTAGTTGTTGTTAAAATTTTTACCTAAGGAGCTCAGGTTCAGTGGCCTGGAAACATTTTGGGGAAAGGAAGGGGTGGGGTGAAAAGCAGTTCCTGTTGGGCAGGTTAACTTGTTACTGCCCCTCGAAATAAAGCCTCATTAATGCAGCTGCTGTTCAGTTCCCCCAAGGTATTTTTCTTAAAATTGATTCATTTGCATTTCCAGTGAGGCCAGTAATTATGACACATTCTTCATTGCTCTGGAGAAAGTAGGAAATGATAGCCTTCGTGAACCAATACAATCTGTCTGGTCAAGAGACCTAAACACGGTGCCGTTAGATAGGGAGCTCCAGGAGTTTGAATCAGAATCAGGTTCATCATCACTGACTTATGTGCAATGAAATTTATTGGTTTGCGACAGCAGTACAGTGCAGAGACATAAAACTTACTATAAATTACAAAATAAATTAATAGTGCAAAAGAAAGGAGTAACAGAGTAGTGTTCATGGCTCAATATATTTCTAAGTGAGGATGATCTGTAACTTGGGGGAATAATTGCAGGATGCAGTGTTCTCATATGTTTGCTCCACTTGGTCCTTTTAGACGATAGAGGTTGTGGAGTTCAGAAGCGTTGTAGAAGAAACCTTGGCAAGTTGTTTCACTGCATCCAGCAGTTGAGGGAGTAGATGTTTAAGGTCATGGATGGGGTGATGGTCCAGCTCACTGCTTTGTCCTGGGTTATATTGTGCTTCTTAAGTATTGTTGGAGCTGCATTTATCCAAGTACATGAAAAATATTCCATCCCTCACATTTCTGACTTGTGTGTTATAGATGGCAGAAAGAGTTTAGCAAAACTGGAATTAAATTGCTCAGAGCTGAATACTTGGCCTCTGACCTGCTCCTGTGGCCACAGTAATAATGTGGCTTTTCTGGTTAAACGGTTCATCAATTGTTGATGGTAGAGGAAAACTCAACATCAGGAGTGCTCTTGAAGTTAAGAGGCAATGGTGGTCTTGATGTGGATGGTCATTACCTGGCACTTAGGTACTTGTGATACAATTGTTATTTTCTATTTAGCAGCCCAAGCGTGAAAGTTATCCAGCTCTTTGAGCAAGTGTGCATGGTCAACTTCATTAACTGAAGAGCGCTGAATGGAACTGCAAATTACATTAGTAACATCCATCTCTACGTCTGATTTAATGATGGTGAGAAAGGCATTGAAGAATACTTGGTGATAGTTGAGCCCAGGGCACAATCCTGAGGAACTCCTTCAGCAGTGTCCTGAGCCTGAGGTTATAGACTTCCAATAACATCTTTTTTGTGGCAGATATGAGTGGAGTTTTTCCCCTGATTGTCCAGATTTCATTGACTTCAGATTTACTTGGACTCCTTGCTTCCGCACTCAGTCCAACGCGGCTTTGACGTCACCCTCACCCCACTTCTGGGAATCAGTAGCTTGGTCTATGCTTGGATCATGCCCGTGATGAGTTTTGGAGCTGAGTGGTCTTGGGGGAGCACAAAATGAGTTTCAGTGAACAGCTTATTGGCGAGTACAGCATGATGGCATTGCCAATGACCACATTGCTGGGTAGATCTCAGTTGGCTAGACGTAGACATAGAACAGTACAGCACAGGAAGAGGCCCTTTGGCCCACAATGTCTGTGCCGAACAAAATGCCAAATTAAACTAATCCCTTCTGCCTGCACATGATCCATACCCCTCCCTTCTCTGCATATTCATGTGTCTGTCTAAAAGCCTCTTAAACGCCACTATCATATCTGCTTCCACCCCCACCCCTGGCAGCCCGTTCCAGGCACCCACCACTCTCTGTGTAAAAAACTTGCCCTGCCCATCCCCTTTAAACTTTCCCCTTCTCATCTCAAAGCTACGCCCTCTAGTATTTGACATTTCTACCCTGGGTAAAAGATTCCGGCTGTCTACTCTATCTATGCCTCTCATAATTTTATAAACTTCTATCGGGTCTCCCCTCAGCCTCCGACGCTCCAGAGAAAACAACCCAAGTTTATCCAACCTCTCCTTATAGCTTATACCCTCTAATCCAGACAGCATCCTGGTGAACCTCTTCTGCACCCTCACCAAAGCCTCCACTTTCTTCCTATAATGGGGCAACCAGAATTACACATAATACGTCAAGTGCGGCTGAACCAAAGTTTTGCATAATTGCAACATGGCTTCCTGCTTCTTGTACCCTTAGTGATGAAGGCAAGCATGCCATATGCCTTCTTTGCCTCTCTATTTACTTGTGTTGCCACTTTCAGGGAGGTATGGACCTGGACTTGAAGATCCCTCTGTATTTCAATGCTGTTAGGGGTCCTGCCATTAACTGTATAATTTTCTCTTATATTTGACCTCCCAAAGTATAACACCTCACATTTGCTCAGATTAAACTCCATCTGTCATTTCTCTGCCTATAATGGTAACCAATCTATATCCTTCTGTATCCTTTGATGACCTTATTCACTGTCCACAACACCACCAATTCTTCTGTCATCTGCAAACTTCCCAACCAACTCATCTACATTTTCGTCCCAGTCATTTCATCCATGTCCACAAACAACGGAGGTCCCAGCACTGATCCCTGCAGAACACCTCACTTTAGGAAGGATGTCGAGGCTTTAGAGAGGATGCAGAGGAGGTTTATCAGGATGCTGCCTGGACTAGAGGGCATGCGCTATCAGGAGAGACCGGACAGCTTGGGCTCTTTTCTCTGGAGCAGCAGAGGCTGAGGGGTGATCTGTCGGACGTGTATAAAATTATGAGGGTCATAGATAGGGTGGACAAGCAATATCTTTTTCCCATAATTGAGAGATCCAATACCAGAGGTGATGCATCTAAGGTGAGAGGTGGTAGGTTCAGAACAGACGTGAGGGGTATGTTTTTTACTGAGAGAGTGGTGGATGCCTGGAATGCGTTGCCTGATAGGGTGGTGGAGGCAAACTCATTGGGGGCTTTTAAGAGGGGCTTGGATGGGCACATGAATGAGAGGAAAATAGAGGGATATGGGCATTCTGTAGGTGGGGGGAATAGCTTTGTCAGCACAACATTGTGGGCCGAAGGGCCTGTTTTGCACTGTACTGTTCTATGTTCTACGTAACACCACTGGTCACAAATCTCCAGCCAGAATATTCACAACATACATAGCCTTTGTTGTAGCCAGTACATCCAACCATTCTTGACATTTATTTACTTAGTTTTTGTGATACTGGGAAGAGTAGCACTTATTGCTCATCTCTAATTGCTCTTGAGGTATCACCTTGAACCCTCTGGTGAAGGTACTCCCACAATGCTTTAGGGTGCAGCCGCTGACCTGTTCTTTTAGGTGGCTGTTCTTGTTGCAATTCTTGGAGATGATAATGACTTTGAACATCATTTATGGTTGTTTTGACAATCTGTTGTTGTTGTCTCCCATCTTCACGCTCTCCTTCCCCCACCGTGCTCCACCTACTGTTTTCCCCCTTTCCTCTCTCTCTCTCTGTCTGCCTCCGTCTATCATTCACCTGCCACCGTCTTCGAACGCCACCCCCACTCTCCTCCCCTCCCCGGCACTACCTGCCTGTCATCTTACACCCCTCCTCAGTCCACCAATCACCTCAGAATCCTTTCTCGCCACTCCCCTTCTCCTCTCTATACCGGCCGTCTCCCCTCTCCCCTCTCAGTCCTGATGCAGAGTCTCGACCCGAAACGTCGACAATTCCTTTCCCCCCCACAGATGCTGCTCGACCCGCTGAGCTCCTCCAGCAGATTGTTTGTTGCTCCAGATTCCAGCATCTGCAGTCTCTTGTGTCTCTGTTGTTGGAGATGGTCATTGAGGCAGCACGGTAGTGTAGCGGTTAGCATAATGTTTTACAGCACCAGCGACCCAGGTTTAATTCTGCCGCTGTCTGTAAGGAGTTTGTACGTTCTCCCAGTGTCTGCGTGGGTTTCCTCCGGGTGCTCCGGTTTCCTCCCACATTCCAAAGACGTACTAGTTAGGAGCTGTGGGCATGCTGTGTTGATGCCAGAAGAGCGGCGACACTTGCGGGCTGCCCCCAGAACACTCTCAGTAACAGAAAAAGACGCATTTCACTGTGTGTTTCGATGTATATGTGACTAATAGATAAATATCTATATCATTGCCCAGTACCTGTGAAGCATGAATAACTTGCCATTCGTCAGTCCCGGTCTAAACGTTGTCTAGGTTTGACTACTCATGGGCACAGACTCTTTCATTTTCTGAGGAGTGGCAATTTGATTTTAACATTGTGCGATTTTCAGCAAACATTCCCACTTCTGACCTTGTGATTGAAACAAGGTCATTGAGGAGCAGCACAGAACAACTGAACCAGGTGAAGTGAATTGAATAGGCTGAAGCCTTTGTCAGTGGGACATAGCTGGTGGCTGAAATGGATCATCCACTTGGCATTTCTAGCTGAGGGTGGTTGAAAATCCTCAGCCTTGCGTTTGCACTGTAATGCTGGGCCCCACCGTCACTGAGGATGGGGGTGATCTTGGAGCCTCTTCCTCCGATTAATTATCTAATTGTTTACTGTCGATCGTGACTGGCTGTGGCAGAACAGCAGAACCATTGGTTATGGACTGAATATTGCTGACTATATTGGACTGTTTCTGCAAAAGAATGTGCTTGTAGATCAGCGCACTTCAACATTCCTTAAAAACACAGGAAGATAGGTGCCCTGGTTTGATGGTAATGACAGAGAGAAATCAGGCCCCGTGGTTGCAAACTGGGATGGAATACACTTTTGCTGCTCAAGCTGGCCCTTAGGTGCCCAGTTTTGAACTTTTGGAATTGTTCTAAATATCCCTGATTTTGGCACAATAGAAGTTTCCACATAAAAGAGGGCATGGCTTTAAAGTAATGGGTGGGAAGTTCAAGGGAGATATCAGAGGAAGGTCTTTTACCCAGAGAGTGGTTGGGGCATGGAATGCGCTGCCTGGGGTGGTGGTGGAGGCAGGTACATTGGTCAAATTCAAGAGATTACTCAATCAGCCGATGGAGGGATTTAAAATAGAGGGATATGTGGGAAGAAGGGGGTTAGATAGTCTTACGCGAGGTTTAAAGGTCAGCACAACATTGTGGGCTGAAGGGCCTGTATTGTGCTGTACTGTTCTATGTTCTATGTTCTATAATATGATGGATGAGACCTTTTTCCTTTCAAGGAATGTGCTCTGGTCACTCCTACAGTTTTGTCATAAACAGCTGCATTAGCAACATGTGGATTGGTAATTTAAAGGTCATGTATTCTTTTCTGTTGTTTATAGACCCAGGCTGGCAGCAGTATCCTTCGGAGCCGGCTTTTCTTTTGCTTTTCTCGGAGCTTGTTCCATATGCTGCTTGTTTTGAGATGCAGATTCATAGAGTCACAGAATCATACAACACAGAAACAGGCCCTTTCGCCCATTAAGTCCTTGCCAACCATCAACTAACCACCCATTTACACGAATCCAACATTAACCTACCAACCTGCGCACCTCTGGGATGTGGGTCAAAACCGGAGCACCCAGACGTGTCGACACAGACAGCACCTGAGGTCAGGATTGAACCCATGTTTCTGGCGCTGTGAGACATCAGCTCTACCAGCTGTGTCACGTGCTGCCCATCTCAGGGGTGCAATAGGAGGTAAGCAGCAGGAGAGTTCCTTGGCCGTGTTTCCTTGATGCTATGAGACATGAAGGAGCCCACAGTTAATCTTGTGGAGCCCCAGGTCTGCTCGGTAATGGTTGTGCCATCAACCCTCATGGGGGTCTGTCAAGTAAGTGCTATAGGACCACTCCAGAGATATTAATAAAGGCATCTGGAATGCTGGCTAGGATGTATGATTAAGGAAAGTAGATTGCATTCCAAACAAACTCATCTCCAAACCCCGAGACCTAGGACGCTGCAGCCCCCCTGATGGTGAGAAAGGCATTGAAGAATACTTGGTGATAGTTGAGCCCAGGGCACAATCCTGACGAACTCCTTCAGCAGTGTCCTGAGCCTGAGGTTATAGACTTCCAATAACATCTTTTTCTGTGGCAGATATGAGTGGAGTTTTTCCCCTGATTGTTCTGACTTCATTGACTTCAGATTTACTCGGACTCCTTGCTTCCACACTCAGTCCAATGCTTGACTTCCTGACCAGCAGACCGCAATCAGTAAGGATAGGTGACAGCATCTCCTCTATGATTATCCTTGGCATTGATGCCTCACAAGGCTGTGTACTCAACCCCTTACTATACTACCTATACACGCACTCTGTGGCCAAGTTCTGCTCTAACTGTATTTACAAGTTTGCAGATGACTCCACTGTAGTGGGCCAGGTCTCCAACAACAATGAGATGGAGTACAGGAAGGCTGTCTGCCTAGTGGCATGGTGTCCTGACAACAACCTCTCCCTCAATGTCAGCAAAGCAGAGGAGCTGGTCATGGACTTCAGGAAGTGGGGTGGAGTTCACGCCCCTGTCTGTATTGCTGGTGCTAAGGTGGAGATGGTTGAGAGCTTCAAGTTCCTAGTTGTAAAGATCATAAGACATAGGAGCAGAATTAGGCCATTCAGCCCATCGGGTCTGTTCAGCCATTCGATCATGGCTGATTTATTTTTCCCTCTCAACCCCATTCTCCTGCCTTCTCCCCATAACCCTTGACAGCCTTGCTAATCAAGAACCTATCAACCTCCACTTTAAATACACCCAATGACTTGGCCCCCACAGCCGTCTGTGGCAATGAATTCCACAGATTCTCCACCTTCTGGCTAAAGAAATTCCTCCTCATCTCAGTTCTATTCTGAGGCTGTCATCGGGGACATGCTAAATTTCTTTAGCCTTTTGAGGAAGTATAGGTGTCAGTATGCTTTCTCGGCTGTATTATTCATATGGCTGGACCAGGACAAATTGTTGGTGGAGGACTAGAGAACAGCCAGTGTTGTTCCTCCGTTTAAGAAGGGTAATGGAGACAAACCAGGAGATTATAGGCTGGTGAACTTTACATCAGTGGTAGGGAAATTACTGGAAAAGGTTCTTAGGGATAGGCTCTACTCACATCTGGAAAACATTGAGTTATTAAGGATAGCCAGCATGGCTTTGTGCAGGGGAGGTCATGTCCTACAAACTTGATTGCATTTTTTGTGGAGGTGGCGAAGAAGATTGATGAGGATAGGGCAGTGGATTTTGTGTAAAGCCTTCAACAAGGTCCCTCATAGTAGGCTGATCCAGAAGATTAAGGCACATGGGATCCATGAAGACTTGGTAGGTTGGATACAAGATTGGTATGGACATGAAAGACAGAGGGATGTTATTCTGACTGGAGGTCTGTGACTAGTGGTGTTCCATGAGGATCAGTGCTGGGACCTTGGTTGTTTGTGGTAAATATAAATGATTTGGACAAAAATGTAGGTGGGCTGATTACTAAGTTTGTAGACAACACTAAAACTGGCAGAGCTGTGGATAGTGAGGAAGGTTGTCAAAGGATTCAGCAAGATATAGACCAGTTGAAAATATGAGTGAAGAAATGGCAGTTGGGGTTTAATCTGGACAAGTGTGAGGTGTTGCACTTTGGGAGGTAAAATGCAAGAGAAAAGTATACAGTAAATGTCAGGACTCTTAAGAGCATTGATGTGCAGAGGGATCTTGGGGTACAAGTCCATAACTGCCCGAAAGTGACAACACAAGTAGATAAGGTGGTAAAGAAGGCCTACGGCAATCTTGCCTTCATCAGTCGGGGCGTTGAGTATAAAAGTTGGCAGGTCATGTTGCAGCTATTTAAAACTTTGGTTGGGTCACATTTGGAATATTGTGTGCAGTTCTGGTTACCTCATTACAGGAAGGATGTGGAGGCTTTGGAGAGGGTGAAGAAGTTCGCCAGGATATTGCCTGAATTACAGAGTTTTAGCTAAAAGAAGTTGGATTGTTTTCTCTGGAGGTTCAAAAGCTGAGGGATGACCTGATAGAATTATATAAAATTACAAGTGGTGTAGATAAGGTAGATAGTCAGAGCCTTTTTCCCAGAGTGGAAATGTCAAATACTAGAGGGCATAGCTTTAAGGTGAGAGGGGGAATGTTTAACGGAGATTTACGAGGCAAGTTTTTTTTACACAGAGAGTGGTAGGTACCTGGAATGCTAGCAAATATGACAGCAACATTTAAAAGGCATTTAGACAGGCACATTAACTTACAGGGAATGGAGGGATAGAGATCATGTGCAGGCCATTGAAATTGGTATCACATGTTAGCACAGACTTCATGGGCCGAAGGTGTAATGTTCTGTGTTCTATGTACTCTCCATGTCCAGTGCAGTGAATACAGCTAAATATTTTGACTGGAAGGCAAGTTGAGAAAATTGTATTGAATTTCTTGCTCATGCTTTTCCTTATATCTTTTTTTTTCTCATTATAGATCATCGGGACAATCCCTCTGATGTCAAACCCTACAGTGCCATCTAATCAAAATGCAGGTGGGACTCAAGGCATCCAAGTACAACCAATTACCCCGCAGCTACTGACTAATGCCCAAGGTCAGATCATTGCCACAGTGATTGGAAATCAGATCTTGCCAGTAATCAACACACAGGGAATTACACTGTCACCCATAAAGCCAGGCCAGCAGGTAAATACTTTCCTCTCCCATTGCAGTTCATTTGCCTGCCATGAGTCATACCAAAGCAGAAAAAGATGGAAAGATATAAGGATCAAAGTACAATTTTTAATCTGTCCTCTAAAATAATCCTAGTATACAAACATAGTCATTTGTTTACTGAAAGAAAGCCATAAGGAAATCTGATGAGTTAACTAATGAAATTGTGGGATACCACAATTGTGGAACTGTTCAATGTTGTAGCTGAACAGCCAGGGAAACTGGACTAATTATAAACTGATCTCCAAATAAAGACACCAACAGTAAAACTAACAATGCCACAAACCTGCGCTGAAGTCAGCTATCTCAGGACAAATAATACGATGCTATGAACAGGTAATGAGATGTATTGGCCAGCAAATGGAGTCAAAGTATCACAAATATTTTTTAAAGTGGACTCATTTACTCATAGGCTGTTGACGATAATGATCTAATTTAGTGGCTTCATTGCTGCAAACAAGCAATCCCCTGTGATTTGTATATATTTCAATGTCCTCAGAGGCAGAGTTAGCTGATCGTCACCGAGGTTGCTGATGACCTGGTCTGTTCTGTGAATTCAAATGGAGTTCACAATTAAAGAGCTTGACTGAAGAAATAAAGGAATATATTTTTTTAAAATTGTTGATAAGTCAGTAATATTTGAGAGTCTTAATATCTACGGCGATGTGTAGGTTAAGCGGTTACCACATTAGGTTCCTTCAATGCATGCCTTAGACAGTAAGAGTTTACATTATGAGGTCCCATCTTCTGTACTTGCTGACTCTCTTGGCCATTATTTTCCAATACAAAGCATTGACAATCCATAGGTATGACCTTTTCAAGCTATTTCAGCCCTAATGTTAGTTCCTTATATGTTAGTAGAATTTCCATATATAGATATTTATTTGATAAATATCTGATCAGTGGGCAGGGACTGGTCTGGAAGGTGAGATTACTTGATATCTAGGATGAGCTAGCCTATTGGATGCAGAATTGTCTTGGTGGAAGGAGTGGGAGAGGAGGGTTATTTTTCAGAGTGGAGGCCTGTGACCAGTGGTGTGCCACAAGGATCGGTTCTGGGTGCCCTGCTGTTTGTCATATATATTAATGATTTGGATGAGAATGCAGGTGGCGTAAGTTTGCGGATGACACCAAAATTGGTGGTGTGGTGGACAGTGAAGAAGGTTGTCTAAGATTACAACAGAATCTAGCTCAACGAGGAAAGTGGGCAAAGGAATGGCTGATGGAATTTAACTCAGACAAGTGCGAAGTGATGCATTTTGCGAAGTTAAACCACGGCAGGACGTACACAGTAAATGACAAGGATCTGGGGAGTGTCGTAGAACAGAGAGACCTAAGGGTACATAGTTCTCTCAAGGTGACAACACAGGTAGAGAAAATGGTGAAGAAGCTTGCCTTTATCAGACAGGGCATTGAGCACAAGATTGGGACATCATATTACAGCTGTATAGGATGTTGGTGAGACCCCACCTGGAATACTGTGTGCAGTTCTGGTCACCGTACTATAGGAAGGATGTGATTAAGCTTGAGAGAGTGCAGAATGGATTCACAAGGATGTTGCTGGGACAGGAGGGCTTGAGTTACAAGAAGAGGTTGGGACTGTTTTCCCTGGAACGAAGGAGGCTGAGGGGTGACCTTATAGAGGTTTATAAAATCATGAGGGGCATGGATAAGGTGGATGGTCACAGTCCTTCTCCTAGGGTAGGGAAGTCTAAAGCTAGATGGCATAGGTTTAAGGTGAGCAGGGAAAGATTTAAAGGGGACCTGAGAGGCAAGTTTTTCATATAGGGGGTGGTGGATGTCTGGAACGCGCTGCCAGAGGAAGTGGTACAGGTGGGTACAATTACATTGTTTAAAATACATTTGCACATGTTCATGGGAAAGGAAAGGTTTAGTGGGAGATGGGCCAAATACAGACTAATCGGGCTAGCTCAGGAAGGCACCTTGGTCGTCATGGACGAGTTGGGCCAAAGGGCCTGTTTCTGTTTAAGTATTTTATTTCCTAGAGTCATATATAACTCTATGACTCAAGGAAATGAAATACTTAAATAATTTTACCAAAGAAAGCACATTAAAGTTCACGTACCCACACAATGTAATAGTGAAGATCAAGATTACATGTCCAATGAAAAGCTCTGTTACTGATCAGAGGTAAAATTTGCCACATTGACCTAGGTCTAAATCTCATTTACACCTTAATTTTCACACATTGTATTTCACCAACTTAACATTTTTACCTTCCTCTATCAGCATTTGTCAGTGAAAATCAGGAGAGAGCAGGTGGCTGCAGCTCATTGGTATACCTTTAAAGTTTAACTTCTATCTATGGCCCAATGTTCCCTGGCTTGAGAACAAATTGAGTGCCACTGGTAAAATTCAGGTAGAAGTCGGCAAATTTGAACTAACCTCACAAACACAAAATGCAATAGGTGCCGGACATCTGAAATAGTATCAGAAAATTTTGGAAGTGTTCAGCCAATCAAGCAACATCTGTGGAAAAAGAGAGTTAAGATTTCTGGTTGATGACTTTTTATTAGAAATAAATCCAGTGAGTGTTTTTAGTCATTTGGAGGCCAGAGAACCAATGTTTCGAGAGACATTTATTGTGACTCAAACATTGCAGTCAGACAGCCCTGCTTTACACTACAACTGAAGACATAATAATTTGTATCAGTCGTAGGAACATTTAAAATCCTTGATGCACCAGTGCATTCTTGTGTGTCAATTTTTACAACAATTTTAAGTGAGGAGCAGAAATTTTTAAATGCTGCATATGCTAAAAACTAAACAGAAAATGCTGGAAATACTCAGGCTGTATCTGTGGGAGGAGAAACAGAGACAATGTTTCTGACAAAAGGTCTCTGTTCTGTTTTTGGACAAGATTTTTTACTTTATAAAATGAAGGAATACAACAATGGTTATCCTAATTCAAGCAGACTGTAGTGTTTGAGATTTTATCATGCAAATCATACTGCAAAGATACTGAGTTATTTCGTAGGTGGTTTTCCAGCACAGTGGTTCTCTATCTCCTGTATTGTAAGGATTTAATAAATGTTATCATTGACAACACACGGTCACTAATCATGAGTCCATTAACAATTGCCCACTTCAGTTACCATTTGAGCTGCTGATCTGAAGTTCTGTTTGTATTTACAGCACCGACAGATGAGGCAGATATTTAGACAAACCCAACAGCCACATTGTTTCTGGAGTTTTGCCTTAGATGAATGAAGAACTGAGTGGAAAAAGAAATTAGCTGCCAGTTTCTTGCCACACAGCGTAATGGAGGAGATATTGGCATCGTAGTTCAGGTGTTGAGGTTTGGAACTAACTGATGACCTCACCCATGGAGGCTGTGGGGAAGGACAGCATTAGGACACATTCTTTAGGAGTTTGGATTTAGGTGATATAGAGAAAGCTTTGGTCCACTATTATTCTTGACCTGGTAATATTTAAATTCAGGAGAAAAGTAGATCTTGAATATGTAAAGTATAGTGGAGCAAAAAGTGTGGGTATTTGTGAAGGGAAGCCTCCCACTGCCTCATTCCCCAAGCTTCTGGATTCCATTCCATATACCAACTTCCCTGAAAATCATTTGAGGTTGAACCAGGATGTTCACAACTCCACCGTCGTGTTCTGACCATATATCCATCCCATAACTCAGATCACCCTTCCGCACAGCCACCACATCACCTACGTCTGCCTCAGATCAGTGGTTGAATTCCTCATCCATGCCTTTGCTACCTCTCGGCATAGTTACTCTAATTCACTGTTGTCAGACCTTCCACCTTCCATAAGTCTAAGATCATCCAAACTCTTTTAACCATGTCTTTAACTCTCATCAGGTATTGTTCATCCATCACTCCTGTGGTACCGACCAACATTGGCTTTCGGTTACATGGCCACCGTCCAGTCTACCTCTTCTTGTCCTATAACCCTTTGAGATCCTTGCGCTCCTTCAAGTCTTGCCCTTTGCACATTCTTATTGTCTCCACCATTGGCTGCCATGCATTCACCTGTTGAGGGCCTAAGTTCTAAACATCTTGGCTTCTCTACCTCTCTTCATTAAACTATTTGTTAAAGCTGACCTCTTTGAGTGTGTTGTCATCAGTGCAGATATGTTACTTATATTTGTTAATATTTCTGCAAAGTACCTTGCAAAGTTATACTTGGTTTTACTTTGCAGTTTAAATGAGGGTTGTTGTTGATATTCCTGACCACATTTTCCAGATCTTGTCTGTCTAATTGTGTGAAGGTTGATTACGTCCATTACATACCATCTCTCCTCCAACCATCCTGAGAGTCTGAGAATGTGAATCAGGCCAATAAGCTGAGAACACCATCAGAACGGGTACTACGTGTTGGGAGGAGTGATTTATTGGCCTGCTCCCACCACATCAAGCAACCCTCCCCACCATTATTTCAATGGGAGTGAAGGCAGAGTCTAATTCAATGGCAGGGGAGACTGGGTTCATTCAGAAGGAAGGCACATTGAACTTCACTCATTAGGAGGGCAGATTGAACCTCACTCTTTAGGTGGGCAGACTGAACAAACAGGGAAAGATGTGAGTTCCAAGCCCTCCTAATGTCTTGCTTGAGGCTCCAACATTCATCCAATGAACTAAGAATCTACACCAGAAGCAATGAATGGTTAATTGTGCCCCTCGGAGTGCACATAATATGTGGTAGCAGATTATCCACCTGTTATCCTGAAAGTCTGGGTCAGAGTAAATGCATAATGAGCATTCAATTATCCACTCTCCACCCAATCCAGTGTATCATGCAAGAATCAGGTGGAATTAAAATCATCTCCATCAAACAAAAAAATCTAGGTTTGAATTATTATATGGAATGAGCTGCCAGAGGAAGTGGTTGAGGCAGGTACATTAACAACATTTAAAAGGTACTTGGACAGGTACATGGATAGGAAAGGTTTAGAGGGATATGGGCCAAACGCAGGCAAATGGGACTAAACTAGATGGGAATCTTGGTCAGCATGGGCTGTATGATCAATATTACTGCTGGAATGTTATTCAACCTCTCATGCTTAATACAACATAGGCCCAAGTTAATTACAGTTCATTTTCACCCTGGATTTATTTTTTGAAATGTAAAGCCAAAAGGAAGCATTGATTCCAGTTAATGTGCAGATGTGTGTGAACTGACATTGCTCATCTTGTTCCTGCAGATCTCAATGTATTCTAACCTTTGGTTGTATGTTTGTGTGTTCTGCTTCCACTGCAGCAGCAACAGCATCCGCAGGTAGGCCAGGTGTCCCAGGCTAACCTTCTGCACATGGCACACGGGCAGTCCTCTCTCGCACAAAGCCCAGTGCGTCAGGCCTCTTCTTCTTCCTCTTCATCCTGTTCTTCTTCAGTTCTGAGTGTTGGACAGTTAGTCAGCAGTAAGTAGGGGCTTCTCACGGCACAGTTTATTACCCAGCAGCTTCGTTCTCAGCCAAACACTGTGATGAGTTTATTGCACCTGGGTTCATGCTTCTTCCTAACAAAGTCTGTCCGGGTCAGCTCAGCTCTGATGCGATCTGCATAGAAAATCAAACTTAGAAGACTTTACAGAAAGTCATTAGAATCGGTCATATGTTACAATGATTGGCCATTAAAACATTCATATCAAAGGAAATTGGATAAGTCTTTGACTGGAATAATATGAAAGGGTATGGGGAAAAGAGGAAAATAGGATTAAAGTATGCTTCTCCATCTGAAGTGCAGGTATTTGGTGAGAAGGCTAAATGGTCAGTGCTTGAAGGTCTGTAATTCTAAGTAAGAAGTATCAATCTAAGGGCAAGTTGTAAGGAGAAAATTCAGCTCGAGTCTCAATAAAGCCCACCATTCAGAGGTTCTGCAAGTCTCACCCCATCGTGACTTTGACTGAAGATTGATGGAATTAACCACTTCCGTGATTTCTTTTGGGTTTCCACTAAGGTCATGGTGGCAGTGGCAGAAATAACAAAATGAAAACAGAGGAGGCCATTTAGCCTCTTGAGCCGACTTCATCATGGCTGATCCGGACTTCAATCTGATTTACCTGCCTTGGGTCCATTTCCCCTCTGTTACCTGACAAAACATCTGACAAACCTCAATAGTCCTAGCACCCAGAGCATTTTGAGGAAGAGATTTCAAGACTTCCACTAGCTTTGGTTTGGAGAGAAAGGACTTCCAGATTTTGCACCTTAAAGGCCTAATTTTAAAATTATTCCTTCTTGATCCAGATTCCCCCAGGGTGAGAAGCAACTTTTCTCGTAAGTACTCTGTTCCCCCAGGTAGAAATGTCAAACACCAGAGGACATACTGCTAAGGTTAGAGGGGGGTAAGTTTAAAAGCGACGTGAGAGGCAAGATTTTTACACAGGGAGTGATGGGTGCCTGGAATGCGTTACCAGGGATAGTAGTGGAGGCTGGCAGTTTGGTGGAGTTTAAAATGCTTTTAGATAGACACATGACTATGAAGGGAATGAGGGAAATGGATGGTAAACAGGAGGAGGACATTTAGTATAAATCAGTATCAAGATCAGCACAACATCACGGGCTGAATGGCCTGTCCCGTGCTGTACTGTTCTATGTTCTATGTAGTCACATAATATCCCATATTTCTATCTTTTAACAATTGCTGTGCCAGCGACACAGAACCTATCTCCCTGGTTTTACTAGTTCAGCCTCAGTTAAAATCTTTTCTGACTTCTCAATCAACGAGTTATCAATGTTAGTGCTTTAGCCATGGTGAACATCATCGGCGCAGCGAGTGGACCAATAGCACCACCTGCCTGATGACACTAGTGACAGGTACAAACCAGATCATGGGCAGACCCCATTTGTTTTGCAAACAACAAATACTCAACAATAAGCAGATTATCACTTGAGATATCTAGGATCTCCTGTACAGAATTGATTTATTAGATAAACATTAACCTGCACAGAATTGATTTATTAGATAAACATTAATTAGTAGAGGCACAGCAAGGTTTGGATATGGGGCATGAAGCACCCACTGCAATCAATAAGGTTTGTCAGGGACAATAATCAGAGGCACTAACATTATTTCCTGTTTTTAGATTGGCCGCAGTGTTACACTACTTAGGCCACTGTACCTCTGGGGCTGCTTTAAGTAAAAATGGTTCCTGCCCAACTCGAAGCCTGAAAATTGAGCCAGACCATTACAAAATTTTTAAAGCAATTCTTGGCTCAATGGTGGCTCTCAACCTTCAGTGAGAATGTCATGGGGTTCAAATCCCACCCCAAAGTCTCAAGAAAAAACTTTCAGAAGCGCCACATTTTGGATGGACTGTTTAACCAAGATTTCAACTGCATCTCTGGTGGATGTGAAGGATCCAACAACACTATTGGAAGATTAGCAAGGGAACTTTCCTGCAATCCTGGCTAATTAAATAGTTTTTAGTGAAGACCAGTCATATCATGATTAATTAGTTTATTTATACTTCTTTCTTAGCCTGTATCTTTTAACTCAGAAGCTTACGAAAAATTTCAAATCTCCCCAATATGTAAATTTGAACAGCCTGATGTGAAGATAAATTACAATCAGCAAGCTACTCAAATATCAGTAGTAGTTTAATTATTGTTAAGCTAACCAGAAATAGCTCAATTAAACAGTAAAAATATAGACTAAAATTTTAAAACACCAGAGTTTTGATTTGTTTGATGTTTTGAAATGGGGCCTCACTTGACAGGAGTATGAAATGGAGGAATTGAAATTGAGGTCACTGTTTAATTTGTAATGCGAGGAAACTGGAATTGCACAAGTGGAGCTCTGTCCTATCCAGTCAATAGTCCAACCTTCATTAGCCCTGTCTTCCTTTTACTCTATATTGTTTCATTGTGCCCTCTGTTTCCTGATTTTGTCATTTTCCTTTTTATGCTACCTGACATAATCCAATCTCTTTGTTCTATATTTCATTTTTGTTACTTAATAGTTTAATGCATCTGATTTGCTTGAATGCTCTTGCCTCTCTATTCCCACAACGAATTTAGGGACATTGCACCCAAATTAGACTCAGGAGGGGGTATTTTTGTCTGCTTGCAGCAAATAGAGCAGAGATTGGCATAACCATGTGCACAAGATCAATCACCAATGTGAAGGTGCAGTATTGCTTATCCACGCCCCTCTTTTGCTGAAACTTTCTTTTATGCTTTTGTTACCTCCAGAATCCAGTTTGCTTCCCACCATGCACCCTGAATAAATCTGACCTTACGTAAAACTCTGGTGGTCATATCCTGACTTATACCAAGGCTTCATGAATAACAGAACAGAAGATGTTCTTAAAGCTGGTACTATTTTAGCAAGTGCACAAAATCTTTATTCCAACTCAAAACCCAGATACATGCACACAAAACACTGTGGATGTTAGAAATCTGGTGGGCAACATCTGTGGAGGGGATGTTTGAATGTTCACCTGCTAAAGATGGGTTAGCCGCTTTGGTCTTTTTCAACAGGCACCACAGGGTTTCTCTTTCCGTTCTCCCATTTCAATGGTGTTTTTGAGCTGCATTTTATTTTTTCTTCCAACCCGAAGTTGTAACAATTTTTTCACCTGTTTCTTCTCTCACCACTGCAGGCTGAAACCTGTTTCCTCAGTCTTTCTCTTTGTACTTGTTAGGTCTTTTATTCCTTCAACCATTCCACCCCTTCCCCCCCAACTCTAGTCATTAAGTCACATTCAAACCCACTCTGCCTCCAGCCCTGTCACTTTTACACCTCATACACATTATGATTTAAGTACCATTTTTCATACAAAAGGGCACTGCTGTAATGCTAAGGTGCCTGGAGCCTTCAATAAAGTGATGATGTTACAGTATTGTCACTGTGCATGTAATAGCTCACACCTAATAAGTCAACACTTCCACAAGTAGATCTATACATTGCAGGTAGTTCAGTCAGTGCTTATCTACTGGTGCTCCCTTTCAAATTATAGTAAATGAACAAAATAAATGAACAATGCAGTAAGTATGGCCTAGAGCTCTATGTGTGCTTGTAGCTTAATCTACCTAGGTACACTGGCTGCTTTTACAGGCATTTTATGTGTGTGTATCTGTGTTTTAGTCGATGTGGTCTTTTGTTTTTGGTTTATGCATGCCCGTGTGGATATGTGTGCTTGTGTGTAAGTGTGTGTCTGTGTACATGCGCATGTGCACCATGACACCATGTTTTGAACTGTTCCCACTGGAAAGGCAGAGGTGTTCTTCTTGTTAGGCAGTCCCTGGGGATCGAGGATGACTTACGTCCACAGTTTTGTGGATTCTGAGGTGCTTGATGTGGGAACCACAGACCCTTTCACTGATGGGACTGGAGATGGTTCACTAGGCAGATGGATGGGTAGTTTGTGATGTGATGCACTCTTTCTACTGCCTGTGTTGGGATCCTGTATGCTCCTGATACACGGCCAAAGAAAACTGGAGAGAGTGTAAAACATGCAATCAGTGCCGCTCCTTTATATCCTCCCCTCCTACCAAGTAGGAACAGTTAAACCCAGCCCTCCTGTCTATTTGTATCTATGCATGTAGGTGGCCATGTGTGTCTGTATGTATTTACATGTGTATATCCCTGTATGTTTACTCCCTGATTCATTGACACACTTTGTTTACGCACTCACTGCAGATCCTCAAACAGCAGCCAGTGAAGTTGATGGAGTGAACCTTGAAGAAATTCGTGAGTTTGCAAAAGCATTTAAAATTCGACGTCTGTCTCTTGGTCTGACACAGACGCAGGTTGGACAGGCCTTAAGTGCCACTGAGGGACCAGCATACAGCCAGTCTGCCATCTGCAGGTAGCTAAGTACTTTGTGACTTTTGGAATTTGACCAGTATGCTTGGTGAGTGTGTCAAAACATGTTTAACTGCAACTTCTATCATTGCGATTCTGAACAATGCAATTGATGTCAACTGAAATAGGACATTATAAATGTTAACATTTAAGATATAACTTTTTTATGTTTATTAAAATAACTGAAATGTTTCTGTCAGAAGCAATGGTCTAGAAATTGGATCATGAAGCAGAGATGGTCAAATTAGTCCACTGGCCTTGTCAGTATAGCCCTGTATGTTCTCGGTAACATTCACAGCTTCATAGGTAATATCAGTTATATCTGTGACATGCCAAGGTAATATTCAAGATTGGAAGCAGGGAAAGTTGAGATGAAGAGGCCGCAGGGTAGCTAGCAGTAGCCTACAGTTTGAATGTAGAACAGGTGAGGAACACAACTTCTGGCTTCGCAGTGCAGAAAATTATTTTGAACTCGCAGTCCAGAAACAGATCAGCTTGCCACTGCTGGTCTTCAACACAAGCTTTCTCCGCTCTTTATTTCACTCAACCGACATAATCTTCTTTTCCTTCTTAGCATGTGATCAAGCAGCATCCCATTAAATGCATCCATGCTATTCACCTTAAGTAGTCCTTCTGATGGTCAGTTCCATATTCTGACCACCCTCTAGATAAATGATTTCTTTCTGAATTCCCAACTTTCATTTTTGATGATGGGTTTCCGCGTTCACCTTAAGGACCTTTGACTAGGTCACGTGTCAACAAAGTTTGCCAAGTTCAAGGAGCACCAACTTCTGCTGCAGATGCTAAAGGAAATGATAGGACTGTTGTATGTTCGTAAGGCCAAATACCGTGATAGCCATGTCAACTCTACATCACCCAAGATGGTGTGATGGATGTATTTCCAATGTTGATATGTATCTAAGCTTATCCTTTGCAAAACAGATCACTTCGTAGGCTTGTTGGTGTCGCCACTTACCAAGATAGACAGAGGTAACAGAGATGGAGCTATCAACAAAACATTCTTGAATACGGACAGTCAATTCTCAACAGCAATGAGTGGTACACTATTTTATCACAGTCATAGCACACGGTACATGCAGATCTTTTAGGTATCCTTTCACTATATACAAAGTGTCCCCTTTAAAAGGAAATGACCCCATACAAACTATCAATTATTTCCTTATATAAATTTATAGAGAGGTTAAATATTGTCATTTTTCAACTCAAACAGGTATAAATTCAATCTTCTCCATCAACCACCTGAATCTATAAGGTCTCTTTGGTTGGAAAGCTGCCATTGTTGTCCCTGAAATGCCCACTCCAAATGCCCTCAATTCTGATGGGTCATCTCCATCTGCAGATCACAGCTCAATGGCTGCATCATAGGACCAGTCCTGTATTCAAACCCGGATTTATCCTGCACGTCATGTTCTCCGTCTCCATCTACTTGGGTATCAAATCCCTGCACTGGTTGGTCAACATACACTTTCGGCATTTGTCACACATTTTCACCATCTATTTCCTGACTCCCAGTACTTTTACAGTCTCCCCAGAGCTCTGTGTAAACAATCCTCCACGACCTGTTGGTCAGAGCATTCTCATATTGGCCCTACCTGAAACCATCTCTCCTGACCTTGTGACCTGTGCCACCCTTTCTGGGTCCTCTTTTTTTCCCCTCCAACTGCCTTTTCAAGTTAGGCTGCACCTCACTCAGCAGTGCCTGTGACCAGAGATATGCTGGTAACTCAGGCAAGGAACTGTGGTGGAGTGTGGGGTAGTTCTGTCTCTGAACAGAATAATGGTAGCTGATATATGAACCACTGGGACCCTTTGTCCAATAGCTGGTGTGCTGTTGTTTCCTTCATTGCTCAGGCAGACCATTCAACCTCCCTGCTAGATGCTGGATGGTATGCAGGTGTTAAACTATGCCAGGTTCCATTAGAAAGGAGGAACATGACAAACTGTGCCGACCTGAACTGTGGACCATTACTGGAAACCAGTTCCCTCCCCCCACCCCCAACCCCGAAGCCCATGTGTTACAAAAACTGACCTTTAGAGGTGTGAAACCTGACTGGCAATACTCCTCAAAGTCAAGTTTATTGTCCTATGCACAAGTACATGTGTGCACAGGTGCAATGAAAAACTTACTTGCAGCATTCACAGGCACAGAGCATCAGATAAGCAGCATTCACAGGAAAAACATAAATTAAACAGAAATTATATGCAATTTTTACAAGAAAGAACACAATTAAGATAAGATATCTTCATTAGTCACATGTACATCAAAACACACAGTGAAATGCATCTTTTGCGTAGAGTTTTCTGGGGGCAGCCTACAAGTGTTGCCACGCTTCCAGCAGCAACATAGCATGCCCACAACTTCCTAACCCGTACGCCTTTGGAATGTGGGAGGAAACCGGAGCACCTGGAGGAAACCCATGCAGACACGGGGAGAACGTAGAAACTCCTTACAGACAGCAGCCGGAATTGAATCCAGGTTGCTGACGCTGTAAAGCATTACGCTAACCACTACACTACCATACCTGCCCAATGAAAACACAATCCTAACCACTTCAAGTGGGTATCAGCCAAATGGTCCTTTCCCAATGAGAAGAAGTCAATATGCACCCTGCTGGAAGGAATGAGCTGAGGCTTGAAGTTCTGACACATTGAGCAAGACACCAGATTTTCAATGCCCTGATAAATCTTGACCAGTACTCTGTCAGCCTCTCTCCCATATGCAGAACAGGAACACCCTTCAGCATGACACCTAAAGGACATTCAGAACCACCACCCAGTGCCCCACTTCAGACAACCTTGCTGGCAGTTTGATCTGGGCTCATCAGATGGACTCTTGACCTCACAATCTACCTTGTTTGACCTTGCACCTTACTGTCTACCTGCAATGCACTTCCCTGTAGCTGTGACACTTCACTCTGTATTCTGTTATTGTTTTTACCCTGTACTACCTCCATGCACTGTGTAATGAATTGATCTGTACGAACGGTATGCAGGACAAGTTTTTCACTGTACCTCAATACAAGTGACAATAATAAACCAATACCAATGCCAATACTCACTCCCACTCCATCCAAATAAGATATTTTCATGCGACTACCCGAAAGGAACTTCTCAACAGATGGCCCTAGAAAACTGTCAACAGCCTGCTGTTGACAAATGTCCTGTACCAAATTGTTTGTTGCCTCCTCATAAGGCAGCCATGCCAGTCCACCCACTGCACCCCTCTGCTTCCATTGCAAGACTCGATAGAGTAATCCAAATGCAAGACAGCCATTGTTACAGTCATGCAGTAGCAATGGCCAACTTTGGCCCAAAGATTCCCACTGGCCATTTACAGTCCATGACCAGGGTGAAGCTGGAATGGTTTCTGCAAGTTGTAATGAGCCAGAGATGACTCAGTACTAATCGTTGCTCACTTCACTGGAGCTGATGTACCTTCTGCTATATCCCAGAGCCACGTCACACTTTGTGTGTTAACCTGTGACGGGAACTCAATATGTGGCCAGATACGGAACAATGTAGAATAATATTGAAGCATCCCCGTGGAAAAAGCAATTCTCAGTAATGTTAGTAGGGTCTCTAGTATCCAGCACTATCACCACCTTTTCCTGGACAGGTCTCTGCATATTCCGATCAATTCTGAATCCCAACTTCAAGGCTGCATAAATGCACAAATATTCTACTTCAGCCATATATTCTGTTCCTCTGGCATCTTTAAGTATTCTTTGAACTCTGTGGAGTGTGAATCTCATCTTGATGCATAGCTACCTAGGGATCCCTTGCAGCATTTTATCCATTGCAGACTGACTTAATTCAATACGGGAACTTGGTGTCGATTCACATCGCCTTGCACATATCAATGGTCAGGTAGCTTTTACTCACTGAGTCCACATTCAACTGCAGGTAAACAGATCCAACTTGCTCAGGCACTGAGATCATGTCAACTCCGCAAGTAAATTTTGCCATGTCGGAGTGAATACCGCTCATCATCAACAGTTCTGGTGACCTTAGGTTCCCACAATAACTGAGCACCTTTTTCTACCTTGAGGACCTCTACCATTGCGGTAGCCAGGACACTATGTTGGACTTCCACCAAAAGCCCATTTTCTTCTAATTTGTACAGGCCTTACTCCTACTAGGAGTGTAAAGACATGGAGAACTGGTTCAGCTAATAACATGAGACTCGGTTCCTGCACAAAGGTAAATAGAGGTCTTGAAACCAATAATGCCACTACATAAGTCAGGAAAAGGTGCTCATACTGAGTCAAGAGAGGCCCACAAATGCCATGCCAATATTGTGGATCACTACCAGTCGGTACTTCCCCATCTGAATCTGCTGTCTCGTGTAATCAATTGTCATCATTAGCAGCTTCCTTGGCATGCTTTTGTATTGGACAGTGCATGACAATTCACCCGGAATATGCAAGACCTCCCCAACATACATCTACTGGATAGTCCTGCAGTCCATCAAAGGAGTCGTGCTTACAACTGCCCTTGTGTATTGCAACCCATCAATAAGCAATCCACACCCACGTCAATCACCATTTTTGCTGGATGACCATTTATCATAACTGTGACTTTTTAATAACCAAAATGTTGCAACTGTTCGTAGATCCACCGGCATCTCACATGTCTCTGGTCGTTCCATCAGCAACAGTAGGGGCTTCCTCTTTTTTTGTGTGACTGCATTATTCGGTTCTGTATCCTTCCTTGGGATCTTGATGGTGGCCTTCACTGTCAGGGAGTGCATGTTTCCAGTCCTCGGATATACAGGGAAAATAGCTGAACCACTCATATTCTTCAAAGTGCCCAATAAGTTCACCACATCTACTGCCTGTTGTCTTCATGGCCTGACCTAAACAACTCTGTTATCTATTACCTGCACGTTGGATCATTTACTTGCTACTCCCTCTAACAGCAATATCCCAAGCTCAATACCAAAGTAGTGTCTGTAAGCCCTTTGGTGTTGCTGCTTACTAAGGCAATTAATGGAGGTAAAACTATAAACAAAACCTCCTTTATTGAAGATCATCTCTCAACTAACAGCAGCAATGGTGCATTAACGTATCAGAGTCATACTACATGGTGCATACAGTTCTTTTCTTGAAGATACACCTACACCATGCACACTATGTTAGGAATGCCATATGGTTTCAGGCTTTTCAAGGAAAAATAATTATTTTGGCAGTACACTGACATTTTCAAACTTCTACGGAGAAGGCAGTCTACAACAGGGGTGTTCTCACTGGCGGTGGTAGATGCAGCAACACAGGCATTGACCATCCTAACGATCATTAAGCACTTCAGCGGCTTGCAAGCGTGCACATGACTTACGCAATAAGCATTTGTTTAAAATATTTTCTAGACTTACAAACTAACATTTTCTGATAAATGCATGAGGACACCTGGATCCCTCAGAATCTCAGTCCAATACCAGAGGGCATGCATTTAAGGTGAGAGGGGTTAGGTTCAGAACAGACGTGAGGGGTACGTTTTTTACCAAGAAACTAGTGGATGCCTAGAATGTGTTGCCTGATAGGGTGGTGGAGGCAAATTCGTTGGGGGCTTTTAAGAGTGGCTTGGATGGGCACATGAATGAGAGAAAAATGGAGGAATATGGGCATTCTGTAGGTAGGAGGGAATAGCTATGTCGGCACAACATTGTGGGCCGAAGGGCCTGTTCTGTGCTGTACTGTTCTATGTTCTATGTTCTAACTCTGCACTTTTTCGTCATTTGGATAAAACACTAATTCTTTATTTTTCCTGCAAAAATGGACGTTCTCACGTTATACTCCATTCGCCAAACCTTTACTCACTCAGTTAACCTATTACCTTTGTAACCTCCATACATTCTCTTCACAACTTAATTTCCCAGCTACCTTTGTGTTATCAGCAAATTTAGCAACCATTCATACAGTACCTTCACCCAAACCATTGATATAAATTGTAAAAGAGGTTGAGGCCCCAACACTAATTCTTGTGACACATCACTATTTACATCTTGCCAACTAGCAAAAAAGATGCATTTGTGCCTACTCTGTCTCCACTTAGCCAGCAAATCTTCTATCCATGTTAACATCTACCCAATGAGCTTAAATTTTCCACAATACCCTGTGATGTGGCACCTTATCAAATGTTTTCTTGTCTCATTGCTGGGAAAGTTGGTTTGGGAGAGGACGCTGATGTTGATTCACTTATCCTTCCAGTAACTATGGAGGATTTTATGGAGGTATATTTCCAGTATTTGAGATGTCTGTTGAAGGCAAATCAGTCTCAGAAGCCTACAGTACACCCCACATTACGGACCAGTTGCATTCCTAGAAAACCATCCATATCACGATTTTACGTAACATGAACCTTTGACCAAACTTGGCAATGCTTGCTACTTCTTTCACATTTTTGTGTTTATTTAGTTATTTTTTTCTCACATAAATTCCATATGAGTGAATTTTTATTCCATATCTCAAATTTTTTGGTTGTGATTTGTGAATTCCATAAGATTACTCGAACTGCCATAATGCAGGGGTCACCTGTACTCAGAGCAACTTAAGACACAGTCATTTTCTTACCTTTCCAGTTCTGATGACGAATAATTTCTCTGAGATGTTAGACCATAAGACGATAAGATATAGGAACAGAATTAGGCCATTCGGCCCATCGAGTCTGCTCTGCCATTCAATCATGGTTGTTTTTTTTCCAACCCGATTCTCCCGCTTTCTCCCTGTAACCCTTAACCCCCTTACCAATCGAGAACCTATCAATCTCTGCCTTAAATACACCCAATGACTTGGCCTCCATAGCCATCTGTGGCAATGAATTCCACAGATTCACCATCCTCTGGTTGAAGAAATTCTTCCTTATCTCAGTTTTAAAGCAACGTCCCTTTATTTTGAGGCTGTTCCCTTGGATCCTAGACTCTCCTACTGATGGAAACATCCTCTCCACATCCACTCTATCCAGGCCTTTAAGTATCTGGTAGGTTTGAATGAAATCTCCCCTCACACTTCTGAACTCCATCAAGTACAGGCCCAGAGACATCAAAAGCTCCTCATAGGTTAAGTCTTTCATTCCTAGGATCATTCTTATGAACCTCCTCTGGACCTTCTCCAGGGCCAGTACATCTTTCCTTAGATACAGGACCCAAAATTGCTCATAATATTGCAAATGTGGTCTGACCAATGCCTTATAAAGCCTCAGCATTACATCCTTGCTTTTTATGTTCTAAGATAAAATAAGATTTCCTTATTAGTCACATATACATCGAAACACATAGTGAAATGCATCGTTTGCGTAGAGTGTTCTGGGGGCAGCCCGCAAGTGTCGCCACGCTTCTGGCGCCAACATAGCATGCCCACAACTTCCTAACCCGTACGTCTCTGGAATGTAGGAGGAAACCGGAGCACCCGGAGGAAACCCACGCAGACACGGGGAGAATGTACAAGCTCCTTACAGACAGTGGCCGGAATTGAACCCGGGTCGCTGGCGCTGTAATAGCGTTATGCTAACCGCTACACTACCGTGCCTGCCCCACTTCTACTCCTCTCAAAATAAATGCTAACATTGCATTTGCCTTCTTTACTACCGACTCAACCTGCAAGTTAACATTAAGGGAATCCTGAACTAGAGCTCCCAAATCCCCTTGCACCTCCAATTTCTGAATTCTGTATCCATTTAAAAACTAGTCTTCCTTTATTCTTCCTACCAAAATGCAGAACCCCACACTTTCCTGCGCTGTATTCCATAGTGACTCTATTTCTCCCCCCATTCATGCAAGAACCTGCCAGTTCTTCCAGCAATCTTCCCATTTTGGATTTCCAGCATCTACAGTTTTTCGCCCCAATATCCAATGACTCCTTTCATCTTTACCTCCAGCCAAGACAAAGATTCCAGCATCACCAAAAGCCAGCTCGTTCTCCTTCACCTAATTCATTCTGCTTCTGGCCAGGAATTCTATTCCTTTCAACATTTTGTATTTTTGATGCACTTCCCTGAGGGTGGGAAAGTGCTTTTCCTACATTTTAAGATCAGTGTTATGAGGAATCACAGTAGGGGGCACTGAGCATGCAGTTTAAAATGGCCTTGCTCAATAACTCTCCATTATATTGCATTGATTGTTGCTGCATACAGAGCTCTAACTTGTACACCACAGGATCCCTTGACTAGTTCGACCCTCCCTACTGTCTTGTCTTGTCTGGAATTTCGGTACAGAAGATTACACTACTTATTCAATCCTGTCAAAGAGATCACTATTTAAATTAGTCACTTTACGTTTTTGTACATTATGGCAAGTTCCTCTTGCCAGATAGACTCACAGTACTGTGTAAATTAGATACCTTTCAAAGACTGCAGCAAGTTTAAAGCAGTAAGCACATAAGAGAAATCGGATTATTTCAAACCTGGCTTGTAAAATAAGAGCTTGATAGTGCAAAGGAGCTTATAAGATCTCAAATACCGATGCCTTCTATAGTTATTTTGCTCTTAAATAAGGCAGGGTGGATAATGCCTTGTTGACTTCCACAATCCTCATTGTGACAAGCTGTGAAACTCAGCTGTACAATTGGAAAAGTAGGATATATTTTGACTGTTGGTGGGCAACGCCTGAACTGTTCCTCTGGTGAACTGTGGTTAGAAAATAGGTAGCCATCAGCTCTGAGTTGGTGTAACAGGAGATCTGGAACCACAGACACCCTGGCTGTTTGTGTGGTGCATTCCTGTTCCTCTAGCTCATGAGGATGATTGAAAACTTGACACTTTGGGCTCCATAGACCATATCAGTGGGGAAAAAAAAACTAGATTGAGTGGGTACATTCTCCCCTCGACTGTCTTCAAAAATGCTGGCTGGCTCATTTACACATCAAATAATTTGCGTAATGAATGTGCCACTTGAAACAGAGAGCTGGGTGCTCCGGATGCTGGTAATAAGCAAAAAGAACTCAACAATATTCATCATTCAGGCAGATTACATTTGATCTTTGCCTCGCTTCCATTTGCTCCTTTGGCCATATCTCTTGAAATGATTACTTAACAGATGTCTGTTTCATCGTTGAAGATGGTGATGGCCAAAATGCCATTTAAACAGGATGGTATACCTTTATTCGAGCCATTAACATTAACCCAGCCAGTCTAAGTATAAACCTCTCCCCTTCACATCAGTTATTAATTTTGATTGTAAATAGTTAAGACCCCAGCACTGATCCCAGTTGCACCTACCAGTTCCAGCTTGCTTACATTAAAATGACCCAGTTATCTCAACCGTGTTTTCTGTGAGTTAGCCAATCTTCTGTCCACGTCATAAGCTCTTATCCCAATTTCTATGAGCTCTTGCCTGAGTGGTAAACTTTTCTGAGGCACCATTTTGAATGCTTTTCGTAAATCCAATTTCACTCCATCCACCAGTTCCCCCTTTAACCAGAACTGAAGATGCTAGAAATACTCAGCAGGTCAAGCTGCATTTGTTGGAGAGTTAATGTTTCAGGTCGAAGATTCTGCCTCAGAACTAGGAAGGAGCTTGTTAAG
The DNA here is from genome assembly GCF_009764475.1 of Pristis pectinata. Taxonomy (NCBI): domain Eukaryota; kingdom Metazoa; phylum Chordata; class Chondrichthyes; order Rhinopristiformes; family Pristidae; genus Pristis; species Pristis pectinata. The sequence goes on from NC_067413.1 coordinate 96,533,390, forward strand.
CTGCAGGGTGGGTGGGAGAGGAGACGTCTCTGAAAGGGTAAAACTGGGGTGACCAAGGGGATAAGCTGTAAACTGGGTCATCTGGTGAATGAATGAATGGGAGCAGTTAGCGAGTGAGAACACAGACAAAATTATAGACAAAAGAATGTAGGAATACTCAGATGTGGCCAGACCTGCTGAGTATTTACAACATTTTCTGTTTTTATTTTAGATTTCCAGCATCCGAGGTTTTTATTTTGATTTTCCCTTTTATCCAGCCTGCTTGTCACATTCTCAAAGAGGGTGTGCGTTCCATAGAGATAATGGATTAAAATGTGCTGGTAATGGCAATATTGCTCAGTGTGTTTCAAGATGTTAGTTGTGCTTTCTACTTTTCTGCACAGTTGTAATGTTGGAATTTATTTTAAAAAAATGATTCCTCCAAATATTATGATATATGAAGGATAGCTGAGGGAGGAAGTAATGAACTCACAATTTCTATCCATTAATTTTTATCCCTGGAAAATAACAGGCAATTCCCACTATTTATGTCTATACTTGGACGATGGGTAAAGACTCCAACAATACCATGATCTCATAAATTTAGCCATTAGATTAAACAGTTTCTACATGGTGGTACACTGGTTTAATGTAAGCCCAGACTTAAGACAATCTGATTCCTTCCTCAAAGGATTCCCCACATGACCTGACCAAAAGCTGGTGCACTTCATGAACTTATCGTCTACAAATCTGTTTTATTGTGCATATTCCTCAGAGAACAGCAGATTATCCACAAAATTGGGGTGGTCACTGCAGCCAAGTCAATTAACCGGTAGCACATTAATGCCACGTGCAAATTCTCCTTTATCATGCCATTAACATAACTTAAACGGCAAAGAAAACCTGATATAGAGAAAGGACAGGATATGTACATTTGTTTTTATTGTGCAAAATGCACTTGAACTCTAAGTGCAAGGTAAATATGGTATAATTGAGCCTGTGTATTTAAGTATTCCCTGATTTACTTGCATGGACTCTTGGAATTTAACTGAATGCATGGGCGGCATTTATTAGTTTACTCCACTGGTGTTTAATAACAGGTATCTGATCATCTGTCTGCCTTACAGTACTCTAGCTGATGCCTGCCCAACTCCACGATTTATAACGAAACTGAAAACTAGGCTCCCAATGCACTAAACACAAACTTTTATTACAAACTTACAAAGAACATTACCAACCCAACTTCACATACAACTCACTTAGAAGCTGCAGTATACAACCACCTATTCGATGGTCTGCCCATAAGGGTGTTGGTCCCTTCAGTCTAATGGACAAGAGCTGCACCTTTCTTCTAAGTGCAGTAGAGTTTAGTTCATTATTTCTTTCGCTCTTTCCCAACACATAACCAGTTTTCTGTTTCAAATACCATTGGTCGTTTTGGGTCCTTCGCCTTTGATGTCATTCCCTGTGCACAGGACGGCACAGAAAGATATTGTTCTTCCTTGTCAGCAAAACCATTACGTACCTCAGAAGACAGATGTATCACAGTAGAGCAATGAGATCTCAGTATTTACCACATTAACTCAAGTTTGTTTAATTACAATTTGTGGCAATTTGATTACAACTTCTAATAGGTATGGTTCTCAGCATCCAGTCATGTGTACATATCTCATTGCCCTCCTAATAATCTGTTATTATGGGATGTCTGAGTTTTGGAAAGTCACTCTGTGTGGAATTGTAGGGTACTTCTATGTCACCACCAACTTATCCTGTCAAACAGGCAGTCTGCTCAAATGGAACTTCAATTCTGCTGCAACATCTAAAACGCTCCAAAACGTAAAGATTGTTGTAGGAAATAGTTCATAGAGCTCAGAGAGTTATATAGCACGGAAACAGGCCCTTCGGCCCAACTGTTCCATGCTGACCAAGATGCCCCACCCAAGCTATTCCCATTTGCCAGCATTTGGCCCATAACCTTCTAAACCCTTCCAATCCATGTACCTGTCCAACTGTCTTTTAAAAATTCTTATTGTACCTCCCTCAACCACTTCCTCTGGCAGCTGATTCCACACAGATACAACCCTTCATGTATAATCGATGCCCCTCAAGTTCCTCTTAAATCTTCCCCCCTCACCTTAAACCTGTGCCCTCTAGTTCCTGATTCTCCAGCCTTGAGAAAAAGACTGAGTGCATTCACCCTATCTATGCCCCTCATGATTTTATACACCTCTATAAGATCACCTCTCAGGCTCCTACACTTCAAGGAATGAAGTCCAAGCCCATCCAATCTCTCCCTATAACTCAAGTCCTGGCAACATCCTTGTAAATCTTTTCTGCACTCTTTCCAGTTTAATAATGTCTTTCCTATAGCAGGGCAACCAAAACTGAACACAATACTCCAAGCACGGCCTCACCAGCGTCCTGTACAGCTGCACCATGACCTCCCAACTTTTATACTCGGTGCCCTGACTGATGAAGGCCAGCCTGCCAAACACCTTCTTCACCACCCTGTGACTCCACTTTCAGGGAACCATGTACTTGTACTCCAAGGTCCCTCTGTTCTACAACAATCTCCAGGGAAATCCCACTTACTCAGCTGATCAAGATCCCCCCTGTAATTTTTGATAACCTTCTTCATTGTCCACTACACTGCCTTTCATAATGTCACCTGCAAACCTACTAACCATGCCTTGTACATTCTTAGCCAAGTCGTTGATATAGATGACAAATAACAATGGGGCTAGCACCGACCCCTGAGGCACACCACTGGTCATGGGCCTCCAGTCCAAGAGACAACCTTCCACCATCACACTGCTTTCTACCATCAAGCCAATTGTGTGTCCAGTTCGCCATGAGTCATCCAGTTCGTCCAGAGCAGCCTACCATGTGGAAGCTTATCAAAGGCCTTGCTCAAATCCATTTAATCCACGTCTACCACCCTGCCCTCATCAGCTTTCTTGGTCATGGCATTCTACGGCCAGGAGACCCTTTGGTCCATTGATCTCATCCCTCCTAAACACAAATTCCAAAACAGTCTCATGTTGGAGTATTGTGTTCAGTTCTGGTCACATCATTATAGGAAGAATGTGAAAGCTTTAGAGAGGGTGTAGAGGAGATTTACTAGGATGTTGCCTGGATTGGAGAGCATGTCTTATGAGGATAGGTTGAGTGAGCTAGGGCTTTTCTCTTTGGGGAGGAGGAGGATGAGAGGTGACTTGATAGAGGTGTACAAGATGATAAGAGGCACAGACTGAGTGGACAGTCAGAGACTTTTTCCCAGGGCGACAATGGCTAACACAAGGGGGCATAATTTTAAGGTGATTGGAGGAAGGTATAAGGGGGATGTCAGGGGTAAATCTTTTACACAGAGAGTGGTGGGTGCATGGAACGCACTGCCAGCAGAGGTTGTGGGGGCAGATACATTAGGGACATTTAAAAGACTCTTAGATAGCCACATGAATGATAGAGAAATGGAGGGCTATGTGGGAGGAAAGGGTTAGATAGATCTCAGAGCAGGATAAAATGTCAGCACAACATCGTGGGCTGAAGGGCCGGTACTGTGCTGTAATGTTCTATGTTCTATGTTATTTCGTAGGCGAGTATTCTGCTCAGGATCTGGCAAATTCATATCCAGTTGTTAATTACCTCTGTGAAAATCAATGTGGATGAACTTGGTCAACAACCTCGCCACGAAATAAGACTGTTATAAATCAACTGAGAGGCCCACATTGATGGGCTAGGACTTTATTCTTTGGAGAGTAGGAGAGTGAGAGGCTTGTAAAAGTGTATAAAATCATGAGGGGCATAGATAGGGTGAATGTACTCAGTCTTTTTCCCAGGATTGGGGAATCAAGAACTAGAGGGTATAGATTTAAGGTGGGAGGGGTAAGGTTTAATAGGAACTTGAGGGGCAACATTTTTTTACACAGCTGGTGGTACATATATGGAATGAACTGCCAGAGGAAGTGGTTGAGGCGGGTACAATAACAACTTTTAGAAGACAGTTGGACAGGTACATGGATGGGAAAGGTTCAGAAGGATATGGGCCAAATGCTGGCAAAGGGGACTAGTTTGGATGGGGCATCTTGGTCAGCATGGACCAGTTGGGCCGAAGGGCCTGTTTATGTGCTGTCTGACTCTATGTTAAGAACAAGTCACTTCTGGAATTCAACTCTTTTGTCCCTGTTTGAACAAAGGCTGCAATGAAGGTTGGAGTTAATTTGTCCTGGCAAAACCTAAACTGAGCATAAGTGAGCAACTCGTTGATAAGTACCATTTGATGGACCTCTCAGAAGCACTTTTCATGGATGGAATCATTGTTAGTTGCAGAACACAGGGCTTCAGCACCACAACCAGGACCAGATACAGCTATCAGATCCCATGTGTTCTTATCCCATAGGCTTTGAGGTATCCAGTTGTCTCTGCTATTTCTTGATGTAATGCTGACTAAATCAATTTAGCTGAAATTTGTGTTGTTACTGGGTCATCAGGCAGAAACTGGAATGTATCACCCACCTGGGACTAATGGCAAATTCTTTTGCCTCTTCCTAGGCATTCACAAGCTAGGGTCTGCCATCGTTAAGGTTGAGGATATTATGGAGCTTTCTGCCCCCCCATTGGCAGTTTAATTGTCCATCACCATTCACAGCTTGTTGCAGCAGGACTGCAGAGTTTAGATTGGATCCATTAATTGTGAGATCATTTACAACTATCTATTGCTGGATTTTCTATTTAATCCCATGTTACCACTTTCCCAGGCTGGTATCTCATTTTAGATATGCCTCATTAAAACAGGGTTGGTCTCCTGGCGTGGTAGTAATGGTACTGTGAAGGATATTCTGTACCATAAGGTTAAATATTATCTTAGGCCTGACCATCATTGAACTTCCTTCCATCACAAGGTCAGAAATGGGATCCTCACTAATAATTGCATAATATTCAATTCCATCAATAATTCTTCAGCAAGTGTAGCACCTGTGTCTGCATGCAGGAGGACCTGGACAACATTCAGGCATGGGCTGGTAAGTGAGGTGTTTGTCTGACAAAAGTGCAGGCATTGACCATCTGCAGTAAGAGAGAACCTAATCACCTACCCTTGAGAATCAATGACATTACCGTCAACAAGGCCCTCAATATCCTGGGGTTACCACGAACCAGAAATTCGACTGGAGCCGGTTAAATGCAGGTATCCTGAAGCAAGTGACTCACCTCCTGCCACTCCCACGCCGTTCAATATCTACAAGGCACAAGGCAAGAGTGTCTGGGTGAGTGTAGCACTAAAAACTCTCAAGAAGCCTGATGTCATCCAGGATAAATGTGCACGTTTGAGTGGCATCCCTTCAACCAACCTAAACACTGGACTATAATTCACAGTGGCTACAGTCTGTACCCTCTGTAAAATGCACTGCAGTCATTCACCCCAGCTACTCCGACAACACCTCCTAAATCTACAACCATTCCATAAGACCATAAGACGTAGGAGCAGAATTAGGCCATTCAGCCCATCAAGTCTGCTCCACCATTCCATCAATTCCAGCATGGGGACACCACCATTTGCAATTTCTCCACCAAGTTGCACACCATCCTGGTTTGGAAATATATCACCGTTCCTTCATTATCTCCGGTTCTAAATCCTGGAATTGCCCCAACAACACCTCTGTGGGAGCAGCTTGACCAGAAGAACTGCCGTGGTTCAAGAAGGTGGCTCACCATCACCACCTCAAGGGAATTAGAGGTGGGCAGTAAATGCTGGCCCTGCCAGCAGCACTCAGATCCCAAAAATGAATTGAAACACCCATTTCTGTAGCTACCACTGGCTCACAGTGTTTCATGGAGGCCCAGTTTTGCATTACCTGCTGAGTTCTGAATCTTTCTCATCGAGAATGATGGTAGTGCCAAACAGTACAAGGAGTCAGTTTCTCAGTGTAATGACAGGACTTTGTCTACAGAAGGACTATATGACTGTAACTCCTATCAAAGCAATCGCAGACAACTGCATCAGGGACATTGAGGAGATGAGATCAAGTATCCTTGTTATCTATTCACTCACCACCTGCCAGAAACCCAGTCTGGCAGTGATGCCCTTTCGTACTCAAGCTTGGATGGTTCCACCAAGCCACTCTGGGTGATTGCACTGAATTTCCCCTTCCAGAATACATTCTGTGTCTTTGCTATTTTAAGGGCACCTTCTAAGTATTGATCAATATAGAAAGGCACTCATTCATCCGCTGGTGGAGGGCAATAGATGGCAATCGGGAGGAGGTTTCTTTGTCCGCGTTGAACCTGATGCCATGAGAAATAATGGGGTCTGGAGTCAATGATAAGGTCTCCCAGAGGAAGTCCCTCTCACCTGAATACTACACTACCTCTGATGGATCTGTCATGCTGATGGGCCAAGATGTATCAAGGGATTGTGATGAAGATATCTGGCATATTATCTGTAAAATATGATTCTATGAATATTAGAATCATAGAATCATAGAACAGTACAGCACAATACAGGCCCTTCGGCCCACAATGTTGTGCTGACCTTTAAACCTCGCCTTCCCCTATCTAACCCCTTCCTCCCACATATCCCCCTATTTTAAGTTCCTCCATATGCTTATCTAACAACTTTTTGAATTTGACCAATGTACCTGCCTCCACCACCACCCCAGGCAGAGCATTCCATGTCCCAACCACTCTCTGGGTAAAAAACCTCCCTCTGATATCTCCCTTGAACTTCTCACCCATTACTTTAAAGCCATGCCCTCTTGTATTGAGCATTAGTGCCCTGGGAAAGAAGCGCTGGCTGTCTACTCTTAATATTTTGTACACCTCTATCATGTCTCCTCTCATCCTCCTTCTCTCCAAAGAATAAAGCCCTAGCTCCCTTAGTCTCACCTCATACTACATACTCTCTAAACCAGGCAGCATCCTGGTAAATCTCCTCTGCACCCTTTCCAACGCTTCCACATCCTTCCTCTAATGAGGCGACCAGAACTGGACACAGTACTCTAAGTGTGGTCTAACCAGAGTTTTGCAGAGCTGCATCATTACCTCGCGGCTCTTAAACTTGATCCCACGACTTATGAATGCTAATATCCCATAAGCTTTCTTAACTACCCTATCCACCTGTGAGGCAACTTTCAGTGATCTGTAGATATGAACCCCCAGATTCCTCTGCTCCTCCACACTACCCAGAATCCTGCCATTAACTTTGTACTCCGCCTTGGAGATTGTCCGTCCGAAGTGTACCACCTCACACTTAGGGATTAGCCTGTTCTTCAACTGATCTGTGGGACAGCTCTCCAATTAAGATACCCAGCTGTTTGCAAGAAGAAATTTGTAACGCTGACTGGGCTTCTTACGATCTTGTCTGATTCACTCATCCCCTCTCACTCTTCTAACCTTTCCTAATAAGATAACCTGCCCATTCTCTGAACTACTTCTAATGCATTATCATCCTTCCTTAAATAAGGAGGCCAATATTGTACACATAGTCCACATAGCGTCTCACCAATGCCCTGTGTAATTGAAGCACAACCTCCGTACTTTGGATTCAATTCCTTTGACAATAAAGAATAACATTCTTTTAGCTTTCCTAATTAACTTGTTGCCATCAAGAAGGTAGCTCAACATTTCTCAAAGGCTGTTAAGGGTGGTCAATTAAAATATGGGATGCCCATATCGTATAAATTAATGAACTTTTTAAAAAAATCTATCTTCTTCATTATCAACTAAACATCAAATTTTTTTATTACAAGATGACTGTTCCAGTGATCCCATCTACTGATTTGGCACATTATAGTTTTCAGGACTGAACATTGAGACCATAAGACATAGGAGCAGAATTAGGCCATTCGGCCCATCAAGTCTGCTATGCCATTCGATCACGGCTGATTTATTTTTCCCTCTCAACCCCATTCTCCTGCCTTCTCCCCATAACCTTTGCTGCCCTTACTAATCAAGAACTTATCAACCTCCGCTTTAAATATCCCCAATGACTTGGCCTCCACAGCCGTCTGTGGCGATGAATTCCACAGATTCTCCACCCTCTGGCTGAAGAAATTCCTCTTCGTCTCAGTTGTAAAGGGACATCCTTTTATTCTGAGGCCGTGCCCTCTGGTCCTGGACTCTCCCACTACAGGAAACATCCTCTCCTCATCCACTCTGTTCCAGGCCTTTCAATATTCGGTAGGTTAAACTGAATTCAATAGTTCAAATAATCAGCCGTTCCAGATTTGTATCTCACATTTCCAGCATTCAGTTTGCTTTCTGTTTCTCTCCCTCTACTGGTAATTTCAAACCTATTTTGCTTCCTCCTTTTACACCCCTCCTCAACTCACCCCTTGTTACTCACCAGTCACTACCACTCTGTTTCAGCTAGCACCCACGTCACTTCACAGACGCTCTCTCATATCCTCTCCACCCTTTTCCCATTCACTGAGACTTAAAACTTGTTTCACTTCTTACTTTTTCCCTGTTCTGAATAAAGTTCATCAACCTGAAATGTTAATGCGGTTGCTGTCTCCAAAGATGCTTCCCAAGTATTGCCAGCATTTTCTGTCTTTATTGCAGATTTCCAGCAGCTGGAGCATTTTGCTTTTGCAGCAATTGCCTTCACCTTGAAAACTCTTCTTCCAGACTCTTCACGCTCCACAGCAAAAGCAGCACTTCCCCCCCTTCAGTCCACCAGCCAAAACTGCAATTCGGTCCAAGTTACACCATCAACATTTTATCTGCATATTTAGCAAAGGACCCTGTCAATAAGACTGTTGTTGAACAGTAGAATAGTTTAAAATCCCGAAAACCGAAATCGTGCTGGTGTCCCAGTGCATAAATTATGGGGCAAATTTAACAGCCTCTTTCTAACAGTTGTCTTCTTGTTGGACGAGCAGAATTAAAATTACTCCCAATGTGTGATGTATCTTGAGCACTGCACAGCTACCTGGAACAGGGATGCCCAGATTCTGCCTTGGTCACATAAGGCCCCTGAATCCTACCAATACCAAAGAGCCCAGATAAATAAGTCACCTAAATCTATTTGTACGTGTTCCTCTGCGGGAATTTTGTTGGCCAGGAGGTTTGGAGCATATCCTTTTTAGTTGTGTTTTGTTGTATGTGTCTTAAACTAGAATTCTGTTTGTAACATGAGGCTATAGGGGTTTGTAACATTTGTGCTATAAGGAGAGGCTGGACAAACTTGGGTTGTTTTCTCTGGAGAGGCGGAGGCTGAGGGGAGACTTGATAGAGGTTTATAAGATTATGAGAGGCATAGATAGAATAGACAGCCAGTATCTTTTTTCCCTGGGTTGAAATGTCTAATACCAGAGGGTGTGCATTTAAGGTGAGAGAGGATAATTTCAGAGATGATCTGCGGGGCAATTTTTTTACACAGAGAGTGGTGGGTGCCTGGAATGCGCTGCCAGGGGTGGTGGTGGAGGCGGATATGATAGAGGCATTCAAGAGTCTCTTAGATCAGCACATGAATGTACAGGGAAGGGAGGGATATGGATCATGTGCAGGCAGAAGAGATTAGTTTTGTTGGGCATTTTATTACTAATTTAGTTAGTTCAGCACAACATTGTGAGCTGAAGGGCCTGTTCCTGTGCTGTACTGTTCTAGGTTCTGTGATCAGAGTTATATCGGCTATTCCCAAAAACAGAGCACTAGGATAGGATGCAGGATTGCAAAAGCCCATTGATTGCAGTGCAAGCAGCATGCCAACTCATGTTGCCTGCTCGTTGCAATGGTTTCTACATCCAGCCATGCTAATTAGGTCCAATGATGTTGCTTACTACTGGCATCTGAAGATGGCCTACATCTCTTCAAATGCCATGTTCGTACCAGCCATGCCATTAGTCTCTATTCATCGTGCACACACATTACTCAAACACCAACCATCTCCATCATCAGGACTCATGCCCGGAGTCCATGTGCTTCACCTCAGCTTCACACTTATGTCACAAACCAGCAACAAAAGAAACACACTGAGCATGATTCAGTGTTAAAAACTATTTTATTAATCACTACTTATGATAATACGTAAAATAAAAGTAAAAATGTTAGTATGTTAGAATTCAAGAATGTTAAACCTCGAACGTTAACCCCAAACCTAAACTCTTCGTGTGTGTGTGTGACAAAGTCCAAAACTCCCAGTTCCGGAATGGTTCTTAAAGTTCAGTTCCGCAAGCCATAAGGTGAAACATGAGCAAGGGCTTCTTCAACAACCACCGTTGTCTGAAGATAAGATGTAGATGTAGAAAAACATAGAGAGAGTACATACGAAATCCAAATGTTCCACGATGAAACCCAAACGACACTTCAGTGTTTACTCGGTAGTGACTTCCTCACCCCGAAAAGCATCTGAACCGTGGTCGTCCACACACAAATACCTGTTTCCTTCTACAGGTCAGCAACAAAGTGAACTCCACCGGATTACTTCCAACTTCCATACATGGATTTCAGTGGCAAACACAGTTATTGTTTCTCATCCATCGATAGAGAAAACAAGCAGGCTGGTGTCTCTCTCCCTTCTCTCTCTCTCCTTCCTCTTCTTCTTCTTACTTCAACAACGTCATTACGTCCTTTATCTTCTATTGACGTAAGCACGCCCCACACACACATACACACACACTCTCTATCTTAAAGGGACTTTCACTGAGTCCATAACACCTCCCACCTAAAAAAAAAATTTTCCCAAGAAAATTTTAACCGCGCATACAGTTAGTAATGTTAATAATTATCATGCTACACAACTACAGACTATCAGATTAGTACAGATACATGTTTCCCATTTAACATCGAGAAAGACAATCAGCAATCACATTATCTTTGCCTTTAATGTGAGTTATCATGAGATCAAACTCTTGCAAAATTAAACTCCAGTTTAACAGCCTTCTGTTCTTGTTTTTGACTCGGCTCAGAAACACCAATGGGTTATGATCTGTATACACAGTCAATGGTTTCTGAGCGGTGCAAACATATACACTGAAATGTTGCAAGGCTAAAACAAGCGACAGTAATTCTTTCTCTATGGTGGAATAATTCTTTTGATGCTCATTAAATTTCTTTGAAAAGTAAGCTACAGGATGGTCAATATCATCAAGGTCACCCTTCTGCAACAACACAGCTCCTGCAGCTTCATCACTGGCATCTACTGCTAATGAAAATGGCTTTTCAAAGTCAGGTGTTCTGAGCACAGGATGGTAGCATAAAATGGCTTTCAGCTTCTCAAATGCTTCTTGACAAGAATCTGTCCAAACAAACTTTACTCCCTTCTTCAGAAGATTAGTTAGGGGAAGAGCAATATCAGCAAAATTTTTACAAAATTTTCGATAATATCCAACCATTCCCAAAAATCTTCTAACAGTCCTCGTACCTGTGGGAATAGGGAACTCAGATATTGCTTGAACTTTTGCCTGAACAGGAGCTTGCTTGCCTTGACCTACAACATAACCAAGATACGTCACAGTGGCATGGCCAAATTCACTTTTAGCCAAGTTAACTGTAAGGTTAGCCTTGGAAAGTCTTTCAAACAACCTTTCTAACGCAGAGATGTGATCCTCCCATGTATCATTCCCAGTCACTAAGTCGTCAATGTAGGCATCTGTATGTTTTAACCCATGAATCACTGAATTAATCATTCTTTGAAATGTTGCCGGAGCATTTTTCATTCCAAATGGCAAAACATTGTATTCATACAATCCAGAAGGGGTTACAAAGGCTGAAATTTCCCTTCCTCTATCTGTTAATGGAACACACCAGTACCCTTTTAATAGGTCAATCTTTGTAAGAAATTTTGCCTTTCCCACTCTGTCTATGCAATCATCCACCCTAGGAATAGGGTAAGCATCTGACTTTGTTACAGCATTCACTTTCCTGTAATCTGTGCAAAATCTAACAGTTCCATCAGGTTTAGGTACAATAACACAGGGCGAACTCCAATTTGAAGTAGAATGTCTAATAATATCATTTTCCAACATGTATTTTATTTCCTGATCAACAAGTTTACTTTTTTCTACATTCATTCGATATGGGTGTTGTTTGATTGGTTTTGCATCCCCAACATCAACATCATGGGTAATTATTGATGTTCTGTTTGGAACATCTGGGAACAGATTTTTAAATTTTAAAATTAATTCTCTCATCTGTTGTTTTTGTAAAACTTGTAAATGGTCCAACTTCGTTTCAAGGTTCTCCATGATATTTTGGTTTTTTAGTTTCGATGGAACAATATTTGGTCTAAATTGGCCTTCCTCAACATCAACATCAGGCATTCTAGAAACAACCTTTACACCATCCACCAAGGCCACAACTGAATCCCTCTCATAATAAGGTTTTAGCATGTTTACATGACAGAGTTGTGTTTTCTTGCGTCTATCTGGTGTTTTGATTATATATGTTAGATCAGTCACTCGAGATTCAATAACATAGGGTCCAGAAAAACGAGATTGCGAGGGATTATTTTGGCTAGGGAAAAATACCAACACCTTTTGCCCCACTGCGAATGTCCTAGGCCGAGCACGTCTATCAAAATATGTCTTCATTCTTATCTGGCTTGTTTTCAAATTCTCTCTTGCTAGCTGGCAGACTCTTTCCAACCAAGTTTTAAATTTTTTTGGACATGGGGAGGTCTCCATTTCCTCATTAACACTCCATTTTTGACATAATATCCAATTGGCACTTTTTCAATCTCCTCACATGAGAGAGCTTTTTCTTTCAATTCTGTCAACTCAGGGTCCTTTGTCTGTTCCACCATAAAATCCTTCCTCGACAAAGACAAATCTTTAAATTCAGGCTCACTATAAGGATGTTGATCCTCCAGTGAAAACAGAAAAGTCTCAGATAAGGCATCATAATTTTCTTCCTGTTTAGGACTGTCACAAGGAACTACATCAGACTGCACCGTACTGTCTGTCTTGGCTAATTCTCTAGCTCTAGCTCGAGTCACCGCACATGATGGGTAAACATCTGGATCATTCTCAGACTCATCAATCCTTGGTTTGGTTGTTAACCGTACCACAGGAACAATTTCTCCATCTGCAAGATCGTCAATCTGGGGTACAATCTCGTCAATCTGGGGTACAATCCCAGACGAATCTGGGATCTCGTCAAATCTCGTCAATCTCGTCAATCTGGGGTACAATCCCAGACGACACTCGTTAACCTTGGGAACTATCCCGGACGAATCTCGTTAACCTTGGGAACTATCCCGGACGAGCCCCCAATTTTTGTCACAAACCAGCAACAAAAGAAACACACTGAGCATGATTCAGTGTTAAAAACTATTTTATTAATCACTACTTATGATAATACGTAAAATAAAAGTAAAAATGTTAGTATGTTAGAATTCAAGAATGTTAAACCTCGAACGTTAACCCCAAACCTAAACTCTTCGTGTGTGTGTGTGACAAAGTCCAAAACTCCCAGTTCCGGAATGGTTCTTAAAGTTCAGTTCCGCAAGCCATAAGGTGAAACATGAGCAAGGGCTTCTTCAACAACCACCGTTGTCTGAAGATAAGATGTAGATGTAGAAAAACATAGAGAGAGTACATACGAAATCCAAATGTTCCACGATGAAACCCAAACGACACTTCAGTGTTTACTCGGTAGTGACTTCCTCACCCCGAAAAGCATCCGAACCGTGGTCGTCCACACACAAATACCTGTTTCCTTCTACAGGTCAGCAACAAAGTGAACTCCACCGGATTACTTCCAACTTCCATACATGGATTTCAGTGGCAAACACAGTTATTGTTTCTCATCCATCGATAGAGAAAACAAGCAGGCTGGTGTCTCTCTCCCTTCTCTCTCTCTCCTTCCTCTTCTTCTTCTTACTTCAACAACGTCATTACGTCCTTTATCTTCTATTGACGTAAGCACGCCCCACACACACATACACACACACTCTCTATCTTAAAGGGACTTTCACTGAGTCCATAACACTTAGCACTACTGCAACTCATTATGACACCTCAGAGCCTGCATTTGCACCGCCAGCTACTCAACCATGATTGAACACAATGTATGATGTTGATACATTTGCCTTTCTTGTGCAAAGAAAAGTGGTGCAAGGCAGCAGGGGACAAATACAGTTACATTACCTAATTAGTATGGAGGAGATGATGTTGATTATTATTGGAATAGTTCATGATGAAGACACGGTAATAGTATCCTCATACCTAATAATGTTCCTCACATCTAATCTCATACTAATTCTACAACCCCTTCTGACTTGCAACCTTTTTTTAACCACACTCCCTAACCTCCATCGTTACAACCTTACCCTTGTCTGATTCTGCTTTCAGATGCCCAAAAGTGGATTTGGGGTTAAATCCGACTGCTCCTACGCCAGTTATTAAGATGTAAACACGCCACACGGTACAACACCGACTGCTGCTTCACTTACCGTGGAGTCGGAGTAATTTCATCCCCTTCCCATCGCCCACCGTTCGCTCCCACCAGCGAGCAGCACGTTAACAGAAACACTTTTAGTTTCACTTAAAAAGACAAAAAAAAGAAAAGATGCCCAAAAGTGCATTCCTCAGTGAAGGAACACCAAGAAGAAGGTCATGACGAAGGTGCACTATCGCATTGGCAGCCATGCAGATAGTGCACGCTGGAGCAAACCAAAACTGATCCCATTGCCCTGCCCCTTCCGTGGCTTCAAATATTTCTCCGCCTTTCCCCTAAAAGATCCAATGATTTCTGTCCCAAGTATTCTATCCTTTAACAGCTCTCTTAACCTCACTGCTATCTCTTAAACTCTCCCCTTACTGTGGGTGACAATTTCAAATTGATGACTCCCTATCTCTGATACCCCAAGAGGAATCAGTCTTTACCTATTTCAAATAGTCCCTGGATCATGGCTTATCTCATAACTCAAAATTCCCATCACTGACATCATCTGGGTAATACAAAAATGTCACTTTAATTTTTTTTAATGTTGTGTCTACAACTATCTCCAGTCCTCCATTTGCTTCCTGTTTCAACTGTGCAGGTTTTCAGCGCAGAATTTTAATGCTGATATATTGAGAGATTTTGATAGTATAGCCCTTCCCCCACGAAAAACATCTCAGTTGTCCTGGTAATCTGTTGGAGGATAGATTGCTGATCGACCATGTCACCTTGAAAGCTTTTTAAGCACAAGCATCCAGAGCCATGAAGACAGCAGACTGAGCTTCTGTGGTCAAAGTCTGACAGTCTGTGCTTTCACTGGCACACTTCTATGTTGTGAAGCTTCCGTTGTGCTGTAATGAAACCCGAGACTTTAGCTGAATATCCAGCAACTGCCCTCTTCAACGACGTCCGTGTCATTGTTGGTTACAGATACTGTGGCAGTCACTCATCCACCACACTGCTGAGCCAATGGGAACAGGCTAACCAGTCAGTGACGTTCTGACATAAATGAATAGTTTTGAATTTACATAATGTGTAAGATATGGACCTGAGCCTTTGGGTAAGTGGATGAGGGTGTGGTGGTTCATATGAATGTTAGGTAAGCGTGTTGATAGTGATTGGTGTTAGGTGAGTGATGGGTGCATTCCATGAAGCAGTTTGTGTGGCTTATGTTGCATGGGACTAGGCAGAGGACCTGGGGCTGAAAAAAACAGTGGAACAACATGATTTCATTATTATTATTTTTGGCTTTCTTCATGGAGCAGGAGGACTTGGGCTTCTTCTCTGCATCCCATTGAAAAAATAGATCTCTTAATGTTCTTGCTGACTTGATTTTGATTCATATGTGAGGTCAATAAACTTTTTTGATACCCCAGTTCCACCATAACCTGCCAAAACCTATTTACAACTTACAACTGGGCTTCTTGAATTCAAAGTAATTCTATACTGATATGTATAGAGTTCATTTATTTTCAAGATTACAACAGAACAATTTGCATTTATATAGTACCCTCAGAAGAGTAAATAAGGGCCATCACTTATGTGCAATCAGCCAAAAACCGACAAAGAAAAGACAACGGATGGAATTTGAACTTCATAATGCACTGAAAGCAGAGAAGGTAAACTCAAGAGCAGTTGGATGCAGGATTTCTTTCTCAGCATTTGTTGGAGATTTAATTCAGCCATTCCACTAATCTCTTACTTCCAGGTTTCACAACCAGTGATGACAGCATGCACAACTCAACTTCTATTCAGATATTTCAAAGCAGATTGCAAGTATTACATCTCATGGCCTCTGGAGTTGCCCACAGATGAAAATGGAATTTATTTGCCAAGGATATCATCAGATTATGTTGATGCCATGCTGGGGCTATTAAGCACCTTTAGGGACTGTATTCCCTGTGGACTGACTCAAGAAGCCTGTAGTCAACACCAATAATGTATGTCTTAGTCCAGTGCCTGGATTCAGTACCAATGCTGGTTGAATTACCTCATTAGATCAGCACAGTGTCACATCCTGAGGCATTTGTTAATCCAACCCATTTACTCCGCCCTTTTTAATTGAGTCCAGTCAGTACAGCTCACACTGACACTATCAACCTCCACTGGCCTTTCCCGGCTCACTTTGCAGGTACACCCATCATTCTGCCTAGGCGCTTGCTCACTTTTCCATGTGCCTAGCCAACAAAAACAAATGTTCTCTGTCCATCCCTCTATTCAATACATCACTTACTCTCATTGAAAGGTCTGTTCTTTCCCCCATTACAGGAGAAAAGATCACAGGACACCAGAGAGAGAAAGAGAGCTGGAGATTGCCCTCCAACCATCAGACAGCTAATATCTGCTGAGAAGATGGCTTTGCATAAGTGAATGTGTGATCATTGGAGAAAATCAGACAGGGTCAGGCAGCTACCGATGAATCACCTGACTCATGCCTAACACCAGGGCAGATATTCACACTTCAGTGGGTCAATTAGAACAGATATTTGAATGTTTGCATCTTACACATCACAAGTGAACAAAAGTAGACAATGGGACGCAAGTCTGCTCTAGAAGGCACACGATACTCTGAGCACTACTTGGCTAGTAGCAGTTACTGTGCGTTGGGAACCATCAAACTGCTTCATACTTCAGAAAGTATAGGTATCTTGATATGCATCTGAAGGTATCTTGATACATCTGAATGGGCATAGATAGAGTGGATAGCCAGCATCTTCTCCCCAGGGCGGCAATGGCCAATACCAGAGGGAGTCAGCTTAAGGTCAGAGGAGGAAAGTTTAGGGGAGGTATCAGATGCAGGTTTTTTACACAGAGAGTGGTGGGTGCCTGGAACGCACTGCTGGGGGTGGTGGTAGAGGCTGATACAATAGGGACATTTAAAAGACTCTTAGATAGGCACATGGATGTAAGAAAAATGGAGAGTTATGGGCTGTGTAGGAGGGAAGGGCTAGATTGATCATAGAGTAGGTGTTTATAGAGGTCGGCACAACATCATGGGCCAAAGGGCCCATACTGTGCTGAACTGTTCTATGTTCTATCTTCTATGTATGACAAGAATAGGTGAGACCCATTGTTCTCTCTTGCAGGTAGATTGGTGAAATCCATCTCCTGCATGAGAGACATGACTTTGCTGACTTTTGCAATGATGTCTTCACCTATTGAAAGATAGCTGTGTGAATGGAGTACTTAATGCAACAATCAACAAGTGCATGTTAGTCCTTACAGCAGGCATAATGACAGGTGCCTTAGCTTTGCCCGTATGACTCCCCACTGACCTGCAGGTGAATGCAGGGAATGCAGGCAATTGCAGAAAAACCATGCCAAAGTCAAAGCTTAATCATGGACATTGAGTCTCTGATCAAAATGATTCCCCTTCTCATTTACTAGCTCCATGTCTCCACCTCAGTCAGAGTCCTATTGCTGCTCAACATAGAATATAGGACATTACAGCACAGTACAGGCCCTTCAGCCCACAATGTTGTGCCAACGTTTTATCCTGCTCTAAGATCTATCTAACCCTTCCCTCCCACATAGCCCTCCATTTCTCTATCATCCATGTGTCTATGCAGGTCAGTGGGGAGTCATACGGGCAAAGCTAAGGCACCTGTCATTATGCCTGCTGTAAGGACTAACATGCACTTGTTGATTGCTGCATTAAGTACTCCATTCACACAGCTATCTTTCCACAGGTGAAGACATCATTGCAAAAGTCAGCAAAGTCATGTCTCTCATGCAGGAGATGGATTTCACCAATCTACCTGCAAGAGAGCACAATGGGTCTCACCTATTCTTGTCATACATAGAAGATAGAACATACTGAAGCCTGAGTCTGTTCCCCTGCAGGTGAAACAGGCTGTAGCTCTAAACCTAAAGGGCATTGACGGGAGCATCTCCGTCAACAGAAGTATCAGTGCTGTATGCCTCCGCTATTGCTTAAGCCACAGGGTGACACTACAGAGGAGTCATGCAAAGTGGATGAGGAAGATTTGTCGTGGCACAAGGGGGTTTTACAAATGTTAGGATGTTACGTTTCCATAGCTGTTAACCCAAACTCAGTTTTTAGGTCTACAGCAATTAAATTTAATCTTTTAACTTGAATGAAGCCATTGGGTGATGCTACCCACAGGATTCTTGTGGAAGGTTTTCTGTCGGTGAAAAGATGCGAAGCAAAGAAGTGTTGTCATCTCAGTGTCACCTGGAGGCAATTCTGGAGACTGACTAAGTCTCATTGCTTTAAATGCATCCTGGCAACACAACTTCATGCACTGCTTCTCCAGCATGGGTTGCATCTTCTTCTTCCACATGCTCTTCTTCTGCTTGTCCAAGGAGAGTCTATCTTGTCCGATGTGAGTTGTGGAACGCGCAGCAGACCACCATCGATCTCAAGAGACACCAGAGGCTGCAGACGCTGGAATCTGGAGCAACACACAATCTGCTGGAGGAACTCAGCAGGTTGAGTAGCATCTGTCAAGCAGCACTTTTCCCGCCATAGATGTTACACGACCAAATGATTGTCTGTCACTATCGTTTTCAACATTGACCGGTGCAAGTTGATGAACTCCTCCAGAATACTGAGGGCACCTAAAATGCATTTTCAAAGTGCTAGTAACTTCTCAATATAATTTCTGGTCCTCACTGGGATGGCCAAGCATGTTGTGTGGATATCCTTTGCCCTTGACAGCCAGCTCTCTGCTTGGAGTGTTGAATACATCAAGGAGATGCCACAAGAGGAATGGATTTTGACAGCTGCCTGGTTATTTTGCTCACACCAAGCGCAGCACGGTAGTGTAGCGGTTAGCGTAACACTATTACAGCGCCAGCGACCCAGGTTCAATTCCCACCACTGTCTGTAAGGGGTTTGTACATTCTCCCAGTGTGTCTGCGTGGGTTTCCTCCGGGTGCTCCCGTTTCCTCCCACATTCCAAAGACGTACGGGTTAGGAAGTTGTGGGCATGCTATGTTGGTGCCAGAAGCATGGCGACACTTGCGGGCTGCCCCCAGCACATTCTCAGTAATGCAAAAAGATGCATTTCCCTGTGTGGTTCGATGTACATGTGACTAATAAATATCAAATATCTAAACACCTTCCTCAGGTGGCAGATCAGCTGAACAGCAATGGAACAACTAGCCAATAAATAAATATTCCAGCCTAGTCTCAGGGTCTCCTTATAGTTGCATGATTTCTGGTGCTGAGCTCTGGACCTGTGGAGAGACAACCTGAGCCATGACTTGACCACCTGTTCTGTCCTACAGCAGCACTTACAAACCAGGCATCTTTTCCCTGCCTCGTACAGTTGTGTATGTCCTGAGAAATCCTGGCGCTGTCTCCAGTAGGTTCCGAGAAAGATCCTGATGTACAGGACCATGGTCACTTTGCCAACCTCTGTCAAAATATGTCCACAGGCCCAACAGGTGGCAGGGCTTGTTTGAGGAGGCTGCAAAGATATGCCATTGCCTGATATAATAGCCTGAAGCACTGAGATGCTGCTGCCTGATACACTCATGCTCTCTACTTACACGCCCTACAAAATACGACCTTCAAAGACCTGAACCTCCAGCATGAACTTCTGTCTCATTCGCAGCTGTAAGTGGACCTGGAGCAGCCTTGTGCTGTTCTTAGGCTCATGCAGTTGTTCATCTGGCTTCTGCTCTGGATCCTACAGCGCTGCCTCACAAGCTACATCATAAAGTCTTCACGGAGACCTGCTAACTCAGACAGGCACGGTAGTGTAGCAGTTAGCGTAATGCTATTACAGCGCTAGTGACCCGGGTTCAATTCCAGCTGCTGTCTGTAAGGAGTTTGTATGTTCTCCCCGTGTCTGTGTGGGTTGCTATGCTATGTTGGCGCCAGAAGCGTGGCGACACTTGTGGGCTGCCCCCAGAACACTCTTCGCAAAAGATGCATTTCAGTGTGTGTTTCGATGTACATATGACTAATAAAGATATCTGATCTAACTGCCGTAGACAAGTAGCAGGTCCAAAGTTGGTACAACCGAACTCCAAAGTGATGACACTACTCCTCCCAAATATTGCTTCAAAGTTTACTGAAAGGACCAGCACAATTCCTATTGAGAAAACCTTTGATCGTCAGCAGCTTGGAGGCTGCAGCATTTAGTGTGAGATGGGAACGTTGATTTTTCAGCCCAAATCCAGTGCCATTCCGCTCTCGCTGGGTTTCAAGCACTGGCAAACTGGGAAGACCCATGGCAGATGTGTAGATAGGAGCAGGTGTAAGTTAATGTACAGGCAGCAGGTTTTATATTAAATTTCACAGATTAAATCAATCCCTGCACACTGTCTAACAACAATCAACATGGATGTCATTCAGCCATGTTTCATCTCCCAAACTGGAAATTTTGGAAAATTAAATTAGGAGAACAATTTGCATGAAATTGTATTCCCAAGAAGATAGATATCACAGGGTTATGTTTTATGATGTTTGAGGTATGACCACATATTATTATAATGCTTATGGCCAACCAGAATCATAGGGTAATCTTGTCAATTAAGCCATGGGCCTGCTTCTTGCTTACTGCAGTGAGCAGTCCTTTATGAAGTGTGCAGCTTATCCAGCTGTGAATGACAGAGTAATATCATGATATGCTCTCAATTTTCTAGAGAGACACCCTGATTTTACTGGAGGGCAATATTGTAATTTATGCTTTTTCTGCTCTTTAAACCTTAAGACATTTAGACAGACACTTAAATAGGCAAGGCCAAGCAGGATATGGACCTAATGCGGGCAAATGGGATTAATTGGAATTGGTATTGGTTTATTATTGTCACTTGTACCAAGGTACAGTGAAAAACTTGTCTTGCATACCGCTTGTACAGATCAATTCATTACACAGCGCATTGAGGTAGTACAGGGTAAAACAATACTGAATGCAGAATAAAGTGTTACAGATACAGAGGAAGTACAGTGCAGGCAGACAATAAGGTGCAGGGTCATAACGAGGTAGATTGTGAGGTCAAGAGTCCATTTTATCGTACTAGGGGACAGTTCAATAGTCATAACAGTGTGATAGAAGCTGTCCTTGAGTATGGTGGTACGTGCGTTCAGGCTTTTGTATCTTCTGCCCCATGGGAGAGGGGAGAAGAGAGAATGACCGAGGTGGGGTCTTTGATTATGCTGGCTGCTTCACTGAGGCAGTGAGTAGTATAGACAGAATAATAGTCAGAATAATGCAGATGGGCAATAAGGTTGGCATGAAGGTGAAGGGCTGAATGGCTCATTTCTGTACAATGCATCTCCTTAGTTCTGTTTTCTGATTGATTTTGTGGTACACCCCAAACCACCTTTAGCTCATTGGCTGTTGTCGCAAGGTTGACAGAAATACTCAACTGAAGGATGATAGGGTAGATAAAGAGAAATTATTTCCTCTGCTGAGGAGTCCAGGTTAAGGCGGCATAATCTTAGAAGTAGTGTTAAACTGTTCAGAGGTGAGCATTTCTTCACATGGTATACATCTAGAACACTCTCCTGTAAAAGATGCTCAGGCTCAATTGAAACTGTGATTGATGGATATTTATTAGGCAAATATTTTAAGAGTGAGATATTTGGAGTACACAAGAAACAGAGTTTGAGGAACACAGAGTTACAGTGATTGGAGCATCAAAACCATAAAGGGATTTGAACATAAGGTGTAGAATTTTAATATCAAAGCTTTAATGCCCTGGGAGTCAAACCAGGTAAATGAAAATAAGATACAGATCGGCTGAGATATAAATGAATGGTGGGGCAGATTCAGGGTCTAAAACACACTCTTCTATTCCTGTGTTCTTATGGTTTGACGGTTTGACGATGGGGAAATTAGAACGCACCAGTTTTTTCACTTCATGTGTGATTCTAGAGATCACTAAAATGAGTTATTGAATTTTCCAAAATGGACGTCGAATTCTTAGGTTAAGAAATTAAAACTAGAATCACAAGAAATTGTAACATATAGGAAAAATTTAATCCAATATTCTGACTGATTATTACAGAATATAACTTGGCATGTATTTTAATGTTAGCAGTATATAAATCAAAAGAGTACTCCTCTTCCAGTAGGAATATGTTTTATTTTAAGTCCAGAAAACTAAATTCTTTACAGTAGAGTCAATTTTATCTGGTGGGACTGCTGACTGAAACAAAGGCAGTGGTCATTAAATACTTCCCATTGTTAAAGACTCATCCCTGGCCCAGATTCTTACACTCCTGAGGGACACTGGAGGGAGTGTTATGCTGTCAGAGATGCCATCTTTCATAAACCAAGGCTGTTGGGTGGTCATAACAATCTCATAACATTACCCAAAGAAGAGAATGGGTGTTCTGTCACTAATATTTATGCCTTAACCAACACCTAAAACAAATTATCTAGTAATTTATCTTTTCACTTGTTATGGAAGTTTACTATGCAAAAAGTGACTGCCTAAGTTCCCTCATTTCCAGTGTGGACAGCTCTTGAAAAAGGTGCTTTATTATTATTGTAAAGGCCTTTTGGAAGGTCTAGAAGTGGTGAAAGGTGCTATGTAAATACAATTCTTTCCCTCCTGGCTAACAATATTCTGCAGTGGAAGCAGAACCTTAACAAGTTTAATAATGACCTATAATCTACATGTAAAGTAAAACAAAAGAAAACAAGTTTTTTGACATAAAATGAAAAACGTTCGCAATAATTATCCAGGGTAATGTCTTTCCTCTCACATCCACGCAACTTTAAATTAAATTAAATTTTAATTTAACTTTATTATTCACTTGCTTGTGGTCAGGCTTATAATGGCTGTTTACATTGTTGAACTTCATATTAATCTGAACAAATTGGTACCTCAGGACCAAACAGAACAGATATAGATATTTTGGAGATTGGAACAACCTTATTGATGGACCTTTAGAGGAATCCTGTTCACAATCTTTATGTGATGGATTAGGCTTTTTTCCAGGGTTTTTGCTGAAATCATTGATGAACTACACCAGGAACTTAAGAATATAAGAACTAGGAGCAGGATTAGATCATATATCTCCACAAGCCTACAACACCAATGAATAAGATCATGGCTAATCTGATCTGGGCCCCACCTCTGCTTTATTGCCTGTTGCTCATAACTCTAGACTCCCTTTTGATCTGCCTACTTTTTAAATATATCCAGTGATTCAGCCTCCACAGCTCTCTGAGGTAGAGAATTCCAAAGAATCACATTCCTCTGAGAGAAAAAATTCCCCCTAATCTTTGTTGTAAGTGTGTGGTCTCTTCTTCTGAGACCATGCCCCATGGTTGTACATTCCTCCACAAGGGAAACATCTTCTCTTCATCAACTTTGTGAAGGCCCCTCAGAATCTTATATATTTCGATAAAATCACCTCTTGTCTTTCTAAACTCCAATGGTCAAAAGCTGCTTTCTCTGTTACACCCGGAATGTCTGTCCGTGCAGTGAGCTTGGACCTGTGCTGCTCTGGGCATCGTTCCTTCTCCCTGCTCCAATGCAGGAGGAATGCTGGAGACTGTGAAATATCCGGAGGATCAGTTCGGCTCAACCTGCTCAACTTTTCCTCACAAAATAACTCCCTCATCCCAGAAATCAATCCACTGCATCCTTTCTGAGCCACCTCGAATGCAGATATGTTCCTTGTTAACTAAGGGGACCAAAACTACAGGTACGGTATCATTAACTCCACATACAGTTGTAGCAAGATTTCCCTGCCTTTATATCCATCCTTTTGTAATAAAGGTCAACATTCCATTTGCCTTCTTAATTACTTACTCTTCCCTCGTGCTAACTTACTGCATTTCATTTTTGAGGGCCCACAGATCTCCCTGTACAACGGCATTCTGTAGTCCCCCTCCATTTAAATATTATCCTGCTTTTCTATTCTTCCTATCAGAGTGGATCACCTCACTTTTCCCCACGTTATAATCAATCTGCCAACATTTTCACCCATTTAACCCATCTGTATCCCTTTGAAGACTCCTTGTGTCCTCCTCACAACTTACTTTGCCGCCTCTCTTTCTACTGTCAGAAAATTGGGCCACAATAAAGCTACATCTACATTATTAATGTAGACTGTAAATAGTTGAAGCCCCAGCCCTCATCCCTGTGGCACTTCACTACCTACAGTCTGCTAAGCTGAAACTGACCCATTTATCCCAGCTCTCTGTTTTCTGTCACAGTAGCCAGTCCTCTATCCATGCCAATATGTTACTTCCATTCCCAACTCTTACCTTGTACAGCAACAATGCAGGATAAAAATAAGCAATGTTCAAAAATTGTAGGGGTGAACTAGTTTCATTCATTAATTTTAACTGGAGATATAAGAATTTTCCTGGGCTCAAATCTAAACTCATTTTACTGAAACCCTTCACTCTGATTTTATCTCCAATTATAATTACAGCAGAGCTCACATAATATTTAGCTCTTTGCTCTCTGTCAATCTCCTTCTGTGTCTATTTTTAAAATTCTATAGCTCCTCCATTTAACAAAGGCTCTGATTATAAACTATCCATTATTTCAATGCCTCCCAGGAAAGCTGCATGACTATGTATAGAAACAATTCAATTCCATTACTAAATTCAAAAGGTCAATAAAAAGGTTTGTTTTGCCAGACCTTACCAACATGAAAAATGTTTTGAGTAAAAGGACTATGGTCACTTTTGGAGACTCCACAGTTAGTATTTAATGAAAAGAAATAAAGCAGCATTGTTTAAGACCACATGGAAATGAGTCTATAATTGAAAAATTATGTCTTCCAGTACAATTGTATTAACAGAATTAGTTTAAAGTTTCATATGCACTCTAGTGTAATGAATCTTTTTAAAAAATTTGGGAATCTACAATCTTATAGAATGTGATTAAATGTGGTCTGTGCAAGATAGCCAAAGATCTTCTTTTGTTCTCTTTTGCACTACTTTTTTTTTGGTAACTTATAGTAATTTTTATGTCTTGCACTATACTGTTGCTGCAAAACAACAAATTTCACGACATATGTCCGTGATAATAAACCTGATTCTGATACACTCAGACAGGGTGACATTCAGTTGCAATGTTGCTGAGATGGAGCTGCTCAAGTGGCCATTTCCTCTGTTCTATCCTGAATGTTTGTCCATGCAGTGAGCTCAGAGCTGTGCTTTCTCTGGGCAAAGTTCCCTCTCTCTGCTGTAACCCTGAGTATGTGGGTGGAATCCCAGGTGCTGCACAGTGTCTGAAGGAGACTAACAAGGGTTGTGATTTGCTTGTCTTTGAGTGTTTGGTTTTCTCCAGATTGAATTTCCATTCAGTGTATGGTTAACACATTTTGCAGGTAATATAGACATATTGTTAACTGGGAAAATTGTGTAAATGTGTATGTTTATATGTTTCTGGAATATAATTTTGATAATTGTTGTAGAGATGTAAATTATATGTGAATCAATGAAATATTAATTTTAAAATTAATTCTTTCTGGCAAACGGTGTTCCTGTAATGTCGCAGGGCCAATTCTAAGTGTCTCTGCCGGTTAATCAATCAGTAGAATCCCACCCTGGCAGAGCACCAGAGTAAGACTCTTCTTTCTCAACTTTCCTCAGACACACCATCCTGAGAAGCCACTTTTTCCTACCACAGGATGCCCAAGAGAGCTCTATAGCTAGCAGTCTGACAGCCAAACTGAACCCTGGCCTTTTGTATCCTGCCAGGTTCGAAAAGCTGGACATCACCCCTAAAAGTGCCCAGAAGATTAAGCCCGTTCTTGAGCGGTGGATGGCTGAGGCTGAAGCCCGCCACCGAGCAGGAATGCAGAATCTAACTGAGTTTATCGGCAGTGAACCTTCCAAAAAACGCAAGCGGCGGACGTCTTTCACCCCCCAGGCCTTGGAGATCTTAAATGCCCACTTTGAAAAGAATACACACCCATCAGGCCAGGAAATGACAGAAATCGCCGAGAAACTGAACTACGATCGGGAGGTGGTTAGAGTTTGGTTCTGCAACAAGAGGCAAGCGCTGAAAAACACAATTAAACGCTTAAAACAACCTGAGCCCTCAACAGGCTTGGCCATGGAACCACTCACAGACTCTTTCGAAGAAACCTCTTAAAAACAAAAGGTCCACCAATAAGTCAAGAAGCAACATCTTTGGAAGAGTCCTTGCACCTCTCCTGCAAGAAAAAGAATGCAAAGTGCTGTGTTGACACATTTTCAGACTGTCTGTTGAGTTTACTATTGAGAAAAGCAACACATTATTGTGCAGTAGAATTAGTTTTAACAAAAAAAAACACCCAGTCTTTTAGCAGGCTGAAACTGAACCAAATAGACATTTCTTGTACTGTAAAATATGTGAAAATATTTGACTGAGAAAAACACCTTCCATGAGTTACAGAAAGCTCTGTATTTCACAGAGGAACAACGTCTGAAGTAGTGCCTGTCATTCATTGTCAGGTACCAAGTGCTGCATTAATACTAATCTGTTAACCAAAGTCAGAAAAAAAATAGCACCAGAATCAAGTTATTAGCCTACTGGTTTTGAACGTATATTGTGTTTAAAGTTTTTACATTTGTGATTACAAGAATTGGATGAATTACTTTTCTTCCCCTCACAGATTGTGTCTGTTTGTCATGTTGGGGTACCGCAACTGTGGAAACCATTACAACGTTGTCATTTCGTCTTTCTTATGTGCTATTGTAAGACCAGAAATGTTTGTGTGCCAACAATTTCTAAGTAATAGGCAGCTGCCAATGTTTCCGTGTGATGAGTTTTAAATTGCACTCTATTTTAGTAGTGCAATACAAAAGGGAATTATACACATCGCCAGTAATGTAATGTTGGGTTTCCTTTTATTACAAAGTGGCCACGAACAAGAAGAAGTTCTATTTAGCATTCCTGTACCACAACCTCAATTGTCTATGTAATTACAGCATCAATGTGAATTTTGTGTGCAAAGCAATTTTTCCAAAGTCTGTTAGCCAAAGAATTTCAACAGCATTGTGGTTAAGAGAAAAATGATAAAGGTTAAATGAGAGATTAGGATTGGGTCATGACCACATCATGGACTGTTTCATTATTGATCTTACTTATTCAGAATAAGTACTGGAGCAATGCATAAGCTAAGGCACTGAGCTACAGTAACTACACAGGCTGTAACTGGTAATGAGATTTCATTTACAGCTCCTGTTTTTCTTAGAGTTTAGATTACTGAGTATTTATCAGTTCCCTAAATCCCTACACCAATGGAAGCACATAAATGCACGTATACATTTGCCAAATGCTTTATTTAATTACAGATGTAGTGTCTCTTTTGTTGGCCAAATTAAGGTATTACCTGAAAATAATCAATTAACTCAGCAAAAGCTTTAAAAGATGGAGGGAGAATGTTTTTTCCCATCTGGTTCAGTATTCATTATTGAAGTTAATTTGTAGAAGACAGTACGGCCCACAAAGAATTGGAAATATATTGCAGATCTGATTGCATGAGGTCTTGCCTTCATCAGAACTCACGAGTAGATATATTTTTTTGGAAACAATGGATTTCAGTTCCGTTTTTCACACAGATCACCCACATTAAACACCCAGTGAAAAGTGATATTTTGCAATTATTTTGCTCTTTCCTATTGAACTTTATAAATTGCATTTAGGTCAATATTTGAGGATTTCAGCTTTCATATGAAGTAGTGTAGTTGTCAAATAAATATTCACTGCAGCTTAGAGAGTAAATGGACAGAAGTTATTTTAAATTAGTTGGGAAATGTTATGGAGATATGTTCACCTTGAAACTTGTCCTCAGTTGGTGATGATAAAGCAGCAACCATGCCACTTCTCGATTGACTTCAGTGGAACTAAATTTTGGAGATAGAGCGCAAGTCATAGACTCTACCATGTTACACATTTTATGTCAATGACTGACGACAGATTTCTACCCAGTGAAATGTTTTTTAACCTAGTAGTCCTGAAGCTGACTAGCTTTTTCCCTACATCATTACATCTTTATTCAAATATTAAACAATCAACAGTGGATGTTACAAAATGGATAAGTGATGAGAATGGTTTTGAATCAGCAAAGTCCCTGACTGAGTAGGAAGCTGTCAGATACCTGCTTCATATTACCCATTCTATTGATTTGAGATCAAATAAGATGATATACAAAAAAAAGGAGTGAGTATTCCACTCCGAGGAGAATTCTCCCCAACTTGAATATGTCCTACTTTTTGTCTGTTCAATAAATTTAGCACTTATGTGTGCTGAAGGTGATGTTTGATTCAAAGCATCACATTAGGGTTGTTACGTGGATGACAATAAAGCAGAAAATATTGAGGAAACTACAACTTCTAGCTATTTGGTGAGCAAGTTAAGAGGGATGGCTCAACACTTGTTCAAGAAATTGGTTTTTGAAATTGGACAGCTTGAGTTCTGGACTATAAAGGCCAATATGGTTGAGCTTTGAGTGATGCTTATTCCAATGTAGTGGAAGATTTATGTGGTGAATTCATGATCATCTATATGGCCAAATGGTGAATAAAGCTGAGCGATAATACAGCATTACAGAGAGCCAATGACAAGCATTGTGGCTAGTTATTGTTGTGGGAGCACTAAACTACCAGGTGCGAAGTATAGGCTGCCTGAGGCCAAGTCAAACCATACATGTGGCTTCAAAGGAGACAACCTCTGACATAATGGAGGGATGAAAATCAGAAACATCGAGCTGAAATGGGTTAAAAAAGTAATTTTATCCAGACTGTGCTAACTGCTACCCTGAGAATCTTCATAATCATAAGTTCCTCAAGGCCTCAAGGTCATAACACACCAGAAAGAGGCATCATTACTAATAAGCCACACACACTTTAATGTGTCATTACTGAACAGTTCTGTGGAGCAATCTCATCATGACAATCTCTGCATTACTAGATTGTGTGTCTGCTGGTAATTCCTTAAATAGATTTATCAATTCAGTTATAACTAAATCCTTTTCAGTGAAGTAGCATTCTAGCTGCAAACATTATAATCATATGTAAAAAGTTAACCAATGTTACAAGAACATTGTTGTACCACTGGCCATCAAGAGAGACATTGCAATATGACAGCTGTTGTTTACATTTACTATGTGTCTTACATTGATGTAACATTCTTTATCCCTTTCTCTACTTTGGTTTTCTGTCCCCTTCAATGTCTTTGTTTAACTATAGAGATTCTGAAAAATCTAATACTTGAAAAGGTTTTAACTCATTTACTCATTTCCACCACATTAGCAGATATAAAATATACTGAATGGAACTGAGAAAGATAAGTAGAGGCTTAATGTAACTCAAGCTGTAACCAAATATAGAATCAAAATGCCTTTGCTCATCTTATCAATGCTGGACCAAAGCTCAAAGTATATGAGTATAGGTATATGCACATTGTATAGATGTGGCTCGATATTACAGACAATCTCACAATATTAAGCTGTTACTTTTTAAATCTCTTTATAAATACTTTACCTCAACACTCTACTTCTTGTACCCTAAATTACAACATTCGAAACCACTAATTTCCTTGTTAGACTTTGATCAATTGAGTGAAATCTGTTTGGGTTGAAGTTTGCATTGTTCTCAGCTGAATGTGAAAGTCATGTGTTTTGCTTGTTTATAAATTAAGAAAGCTCTATTTGTAGCACAGTGTCCATTAATTCATTTGCAAATGAGCGTTTTGCTAAAAGCTATAAAATTGTTGCCAGGGTCACTCAAATAAATTGCTGCAGAGAGTTTAAGGTGTGAAACACACCACTGTTCAACTGACAGTAAGAAGATTATCTTTTTGGAACTTCAATGCAAGGAAGGATAAAAACTGGAGCCAGAGACAAAACTTACCAGATGAAGATCCTTACTGTTCAGACATTTAAACCAAAGCTGACTTACCTGCACAGGTTGCTTACCTTTTATAGACTGAAAATACTGTACTTTATCTACAGCAATATCTGTATGGTCAGTTAAGCTGCACTTTGTGTATTTCTAAACAGCTTCAGATCTGTCACTTTTACTTTGTACCATAAAAATAAACAAAACATTTGAAATGATATTTTTAAACAAAATGATTATTTCATGGATACTTTAGTTTTGATGTTGTGCAATGTAATGTTGATCCTTCCAGAGTGTAGAAAGTATCTTCATTGTGGTTTTAGGAAAAATTACTTGATCTTTTTGAGTATCATCATTCATGATGCTTTTGTGACGGTCTTCAGATATACAGGTGGCTGTTGAATTTAAGAGGGACTGCAGTTCTGATCGACTGACTAACATTGCCTCATTAATGGCACAAGTGTGGTACCGATTGGGTCAGTTCACTATTCATATTGTTGGAATAATTGCTGTAGGAGCAGGCAGTGCTTCAGAGCACAGAAATCATCAATGATGATTGAGTGGAATAAGAATTCACAAGCAGAAAATAGTTGCATTTATAGGAATCTCTTTACGATTTCAACACATTCCAAAACACTTTATGGCTAATGAACTTTTGAAGTGAAAGCATTTGTACTGCTGGGAAGTGTGACAACCAATTTGCACACAGCACTTCCCAAAGCAACAATCAGGTCATGAATGTGGTGACGTTGATTGAGCGGTAGGTATTGGCTATGACAAGGAGGGAACATACTAGCTCTTCCTTGTAACTACTTGCAACTGACAGGCCAGATGGGTGTAGGTTTGATGTCTCACCTGAAAGATGGTACCTCTGACAGTTCAGCATTCCCTTTGTTCTGAAGTATCAGATTTCGTACTAAAGTCTCTGGTATGGGAATTCAACCCCCAATCTTCTGATTCAGATACAAACGTGGCACCCAGGAGCCACAGCTGTTAAACATTGACCTCCTGACACAGAACCCAATAACAGCAATGGTCTCTTCACAGTCATAGAGAAGTATTAACGTGCATTTCATTTTCATATTACTCCCACTTATGAGCTTGTTATTGTGAACATCACAGTTCAGATTTCTGAGTTCCTTTCACTGCTTCCAGTCACCAATTTATCATCGTTTAACAAGGAAACCAACAAGTGTTGACCAGTTAAAGGTGGCTCTCCTGCAGAAAGATACTCACCACCATGTCAGCAACAGTAGGCCACTTGGTCCCCTCAAGTCTGTTCCGCCATTCAATAAGATCGTGGCTGATCTGATGGTGGCTTCAGCACATTCTAGTTGACCCATGGTAACCTCTCACCTCCTTAAGAGTATTCAAGGACTCTGCTTCCACTTCCCCTTTAAGGAGATGTTCCAAAGACTTTCAACCCAAGAGAAAAAAAAGTCCGTCCCTTCATCTCCGTGTTAAATGGGAGACCCCTTTTGTTTTTAGAAAGTGACTCCTAGTTTTACATTCTCCCACAGGAGGAAACCCGCTCCACATCCACCCTGTCAAGGCCCCTCAGATTTTTACACATTCTCCTCTCACTCTTCTACACTCCAGCAGCTGCAAGCCTTCCTGTCCAACCTTTGTTCAGGGAAGTACAGTGTAAGTGGTACTATTTCATGAGAGTGTGGGCTTTCGTATTGTTAGAGAGCTAAAATTACTGTTAAAAGATGTTATTTCATTCTCTTCCATGGTTACTTAAAGCTGAAAAGCAAAGCTCCCATCACTTTGGAGAGGTTGAGGAATGAACTGGTTTTAAGGAGGTAGTTGTTCTTTTCACCCAATCAGTTTTAGGAACTTTATTACAATATTACACAGTCCTCTCAAAGGTTGTGATTACCCATTTGTCCTAAATGAGCACTGACCATTACTGTACCTCCAAGAACAAAATTGTGGAGTACAGTGGTATAAAGCATTTGGAAATGTACCTGTGAGGAGCTTAAAAGCCTTATATAACCTACCCATTAGGCTACTTCTGATAGTACCAGTAATAGCAAAGTCAAGGAATGGCTTTGAAAAGTTTGTTCAGTTGAGTGAATCTTCAATGCTGGAATAATGGGAGTTCTGATGTTTATAACAACTTGCCTTTTTATTTAGCTGCTCTGTGTAACAGAGTAGAAGCTTTGGCCCACATTTTCTTCGTGTTTACCGTTCCTCTGGTGTTGGATTTTGGACTTGCAGTGGAAGAAAGTAGAAAAGGACTTCATTTCCTTCCAGGTCCAAAACACTGTTGCAATTTTATTGTTCAGAATCCCTGCCCAAGCCTGCTAATTTACTTTCTCTATTAGTCCCCCTGCCCAGTACGTAAACTGTAATTTAACTGTAACTTCTCGTGCAATTTTGCATTTCGTCCCCTGTGATTTCCATAGGAATTACAAATATTGAAGGTTTACAGTTAGCTGCAGGTTGCTAGGCAGCGGTACTGAAGATAAAAGAACTAGTAGCGGCCATTCTGTTCTTGGGATCTTTTTGTCAATTCATATTGGGAATAGACATTTTGTTTACATCTTGGCTTTACTTGAACCTCCAGAAGCTGCCCAAGGGTTCTAACTCTGTATCTGTTGCTTCTGCACTAATTTCCTGCTCCCCTCCTCATTCCCCATCCCTCTCCCCCTCCCCCTCCCCCCCCCCCACACTTCAACTCCCCCTCCCACACTATCACTGATACGTCAGTCCTCGGCCTCCTCCACTGCCAGAATTCCAAGCGCAAGCTGAAGGAACAGCGCCTCATTTTGTGTCTTGGAACCTTGCAGCCTAACAGCATGAACATTGAATTCTCCCACTTTAGGTAATCCCCACCCCCTTCCCCACAAACCCCCCCCCCCCCACCATGCTTCTTCTCCTCTTCCCTTTCCTAGCCCTTTTTTCCCTCTCTCCATACCTTTGACCCGTCCCCTGGTGGATCTGCTCTCCCCTCCTCCCCCCGCACCTGCCCATCACTATCTCTTACCTGCATCTACCTATCACCACCCTATGCCCACCCCGCCTCCCCTCTTTTGTCCACCTATCACTGCTCTGCTTTTCCCTCCTATATATTGGGCTTCCCCTTTCCCTATCTTCAGTCCTGAAGAAGGGTCCTGACCCGAAGCGTTGACCGCCTGCTTTCCTCCATGGATGCTGCCTGGCCTGCTGAGTTCCAGCATCATCATATTTTTCATCTAGATTCCAGCATCTGCAGTCCTTTGTTTCTCATTCCCTGTCCCCCGGGACTCAGGAGGAATGTTACAAGGGATTGTAATTTAACACACTCATAGCTACTCACAGAAGATGGGGCCTTTCTAAATTTCACAGATTTTCATGCTTGAGGTAATGCTACCATTATAAGCAAATAATAAATTTGCCAGATACTTGCCTAGCGTCTGGCACTCACTTCCATCAGAGGTACCACATTTCCTGTGGCAGTAATGTTGACCAATACTGAGCTACTATGACCTGTCAAGTTCATCTAGTTTCTCAATATATACATGATGTTTTCCACTCTTAACAGTGACTCAACTTCCCAGATGTGAATGTTCATCAACAAATCACTAGAATCTTTCCTGCCTCTTTGTAGAAAGATATAATTAAAAGATAAAAAGAACATTGTTCGCTTTATGTGCATATAAACATGTGCTATCCAGGAAGTTGTGATTCCTTTCATTTAGGATATTTCATAATCCCTTTGCTGTTCACAGGTCTAAACCGTGTATCTGGAATTGGAATTGGAATTCGTTTATTATTGTAACATGTACTGAGGTACAGTGAAAAAATTGTCTTGCATACTGTTTGTACAGATCAATTCATTACATAGTGCATTGAGGTAGTACAGGGTAAAACAATAACAGAATGCAGAATAAAGTCTAACAGTTACAGAGAAAGTGCAGTGCAGGCAGACAATAAGATGCAAGGTCATAACGAGGTAGATTGTGAGGTCAAGAATCCATTTTATCGAAAGTATCTGCATATCTGATTACAGTCATGGGGGAACTGGATTATGAGGAAGAATTATATAAAGTGGGCATGCTCCACCAAATATACAGAAGTTTTGAGATATGATTACAGTCTGTGGGATTCTAAAGGGCCTAGTTATTGCTGCTGATGATCAGCTATTTCACCTTGTCCAGAAAAGTAGAATCAAAAAGAAAGGCAACGACCAAACTAACCTATCAGAAGACATTTTATGAATGAGATATCAATTTGTGACTAGGCTCCCTGGGAAGATATTGGAAGTAGATGGTATTGAATAATTCAAATCTGTGTGAGATACATCCGTTTCAGAAAGCAGCGTATTGAGAATCAGAATCAGGTTTATTATCACTGACTTACACGTCGTGAAATTTGTTGTTTTGTGGCAGCAGTACGGTGCAAGACATAAAGACATAAAAATTACTATAAGTTACAAAAATCTGTACGAACAGTATGCAAGACAAGTTTTTCACTGTACCTCGGTACAAATGACAATAATAAACCAATACCAATAAATAAATAGTACAAAAGAGGAATAATGAGGTAGTGTTCATGGGTTCATGGACCATTCAGAAATCTGATGGCGGAGGGGAAGAAGCTGTTCCTGAATTATTGAGTGTGGGTCTTCAGGCTCCTGTATCTCCTCCCCGATGGTAGTAACATGAAGAGGGATACGGTATATGTGTAATTTAAGCCAGAATTTATGATAATTGTAACAAACTTGGAAGTAAATGACTTTGACCCTATAATCATTGGATCCTTGACTTACCAGGACAGCAGAATGCAAACACGACTGACCTGAGGATATTGTTCCTGTTTCCGACCATACTCTCCATACACAGACTAAAGACCCCACCATCACTGACTCAGTGGAGCTGCTCCTTGTTTGCACCTCAGAATCATGCCCCAAGTGAAGCTACACATTCCCTCAAACATTAGGACCACTGTATTAAGCCACTATGCTTAATGTTCTTGCAATAACTCCCAATGTTGGATAGAAATCACCTTTGATGGTCTGCACAATGTCCTCATGTGATACCTTGGAAAAAGTTTATGATGGCAATAGACTTACCCACTGTCTTCGATCCTGTAACCAGCAACAACATCACCTTCCTCACCTCATGAATGCGAGAGGCTATTTTAAAGAACGTGATAACAAGACACTTAGAAAATACAAACAACATTAGACAAAGTCAACATGGATTTGTGAAAGGGAAGATGTGATTGACAAAGGATGTAACCAGAAGAACAGATCAGGGAGAATTATTAAATGTCGTGTAGATTTTCAGAGGACTTTGATTGGAAATTAAAGTGCAAAATTAAGATAAGGTAAGATCTCTTTATTAGTCACATGTACATCAAAACACACCGTGAAATACATTTTTTTTGCGTAGTGTTCTGGGGGGCAGCCCGCAAGTGTGCGCAAGTACGTGGGATTGTGGATAATATACTGGCACAGATTTAAAATCAGTTTACAGACAAGAAACAGATAGAAGGGTCTTTCTCAGGTGGTAGACAGTGACCACAGGGATCAGAGATTAGGCCCCATCAATGTGTTGGACAAGGGAACCAACTGCTATATTTTTAAGTTTGATTACAATGCAAAACTGGGTGGGATTCTGCGTTGTGGGAAGTCAAAAACAGGATCAATATACTAAGGTCTGTCATGTTTGCATTCTATTGTCCTGGTAAGTCAGTGATACAATGATTATTACAGTCAGTTCAAAAAGGACCCAGGACTGATTTAGACAAGTTCAGTGAGTCAGCAAATACATGGCAGATACAGTGTAAATATGAAGGTATCCATTTCATGAGGAAAACAGAAAAGGAGAGTGTTACTTATATACAGTATATAAATACTCTGTCGATACACAGTATTCTAGGTCTGATTTCACCAAGGTCCTGTATAATGGTAGTAACATATCCTTGCCCCTGCACTGAAAACCTCCTGCAATGAAGGCCAATAGGTATTTGCCTTTTTAACTGCTTGCTGCACTTGCATGTTTCTTTTCAGTGACAGGGCTACAAGTAAAGCCTGGTCCCTCTCTACATCAACAGTTCCCAATCTATCACCATTTAAGTAACACTCTCCTTTTCTGTTTTCCTAATGAAAGGGATACCTTCATATTTACACTGTATCTGCCATGTATTTGCTGACTCACTTGTCTAAATCAGTCCTGGGTCCATTTTGAACTGACTGTTATTGGATCCCTGACTTGCCAGGACAACAGAATGCAAATATGACAGACCTTGGTATATTGATCCTGTTTTCGACTTTCCACAACTCACAATCCCACCCAGTTTTGCATTGTAATTTTGGGTCTCTTCACCCCGAACATTTGTCAGACTGATTCCTAGGATGACAGGACTGTCGCATCAGGAGAGATTACACTAACTAGGCCCATATTCATGACAGTTTAGAAGAATAAGAGATCTCATTAAGATGCTCAAAATTTTGACAGGGCTCAATATGCATGGAATATGTTTCTTAAGCCGGGGTCACAGTCTCAGAATATGGCACAAGACATGTAGGACTGAGATGAGGACAAATTCTTTCACTCTAGGGTGTGAATCTGTGGAATCATCTATCACAGGAGGTTGTGAAGGGCAAGTCACAGAATATGTTGAAGACAGAGAATGAAAAAATCTCCAGACATACAGTAAAAGGCATCAAGGAGTATAGGGAGAGTATGGTGGGAGTATGGTATTGAGTTAGGTGGCCAGCCATGACCTGACTAAATGGTGGAACATACTTGAAGGGCTGAAAGGCCTAGTTCTGCTCTTAATTTTCTGTTTCTATGTTGGTGTCATCTTGCTCTTCTATCCTGTAACCTCTCATAAGACCACAACAATATTGTTTGTCTTGAGGGGCATGGTGAACAGCTATGTCTTCTCTCACCACCTGAGCTTCCCAACGTATCTCAAATATCTATCCCTGTCCTTCACTACCTGTCCTCTTGTTTAAGCGAGCAGGTTCACCACACTAGATCTCTCACCTCCTTGCTCTCACAAGCAGTGATATCCTGAACTCAATGTCAATGTACAGTCTGTGGCTTTGTGTATCATCTGTAGTGTTGCTGCATGTTGTATCACTCAGGCTAGGTAGAGCTAACAGCAAACCACCGAAAAGTACATTTACACTTATCTACACTACAGAGGGCATGGCCAACGGTCTTCCTGAATATCACATATCTCAGTAATGACAGCCTCAGACAATGTGAACTGTGAATGTAGTGTTTGTTGGGGAGATCCAGGCAGGATGGGGTGTCTCTGTAGACTCTGTGGAGGTACGTTCTTTGCAGATGAGCATGCCTTTGCCCCCACCTCAAGGAGACATTCCAACCTGAAATCATGGCAATAACGGTCCATCCAGTAAAGACATGTTGGTCCCATGTCACTACCACGGCACTCAATGGATGTGCATCTTAGCAGCTAAATGCTGGAGAAGATTGTTGGTTTAACTACATTTCATGGATCTTAGAAGGTGCTTTGGCAGCCTGCTGTCAAATCCTGGACATGCCCTCTTCTCGTTACTGCCAGTGGGGAGAAGACCCACACTCAACATTTCAGGAACAGCTTCTTCCCCTCCACCATCAGGTTTCTGAACGGTCCATGAACCCATGAACACTACCTCGTTATTCCTTTTTTTGCTCTATTTATTTATTTTGTTATCTATTGTAATTCTCAAGTTCAAGTTATATTTTATTGTCATTCACCCACATGCTGTAAAACACATGGAGGAACGAAATGTCGTTTCCCCCAGACTCACACAACAGAGGACATATATAGGACAGAGGACGTACAATAAACGCAGACAGAAAAATTGTGCAAGTGTTTATTGTATGTTCTCTGTTCTGTGTATGTCCTCTGTTGTGTGAGTCTAGGGGAAAAGACATTTTATGTCTTTGCACTGTACTGCTGCCACAAAACAACAAATTTCACCTCATATAAGATGGTGATAATAAACCTGATTCGGATTCTGTCCAGTCAGGACTTCAAGTGACTAAAAGGTGTCACTTTAACTAGTGGGGAAAGAAGCAAACTATGCATCTGCTGATCTACATCGGACTACAATTTATGTCTTTATGGGCAGACAGTTACAGTGTATAACTACTGATTAATTAGTAGACATCGAACACTGGTAATAAATGGTGGTGCAGAACTGCTCAGACCAATTTCCTAGTTGGTGTGTTTTCACCTGGAAATGATCACTGGAGCAATCTGCTCCAGGTAAAATTGAACTTGGCACAGTTATTGCCTAAAATAACTGGTGCAACACAATCCAATTTCAAGGCTAATGCAAGGGAGTATTTCTGGTCCAGCTGCCTCATAGAAACCGAAAATAACGGGACCAAATCCTGTGCAGGTATGAACTGCACACCCAGCATAATTTGTATCACCATTCAAATCTTAAAGAGGCTCAGAATTCATCATTTCTCATATTTGGATGGAGACCATTCTGCCCATCAAGTCTATACTGGCTCTCATAGCTCACCCATCAGTTCCATTCTCCCACATATCTCTTTGCAACTTATTCTCTCTCACATGCCAATCAACTCTCCCCCTGCCTGCCCCCCCTCCCCCGGCTCCGCCAACCCTCCCCAGTCCTCCTGCCGCACTCCTGTTTGTGCCAATGAATCTAATAACCAGCACATTTTTGAGATGTGGGAGGAAATTGGAGCACCCAGGGGAATCCTGTCTGGTCACAGGAAGAACATGCAAATGTGGAAACTCCACACAACAGTATCCAAGGTCAGGGTTGAACGAAGGTTATTGATGCTGCACTATTGTGGTATCTATTGGAGACGGTCAGTTTCCTCAGTAATACACGGAGATCAGGATAAAGTGATGCAATTAAAAATCTGGCAAAATTTACATCTCGTTCCTTCAGTTTCTCTGCAAACCTTGACCAGCATGTTTGGAGGCAGATGTTTCCAGCTGCAGGAAGGAGAAAGTTTGCAGCAGCACTGAAGGATTCACAGTTTCCCTGCTTGTGTGAGAGTTAGGATTCTAACACAAGGAGAAACTTAAATGCAGTAGAAGTTGGACAAAAATTGAATAGAGTAACAAGGAAAATAAAACAAATATGACGCAGTTAAGGAAAGGAGAAAGCATGGTAATACACAAAAATGTTGGAGGAACTCAGCGGGTCAGGCAGCATCCATGGAGGGGAATAAACAGTCAACGTTTCAGGCCGAGACCCTTCATCAGGACTGGAAAAGAAGAGGGCAGAAGCCAGTATAAGAAGGTGGGGGGAGGGGGAGGACCACACGCAGGCAGGTGACAGGTGAGTTCAGGTGATAGGTGAGTCCAGGTGAGAGGGGGAAGTTAGTGGGTGGGGGAGGGGGAGAAGATGTAAGAAGCTGAGAGGTGATCGGTAGAAGAGGCAAAGGGGCTGAAAAAGAAGAAATCCAATAGGACAGGGCATGATGAAGAAGGAAATGTGAAATTAGAAAGTTTAGGTGAATAAATAAATTGTAAAATTATAATGGGAGTAAGGGTACAACAAACTTGAAGCTGCTTTAATACTGTTTGCGCGTTCACGACCCAATGCTCAGTTAGATTTCTGTGCTTCCTTTCACAAGGTTTGTAACTATTCACACAGAGGGATTTCTGTATAAAGCAGCCTTATGGATTGGTAAAAGCTCCAGGTATTGATTTGCTTCCAACCTGCTATAGATTTTGTTGAGGATTTTTAGAAGCTGTTCAACAGTAAATCAATGGCTGGTGGGAAAAAAACAGGGTTGATCTGACAAAAAAGTCTGTAAATCAGGTTGCTGATAGTACTTCATCCCCAACCATGTGCAGTTACCGAACTTCAGAAATTGCGATATTGTTGTGACAACCCAGCAGTCGGTAACAACTAACAATAAAGTATCAGAATGATACAACACAGGAGGTTATTCAGCCCATCAAGCGTGTGACAGCTCTAATTTTTCCTATTGGTTACATTCCCTGACACCTCCTCATCGCTCTGCAAAACCTTCCCCTTCAACTATTTGTCAGCACGCTTTTAGAAAGCAACTATTGAATCTTTTATCACCAGCCTTGCAGATAGTGCATGCCAAATCCTGCTGAACAATAAGACAAATCTCTTCACCTCACTCTGGTTCATTTACCACTTTCCACACCCAGTTCCTGACCAGCAAGGCCCAGTGTAGCTCCTAGTCAGAAGCAGCTACACCACAAGGCTTACTGGATATTAGAGCCATCAAAATGTTTGCAAAAATCTCCAATAATTCTCAAACATTGAGAAAATAGTTCAAAATCATTAAAATATCATACTATCTGGATAGAACTGGGCAGAATTTGGAAAGAGCTGCGCTGTCCAATGCTACATCTGCCACTACAATCTACTTTTTCTCACTCTTAGATTGTGAGTCACCGGGTGAAAACCAAAATAACTACATTTCAATAAAATCAGTAGATCAATATAACTACAAGAACAGCTAACACTGGAAACACCCAGCAGGTCAGACAGTATCTGTGGAAAGAGATCCAGTTGACCTGAAATGTTAAGTCTGTTTCTCTTTCCACAGATACTGTCTGACCTGCTGTGTTTCCCACATATTATGTACTTATTTTAGATTTCCAGCATCTGCATCTTTTGGATTTTCACTATCTACATGACTGGTTTCACTGACATACGAGTTTTTGATTTGAACAAGCATGTATCCTGTGATGATGTTCCCTTAGAATAACACAGAAGTCATGCTGAGTGACCTTGGGACCAAGTCATAAACAGGAGGACATAGCTACAAAGGAGTGGGGGGGGGGGGGGGGGGGGGGGAGGGGGCTAGTCAATAAAAGAGGTGAGTATAAATTCCTGAAACTCATTGCCTCCGAGTGTGATGGAGGCCAGATATATTAAAACATAGAACAGCACAGTATGGACCCTTCGGCCCACAATGTTGTGCCGAACTGTATGAACACCTCCTCCGTGATCAATCTAACCCTTCCCTCCTGCACAGCCCATAACTCTCACTTTTCTCATTTTTCTCACTTCCTATCTAAGAGCCTTTTAAATGTCCCTATCCCTAAGGTGGAGGTAAATAAGTATTTGAAAGATCAAGGAATTGAAGGTTATGGGGAACTGGCACAGAAGAGGAGTTGAGGACAGCATTGATCATACTGAATGGCAGGGCAGGCTTGAGAGATCCAATAACCTACTTCTGTTCCTATTTTCTTGTTGTCTTGTTCTTGTGGGAGGGTCCTGCAGGAGATAAAAAGCATGAGTAAATGAGCTCTTTCAAAACCTAGCCCAGGCCGAATTACCTAATTCTATGCTGCAATATTCTATAATCTCAGAAATAGCAGGAGGAGACAATTGATTTGATGGAATCAGTTTTTAAAGGGGAATATGTTGGTTGGATCTTCCTTATAATGCTCAGCTCTTGCGTGTGTATATTTCCTTTTATTAATGTCTCCCTGAATTATCATTTCTGCCGGGTATCGTGGATCTTCATCAGATGATGAAAAATTTCAAAGTTCATGTTTGTGTTTCCAGCGAATTTTATTCCCAGGAACTTTTGAGTTAATCCTCTGAGTGACAAGTGGAGATGTTTGATCCATTTCACAAAATCTTTCACTCAAATTGTCTCCATAATTGGATCCTTTGTTGCAATCTCAGTGTGTTTGAGATAGTCGGCAGAAGCTATTTGGTTTATCTATAATCTGGATGTAGTTTGCCAATAGCTTAAAGGTAGCCACTTAGCATAATTATTTATACACGTGAGGATTCACCACCATTTCAGAATGCTTAGCTTTTCTGTGTTCTGAAAATGGTATAATTACTTAATAAATTTTAGATTCCCAAACCAACCATGTAAACTTGACTGCGTCTTTATGACACAAAATTGAAACTTCTTTGATTTTCCTTCATTTTGGCCACTTCTTAACAAAATCTTAGTAGAGCCTGCTGCTTCATAGTTCCAGTACAGAGGTTCAGTTCTGACCTCTGGTGTTGTCTGTGTGTTTGCAGGGAGAATTCACTGCATCGAAAAGGATGAACACAAAAAGTGTTACCATTGCCTTTTTGAAGCACTCGATAATCTCCGGTTAATTTTCGCCTT
Organism: Pristis pectinata; assembly: GCF_009764475.1. Classification (NCBI taxonomy): domain Eukaryota; kingdom Metazoa; phylum Chordata; class Chondrichthyes; order Rhinopristiformes; family Pristidae; genus Pristis; species Pristis pectinata. The sequence goes on from NC_067413.1 coordinate 96,575,589, forward strand.
ATATTGGAACACATGCAGTTGGTTGTGAGACCTGTTGATATAGTACATACCCCAACACTGTGGTGTAGCTGGTAGAACTGTGCTCTCACAGCTCCAGTGACCCAAGTTCAATTCTGGCCTTCGGTGCTGTCTGTGTGGAATTTGTTTGTTCTCCCTGTGACCACTGTGTTTCCTCCGGGTGCTCTAGTTTCTTTTAACATCTCAAAGACATGCAGTTTAGTAGGCTAATTGGTCAATTTAAATTGCCCACCTAGTGTATGTGGAATGCGAATGTGTGGAGAATAAGTTTCAGGGAAAATTAGTGAGGGATTGCACTGTGAGCCAGCACAGACAATGGGCTGAATAGCCTCCTATGTCATACGGAAATATGGAAATATCATTGTGTCTTGGATTCAGAAGCACAGACACCAATGAATTTACTCTTCATCCCAAAGGAGATCTGAACAACCTCTGCCACTTCACCAGTTTACAAAGCAAGCTCCAAAATTACAGCTTCGCTCGAGCTGGGATGATGATAAGATAATTCCAATTAAGGCACAATTCATTGTCCCACACCAAAGCCTCAAAAACCTACCCCCATTGTGTTTGCACTGTACATATTGCTGTGATTATATAGTGGGGGAGTCGTCGTCGTCGTGGCTATCCCTCAAGGTCGAGGATGATGGTCCTCGTTCCATTGATCTATTTATGGGTTCTCAAGTGGCTTGTGAGTCCAATTGAAGTAGCCCACAGAGCGAAGACGCCTGTGCGTGTATTTGTTTAACGTGTACTTGATGTTGCACTACAAAAAGCACACGATATTTCACAAATCAACCAACTGATTCCAATGGCATGGAAACCACAACAATTGGAGCTGATGGATTTGTTGCAGCCTTCATCCGCCTTCACAGCCGTTGAGTTCGAAGTAACTTCATCCGCCTGTTCCACCGTTGAGGTCTTGGTTGGATTGTTCTCTGTCAGGGACCTCACCATCGACCTTACCGCCATGGGTGACCCTACCAGAAGCATAGCTCCAGACGGCATCGCTCTCAGGATGTCAGGACCACACAAGCTTCCCCACCACGACAAGGTGACAATCCACGGAAAAGTATTGGGGGAGTGACTAGAACTTAACCAGAGCAACCAAAGGTTGAGAAAAGACCAATCGCATTATTATGGGGCTTCTGTGAAAAGAACTTAAATGGATAGAAGGGTCCCAAAACTCCTTGAGGACCTGCTCCACCAACATAACCCCTGGTGAGAATCTCAATTCTGTGGCTATTTTTATAGCTAAATAAGCTTCTGAGGCCTACAACTATACGTGGCACATGCCCCTGCTCAGATATTTCTTTGTAAGATACCTCGATCATATTCCTCAACCTGAGGTGCCTTGAATGAGAGGGTTAACACATGAGGAACGTTTGACGGCTCTTGGGTTGTACTCCTTGGAGTTCAGAAAAATGAGGGGCAACTTCATAGAAACATTTTGCATGTTAAAAGGCCTGGACAGAGTAGGTGTGGCAAAGTTGTTTCCCATAGTAGGGTAGTCTAGTACAAGAGGGCACGATTTCAGGATTGAAGGGTGCCCATTTAGAACAGAGATGCGAAGAAATTTCTTTAGCCAGAGAGTGGTGAATCTGTGGAACTTTTTGCCACGAGTGGCTGTGGACCAAAGTCATTGTGTGTATTTAAGGCAGAGACTGATAGGTATCTAGGTAGCCAGTGCATCAAAGGTTATGGTGAGAAGGCGGGGGAGTGGGGTTAATGGGAGAATGGATCAGCTCATGACAGAATGGTGGAGCAGGCTTGATGGGCCCAATGGCCGACTTCTGCTCCTTTGTCTTATGGTCTATGGTCTAATTCCAAATAAGTTAAAATGACCACCCTGCTCACCCACAGAAACATCCACATTACTGTGGCATCTGAACACGTCCTACAGGCACAGGTGAATTGCCTGGCACTTGTGTGGTACAAATGTTACTTACTGGACCATACCTGACTGTTGTCCAGAAAATGCTGAGGACACTGGGCAGCCCAGGCAGCATCTGTGGAGGGAGAAACAGTTGATGTTTCTGATCAGTAATCCTTCATCAAAACTACAAAAGTGAGAAAACAAGCATGTTTTGTTGCAGAGAGAGGGAGGGATGGAGAGAACAAGGGGAATATCTCTGACAGAATGGAGACCAATGTTGCCCAGCTGACATATTTGTCTCTGGTGTCTATGATACGGAAATTAACTTTTGTTATAGCTGATTTGACTGGAAGAGCGTAAATAGAGGAAGATGAACAAGGGGATGTATGGAGCTTCTTTTGCTGACAAGTTAGAAGTGCAATTGATTATGGAACCTTCAGCAAACACTCAGTTACTGACCTTATGATAAAAGGAAGAGCACCAATGAAACAGCTGCCTTGGATGCTACCCTAAGGAATTTCTGCGGTAATATGCTGGGGTTTGGAGAATTGACATCCACCAACAACAACAACAACCATCTCCCTTTATGCATGGTATGATTCCAACCATTGGAGTGTTTTCCTCTTGATATCCATTGACTCCAGTTTTAACAGGGCTCCTTGATGCACACTGGGTCAAGTGCAGCCTTGATGTGCAGAATACTCAATCTCACCTCACATCTATCATTCAGCTCCTTCATCCAAACTCAAGTAAAGTCCAAAGCCAAGCGGGACAAGCAAAACCCAAATTGGACATTAATGAGCTGGTTATTGGTGAGTAATTGCCATTTGACCGAACTATCAATGACGCCTTCCACTGCTTTGCTGGTGATTGAGAGTAGACTGACTGGCAGCGGATAATGATGTATCCTGCTTTTTGTGGGTAAATAACACCTGGACAATTTTCCACATTATTATGTAGACATCAATGTTCTGACTGCTGATGCAGCTTACAGCTAGTTCTGGAACAGGTCTTCCGTATTACAGGCTGGGATCTTGTCTGGTCCCGCAGCCTTTCCTGTATCAACTGTTCTTAGCCATTACTAGAAATCATGTGGAGTAAATCATGTTGGCCAAGGACTGATTTCTCTGATGAATAGGACCTCAGAAAGATGCCAAGAGGGATGTGGCACCTGGGATGTATTTGATTGCAAATGTTCAGCCTTTTCTTTGACTCTCACCAACTGCAATTGAAGATGGAGTTTCTTCCACCCGTTAACTGTTTAATTGCCCCCCCCGTCCATTTACAACCGATGTGGGATTGCAGAGCTCTGTCCTTTGCTCGCTGTTTTTACTGTTAGCACGTGTGAAGTACTGTGCAGCTTTTCCAGGTTGTACTTCGGTTTTGGGCATTGCTGATGCTGCTTCTGGCAGGACCTCTGCACTCTGAACTGAATCAGGTTTCAGGTCATAGAACATAGAGTTATCCAGCATGGAAGCAGACCCTTTGCACCACCGAGTCTGCATTGACCATCGGGCACCCACTTACACTGATCCTACATTAATCCTACTTGTTTTCATTACTCCTTTATTCCCCAGCAGCTCCCCCCAGATTCTACCACTCACGTACACACTAGGGACAATTTTCAGTGACCAATTATCCCACCAACCTGGGATGTTGTACTTACCCAGACTCACTCGGCCCCATTCCTACTTTCCTTAGTTCCCTGCACCTCATTGTCTCTCCCACATGCCAATCAATTTAAAGCAAGACTTGAGAATTCCTATACTCTGTTTTACATCTTGTAGTACTCGGGTCTCATCATTTTTTGTTCTTTCTTTGATTGCAGAATGCTTTTGCTATTAAAAGACCTGCTTTCACACGGCACTCTTGATCATCAAAACAAGCAGTTTGTTACATGATCTTGAATGGTCAAAGCTGGTTTGAATTTTGTACTCTGCCTTGGAGTTTGTCCTTCCAAAGTGTACCACCTCACACTTCTCTGGATTGAACTCCATCTGCCACTTCTCAGCCCAGCTCTGCATCCTATCAATGTCCCTCTGCAATCTTTGACAATCCTCCACACTATCCACACCACCAACCTTTGTGTCATCTGCAAACTTGCCAACCCACCCTTCTACCCCTTCATCCAAGTCATTAATAAAAGTCACGAAAAGCAGAGGTCCCAGAACCAATCCTTGTGGGACACCACTCGTCACAGCCCTCCAATCTTAATGCACTCCTTCCACCACAACCCTCTGCTTTCTACAGGCAAGCCAATTCTGAATCCACATGGCGAAGCTTCCCTGGATCCCATGCAGTAATGGTGCTACCAAGCCACTGCTGGTGATGGTCACTGAAGGACCCACCCTTGCTGTTTTCAGTGCTTCTTCCAAATGTTTTTCAACACGGAAGAACACTGATTCATCTTCTGGTGGATGGCAATCCAGAGGATGTTTCCTTGCCCATGTTTGACCTAAAACAATCAGACTTCAAGGAACTCCAAGTCAATGTTGAAGACTCCTAGGGTACTTCCTTCCTCTTGTGTATCTCTGTACCACCACTTCTGATATACCCAGGCATTGTGAAAGAGGAGTGTCATACATTGTTGTAAAGTATGATTCTGCATGAACCATTGCATCAGCCTATTGCTTGACCAGTTTGTGAGCCAGGTCTCCTCATTAAAATATTGAGCTCTATAGGCTGGAATGGTTCCTTCATGTACAAAGTGTCAATTCATGGGACACCCATAACATGCAGTAACCCATCTAACAACCTCTTTGATCATATCAATAGGACGGCTCAGTGGTTGGTAGAGTAGAGCAGCAGGTAGTGCAGCTGTCTCACAGTTCCAGCAACCAGGTTCGATTCTGACCTTCAGCACTATCTATGTGAATATGTGGGCTTCTCCCTGATATTCTCATTTCCTCCCACCGTCCCAAAGACATGCTGGTTTTGAGGCAAATTGGTTACTGTAAATTACCCCGAGTGTAGGTGGTGATTGAGAATTACTGGGGGCGGGTGGGGGGTAGGATTGGAGTTGATGGCCATATGAGAGAGAATAGGGTGGCACGGTAGCATAGCGGTTAGCGTAACACTATTACAGCGCCAGCGATCGGGGTTCAATTCCCACTGCTGTCTGTAAGGGGTTTGCACTCTCTGTGACTGCGTGGGTTTCCTCCAGGTGCTCCGGTTTCCTCCCACATTCCAAAGACGTATGGGTTAGTAGGTTAACATGGGTGTAATTGGGTGGCATGGGCTCATTGGGCCAGAAGGACCTGTTACCGTGCTGTATAAATAAAGTTAAAAAAAAGGTTACAGGGAACTAAGTGGGGGAATGGGATTGATGAGATTGCTTTAAGAGTCAGCATCGACTCGAGGGCCAAGTGGCCTCTTTCTCTGTCATAAGGATGTATGAAAAAAGGAATGTAATTCGATTAATGTACAACCTGTGGGAAGTGCTAATCACCTTACACCATGTATAAATACAAGAAAATTGGTGCAACTTGTTCATCGTGTGTCAGTCCACCAAACCAGCTCTGACCATTCAAGGTCATGTAACAAGCTACTTGTTCTGATGATCAAGAGTGCCGCATGAAAGCAGGTCTCTTAACAGCAAAAGCATTTTGCAATCAAAGAGAGAACAAAAAGTGATGAGACCCGAGCACTACAAGATGTAAAATAGAGTATAGGAATTCTCAAGTCTTGCTTGGCATGTGGGAGAGACAACGAGGTGCAGGGAACTAAGGAAAGGGGGAATGGGGCCAGTGCGTCTGGATAAGTCCAAGTGTAATTTCCTGGTTAAACCCAGAGCCTCTGATCACCAAGAACTCACTGCTTCTGAAATTGGAATATAAGGAGGGTTGTCGTCCAGTCCTGTTTTATCTGCTTATCTGGTGTTCTCAGCCATTTCTTGACGTCATGTGAAATGCATTGAATTGGTTTGGTAACTCCAGCACTGACTGAGATGGCCCTGAATTGAAAGACAAAGTTGCCAGACTGGGTCTGTAGCAGGTAGCAAGGATAAACCCACTTGCTTCATACTCACCAATCTATCTAAATGTTCATCCTGTAGCCCGAAGATAGGAAAGAGGGAAGCCAGTGACCAGAGAAAGGGAGGACAATTTATCCTTTGTACAAGTAGTAGTCGGCAGAATTTCCAGTTCACCCTCCTCCATCCTTTGTAAAGTCTTTCCTTACCTTTTTCCTTATTCTTTGCACTGTGGAATTGTAGAAGTTTATAGCTCAAAAGGAGGAATTGTGTCCACGCCAGCCAGACAAGGACCATTAATCCCACTTCCCAGCTCTTGGTCCACAGCCGTGTTGTTTATGGATCTTCACGTGGCCATCCAGGTACTTTTTTAAATTTGGAGGGGGCTTCTGCTTCCACCACATTGTCAGGCAGTGAGTTTCAGACCCCTGCTACTTGCTTATTGCAAAAGACTTTCCTCAACTCCCATCTAATCCTTCTACCAATTAACTTAAACCTACACTTTCTATTTGTTATCATGAACAGATACATCTTCCCCAGGTAGATTGGTGAGTATGAAGTATAGTCAGCACGCAAATTTCAAACCACTCTCTCGGGTGATTACAGGCTGTTTTATTGGTTTAATTAATTAAATCATTGTTATTTTATTATTAATTTAGCCCTATTTCATAAATGCCAAGCATTTCACCAATTCAGCAAATCCCCACACTTTCCAAATACCCAGTCTTTCCACTTTGTTAAATTTTGCCCTCAGTTGAAATGCAGCCACTAGATGTGAACCCCACAGGAAAGAAATTGATGTCATCAGTGCCTACTTTGTTGAACAACTTCCAGCCCAAGGGTCAAAAAATCCATTCATCTCATTGCTAGTTCAGAGTTCCAGCAACCTTTAATGTAAAGTCTAGAAGATGTAATAACCCCAATTAAAGGCGCTTCTCGCAAGGTTACCTGTTTCAGTTATTTCTGCCCCATTGTTCCTATTGTGATCGCTGATGATGCCTTTCGTGATCGGCTGTCTTCTGTTGCGATATTTGCTGCAGTCTCCTACTGATATTCCTTTTGTCATTTTGTTACTATGTTCTTTGGTATGAGATATGGGTGAAAGTAGTAATGCAAACTTTACTGCCCTTTCCTATGTTTCCAAGAACTTTAGAAGTTAACTGTCGGCAGTTCAATATACATTTAACCAGATGGGAGTGGCAGGTCTCTTCATCTCACTTCTCCTTTGCCTCTCTTCCCAGACATAGTTCAAGTCCCAATAGGAACAAAAATCCAGACTAACACTTGACTGTTACATTATGAGATTACTATATGTTTTTATGAGGAGTCAAACCAAGGTCATATCTGCTCTCTCAAGCAGACATAACAATTCCATTGTACTATTTCATGAGAAGAACAGGGGAATCAGTGACCTGGCCAATATTTACCTTGCAATCAATAAAAAAAATATCTGGTCATTATCACCTTTCTATTTGCAGGAGAGTGCTATGTGCAAATTGTCTACTGTATTCCTTACATTACAACAGCAATTACACTTCAGAAAAGTGTTTCATTGGCTGTTCAGTGCTTTGGGATGTACTAAGGTTCATGGAAGGACTTTTTTTCCCTTCCTTTTCTCCCTCTCTGTTTTTCTCTCTTTCTCTTTTCTCACCTGCCCTACCTAACCTGCTATTGTGTTTATGCAGTCATTACCGAGGCACACCTTGGTGTCTGTCTTACTGTTCCTTCAAGTTTATTGACACTTACTTCCTTTAAGATCTTCCACGTGTCACCACACCAAGCCACAGTTGCACATGTCCTCGCAGGTGAATGCACAAATTTACATGACACTGTATAAAGGAGAGGGGAGTTCCCCTGTTGTCCTGGTCAATATATTGCTCAACATTATCATTAAACTAATTTAGCTGGTCATTAACTCATTGCTATATTCAAATCAGCAGGTGCAGGCTCTGCATTACAACAGTGACCGCAGTTCAAATATATACTTCATGGTTTATGAAGTGTGTTGTGGCATCGTGAGGTTATGCAGGGTGTTAGTTAAACGCTAATCTTTCTTGTGACCAACTGTGTTTGACTGATCCATGATTAAATATTCATTTTGTGGGACTATGGTAAACAGTCAAATCAATAATTATCTCTTTTAATCATGAAGAAAAATATAAAATGGAACACATCAATCACCGAAGTGATTGCCCATCTTTGTAATGAATCTGAAGATTTATATTTACTTTTAATTGTTCTCCTGCACTCAAACTTGAGTTGCAAAGTTCCATTGCTGTCAGGAAATAATATTGTACTTTGAAAAGGGGTTACAAAATATGTTAATATTTTATGTTCCTCTTCAATAAGAATAGATGATTCTTTCATAACAGCTTTATTTTATGAAGAAGTTATTCTTTTATTATCTTAATGGTACCTGCACTGTTTTAAAACAAAAATAAATTGGATTAATAGCCCAGCACCAATCCCATAGAGGTTAAAAGATCTAAAGCAAATTCCACCTGTGTGATGAAATATTTATTTACTTTTATTCAAGATGATTCTTCTCCCTTCCCATTGAAACATTTTAACAGAGAGAACACAATGTACAGTGCAGGTAATCTAACACACTTTCATATATTACATCAATTTTGAGTGTAATCCAACTGTCTCTGCACTTTGGAGATGTTGTAAATGGTTCTTTTTAAATCTGGGACATGTTTTTTTTATAATCAGATAAAGTGAAAGCAAATACTGGTTCCATATCTGGCAACTACAGCCTACACACTGTGCTGTTACATGCAACCTGCTGTATTTGAACAGGGCAAGACGATTACTTCCTGCATGTCTCTGTTGAGTTGGTTTGATCAATTGCATCCTTTCCTTTCAGAAGAAGAGGGCCTTTTTCTTACTGGCAACTCTGACAGCACAAGACCTGGCTCTTTCAAGAAGGAAGCTCCTTTATACTTGCAGCGCAAGCCTCTTTTGGAGTTTACCTCCACTTCACAGTTTGTTCTAATAATGCAGCAAAAATATTATTTGCAAAAATGTAATTTTTAACACAGTTAATTCCTCGCCATTTTTGTGTATTTTTTTTCCAACGTCTCGGTTAGTTTTTGTGGAACAGTTGCTTTCAATCATTCACACGTAATTAGAAGAAACACTGCATGGCACAAATTCCCAGGTGGATCAACGATGAAGTGCTTTGTTTTTCACTTTTCAGAATAAAGACACTAAGTTCCTTCTGGTCTAAGTCGATCTGTGAGTTGCCAAGGTGCTCTCGCTCCATTGTGCAACATACTGTCACGTTAAATTAGATAGTACAGACTCCGTGAGTGTAAAAAAATCAATAGTTGATGGAAGATTGCTCCCTGGAAAATCTGTTCTGATTCCAAGATTTATTCTTGACCAGAAATGACATGCCATTAGGTAGAAAATGAACACATTCTACTGTACAAATTGGACGGAAATGTGTCAGATGACTTGACCTGTTCATTTGTTTTTGTTCTCTTGAGTAAGAAAGCTGGGTGTGGTTTCCTGGACAGACCTGTGCCAGCTCAGCTTAATAGTCCAACACTCCTCTGAGCACAGGAAGAATTCTCCAGGCCATTGTTGTAAATATATAGTAAATGCACTTCATCAAGGTAAATGCACTTTACTCAGTAAGATTTTCCTCTCTTGTGTTTTTTAAAGTCTCAGTGCACAATACACAATTTCCTAAAATAAAGCACTGATTTTCTTCTTTACTGGAAAACTCATCCAATATTAATAAATATCTTATGTCTTCCTTTGTCAAGAAATTACTTTGGATAGAAAGGAATATTAAAACACAATCTTTCGTACTTTTTTGTCTACTAATTCTCCTTAAAGAACAGTTGTAAAGACACATAAACCTAGAAAATAGGACATTCGACACTTCCAGTCTATTCTACTATTCAACATGAACATGACTGATCATCTCTGTCCACACCATACGGCAGGCAAAATGAGCACTGCACTGGCGGACCAACAACTATTTTGGGCTGGGATACAGCACAGGAAATTTCAGTTGCATCTAATGTCACAAGGGCCACTGAAATGGATTTTCACATTTCTGTAATGGAAAACATTCCTCTTGGAACTGGAGCTAAACCCAGGGTGTGGGGATGGAGAGGGTAGGTAGCCAAAGGCCATAGATTGGGACCTCTGGGTCAAGTTGGCAAGGAGTGGTGGGTGGGGCTGGTTATCAATCAGATAGGGGGCCAAGGATCTGGATCCGGGGGTTAAGAGGATTGGGAAGTGTATGATGGGAGGATCGTGGTCAGGAGCAAGATTGAGAGTTGGGGAATTGGTGCCCTGTGCAGGATGAGACCTGAAGGATCATAAGCAAGTATAAAACATACTTCACCAGGTCCCACTTCAGCACGATGTTATTAAAACTTATTTGTCCATGGTCATTCCTGGGACAACTTGGTCCAACTTGCCCAGTAGTGCTCCGAAAGAAGTGTAGTATGGGGGAATGATGTTACCCCAAGCCTGGATGACAGAAACCATGTCAGAGATAAGGGTGGGAAATGCCCTGTCAAATTTATGGAGTGATCATGGAAATAGTTGGTGTTGCATTTCACCCCGGGTAAAGTCAATTTTCAATTGCATAACATTGAATAAAGCAGCCTTATATTATCGAATTCCCAGGCAAATGTATTCCCTTCAGTAATTAGATTTAGTTTATTTGAACTAAAATAGCCAGTAGGAAAAAAAGTCTTCTCTAGTGTTAAAGGCACTCAGAGAGCAGTGAAACCAAACTAAGTCTCTGCTGCCAGATCAGGGTGAAGTCCTGGAAAAGTATACATGCAGTTTTCTTTCGCGACCAATTTTCTCATCCTGGTCCAGTGGTAATGTAGTGGAAGGATTTTCCATCTGGTGAAACAATAGAAAGAAGTTTACAAATTTGCAAATATTATTTGAAGGTAACTTTTGCCCCAACCTCTCCTCGTTGATGTTGGCTTGCATTGTCTCTTCTGGCTCACATGGCTACTTCTGTTTCCTGTTAACTCTTCATAATTCCAATACCTTTTCTGTTCATATTTCTTTCCTCCAGCAGTACGGTGTCACATTCTCTCCGTTCAGGGCAATGAGGTCACATTTCCTTCTTTTGCTGGTGTCACCCTGTTCAGAATCAGGTTTATTATCACTGACATACGTTGTGAAATTTGTTGTTTTGCAGCAGCAGTACAGTGCAAAGACGTAAAATTACCATCAATTACAAAATAAATAGAGCAAAAAAAGAAATAACGAGGTAGTGTTCATGGGTTCATGGACCGTTCAGAAATCTGATGGCGGAGGGGAAGAAGCTGTTCCTGAATCATTGAGTGTGGGACTTCAGGCTCCCGTACCTCCTCCCTGATGGTAGTAACGAGAAGAGGGCATGTCCCAGGTGGTGAAGGTCCTTAGTGATGGATGCCGCCTTCTTGAGGCACCGCCTCTTGAAGATGCCCTCGATGGTGGGGAGCATTGTGCACTCTCACTGCAATGTGAAATCAAGTTCACTTTTACTGGTGCATCAAGCTGCACTCATTCACTCCAGGTGTGAGGTCACTCCGAATTCTGGGTTGTGTGCACACATTCTGATTCTTCATTTATATGGCGTAACATTCCCATTTTCCTGGGTGCATGGTCATACTCCACCTTGTTGGGTCGCTAGGTCATGTCCCCTCTCTCCAAAGCCTGTCTCCAGAGGTGAGGATTCACATTGCTGCTTTATGGAGGTATGGAATCACATTCCCTCTTCTCACGGCCACATGATCACATGTCCTCTTCCAGGGGGTAATGGATCACATTCTGTCTCCCCACAGCTATGCGGTTACATTCCCTCTCTCTGTGCCTGTTGCAACACATTCCCTCCCTTTGGGCTGCCCCCAGAACACTCTACGCAAAAGATGCATCTCACTGTGTGTTTCGATGTACATGTGACTAATAAAGAAATCTTATCTTACCTTATCTTACACTTTCACATTTCCTCTCCTTAGGGCATAGAATTCCCTTCCATCTTTCTAAGTGTTATAGGACCATATTCCTTCTTTCCAGGACATTCACAGTCTCTGAGGATGTGGAGATCACATTCCCTCTCTCCATGTTCTCCACCCAAGAGATTTCCTCCATACTCCTTCTCAAAGGCATGGACTGCCGTTCCTCTCTACAGCACTATGGGGTCACATTTCTTCTTAGGCATTGAGTCACCTTGTTCCAGTTTTTTTTAACATTCCTTCTCACTGGACGAAGCTGACATTCCCTCAATCCTAGGATCTAGGGTTAAATTTTCAGTCCTTGAAGAAATATGGTCACATTCCGGGCATATTGTATTATATTCCCTCTCCTCTGTGGTCTGGAGACACATTACCTCTGCCCCATCCTACTGAATCACCTCCCCTCTCTTCAGGAATTTTAAGTCACGTTCCCTTCCTTCAGGTGCAACGCACACAAAATGCTGGAGGAACTCAGCAAGTCAGGCAGCATCTATGGAGGGAAGTGAAGAGTGGACGTTTCGGGCCCAGAAACTTCATCTTCAGATTTCCCGCATCTGCAGTCTCTCTTGTGTCTCCCTTCCTTCAGGTGTGTGGATTCACATTCTCTCTCTCTCTCTCTCTCTCTCCCCCCCCCGCTCTCTCTCTCTCTTCCCCCTCTCTCTCTCTCCCCCCCTCTCTCCTGCTCTCTCTCTCTCTCTCTCTCTATCTCTCTCTCTCTCATGAAGAGGAATAGCTGTGAGAAGCACAAATGGAGCTGATGATGGAGCGGAGCCAGCAGGGGAAGAGGGATTCTGCATAAGGAGGGGACAGGGGATGTTGAGATCAGTGCCATTTTGCAGGGCACTGGTATTGGTTTATTATTGTCACTTGTACCAAGGTACAGTGAAAAACTGTCTTGCATACTGATTGTACAGGTCAATTCATTACACAGTGCAGTTACATTGAGCTAGTACAGAGTGTATTGATGTAGTACAGGTAAAAACAATAACAGTACAGAGTAAAGTGTCACAGCTACAGAGAAAGTGCAGTGCAAAAAGGTGCAAGGTCACAACAAGGTAGATCGTGAGGTCAGAGTCCACCTCATTGTATAAGGGAACCGTTCAATAGTCTTATCACAGTGGGATAGAAGCTGTCCTTAACCCTGGTGGTACGTGCCCTCAGGCTCCTGTATCTTCTACCCAATGGAAGAGGAGAGAAGAGAGAATGACCTGGGTGGGTGGGGTCTTTGATTATGCTGGCTGCTTCACCAAGGTGACACACTGGGTTGTGTCCACAACTCTGCAGTTTCTTGCGGTCCCGGGCAGAGCAGTTGCCATACCAAGCCGTGATGCATCCAGATAGGATGGTTTCTATGGTGCATCGATAAAAGTGGATGAGGGGTGGAGATCAGGGGTGGAGATCAGGGCCTCTATCTGCACTGGAGATTTCAGGGGTTTGCAGAGTTCTGGTTATTCAGGGGATCAGCAATCATGTGATTGGAGTTCAGCAATTAAGAAGTTGTCCAGTCAGGGATCAGGGGCAATTGAGGAGCTGAGGCCAGAGGGAATTGGGGATTGCGCTTGAGATGGGTGGAGGGAGTCAGTCCGATTTCAGAGGTTGGGGCCCAGAGATTTGGAGGCAATCTTAGGGGTCCCAGTACAGCATGGCACAATGAAAGCACATGGGAGTGCTCACACATTGGCATCTGCTGGGCAACAAGGTGTAACTTCTCTGCTGAAAAGATCACAGGAAATGACACACAAAAGAGAGACTACACATGCTGGAAACCTGGAACAACACACAAGATGCAGGAGGAACTCAGCAGGTCAGGCAGCATCTACGGAGGGAAATGAACAGTCAACGTTTCGGGCCGAGACCCTTCAACAAGAAATGACATCATTTAATGCCTGTCCAGTGTGGAAATGACGTCGACATGTGAGCATGGGTCGCACCAAGAAGCATCCAGAAGAGCACAACACAACCCAGAAATGTCCGTTATCGATCTCATTTCAGGAAAAGTCTGCTTTCAGTCCTGTAACCCCAAAATAGACAGTACTATCTGATCAAATTTTGCAGCTATTTAGTCACACCATTACGCCCAACGAAATTTTCATTTTGGAGATGCTAATTGACTATGTTAACATGTAGCCACAAGCTTTACATGTTCTGCACTCCTCTACCTTACAATCAGTTCTTCCTCACTTGTGTCACACTTTCGTGCAGTATAACTTCTTTGTCATTTTATCTCAATTACCACACTACCCTCAGCATTAATATCACACACTTGTAGTGGGATGGATGAGATGCAAACTGCTGTTGACACTGTTCCATATTCCACCAAATTCTTTTAAACATTAGCCATCCCATAGATACCCTCTTAGATTAATAACATGGCTATACTTCATTTAATTGCATTTATTTCTACAATCTCCAAACAATTAATTACATTACTGACACTATGATAGACAGTGAGAGCCAGCTTAATGCCCTTGCTACTAATCTATTTCGACCATGTCTGGTGTGTCGCTGTGTCTGTTGCTGTGATTGATATTTCACAGCATGAAATGGTTTTAAAGGAAAGTGCAGTAGCTCAGGCTTCCAGAAATTGTTTCCAGTTGTCTTTGCTGTGCACCAATTTATAGCCTAGGCCCTGTCTGCAAGGATGATTGAGTGCCCTAGGTAACCTGGTGTGGGAAGACCAGGTGGCTCCCATCAATCTGGTGCTGAATTACAAAGCACAGGCTCTGGAAATCCAGCAGGCAACAAGGATTTTGCACATAAGAGCCAAAATGTCCCAGACTTGCAGCCCAGTGCTTGTGAGGCTCAAGGGGGTCAGATGCTCTGCGATTTACTCAACAATGGCAAGCTCTGCAGATGTATAGGACCCTGGTCAGACCCCACTTGGAGTACTGTGCTCAGTTCTGGTCACCCCACTACAGGAAGGATGTGGAAGCCATAGAGAGGGTGCAGAGGAGATTTACAAGGATGCTGCCTGGATTGGGGAGCATGCCTTATGAGAACAGCTTGAGTGAACTCAGCCTTTTCTCCTTGGAGCGACGGAGGATGAGGGGCGACCTGATAGAGGTGTATAAGATGATGAGAGGCATTGATCGTGTGGATAGTCAGAGACTTTTTCCCAGGGCTGAAATGGTTGCCACAAGAGAACACAGATTTAAGGTGCTTGGGAGTAGGTATAGAGGAGATGTCAGGGGTAAGTTTTTTACTCAGAGAGTGGTGAGTGTATGGAATAGGTTGCCGGCAACGGTGGTGGAGGCGGATACGATAGGGTCTTTTAAGAGACTTTCGGATAGGTACATGGAGCTGAGTAAAATAGAGGGCTATGGGTAAGCCTAGTAATTTCTAAGGTAGGGACATGTTTGCAACAGCTTTGTGGGCCGAAGGGCCTGAATTGTGCTGTAGGTTTTCTATGTTTCTATGTTCTGCTTTGCAACCCAGCAGTGTCTTTGAGCCAAACCCCTTTGTGTCCTAACCATCAATCAGTAAAGGAAACTAAACCAAATGGCAACAGTTACAGTTACTTATAACCATGAGGATATGGTGTGAGAAATGCAGCCACAATGCTGACCAATGGGTCATGGAGCAGTCATAGAGTCACAGAGTCATTAAGAGATACAACATGGAAACTGGCCCCTCAGCCAGAGTCTACCCTGACCATCAACCACCCAGTTACACTCATCCTACATGAATCTCATTTATTTATTCTCCCCACATTCCTATCAACTCTCCCCAGATTCTACCCCTCACCGACACACTGGGGAAAATTAATAGTAGGAGATTAACCAACCAATCCACACATCCATGAAACATGGGAGAAAACCAGAGGAAACCCAGATGGTCACAGGGAGAACATACAAACTCTACACACGCATGACCCATGGTCTCAATTGAATCTGGGTCTCTGGCACTGTGAGGTAGCGGCTCCACTGTGGGTGCAGTTTGAGGAGGTAACGACTAGATCGAAAGATTGTGGACAAAGGGGTACTTGATAATATTGAGAAAGGATGGATTGTTACCAGAAAGGTATGAAAATTGGTGTAGGGGACGTATAGATCAGATCAGCAAACAGGCTGTATTCTGCTTGATCAGGCCCATTGCCCACACTTGCACCCCACACCCCTCAACTTTCCCACGAGCACACTTACCACTTGTGACTCTATTGCTCCAATTGAGACTGAGGCCACGTTGCCATGGCCATTGTCAGTGACAAGCCATGAGTAGCAACTAGACCTTGAGATGAATGTGGAGAGTCCACCTCTGGAAGCCCTTGGTTATCTTTTCTGATGATTAATATTGTGATAACTAATAGATAGATTTAAACAATTAAAAATGAACATTATTTTTAAGCAACATAAAGAAAAGTAAACTAATCTCAAAGTTGCATGATCTCTTTAAGCAAGGTTGGTGCTCCCATTCGAATCAATGGGGCCACACTACATATGAAACTGTCCAAGGCATTAAGCTCCAGAGGTACAGTACGTCCTGTCCTAGAATCAGTACATTCTGTTCTGACTCAGCACTCAGCTCAGTGGTACAACAGAAGGTTAGAAACGCCAGCAAAAAACAATCTGCTTGAGGAACTCAGCAAGTAAGGCAGCATCTGGGGAAGGAAAGAGATAGTCAACGTTCTGGGTCAAAACCTTTCATCTGGACTGAAGGAGGGGAGAATCAGAATTAGATTTATTATCACTGATTCGTGTGACGTGAAATTTGTTGTTTTGTGGCAGCAGTACAGTGCAAAGATATAAAATCACTATAAATTACAAAAATAAATAAAAAGGAATAAGAGTGCAAAAAGAGGAATAACGAGGTAGTGTTCATGGGTTCAGGGATCTGATGGCGGAGGGGAAGAAGCTGTTCTTGAATTGTTGAGTGAGAGTCTTCAAGATCCCCGATGGTAGTAACAAGAAGAGGGCATGTCTCTGATGGTGAGGGTCTTAGTGATGGATGCCGCCTTCTTGAGGCACCACCTCTTGAAGATGTCCTTGATGGTGGGGAGGGTTGTGCCCATGATGGAGTTGGCTGAGTCTACAACCCTCTGCAAGCCTCTTGCATTGGAGGATCCATACCAGGTGGTGATGCAACCAGTCAGAATGCTCTCCACCATACATCTGTAGATAGCCAGTATAAGGAGGTGAAGGAAGGGGTGGAACAAGAGCTGGCAGGTGATAGGTGGATCCAGGTGAGGAAGCGTGATAGGCAGATGTAGGAGGGAAGGGTGGGAATAGGGATGGAGGCTGGGAGGTGACGGGTGGAGGCAACAAAGGGCTGAAGATGATGGAATCTGATAGGAGAGGAAGGTGGAGCCTGGAGCCAAATCAGGGAGGTGAGGAGGACAGATGGGAACAGTGGGGGAAGGGGATCCAGTGGGAGGAGCCTGCGGGTGATGGGCAGATGGACTGGGCGGAGGAGGGGGAAGAAACAGGGTGATGGGGAGGTGGGGTGGGGAAGGGTGGGTGTAGGAGGAACTGGGTAGATCAGGAGGAGAGAGAAAAGGGACAGAGGGGGAGCAAGTTACCTGAAATAGGAGAATTCAATGTTCATGCCGTCAGGTTGTAGACTCCCCAGGGGAATGTGAGGTGCTGTTCCTTTAGTTTGTGTTTAGCTTCACCCTGGCAGTGGAGGAGGCTGAGGACAGAGAGCTCAGTGTGCCATCTTAGAATTAGAAATAAAAGGTTGGTTGCTATGGAACACCACTCCACACCAATGACTTAAAGGTCTGATCTGAATGTTTTTAAAGATTTATGTACTTTAAGATGTTTTCCCCAGAAATTATTATATCTCATGCCCTTTGATAGTGACCAGATTTAAGGTGTTCTGAGTAACTGACTACATGCTTCTGCATCAAGAAGCTGAGCTGTAATTTTGGAGGAAACCATCCATAGTATTTAGTGGTTAGCGTAACGCTTTACAGCACCAGCGACCCAGGTTCAATTCCGGCCGCTGTCTGCAAGGAGTTTGTCCGTTCTCTCCATGTCTGCGTGGGTTTCCTCCGGGTGCTCCGGTTTCCTCCCACCTTCCAAAAGACGTACGGGTTAGGAAGTTGTGGGCGTGCTATGTTGGCGCTGGAAGCGTGGCGACACTTGCGGGCTGCCCCCAGAACACTACGCAAAAGATGCATTTCACTGTGTGCTTAGATTACATGTGACTAATAAAGGTATCTTATCTATTACTCAATAACAAAAAAACAACTAAATGAATTGAAAGCAGCCTTTAGTTTACAACACTAAGGGCACAATTAAGAAACTAGAGTTATGTATTTTGAGAACTTCTGCCCCCCCACCCCGCCCCACACACCGCCACCTCTCCCCACCGTTTTGTTTATGCAAGTATCTGTTGTATATAAAATATTGAATTAAGTGTCTCCATCAGGTTTGTCTTTGTTGAAGGTAGCATTCTCTGGGTGGAAATTGATCTTAAGTTAAAAGTGCGGCACTCACTGTATGTTGTAATTTACAACTGAAATTCTGTTCCATTGAAGTTAAGTTTTGGAAGTGAGGTACAACAATGTGCATCCTCTACTGTATTGTGCATTTAGCATAAGAAAAAGTACTTTACCTGACCACCCCTCCTCCCCCAAAGCATTTACTTTCCTTTCCTCTGCTTCTTCTCTTTCCTCTCTTCTACAGACAATACTTTCCATTTTTATGTTACTGATTTAGTTTTGTTTTTGTTATCTATTAATGAGTTTTAGACTGACTCAGATGGAAAACAGAAAATGCTGAAAATACACAGCAGGTCAGACAGCATATGTTAAGATTTCAGGTTGATGACCCCTAATCAGAAATCAAATGGAAATATGATGTTCGCACCACAATTTACAGAGTCAGTTCATCAGCGTTCAAAAGAGTCCAGAGAATATATGCAAAAGGGGAGAAGGAAGCTTTATGCAAGTGAAACTTAAAGAAGATGAAAGGCAAATAGACTCTGAAGAAGCAGCAATTCTAAGGAATATATATTCATCTGCCTACAAGTTATGGAGCAGCCAACTATTCACATCCTGATACTATTACGGTGGGGGTGCTACTATACTAAGTGGTTATGAGAAGCTTTACCCTATCTGAAATTCCACTGCCCCTGTGAACTAGTATTGCAGCAAGCATGCATGGAAGGAAAAACTTCCAATTATATTGCATATTTACAAGCTCAGGCCATCCCTAAGTACATCACAGCGAACAGAGTACTTCTGAAGAGAAGTCACCTGCCGCTTCAGAAAAATGAGTAGCCAATTTCCACAAGACAAATCCTAACAAAAGTCAGGGAATAAACCATAACTGTTGACCTTGCTCTATTACAACTATGGGATTAGGGGTCTTTTGATATCCACCCCATTTGAAAGAGCAGATTGGTTTAATGTTTCATGTCTGTAAGGAGTTTGTATGTTCGCCCCATGTCTGGTTGGGTTTCCTCCAAGTCTTCAGGGTTCCTCCCAAATTCCAAAGACGTACGGGTTAGGAAGTTGTGGGCGTGCTGTGTTGGCGCCAGACGGGTGGCGACACCTGCGGGCTGCCCCCAAAACATTCTACGCAAAAGATGCATTTCACTGTGTGTTTCGATGTGCATGTGACTAATAAAGATATCTGATCTTACCTGAACACTCCACAAATTGTCTCCTGGTTTGTATGCTTATGTCTCCAGTGTAGGGTTACCAACAGTTTATTATTCTTCACTTATTTCAAAGCGAAATAGACTATCCCATATGAGATCCCTTAAAATTTACCTGATCCACAAAGCCCGGAAGGAAACAATAACCTAAAACTTAACTTCCAGGCAGGAGATTGGAGCTGCTGAGCAAACCAACCCTGACAATAGTGTACATCTCATGCCTGTAATCATGGCACCAAACCTTGCCCCTAGTTACATTGCCGCCACTCCCAGAAGCAGTGAAATGGCAATCAGAAAAATTGCTCTTTAATCAAGGAATAGTATCTGAGGAGGGAGATTAGTTATGAAAAAAGATTGGATAAGTTGGAGTTGTTTTCTTTTTAACAGAGGCTGAGGAGAAACAATAGTGGCATACAAAATTTTGATGGGCCCAGATAGATTAAAAGGGATCTGTTTCTCTTAGCACAGGGGTCAAAAATAGAGGGTATAGAGTTAAAAGTTTCTGGTGGAAGGATTTAAAGGAAGGTGAGGAAGTCTTTTGTTCAGCTTAAAGGATGCTAAGTGTCCAGAAACTCTTCATCAAATGTACAAGGTAAATGTGTACTGGAAACACCTTAACCTGAAGGACTATCGACCTTTTGCTGGAATGTAGGATTAGAATGGGTAGCTTGGTCTGACTGCCACAACCACAATGGACTGAACGACATTCTTGTTGTTGTATGTTTGTAATGATGGTGACTCTAATTTGGGGTTAAACATACAATCTACTGACTGATCCAAGAAAACTAGTTCCAAGCAAAAGTTGATATCTTAGAGTTACAACTTTTAATGTGTTACCATCTGATCTCCAAGTTTCTGGTTTTCCTGAATTATGCCTGAAATTGTAGGTGTAAGGATAGGCACAGATAGATGAATAAATACATCTTTAAAAAACTGACCAAATATAATATCGAGGTAAACTTGTTAAAGCACATTTCTAGAAGACATACAGATATACTCGGCAGGCTTTTAGCACAGCAGGGATGGGAGAGACACAGATCTGTGAAGAAGGAATGTTGATTGTTGAGTGGATTCCAGTGTAGCTAAAGGAAAATGGTTCTTTTGTAATAAAGAAAAAAGATGATATCAAAAGCAAGCACAGCAAATAGTAAAAGCTTACAACAACTACATTAATGGCATGCACACAGCGAGGCAGCAATGATATTTGATACAGGCATTTCTCCAATTTAATTAAACTTATACAAGGTAAGATAAGATATCTTTATTGGTCACATGTACATCGAAACACACAGTGAAATGCATCTTTTTTTGTGTAGCGTTCTGGGGGCAGCCCGCAAGTGTCACCACACTTCCGGCACCAATATAGCATGCCCACAACTTCCTAACCCGTACGTTTTTGGAATGTGGAAGGAAACCGGAGCACTCGGAGGAAACCCACGCAGACATGGGGAGAACATACAAACTCCTTACAGACAGTGGCCGGATTTGAACCCGGGTCGCTGGCACTGTAATAGCGTTACGCTAACCGCTACACTACCGCGCCTGCATACCATACTACATGTTCTAAAGAATTCCTTCTGTGACTATTGTAACCATGTATAACATGTTTGTGAACTACTGATGAAGACTTTTTTTGTATATGAATTACAATCAACATCTTATAGTCAGAAAGCAAAGGATTTTTTTTTATTTACTCATTATTGGGACAAGGACGTTGTTGCTAAAGTCAGCCTCAGTAGCCCATTCCTAATTGCCTTGAGAAGGTGGTGTATTGGTATTTGTATTGGGATTGGTTTATTATTGTCACTTGTACCGAGGTACAGTGAAAAGCTTGCCTTACAAACCGATCGTACAGGTCAATTCATTACACAGTGCAGTTACATCGAGCCAGTACAGAGTGCATTGATGTAGTACAGGTAACAGTACAGAGTAAAGTGTCACAGCTACAGAGAAAGTGCAGTGCAATAAGGTGCAAGGTCACAACAAGGTAGATCGTGAGGTCAGAGTCCATCTCATTGTATAAGGGAACTGTTCAATAGTCTTATCACAGTGGGGTAGAAGCTGTCCTTAAGTCTGGTGGTACGTGCCCAGAGTTTAGACCCAGTGATGACGAAGATATGGCAAAAGGCAAAATAATGCTGAGCTATGGTTGAACTCAGTTTGGAGGTGCAGTTGAAGAAGACGAGGAGAGGTTAACAAGGTCAACAACGTGGTTAAAAAGACACATGAGATGCTTTCATTTATCATCTGGGGCACAACTGCAGGGAGGTTAAGCTAGGGTTGGCGTCTGAGAATGGACCACAGTTCTAATTGCAATAATTTAAGAGTTCTATGCAAACATCTCTTGACTCTTTCACATCATCCTGAGGCTTGCATTTGGCATGGAATGATGTGGCCAGTCCAACATACTGACTAAGAGTACCTAGGGCCACAATGCTGGGGATGTTAGCCAGGGAGAGGACACCAACATCCGTTTATTTATCCTTCCAGTGAATTTGGAGGATTTTGTGGAGACAGTGTTGGTGGTATTTTTCCAGTGCCTTGCAATGCCTAGTGTATTGTAATACAGCTCTCAGAAGTATAGAGGAAGTCAGGGGTCACTGCTATCTCATAAACCGTGACCTTTATGCCAGGTCTGAGCTCTTGACTTTCAAATAACCTTTTCAATCTGAGGAAGGCTATGCTGGCACATTGAAGGTGGTATGTCTGCCTTCACCAAGAGGTAGCTCCGGGGATATGGAAAGTGATCCATGTTTTCCAGAGTATCATCATGAACCATTATTGTCAGAGGACAATGTGGAACAGCAGGGGCAGCATAGTGTAGCAGTTAGCGTAATGTTATTACAGCACCAGTGACCTGGGTTCAATTCCGGCCGCTGTCTGTAAGGAGTTTGTACGTTCTCCCCGTGTCTGTGTGGGTTTCCTCCGGGTGCTCCAGTTTCCTCCCACATTCCAAAGACGTACGGGTTAGGAAGTTGTGGGCATACTATGTTGGCGCCAGAAGAATGGAGACACTTGCGGGCTGCCCCCAGAACATTCTACGCAAAAGATGCATTTCACTGTGTGTTTCGATGTACACGTGACTAATAAAGATCTTATCTTGGAGGACTTGGTTACTGAATGTAAGGCTCATCCTTGCCATATGCTTCCATGAACAAGTGAACAACGATTTGGATCTTAGGACCCCAGCATGCAGAAACACATGGTCTGCATACTGCAGAAGCTCTGAGCCTTGGTCCCGGAGAGTATTCACCATGGATTGTAGTTTCCCCCTAGTTCTAAAAATTATCTCCACTCAAACGGGAAGTGAGTTGCAACATTGCAGCAAGAAAGATTGAGTGAAGTGTTGGGGCAATGACACAGCATTATTTGACACCGGTCTTCAGCGAATTTTGCTTTGTCATAGACTCTGCCGTGGGCAACAGTGGAGCAAATCCAATCTTACATATGCTTACATATGTCTGTGAGCAGCTGAATTTGAGGAGGGTGTTCTGCAGTCCCTTCTGACTGGTGGAGTCAAAGATTTCAGTGATTTTAGAACATAGAACACTACAGCACAGTACAGGCCCTTCGGCCCACAATGTTGTGCCGACATTTTATCCTGATCTAAAATCTATCTAACCCTTCCCTCCCACATAGCCCTCCATTTCTCTATCATTTATGTGTCTATCTAACAGTCTCCTAAATGTCCCGAATATATCTGCCCCCACAACCTCTGCCGGCAGTGTGTTCCATGCACCCACCACTCTATTTTAACCCTGTCTAATAGCTAGTGCTACTCCCTGCACTTTTGTTGAAGTTATCACACAGTGAATTTCATGTCCACTGTGTCTCCAGATGTACGAGCTGCACACTTGAGATTTTGGGAGTAGCTCCTCAGCTCTAGGGGGAGGCAGGTAAAGAGGATTCTGGCAATGATTTCCCCAGTGGCAGATGGCAGGGATTTACCATAGTCAGACTTTCTAAGGTATCTCTGAGGTCCCCTGGTATATCTTCCTCTTTCCAGATATGGACAAGAAGGTTGTCAATTTGTGACTGAATTTTAGGATTTCAGGGGGGATACTGTCTGCTCCACCACAGTGAGAGCCAAAACAGGAGTAAACTCACCAGGGACAGAGAGGCAGTCGATGCCTCCTGGAGGAACACCTCAAAGATCCCTTCAACCATGACCCTGTCCATGATATGAATGCCCTTGACTCCAACCCACAGCAATCTATTCAGACCTACCTTGCTGCCACTCCAGATCAACAAGAGGTTGAAAAGGAACACATACAACATCAGATATCAGCACACAATTGAGAAGTACAGTTATGGAAGTCAGTGGACCTGCAATGACTGTGTGTAACCATGAAAAGTGTTTACCCACATTTACTTTAGAAAAGGAATTTCTGAGCAGTACAGTATATATTTTTATGTAAATGTCATGTAGTCACAATACATTATCATGTAGTAAATCCTTGCTGTTATAAAAGAACAAGCACCCATGTTTGAAACTCTGCTTTCTGTAAATGTTATTATTAGTAGAACTTAACCAGAGTTACAGCAACATGCAAGCTCCCCACTAGTATACATTAAATCCTGCAATGTGACAGCTTAATGACAATTTCCAAAACAGATTCCAACCACCTTTCCTGAAAATTCGATTGTATCACCATTGTCACATTCTCTCCTGTTGTAGCTGTTGAACAGAGACTCTCAGTGGGACTACACCATAGGTACTAGACCTGAACAGTGCCTGGGTACCCTGCAGCAAGTGAAGTACTCAAACCTCTCAAAGGCTTTCTACCAACTACAAGACATATTTCAGGAATATGGAGGAGTACTCACCAATTGCCTGAGTAAGTGCAGCATCAACAACACTCATGTAGCTTTGACACCAACCAGGACAAAGCAGTTTGCTTGAATGGCATCCCAACCACAGCCTGAGCTATTGATGCCCTCCACAACAAGCTCGCAATGGATCATTGTGTTCTATCTGCAAAATGTGATGCAGTAACTCACTAGGCTTCTTCAACAGCAGATTCCAAACACACATCCTCCAGCACCTTGGTAGAACAAGAGCAGTATGAGCTGAGGAACACAATCACATCTAGTCTGCCTTCCATGTCACCATCCAAACATGTAGCAAGCTCTGCTCCAATATATTCTCCAATAATTCAAGAACACAGAATCCCTCTAAAGAGTGCAGGTGAAATTCGGAACTGGTTTCCTATGTGTGGCTCATGCTGCGTATTAAGTATAGTTACAGCTCTGTGTTGTACGTCAGATGACATACAAATGTTGAATGACAATTGGTAAATTGGTTTATTAGTGTCACATGTACCGAGGTACAGTGAAAAACTTGTCTTGCATACATTCATACAGATCAATTTATTACACAGTGCATTGAGGTAGTACAAGGTAAAACAATAACAGAATGCAGAATAAAGTGTTAGAGTTACAGAGAAAGTGCAGTGCAGGCAGACAATAAGGTGCAAGGTCATAACGAGGAAGATTGTGAGGTCAAGAGTCCATCTTATCGTACTAGGGAACCATTCAATGGTCTTATAACAGTGGGATAGAAGCTGTTCTTGAGCCTGGTGGTATGTGCTTTTAGGCTTTTGTATCTTCTGCCCGATGGGAGAGGGGAGAAAAGAGAATGTCCACGGTGGGTGAAAAACAACAGGTCAGGCTGCATCCGTGAAGAAAAGCAGACGGTCAACATTTCAGGTCAGGATGGGGTCTTTCATTATGCTGGCTTACTTGATACTCTGATTTTGTAATCTATGTCCAGTTCACGCGGAACCTCACAATTCACTTTGTCAAATAGTGCAATGTTGCAATCACTATTAAAAATCTACTCTGAACACAAATTGGGTTCTATAGTTACAAAAAACATTGGATTTCCAGGTTTTCCACTCTGTTTCTCTCTGCATTGGCATTGCCTAGTCTGTTGTGCATTTGCAGCAGCTTTTTCTGTTTTAATTTCAAATTTACAGCATTGCAATATTCTATTTTTTGAAGTTTTGGCTGCAACTGAATCTCTGTTAATCTATCCACATGTTTGATTCTTTCCTACTTTTCAGTATGTTTCCCCCACTGTTTGAATTATCTCATTATCTCTTCATCTCAGTGAATTTTTACCTGATCATGGTTGTTTTAGGGCAGGCACGGTAGTGTAGCGGTTAGCGTAATGCTATTACAGCGCCAGCAACCCAGGTTCAATTCCAGCTGCTGTCTGTAAGGAGTTTGTACGTTCTCCCCGTGACTGCGTGGGTTTCCTCCAGGTGCTCCAGTTTCCTCCCACGTTCCAAAGACGTACGGGTTAGGAAGTGTGGGCATGCTATGTTGGCGCCAAAAGCATGGCAACGCTTGTGGGCTGCCCCCAGAACACTCTACGCAAAAGATGCATTTTACTGTGTGTTTCGATGTACATGTGACTAATAAAGATATCTTACCTCAGGTCACTGTGTTATTCCATCTATCTGCGTAAGTGATTGTTTCTTGACCTTTAGTGTTTTCTCGGTCTCTTTCTCTGTTCCCCCACCCCACCCCCCCAAATCTTTCAGTATTTTTGTCCTTTGGTGCCCAGCTGCTTGTTTCTTTTGCATTTCGGTTCCAGTGCATGTTTTGATATATTTACTTTGCATGTGCTTTTCCCATTTTCCAGATGATTCTCCGTTTCTTTTTCTAATAACACATATATGTATTACCACATTTTCACTGACCTTCCTGTGACCCTACTCAATAATCAACATTAGAGGAGCTGCCTTTTTGGTTCGCCTCAAGTTATACAGAAGAGGAATCCAGTGAAAAATTCCCTTCCAATTATCCTGCAATCCTGTGTAAAGGGCAGGCCCTCATTATGGATTCATGGCTATGAATTACACCTCCCATAAAATGATTTTTTTATTTTAAAACCAATGACAAATTTAAAGTTAATTTCTTTAAGATTGAGCTCTCTATCAATATAGTACAAAATTAATATACATTTAAGCTTGGTTTGATCTATCAATTTAAGGCTATTCCAACAGATTGCATGGGCATTTTTTGACATAGAGCACAGGAAATGATAATGGTGTTTATAAATGTTAGATATTTAACTTTCATCTGAAATATATCTAAGTCCCTAGGTCAATTACTTATGTCTTTTGAGAATGATTCAAATGAAGAATTCACTTGATCATATCTCCCTGCATTCAATATCACTGGAGATTGATCAGCATTCTATATTTTCCCATTCCAATAATTACACATGTGACTTATGTTCAACTTTGAATGTGGCTGTGTTAACATTTTGAATGTTGAATGCCTGAGTATATGCTAACAATATCCATCTCCACCTGAGGCTGACTCAGAGTTTCTAAAATCTTGACAATGTGGCATCATTAAAATCACCTATTTCCATTTCTGTAAAATCACATTTGTCTCGGCTACTGCTAAAACCAATGCATGTCTTTCTTATCTGTAAACGTAACTATTCCCTTCCAACTGTCTCTCTGTTTCTACCTTCCATAAATTTGTCATCCTAAAACATGCAGCTAACTCGCACCAATTCTTGTACATCCGTAATCCCTGAGTTTGAGTTGTACTGGTTCCTGATTAAGTCAAGTCAAGTCAAGTCGAGTTTATTGTCATGTGCATAATTACGGTGAGGTACAGGTACAATGAAAAACTTGCTTGCAGCAGCATCACAGGCATGTAGGTTCAGACAACACACTAAACATGAATTATATATAAATTATACATAAATTATACAAGACAGTAAAAAGAAAAGAAAGACTGCGCAAAAAGAAGACATTAATGCAAAAGAACCCACAATCAGAGACAAGTCCACAGTAGTGAAAGTGGTGGTCCATAGTGTTCTGTTGCTGAGGTTGGATTAGGGTTGTGCAGGTCGGTTCAAGAACCTGATGGTTGCAGGAAAGCAGCTGTTCCTGAACTTGGCACTATGGGAATTCTGGCTTCTGAACCTCCTACTTGATGGTAGCGGTGAGAAGAGGGCATGACCTGGATGGTAGGGATCCTTGATGAGAGATGCCACCTTCTTGAGGCAGCGCTTCCTGTAGATGCTGTCAATGATGGGGAGGCCTGTGTCCAACACTCCCTGCTGCCTCTTGCATTCCCGTGCGTTGAAATTGCCGTACCAGGCCATGATGCAACCAGTCAAGATACTTCCAAAAGTGCATCTGTAGAAGTTTCTTAGAGAATGTGGTGAAATGCTTAAGCTTCTAAGAAAGTAGACCAATGCCTCAATTTAAAATTCCTCCATTCCCTTGCCTCTCTGTCACCTTCTCCAAACCTAAAATCTTTTGAGATATCTATGCTCTTAAGATCTCTTGAGCTTACTCAGTTTTAATTGCTCTTCTATTGGTAACCAAGTCATAGTCCTATGCTCTGGAATTCCCTCACTAAATCTCTCTGTCTCTCTTTCTTGTTTTATAGACCAAGCCTTTGACCACCAGCCCTAATAACTCCTTCTCTGGTTCCATGTATAAACTCCTTTTATGAGGTTCCTGTGAAGCACTTTGGGACATTTTATATAAATGTGAGTTGTTCGAGAAACTTCACAGCAATACACATCCAAAGCAATGTTCTTGGCTCATTGATGAATTCTGACCAGGGCAAAAGGTGCCTGATCATTCTCATACCAAAAGAACTCTCATTAAGTCAGAATACCTAAATATTGGAATAATCTTTTGAAGTGACTTAAGTGGATGAAAAGGCAATATAATGTCCAAACACAGCTGCAGCATAGTCACTGCTGTGAAATCACAGCTGTGAAATCAAGATTTGGTCGCCATCGGTGACAATTTTGCCTGCACTTTATGCGCACTGCTGAGATACACATTTTAACACATCTCACACCACTGGTAAATGGATAGCACATCCAATATTAACACCCAGTAGAAGTATGCAGAGCAAGCAGATTGTGACAGTATCAGTGCTGATGTGATATTTGTGCTGTGAAACTGGAGCTCAGTAATACCGCTGATACCATGTGTTCAAAGCAGTAAGAAGTACATTGACCTCCTCTATTTAAAGGGATTATTATTTGCAGGTTTGTTGATGATTGATTGTAAGGGAGGTTGATTGCGGAGAAATGGTGCTGCGTGGTATTTAGAGACAATAACTTCTTCAAAAGACTTAAAGAAGTGATGTGATGAAGTGTACAGTTACTGCGAGTCAAAGGTCTTGCTGGCTATTACACCAAATCTTCAGCATGATAGTGAGAATAAGTAGCACGTTCACGGAAAATGGATTAGGGGAAGGTAATATCTACAGATGGTTAGCAAGCAGCTTTCCTGATATTCGCCTCATATGTACAGCAGTATGTAAGAAGACTCTGCTTCTCTGGATACATAGTCACACAGCACAAAAAAAGGCCCCTTGTCCCAACATGTCCAATGCCACCATTGTATCTATCTACACTAATTCTATTTTCCCACATTAAATCCATGGCCTTCTATGTCTTGATGATTCAAGTACTTGTCTAGAAGCTTCTTTAATGTCACCTTCCAGACTCTAACCACTCTCTGAATGAAAAAAATTCCCTCTAAGATCCTCTGTAAACCTTCTACCTCTCCCCTTAAACCTATGACCTCGTGTGTTAGACACTCCCAAAATGGGAAAAAATTACTATTTACACTAACAATACCCTTGATAATTTTGTATACCTCTATCAGGTCACCCCTCAGCTCTCCACTCCAAGGGAAACAAACCCAGCATATCCAATCTCTCCCCATAACTAAAGGCCTCCAATCCTGGTGAATGTCCTCTTCATGCTCTCCATTGCAATTATTTCCTTCCCATGGGGTGGTGACTCGAACTGCATACAATATTCCAAGTGTGGCTTAACCAATGTTTTTTGAAGTTGTAGAATGACATACCAGGTCTTACGTTCCACGTCACGGCCGATGAAGGCAAACATTCAATATGCCTTCTTCATCACCTTATCTACCAGTGCCACCATTTTCAGGGATCTATGTTCGTGCTGACAGGGATAAATGACATCCTGCAGTTACAACTGCAAATACAGAGCAGGATCAGAACTGCATTGTCAGTGATACCAAGGGGAACAGTGAGCTGCACTCCTTCATCTCCAGGTCTTTCCAAGTTGGTGACACATTAGATTCTGCAGATGCTGGAAATGTGGAGCAACACACACAAAATGCTGGAGGAACTCGGCAGGTCAGGCAGCATCTATGAAGGGAAATGAACATCTCTCCATAGACACTGCTGGACCTGCTCGGTTCCTCCGGCATTCTGTGAGTATTGCTCCAGATTTCCAGCATCTTGAGTCCTGATGAAGGGTCTCGGCCCGAATTGTTGACTGTTCATTTCCCTCCATAGATGCTGCCTGACCTGCTGAGTTCCTCCAGCATTTTGTGTGCATTCTTTCCAGGTTGGTACTGAGACTATCAGTGACACCTTATAAATTACAGCACAGTGTCTTGAAGGAGTGGAGCAGGCAGCATGTGTGTCTAGATTTGCCAGGGCTGTGGGTTTCCCAGTGGTGCAGGGAGTCATCAACTGCACCCACATAAGAACCCTGAGGTGTTTAGAAAGCCCAAGGGATTTCACTCCCTGAATATTCAGCCAGTTTGCAAAAGATCATGATCACTTTTGCCTGATGTCCAAACAGCAGTAGAACTGGACACCACTTCCTAGCTGGAAAGGATGGGCTCCATGATGGCGATGCCTCAAGAAGGCAGCATCCATCACTAAGGACCCTCACCATCCGGGACATGCCTGCTTCTCATTACTACCATCAGGGAGGAAGTACAGGAGCCTGAAGACCCACACTCAACGATTTGGGAACAGCTTCTTCCCCTCCGCCGTCAGATTTCTGAACGGTCCATGAACCCATGAACACTACTTTGTTGTTCCTTTTTTGCACTATTTATTTATCTTGTAATTTTATGTCTTTGCATTATACTGCAGCCGCAAAACAACAAATTTCACAACATATGTCAATGATAATAAACCTGATTCTGATCCTGATTCTGCATAAGGCTGGAGGTGGTCTCCTTCCTTCACACTGCACCCAGGCATTCAGGTCAGTCCAACAGTACTCTGAGTATTTCACTTTGCAAACCCATCAGTTTACATCTGTAGCTGTCCCATCTACAGATTCACTTGGATTCATTTGGTCCTTGACACCACTTCTAAAAAGTGGTGCTCAAAAATGAACACACAACCCCTCCAGCTTAAGTGTCACCAGCGATTTAAAGAAGTTTTTAAATACTGGTTATACATTTTTAAAATTAAGTTTTGTGTTCCAGGTGTCGCATTTATTTGGTAAATTAAATTGGTCAATTGGTTTATTATTGTCACATGTACCGAGATACAGTGAAAAACTTGCCTTGCGTACCTTTCGTACAGATCAATTCGTTACACAGTGCATTGAGGCAGTATCAGAATCAGAATCAGGTTTATTATCACTGACAGATGTTGTGAAATTTGTTCTTTTGTGGCAGCAGTACAGTGCAAGACATAAAGACATAAAAATTACTCCAAGTTACAAAAATAAGTATAGTGCAAAAGAGGAATAATGAGGTCATGCAGAATAATTGCTCTTGAAATAAATGATGGCAAGCTGCCATTTTGAACCATTACAAACTTTTTGGTGAAAGTACTCCCACAGTGCTGTTGGGGAGGGGAGCTCCAAGACTTAAACCCAGTGACGGAAAAGAAACAATGCTAGACTTCCAAGTGGTCTGGTGTTCAAATTGAAGGGAAGCCTGCAGGTGATCTCCTGTAGCCCTTGTAGATAGAGGTCACAGGTTTGGTTATAATGCAAAGTGCAGACGATAAATCATTAAAAGGACATTTTATTAAAAATAGAAAAAGCAACCTTATAAAAATCAGCAGCATCAATGTACCAGTTGTGCATTAATTGTACTTGAGTGCCCTCTGCTGGCTAAAGCAATGGATTTAGAATCGACACACAGAACATGCTAGCACAAATTGGGTTATAGTAGTGAGGAGGTGCGACAAACCTTCAAAGATCAGTGATCAGACGGTGTAGACTGTGCAGAAATGTGCATTAAAATGGCACTGCACAGGAGGTCCAGTCAAGGCCCAGGGAAGGGATCTTCTTACAAAAAAAGATGTGCAAGGAGTCAGGTACAAGACTGCAGAACCTTCAGTGTGGTTATGTACAGTAAATGTGCTTACTTCCAACCATTGTACTAGAATTGGGAATTTAGCTGTGCAAATTTTTAAAGTAGAAGTATTCAAGAAGAGTAGCCACTTCAAAGGCGAAACATGGGGAGGGAGGGGAAGCAGGCACTCTGTACTACTGATAATTGAGCATGGTGCACTGTGGTGGTGGTGATGGACCCATGCAGAAAGGATCAATGTGATAAAGGTGCCCACACCAAAACAACTTTGGCTTATCCCAAAGGTGGAGATATCTGGTCCATCGCTGGCGACTCCATGACTCTGGACACACAGTCATGAGTGTATAGGGAGTAAAGTAGGGGCTGAGGACGCAGCCTTGCAGGGCACCAGTGTTGAGGATAATTGTGGCAGAGGTGTTGCTGCCTATCCTTACTGACTGCAGTCTGTTGGTCAGGAAGTGAATGATTTTCATTTAGCAATCTTCCTGTGAAGAGCCATGGGATACTTCTCTATGGTTAGGGTGCTACCTAGGTGACAAATGTTGTCTGTTTAGGGGAGACCTGGTGAGGGGATATTTGAGTAGTTAGCACTTCCAACGGAAAATGTGTGACCTGTAGTAGGAGATGGTAAACTCATGGTAAGGAATAGTGAATTCTTGGCTCTGTAGCCCAGCGGAGAGATAAAGGGGGATGATCATGTCGCAGAGAGGTAAAGGGGCACTCTACAGGGTTGGTATCTGGCAGTGGAAGTCTGTGACAGGCTTAACCAGCCTGAGCAACAAACTGCAATCTAAAGTGAACTCTAGTAAAGTCATGCCTGGTTACCAGCTAACAACTCCAGGACAGAAGCTTGCCATTGTACATGTGAGGTAAAAGCAGAACAGCTCACAGCTCACAAAGCACAGAGGCACTAAGCTTGACACTGCAAAAGGCTTACCTCACTCTATGTATACACAGCGCATATGGGGTAGAGGTAGTGGGGGGAAAAGTAGATAGGAAATTGTATAAGAATAATGAAAACTTTGGATCAGGGAACATTCCCCTCCTTGGACTCTGTCTTTACCTCTCGTTGTCTTGGTGAAGCAGCCAGCATAATCAAAGACCCCACCCACCCAGGACATTCTCTCTTCTCTCCTCTTCTTTTGGGTAGAAGATACAGGTGCCTGAAGGCACGTACCACCAGACTTAAGGACAGCTTCTACCCCACTGTGATAAGATTATTGAACAGTTCCCTTATACAATGAGATGGACTATGACCTCACGATCTACCTTGTTGTGACCTTGCACCTTATCGCACTGCACTTTCTCTGTAGCTGTGACACTTTACTCTGTACTGTTATTGTTTTTACCTGTACTACATCAATGCACTCTGTACTAACTCAATGTAACTGCACTGTGTGATGAATTGACCTGTACAATCGGTTTGTAAGCAAGCTTTTCACTGTACCTCGGTACAAGTGACAATAATAAACCAATGCCAATATCAATACATTCATTCCAGGATGAGTGACTCCCCGTTGACGTCAGCTTGTAATAAAGAGAAAGTTTGTTCTGAAGGTACCCCCAGACTCAGTGTGAATTCTTTGCATCTACAGACTTAAGAGATGGTCAGTGGAAAGAGAACTGAAGGTTCTTCAGCACTCTTATGGTCATCTGTGATTCAAACACTCAAGCCTCCACCCCACTGAGAGGCAACAACAGATCTGAACTTATCAAGAACAGAGAGGCAGTCAGTATTCACCAGAAGGAACACTTTGAAGACCTCCTCAGTTGTGACTCTTGAAGGACAAGACTTCAAGCCTGGTGCAAAACTCATGATCTACTGGACAGCCACGATTCTTACCATCCTATACGCTTTTGAGACAACAGGCATCTCAAGGCATCGGAATGATAGCACCAGTGCTACCTCTGCAAAATCCTCCAAATTCACTGGAAAGATAAACCAATGTCAGCATCTTTTTTCAGGCCAACAACCCAGCACTGATGTGGTTCCCATTATTTAGCTCATCTCCAGGTGAAAAGTTTGCATAGTTTAAAGGCAAAAACAGCACCTTCATGGTTGAGGACGGTTCAGCATTCTGAAAACTCCAAAGTGGATTATTGTATTGGCATTGGTATTGGTTTATTATTATCATTTGTACCGAGGTACAGTGAAAAACTTGTCTTGCATACTAATTGTACAGGTCAATTGATTACACAGTGCAGATACATTGAGTTAGTACACAGTGCAATGAGGTAGTACAGGTAACAACAATAACCGTACGGAGTAAAGTGTCAGCTACAGAGAAAGTGCAGTGCAATAAGGTGCAAGGTCACAACAAGGTAGATCGTGAGGTCAGAATCCACCTCATCGTATAAGGGAACCGTTCAATAGTCTTATCACAGTGGGGTAGAAGCTTTCCTTAAGTCTGGAGGTATGTGCCCTCAGGCTCCTGTATCTTCTACCTGATGGAAGAGGAGAGAAGAGAGAATGACCCAGGTGGGCGGGGTGTTAATTGAAGACGAACCCTTTTCTTGATCACATGGGATAGAGGCAGGTCTTGGCTGAACTTGGCCAGGATACATTTGCAGAAGTCAATCCTGATAAACAATGCAGGAATGTGTGCTCTCTGCCCAATATGGCTTCAAGTCACTTTTACTATTGACAGTCATTGGCTAGTGCTACAGTTTATTAACCTTGTATGGACAAATAAAACTATTAACCATATTGGTGTCAGGTCAAATCATTAAGTCCCAGATGAGAATAAATCTTACAATCCCCTAACAATAATTACTATCTGTAGTCAGAGTTCCAAACTGAGAGTGAGAATTTGTGAAATTTACCTTCCCAAGATTTGGCTTGAGCCTGATGATTTAGTAGAGAGTAGACTAACTTCAAGTGTGATTCTCACCACACTGAGAGACAGAGGGACTTCTCCATTATTCCCAAATCAACCAGAGAGTACAAAAAAGACAGACCATTACTGCCTGGGACTGAAATTAAACATTTATCTTTCAGTTTTGGCTTCTTTAAATTTTAGCTTTCAAGCCTTCTTATTGCTTGTTTGTGGTGGTGTTTATATCCGCCCCCCCCCCCCCCCCCCCCCCCAACCATCATGCCTGAGATTTCCATACCCTGGAACACTGAGCCTCTGTGATTACAGTAGTATTGCACTTCCATCTACTGATCAACACTCTTAAGTTCATCAATCTCACTAGTCAAGCTCCTTGTATTAAAATAAATCCAGTCTAGCTTATCAGTCCTTCCATCTTCCTGCCTTATCCTACTCCATCTGTCCTGCCTACTGGATTTGATTGATTTATCCCCTACATTTGACGCCATCTCCCCACGTGCTGTACACCTGTTCTGCATCCCATTCTCTTGCCAAATAAGTTTAAGCCTTCCCCAACAGCATGAGCAAACCATCCAATGTTCATACAAAACGTAAGTTGATAAATTTATGGATCAGGGATCTGGGGGTCATGGAGGAGAATGGTTCTGAGATAGATCAGTCATGATCTTAGTGAATGGCAGAGAAGGCTCAAAGGATCTGGATCACTACTCCTGCTCCTTTTTCTTATGTGCTTACTTCTATGCTGCCAGTCAACATAAACACCGACTTTGAGAATATTAGGACAGAGACCAATAAAGGACCTGTTTCTGTGCTGTAATGCTCTATGACTGTATAAAACTACACAGCTCTGTGCATTCCTGATTTTGAAATAAGACATAATTCAAAAAAAACTTTTGTGTCCTCTTTTGCCAATTGTCTTAAATTTGTGTCCGTGGATTAACAATCTTTGGAATAAGTTTCTCATTTAATTAAGTGAAACCTTGAAAATTCTGAAAACTTCCAACCAATCTCTTCTTAACCTTCTTTACTCTAAGTAAACAATCTCTCCACGAAACTCAAGTCTTTTATTCATGATCGAAGTCTAGTAAATTGTGATGTCAAGAAATGACTGAGAGCACTGCATACAGCAACATCCCAGCCTTAGTACTGAAAACCTACACTTCAGAACCAGTTGCACCTCAAGCCAGACAGCTACAGTACAGACAACTACCCCACAAAGTGGGAATTGTCTGGGTTTGTCTTGATCACAAAAACAGGACAAATCCAGTTCAGCTAATTCCCACCCAATAAGTTCATTCTCTTCAACAAAGTGATAGATGTCTTTGACAGTACTATCAAGCAGCACTCACCAATAACCTGGTCATCGATGCTCAGGATCATCTCCAACAGACCTCAGCAAGCTTGGTCCAAACTTGGTCAGAAGTGAGCTGACCATAAGTGCCCTTGACATCAAGACAGCATTTGACCAAGATGGCATCAGAGAGCCCTGATTAAAACGATAGTCATTAGGCATCAAGAGGAAAACACTCCAATGTTTAGACTCATATGTCACACAAAGGAAGATGGTTGTGATTGCTGGAGGTCAAACATGCCACTTCAGGAATTTGTCAGGCCAGTGTTCTCAGCACAACTATGTTCAGCAGCTTCATGAATGATCTTCCTTCCAACACAATATCAGAAGTGAGGATGTTCATTGGTGACTGCACAATGTTTAATTCATTCACAGCTCTTCAACAAATGAAGCAGTCTGTGCCAGCATATAGCAAAACCCAGACAGGGGCTAATAAGTGGCAAGTAACATACATGCCACAACCATTTCTAACTGGAAAGACTTACCATCTTCTCTTAACATTCAATAGAACTACCAGTGCCAAATCCACCACCATCATCATCCATGGGGTCACCATTTACCTGAAACTCAACTATACCAGCCTCCAAAATACTGTGACTACAGAAGTAGGTCAGAGGTTACAGCAAGTAGCACACCTCCTGACAATCCAAAGTCTTTCCATCATCTATTAAGCATGTGAGGATTGTGATTGAAGACTCTCAACTTGTCTGGATGGGTACATCTCCAACAGCTCCTAAGACACCTGACATCATCCAGAACAAAGCAGCTGACTGAACTGGCACCCCATCAACGACCTAAACATTCATCTTCTCCACCACTACCACATGATAGCTGCAATGCACACCACCTTAAAATGCCCTGCAGTTACTCACATGCCCCTCCAAAATCTGTGACTTTTACTGCCAAGAAGGACAGGGGCAACAGGTTCATGGCAACACCACCATGTACAGATTCCTGTCCAAGCTGCACACTGTCCTGATATGGAAATATATCACCAGGTCTTCAACACTGCTGGGTCTAAATCTTAGAACTCCCTCTGAAACAGCACTGCATGTGGAAAGGACTGCAGCATAGGGGTCGTTGACCACCCATCTTCCCAAGGGCAGGTAAGATTGGGCAATAACGGCTGCCTTTGGCAGTGACTCCCAGTTCCTGAAAAGTGAATAAATCAAAAAAAGAATTTTGTCGGCACATGTCCCAAGGTCTTGACGTCCTTCCTATAGCATGGTGTCCAGAATTAGCCACAGTATCCTTCGTTTTGCATTGACTTGGCATTATATGTTTGCTTTACTTCTCTATACCTTTATTTATAAAGTCAAGGATCCCATATTCCTTTTAAAACAGCCTTCTGAATATCCTGCCACCTAGAAAGACTTGAATATATCCATATTTTGATCACTGTTCCTGGAACCATTGTAAAATTAGACCAGACTCTTTTCAACTCTCCACGATTTTCCTACCAATATGACTAATTTCAGAATTCCTCGTATTAAATTTCTACTAGCATGCATCAATCCAATTTACTCATACCTCTCATGTCATAGGAGGAGGCCACTAGGTCAATTAATTCTCTGCCGGCTCTTAAAGCAAAGTCCTTAATCCCATTCCCCAATTTATTTTTCAGTAACTTATTCTCTTTTGTGTGCCCATCAACTTATTTTCATACCACCCACATTACTGGAATTTACCATTGCCAAATGATTTCCCAACCTGTACATCTTTGGGAATGCGGGGGAACCCACGCAGTCACAGGGAGAACAGGCAAGCTCAATGCAGACAGCACTGGTGGCCAGAACCAAACTCAGGTCGCTGAGTTTTAAGGCAGCAGCACTACCTGTTGTGTTATTGTGCCACCTTTACCAGCCCAGGTGCTCCAGTAACCTAGTACAATGCACCTTCTTATCTAAAAATTATCTGTTCCCAAATTTGGTGTTTGCAAACATTTGCGTTCCATATATCCAAGCCCAGGACATTAATATGCATTGGAAAGAGCAAAGGTTCCAACAGTAGTGACACCACTGAACACTTCCCCCTCGTCTGAAAAATCTCTCTGTTTTCTGTCTACTAAGCGATTATATAACTGGCAACCACTCCCCCTTCAATCCTATGGTCTTTTATTTGGTCATTAAGTTTATTATATAGCATTTTAAAGTCTATTTGCAAATCAATAACTATACAACTCTCAATAATCCTTTCAAATACAGGCGACCCCTGTGTCATGACCATTTGAGTTGCAGAAATTCCCCCTTACAGAATTCTCAAATCACTGCCCAAAAATTTGAGATATAGAAAAAAATTCATTCTCATGGAATTTATGAATTAATAAGTAAATAAATAAGCACAATTTATTTTCAACTCAGGTTTCTTGATGCACGCACACATGACAGGGCTTCATTTTATGCAAAATCACGATAAAAACACAACCCACGCCCGCCATAATGCAGGGTCACCTGTAGTTCATCAAATAACTTGATCGAGTTGGTGAAATATTCAGACCATGTAGTAGTGGTAAAAAGCTATGTTTACACCATTGAAGCCAACCAAATGTTATCAGCAGTGTTCCTGGAAGAAAGGGAGATGCAAGGATGCAGAAAGACAGCAATTGGGAATAGGTCTCATCTACTTGCTGCACCTTCCTTTAAAAGTGCATTAACATGCTGTGACTCACAGGGAGATAATCACATAGAAATGCAAATTGCCATTTCCAGATACTGAGAGATACTGATCCCAATGCATTTCTGTCACTGCAACGCTAGTCATTAATATTTTTTCCTTTGGATTCCTTGCAAGCAGCAAAGGGAGATTATAGTGACATTGGTGAAGGCACCACATCTGTCTGTAATCAAAAGTTGACTGATGCACTGTTCTGAAGCATGGACAGGTTCATTCATTTCTTCAGAGTCTTATGCTATTTCTGGTTTCTGGGTGTGGTAGAATGTACCATTGTGGAGATTCAATCATCAGCATTCTGAATGAACACTTCAACCTGCTATCCTTCAGTTAGGCCAGTGATCCTCAAAGAATGCTCTGCTGATAGCTGCCAAATATCAAGAATTTAACTAGTAACCTCTTCCCATCTCAGTGATTTGCAGTATTTGAATGCAACACTGCTCAGCTCACCAACTGAGCCCATTACTGTGACATTAATTTTAACCCCTGCTTACATTTTAGCCTTCATTTTTTAATGGGATTTCAGCCAATTTGGATGGCAAAAGCTTAATTTCTGGCCTATCTAAAGAGATTCATCTGAACGTTACAGTAGTCCAATCATCTGATGTCTGATCTATTCATTCTGTTACCAATTATTGGGGACAGACCCGATCTTGCCATGTGATGGAGAGATTATCTAACAGAATTAAAGCTTTTGCCACTTGGGGAATAAATTCCAGTCAGAAGAGGTTAACAATTGCACCACTTACAAGGTACGACCAGGAAATTTACTTTTCAAAGTACGATGGTATTTAATACTCTGACACCATTTCCAGAATTTTCCACCTGCTTATATCTCAATTACCAAAGTCCAGTAAGCTATTGAGCATTGCATAAAAACCGTGGAGCTCGAAATTCACTGGTGCCTTTTCTTCAGTGTTAAGGCAGCTGTGTGTATCGTCCTAATGCTTGTTGTGCTCTGCTGTACTGTCCCATTGTTATTCTTTCTTTCAATACGTACTCCCTGTCACATTGATTCACTACCACCTTTGCCTCGGGTCTATCTGGTACCTCATGCACAAGCAGAGTCTGCTTCTGATGCTGTGCCTCCACTGATTGGTGCATACTGTATCACAATTTTGTGTGCAATTTTCATTCTTGGTCAGTGCAGTGATTCACAAGCTCTCTTCAAATAGCCGCTTCTCCTGGATGTGATAAGTGTACACTCCAGCATTTCCCTCTAAGGTTTTGCTACTGTCGTTCTTTAACCTCTGAAATGAAATCCCTCAAAAGTCCTGAATCCGTCCCAAACATGCAAGTACAGGGCAGGACGGTATGCGAGCCCCTGCTGCTTCTCCTGCTGTCCTCTCATAACCCCCCTCATGCAATTCTCACAATGTTGTCTCAAGTAATGATGCTCGATGTGACATCTTCATCAACGGCTTTGCTTTAGGCAGATTTAATTGCTCCAATTTTGTGTACCTGTGATCTGCATTTCCAGCAGGAAAAGATGCACAATTTTGTATCTGCAGTGTACTGCCTGAATAGCAGTCTATATCTCATATGTTCAAGCACAGCATCAGTTGTTGCTGTCTTTTTGAGGGTGGTGGAAATTGTTTATCACAATTAGATCAAAGGGTTTGCCAACAAGTACACATCTCCCTTAAGTATACGGGTGGGATCTCTTAAGCCCAAATGACACAGATGGTAACTCGTTTTCAGTTTGAGCATAATATGTCTCAACATCTGTCAGAGATCTGCTTGCACACAGTAGTGATTGGCCGTCTCACGTAGCATCTGATCCAATTTCCTGTTCTGGGGTGTTTGTTTGAGGTGTCAACTTTTGTTTGTTGTTGAACATTTAAAGCAATGAGCAGAAAACGCTGGAGGAACTCGGCAGGTCAGGCAGCATCTATGGAGGGAAATGAACAGTCGACGTTTCAGGCCGAGACCCTTCATCGGGACTGGTGAAGGGTCCTGATGAAGGGTCTCGGCCTGAAACGTCGACTGTTTATTTCCCTCCATAGATGCTGCCTGACCCGCTGAGTTCCTCCAGCATTTTGTGTTTGTTTCTCCAGATTTCCAGCATCTACAGTCTCTCTTGTGTCTCCATTTTGTTGAACAGTTAAACATTTCCTCGACAGTGGGCTCAGTGGTTCACTCACCGCACTGACAACAAAATCCCATTTTCAGCAGCCATATCCTGATTTCCAAAAAGCCTCTGGTAGTGGCATGGACGTCACTGTCATGCTGTTCAGTTGGTGTACTTGAAGTAAATGCAGAGTAATCAGGTACAGCCCCTGAAAGGTGAGACACAGCTGTGTTGGTCTGAGGATGTATGTAGTGAGTGAGCTGCTGGTGCACCTGGAGTCCACCATTGAAAAGGTTCTCTGAGCTCTGCCACCAACTCCACGTCGAGGGGAAGTGCTCCCTCCCTGATAAGGAATATCCGTGAATCAGAGCTCCAGTGGCTGCATGAGGGCCTGCGCTTTGGGGAAGCCGGCAATGGCAGCAAATCTCTGTGCCCAATCTGCCTGCACCTGTGAACTGATGGAGAAAGAGACGAGGTCTCTTCTGGAGGACAGTGTGTCGATGACCCTCCTAATGCAGTAGTGAGCAGCAAACTGTAGGCTGTGGCTACGTATCAGCAGCTGTGGGCTGGAATGTTCCTGAGGTTAACAAGTTAAGAGTGACAGAGACCTCCACTTGGATTGTGAGATAACTCCAGGTACATTTGTTGATCTAACCTTCCAGACCAGCCTGCCATGCAGGACCTTGTCAAAGGCCTTGCTAAAGTCCACATAGACAAAATCCACTGCCCTACCCTCATCCACCTTCTTGGTTACCTCCTCGAGGAATTCCAAGCAATTTCAAACACGACTTCCCATGCACAAAGCCGTGTTGACTGCCCTGAATTGGACCCTGTCTCTCCAAATGTTGATAGATCCTGTCCCTCAGAATCCCCTCCAGTAATTTACCTACCACCGATGTCAGACCCACTGGCCTGTAGTTTTGTGGCTTGTTTTTGCTATCCTTTTTAAACAATAGTTCCACATCAGCCACTCTCCAGCCCTCCAGAACCTCACCTGTGGCAAGAGATGAAGCAAAAATCTCTGCAAGGGCCACCGCAATTTCTTCTCTAGCTTCCCACACAGTCCAAGAATTCACAAGGTCAGGCCCCGGGGATTTATCCACCTTAATACACTTTAAGGCCTCCAATACCTCCTCCCTGCTAATTCGTATGTGGTCCAAAACATCACCACTCATTTCCCCCATTTCCTTAACTTCCATCATTTTCTCCACAGTAAAAACTGAAGAGAAATATTCATTAAAAATCTCTCCCAATTCCCATTTCCTTTGGCTCCACACACAGATGGCCATGCCGATCTTTAAGGTGACCTATTCTCT
Source organism: Pristis pectinata (assembly GCF_009764475.1). Taxonomy (NCBI): domain Eukaryota; kingdom Metazoa; phylum Chordata; class Chondrichthyes; order Rhinopristiformes; family Pristidae; genus Pristis; species Pristis pectinata. The sequence continues at coordinate 96,617,382 of NC_067413.1, forward strand.
CCCTAGCCACCATTTTGCTCTTAATATACCTGTAGAGTTGTTTGGGATTTTGCTTCATCTTACCTGCCAGACCCCTCTCATATCCTCCTTTTACCCTCCTAACTTCTCTCTTAAGTGCACTCCTACACTTAACTGTAGCCATAAAGAGATTCACCAGTTCCCAATTGCTATTCAACAGTGAATGCCTCCCTCTTTTTCCTAACCAGAGCCTCAATATCTCTCGTCAAGCAGAGTAAGGAGGCACGGGATCCAAGGGGTCATTGCATTGTGGATCCAGAACTGGCTGGCTCACAGAAGGCAAAGAGTGGTTGTTGAAGGGTCGTATTCTGCATGGAGGTCGGTGACCAGTGGTGTGCCTCAGGGATCTGTTCTGGGACCCTTACTCTTTGTGATTTTTATAAATGACCTGGATGAGGAAGTGGAGGGATGGGTTAGTAAGTTTGCAGGTTGACACAAAGGTTGGAGGTGTTGTGGATAGTGTGGAGGGCTGTCAGAGGTTACAGCGGGACATAGATAGCATGCAAAGCTGGGCTGAGAAGTGGCAGATGGAGTTCAACCAAGATAAGTGTGAAGTGGTTCATTTTGGTAGGTCAAATATGATGGCAGAGTATAATATTAATGGTAGGACTCTAGGCAGTGTGGAGGATCAGAGGGATCTTGGGGTCCGGGTCCATAGGACACTCAAAGCAGCTGCATAGGTTGACTCTGTGGTTAAGAAGGCATATGGTGTGTCGTCTTTCATCAACTGTGGAATTGAATTTAGGAGCTGAGAGGTAATGCTGCAGCTATATAGGACCCTGGTCAGATCCAACTTGGAATACTGTGCTCAGTTCTGGTCACCTCACTACAGGAAGGATGTGGAGCCATAGAAAGGGTGCAGAGGAGATTTACAAGGATGCTGCCTGGATTGCAGACCATGCCTTATGAAAGCAGGTTGAGGGAACTCAGCCTTTTCTCCTTGGAGCAACGGAGGATGAGGGGCGACCTGATAGAGGTATATAAGATGATGAGAGGCTTTGATCGGGTAGTCAGAGGCTTTTTCCTAGGGCTGAAATGGTTGCCACAAGAGGACATGGGTTTAAGGTGCTGGGGAGTAGGTATAGAGGAGATGTCAGGGGTAAGTCTTTTACTCAGAGAGTGGTGAGTGCATGGAATGGGCCGCTGGCAACGGTGGTGGAGGCAGATACGATAGGGTCTTTTAGGAGACTTTTGGAATAGGTACATGGAGCTGAGAAAAATAGAGGGCTATGGGTCTCTAATGTAGGGATATGTTCGGCACAGCCTTGTGGGCCGAAGGGCCTGAATTATGCTGTAGGTTTTCTATGTTTCTATGTTCCCAAAGCCTGCTAGCCTTGCCCTTCACCCTAACAGGAACATGCAGGCACTGAACTCTTGACATCACACTTTTAAAAGCCTCCTACTTGGCAGACGCTCCTTTCCCTGCAAACAATCTCGTTCAATCAACCTCTGCAAGATCCAGCCTAATGGCTCCAAAATTTTCTCTGGCCCAGTCAGGACCTTAACCTGTGAATTGGTCGTATCCAAGGTTGGACAAACTTGGGTCATTTTCTCTGGAACACCAGATGCTGAGGGGAGACCTGATAGAAGTTTCTAAGATTATGAGAAGTATAAATAGAGTAGGCAGCCAGTATCTTTTTCTCAGGGCTGAAATGTCTAATACTAGAGGGTATGCATTTAATATGAGAGAGGGTAAGTTCAAAGGAGATGTGTGAGGCAAGTTCTTAGTTTTACTCAGAGAGTGGTGGGTGCCTGGAATGTGCTGCCAGGGGTGGTCTGGTTCAAGTGCAACCCATCCCTCTTGTACAGGTCACCTCTACCCCAGAAGAGATCCTAATGGTCCAAGAACCTGAATCCCTGCCCCCTGCACCAGCTCCTCAGCCACACATTCATCTGGCCTATCTTTCTATTTCTGACCTCGCTAGCACGTGGCACCAGGAGTAATCCAGAGGTCACTACCCTTGAGGTCCTGCTTCTTAACTTCTTACCTAACTCCCTGTGCTCATTCTGCAGGAGCTCATCCTTTGTTCTACCTGTGTCGTTTGTACCAACATGTACAACAACCTCTGACTGTTCACCCTCCCCCTCGAGAATGTTCTGCAACTGCTCAGAGACGTCCTTGACCCTGGCACCAAGAAGGCAACACACCATCCTGGCATCTCTTCTGCAGCCACAGAATCTCCTGCTTGTCTCTCTAGCTGTCAAGTCTTCTATCACTATCACCCTGCCTGACTGCACCCTTTCCCTCAGAGCCAGTCATAGTGCCAGAGACGTGACTATTGCTGCTAGCCCCTGAAAGATCATCCCCCCAACAGTATCCAAAGAGGTATACCTGTTAGTGCGGGGAACAGCCACAGGGAAACCTGTACTGTCTGCCTACTCCCCTTACTTTTCCTGATGGTCACCCATCTCTCTGAAGCCTGCAGCCTGGGTGTGACCACCTCAGTAAAAGTCCTACCTACGATGCTCTCAGCATCCTGGGTGATCCTGAGTAAATCCAACTCCAGCTCCAGCACCTTGACCAGGTCTGTCAGGTGCTGCAGCTGGGTGCACTTCCCACAGATGTAGTCATCAGGAAGACCGTGAGGTATTCTGACTTCCCACATCTTGCAGGAGGAGCGTTCCACTGCCCTGACTGCCATCCTGCCTACACTGAGCCAAGTGCTAAGGATGAACAGGAAAGTGAAAACCTTACCTGTTCTTACCTGTGCCTTCTCGCCAAAGCCTCTTGAGCCAAAGCCTCAGCTCCCCACTCTTACACTGGCCTACTCTCGCAATGGCCACTCCAAAATGGCTGCTCCACCTAACCTTACCTTACCTTTCATTGGTTAAAGTATCGTCCAATTAGCCAATTAACGAGGCTTGCCTTTATAAAGGTTCCCGCTCTCACTCCTGACTCCTATAAAAATGAAATTAACAAGCACATACGCCTCCTCCTTCTCTCTGCTTCTTTTCTTCCTCCCCTTTCTCTCTGTGCTTTTAACTCTCCAATTCTCACCTTTGCCCCTGTTCCCATTCTCTCCTTCTCCACCGCCTTCTCTTGAAGTCCTCTTCCCCCTTTTCTCTCCCTCTCCCTTCTCTCTCATGTGCAGTATCACAGCATGGCTAAAGCACAGAAGGAGGCCATTGGTAAGGTAAGGCCACAACGTGAGACAGATAATTCTTGAAACCAGTACCATGCATCAGGAAGCAAATGTAACCATTTAGTGCCCTGGTGCTGCACTGCAAGATCACATACTGGGAAATGAAATACTACCTATGATTTGCAGCCCATGAGACTTTTAAGGTAATTCATAAAAGCTCAGAATGCAGTACTGATCTCCATGGTTGAATTCCAGGTAACAAGTGAAACTATTTAATGCCAAGAGCAAACAGAAAATTTAAAGACAAGAAATATGGCTGTTGGACTGGCATCAAAATCCCCTCCTTTTACAAAGATATATTTTACATTTGTATCTGTTAGGCCAAAACAAAAATGGTTCCTCCATTGTACCTAAGGCAACAGGAGTCAATATAGGTTTGAGCCAATAAACTGCTTCTCCGTGGGACGAGTTGTCAATCCATCATTCTCCTTCAATGAGTTATATTACATTCCGCTGCATAAAAATAAATGCTTGATGTGCATTTCCTGGGTAACACACATTAATATTATTTTCAGCCAATGGTTACAAGCACCGATGGAACTATAATCAGTCCCGTGTAGGGTTGATGGCGGTTACACAAAAGGCTAGTAATTTGGATAAACAACCGTCAGCCTTGTCACTGTGCATCAGTGCCCTCCATAAGGAAACAAACTGGCCGACTCCTGTATCCCTGTGGAAGCATGAGAATTGTTGGATGAAGGAAGTTCATATCAAAAGAAACACAGTTTGTTTGCTATCTGTCAGTTTGGTACCCACATGATACAATGTTCATGGAGAAGCTGGCTAATCAGACCAGCTGATCTCTATAAATTAATTCATAACAGACCCAGAAATGATTTGAGAACCATAGACATTGTTGCCTGGATTATCACAAAGAATGAGAGTCGGGATGGGTTTCTTTCTTCCAGAAGTGGGCTGCAGATGGTTTGTCTCTCCCTCTGAGAGTCAGGGAGCATTATTCTGTTCCTGACTCATACTGAGTCTAAGCTGCCTCATGCTCAGTTCTTCGATCACTCCATCAGATCGGTTAACTGGCATGGTTCCCAGAAGGAATCACGCGCCTTCTGCATGTTTTTGTTCTGAGCCACTTTTATCATCTCTTTCTTACATTTCTCTTCCATAAGGAAAGACCAACAAAGGCTAATATGCCCATTTTATGTAGCAGCAAATGGTACAATATTTTTCAATGCTATGATTATTGATCACAAAACTAATGCACACTCAGGCAAAGATGCTCATTTTTTGAGGAGCCTTCAATTATTTGGCAATGCATAAAAGGGTTTTGCATCATTAGCTGTTCATCAATTTTTATAAAAGCACAAGATGGTCATTTCTTCAACATTAACACTGCATATTGATCCAGTTTATTAATTTCTTTATTTTGGTTAATTGAGATTTTACACACCATTATTTCAGAACAGATATTAACCCATCGAAAATAAATGAGTTAACGCCTCCACTTTACCTTCAAAGAGCCAGTCAATAACCATCCTACCATGCCATTTCCTGGCAATCATTACAAAATAAAAATACTTTTCCTCATTCTTACCAGGGCTGCTGAATGACAGCCTTCTGGTAACTAACTGATCCTTAAATATCCTCTGTTCTATGTTATTCAGCTTTGTATGTAACAACTTCTATGTTATTCAACAAAAGCAAAGTTAATGCTCAGTCCCTGATCTTGTTCATAAGGAGGAGTCTTTGTTACTGAGTGCTATAGGCTCCCTTTTCTCCTCTATTCACTCTTCTCTTTGTCTTTGCACTTCTGATTAGGTTGACAGACTGCATATCCTAAATCGAGAAGTCAACAAACAGAAATTTCCTCCAAATGAATATTAGAAAGATGAAAACCATAGAACCCACCACAAATTCTATTTCCTAGACACTGGCAATATCCCCCTTTATAGCAATTGTCTGAGGCCAAACTAGACTGTTTAACACCCTGATGTCATATTTCATCTGAGATGAGCAATCTATGCACGCCATAATTAAGACTTCACTCTTCCCCTGTCATACCTGATTTCCCGCTGAAATCCTCAGGGTTGTTTTTTCCTAGTCTTAAGTATTCAGTTGTCTCCTGGCTGGCCTTTATTTTCCACCTGGCATAAAGTTAAGCTCATCCAAAACTATGCTACCCATATCCTAAATTGCACCATCCTACTCATCTCCTAGCTATGGGTATTGACCTATGTTGACTCTTTAGGAGTGAATCAATCTTAAAGTTCTCATTGTTGTGTTTGATTCCCTGCATGGCTTTGTTCTCCTCTGGTTCGGTAAAATAAGGATCAGTTAGTTACCAGAAGGCTGTAGTTCAGCAGCCCTGGTGAAAATGAGGATTAGTAATTTTTATTTTGCAATGATTGAGGGGAACAGCCTTCTTAGAATTTTGTGTTTTCTCGGTCCCTGGAACATCTCCAATTTCTGCCAGCAACAGCCATGCTTTCCGCTGCTTAGGACTCAGGCTCCGGAATGATACGGAACTTTTCTGTCCCATCACCTTTATCTCCTCATTTAAGAACCCTTCTTGAAACTTATTTCTTACTTGTCTCATTTAGATTCATTTAGTCTTGTCCTACTATTTCTGTATAGCTCAGTGTTAAATTTCATTTGATAACACTCCTGTAAAGCAATATTAAAAATAAAGTTTTACTGTTGCTGTTGTTGTTGTCGGGACTGACCACCCATTCAATTGTTAGTCATTGGAAGTTCAATGACAGTGAAGAAAGCAAACTGGCGCCAAGTAAACCTTCATTACAACTTCACAGTGAAAAGTAATCATGTCACTGAAAAAAGAAAGGAAATTTTAGGCAGAGACATTACAACTGTGACAGTTTTTTCAAAAGCACTTCACCTTCTGTGAAGAACTTTACCCTGAAGACATTCAAGATACATTATAAATTTGAGTTTATCTGTCACTTGATACGTTAACAGGAGAATAGATTAAATTCTAATATTGTAATTAACAATGTTTCTGGACCTTACATGATCTTATTCATTTGAACTGGTGAATAAGTCAATTCCCTCATCTTCCTCTTTGAGTCAGCAGAGGAACAGCTATTCTTTCCTCCTGGATCCATGGGCAAATTCACCTTCCATGCTAATAGTGGAATCTGGACTTAAAGATATAAATCTCATTCCCCTTAACCTTGGAGAAACTTCTACATTTTATTTCTCTTACTTATCTGTCAGAAGCACATCCCATTTTGTACAAGGACTTCTTTCTAGACACATAAGGCAAAGAACTCTCTTCAATTCATTTAATTGACTCATCTGAATGAAACATATCAGATGAACTGTCCCTTTTTGGTATCAATAACTTCAAAAAGCCCTGTAGGTACTACTAGCAACCAACAAGATAAACAAGGCATCAGTAAATATATATGCTTTTTTTGTCATTTTTTACTCCCTACCTTCTCAGTTTCTTTCTAACAAAGGCATCTCACATGGTTCCCGGAAATGCACAACTTATTTATAAATCTCAGTGAGATATCTCCTGTTCTATGACAGTGATGATTTGTCTTCTTTCACTGGTTAAAAAAATGTTTCATAAATCTTCATGGGTTCAATTAACACTTAACATTTACATTTCCTCATATTCACCTGCATCATTTTCCAGACATAACCACATAGGATCACAGGAACTGAAACAGATTATTCCGTTCCTCAAGACTTTTTCACCACAACATGAGATCTATACCCTAATTTCATTCCCCTCCTTGATCCATTTGATCACATGGATCTGGGTTGAATATGAATTTAATCTGGAGTGGGGACAATTGTGACTGTTTCTTGACTCTTGATCACCCAATCTACCTTGTCGTAGCCCTTGTACCTTATTTGTTTACTTGCACTGCTCTCTCTTTGTAGCTGTTACACTATTCTGCGTTCTGTTTTCTTTTTACCACCTCGATGTACTTAAGGCTTGCATGATTTGCCTGGACGGCAACCCAAAGGTTTCTCACTGTATCTTGGTACATGAGACAACAACAAACCGATGTTGTTCAACATTGCTCCATGTTGCAACGGTCCCTTCCAGAGATTCAACCAGATACTTTCAATTGAGATACATTCTTCTGATGTGTTTTCAACATCAGATCTATACCCAGTCCTCCTGTAAAGCCATTTTTCAGTGTTGCCAATATAAATATGATGACAGTGGTCTGAGCAACAACCATCATATGGAAGTCACAAACCAAGTAAGTCTGCATGGCACCACACGCTCTATGGTAATGCCAAGTAAAGAGCCGCTCATGCTGAAACAACAAACCTCTGGAGGACGCTCCTGAATTCTCTGGAGGCTCTTTACGCAGGATGAAGTAACTCCGAGCCACCACAGATACTGCTATTGAATTCTACTGAAATATTGACATTTGGAAACTACTTGCAATGAATGCCTCCATGGTGATGCCATTGTTGGTATATTTTATGGAGGAAGTTCAACCAGACATATGGAGACACCACAGGCAAGGTTGGGCATCCTGGGGGAGGAAACAGTGAAGTGTGGGCACTCAATGACCCAACCCCTGGGGAGACAAGACCTCTTGCAGATGGCTGGTAGGCAAGCCCATAAGAGGACTGTTAGTGAGATTAAGTTGCAGCCACTAGCCCTGGGATAGCTGATCCCTGATAAGATTTCTTTATTAGTCACGTGTACATCGAAACACACAGTGAAATGCATCTTTTGCATAGAGTGTTCTGGGAGCAGCCCGCAAGTGTTGCCACGCTTCCAGCGACAACATAGCATGCCCACAACTTCCTAACCCATACATCTTTGGAATGTGGGAGGAAACCGGAGCACCCAGAGGAAACCCATGCAGACACAGGGAGAACGTACAAACTCCTTACAGACAGCAGCCGGAATTGAACCCAGGTCGCTGGCGCTGTAATAGCGTTACGCTAACCGCTGCACTAAAGTTGGGTTAATGTGGTAGTTAGAAGAAGATTATTCTTCTTAGTCTGTGACAACACATAACACAAAGACAATGTTTGGTCTCACCCTATCAAAGATATTCCCTTGTTGTACCCACCCCTCGCTCACTTTCTCTGTTACTGAATCTAACTTGTTTTCTCTCTTTCCCAGTTCTGATGAAGAGTTGCCGACCAGAAAATGTTAACTCTGTTTCTCCCTCTACAGATGCTGCCTGACCTGCTGAGAGTTTCAAGCATTTTCTGTTATTATCTTAGAATTCCAGCATGTGCATTTTCTTTGATCCTCAGTTGAATCAGGTGTCTGTCACTGTGCCATCTGGCCTTCTTACCTATTCCTTCAGTCCACATGGTGTCAGTATAGGGCTTGGTGGTCTCAGGTGCAATAATACCATGTGCACTTTTTCCATAACTTAATCATCCTCCTGTCCCTGCACTGGTGGTTGGGTGAAACTGGAAGACTCTCGGGATGTACTGCAGTGATAAATGACAACAGAGAGGCACAAGTAAGTTTTGTGCATGGTGCTTCTGAAGGAATGGGTCAATGCACGTGCAGGTCGCTCCAAGACTTCAAAGCTGGATGGATTGATGAAGAGGGGACGATGAGAGGCATGCCCACCAGGGAAACAGGTTGCCTCTCCTGCTGTGGCCTTGGTTTGGGCTGGAGTTGAGGAGGACCCTATTCTCCAGCCTTGTAAGTCACCGAGCGGTGGGGTTTTGAGGAATTAGTAAAGGTGCTATGTGCCTGAGTATAAGCAATTGCTGCAGCTGGAGGCAATATCATAGACGAGAGCTTTAAGTCCTGGAGCTCTCACCTTGAGATCATGGTGGTTTTTGTTTGCTCCTTGGGGTGTCATACCTGAGGTCGGCGCATCCGTGACCTCCTGTCAGCCTTTCCTGATGGTAGCCCTGGAGAACCCCAGGCCTCTTGTTGCACTGCACCACTCTCCTAGTTCTGTACCCTGGTGCATTAAGTGTGCTGCGCTACTTCCTTCTCACTTCCTGAAGTACCTGTTGCTATTGTTGGTCCACCGTAATGACTGTGCCTTTAAGGGCTGAAGCTGTGCCCTGATTGCTGCGTGACTAACTGCTGGCAGCTGCTTAAAGGACAAACAGACAATCTGCATCACCTCCCATATGTCTCCACTGTGAGTTGATCCAGCACAAGAGCAACACACATTAATTTATGCTCCAAACGGAGCTAATGAATTTCTAGGCACATATCTCCTTATACCCCTCAATCTCAGATTTAAAATTATTGATTATGCTACACCTACTTTCTTTTGGATGGGATTTTTTCTAGATGAGACAGTTCTCTAAATCCTTTGGTTTGGCTTTCGATTGTATTGTTCTATCCCGTTGCCACAGATTTCATTTGATTATGGATTCCTTTCCATATTCTGAAAACGTCAGGCCTGTGATTTCTATTTTTATTGCCTAGGGTCAGCTGGTTTTGTCAGCTATAAACATGTATTCACTCCAAATACCTTCAGCATAAGCAATGGAAAAGAGCAGATAAATTTTACAAATACATGCCCCAGTATGTTGATGGAAATTGTGAGAGAGTTCCCTGGTTCATATCCCTGTGGATAGTGTTCTGGGCACAGAATGTGCAGTCAGAGATTTACCCTCTGTTTCCATAGTTTCAACTTGGAACAGTTAGAATCAATGTCACCTTTAAACTTGTGAGGTTGTGTTTCCGAGGCTGAAGCACTTTATATCCACTGACATTTTGGTGCACAATGAGGGAAAGCTGCACCATTGTGGGTGAGTCACTCTTATATCTGGATATAAAATACCTCCTGGCCCTATTACAGAATAAGAGAGGTCTGCTAGTGTCCAAGGTCAACACTCACCCCTCAACCAACAAAACCAAAACAGGTTAGTATCTCATTTTTAAAAGGTATTAAGAAGCTTCTGGACAGGTACTTAAATGAGCAAGGCATAGAGAGATATGGAATTAATGCAGGCAAGTAGGCAGGCACAGTAGTGTAGTGGTTAGCGTAATGCTATTACAGCGCCAGCGACCCAGGTTCAATTCCCACCAGTGTCTGTAAGGAGTTTGTACGTTCTCCCCGTGTGTCTGCGTGGGTTTCCTCCAGGTGCTCCGGTTTCCTCCCACATTCCAAAGACGTACGGGTTAGGAAGTTGTGGGCATGCTATGTTGGTCCCAGAAGCGTGGCAACATTTGCGGGCTGCCCCCAGAACACTCTACGCAAAAGATGTATTTCACTGTGTGTTTCGATGTACACATGACTGATAAAGAAATCTTATCTTATCTTATCTTATCTTATCTTATCTTATCTTATCTTATGAAAAGTATAGATAGGCAAGATGATCAACATAGACATGGTGGGTCGAAAGGCCTGTTACTATTCTGTACAACTCTATGACTCTAAGTAAAATATTTCACATGCTTAAATATGAAACATAACCAAAAAACACTCCAAATACCCAGTAGGTCAGGCAGCATCTGAAAAGGGAGAAATGGATTTAATCTTTCAAGCCTTTGGCCCCTTTTCAGAACAGGAAAAGGTGGTGGATGTGAGGGGTTTTAAGAAAGTATAAGTTCAGGTAAAGTATGAGAGGGGAGGATAGAGCAGAAGGAGATAATGTTCATAGGTGCAAGGCAGGAGTGATCAAATACAGAACCCAAGCTATGAGGAACCAAGATTGATGACGGTGGACTCGCTACCATGACCTGTAGTCCAAAAATGTAAAAAAATGTTCAACTCATCAGTGAGTCTAGGAGACTGCAAAATACCTAAATGAAAGATGCCATGCTTTTCTTCAAGCCTCTGGTGAGCCTCATCAGGACAGTGTTGAAATCCAAGGACAGAGAGTTCAGAGTGGGACTAGTGCAGAGAACTAAAATGGCAAGCAGCTGGAAACATAGGGTCATTGCTTATGGAGTTAACAGAAATTCTTCATAAAGCAATCAGCCAATTTGCCTTTGGTGTCCCCAATGCAGAGATCCACATCCTCACCTTCTGCCTCACCAGCCTCCACATTCAAAGACCATTCTTGGCATCTACACTCATCTTTCCAGCCTCCCCTCCACAGACTCTGTCTACACTTCTTGCTGCCTCGGTAAAGCAGCCGACATAATCAAAGAGCCCACCTACCCCGGACATTCCCTCCTCTCCCCTCTCCCATCAGGCAGAAGATATAAAAGCCTTAAAGCACATACCACCAGGTTCAAGGACAACTCTATCTTGCTGTTATAAGACAATTGAATGGTTCCCTAGTACAATAAGATGGACTCCTGACCTCACAATCTACCTCGTCATGACCTTGCACCTTATTGTCTACTTGAACTGCACTTACTCTGTACTGTAGCACTTTATTCTGCACTCTGTTATTGTTTTATCTTGTACTACTTCAATGCACTGTGTAATGGATGGTGTGCAAGACAAGTTTTTCACTCTACCTGAGTACATGTGATAACAATAAACCAATTTACCAAATTTCCCTCTCCTTATCTCCATCTCACTCTCCACAGATACTGTCCAACCTGCTGAGAGTGATCAGCATTTTCTAATTGAATCAGTGTCTCACTGGTGTTTGTGGAACTTAGCTGTGTCCAAATTGACTATCATGTTTGTTTATGTTACATGAATTATTAATTAGCAGTGAAGAACTTTGGGATAGTCTGAAGTTACATTTACATCCAAGTTAAATCAGTGCTTCTCAACCATTTATATCCCAGGACCATCTGTAGGCACCAATGGCCAGTTGTGACCCAGAATTTAGTTCAGGTAGAAAACACACCAGTTTTTGTCCCCTAATTACTTATTACACACTGCTAGTCAAAGTACTTCAATATTCTTGAAGACAGCAGTTATTGACAGAGCTTGCCTCCCCTCATGGGATGTCTCTCAGGTGCAAGGTGTCAACATCCAGACAAAGTGAGCATAGGCAAGCCCCCCATGGGTGACAAGTCCGTCAGCAAGCTGGACCAAGCAAGGTTCAGGCCCATGTCTTTGGATGATAGCACCACCTCTTCAGATAACAGCATTCCCAACTTGCATTGGCTGGTTTTGAGCGGATTCTTTAATCAACTCCACTGGGAGGAGGGAGGACATCTGGGATAAGCCAGGTAATTACAAGCCTATGAGTCTAATGTCAGTGGTAGGGAATTTATTGGGAAAAAAAATTCTGAGGGATTGGACCTACACCTTGAAAGGTACGGATTAATCAAAAGACAGTCAGCATGGCTTTGTTAGGGTGAGATTCTGTCTGAATTTTTCAAATGGGTAAAGAAAAGGGAGACGGTATGGTTAATGTGGTCTACATGGACTTCAGTAAGGCCACATGGAAGACTGGTTAGAGCCTCTGGGATCTAGGGAAAGATGGCAAATTGGATCCAAAATTGGCCTGGTAATAGGAGGTAGAGGGTGACGATAGAGGATTGTTTTCGCGATTGGAAACCGCGAACCATTTGGCTGCTTGGGACCCTTTCTGTTTGTTCTGTACATTAACAATATGCATTGGAATGTAGGAGGTATGATTATAAAATTTGCAGATGACAAGGAAATTGTTTGTGTCATTGGTAATGAGGAGGAGAGTCATGGGTTACTGGATGATATTGATCAGTTGGTAAAATGGCAACTGAAACTTAATCCTGATATGTGTGAGGTGATGCATTTTAGGAGTAGTAATAAAAGTAGGACATACACGATGAATGATAGGGCCTAAAGGAGTATTTAGGAACAGAGGGATGTCAGTGTACAAGTCCAAGGATCCATTAAGGGGCAGAACAGGTTTACAAAGCATTGATTAGGTCACAGCTGGAGTACTGTGCACAGCCTTGATCACCACTTGATAGAAGGATGTGATTGTACCGAAGAGAATGCAGAAGAGATTCACCATGATGCTGCCTGGGATAAAGCGTTTCAGTTACGAGGAGAGATTGAATAGGCTGGGTTTGTTTTCCTTGGAGTGGGGGAGGCTAAGGTGAATAGTACGAAACTTTCCCCCACAGCAGAGTGGTCTAAAACTAGAGGGTATATATTTAGAGTAAGCAGTGAAAGATTTAGAGGGGATTTGAGGAAGAACGTTTTCACCCAGAGAGTGGTTAATCAGATCAGATATCAGATATCTTTATTAGTCACATGTACATTGAAACACACAGTGAAATGCATCTTTTGCATAGAGTGCTCTGGGGGCAGCCCGCAAGTGTCGTCACGCTTCCGGTGCCAACATAGCATGCCCACAACTTCCTAACCTATACGTCTTTGGAATGTGGGAGGAAACCGGAGCACCCGGAGGAAACCCACGCAGACACGGTTGGAATCTGGGTTGCATGAGCCATTGATGGAGGCAGGTACCGTCACAACATTTAAGAAGTGGGCTGACAGGAATCTGAATCAGCAACACGTCAAAGGCTACAGACCATGTGCTGGTAGATGGGATTAGTAAAAACAGGCATTTGATTGTTGGCATGGAGATGGTGGGCCTGTTTCTGTGCTATATAACTCTGGTTCTATAACTCTAGTTGTAAAACCAACATACTTAGAGTCAGAGAGTGATACAGCAGGGAAACAGGCCCTTCAAACAGTTTAATCTCACTGACTCAAGCAGTTTTTCATTGTAGTATATATATCAACACCAGTAATAGAAGTGTTTCAATGTACATGTGACTAATAAAGACTAATAATATCTTTTTTTATCTTAGACAACTCAGTACTGTTCTTGCAAACACCATCCCATGCATGCTTCATATAAACCAGAAGCTAGCATGGTTTGATATATCTGTAGAATCATCAAAATGCAATGCCATATAGACACATATTGAAAGACTGTTTGGAGTACAATATTGGATATTCCTTCCATCATAGAGGATTATTTTAAATATCTTTGCAAATGATTTTCTCAGCAATTCAGTATAAATATAAAAAGGAAAAAGAAAAATGATTAGCTCCAGAGAGTGAAATTTTTCCACACTTCATAATACAGTGCAGAAGGAGGGAAGAGACAAGCAGTGCCCGCTCCTGGACAGTACATACATTTTCAAGTCTTCTTTCTGATAATTCCAAATCTGTTTTTATTGTTTAAAAAAATCAAGAGGCATGTCTTTGCAGTGGTGTGTTGTCTTCAAATGCCAAGGCAACTTTGATTATTTTAAGCTTTCATTCACCAGCATTTCATCACACATGACACACTGCTGCCTGTGTTCACCTTTTCTGTACTAAATAAAGGAAAACTCAGCTTCCAGTGAGCAGATCTGTAGAAGCAGGAGTAGGCTTCCAGCTCTTTGAGCCTGCAGTGCCATTCTACAGTCTCACGGCTGATCTGATCCTTGCCTCAACTCCAGTTTCCTGCACCATAACCCTTGATTTCCCCTAAAGTCTAAAAATCTATCTCAGCACTAAACACTCTGTACAGCTCTGTGGAGACATCAAAGATTCACAATCCTTTGAAGGAAGAATTTCGTCCTCATCTCAGCAACTCCTTATCCTGAGATTGTACACCTGATTCTACGTTCCCCTGAAAACATCTCTCAATATCTGCCCTGTCAGGCCCCCAAAGGACTTTACATATTTCAATATAATCACCTCTCATTCATCTAACCTCCAGAAAATGTAGACCCAAGCTGCTTAATTTTTCTTTATAAGATAATGCCTTCAAAATTGGAATCAGTCAAGTGAAACTTCTCTGTACTGTGTCCAAAGTAAATTTATCCTTCTTTAAGTATGGAGAGCAAAACTGTACTCTGTAGTCCATCAAAGTCCTATACAATTGTAGCAGGTCTTCCCTACTGATTTGAGCATTTACTGGAGATCTTCCTCCGTGTTTTCATTTTGTTGGGATGCAAAATGAGCCAGCTGCATCCTAATTCCATGAAAACCAAAAAGTGGTTTCAAACTTGTTTGAAGGATTGCACACATCAAAATTTGATTTGTGAAACTGATTGATGGATTTCTGATCAAAACCACTGAGTGAAAAGTGAAAAAATGATACAAAAGACTAAACTAGATTAATATGCCATACAGGCAAATAATAACATTTCATCTGACTTACAGTAAAGTTAAACAACCCTCAACTACACAGAAAAATCATTTGACTCAATCCCCACCCAACAGCCCATGTGTCAAATGAAATCCTTTCACAGGCAATGTTTCTGGCACTTTGCTGCGGATGTGTTACTTGCAGCTCATTTCAAGCTATTGAGGGCAAGCCACAAATTTTCAACAGCATTGCCACTGTTTAAAAGTTGTTTCACAACAAACTGTCGCAACATCAAGCAACTCACTATTTAGTGCAACCTATGAGTTGTGAACACTGGTGTAAATTGTGAAGCAATGTTTAGTAATATACAGGAAGATTTGGTTCTGTCCAGCAGAGGGCAATGTAGTACCACTGATGAAGTAGTGACTTTTTTAATTTGTTATGCAGATGTACTGGGTTGGAAATTCTTTCATGTGTGAAAATACTACACTGGGAAGTCAAATCACTTCTGTGCAAGGCCCTTCTAGTATGCATCATATAAAGTAGAATTGCAGGCCTTTGGAAGTTAACTTTGCAATAAAGTGGATGCTAGCAGTAAAGTTGATTGTGAACTTCCAGGAGCTTTTAAAGTGGCAGTTCCCAATGATAACTAATTGCACCACTTCAACTGGTAATGTGACAAAATTGCCTTCTAGCCATGCATGGGTGGCTGCTGGGTTGGGGTTGCCCACTACACTTCCTTAATGGCTGACTGGAGGTGCCTTGCCACTGGAGGTGACATTCAGGGGAAAACATAGAAATGCACAGCACAGAAATGGGCCCTGATGGCCCACCTCATACGTGCCGACCATGATGCCCATTTAGGCTAATCCCATTTACCCATGTTAGGCCCATATCCCTCTACACCTTTCCGATCCAAAGTACATATACAAATGCCTTTTAAACATAAGGATCACTCCTTGCAATCTGCTCTCTACAGATCTACTCATTACCCTTACTATAATCGTTCTAACACTTTACTCTGTATTGTTATTGTTTTTACCTGTACTACATCAATGCACTCTGTACTAACCCAATGTAACTGCAATGTGTAATGAATTTATCTGTACGATCGGTATGCAAGACAAGTTTTTCTCTGTACCTCGGTACAAGTGACAATAATAAACCAATAGCAATACAGTGTTCAAGATCACCTTGCTAACACAATCTATTCACTTGCCTCGTGATGTACAACATCAGTGAGTTGCAGCTTGACTAAATGACGGCATTGCTGATCCAGTCCATTGAGGGGCCTTGAGCCAGCCGAGGAAAATTCTCAACACTGAAGAAGGCCCTCCCTCTTCAGTTAAAGCTTGCTTCATGTGACAGGCCTGAGCCATCTGCAAACCCTGCATGATAAAAATGAATTGCATACTCACTGACATCGTTGTGTACACATAACAGCCTCAATGCAAATGTGCATCATTTGAATCGGTGGATCAGGATAGAATTTCGCAAAACACCATTTGTACATTTGTACTTCGTATATTATCCATGTACAAAGGAATTGGGATTGGAATTGGAATTGGTTTATTATTGTCACATGTACCGAGGTACAGTGAAAAGCTTGTCTCGCATACCGTTCATACAGATCAATTAATTACACAGTGCATTGAGTTAGTACAAGGTAAAACAATAAAAGAATGCAGAATAAAGTGTAACAGCTACAGAGAAAGTGCAGTGCAGGTAGACAATAAGGTGCAAGGTCTTAATAAGGTAGATTGTGAGGTCAAGAGTCCACCTTATCGTACTAGGAAACCGTTCAATAGTCTTTGAACCGTTCATAGAGTCCAGTGACCTTTAGCTATCTAATTTTAAATAAAGTTCAATAATGTAGCACATAAAAAATTGATGGTCCATGAGGCTGAGTTTCCAGGCCATAAACTTCACCTGCTGATGGAAGTGTAAAAATAAAATTCCATGAATTGTGTGGACCTTTTATGACCAATATTCTTGGGAGGGACAGGAATGGAAAGTGGAAGTTTAAAGTTTGTAAAACGTTCTCTACAAAATGTGGATGCTTATTTCAGAAGTGGAAGACAATTGCAACTATTTTCCAGAAGCGTGGCGACACTTGCAGGCTGCCCCCAGAACATTCTACGCAAAAGGTGTATTTCACTATGTGTTTTGATGTACATGTGACTAATAAAGAAATCTTGTCTTATCTTAATTGCTTCACTGCAGAAACTCAGTTGGGCACTTCCAGCTATGATTCACCATTGTACAACTTCAACATCAGTCACGTATGGATGACATCATTCTACATGCAGTGTCCTTTGCAGGAAGGCCTAGGAAATCAGGTCAGACTATTCTTTAGGGTGGCTATCGTGGAGCACACTAAACAGCAGCGTCATTTAAATTGGGCTTCCTAGAGCTGGTCACAAGCCAGCAATGGAAACCTGAACCCTACAGTTTTTGTATATTTTCTGTTCCCATTGGCCCCACCACACTGTCTACTCCTAGACACCCAAAACCAAACCCTGGCTCCAATCCCTGATCACTCCTACCCTCCTCCCCACCATGTAACTTCACTCTCCAGCCTCTGCTCACCCCAAAATCCAATCAGCCCCATCCCATGTCTTACATCTTCACTCACCCCATCTCCTGTCACCTCCACCTCCACCCTAAGACTCCGGTCACCTCACCCCCGTCCCATTCTTTTATCTCCAGGCACTCACACCCCAAACCCTGATCAGGTCCCAACACCAGCCCTCTCACCCTCACCACCCAGCCCTCCCATGAAATGGCACCAGTTGCACATAGAGGCCTTGAATTCTTTTTTAAACTTAACACACAGCATCCAAACAGAGGAAAACAGGGCCAAACTGGTTGATATTGTCAGAAGTGAGGTGTAATCTTCATGGGGGCTGCTTTTAAAACACACACCATGTGCCTTTCTGTTCTAGTGTTGTTCCCTAGGTCGACACTTCACTACAGGTTCATTCCACAAGATAAAGTACATCATGGAACAATTGAAGAGAGCTCAGTGGGTACTTGCAACAATGGGGTATTAGTTGACCTCCACCAAATATTTAGTAAGTCTTTGCCTCCAAAAACTAGTCTGGCCTTCCTGAATGGTGGTTATGTACCTTCCCTAATCCTATCACACTGGTCTCTGTCTTGGCCTCAATAATGCCCTCTCTGGATCAGATAAAACTGCATGTAACTGTTTCCAGAAACATCTGTAAACTCCCACATTCAAAGGACAATACTTTGCTTTTTAGCAGTGAAAGATTGGTTCAGTATTCATATGAACGTATTTGTCACTTACTTTTACAGTTACTGGCCAGCTTTCATGTGATGTACATGGAAATTTCCATGAAAGGTCATTCAGCCAACCACCTTATATTCCATTATTCCCAATTCAATGTTCACATACAATTATAAATCTCTTTCCTTCAATCACTCATCTAACTTATTCTTAAATGATGATATTGTCTCTCATCACCGACTCCTGTGATACATCCCAGATTCTTAACCCTTTATGTGTACAGAAGTTTCTCCCAGTGTCTGCCAAAAATTCCTTTATCTCACATTTCCCATAGGAAAATGGGCTGAAAAACGGCTGATGGAGTTTAATGCAGACAAGTGTGAGGTTTGCACTTTGGGGGGACAAACTTGGGTAAGACTTATACAGTGAGTGGTAAGGCTCTGAAGTGTGCAGTAGAACAAAAGGACCTGGGAATACAGGTCCATAGTTCCTTGAAAGTGGTGTCACAGGTAGATAGGATTGGAAAGAGAGCTTTTGGCACTTTGGCCTTCATAAATCAGGGTACTGAGTACAGGAGTTGGGATGTTGTGTTGAAGTTGTACAAGTTGTTGGTGAAGCCGAATTTGGAGTATTGTGTGCAGTTCTGGTCATCTACTTACAGGAATGGTATTAATAAGCTTGAAAGAGTGCAGAGAAAATTTACAAGGATTTTGTCAGGACTTGAGGACCTGAATTATAGGGAAAGGTTGAATAGGTTAGGACTTCACTCCCCTGGAGCGTAAGAGAATGAGGGGAGATCTTATAGACGTATACAAAATTATGAGGGGTATCAATAGGGTGAATGCATACAGGCTTTTTCCTTAAGGTTGGTTGAGACCAGAACTAGAGGACACAGGTTTAGGGTGAAAGGTGAAATATATAAGGGGAATCTGATGGGGAACTTCTTCATTCAGAAGGTGGTGCGAGTGTGGAATGAGCTGCCAGCGGAAGTGGTAGATGAGGATTCAATTGTAACATTTAATAGAGGTTTGGATAGGTACATGGATGGGAGGGGTTTGGAAGGATATGGTCCGAGTGCAGGTAGATAGGACTAAGCAGAAGATCAGGTCAGCATGGACTAGATGGGCCGAAGAGCCTGTTTCTGTGCTGTAGTGCTCTATGACTCTATGACTCTATTTATGACCCCTGGTTCTAGGTCCCTCAACCACTAGAAACAGCCTGGGTTTATCTCTTCTATCCTATCCCTTCATAATCTTAAATTCCTCCATCAAACAGACTCAATCACCATTGTTTCAGGAGAATAAACCTCCCCAGTTTCTCAATCTTTCCTCCTTCACTCAAGGAAACATCCTTGTGAATTTAAGGCGTGTCCTCTTGATTGTCATATCCTTTCCATGCAATCACACTTTGAGCCTTACACTCTAAACTGCTTGTCATATGCCACAGTATTCATCAAGATTTTGACAGTCTTACCCATTTGAAAGCTACTTCTCAAGTCTTGTGAATCTGAACTCCTGTTTTTCCAGATTATAGCTTTCTCCCACTGAAAAGTGGATTGGAGTGTTTTTTCCCTATTTTGATGGTGGTATATCCTAGATAATAAAATATAGAAAGTAGGAACAAGAGACCATTCAAGCCTACTCTGCCATTCAATATGATCATGGCTGATCGTCTACCTCAATATAATATTTGCCCTGTCTCTCCATACCCCTTCATGCCTCTTGTATCTACAAATCTATCTCCCTTTTTCTTCAGTATATTCAGCAATTGACATCCACTGCCTTCTGTGTATTCAGAGCTTCTTATGCTTTATGGGCCACATAATGTTAATAGACAAGGACAGTATGTTGTGCACATGAAAGTCAATGAACTACTGGTAGAAAACTGTGTACAGAATTGCTAATAAGATGCCTTGTAACACCACAACTTTATTGGGCCTACGTTCTCTGTGCTTAAGAAGTCAGTTAATTTCTTCTAGCACTAAGCCACCAGACAGCTGTGTGTTTCTGATGCTGTTTGCCATTTCATGAAGATGTGTTAGTATCCAGGGGACTAGACCATTGATATAGGGACAGGAGTTTGAATCTCACCAAGGTAGCTGGGAAATTTAAATTCAGGTCCTTAAATTTAAGAAGTTACTATAAGTAATAGTGACCATGAAACTAACAGATTGTTGTAAACTCCCAGCTAGTTCACTTTTGTCCTACAGGAAGGAAAATTTCCACCCTTACTTGATCTTATACGTCACTCCAGGCCGACCAGTATAGTTGACTCCTAATCCCCTTCTCAGTTCCAAGGCAACTAAGGATTGACAATAAATGCTGGAGATACCCACATCCCATGAACAAATAATGCAAAAATAGCCCAGTTGATGCCTCTGGTGATTCTCAGGCTAAGAAAGCTGGTCCTGCTTTACTGTATTAAGTTACACCATATCTGAACTGCAACTTGAAGAACCCCTTGTCTAAAGTATTCCAGTCAGTCAAATTGCTATAGTAACAAGATGGCTGTCTTGTCTCTTTCAACTAGTGCATGCTAGTTTTAAAAAAGCAGCAATATTTAATTTTTCACCCCCATTCGTCCAGCTCTCAAACAAATGAAATGCTCCAAAAGAGGCTGTTAATAGTTGCCGTCAGCAATCCAGGTGCTTTCACTGATGGAGCCTCAAAGAAAATTGGACTGGCTCATGGCAGCATTACAGAAGTTCAATTCTAGCAGCCAAGGAGGAAAATCTAGATCATTGTAACTCCGCTAGAAAGCTTCCAACAGTTTAGTGAGGAAAACCTTTTCTTAATCAGCTTTAGCTCAGTTATGGCACTGCTACCTCTGTCCAAAATTGTGAGTTCCAGTCCCATTCCAACAAGGTGTTATTCAGATGATACGTGAAATGCTCTCAAGTGAATATACATATTAGGACCACTCCAGTATTTCAAAGATCAGGGGAGTTCTTCCCAGTATCCTGGCCAATGTGTATCCATCAACCAACATCACAAAAACAGACTGTTTGGTCATTAGATCATGCCATGGGACTTCACTACATTTCCATTTCTTGACAAATAATTTGTCCACCATCTATTTTATCTACCTATGTGCAGCCAAATGAAACACTCCTGCACTACCCCCCGGAAGCCTGGAATAATTTGGAGGGAAGAATTCAAAGCTGGTATTTTATTTTGCAACCTCTGGCCACTAAAACCAGATGCAGTAATTCTGGACCTAATATTCTCACCATCTGGAAGCACTGTTCCTCTGACAGTTCAAGGAAGTTGAGCCTTTGCTTCCTGAATGGGGTCTCCTGCATCTCCTACACCCTTTTCCAAAGGTCATCCAATCTGACTCAATTAAATTTCAATACAGAAAAATAAACTAAAGGTCTTCGAATTACAGAAGTGAATATAACAGGCTCTAACAATGCAAGAGAAAAACTGGGGCCCCACAGTGTAGGTCCAAAGAATAAGTGAAATTACTCAAAAGCAAAGTATGAACTGCCAAAAGCTCTTCCCTCTCTCATCCACTTCGTTCCTTCTTACTCTGAATCTCATGTGCCATCTCATCACATGGCAATATGGTTCACCAGTTCAGAGGCAATTAGGGATGGGCAAGGAATGCCACCTTTCCCAATGATGTTCACATCCCATAATTGAGTAAAAAATCAGCCATATCAGCACATGATACATCAATGGTGCTGAGGTCAAGAGGGTTGAGAGCTTCAAGTTCCTGGGAGTGAACATCACTAACAGCCTGTCCTAGTCAAATCATGTAGAGACCACGGCCAAGAAAGCTCACCAGCGCCTCTACTTCCTCAGGAGGCTAAAGAAATTTGATTTGTCCGCTTGGATTCTCACCAACTTTTACCGATGCACCATTGAAAGCATCCTATCAGGACGTAGCACGGCTTGGTATGGCCGCTGCTCTGCCCAGGACCACAAGAAACTGCAGAGAGTTGTGGACACAGCCCAGCGCATCATGGACACCAGCCTCCCCTCCTTGGACTCTGTCTTTACCTCTCGTTGTCTTGGTGAAGCAGCCAGCATAATCAAAGACCCCACCCACCCGGGACATTCTCTCTTCTCTCCCCTTCCCATCAGGTAGAAGATACAGGAACCTGAGGGCATGTACCACCAGACTTAAGGACAGCTTCTACCCCACTGTGATAAGACTATTGAACGGTTCCCTTATACAATGAGATGGACTATGACCTCATGATCTACCTTGTTGTGACCTTGCACCTTATTGCACTGCACTTTCTCTGTAGCTGTGACACTTTACTCTGTACTGTTATTGTTTTTACCTGTACTACATCAATGCATTCTGTACTATCTCAATGTAACTACCCTGTGTAATGAATTGACCTGTACGATCAGTATGCAAGACAAGTTTTTCACTGTACCTTGGTACAAGTGACTATAATAAACCAATACCGATACCAATGTGATTGGCTTGGGAAGGCAACCAGCTTATGTTGTAACCTAGAGAGGGTTTGATTCCTTCACTACATCAATAAAGTCAGACTCAAGCTCCTTCCAGGAACTGGTCAGTGGTCAGAAGTTGAGCTCCTGGGACCTGTAGGAATGGACCCCATAGTCACCAAAGTGGTGAGAAGGGAAGTCCAGATACACTAAGGATTTGTATTTGGATTTGGGTCAAGGGGGAGGGCAAAGCAAATGGTAAGTGATCCTCAAGATACATTAGGGGGTCTGAAGGAGGATTCCACTGCTGTTCTCCTGATCCACTGCAGTGACACTCTGCTTAGTGCTATCCCTTAGAGCACTGATTTGTTATGGCATCCTTGATCCTCCGGTTCGAACACTCAGAGGTATGTATCCCCTGTCCTGGGATTCATGCTAGGTTCCCAGAACAGCAGCACCATCAGTAACACAGATTGCACCCCAGTGGCACCTTCAGAGCCCAATCTGTATATTTATATCTGAGGCAGCTGCCTCTGCAATTTAAAATAGCAACAAGTCAAATCAGAGCAAACAACAAATGGATGAGGAGCCTCCACCTCCAGCCTGTTTTGTCATGGAGTGGGGAGGAGGGTAAAGCTGAGGCTAATTTGCAGACAACAATGAGAATATGTCATAGAGTTGTACAGCATAGAAATGGGCCTTTTGGCCCACCTTCTCCATGCCAACATTTTTTGGCCCATCTACACTAAACCCATTTGTCCACATTAGGTCCATATCCTATTCATAGATTCATATAATTATACAGCACGGAAACAGGCCCTTTGGCCCAACCAGTCCAAGCAACATCCCTTGTGAATTTTTTCCACCCCCTTTAGTTTAATCACCTTCTTCCTTTAGCATGGCAACCAGAATTGCACACAATTCTCCAAGTGCAGCCTAACCAATGATTTGTACAATTGTAACATGGCATCCCAACTCCTCTACTCAATGCCAGAGCCAATGAAGGCAAGCATACGATACACCATCTTCACCCCTCTGTCTACCTGCATCACCACTTTCAGGGAACTATGTACTTGTACCCCAAGGTCTCTCTGTTCAGTAAAACTCCCCAGGTTCCTGCACTGTGTATGTCCTGGCCTGGTTCAGCTTCCCAAAATGCATAACTTTGCACTTGTCTAAGTTAAATTCTATCAGCCATTCCCTTGCCCACTTTCCCAATGACCTACATCCTGTTGCAACCTTAGGCAACCTTCTTCACTCTCCACTATACCACCAATTTTGGTGTCATCTGCAAATCTACTGTACCTGTGGGAAGTGTGTCCAGCTGCAGCTCCTGACTGACCGCATCGTGCACTAGAGCTGCATTTGGACTCATACAGACACATCCCTGAATTGGAGAGCATCAGAGAGGAGTTTTAGTGAGGTGGTCACACCAAAGGTGCAGGCAGCAGGTAGTTTGGCGACCACCAGGAAAGACAGAGGGAGTAGACTGGGATTGCATGATTCCCCTGTGGCCATTACCCTCAGTAACAGATATATTGTTTTTGATACTGTTGTGGAGATGATCTTTCAGAGGAAAGCAGCAGCAACAGCCAGGTCTGTGGCACAACAACTGGCTCTGATGTACAGCAGGGAAGGATGGAGTCAAGGAGATCTGTAGAGATAGGAGACTCAATAGTTAAGAAGTCAGACAAAAGATTCTGTGGCAGCCAGCAAGACCCCGGACGGTATGTTGCCTCCAGGGTGCCAGGGTTAAGGATGTCTCCAAGCAGTTGCAGAACAATCTCAAAGGGGAAGGTGAGCAGCCAGAGGTCATTATAATATAGGGATGAGGTCCTGTAGGGAGTTAGGCAGAAGGTTAAAAAGCAGGACCTCAAGGTCTGTAATCTCTGGATTACTCCTCGTGCCATGTGCTAATGACAGTAGGAATAGAAGGATACCGCAGATGAGTGCTTGGCGAGGAGTTGGTGTTGGAGGGAGTCAGGTTCTTGGGCCAATGGAATTTCTTCGGAGGTTGAGGTGACCTGTAAAAAAAAAAGACTGGTTGCACCTGAATTGGAGGGGAACCAATACCCTGGCTAGGAGATTTGCTGGAGCTACTCATAGGGTCATTGAGTCATACAGCACGGAAATAGGCCCTTCGGCACAACTCGTCCATGCCAACCAAGATGCCCGCCTAAGTTCGTCCCATTTACCTACATTTGACCCATATCTCACTAAACCTTTCCACCTGTCCAAGTGTCTTTTGAATGTTGTTCATGTACCTGCCTCAACCACTTCCTCTGGCAGCTCATTTCGAATATGGATCACCCTCTGGGTGAAAAAGTTGCCCCTCAAGTTCCTATTAAATCTCTCCCCCTCACTTTAAACCTATGCCCTCTAGTTCTTGATTCCCAGCCCTGGGGGGAAAATACTGTGTGCATTCACCCTGTCTATGCCCCACATGATTTTATATATCTGTATAAATGTCCTAAATCTCCTCATATTCCTACACTCCAGTCAATAAAGTCCTAGCCTGTTCAACCTCAGTCCCTCGAGTCCTGGCAACATCCTCATAAATCTTTTCTGCACTCTTTCCAGCTTAATGGCACCTTTCCTATAGCAGGGTGACCAAGAATGAACACTATATTCCAAATGCAGCATCACCAAATGTCCTGTACAACTGCAATTTCTGACATGACATCCCAATTTCTATACTCAATGCCCTGACCGATGAAGGCCAACATGCCAAAGGCCTTCTTCACCACCCTGTCTACCTGTGATGCCACTTTCAGGGAACCATGTACTTGTACTCCTCGATCCCTCTGTTCTATAACACTCCCCACAGCTTTACTGTTCACTGTGAAAGTCCTACCCTCGTTTGTCTTCCCAAAATGAAACACCTCACACTTATCTGAATTAAACTCTATTTGCCATTCCTCAGCCCACTTACCCAGCTGATCAATATCCCTCTGTAATTCCTGATCACCATCTTCGCTGTCTACGACACTGCCGACTTTAGTGTCATCTCTAAACTTACTAACCATGCCTTGTGCATTCTCATCCAAATCATTGAGATAGCAATGAGGCACACCAGTAGTCATGGGCTTCCAGTCCAATAAACAACCTTCCACCATCACCTTCTGTTTCCTACCATGAAGCCAGTTGTGCATCCAATTAGCTAACTCTCCTTGGATCCCATGCGATCGAACTTTCCATAGCAGCCTACCATGCAGAACCTTATCAAAGGCCTTTGATAAGATTCTATGTCTACCGTCCTGCCCTCATCGACCTTCTTGATCATTTCTTCAAAAAACCCAATCAAATTCGTGGGACATGATCTCTCAAGCACAAATCCATGCTGACTATCCCTAATCAACCCCTGTCATTCCAAATGTTTATATATCTCATCACTCAGAATCCCCTCTAGTAACTTATTTACCACAGATGTTAGGCTTACTGGTCTATGGTTCCCAAGTTTTCCTCTGCAACCCTTCTTAAATAAAGGCACATCAGCTACCCTCCACCTTCTGGCACTTCACCAGTCGCTAACGATGATACAAATATCTCAGCCAGGGCTTCCACAATTTCTTCTCTAGCTTCCCACAGTGTTTTTGGATCAGGACCTGGAGATTTATCTACCTTGATGTGTTTTAAGACATCCAGCGCCTCCTCTGCTGTAATTGCAGACTGTCTTCAAGACATCCCCATTAACTATCCCACAATCCGAAGTCTTCATGTCTTTCTCCACGGTAAAAACAGAGTTCTCAAAATTCATTGAGGACCTCTCCCATGCCTGCAACTCCACACAAAGATGTCCACTTTGGTCTTTCAGGGGCCCTATGCTCTCTCTTGTTCCTTGTTTTCCCTTAATATACATAAAATCTATTTGCATTCTCCTTAATCTTCTCTGCCAAAGCTTTCTCATGCCCCCTTTTTGCCCTTCTGATTTCCTTCTTAAGTATGCTCCTGCATCCCTTATACTCCTCCAGGGATTCACTTGATCCCAGCTGCCTGTACCTGACCCATGCCTTCTTTGCCCTGACCAGGGCCTCAATATCCCCCGTCATCCAGGGTTCCCTACTCCTGCAAACCTGGTCCTTCACTCAAATAGGAACATGCAGACCTTGAACTCTCGTTATCTCACTTTTAAAAGCCTCCCACTTGCCAGACGTCCCTTTGCCCACAAACAACTTAATCCAATCGATTTTTGCAAAATCCTGTCTAATAGCATCAAAATTTGCCACCCCAATTTAGAGCTTTAACTTGTGGACCACATCTGTCTCTTTCCATAACTATTTTAAAACTAATAGAACTATGATCCCTGATCCAAAAGTGCTCCCCCACTGACACTCGCTCATTTGTCCTGCCTTATTTCCAAAGATTAGGTCAAGCTTTGCCTTCTCCCTAGTACATTGTGTGAGGAAACTTTCCAGAACACACTTAACAAATTCCACCCCAAGCCCTTAGCACTATAGCAGCCCCAGTCTATATTAGGAAAGTTAAAATTGCCTACTATTATTCTTGCAATTCTTCACAATCTCCCTGCATATCTGTTCCTCTAATCCCCGTTGACTATCTGGGGGCCTGTAGTACGATCCCAACAAGGTGATCATCCCCTTCTTATTTTTTAGCTCCACCCATAAAGCCTTACTGGATAATCCCTCATAATTTCATCTCTGACTACTGCTGTGATGTTCTCCTTAATCAGAAATGCAACTCCCCTTCCTCTCTTTCCTCCACCTCTCTCCCCCCCATAGCACCTGTACCCTGGAACATTCTGTTAGATGTGGTGTACTTGGATTTTCAGAAAACCTTTGATAAAGTCTCATAAAAGGTAAGCGTACAAAATTAAAGCACATGGTATCGTGTTGGCTTTAATTGAAAATTGGTTTTCAGATGGAAAACAGAGAGTAGAAATAAATGGGACTTTCTCGGGGTGGCAGCCAGTAGCCGGTGGGGTACTGCAGGGGTCAGTGCTTCGTTTTCAGCTGTGCATAACATATATCAATGATCTGGAGGAGAGAAAGAATGTAATGTTTCAAGTCTGCCGATGACAGTACACCGAGTAGGAGTATGAATTATGAGGAAAATGTAAAAAGACTTAGATGGATTGAGCAATGGGTAATAAATGGTATTTGCAGTACAATATGAATACAAGTAAAGTTATCCACTTTGGTAGGAAAACAGAACGGCGGTATATTACTTAAATTACGTTAGATTGGGAAGTATTGATGAACAATAGAGTTGGGTGTCCTTGTACACAGGTCACTGAAAACAAACATGTAGATGAAACAATAAGTAAAGAATTGGAATTGGTTTATTATTGTCACTTGTACTGAGGTACAGTGAAAAACTTGTCTTGCATCCCGTTCATACAGATCAATTCATTACACAGTGCATTGAGTTAGTACAAGGTAAAACAATAACAGAATGCAGAATAAAGTATCATAGCCACAGAGAAAGTGCATTGCAGGTAGACAATAAGGTGCAAGATCATAATGAGGTAGATTGTGAGGTCAAGGCAAATGGTACGTTGACCTTCATTGCAGGAGGATTTGAATACAGCACCAAGAATGTCTTCCTTGTTGTACAGGGCCTTGGTGAGACCACAATTGGAGTACTGTGTACAGTTTTGGTCTCCTTATCTAAGGAAGGATATACTTGCCACAAAGAGAGTGCAACAAAGAATCATCAGATGGCAGGACTGCCACGAGGAGAGATAATGTTCGTTGGGTTTAAGAATAGAGATGTTTACAAAACTGAGGGAGGGTGGGGGTGGGGGAACCTAATTGAAACTTACAAAATTCTGATAAGGCTAGACAGACTGTCTGAAGTGTCTAGAACGAGGGGTGACAATTTCAGTTACAGGGCAAGAAATTTATAACCAAGCTGAGGAGAAATTTCTTCACTTAGAGTGATGAATTTGTGGAATTCATTCCACAGAGGCCTATTGAAGCTATGTCACTGAATATAGTTCAGAAAAAGATACATCAATTTCGGGGTGCAAAATGTGTTGAATAGGAAGAAAGAACATGAATGTGGTATTGAGACTGAGCACAGCTGATGATCAAAGGCCTAATCCTGCTCCTATTTTCTATGTTTCTTTCTTGAACCACTCCAGTTAGTGCAGCAAAGGAGATCCCACAGTGAGGTTAGGTAGGCAGCATCAATAATTTGACCTCAGTCAACATAAGGAACTGCAGCTTATTTCTGGATTTGTAAAAGCTGGTGCTCCCACATGCCAGAAGTTTTTGTCAATCAAAATGCAGGTTTGTGAGATACTTTCAAATCACTGACAATGCTGCACAGCAGCCAGACTGCACCCGCGATGGAAGGAATGAAAGTGGTGCCCATCAAACAAGCCATGTTACCAAACTTCTTGTGCATTATTGAAACCACACTCATCCACATTAATGTCGAAAATCTTGTTTCCCTCCTTTCCTGTGCCTTGTAGGTGGTTTTTACGAAGTCAGGAGTTGAGTCAATGCTGCAAAATACCCAGGCTCTAACTTGTTCCTGTAACCACAGCATTTATGTTAAGTTTCCAGTCACGTGTAACAACCAGGATATTAAAATTGGGAGAGTGGAATTTGATTTTGGTAATACTTCAGAATGTCTCTAGTTGGAGACAGATATTGCCTGGAATTCTGCTGCTTCTTTGGGCTTGGTGCAATTGCAGAATTCTTGCCAGATCTAGATTTCTTTGTCACTTCATCATGATCTTTCCATAATAAGCCTTCATTTTTTAAAATTTCAGCTTCTGCAGGTGTTTTCATTTTACATAAATAAAATACGTTTGTTAACAGTATAAATTATTTCCAACTATTTCCAGTATCTTAGAAAATGGTTATGGGAGATACGAAGATAAGGCAAAACACTGATTCTGCCAGTAAACATGAATTGCAAACATAAATATTACAACTCAATGTAGACACAAGAGATTGCAGATGCTAGGACTCTGGAACAATACACAAAGCGCTGGTGAACTCAACCCGAAACATTGACTGTCCATTTCCCTCCACAGATGCTGCCTGACCCACTGAGTTCCTCCAGCACTTTGTGTAGTGCAACTCAATGTTCCAGTTTTAGTTCACCTTGTGCATATATCATTTACAGTAAAAAATAATTCAGTGATTCAACTTGCATCCTTAACATGTTCCAATGAGCATCATGTGGCACAGCCCTAATAACAGCCCTAATACTCTCATTATTTCTATGTCCTTGTGGAGGTGCCATATCACAGTTGCTTTAACAGTTGTTATTCCTCTCTGGCTGCACTGGGCCAACTCAGTGTCACACTTCCAGGTTTTTTAAAATATATTTAACAAGGACTCTGGGGTAGCCCCGTGATGCCTTTATCAATTCGTCAAGAAAAAACAGGAATGTGAAATACAAGTCCCTCAGGTACTAAAGGGCTTTGCATCTTACAGGAACGCCATGGAGTGAACACACAAGGTGGATCCACCATGAGTGTGACGTGACAACTCAGTGAAAGACGTCCTTCGGTATGCTCGAAACTTGTTGGTCTTCCAGCACAGCGAGATGTCCGCAAAGGAATGCTGCTGACTGCCACATTCCAGGCTGCAGGAGTACATGCTGAGGGATGCACTGAAGCTCGGTGCAGCCAATGCTAAGGTTCTGTGAGGAAGGAGCACAGTCTAGGCTCCTTATGCTACCACACATGGAGGGGCTGAGTTGCATGGGGAAGCCCTTCAAACAATGAGGGGGGACCCACAGGGCCACAGAAGTGGTTATGCTGCTATGTTCTTTTTAAAAAAGTTTATACTTTTGCCTTCATTGGTAGGGGTGTTGAGTATAAGAGTAAGGAAGTCATGCTGCAGCTCTGTAAAACATTAGTCTGACCGCACGTGGAGTATTGCGTGCAGTTCTGGTCGCCCCATTACAGCGAGGGTGTGGAAGCTTTGGAGAGGGTGCAGAAGAGGTTTACCAGGATGCTGCATGGATTAGAGGGTGTGAACTATAAGGAAATGTTGGACAAACTTGGGTTGTTCTCCCTAGAGTGTCGGAGGCTGAGGGGAGACTTGATAGAGGTTTTTAAAATTATGAGAGGCATAGATAGGACAGACAGTCAGAATCTTTTCCCCAGGGTAGAAATGTCAAACACCAGAGGACATGCTTTTAAGGTTGGCGGGGGGGGGGGGGGGGGGGGGGGGGGGGGGGAGTTTAAAGGCGATGTGAAGGACAAGTTTTTTTACGCAGAGAGTGGTAGATGCCTGGATTGGATTGGCTTACCAGGGGTAGTAGTGGAGTTTAAGAGCTTTTTAGACAGACCCATGAATGTGAAGGGAATGGAGGGATGTGGATCGTAAAGCTGTTTACCAAAGCTGTTAAATTGTTGAACATGGACTGACACCTCCTATACATACATACATACACATACTATGTCTTCTCCCCTTTACCGGCTGGACTCATCATGGTGTTATTTAATATATTGATATTAAATACTGAACATGTATATGCTGATATATGTATATGCAATGCAATTGCATACATATGCATTGTTGTTGCAGTTTGTTGCACTGGTCTGAATGTACCAAAACTAGGTGCATCTAAACTAGTGGCAACGCCAGGACTAAAACAGTGGCCAGAGCAGATGTTTAACGTTTGCTATAAATATTACTTGAGTACCAACTAAGCAAGTACTGTATGTGATCGGGACGGTGCAATGTGACCACAGACCAGGGACCCTGCCCACAGCGGCTGGGCTGCTGCGCATGCGTACACCGAGTCCCGCCGGCGGCCCAGGCGCGTCGCCACGCTGTGCCCCCTACCTTCAGCCTCCGCATATATGCAATGTATATGCTGCTGATTATCATTATTATTATTATCACGGTTCATTTGCACACTGCCTTTTGTTTTATACCTTACATTTGTGTAAGCATGTTTGTTTTATTTTATAGTCATAATTGCTCTTTTCAATTTACTGTTTTGGTTTTTATTAGGCAAGGGAGTGCCATCGTAATCTCGTTGTGTTGTCGTTGCAACAGTACAATGACAAATAAAGAAAGGAATAAAGAATAAAAAGCAACAGGAGGACATTTAGTATAAATCAACATCAAGATCAGCACAACATTGTGGGCTGAATGGCCTGTCCAGTGCTGTACTGTTCTATGTCCTAATGGTGGTGAACCATAAGTAGTTAGACATGGACAATGAATGTCTGGTCCTTACATCCATGTCCTGTGTATGAATGAATGAGTAAAAACTGAAAGGAAAACCCTGAACTTATCTCCAAACTTAATATAACAAATGGCAGTAGGTCCATTACCTCAGGTTTACCTGTAAATTCCTTCATTTGTTCATATTTTTAAATCTCTATTTAAAAGGAGCGTGACGTCACTCGGGCCTGGCGTAACCAGGCGACGTCGGTGACGTGTGCGCGGATCACGTGGCAGCGGCTGGCGCGGCGGCCGCACGCTTCCCTCTCCCCTCCCGCCGGTCCCGCTGCGGGGAAGCAATGTGGCGGCCGACCGCCACCCAGGGCGATGATGTGTTCGACGAGGAGGCGGACGAGCTGCGGCCGTCGCGGAACGAGTGGGAGGCCTGCATGGGGCGGAGGCTGAAGGTAGGGGGCACGGCGTGGCGACGCGCCTGGGCCGCCGGCGGGACTCGGTGTACGCATGCGCAGCAGCCCAGCCGCTGTGGGCAGGGTCCCTGGTCTGTGGTCACATTGCACCGTCCCGATCACATACAGTACTTGCTTAGTTGGTACTCAAGTAATATTTATAGCAAACGTTAAACGTCTGCTCTGACCACTGTTTTAGTCCTGGCGTTGCCACTAGTTTGGATGCACCTAGTTTTGGTACATTCAGACCAGTGCAACAAACTAGAACAACAAACTTCACGACATATGTCAGTGATAATAAACCTGATTCTGGTTCAAGTGTTCAGGGTGCGCTTGGTTTGGTTATTAAAGTTTGGCAAAACCAGCTAATTTTGATTATTAAACTTTGATCAGTAAAATATATCAAATGTGTTTAATAGGTGCAATGAAATGAAAATACAGCAACATGCACATTCCACCAGACTTAAGGACGGCTTCTACCCCACTGTGATAAGACTATTGAACGGTTCCCTTATACGATGAGATGGACTCTGACCTCATGATCTACCTTGTTATGACTTTGCACCTTATTGCACTGCACTTTCTCTGTAGCTGTGACACTTTGTACTATTATTGTTTTTACCTGTACGAACGGTATGCAAGACAGGTTTTTCACTGTACCTCGGTACAAGTGACAGTAATAGACCAATACCAATACATTCAGACCAGTGCAACAAACTGCAACAACAAACTTCACGACATATGTCAGTGATAATAAACCTGATTCTGGTTCAAGTGTTCAGGGTGTGCTTGGTTTGATTATTAAAGTTTGGCAAAACCAGCTAATTTTGATTATTAAACTTTGATCAGTAAAATGTATCAAATGTGTTTAATAGGTACAATGAAATGAAAATACAGCAACATGTATATTTAAATTTATTTGACTAAAATTTACAAAATTGCTTGCACCTTGACACCTAATACAAAATGCATAATTAAAATGGTTATCATTTCTGTGATACTGGCGAAACTGCTTGTCAGATCTCAGAGTACCCACGTTGTTTCTGGAGTAGTATGGATGTTGCCAACAGAAAAAGTTTTTGTAAAAGCATTGGGAAGAGCAGGACATGACAGGGACCACATTGAAATAAGGATATGGATCCCTTGGTAAACTGTTGCACAAAAGAGGCCCTGCAGCAATAACTGCAACATAAACCAGCTTTACAGCAAATGTTTCTGAGAATTTTTAAAATGATTTGTGTGATATTACAAGCATGGTGAGTAGTTAAAAGAATGCTCTAACTCTTATTGAAGGACTTGAGATGCCTATCGATGCAACTGGAAGTATCCTGTTTATGTTCTCTGATAACGGGGACAAAATGAATGTAAATTGCAATTATGCAAATCCTCCCCCCAGCAACAGTACTTGAACAGGTTCTCATCATATTCAAATTCATGGGCTGATGTAATAGGCTTGGGTACTAATTCTACAAATTACATGGCAAAGCTGTTCTGCAATTTCAGATGTATTTACCCTGATCATTAGAGAAATGCACATGCCGAATCCCAGCTGTTTGTGCACAAGGATATAACAGCAGCCTTTAACTCTGCTTTTAAGTACGTATTGGATATTGTCCTTCATGCTAGTAGTTTATTCAAACTTCCATGGGAGTTGAAGAGAGCCACCTTTACAATCTACCAAGAAATGACTTTAGCACTGAAAATGATTCAGTCAGCCACAATGACTCATTGATTTTATTTTACCAGGGCCATTAGCTGCATTATTGAATGTTGGAGATGGTTCACAAATTTCCTGCTATGTAACACAACATTGGCAAAATCTTCATTTTCCTCGTGCACAACTTCATTTGTTTACTTTTTCCCACCCTATTTTTGCTCATGCATTTTACTCCAATTTTTTTTTTCACCAATTTCAAGTATTGAGAGTGTTGCATTCCACAGAAAAATACGATTGGTTTGTACGTAGAAAGCAACCTGTAAATTCTGCATTGTTTGCATTTACTCTCAACACAAGGTTTTATCAGTAAAAAAAAATTCTGTCGGCTCCATCTCTTGCCTTATTATTTAATGCCAAAATGTTCAATCCCTACCACTATTGTGCTTCAAATATAAGAGATTGGTTGCAAATAGATATTTCTGTGTGCAGAACCTGTTTGGCTTTATCTAAAAGGATTCCAGTGGTTCATAGAAATTCTCACTCCAAAGTAACTTTCATTTAATTCAGAGGGCAGTTGACGGTGCTGACTGACTGCAAAATCCTGGACCCTTCTGTCTGACAGATGGATGTGGAACAAATGGTGTCCTAAAGTTATTCAGCTTCGAACTGGCCCAGTGCCACTCAGCACCAGTGACAAGGGTTTGCTCTTCCCATCAAGTGCTGTCTGTGTGGAGTTTGCTTGTTCTCCCTGTGATCAAGTGGGTGTCCCCCCAGATGCTCCAGTTGTCCTTGCATCCTAAATATTGCTGCTTGTTAGTTGAATTAGCTACTGTAAATTACCCCTAGTGTAAAACACTATGATGCTGGAGGAACTCAGCAGGTGGTCAACGTTTCGGGTCAGGACCCTTCTCCAGGACTGAAGGTAGGAAAAGGGGAAGGCCAATACATAGGAGGGAAAAACAGAGCAGTGATAGGTGGACAAAGAGGCGAGGAGGGGTGGGCACAAAGTGGTGATAGGTAGATGCAGGTAGATAGTGATAGGCAGGTGTGGGGGAGGAGAGGAGAGCAGATCCACCGGTGGACGAGTCAAAGGTAAGGAGGGAAAAAGGGGTGTCGAGAAAAGAGAGTGAGGCTAGGAAAGGGAAGAAAAGAAGAGGCATGGTTGGGGGGGGGGGGGGGGTTGGTGTGGAGCTACCCCTAGTTGTAGGTAGCTGGTAGGCGAAGCAGGAATGTGTTAATGGGATTGCTGTGAGAGTCAGCATTGAATCGAAGGGCCAAATGGGTTCTTTCTGTATTATTAGGAAAAAAATACAGAAAATGGATGCTATCATTTTAGGTGGGATGCCCTCCCTCTCCTGCTTTTTTGTCCTTCTTTCATCCCTTGTTTGTTCACATTCAATCACATTGCTCCTGCTCCCACCTACTGCTTGTCCAGGACAGTCCCATTCCCTTTGGGGGGGTGGGGGGGTGAAGTAGTGAAGTGCATACAAATTATAGGACTTACAGTCTTCCACAAACTGCAGATGTAGTTTGACACTAAAGTGAAATATTGAGGGATCGATGTCAAGTACTGCGTTCAGATCTTGTCATCTCCTTAACCATGCCCATCGTTCCATCAATTCCATGTCTGAACTCCTTAAGTCAGATTTCTGCCCCTGCCATGGATTGAAACGCCCTTATCAATCTTGCAAATGTCATCCTGTGTAACTGCAGTAAATTGTTAAGCTTCTTATCCCATCTGCTGCTGCTGGTCTGGTTCCCACATCATTTAGTTGGATGAGATTACTCTTAACTAATTCCTTTCTCTTCTGTCCATTCATTGCCAGAAAATCATTTGCAGTGGCCTTTCTGCTCCCACATTGTTAATGTATAAACATCCACACATTCGTTCTTGGTCCCATTTATTAAATATCTGCCTGCTGTCCCACAGCAACACCATATAAAAATATATGGAGTTCCACCTTTATGCTGACATAAAGCTCTAACCCAGAACAGTCTCTCCTCACAAGGGAAATTAAAACGTGGGATTACAAAATGTTAGAATTGGAGAACAGTGATCTGAGACAGTGAAGAGGACAAATTTCTTGTCTGACATCTCAGCTTGGACAAGTAAAAAATTTTTAACAACCAAATATAAGGAAGGCCAAGTTCATTGTCTTGTGTTCCTATCACAAGCGCCGTTCCCTCATCACTGATTCCATTGTACTCCCTGGTCACTATCTGAAGCAGACAGTTCAGAACCTTGGCGCCGTGTTTGATCCTGAAATGAAAGTTCAATCATGTATCCACTCCATCAGGACTGCCTACATCCATCTTTGTAACATTGCCTGTTTCTGTCTATGCCTCAATATATTTGTTGAAGCACTCATTCATGCCTTTGTTATCTAAAATTAATTTCTTAGTGTTTTATCTATCTAGTGTCTGATCATCCATCCTCAGTGAATCTGAACTTGTCATACTTTGTAGCCTAATTTGTTTTAAGTCCTGCCATCTGTCATTCCTATGGTTATTGGCTTCCAGTCCACCAATGCCTTGATTTTTTAAAAAATTCTGTTCCGTGTGTTCAGGTTTTATCTTTGTTACTTCCTCTGCTTTACAAGCTTCCCAGATCACTGTTCTCCAGTTCTAACTTGTTGGCAATCCCACTTTTTAATTTCCATTGTAGCCAGCTCTGCCTTCAGCTCTCTGGGAACTGGGTTCTTAAATTTGCGCACCTAACCACTGATTTTCTTTCTGTGCGAGACACCTCTTTTAAAAAAAATTACCACTAATGATGGGGCTGATCTTGTATCCTGATGGCAGTGCTACCTAGCATATCTTTTTTTCTCCTCGCCTATTTTTTTCCCTCCCCTCCCATTCCCACCCACCCCCCGCATGGGGTACCTGCCTCCATACCTTTGACCCATCCCTTGGTGGATCTGCTCTCCCCTCCCCCACATCTGCTTATCACTATCTCTTACCTGCATCTACCTAACACCACCTCGTGCCCAGCCTGCCTCCCCTCTTTTGTCCACCTATCACTGCTCTGCTTTTCCCTCCTATATATTGGCCTTCCCCTTTTCCTATCTTCAGTCCTGAAGAAGGATCCTGACCCGAAATGTTGACTTTTTCTCCACGGATGCTGCCTGGTCTGCTGAGTTCCTGCAATATCTTGTTTTTTCATCTAGATTCCAGCATTGGCAGACCTTTGTTTCTCTGCTAAGTTGACAGTGTCAGCCCTTATGCTGTTAAATATTAAGATCAGTATTTTTAAATTTTTGAAGTTCCAAACTTTCACTAACTAAAAATCTTCAGGAACAAACAGTAACACTGACACTTGGACAGCTGATAAGTGTGGGTCCAGGGCCTCTGACTGTCAAAACTGTTCCATGAGTGCAGTCACTGCATGCTGAGGCAGCCCCATGCTGTAGTCAGCCACATTGAAGTACAGGAAGCAGAGCTCCCATTGGAAGACTGTGCTGGGGCCATGGTGGAACAAACAGCATAGCACAGCATGTGGTGACTAGAGATTTAGGGATGTGGTAGATCTGTCCATTATCTCCTTATAAAATGCTTTGAGATGTTTCTCTACATTAAAGGTATGATGTGGATGCAAGTTGTTTCTAGGTAAGCCATGCTGAATTCAAATTTAGACATGACAGAATCTAAATTTTCTGGATTTTTTAATCCAGTCCTGTTAAGTTACTGATCCAACAATATTAATGATTATATCTCTTATCTCTCCAATAGGATGAAATTAATTTTTTTAAACTTTTATTGTTGGTTAGGTAGAGCATTTGTAAGTTCATGCATTGCAGATGGCTTGCCATCAGATGTAGATAGCCAGCATCTAATTTAGTCATTGCTTTCAACTGTTTATTTCTAGGAAGGTTATCGCGATGGGCTAAATGCTGGCAGAGAATCCACTTTACAGCACGGTTTCAATAAAGGTTACCAAGAAGGTGTGAGGAAAATGTTGATCCCCGGACAGATGAAGGGGCTTCTGAGGTGAGTGCACACAAAAGTGTACAACGCTGTTCATAGGCTGGCATACCTTGTCCTGTGGTGCTATAGTCCAGTTACTCACAGGACACAATGCATCTTTACCAAATGCACAGACAGAGGCCATTTCTCTGAACTTTCTATGCTGTGTATGAGCTTCTTCTCATCCTGTTTTATTGAATTCTAGTCAGCATATTCTTTATTCCCATATTTGTGCACATCGGGATTTCTTTTGAATACATCTGCACGAGAGATTCAACCACTTCGTGATGTTATCCAGGAACATATCCCTTTTGTGCATTGAGGAATGGCTGCATTGGAAATGTGTGCTGACAAAAGATTTTATGACAAAGATATTGTTTGATGAAGATTTATTTACAATTCTTTATAAGAGCACTTGTGCCTTATTTTGATTCATCTGGGCTTTGCAGAGGAAATACTTTTAAGAATAAATCTATATATTTTCAATTTCTACAGTGCACTGCTGTCATGGTGTCACCTGAATAAAAATGATCCTAATCTCCTGTCCAAAGTAAATCAGCTCCTTGACGTTGCTACCCAGCAGGAAGAACTTATTTTTAGAAACCTGACTTCACCTCCCAGGGAAACTAATGTCAGTGATGTAATAGAGTGCATTGAGGACATGGGATTGGACGGTGGACCAGGGCAGCCAGATATGGATAGTTCCAATGATGCTATAAGCAAAAACTACTGCCACGCTGCCAGTGAAATCAGAAATCACAATCCTGGAATTAGCAGTACTGGTTTAGTTCACCAGAGATGCTGCAGGACTGCATCAGGAATTGATGAAGCAGAAATGGTTCAGCAGCTCTATCGAGACTGTGTGCTCTTGCTGAAAGACTATGAAATACCAGTGGACGTAGCGCCACATTTTCAGTTGCAACCGTAAGTGTGTCAGTGAATGAGTGCAGTGCATTCTGGTTCTTTTTGGTAAGTGGGAATAGTTGAGAATGTTCATTATCTGCTGAGATATTTGTTTAAAAGTTTAATAAACTGAGTTGTTTCAAATAATATTTGGTTATGTTGTGTACTAAATAAGAACAAAGGCCTTGTGCCATGTTTACTCTCTGTCTTGACGTTTCCTTTGTAACAGCCCACCTCCAGTGTTTTACAAACATACAAATTAGGAATAGGTGCACAAGCCTCTGCTGTTATTCAATAAGATCACAGTCGGCCTAACCATAATTTCAACTCCACTTTACTGTCCACATGCACTAGGTAACCTTTTGCCCTCTTGCTTATTAAGAACCTGTATACCATCTTTTCATGCCTTAAAAATGTTCACAGTCCCAGCTTCCACTACCTTTTGAGGAAGAAAGATCCAAAGACTCAAAACTCTCAGAGGAAAAAAAACTCACCTCATCTTAATGGACAGCCCTTATTTCTAATGGAAGGAAGTGACCTCTAGTTCTACATTCTTCCATAAGAGGAAACGTCTATTCTGTCAAGACCCCTTGGGATCTCGTATGTTTTAGTCAAGTCCCCAACCACCCAAACTCCAACAGATTCAAGGCTAGCTTGTCCAACCTTTCCTCATTAGAAACAGCCCATGCCAAATATTAGTATCATTAGCATCCTTTCTTAAATAGAGAGACCAATACTGTACAGAGTACTCCAGATGTATTGTCACCAGAGCATTATTTAATTGAAGTAAACCTCCATACTTTTGCATTCAATTCCCCTCAGGAAAAAAGATATTGGCCTTTTGCAAATCATGTAGTAGGATACCACAAACCTTCTGCATCTCTTCCTTAGCCTCAGAGGATATAAAAGTCTTCTGGCAAAACTTGCCCTTTGGTCACTCGCAGGTGCTTACATAAACCTCATTGAATACATGGGGAAGGATTTGTCTTGGGGTTAGAATGATGCAATCACATTATTTTTCAAATAATTATCTACAGTTTTCAGAATCAGGTTTATTATCACTGACGTGTGTCGTGAAATTTGTTGTTTTGTGGCAGCAGTACAGTGCAAGACGTAAAGACACAAAATTACTATAAATTATAAAAATAAATAGTGCAAAAGAGGAATAACAAAGAAGTGTTCATGGACCATTCAGAAATCTGATGGCAGAGAAGAAGCTGTTCCTGAAACATTGACTGTGGGTCCTCAGGCTCCTATACCTCTTCCCTGATGGTAGTAACATGAAGAGGGGGTGTCCTGGAATGACTGAATAAAATCTCTGTCCTCAAGGCTACTTTTGCAGTCCTGATCCATAAGTTGTCTGACGAAAAATAAGACTTCCTGATATCCTACCTCACTGATAATCTGCCTTCTATGTGAATCAGAATCCTTATAAATCAACATTTCTCTAACAAGGATCAATGGTCATGACTTTACTTGACAAGGACTTAAACTCAGAAATTTCATCCCTAAACCTCTCCATCTCTTAAGGTGATATTACAGCTAAATTTTGAAGAGCATCTCATGTAGCTTGATGTCAGTTTTTATTTGATTCTGCTCTTGAGGCAGTTGCTGCATTATGGGAAGTATATAATGCAAATAGCTGTTCAATGCCATGATATTAAATTAATTTCATAACTACAGATCATACAAGTGGCTTTCTGTTCACCTTCATTCAAACCTTATTACCTTTGCTGAAGTAGGAGTGATTTAGAAAAGGTGGGAGCTAGGAACTAAAACTTTATTCTGGCCAAAGCTGTTAACATTACTTAAAGAATACATTATCA
Organism: Pristis pectinata; assembly: GCF_009764475.1. NCBI lineage: Eukaryota > Metazoa > Chordata > Chondrichthyes > Rhinopristiformes > Pristidae > Pristis > Pristis pectinata. Next base: position 96,657,996 of record NC_067413.1, read on the forward strand.
AGGGGCACTTGTGGAAAATGCTTGGAAATCAAAGGTGCCTGCTAATTTTTGAGGTGCCTTGCATCTCAATACATAGTTCCAGTGACTTTACAAAACAGTATTTAGTGTTTAAACTCCACTTTTTTTTTACTTGAACCATAAATGCTCATGTACATTTTAGTTAACTAAGTTTAGATTTATTGGCCTGTAGATCCCACAATTTGATTTTTGGATACTAATTTGATTCAGATTAGTTTATTGTAATTACACTAGGGTGCAATGAAATTCCTTGCTCACGTGAAGCTTAATTTTCCCTGTAGCTTATTCCCCATCAACTTCCTCCAGATTCCACTATTCCTTGCACTAGGAGAAATTTACAGTGGCCAATTACTTGACCCATCTGCCTACCTTTCAATTCCCACCGCTGTCTGTAAGGAGTTTGTACGTTCTCCCCGTGTCTGCGTGGGTTTCCTCCGGGTGCTCCGGTTTCCTCCCACATTCCAAAGATGTACATGTTAGGAGCTGTGGGCATGCTATGTTGGTGCTGGAAGAGTGGGACACTTGTGGGCTGCCCCCAGCACATTCTCAGTAATGCAAAAACACTCATTTCACTATGTGTTTCGATGTACGTGACTAATAAATAAATATCTTACCTTTGAGATGAAGGAGGAAACTGGAACACCTGAAGGAAACCCAAGCAGAGATGCAAACTCCAGACACAGCACCAAATGTCAGAATTGAACCCGGGTCTCTCCTAACTATGGCACTGTGCGGTCTTCATTTGGACAGTACGAAATCACCTAAAGATGACAAGCTGCCTTTACACTTGTTTCCTGGTCTTAAGCTTGTTTCCAACCTATCGGGCTGCTGCTGAAGAGTCCTTGGCATCCTTCTTCATCTGGGTAGATGTCTTTACCTCATCATTGCTGATTTGTACTCTTCCTTTCCCTCGCTGTTTATTTTCTAATCCCTGTATCTCACTATCCACCTGACATGCCACCTGTCCCCTCCCAACGCATCCTGAGAATATACCTGTTTAGACAAAATGAGAAACGGTGACCCAAGAATTTGTAGTCATGCCCCTTTAGTAAGGGAGTGTCTATATAATAAAACCATGCAAAGGAGGCTATTGACTTAGTCATCCTATTGGAATTCTATTACAATAAGAATGGTGATATTGTCAAGGCCACAATGTGAAAGGCTAATTATTTTCCATTGCATCATCTCATTGAGAAATTACTCTTTCAACTGTTTGTCTGTACCTTCCACCCGACTTTTTTCTATGCTTCCCCTATCAGTTCTCAAGTAATATGGTAAGAAAGCTCATGGTTAAAATGCTTTGTTCCCCAAGAGGTTAAGTGCTGACATTGGGTAGAATGAACTGTTTCCATGCTGCAAATGAGCTGTACCCCCTGTATTTCCATGTCCTGCTGGTTCTTGTTCTCCTCCCCCCCCCCCCCCCCCCCCCACCCCCCACATTTGAACTTACAATATTCTGTTCTGCTTCTTACCAACATAGTAATCTTCTCTTATCCTGATACTATTGCTTCAATATGGATAATTGGTTACTTTGAATGTGAAGCATCTTTCACAATCTAGCAAGGTAAGCTATTGAATAGATCTTTTACACCTAAGAAATTAAGCTTCCCCTGTTGGACATTAATCCTCTTTCCATTCTTTCAAAGGTGGAAATCGCCTGGGTTTTGGTACTTCCCCAGAGGATAGCAGTGCTCACACAAAACAATTTTCAGAATTAACTGTGTAACCAGTTTTCAGCTGAAATTGGGGACAAAGCTTTTAAAAGCAAACTTTGCAGTTATCACAATCACATGAAGTCAAAGTCAAGTTTATTGTCACATGCACAAGTACATGTGTGCACAGGTGCAATGAAAAACTTACTTGCAGCAGCATCACAGGCACAGAGAATCATATAAGCAGCATTCACAAGAGACATAAATTAAACATCAACTATACACAAATTTTACAAAAAAGAACACGATTGGAACAAAAAAAAATAAAGACAATTTAGTTGAAAGCGGTTAAGTTGTTCATAGTAACCTATGTCAAGCAAAGATAATTGTACTGCTTTCAATATTAGTGAAAGGCTATTACTAGAAGGTGTCATTTCCCCGTGAATGAGATGGACTATGACATCACCATCTACCTTGTTGTGACCTTGCACCTTATTGCACTGCACTTTCTCTGTAGCTATGACACTTTACTCTGTATTGTTATTTTTACCTGTACTACATCAATGCACTCTGTACTAACTCAATGTAACTGCACTGTGTAATGAATTGATCTGTACGATCGGTTTGTAAGACAAGCTTTTCACTGTACCTCAGTACAAGTGACAATAATAAACCAATACCAATAAAAAATTTAGCACCTCTACAATAAGCTCTTGGCATCAGCAGAGTTTAAATTATATATTTTTGGGCCATTGGTTCTTTAAAAAGTCAACACAGTTCGTCTCGTTGCCCACATTATCAACTTTGCTATGGAAATCTTTCCAAAAAATTCTCATCTTCCCTTGGTCCTTTACTATTTAAATTCCCAATCACAGCTTTCCGTAATTTTAAAAGGTGAAAACTACAGATGCTGTAAATTTGAAATAAAATAGAAAATGCTGGGGATATTCAGCATGTTGGAAAAATCTGTGGACAAAAAAAATCAGTATGTTTCAGGTCAGTAATCATTTGTCAGAGTTGGAAAAGCGAGGAAACAAGCATGTTTAAAGTTGCAGAGAGAGGGAAGGATGGAGAGAACAAAAGAGATGTCTGTGATAGGGTGAAAACCAAGATTGTTCAGGGACACAATTTCTTTTGGTGCCATCTAAGAGAGGGAAACGAATCCCTGCTAACTGTAGCTGATCTATCTGGAATATTCCCAGCATTTTCTGCTTTACTTCAGATTTCCAGCAGCAGTTTTTTGGCTTTTCAAATACCAGTGATAGTCAGCAGGTGAGGTGCCATCTGCGGAGAGAGAAACAGAATTTAACTGAAAGGTCGTCAACCTCGAGTGTTATCTCCAGCACTTTATGTTTTTATTCCTTTAATTTTAGTTTTCAATGCCACTTTATCCTTACACTGAATTACTTCACAAGTTCCTGAGATGATTTCAAATACAACTACTATTTTCTGTTACCTTAAATTATTTTTTAATTATCATCTCTCTTGGTATTGGAAACAGCTTCTCCCTCTATTAAAACTTTTGATTATTTAATACTCCACTTCTCTTCTCAAGGAGGATAATCCCAGCTTCTTGTCTCTCCTCGAAACTGAAAGTGGAAAGATGCAAAGATTTTTACATTAAACAAAAGTAAATTTTAACTTGTGCAGATGCTACGAATGATTTAGATGAGACTGCAGGTCATGACAACTGGCTGAGAAAATTTCTAGAGGAAATAAGCACGAAGGTCAGCACTTTCATGTGCTTCATTGAATGGAACAAAAGCATTGGAAAAGAGTGCAGCAACTATTAAAACCCATTTATAAAAACTGCTACACAGCACAATATTAAACTGAACACAAAACTCCAAGCAAAACAGGGACAGATCAGCTTGCAAATGATTACACAGTACCCTGTGTCAGACAAAATAATACCAATTCAAGATCATTATTTAAAGTTATCGTTCTCTGAATTTTTCAGGAATGTAGTCTGGTACCTTTTTTATGGTGCAGGTGGAAGGCAAGTTTGTTTCCCTTCACTGTTTAAAGTATTTTGCTCCGTGCTATATTTCTACTTTTAGTTTCTTTTCAATAACCATTTTCAAATTGAAGCACTTAATGATACAAATGTTTCCCAAGATGACTACAAACGTAAGCATTACTCTTAAAATAGACATGCACCTCAAAAGGCTTGAAAAACCATCCATTCCCCCTAACTTTTTTTGTAATAGCGCCTGGTAGTAAATAACTTTCTATTATACACATGGAATATCAACACATCAGAGCCAGGCAGAACTAAACAATGAGCCACCAAAATGGCCATCTGATCTAGTTCCTTCACAATCTACTGAATGGAGGGCACAGAATTTAATAAAATACACTCATTTGTTGGTATTAATATATAGGCACGGATTGAGGATTAGTTAAAGGACAGAAAAAAAACAGGAATAAGCACGACATATCAGATTGGAAGGCTGTAATTAGTTGGGTGCTGCAGAGATCGGTGCTGGGGTACAATGTTCATAATCTACACCAATGATTTGAATGACCAAGTTAATAAATCCACTTCTGCTGATGATAGAATGGTTGGTGCCAGTGAGAGTTGTGAGGAGGAGTCACAGAAGCTAAGTGAATTGGACAAGGACATAGCAGGTGGAATATAATGTAAAAAAAATGTGAAGTCATCCACTTTGGTAAAAGAAGTTGGGAAGCAGAGTATATTTAAATAATGAGATACCAAAAACATTGGTGTTCGGAAGTATCTGGGTATCCTTTTACAATAATCACTTAAAGTTAATATCCAGGCAATTAGTTAACATCCAGGTACTGCATGCAATTAGAAAGACAAACACTATTACAAGAAGAAATGAATAAAGATATCTTACTGCAATTATGTAGGGCCCTGGGGAATGAATACCGGGAATATTGCATACAGATCTGGTTCCCCTACCTAAGGAAGGATATATTTGTAATAGACGGAGTTCAATGAAGATTCGCCAGATTGATGTGGCAACGAGAGCTTAAGCAGACTAGGCCTAAACTCTTACAGCATTTTGAAAAATGAAAGGTGATCTCATTGGAACATACAACATTCTTATGGGGTTTAATATGGTAAATGCAGAGCTGATAATTTTCCTGACTGGGGAGTCTAAAACCAGTGGTCAGACTCAGAATAAGAGGTTGGCCACTTAGTATAGAAGAAATGACTTTCCCTGAAGAGCAGTAGCTTTTTGGAATTGTTGCCCAGAAGGACAGTGGAAGCTCAGTCATTGACAGAGATCAACAGGTTTTTGGATATGAAGGGAATTAAGGGATAAGGGAAAGTGATGGAGGTAAAAGATCAGCCATGAACATTGAATGATGGAGCAGGCACAAGAATCCTAATAGCCTAATCCTGCTTCTATTTCTTATGTTCTTCTAATATAGTAAAATGTCTGAAGTCACCTGATTGACAAAACTGAAATAAAACCCTAGAAGATGTCATTAGTCTTGGTGACCAGAAGATTTGTTTAAAAGGCTTCAAGGAGTATTTAAAAGGAGAAGAGACTTAGGGAGTGAAAATCTAAGCCTAGGGCTAGTCAGCTGAAGCCATAATTGCCAGAGAAACAAAGGAAGTCAGGGAAGCACACGTCAGCAGAACTGTTGGAGCACAGGGATTTGGGAGGATTGTAAAATAAGAAGATGTGGCAAGAAAAAGTAAGCAGCAAGGCCTTGGAGAGGTTGGAACACAAGGATAAGAATTTTAATATCAAGGCTTTGGTGAACTAGGATCTAATGTAGCTCAGTCAGTAAGCACCAGGATAAATGAGACCTGAAGTGAAATAAGGAACAGGCAGCAGGATGTTGGAAGAACTCAGCTCCCTGGAGGGTGGAAGATCAAACAATGTGGAGCACTAGTAACAAAATCATGGATCAGTACTTCAGCACCAGTTGCACTGAGAGATCGGCAGAGGCAAGAAATGTTCTGAGGAAACTACATAAAAACATGGCATCACTAACACCCTATTAAAACAAGAAAAGCTTTTCCCGATTCATCCAGTTTACCCACATTAATTGTTTCTAAAAATTCTGATAGCTTCTAAAATAAATGAAAATGTTAATTCCCCCAAAAAAGATGACGATTAAACCTTGTATAAGGACAAAAATAATGCTCTGTATTCTCTGATTGAATGCTGTGGCATGACACTGGGGAACAAGCAGTTGAGAAATACAAATAAAAATAAGCCATGAGGAAAAGTGAAGGAGAAATGGAGAAAAGAAATAGAGAAAGAAACAAAACTAAATGCAGGGGAAATGTAAAATGACAAAGTTAAAAAAACACTCTTTTCCCTGAGAAACTCTTAATTCCAAATAACCATTGTACTTTCAGCTAACATCAAGAAATGAATCATTCTCAGTTCTGATGATGCAACCAGCTCACCGTGTCCAAAGCCATAAATGAAAGCAGATATTGTATGAGTTTAAAAATAAACATTGTGTATATACTGTTCTGAGTGTGCATTTTGAAAGTTACGCTTACAGATTTTTACTGTAATTTAGTGTAGATTTTGACTGATAGCAGCATTGATTCTCACATATTGAGTAAGGGTTTTGAGTAATCTTGAGGGTACGTTTTGACTGACATTGAACGTATCTTTTAATTAATGTTCTGAGTCAATACTGAGCACCGATTTGTACTTTCATAACTAGGATATCCCAAAACGTTATACCTCCAGAGAACTATCTTTTGAAATACAGACTTTTGTAATGTAACGAATTTTCACACAGCAAGCTCCCCCAAAGACTAACGAAAATGGCCAGGTAATCTATTTCAGTAATACTGATTAAGGGATAAATATTGGCTAGGACACTGGGGAAAACTTCTGTTCTTCTAGTGGATCTTCTGCATCCTCCAAGGGAGCAGGTACAGCCTTAGCTAAACATCTTGACCAAAAGGCAACACCTCCAATCGTACAACAATGACCTCCTGTTCATTTCCAGACTGATTTTTCTCATCCATTCATTGTAATATATGGAACTGTCTCCCAATTCTTCCTTAAGTTTAGACTACATTGAATATGTATGACAGTCTGGATTCATTTAACTGGGTGGATCTTTTTTCAATTCCTATGAAACACATCACATGCAAAAGAATGTATTCTCTTGGAAGAAAGCAACAGATGCTCTGTTAATCATGTTCTAGGACAGCAAGAGCAAGTAACACTGAGTCATGCTGTGGGCACTGTACCACCTCCACATAGGGCAAGGCAAGGCAAGGCACTGAAACTACATCCATAAAAGTGCAGAGAACTTCAAACATCCATTTGAATCTAATTTAGGCATTGATATCAGTCTAAAAAATTTAAAAAAGACAACCTGGTAAATTTAAATTGCAAATTTAATCTGCTTTGTATAAATCTCAGTGACCAAACTTGATTAAAGAGGTAGATTTTAAGGAGTGTCTTAAAGGAGAGAAAGTTAGAGAGACAGAAATAATTTCAGAACTTCAGATCTTGGCATCTGAAGTTACCGGCAACAGTGGAAGATCAATTATATATTGCAGAGCCGATGAAGGTTAACAAGGGTCAGACTGCCTTTTTTAATATGCCTTCAAACTTGAATCTAAATCATTTGCTGCAGTGACTGCACAATGTGTTGATGAGCAGCTGCAGCCACTTTAAAGCAACCAGCCCTGCCATGCAAATGAACTAACTTGCTGGCTGCAGTGAGATAATGAGGACGTAATTTATGGTGCAGTAATGTGTGCATGAAAGTGGGCCAATCCTCATTTAAGCAACACACAGAGTGCTGAAGGAACTCAGCAGGTCAGGCAGCATCTCTGGAGGGAAATGGACAGTCGACGTTTCGGGTTGAGACCCCTCATCTAGCTTGGTCCGCCACTCTAGAGAAAACAACCCCAAGTTTGTCCAACCTCTCCTTATAGCTCATATCCTCTAATCCAGGAAGCATCTGGTGAACATCTTCTGTACCCTTTCCAAAGCTTCCACACCCTTCCTGTAATGGGGTGACCAGAACTGCACAACAATACTCCAGATGCAGCCTAACTAAAGTTTTACATAGGAGCAGCATGACTTCCTTACTCTTATACCTCAATGCCTCGACCAATGAAGGCAAGCATTTCATATGCCTTCTTCACCACCCCATTTACTTGCATGGCCACTTTCAGGGAGCTATGGACTTGGACCCCAAGATTCCTCTGTACATCAAACTGTTAAGGGTCCTGCCATTAACTGTTTACTCTTCGCTTAGATTTCACCTCCCAAAGCACAACACTTGCCCAGATTAAACTCCATCTGCTATTCCTCTGCCCAAATCTGTAATTGATCTGTATTCTGCTGTATCTTTTGACAACCTTCTTCACTGTCCACAGCTCCACCAACCTTTGTGTCTTCTGCAGACTTACTAACGCACTCATTACCTTTTCATCCAAGTCATTTATATATAATCACAAACAACGGAGGTCCCAGCACTGATCTCTGCGGAACACCACTGGTCATGGACCTCCAGCCAGAATAACACCCTTCCACCACTACCGTCTGTCTCCTATGGGCAAGCCAGTTCTGAATCCAAACTACCAAGTCACCATGGATCCCATGCATTCTGGATCAGCCTACCATGAGGATCCTTGTCAAATGCATCCCTTTATTTGGCTGGGTGAAGGGACTTGGTTAAGGGTGGCTTGATAAATGAAAGACATTCAGTGGTATAGATACAAAGAAATTATTTTCCTTGACGAGGACATAATCAGACAACTTGACAAAACCATGTGGGAGCAAAATCAGAAGCACATTTATATATATAAATGCTGAAAGTCTGGAATTCTTACTTCAAGGAGACTGGGTGCCGAGTGAATTGAAACCAGTCCCTGGAAAGGTGGTGGAAACAGATTCAACTGTCACTTCCAAAGAGAAATGGGATAAATTCGTGAGTGGGGAAAAAAATCAGCAGGGCTTGTGTGAGAACTGGTGGATTTGTACGAGAGTCAGCTCAGGCCTCCTTTAGTACTGTAACAATTCTCTGATTCCAAGCACCTCCTCATTCTCACTTGAGGTAACCACTGAGCAGATTCTACCCAGTTCCAGAATACTGAAAGAGAGCACAAGGTGTTGACAAATACTCCAGCATTTCAATGTTTTATTTCAATTTTCCACTGACTCCAGTGATTAATCCTCAGCAAAACTTAAAATTTTTCCAATAATGTTCCTACCCCAAATGAAATTTAGGTTTTTCACAACACTGCAACATGCTTTCATTGTCTTTATGTCTATGCTCAACAATTTAGCTTGATCTTTCCCCTGAACTATGAACCTTTCCTCCATCTAGACCTTCTTTGACCTATTCATTGGTCTCTTTGTTAGAGAGCATCAACAGTGATATCTGCAGTCTTAACCTCTCTGCTCGCCCTAACTTAACTTACTTCTCCCTGAGCGTTTAGCACTCAGCTCTCTCAGGTCCAGTTCTGCGAAGGATGGCGCAGTTACTGTCTGGTGGCCAGATTTCTACCTTACGGAGGCTGAATGCCAATTGGGGTACCTCCTCCCACTATGGAACATTAAGTCATCATTTCCACTGGCACCCTCAACAGCACTCAGCCTACTTCTACCATCCTCCCAGGATCCACAAATAGACCTCTCATTTCAACCTGTGGAATCTATTTCTTCCCAGCTCAACTTCTTTTTCTCCAGCCTCTTCCCCACTACATCCATAACTCTTAAAATGCCACTTTAACAGTTTCCAAGTTCTTGGTCTTAAATATCCAATTTTCATCAATGGGCATATTAAAATTTCCCTCCCCCCCACACCAGAACATCCCAACTTCTCACTGAAAGAAGGTCCAACCTGTCTCCCTCCACCACAATCTGCATGGTGGAACTTGTTATCACGTCGAACATCTTCTCCTTTGACTCCATTCACTTTTTCCAAATAAAAGATATTATTATAGAAACTCTTGTATTTCCTAGCTATGTCTGACTTTTCATGGGACATCTGAAACACGTTTTATTCCAATACTACACCTCAAGATAGTCATAGAAGTACACAACATGGAAACAGGCCCTTCAGCCCAACTTGTCCATGTCAACTAAGGTGTATTCCCGAGCTAGTCCCATTTGCCTGCATTTGGCCCATATCCCTCTAAACCTTTCCTATCTAGAAACCGATCCAAATGTCTTTTAAATGTTGTAATTGTATCTGCCTCTACCACTTCCTCTGGAAGCTCGTTCCATATACCCACCAACCTCAGTGCGAAAGACTTGCCACTCCGATCCCCTTTAATCTTTCCCGTCTCACCTTAAAACTATGCCCTCTAGTTTTGGACTCCTCTACCGTGGGAAAAAGACTGGAACCATCCACTTTATCAAGGACCCTCATAATTTTATAAACCTCTATAAGGTCACCCCTCAGCCTCCCTTGCTTCAGGGAAAACAATCACAGCCTATCCAGTCTCTCCTTATAACTCAAGGCTGCCAGTTCTAGCACAGTCCCTTTTCTGTGCCCTTGCGAGCTTAATCACATCCTTCCTATAGTATGGCGACTCTGCACACAATATTCCAGGTGCGGTCTCACCAACATCCTATACAGCTGTAACATGATGTCCCAGTCTTGTACTCAGTGCCCCATCTGACAAAGGCAAGCTTCTTCACCACGTTGTCTACCTGTGACGCCACTTTCAGGGAACTATGTACTTGTACCCTAGGTTTCTCTTCTACAACACTCCCTGTGACCCTGTCACTTACAGTGTAAGTCCTGCCCTGGTTTAACTTCCCAAAATGCATCACTTTGCACTTGTCTGAGTTAAATTCCATCTGCCATTCCTTGGCCCAATTTCCCAGTTGATCCCGATCCTGTTGTAACCTTAGACACCTTTCTTCACTGTCCACCACACCACCAGTTTTGTTGTCATCTGCAAACTTACTACGCCATCCCCATTCTCATCTGAATCGTTAATATATATGACAAACTGCAGGTGACCCAGCACCGATCCCTGTGGCACACCACTGGTCACAGGCAGCCAATCTGAAAAAAACTCTCCACAACCACCCACCAAGCCAATTTTGTATCCAACTGGCTAGATCACCCTGGATCCCATGTCATCTCACCTACCAGACTAGCCTACCATGCGGTACCTTGTTAAGAACCTTGCTAAAGTCCATGTAGGCAACATCTGTAGACAACTGAAATCCACTGTAGACTAATGAAATGTGAGGATCTAGTACGAAGTCATACAGTGCTGGTCTGAGGAAATAGATGAGCTTCTACACAACTGTTTTGAGTTGGTAGACGGATCCATGTTCAAAGACTCAGCAGCCAACTCAGATGAGTATGTCACCACCATCACAGACTTTATCAGCAAGTGTGTGGAGGACTGTGAACCAAAGAGGATAATCCGGGTGTACCCAAACCAGAAAGCATGGATGAACCGGGAGATCTACTCCCTACTGAAGTCCAGGACTGCAGCATTCAAATTGGATGACCCTGACGTATACAGGAAATCGAGATACGACCTGTGTAAAGCTATTAGGGATGCCAAGCAACAAAACCAGTCCAAAATCGAGTCCCAGACCAGCCCTCAGTTGTGGTGGGGCTTACATGCTATAATGGGCTACAAAGCAAAGTCAGACAATAGCGCAACCTTCCTGAGTTTAACGCATTCTATGCACGTTTTGAACAGATGGGATATGGAATGTCACCACCCACCCCGACAGCCTCCAATGCACCTGAACCCACAGTAACCATTAAAAACATTCAATCAGTCTTTTGGAGAGCGAATCTGCAGAAAGCATCTGGCCTGGATGATGTCCCTGCCCATGTCCTTAGATAAGCTGGCGGGAGCATTTGCAGACATTTTTAACCTGTCCCTGCTTCAATCTAAGGTTCCCACCCACTATCACCCTGGTACCAAAGAAAAATAAGGTAATGTGCCTTAATGACTACCATTCAGTGGCTCCTACATCCACCATCATGAAGTGCTTTGAGAAGCTGGTCACGGCACGCATTAACTCCAGGCTTCCAAGCAACCTCGACCCACTGCAATTCACCTACCGCTGAAACAGGTCTATGGCAGACGCCATCTTCCTGGCCCTACATTCATCTCTGGAGCAACTGGATAATAAAGACACTTATGTCAGACTACTGTTTATTGACTACAGCTCCACCTTCAATACCATAATTCCATGCTAGCATAATGATAGACCCCAACCACCCCGGACATTCTCTCTCCTCCCCTCTCCCATTGGGCAGAAGATACAAAAGCCTGAAAACACATACCACCAGGCCAAAAGGCAGCTTCTATCCTGCTTATAAGACTATTGTACAGACCTCTTGTACAGTAAGATACACCTTAACCTCACAGTCTACCTCATCATGGCCGTGCACCTTATTGTCTACCTGCACTGCACTTTCTCTGTAGCTGTGACACTTTACTCTGTATTGTAAGAAATTGCTGGCACCTGGCCAAGACTTTTGTATCTCCTGTTGCCATGGATGAGGTACTGGAAGATTGGAAGTTGACTAATGTTGTGCCTTATTGAAGAGGGCTGCAATGACAAGCCAGGGAACTATAGGCCAGTGAGCCTAACATCAGTGGTGATTAAGTTAATGGAGGGGATCCTGAAAGACAGGATCTATCTGCATTTGGAAAAGGCAAGGACTAATTAGGAATAGTCAGCATGGCTTTGTGTGGGGGAAATGGTGTCTCACAAATTTAAATGAGTTTTTTAAAGACATGAATTGGAATTGGAATTGTTTTATTATTGTCACAAGTACCGAGGTACAGTGAAAAACTTGTCTTGCATACTGTTCACACAGATCAATTCATTACACAGTGCATTGACGTAGTACAAGGTAAAACAATACAGAATGCAGAATAAAGTATCACAGCTACAGAGAAAGTGCAGTGCAGGCAGACAATAAGGTGCAAGGTCATAACAAGGTAGATTGTGAGGTCAAGATTCCATCTTATCGTACTAGGGAACCGTTCAATAGTCTTATAATAGCGGGATAGAAGCTGTCCTTGAGCCTGGTGGTACATGCTTTGACGCTTTTGCATCTTCTGCTCAATGGGAGTGGGGAGAAGAGAGAATGTCCAGGGTGGGTGGGGTCTTTGATTATACTGGCTGCTTCACCAAGGCAGCGAGAGGTATAGACAGAGTCCATGGAGGGGAAGCTGGTTTCCGTGCACGCTGGGCTGTGTCCACAACTCTCTGCAGTTTCTTGTGGTCCCGGGCAGAGCAGTTGCCGTACTAAGCTGTGGTACATCCAGATAGGATGCTTTCTGAGGTGCATCAATAAAAATTGGAGAGGGTCAATGGGGACAAATTACCACACCATGTTTTTAGACAGTAGTTGCTAGCTTTAACTCAGTTGTTGTCATTCTCAGCTCCTGCCAATCATTTTTTTTCTTTTGTCCTTATAGTTTTCTCTTCAGCCTCACACTACTATGCTATTTCTTCTGCCCTCCATCCTTTCACAAACAATCCTTTAGTTTTTTCTTCCTCTCAATCCATTTCCCTCCCTCTGCTCATACATAGATGAAAGACTATTGACCTGAAATATTAACTCGGTTTCCCTCAACACAGCTGTCGCCTGACTTGTTAAGTATTTCCATCAATTTCAGTATCCTGCATTTGAATGTGGTTTTTAATAGTCTTTCAGTTGATGGATTATAGAACAGTAAATCTGCATTCATAGACTGCAAAAACATTTTAACAGGCATCTTAAAATGTATTTGAAACTAAATAGTACCATTAACATAGCAAAATGTTCCACAGCATATCACAGTACTCCAATCAGACAATATTTTAATATGACAATAAAGAGATATTAGAAAACTTGAGCAAAAGTTTGGTCAAGGAAGTAGGTTTAAAGCAGCAACCTAAAGAAAGAGGGGTGAACAGGTATGAGGAACACATTCTTGAACTTGGGGCCTTAGTTAAACACAATGTTCTTTGCTGAAGAGCTGTTGGTGGGTACAGAGATAAAGGGACAGACAAGACCATGGAAGGTCTAAGAAAGCAATGAGCATGAGTGAATAGGACCTAGTGAAGATTAAAACCTGATAGGTTTTGTGTGAACTCAAGTCAATGTAGTATGGAAGATGACCTGCTGGCTAGCAAGGTATTGGAAAGATTAAGGGGATAACAATTACAGCAAGAAGGGTAAACTGAGGCAAGAGTGAGATTACAGAGATCAATACTTCATTTAATTATTATAGTCCACAAGTCAAGTTTCTTAAATTCACATGATTTTGATTTGTAGCTGGTCCCTATTTGGTTATCGGAAACAAGAAAATGAGGGGAGGAATCTAAGCTTGCAAGAAAAGAAAGCAAATGGAAGTAGATACAGAAACAAAAGAACATTTATTTAGTGCTCTCTCTGGAGAATAAAAGTGCATCAGAAACAATGAATAATTCTGTATACAATCACTTGTCTTGTATAGGAACATGACAACTATTTTATGTGTAAGGATCCTCATACAGCAGATGACATGAATTACCTATTTTTAAGTGGTTTTAGTTGAAATGTTCCCAGAAGGTTCCAAGAGAACACCCTGCAGTATTTGTGTAATGCTGATTTCATACTGGCTGACTAAATCTAAACTTATGTTCTGAGTTCTCCCTCTCCGAACCATTTAATAATAGAATGGGTTATCACCGATGGCATTGCTGAGTTGGCAGGATTACCAGAAGTAGCCATCATTCAAGCAGATAATGACTGACATGCAACTTGACTTTAGTTTCTTTATTTCTTAATTATTTCTATTGGGGGGGGGTACAAAACATGTGAATACACAATAAATGTGAACTTTCTTTATAGGACACTGAGAAGTAGAAGAACTGAGGGACCTAGGAGTGCATTTTCAGAGGTCTCTAATGAAAGTAAGGCAGGTAGACAGGATATTTTTCTTTATTGAGAAGCAAAGAAAATAGGACCAGGGAAACTTAACTTGAATTGTATCACTGGTTAGGTCACAGCTATTCTATGCACAGTTCCAACCACTGCATTTCCAGAGCACCAGAGAGCGTTTTCCAGGGATGTTGTTGGGATGGATTGATTAACCAGGCTGTTTTCTTTACAACATTAGAGGCTAAGGAGAAATTGAGTTGTATAAAATTATCACTGGCTTAGATTGGGTGAATATTTCACTCGACAGAGTTTGACAATTGGAGCATAGATTTAAAGTAATAGTGGAAGATTGGAGGGGATTTCAGGAAAGTTGGTTGGGAGTTGCAGCGAGATTTGGAGCGGGAGCTTTGAAAAGAAGTGAGTCTGTGCCTGTGCTTGTGAGTTTCACCTCACAGAGTTGGGAGTTGGAGCCAGATTTGGAGCGGGACCTTTGAAAAGAGGTGAGTCTCTGTGCGTGTGCTTGTGAGTTTCACCTTGCAAGAGTCTACAAGAGGCACATTTGCAAATTGTTAATAGTTGATTGGCTAATTAACAGCAGCAAATAAAAGGAAGGTAGATATCAGCAGAGCGGCCATTTTGGGAGTGCGCCAGGGTTAGAGTGGAGCACTTGAGGCTTTGGCGCGAAGAAGTGGAGGCTAAGGTAAATCCCTGGTAAGTTTCTTCCTATCTTTCTTTGGTTTTTCCTTTAGTGCCAGGCTAGAGTAGTGAGAATGGCTCCAGGGTCAGTGGTGTGTTCATCTTGTGAGATGTGGGAGTTTTGGGAGACCTCCAGTCTCCCTGATAACTACATCTGCACGAGGTGCATCCAGCTGCAGCTCCTTACAGACCGTGTCAGGGAACTGGAGCTGCAGCTGGATGACCTTTGGCTCCTATGGGAGAATGAGGAGTTCATAGATAAGAGCTACAGGGAGGCAGTCACTCCTAAGCTGCAGGAGGCAGGTAGCTGGGTGACTGTCTGGAGAAGGACGGAGGATAGGCAGGTAGTGCAGAGTACCCCTGTGGCTGTTCCCCTCAATAACAGGTATACCGCTTTGTATACTGTTGGGGGGAACGACCTACCAGTGGAAAGCTGCAGTGACCATTCTCTGGCACTGAGCCAGGTTGTATGGTACAGAAGGAAAGGGGAGAGGAGTACGGTAGTGATAGGGGATTCCATAGTAAGGGGGCAGACAGGAGATTCTGTGGAAAGAGACTCCCGGGTGGTATGTTGCCTCGGGTGCCAGGGTCAGTGACATCTCGGATCGGGTCCACAACATTCTGAAGGGGGAGGGTGAACAGCCAGAGGTCGTGGTACATATTGGTACCAATGACATAGGTAGGAAAAGAGATGGGGTCCTGAAGAGGGAATATTGGGAGCCTGGTAGGAAGCTGAAAAGCAGGATCTCAAGGGTAGTAAAGCGGTGGGGGAGTGGCTTTGCTGATCAGGGACAGTGTCACAGCTGTAGAAAGGGAGGATGTCCTGGAGGGATCGTCTACTGAGTCAGTGTGGGTGGAAGTCAAATCACGTAGATGCCACAGCCAAGAAAGCTCACCAGCGCCTCTACTTCCTCAGGAGGCTAAAGAAATTCGGTATTTCCCCTTTGACACTCACCAACTTTTATCGATGCACCATAGAAAGCATCCTATCTGGATGCATCATGGCTTGGTACGGCAACTGCTCTGCCCAGGACTGCAAGAAACTGCAGAGAGTTGTAGACACAGCCCAGCGTGTCATGGAAACCAGCCTCCCCTCTTTGGACTCTGTCTTTACCTCTCGCTGCCTTGGTGAAGCAGCCAGCATAATCAAAGACCCCACCCACCCGGGTCATTCTCTCTTCTCTCCTCTTCCGTCGGGTAGAAGATTCAGGAGCCCGAGGGCACGTACCACCAGGCTTAAGGACAGCTTCTACCCCACTGTGATAAGACTATTGAATGGTTCCCTTATACGATGAGATGGACTATGACCTCACGATCTACCTTGTTGTGACCTTGCACCTTATTGTCCACCTGCACTGCACTTTCTCTGTAGCTGTGACACTTTACTCTGTACTGTTATTGTTTTTACCTGTACTACATCAATGCACTCTACTAACTCAATGTAACTGCACTGTGTAATGAATTGACCTGTATGATCGGTATGTAAGACAAGTTTTTCACTGTACCTCAGTACAAGTGACAATAATAAACCAATACCAATAGCAAGAATGCTCTCCACCGTACATCTATAGAAATTTTCAAGAGTCTTTGGTGACATACCAAATCTCCTCAAACTCCTAATGAAGTAGAGATGCTGGCGTGCCTTCTTTGTCATTGTATCAATGTGTTGGGCCCAGGATAGATCTTCCAAGATGTTGACACCCAGGAACTTAAAGCTGCTCACCCTTTCCACCGCTGACCCCTCAATGAGGACTGGTGTGTGTTCTCCCGACTTCCCCTTCCTGAAGACCACAATCAATTCCTTAGTCTTGCTGACATTGAGTGTGTGGTTGTAGTTGCAACACCATTCAACCAGCTGATTTAGCTCACTCCTGTACACCTCCACATAGCCATCTGAGAATTTACCAACAACAGTGGTATTATCTGTGAATTTATAGATGGTGTTTGAGCTGTGCTTAGCCACACAGTCATGAGTGTAGAGACAGTAGAGCAGTGGGCTAAGCACACATCCTTGAGGTGCGCCTGTGTTGTCAGCTAGAAGAAGAGTTTATCAGCATTCTACAAGTATAAAAACTCTATAGTTGGGTATCTTTGAGAAGTATAGCCCTCTACAGAGATTCAATTTGGAAAAATCTGTAGTTCTAAGTGTCCATTTGAATAAGAATGGTGGTGCATATTATATGAAGAATAAGGAATCTGTACAACACTTAGATTATAAGAAGAAAAGGAGGGAGAGAGGTCCAGGGGTTTAGTGCTGCAGATGCACAAGCCACAATGTAGAGATGCAGATTAACAAGGCCAGAAAAACCGTACACCGAAAAAGATAACTTAGATGTTTTATCTTTGCCTGACACATACTTCAGGGTTATAAGATACTGTCTATAAAAAAAGACTACAACTACACATTATAAAATTACCTCCAGGTGGATCCATTTGGCCCTTGGCCTGTTTTTGAGCTTGGATTTCTGTAATGTTAAAGCCAGCAGTATTCCTTTACAATAAATTAAGTGCAAGTTGAAATACCAATAACCAGAAAATCTGGATCCTCCAGCTTATTTTTCACAACTTTTTCTTACCACACAAAATTCCTGCCATTTGAGATAATCCTATAACATACTGAAGTTATCAGCTTTCCGAGAGTAAACAGAAACAATAAAATGCTGGAAACATTCAGCAGATTAGAGCACAGAACAGATGAATTAACATTTCAGGCATATAATTTTTTATTCAAACATTTGGAGATTACAGATTAAGTAAAATTTAAAAATGTTATAAAACAGAGTTTCTGGCATGATATAATAACACTTGCTCACATGTGGGGGAACCTACAAGCTGGCTTGGGAGACTGTATGCCAACCTGTGACACCCAACCAGAGTCCACAATTTTTCCTCCCTTGTATCAGGCTAGGACCAGTGTCCCAGGGAGTCAAATACCTAGGGCTCTAACTAAGCCATTTAGCTAACTAGCTAAGATGGAGATGGGGGGGGGGGGGTGCTGGTTGGTGAAATGGGGAGAGGGCTTAGGAAACTAGGAGGAAGTTTCTGGCAAAGAGTTTATAAAATTAAGGAGACAGGATAAGGTGTATGGCATGGTAACAAAATGGACATTAATAATCCATTCCTGTCAAGGTGTGATAAAACATCCAACATGTGTTGCGAAAAAACAAATAGCTGGAGCAACTCAGTGAATTGAGCTGCATCTGTGGGGCGAACTGAATCATTTGGATAATCTTTCCCCCTCCTACAGATGCTGCTCAGTCCCACTGAGTTCCTCCAGTGGTTTGCTTCTCGTTCCAGATTCCAGTATCTGCAGTCTTTTGTGTATCCGACACATGTTGACATTCAGGTATTCTGACCAGGAAAAAAATCCTGAAAGGACAAAATTGGAGGCTACTGAAACATGCAATGTTTATTATGAGATTGGTGAATTGATGGAATAACCAGAAGTAAATGGGTTCAACCTATTAGCTATTACAGAGAGGTGGTTGCAAAGTGAACAAGGTTGGAAATTAAATATCTCAGAATACTTAACTTTTTGAGGTGGAAAAATAGAAAAGGAGGCAGATAATAGCCTCAATAACATTGGATAGGATAAAGACAGTAGAGAGAAAGGATCCAGGCTAAGAAAATCAAGCTGGTTTGGATGAAACTAAGAAAGTCTAAGAGCAGAAAACATTGGTGAGATTTGTTGATAGGCCTCAGGCACTAGTAGTACTCCATGGCATAGATCAGGAAATCTGAGGCACTCATAACAAGAGTAATAATAATAAGGGACTTTATAGCTATTTTGATTTGCTGTCCATATGTAATAGCCTGGAAGATGAATTCATTAGATGTACAAGAGATGATTTTCTAGCTCAGTATGTTTAGATCAAGTATTGTGCAATGCGAAAGGGTTAATTAATAATCTTATAGTTGAAGGGTCTTTAGGGAAGAGTGATACCAATATGATCTTTTTAATGTAGATTGGAAATAATTTAATTAAATCTGAAACCAGTGTGTAAAACTTAAACCTGCAGATGTATGAAGCACAAAATGGCTATGATAGACTTAATTTTAATGTACTAAATACACTGAATACATTGTAATGTTCTGTGCTGCAGCAAAAAGCTAATTTTCATGGCATTTATACCCCGTGTATTGTATGCCTATGATAATAAACTTGGAAACTACATTAAAAAGGTATGAGAGTAAATAAGCAATGGCTAACATTTAAAGAAACCCAACAGGAAATATGATCCAGATATAGCCAAAAAGAGAAGTTAAGGTAAGTATTAATTCAAAGGAAAAGGTTTCTAATATTACCAAAAAGAGCAGTAACCCTCAAGATTGGAAAAGCTTAGATTTCAGCAAAAGAGAACCAAGAAATTGATATTGCAAGAAAAAGTAGAAAACCAGAATAATTGAATGAGAAACACAAAATCAGACAGTGAAAACATGTGAAGGCATGTGGCAAGAAAAAAATTAACAAAAATTAATACAAGTCCTTTGCAGACATTCCCTGAATTCAGCACTGCAACTGTTGTGCCTTCTGTCAATTTAACAATCTGAGCCTGTGAATTCTCTGAATTATAGAACGCAAATATTGAATAAATAATAAGACATCTTTATTCGTCACATGTACATCGAAACACACAGTGAAATTCATCTTTTGTGTAGAGTGTTCTGGATGCAGCCCGCAAGTATCGCCACGCTTCCGGTGCCAACATAACATGCCCACAACTTCCTACGTACGTATTTGGAAGTGGGAGGAAACTGGAGCATTCGGAGAAAACCCACGCAGTCACAGGGAGAACATGCAAACTCCTTAGAGACAGTGGCGGGAATTGAACCCGGGTCGCTGGTGCTGTAATAGCGTTACGCTAACCGCTACACTACCGTGCCTGCCCTTTTTTTGCAACTCAATTCCCTAAGCACCAACTCTATTCTTTCCTCAAATAGCTACCCAAGGCTGAAGTAGACAGTTCGCAATTGATAACATATTTGAAAATAAATATGGTCCAGAACAAATATATCGACAATCACAAAGACACCAGTTTGTCTTTAAAACCTCAGTACCAATTGCAGTTCATGTACACTTGATCTATCAGCCACACTTTAGTTAACCCATGATTTCACAACTCCACACCATATATTCTATCCAGGGGCCTTCCTTCTACCCTTCCTTCCTAGATTCCAGATAATCTAAAGCTATTTCTCCCAGTTTCAACTCCATTCACCAGTCATTCCTGTATTTGCTAACTCACACTGGTTCCCCATTGAGTAAGTAATCTTTTTCAAAATCCTACTTTATTTCCAAAATATTCCTCCAAAATATCTTTGTTCTTCCAATTCTATCCTCTTGATCATCCCCAGAATCAGGATCAGGTTTATTATCACTGACTTGTATGTCGTGAAATTTGCGGCAGCAGTACAGTGCAAAGACATAAAATTACTATAAATTACAAAATAAACAAATAGTGCAAAAAATAAAGGAATAACAAAGTAGTGTTCATGGTCTGTTCAGAAATATGATTTAATCAATCCACTATTTGCAGCTATGTCTTCCACTACCAAGTTTCTGAGTACTGGAATTCACTCCATAAACCTCCCTTTCCTTCCTTTGGGTGTTCTTTGACTCAAGCTTTGGCTAAGCTTCGATTTGCCTGCCCTAATAACACCAGCTGTTTTGTTGATACTCTTGTAAAGCACCACTGTAAATTTTACTACGTTCAGAATCAGACTTATTACCACTGACATACGATGTGAAATTTGTTGTTTTGCAGCAGCAGTACAGTGCAACGACATAAAAATCTTTAAATTGCAAAAATAAATAATAGTGTAAGAGAAAACAGAAGAATAATGATGTAGTGTTCACAGGTTTGTGGACCACTTAGAAATCCGATGGCGGAGGGGAAGAAGCTGTTCCTGAGTCATTGAGTGTGGGTCTTCAGGCTCCTGTACCTCCTTCCCCATGGTAGTAACGAGAAGAGGGCATGTCCCAGATGGCGAGGGTTCTTAGTGATGGATGCCGCCTTCTTGAGGCACCGCCTCTTGAAGATGTCCTCGATGGCGGGGAGGGTTGTGCCCGTGATGGAGCTGGCTGAGCCTACAACACTCTGCAGCCTCTTACGACCCCATCGAGTATATGATACAGGAGCCTGAGGGCACATACCACCAGACTTAAGGACAGCTTCTACCCCACTGTGATAAGACTATTGAACAGTTCCCTTATACAATGAGATGGACTCTGACCTCACGATCTACCTTGTTGTGACCTTGCACCTTATTGCACTGCACTTTCTCTGTAGCTGTGACACTTTACTCTGTACTGTTATTGTTTTTACCTGTACTACATCAATGCACTCTGTACTAACTCAATGTAACTGCACTGTGTAATGAATTGACCTGTACGATCAGTATGCAAGACAAGTTTTTCACTGTACCTCCGTACAAGTGACAATAATAAACCAATTCCAATACTTCCATCTGTTCTGGTTTATTTTAAGACAAGTGCTGTATCATTCCTTGAGTCCACAAACAGAATGAGAAGCAAAGTGTTGAGTGAGGTGAGATTGAGTCTGGCAAACTTGAATGGTTCCCTTATACAATGAGATGGACTCTGACCTCACGATCTACCTTGTTGTGACCTTGCACCTTATTGCACTGCACTTTCTCTGTAGCTGTGACACTTTACTCTGTACTGTTATTGTTTTTACCTGTACTACATCAATGCACTCTGTACTAACTCAATGTAACTGCACTGTAATGAATTGACCTGTACGATCAGTGTGCAAGACAAGTTTTTCACTGTACCTCGGTACAAGTGACAATTATAAACCAATACCAGTACCATTGGAGCCTCCACACCAGGCGGTGATGCAACCAGTCAGGATGCTCTCCACTGCACATCTGCAGAAGGCGCTACATCAATGCAGGTTGATTGTCAGTTGTGAAAGGAAAGTGACTCCCACTGCCCGCAGAGCAGCAGCAACAACCTCGGGTGGGTCCTTCCCCCGGGCTGCACAGGGACACTAGGCCCCAAACCCTCGCCCATGGCAACCGGGCGGAAGTGACCGATCCGTCCGCGGGTCCGTGACGTCACGCTTCCGTAATTTCCGGCAGGTCAGGGCGGAGCGGCTGACTGACGCGCCGTCGCCGTGAACGGAGCGGCCCCGGGGCGGGCGGGCGGTAGCAGCAGCGGTCGGTCGGTGAGTGAGTGAGTGGGGAGACGGGGTACTCCCGCCCGGCTCCACTGTCTGTGGAGCGACGGTTGGTGGTTGTTCGCGCGGCCCGGCCCCGACCCCCGTCCCCCGGGCAACGCCCCAGTCCCCGGGCCATCACACACACCCCCCTCCCGGGCCCCGTCCCCCGTCCCCCGTCCCCCGGCCTCGGCCTCGACCCCCGGGGCACCGCCCCAGTCCCCGGGCACCTCCCCGGTCACTGCCCCAAGCCCCAGGCTCGACCCCCGGGGCACCGCCCCTCTACCCCCGCCCCAATCCCCGGGCACCTTCCCCCCCCCACCCCACCCCACCCCACCCCACCCCCAGGCTCGACCCCCGGGCACTGCCCCCATCCCCGGGCCATCACCGACCCCCGTCCCGTCCCCAGGCTCGACTCCCGGGCCATCACCGACCCCCGCCCCAATCCCTGGGCACCAACCCCCCCCCCCCCCATCCCCAGGCTCGACCCCCGGGGCACCGCCCCTCTACCTCTGCCCCAATCCCCGGGCACCTTCCCCCCCCCCACCCCATCCCATCCCCAGGCTCGACCCCCGGGGCACCGCCCCTCTACCTCTGCCCCCACACCCCCCCCCCCGTCCTCAGGCTCTTCGACCCCACCCCCAACACCCGTTCCCCACTCCCCCACCCATCCCCTACCCAACCCCACTTGCTTCCCTCCACGGGTCATCCCCAACCCCCTCCCCGTACCCAGCCATCTACCCACCCATCCACGATCCCCTGGCCATTCATTAAACACCCCCCCCTCCAAATCCATGCCCATCCACTACACTCCCACCCATTCCTGGGCCATCCACTACACCCTATTCCTGGGCTATTCTCTGCCCCACCCCCAGGAGTGAGACTTTGGGGTGACTGGTCTTGGTGCAAATTAGGACCTGGAACTGTTAATTTGGACGACCTCAAGTTTTCAAGTAGGATGATCTACTCTTATCCATGGATGCTGCCTGGCCTGCTGAGTTCCTCCAGCAAGTCGGTGGTCAACTTTTCGGGTCAGGGCCCTTCTTCAGGAGGATATGTGAGGGAGACCAACCAGGAGTGCATTCAAGTAGTCAAACCTGACAGAATGGATGTGGATTGAAGAGGATGTAGCTGATGCAAAGTAAAGTGAGGTTATGGTGGCAATTTTGCAGAACTTTTAGAGAATTGTGATCTGATGTTCCATTCTGTAAGACTTGACTACATTAATGCTCCTGGCTAGTGTGCTTGGTGTACATGGAGTCCCAGTTATAACTAAGATAAACAACTAGTTGATTTATTTCTGTTTTGGATATTGTTTGGTGAGAGTGAGTATTAGGTAAAGTAGCAACAGGACGCCTTGCTTCTTAAAAATGGTGTGCATGGATTTTTTGGCTCAAACTGACTCTCCCTCAATCCTATGCTGGATTTTCATCCTGAATTGTATGTTCAAGTTGACTCAAATGTGCTCTGAATCTGAGGCACAGTGTTAGTAATTGAACCAAGATAATTGTACAGTCTGGTATTGTGAGTTTATTTTTTTTAAGGATTAGCTGCACTAGTAATGTATTCCATGTCCTAATTATTCTTTAAGAGATCATTTGATTTACCAGATTATTCCCCCACTGCCCCTCATGCAGTTGCCAATTCTGGTTATTCCTAAAGCTTCAAATTGAATTTGCTTCAATTACAAGAAAGCTTGATGGGATGCTTTGTTTTGTTACGTATTTCTTGTTTTGTAGTTGGATAGCAAGGTCTTGAAAGGAGATTTACCAAAATCGAAAATCAGGCAAAGGACATCAGTTATGGGGTGAATTACTCAAAATCATCAAGGCTTTAGATGGTGCAAAGCTCTTCCCATTGGCAGGAAGGCCAGTAACCACAGATTCAAAATAATTGGCAAAAAAAAGTCAGAGAAGACCTTAATAAAGAGAACCTGTAGTGAGTTATATCATCAATGCAGTGGCTGAAAGTGGGAAGATGAGAGATTTGGAAATGCTTAAAAAGGAAAAAAATCTTCAGGGTGGGTGGGGGTGGGAGCAGTAAGCATAGAGTGCATAAGTTTTAAGAGCTGATACTAGCAGCATGGATAGAATGGCCTCCTCCGTTGTTTTGATTCGAAGGAGCTCATACTTGTATTTTAAAGGATCTATAAGTATAATTTTGATATTTTTAAAGATATTCAATGAATGTAGATTTTCCATGTCAGGTCTTATTCTCTCTGATTCTAATGTTGTCACCATCTGGTTGCCTTTGATTAGTGCTCTTCATTTAAAAAGGTTGAAGAGGAAGATGATGTCTGGAAATCTCCTTACAATATGGTGGTTTTAAACTAAAATTGTATTGATTAAACATTATCTTAAATTACAACACTCATTCTGAAAAGGGAGTCAGACTGAAATACATGAATTTGTATTAGACTTCACTGAGAACAGTTTCTACTCATTATTTTTTTAAGCAAATTTTGATTTTCTTTCCACTCATCATTTGAATTTTTTTGGTCTCCAATCTAATCCCTGTTCTCGTGCTCATTGTAGGATGAAAAGCTTTTTCTTTCGTTCATGGTGTGTGAGTGTTGTTGGCAATGTTGACGTTTCATGCCCATCAATAATCCCCCATGAGAAGGTTGTGCCAAAGCACTCTACTAAACTATTAAAATCCACATCAAGAATGAAGCTGCTTCCACAATCCTGTTAGGGAATTCCAGGACTTTGACCCAGCAGTCCATCCCTCGCCATCTATTAATGACCACTATTCACATTTGGATGTTGCAGGTCTTTCTGAACTTTGTTTATATTTTTTAGTTATGAAATGTTTAGCTTGATTGCTTCTGCTGTTCAGCATGAATGTAATCTTTTATTTATAACTATTAGATTTGGCATGTCCTGCTCAAATATCCCTCCTGCAGCACCTGCTATATTCTTCCACATGCGTTTAACCAGGCTTGGTTGTTTGGGTTGACGATGACGGTGGTGTTAGGGATGTCTTGGGCTATGATGTTACAGATTAATTAAAATGGCTTTGCTGATAGCCCATGGACATTTAGTGTTGAGCTGCTAGATCTTGTAACCCATCAATTTATTCCCTACGTAGCAATGGAGAGTGTCTTCATTGTGTAGTCTCCATGAGGGCTATGCAGTTGTCTCTACCAATGAATCTGCAACAGGTAGATTGTTGAGGACAACACAACTATGACATTCACTCTTGTGCACTGGATTGAGAGGGCGGTGATGTTAGTTTCTACCGTGCCCCATCACTGGGTGTCATTTTGTACAGACAGTCTGTGTCCAAGAATGAAATAGAGTAATTGACTGATAGGAATGCTTGATTGGGAAAGCCTGACTTGTTGAGACAGCCCTCCGTAATACGTCGTGATGTCTGGCAGACTCGCCCCTTTTAACCGCACATAGCGCTCGGGCGCCCTGGCTGCCTGTTTAACATCCTGTGCTCTTGTCCGAGTCACTCTACATTAAAACAAAGCTGTTTTCTCCTGGAATATTATGCTGTGTAATTTGAAGTATTACAATCTGTACAAAGCCGGGGAAATAGATGGTGTGTTTAACTTGGCTGTGCAAGTGCTTTAAGACGTCGAGATACCCCATTGTTGATTTGAACCTGAACTGGTTTTGCGCCTGCAGATTAGTGGCTTGATTTCTAATGGCACCGTGGACGCGTAATTCTCGTTACACGCTACTTTATTTGTAAACATTGTTGCATGTCTGTACTTCTGTACATTTGAGGAAGCTTTCAACTTCAGGCTGCAAGTCTTTGGTGTCGCGGTATGCAGAGGTCTGGTTTGTTTTTCGGTTGCAAGTTACAATAAGCACCACACCCTAAAATGAAGCCAGGCGCTGGGAAGCTGCAGAATGCGTCAGCGCATCGTCGTTTTTGTGGAAAAGCGTAATGATTATTGGTTGTAATGGTCTCCACGTAAATTGTCGTTATTTGAATGTTATTTGCACTTAGAGGCGAATATATTGATGCGATATAGAAAGAATTAAACTCAGACTCCCTGTAACAATGTAATGGCAGTGTGTTATTTAAACAAGTTCGCCAGGCCTCTGAAGCCTTTCATCTTGTCTTTTTCTTCTGTAGTTAGTGGCCAAACATTCTTTTATTCTCCTCGTGTCATGGTGTCTTATGAACATAAGAATTGGGCGCAGGAGTTGGCCACCGTGGCCCTTCAAGCCCATTCTGCCATTCAATAAGTTCATGGCTGCTCTGACTGTACAGTATTCTCAGCGACACTTTCCCTCCTACCCCCGATACCCTTCTCTGCCTTTCATACGAGAATCTATCTAACTCTGCCTTAAAAATATTCAGAGTCTGCACCACTACCCCAGTAAGCAAGAAACTTTGCTGCATCCCTTCGGGCAGGAGTTGCCTGCAGATTTTCCTTGGTTCAGGACTTTGTGCATTGGTGAACTAAAATGTTCAAATCCAAGTTGTTTATTAGAATGAATATGTTGGTAATGATTACTTGCTGAACACAACACTTAGTTTGATGAATGCTATGAACTTTTATTCCAAAGCTTGAACAAGCATTCAGGTTCCGTGCCTTGGCTTACTGGTCTGGCTCATTCCAAAGCAGTTTAATCCTTAAAATTCTTGTCTGTTTTGCCTGCAGAGTTATCCAGTAATTGGAATATAGTAACAAGGATAATGGAAATACAGAACTAGATTTATCAAATAACTTCTGTCAGTAGACATTACTACAGCCTATCAAAGGCTTCAAATAGACTTTTAATCCATTTTCCCCATTGCTTCTGTGCCTTGTTCTTAAGGCATTTGCTCGGGTGTGTGTTTGGGTCATTGCGGCCTTGAGATTAGATGGCAATTAGAGCTCGGCCATGTAACATCTGAATCTGGTGATGATGGGGTTTCTATTAAGAAATTGGGGGAAAAAAACACCTTTTGTGGACTCCTTCTCAACCAGCTACGGTTTTCTTTTCATATTTTGAGGAAGTGAGCATTATTGCTCATCCCTGAATGCCCTTGCCCCTGATGTTGAGCCATCTTAAATTGTTGAAGTCATTGCAGTGAAGATACTCCTACAATGCTGTTGGGTAGGGAGTTTGAGGATTTAGGCCCAGTAGTGAAGGAACAGGAGTATATTTCTGAGTTGGGATGATGTAAAACTTGGAGGGCAATCTGTAAGTAGTGGTGTTTTCCATGCATCCACTACTCTTTCTAGGCAATAGAGGTCACACATTTGGGAGTTATTTTAGGAATAGCCTCGGAGAGTAACCCCAGCACTTTTTGTACTTGGCGTACACTAGAGCCATGGTGCAGTAGTGATGGGATGAGTTTCGTTCAGACCGGCTACTTTGTTCTGCATGGTGTTGAAGTTTTTAGTACTGTTTATGCTCCACATTGGTAAGCAGAGAGTATTCTATTATGCTGTTAACTTGTGCTTTGTGGATGGTTTTGGCATCCAGAAGGTGTCACTTGCTGTAGGGTATCCAGCTTCTAACACCCATCCGTCACTAGAGTATTTGTGTCATTGGTCAGTGAAAGGGTTTGGTGCGAACTGGTACTTGACTAGAATATGCGTGAGTTGGGGGGAAAAAATAAAACATATTAGAACACTCTGGTCAGGCAGCATCTGCGAAAAGAGAAAAAGTTAATGTTTTAAGTCCGAGATCCTTCATCAGTTCTGGACTGTTCAATCAGTGTAAACGTCTTCATTTTGTGTTGTGATCTTAACACCAGAGTAAGATTTCTTCATTTTTTTTACCGTGGAATCACAAGTAAGGACTGCATCTGAGAAGGAATTTGGTATACATGGAAGCAGTTGAAAGCCTTTCACCTCTTCATTCTTATCTAGCTAGAGGTGAATAGGAATTACTTACACAAACTACAACATGTTAAGAGCTGCACATCACTTTCTCAGAATTAAGGATAAATGCCTTTTGTGCCAGCATCACTTGTGCTAAGAGTGATTTTAATAGTAAGAATAAGAGGTGAAGTAAAGGACACCATTCGAAAAAGGGTACAAGAGATCAGAGTATTTGTACATGGTTTGTTGTAAATGGCAAGACAGTTTAAGGAAGTGAATAAAAAGGGGACCCTAGGCTTCATAATTACAGGCACAAGAATACAAGAGCAAGGAAGTCAAAATGAACCTTTATACTAGCATACTGTGCAAAGTCCAATTTGAAAAACTGAGAACTTTAGGTTAGTCTATGGTATCCTTTCCATTTGACTATGGAGTTCCATCTGCTCTTGCATTGTTTGATTGAGCTCTAGCATGATCTTGCTCTTTCCCATCTGTTCATTAGGATTAGTGTGTAAATTACCTAATATCAAATTCACTTCAATTAAGTCCTTGCATATGATCCCAGAGAGTCCCCAGGGGATATCTTGGAATCGACAAAAATACTCAAAGGGGCTAGGGATGCAAAAATGAAATTGCTAATCAGGCAAATTTAAAATAAAAATCAGTGCCACAGCTTTCTGGAGAGTGAATTTTGAGATTTTTTTTCCCAGTTGAGTATTATAACTGGTTGCTATAATCTTTTGTCCTCCATTCATTTGCCCCTGATAAATGGTAGTGGCTCCAGTGTGACACTGTCAGGAAACTTTATTGGATATAAATTAGTCTTTTTGAATTTGTTATATACAGTACATTCTTAATTTTATCATTTTAAAAACTGCCTCGAAGGATAGTTTTAATTAATCTAATGAATTGCAACCTTGCTTAATCATTTAAAAAATATTATCCCTATATATTTTAACATTTGAACTAATGGGCAAGTTTTGTGGCAGTTGTCTATTTTCTGAAGTTTGATTCCTGTAGCTCCGCCAACTACATACAATGAAAGTTGGCCATAGTGGGGAAGTATTAAACAAAATGTTTGAATTCCATTGTATAGGCAAACCAAATATCCTGAGCCTCATTTTTTAAAAAATAAATTTCAGAATCTCAGAATGGTTACAGCACAGGAGTCCACTAAGCACTAGCCCATATTGGTTCAGTGCTAGATCAATTTATTGAGTCTCATGTCTTCTCCCTTCACCCTGTAAATTCTTTGCTTGCAGTTGCAGCTTTCTTTAGAATGTTATAATTGAATTTGCCTCTACTATACCACTACTACTGGAACTCATGGTTTTATTTTAGAAAGCATTTCCTCCTGTCACTTTTGGTTCTTTTGCCAATTGCCTACATTCTATATTCACTTGTTCTTGACCTTTCAACCAATTGGAACAGTTTCTCACTGTGATCTTAAATCCCTCTATCTGACCCCCTTGCAATCTTTGCTCGATGGAGAATAATCTCAGCTTTTCTGCTCTATCCACATAACTAGTTATTTATCCCTGGGATCATCATTGTAAATCTCTTCTGCACCCCATCAGTCTTTTTCTTTAGTGTGGGGTACCATAACAGAATGTACTCGAACTGTGGCTGAACAATGTTTTATGAAGGTTCATTTTAACTTCCTTGCTCTTGTATTCTTGTACTTGTGATAATAAAGCCTAGGGTCACCTTTTTATTCACTTCCTTAAACTGTCTTGCCATTTACAACAAACCATGTACAACTACCCTCTGATCTCTTGCACTTGTACCCCCTTTCGAGTTGTGTCCTGTACTTGGCCTCTTATTCTTCCCATCAAAATCGCTCTTTGCACAAGTGATACTGGCACAGCTGCATTTATCCTTAATAATTCTGAGTAAGTGATGTGAGGCTCTTAACATGTTGTAGTTCTTGTGCTGATGTTTGCGTAGGTAATTCCAGAATTTTGATACAGTCTTAATGAAAGAGCATCCAAGTCAGATGCATAACATGAGATAGTGATATCATCTTGGAAATAAAGTTGGTCATGGGACTGGAAAATAATGGGCTGGATCTGACCAGAGTCACAGCCCTTAAGACACTGAACTAAGCTGGGCCAGATTTGGTGGGCCTTTGTCACTATCATTCCACAACTTGCAGATAGTGCAAGGTACAGTGGCAACTTGGCTTCAGGTATGGAACCCACCCTGGAATACCCTGCCATCTCCTGGCAGAACACACAACATGCAGCAGAGCTTTAGATTCTTTCACTGCTGTGAGGCTTTAACTTTTTAAATGTCTAACATGTACATGTAAACAGTTTAAGGTGATGTTAATGATATTTAAATTGAAAGTTTATTAAAACACTTAGTCATTATCATCATTAAACTAAAGATAATTAAAAATAATACCTTGCTCTTCCTTTTTTGCAGACTGAGTTCCCATTCAAATGAATGGGAGACCTGATCTTCAGGTGCAATGTGTGGTAGGAGTCTTGTGGCACTGGTCATGTAAAGTCTTTTTGGAACTGCCAGTCACAGCCTGGAAGATATTGGCCCAATGTCAAACCATTTCCCTCCACAGATGCTGCCTGACCTGCCAAGTTCCTCCAGCATTTTTTTCTCCAGATTCCAGCATCTGCAGTCTCTTCTCTCCAGTCAAATATGCTAAATTGTTTAATTCTTTCACCAGGGAGTGATAATTCTATTAGGAATATTCTGCAGACCCCCCCCATAGCAGCAGAGACACTGAGGAGTAGATCGGGAGAAGTGCGAAAATAACCATGGGTGACTTTCAACTTCCCTAATATTGATTGACAGCTCCTTAGTGTAAAGGGGATAGATGGGGCAGAGTTTGTTAGGTGTGTCTAGGAAGGATTCCTGACACAGTAAGTGGACAGGCCAACTAGAGGAGAGGCCATACTGGACCTGGTACTAGGCAATGAGCCTGTTCAGGTTTCAGATCTCTCAGTGGGAGAGCATTTTGGAGACAGTGACCATAACTCCTCGACCTTTACAATAGCCTTGGAGAGGGATAGGAGCAGATGATATGGGAAAGTATTTAATTGGGGGAGGGGGAATTATGATGCTATTAGGCAGAAACTTGGGAGCATAAATTGGGAACAGATGAAATTGGGGAAGTGCTCAGTGGAAATGCAGAGGTTGTTTAGGGAGTACTTGCATGGAGTTCTGGATAGGTTTGTCCCATTGAGGCAGGGTAAAGATGGTGGAGTGAAGGAACCATGGTTGACGAGATGTAGAACATCTTGTCAAGAGGAAGAAAGAAGCTTACCTAAGGTTTAGAAAGCAAGGATCAGACAGGGCTCTGGACACTTACAAGGTAGCTAGAAGGAAGCTTAAGAATGGATTTAAGAGAGCTAGAAGGGGGCATGAGAAGGCCTTGGCAAGCAGGATTAAGGAAAACTCCAAGGTGTTCTACATGTATGTGAAGAATAGGAGGATGACCAGGCAGGTCATGTCTCATGAGCCTGATTGAATTCTTTAATGATGTGACAAAGCATAATGAAGGTAGAGCAGTGGATGTGGTGTACATGGATTTTAGTATGGCATTTGATTAGGTTCCTCATAGAAGGCTCATTTCAGAAAGTCAGGAGGCATGGGATCCAGGGAAACTTGGCTGTGTGGATTCAGAATTGGCTCGTCCATAGAAAACAGAGGGTGGTTGTAGATGGAGCGTATTCTGACTGGAGGGTGACCAGTGGTGTTCCACAGGGATTTGTTCTGGGACCCCTGCTCTTTGTGATTTTTATAAATGTCGGATGAGGATGTGGAAGGGTGGGTTAGTACATTTGCAGATGACAAAGGTTGGTAGTGTTGTGGATAGTGTGGAAGGTTGCTGTAGTTTACAATAGGACATTGGTGTGTTGGCCTTCATTAGTTGGGGTATTGAGTTCAAGAGCCGTGAGGTAATGTTGCAGCTCTATAAAACTCTGGTTAGACCATGCTTGGAGTATTCAATTCTGGTTGCCTCATTATAGGAAGGATGTGGAAGCTTTAGAGAGGGTGCAGAGGAGATTAACCAGGATGCTGCCTGGATTGGAGAGCATGTCTTATAAGGATAGGTTGAGTGAGCTAGGGCTTTTCTCTTTGGAGAGGAGGATGAGAGGTGACTTGATAGAGGTGTACAAGATAATAAGAGGCATGGATCGAGTGGACAGTCAGAGACTTTTTCCTGGGTCGAAAATAGCTCTCACATGGGTGCATAATTTCAAGGTGATCGGAGGAAGGTATAAGGGGGATGTCAGAGGTAAGTTTCTTTTTACACACGGTGGGTGCATGGAATGCACTGCTGGCAGAGGTGGTGTAGGCAAATACATTAGGAACATTTAAGAGACTCTTAGCCACATGAATGATAGAAAAATGGAGGGCTATGTGGGAGGGAAGGGTTAGATTGCTCTTGGAGCAGGATCAAATGTTGGCACAACATGGTGGGCTGAAGGGCCTGAACTGCTGTAATGTTCTATGTGGATGCACTTTCTCAAAAACATTTCAAACGTTTAAAATATTATTGTGAACATTTAGAATTTGAAGTAAGCAATAACAGCAAGTTGTTTTTATACAAAGTCTTTACCATAGCAAAACAACCCAAGTTGCTACACAGGAATGCTATGAAATGAGGTTTGACACTGAAGAATTTATTGTGGCATATGACAAAATTGGTCAAAGAAAGGTCTTCAGGGTGGTAAATGAGGGAAGATTGGAAAAACTTAGAGGGTTTTCCAGAGCTTACTGTCTTGACAACTGAACTGCCTGTGGAGCATTTAAGCTTCAGATCCTGGGCGCCTCTACCTCCCTCTGCAACTGGATCCTAGACTTCCTTATCGGGAGACCACTGTCAGTGCAGATTGGTAGTAACATCTCTTCGCTGACAATCAACAGGTGCACCTCAAGGATGCGTGCTTAGCCCACTGCTTTCCTGTCTCTACACTCATAACTGCGTGGCTAGGCACAGCTCCGACACCATCTATAAATTCGCTGATGACACCACTGTTGTTGGCAGAATCTCAGATGGTGATGAGGAGGCTTACAGAAGTGAGATAGATCGGCTGGTTGAGTAGTGTTGCTGCAACAACAACGTCGCTCTCAATGTCAGCAAGCCCAAGGAACTGATTGTGGACTTCAGGAAGGGGAAATCGGGAGAACACGTACCAGTCTTTATTGAGGGGTCAGCAGTGGAAAGGGTGAGCAGCTTCAAGTTCCTGGATGTCAACAGCTCAGAGGATCTATCCTGGGGCCAACACATTGATGCAATCACAAAGAAGGCACGCCAGCGGCTCTACTTCATTAGGAGGTTGAAGAGATTTGGTACGTTACCAAAGACCCTTACAAATTTCTGCAGATGTATGGCAGAGAGCATCCTGACTGGTTCCATCACCGCCTGGTGTGGAGGCTGCAATGTGCAGGATCAAAAGAGGCTGCCGAGGGTTGTAGACTCAGCCAGCTCCATCACGGGCACAACCCTCCCCACCATCGGACATCTTCAAGAGGTGGCGCCTCAAGAAGGTGGCATCCATCATTAACGACCCTCACCACCCGGGACATGCTCTTTTCACGTTACTACCATTGGGGAGGAGGTACAGGAGCCTGAAGACCCACACTCAATGATTCAGGAACAGCTTTTTCCCCTCCGCCATCAGGTTTCTGAATGGTTCATGAACACCACCTCATTATTCCTCTTTTGCTCTCTTTATTTTTGTAACTTACAGTAATTTTTGTCTGTCTTGCACTGTACTGCTGCCACAAAACAACAAGTTTTACGACATATGTCAGTGATAATAAACCTGATTCTGAAACGTGGGTATGATCAAAATAGCAGAATTGGTGATTTCAGAGTTTGGGCCTGAAGAATATTAGGAGGGGTAACCGAAAGATTTGAAAGCAAGAATAAGAATTTTAAAACCAACTATTGCTTAACTGGGGTTAATATTGGATTGTGTGAATAGCCTTGATTGTAGAGGCCTTTAGTACTCTGTGAGTTAGTGACAGTCAGCTTCTGTGAATGTTAAATTTATGCAGAGTAGAACAAGAAGACGATCAAGTTAAAATTAACGAAGCTACAGATGGTGTCAGCAGCAGATGACCTGAGGTAGGGGCAGAGTATCTCATTATGTCCCCAGAAAAATTGGTGAAAGCCAATTTTATTCTGCATCTCAAATTTTTGGGCAGTGACTTCTGATTTTTGTAAGAGTGATTTTCTGTAACCTGAAGGGCCATTATGCATGGGTTACCTGAAGTCAGCATCTAAAACTAAAAGTCCTATTTGAGAATTCATAAGTTATTGCAGAACACAACTCCATTGTCCTGGGATTAGCATCCATGTGATAAAATAGACTGCCCACGGTCCAATTTACTAATGGTCGAAATGCCAACAGAACAATGGAGTGTTTATAAATACTGGTTCTATGTCATGATGATTTATGTTCTCAAATGGCCAGAGCTCCACAAATTATGTTCCCAAATGGTCAGGAGAACCCAGCCTTGGAATAACACGAGCTAAAGGATAATATTAAATGAAAAAGGCAAAAACTCTTGCCTATCAGAAGGATATCAAAAAGTGACAAAACCAAATGGTAAAAATCTACAAAAAGCATGGAAAGAAACATTAAACATTAGAAGATAATTTTAATAAGTTGTAATTATAATAAAAGGTGGTTGGGAGGCGTGTAGGTTTTTGAAAAAAAAATGGATATCTGTAATACTATAAATGGAAAACTGTGG
The DNA here is from genome assembly GCF_009764475.1 of Pristis pectinata. Taxonomy (NCBI): domain Eukaryota; kingdom Metazoa; phylum Chordata; class Chondrichthyes; order Rhinopristiformes; family Pristidae; genus Pristis; species Pristis pectinata. The sequence continues at coordinate 96,692,873 of NC_067413.1, forward strand.
ACAAGTTGAATGATTAATTTGCATTAGTAGTAAGTAGCCAGGCACAGGGCATCCTCCAGGCATTACAAGTAAACTATATTGAATCAGGCACAGGACTTTGGAAAAAATTGCACTAGAGTGAAAAATCTCCAGGATCAGAAAATTTCAACACAGGACTGAATATTTTGATATATTAACAATAATATTCCAAAGTTTTTGATTTTAAAAAATTATTCTAGTGGACTGGAAAACTGCAAAAGCCTATCCAATCTCGCCTTGTAACTCAAGTCCTCCAGTGTCTGCAATATCTGCATGAATCTTTTCTGCACCCTCTAGGTTAATCATATCCTCCTTGTAGTCTGGTGACTAGAACTACACACAATGTTCCAAGTGCAGTCTCACCGACATCTGTAACACAACATCCGAACTTGTGTACTCAATGCCCCAACTGATGAAGGCAAGCATTCCATATGCTTCCTTCTACAACCTGTCTACCTGTGTCACCACTTTCAGGGAACTATGTACGTATCCCTAGGTCTGTCCCACAGCACTCCCTGGGCCATGACTGTGCATGTCCTGCCCTGGTTTAATTTCTCAAAATACATCACTTCACACTTTAGTTAAATTCCATCTGCCATTCCTTTGTCCACTTTCCTAGTTGATCTAGATCCTGTTGTAATCTTGGAGAACCTTCTTCACTGTCCACTACACCACCATGGCAGTATGTACTGGTACCTGAACACCTGATGATTCTAAAGTCTGGAAACCAGCCTGTACTGAACAAGTAGGCTGTAACAATAGTCCACTGATCCTGGCTCAGCTTGCTATTAATTCTAAGTGGGGAACCCAACTGTGGAGAAGGGTCAAAGAGAGAAAAGGTATTGACTTCTTGTGGCTGTAAGGGAGATCGACCAAATTTTGGACAAAGGATGATGTTCACATGATTTGGGGCATATCTGAATTGTTGATATGCATTCACTTGTCTACTCCTTTTGCCCTTTTCACATATCTAAAAATGATTAAGATTGATTGGTGTTCCAGTTATTTCATTCTCAAACTATTTCCCACTTGTTTGAGTAAAATTTAATGGCATTGCTCTTTAGACAATATGGTGTGAATGGGTGATGTCCATCACCATTTTAAAAAAAAGTTATTGATTTTCTAGCATGGAAACTAATATAACATTTGAAGATATCAAAACTGGATTAATTCTGGTCTTAGTAAAATTTTGCATTTAATTGATCTTTGAGGCTTCTTTGTGCGATTCTTAATTATCATCAGCTCTTTATAAGATGTTTGGCTATAGATGACCAGACTGGTTTCTTTTTATAACATTTGTGATTTTAAAATTGCTCAACTGTGAATCAAATATTTTCCAAATTAATGTAAAATAGCTCCAATCTTCTACCACTGTTCTCCATAGTAACAAAATGTCCATGCAGAGACTCTCTCAATTTTGTGATTTTTACCTGAATTGTACCCTTGAGTGTAGCTTAACCAGGCTCCAATACAGTTTAACCAAACTGCTCTACTTTTGAATTAAACTGCCTTAAACCAAGTTCCATTGTTTTGTTACCATTTTAATTGTTTTACTGATGTGATGCTGCTTTTACTAATTTGTTCACTTTGTATCCCTCTGTTCATTTGCTATTCTGCGCTGTTCATTTACTTGTTTCCCAAGAAGTAGGTGCTCCTACATTGATCATCACTTGGCATTTACCTCATGGTGTGCAAGTGATATCATGTAAGAATGTCTAAGTGGTGCAGTTTGTTAACCCCTTATGGCATATGATGATTAAAATAGACGGGTATACTAAAATTTAAATCAATGATTTTTATCAGTGTATTTAAATGTAGTTCATTGTGTACTTTGATATTTTAAGGAACTTGGATCTATCATGACAGAAACTGAAAGCTATGTGAAGAGGGGAAAAAAAACTATTTTAAAACTTTCCCCAGCTGCAATCGCTACCTGAAACTTGTTGCTTGTTTTTCCTTTCTCTTTTATTCACCTATTTTTTTTCTCAATTTTATTAGGTCCAAAAGGCTTCATTTTGAGAACCTCAGTCTTCAAAGATTTAACAGAAGTGGCTTTTAATAAACTTGAACTGCCCTTGTGCAGCTCTTACTGTTAAGGAGCAGAAATGAGTTACCTCACATGCTCCAACCACACAGCTGGGGAATAATTTATGGTGCCTGGGATAAAGTAGGAGGAATACTTAACATTTTAACATTTTCGTGAGATTTCAAATTTATTTAAGAGCAAAATATGAATTGGAATGGAGTCATGCAGATTGCTCAGAAGATATATTGCAAATTTTTTAAAGTACAGTTAATCAATGACTTGGGATTCTTGTTTTGTCTTTAATTTCCAATAGAACTAAGTACCTGGAGCACTGGTATGCATTTTTCAAATTGGTATGGACAGTTATAGTAATGTGATCAAGTTAATTGACTAGTATCCAGAGGACTGGGCTATTAATTCAGAGACAAGTTTGAACCCCACCATGAATTCTGGGGAACGTAAAAGCTAGTATCAGTAAAGTTAACCATTAAACTACCATGTTATTGTTTAAAATATCTAATTGATTCACTGCCGTCTTCCTCACCTGATTTGATTGGACTGGTGCTGGAAATCTAAATGAGAAACAGAAAATGCTGGGAAATCTCTAAGTCGGGCAGCAATGGTGGAAAGGGAAACCGAATTAACATTTCTGATTGAAGACCCTTTGTCGAAGTTAGGACAGATACAAAACAGCTTAGTTTTGAATGGTAGAGATAGTGGGAGAGAGGTGCATGGGACAAAGGGAATATCTCTGGGGGGTGGAGGTGGGGTGGGGTGTCAGGGTTGCCTTAGGGACAAGCTGTAAACAAGAACATCTGTTTGGTTTAATGGGGCAGTTAGAAAATAACAAAGGAACAAAGCTATGAAATGAGAGCAGTTAAAGAGTGAGAATAGAAAGGAAGATAAATTTATAAATAGTGGAGCTATAGGACACGTCTGGCAGCTCAGGCTGTGGTAATGGAAAACTGAGCCAGTATCACAAATGGGCTGGCTAATTCTGATACAGAAAAGGCTAGTTTCCTGAAGTTGTAGAATTCAATATTGAGTCTGAAAAAGTGCAGCATGCCCAGACAGCAGATGAGTTGTGGTTCCTCAAACTTCCCTGGATGGTGGTAAAGGAAGAGATAAAAGGACAAATCTTACAGTATATGGGAAAGTGCTGTAAGAAGGGGAGTGGCTGGTCAAGACAGAAAAGCAGACAAGGGAGTTGTAAAGGGATTCCACCAGTCAAATCTTTCCCTCTCCTCTGAATACCCTGGTCCACTCTTCCATCCCCAGCAACCACTCTCCTTATGTCACTTTCCCATGTAACCACAAGAGATGCAACACCTCTTTTCATCTCTTCTCCTTCCACACCTAAGGACCTAAATCATCCTTTCAAGTGAAGCAGTGATTCACTTGCATTTCTTCCAACCTAGTGTATTCCACTCAGTTTCTCAGTTGGAGAAACCAAAGGTAGGTTAGGGGATGGTTTTGTAGAGTACCTGTGGTCAGTCCATAGGGATGACCCTGAGCTTTTAGCCTGCCTCTAATTCTCCATTCCACTCTGTCGTATGTCTGTGGCCTATTGCACTATTATAATGCTGTCCGATGTAGGTTTAAGGAACAGTGCTACATCTGGTCACATTGCAGCATTTCAGACTGATCAAATGCTAATACTGTCTGTCTGAAAGAATTGCCTATTTTGTCCCATTCCTTCCTCCTAATACCCTTCTAAAGTTTTAAAGTATTTATCCAATTTTCTTTTGAAAGTTGCCTCCAAATCTTCTTCCAGGTAGTGCATGCCAAATCACTTTTCAAAAAAAAAACCTTTTTATCTCCCTTCTGGTTGTTTTTGCTGGTTATGTTAAACTCTAATAAATTGATGCAATGCATTGTTCAGTTGACTAGTACATTGGTTTAGGACAATGAAATGATAGTTTACTTCCAATGTACAAAATTTGTTTTCTGCTAAAAGTTGAATGGGCTGGTTTGTGTCACACGTCTGTGAACAGAAACAAGCAGTCTGCATTTAATAGAAGTATATCACCTGTCGTAGCTTCTAACAGGAAGCTACAGTTGCTCAATTTGTGCGTATTGAATATGAACATATGAGTTACAACTGAGCCCACAAGTAAACTGAGGGCTGTTTTATTTTTATTTCAAGTGAATTCAGTTGTATCAATTTAATTAACTTAATCTGTTTTTCTCAGAACTAACAATTAGGCCTGGAGTTCTTTTGAGGTCTGAGTAACATTAGACAGCAAAGCTATGCTAATGAAGTTGGTGGCTCCTGTGTGCTGCTTAGGGTATGTGGGCAGGACATCTTTTATGCTGCAAGATGATTTCCCAGCCTACACACAGTGCCTTGTTTTTCTACCTTCTGTTGAATCTGAGAACTGAGAATTACATATTATGGTTCTCAGAAGATTGGAGAAACCAGCTAAAAGATTTTGTTTACATGAGGCTGTAGATTCCATCCAAAAATGCTGCTTTATCATGCATGTTGAATCTAAGCACAAAAGTTTCTATGGTGGGAAATACTTGCATTGATACAGCATGAATGGATTTAATTGCCTTTAAATTTGATGTTTCTTTCATAAAATGGCTGAATTTAGTTTGTGGTCATGATTTTAAACTAAGTATGGAAATAGTTCATTTTCACATGCAGAAACAACCTGTTTATTGTTTCATACTACCAGTTTTCAAATGATTGCGTGGATTTTGTCTTCATTACATTACCTGAATGGCCATTCCATCTTCATTATTACTGTTATTTGGCATAATACTTCAGGATCAGTTCTGACTTTAATATAATGGGCTTCATTATACCTAATTAATATGATGGCCTTTGCTGTACTCAGTTATGTTCTAACAAAAAGTAACCTGTTCTCTGCATTCAGTAGAAGGTATAAGAACACAAAATAGAACCAGAAGAAGGCTGTATGGCCTCTCAAACCTACTGTGCCTTTCAAAAGTTAATGATCTTGTACCATACCAACTTTCACACCCACCTAATCCCACAGCACTGATCCCCTTGCCTGAATATCTGAATTTGTCCTTGAATATACTCAAAGACTGAGCAGCTACAGTCACTGAAGTGTTGTTGAGCATGTCTTAAACCTTGTTTACTTCCAGCATCTGCAGTCCTCTGCTTTTTATTACAGTTTTAAGAGTCAGCACACTGGGTCCATGCTGACTATCAACGACCCATTTATATTAATCCTACATTAATTCCATCTTCACACATTCTCACCAACTTCACCCAGGTTCTGCCACTCATCTACACACGAGGGGTAATTTTCAATTAACCTACTAACCTGCATGCCTTCAGAATGTGGGAGGAAACGTGTGGTCACAAGGAGAATGTGCAAGCTCAACTAGGCACCTGAAGTCAGGGTTGAACCTGCATCTTTGGCGCTGAGAGGCTGTGACTCTACTGGTTGTGTCGCTCTGCTGTCCTTGGTCACTTTTTAACGTGCTCTCTTCCTAGTTACCTCTCCAATGCTGAAAACTCCAACTTTATTGAGACTTTCCCCATTATTGCCTCTTGCCTCGTGGTTTGAGTATATGAGATTTTCTAATGTTTTATCAAATCGATAATGGTGCAATACTGATTTTAGCCTTTAGTTCAGAATGTCCCCACTGTTTCAAGTTTGTTTTTAATTCACGTTTTAGGTGGAAATTGATCTATTAAATTTCACACTTGGCGAAACTCCAACATTGACGAGATGGCAGCAAACAAGACCAAAGGCCAAAATTCCTTGGCACTCCACAAAGTTATTATGGTTGGCAGTGGTGGTGTGGGAAAATCTGCCCTAACACTGCAATTCATGTATGATGAGGTAAGAATATCTCTATTATGCACAGTTTTCTCTAACAAGTTATTTTAATTTCTTAAATCTTCAAAACCTTATTGAAGATGCATCTCTTTTGGGGACCAATGACCTGCAATAAAAATACAAAATCTTTTCATTAATAAAACCAGGCAACGTTTAAAATAGCTCAGCCTTCGGAATAAAACGTGCTTTCTTTTACACAGGCTTAAATATTCTTATTCAGTAATTCTATTCCAGATTATTAGAATTCATGCATTAATCTGATTTTTTGAGACTAGAAGGAACTGCAATGAAGATGTGTGTTTGCATATTTAATATGTAAGAACAATTACACCAAGACAATTAAATGACCAGACATGCATTCCAGTTTATTAGATGCTATTCTCCATCCCATGTATTTTCCTCCTTAGGGATTGGGGGGGGGGGGGGGGCTGTTGGATTTATTGGCCATTTATAGTTGCCCTGAGAAAGTTTTGTGTTCAGAAACCACAGTGGGTGAAAACTGTATTCAGTAATTGGTATTAGTTTATTATTGTCCCTTGTACTGAGGTACAGTGAAAAACTTGTCTTGCATACAGATCGTACAGATCAATTCATTACACAATGCAGTTACAGTGGGCTAGTACAGAGTGCATTGATGTAGTACAGGTAAAAACAATAACAGTACAGAGTAAAATGTCACAGCTACAGAGAAAGTGCAGTGCAATAAGATGCAAGGTCACAACAAAGTAGATTGAGGTCAGAGTCCATCTTATCATATAAGGGAACCGTTCACTAATCTTATCACAGTGGACTAATGCTCTTGTTCTTGATACTGAGTAGGGGTTAAGGTACTTGAGGGCAGCCAGGGGTTAGGTTGGAGTGGACTAGATTTTTTCCTAACATATTGTTAAACACATTGAATTATTGGAACAATTCAACAGCTTCATAGTCATTTTTAAATTCAGTTTGTTATTCGTGGGGCTGTAATCCCAGCTATTTGCTCACTTCCACATCCTAATCACTTTATTGTTACAGGACACTTTTGCAACAGGCCCAGGTATGATTTTTATTTTCTCCCCTAATACGAGTTTATGACTTCCCTCTGCTCCAGCCGAAGGCAACATCCATGCCTGTGGGCCCAAACGACTTGCTTTCCTTCCTCCTAGCATGCCACATGAACCTTGTACAAGTTTATCTATTCTAGACATTGCCATGTGGTTCCTATATTGCACCCGTCTCCTTTCCTCCCTCGTTTCTGTGAGTTGTGGTTTATCTGGTCAAGTGCCCAAACACTCGTGTTGCTACTCATAACTAGGTCCCAACTTTCTTTTTCCCTTCTATCATCTTTTTCCGTGCCACCTTTCTTTTAATTTGTCTACTGTATCATATTCTTGAGGTCCACAGTGACATTCTGGCTAAAATTTACAATTTTCAATGTTCAATCATAACACTGCACATCTCTGACATTATGCATGCCCAATTAGTCACACAGTCAACACCCTTCAACTCTGAAAGAGCACACTATATGTTGCACCCTCTTTGGTATTTATCCTCGCGCACTTTTACCCTGCAAATAACACAACATCCATAATGATGAATGTCTCCTTGAGGGGTACAGTAGAATTATGTTTAAGTTACCGAACTAGCAGTCAGTGTTGTGGAACATTGATCTAGAGCCACAAGTTCAAAGCCCAGCAAGGCATCTGGTGATTTTAAACTCAACTACTTAAATACACATTCATTTTTAATTGCTCATCTCAGTAGTTGTAACCACAAAACTATTGTCTAGTTATAAAAATCATATGATTGGCTAATAGGCATCAGGGAAGAAAATCTGCCATCCATACTGCTCTGAACAATGTGTGACTCTTGACTCAGCAGTTTGTTTTGATTCTTACCTTCAGCTTTAGTTCAGGGATGATAGAGATGGACAATAAATGTTGATATTGCCAGTGACAGCCACATCCTTGGAGAAAATAAATTCTAAAAAACCTCAGTGAGGGTTTGCTGTTTTCAAAGTATACTATAGTAATTTTGACAATTTCTTTAGGCATCAATATTCCTTTTCCATTCCCAGCTTTTACCATTACTCTGTGATAAAAGCCATCTTACTAACATATTTGCAATTGTCTCTCATCCCTCTCTCTATCTGCCAGAATGTTGCTGTCTGAAACTTTGACCAATCTCTTTGCGTTGAATATTCCTAGTGGTCTGCTGATCCTGTTCCTTGGTTACTACCTGCAATCGTCTCCTCGACCTTAAATGCACACAACTTGCCTGATTAACGATGCCAGATCTGCCTTGACATCCTTCCCCATCTACAGCCAAATCATCCTGTTTCTACAGGCTGTCCCCAGGTTAAGAACATCCGACTTATGAACACCCCTACATATGAACAAGCTCCCATATTATTAAATTCAAAAGTCTGACATGTGTACATATGTTTGTTCCTATGAATGGCAGGATTAGTTTCCTCTCCTAGTAATTGTTCTTACCAGTGTGTGCTTTTGATGCCATTCATTACAATACTGTGGAGGTATGGTTAGCATATTGAATGATTTTTGTGTATTTTCTGACTTGGGGACAAAATTGGATAAAAACAGAACCCATTTGTTGCCTGGGGACAGCCTTTATTAGAAATTGGTGGATAGTACAACCCTTTCTCTGCTATCAAATACCTTTTTGAGTTTCCTACCAAGTGCCTTCCATCCTATTGATTACAAATTTAGGTGATCTGTTCATTTGTTGCAGTACCCTACAATTCTTCTTTGCCGTGGATCATTAGCATTGTCTCAAAAGTACAGTACAGCCTGTAGTGGTTTTTTCCCCTTATTTTCATCTTAGCTCTGCTTGCAATACTTCTCAACAAGATCAAATCATGTTTTCTTAATGCTTTCTAGACTCTAAGCACTCGATTGACTCTCTGCCCAATGCTCATCAACATATTTGAGTGCAGACATTAGTCATTGGCTAGGTTGTGAGCAGCTTAAAAACAAGCCACTGATCTTTGGATAAAAGGTTTCTATTTGCTATTGATAAAAACAGAAAATGCTGGAAATACTCAGCAGGTCAGGCTGCATCTGTAGGAAGAGAAACGGCTAACATTTTGGGCCAAAGACCCTTTTGTCAGAACTGGGAACGTGACAAAAGAAGTTTGCTAAGCTGCAGGGGAGTTTGGATGTCTCTGATCAGGTAAAATTTGAAGTGACTGGGGGGTGAGCTGTAAACAAGGTCTGGCTGGGTTCCAGAGAGGCAAAAAAACAAACTGAGCCAGATCCACAGATGGATGACTGAATCAGACAGATCTAGTTACCTGAAGTTGCAGAGTTTAATAGTAAGTCTAGAAAGCTGCAGAATGCCCATACAGAAGCTGAGGTGCTGTTCCCTAAGCTTGAGATGAGCCTTCCTGTAACAGTACAGGAGACCATAGTTCAATAGATCAGGGTGGAAGTGGTATGGAGGATCAAAGTGGTCAGCAACAGAAAGCTCAGGGTTGCCCCTGCAGACTGAATGCAGGCTTCTCCAATGAAGAGAAGATCACTAGATTAGAAGTGCAAGTGAATTGCTGCTTCACCTGTAAAGACTGTTTAGGTCCTTGGATGGTGGGAAGGAGGTTGCAAGGCAAAGTGCTGTAAGAAGGGGGGGGGTGGCTGGTGGGAAGAAAAAAGTGGACCGGGCGGTTGTGAAGGGAATGATCCTTGTGAAATCCTGAAAGAGGAAGAGGGGAGAACATATCTGGTGGTGGAATTTCTTTGAAGGTTGTGGGAATTGCAGCGAATGATGTATTGAATGTGGGGGCTGGTGGAGTGGAAAGTGAGGACCAGAGGAACACTATCTTTGTTCTGTTCCAGAGGAGACAGGGTGAGAGCAGAGATGTGGGAAATGGGGATTAGGTGTGGTCAAGGAGACTGCAGATGCTGGAATCTGGAGGAACTCAGCAGGTCTGGCAGCATCAGTAGAGGCAAAGGGCTAGTTGATGTTTCAGGTCAAGACCCTGCATTCGGACTGGGAGTGTAGAGGGGAGATGACGTATAAAGATGTGAGAGTGAGGCAGGGGCTGGCAGGTGATAGGTGGACCCCAGTGAGGAGAGAGGTGACTGGTAGATGCAGCTGAGAGGGGTGGAGTTGGGAAAGCCCCCTTTTCCTTTCTCTCCTTGCCTGTCCCTACCAATCGCCCACCAAATGCGTTCAAAGGCGGTGAGAATCCACAGTTCAGGAAGAAAGACATTTCAGAAGCATCTGTACAGAAAGTCTCATCGTTGGAGCCAGTATGATAGAGGGGAGCTAGGAGAATGGAATAGAGACCTTGCAGGAGGCTGGATGGGATGAAGAAAAGTCGAGATAGCTGTGGGAATAAGTAGGCTTGCAATGGATGTTAGTAGAAAGCCGATCTTGTGCACCTTCCTTGCAGCTTAACAAGCTTTGTTTTTCTCCTTCCCAGTTTGACCTGAAATGTTAGCTCTGTTTCTCTTCCCATAGATGCAGCCTGATCTGAGTATATCTAGCTTTTTTGTTTTTATCTCAAACTTCCAGCATCTGCAGGTTTTTTTTTCATTTGCTTTTGGCAGATTAATTTTGTTTATTTTCAACCATTTTGCAGCTTATTCTAACAGGGTCCAAACACTTGTTGAATTAATCTTGGGAACTGTAAACCACTGTAAATATTGGGGAAACTGCTTGGTGAGAGGTAGGGGAGTAGGTGGAGGGATGTCATTACTAAGACAACTGCAAGATTGTCAAGACAGGGAACTAAATATACCAAGTTAAAAGATCTGCAGGAAAATTAGGGAACATTATTGAGGCAGTGACCAGAGTAATTAGGATGAAATCACTAAAATATTAGAGGGTTGTAACAAAAGGCTGTGGAAACTATATGCGTGGAATAAAAACTTGTTTAAGATTCTAGTAGTAGTCATGTATAATTCAACTGGTAGCAGCTGTAAAATGTAAATTCAGAAATTAAGTTTGGCAAAGGCAGTGGTTTCATTAGATGATTTAAGTTGATTATGAATATTAATCTCTGAAAGGGAGCGAATTATGTCCCAGAATTGACAAGCCAGTGGTTCATTTTTGACTTTGTTAACAGTCTAACAATGCATTTGTAATACCAGACCTTGTGTGATTCATTTGAAAGGGAGAAATGAGATTTTAGATTTTATGTATGGTTGACTTCTATAAGGTGAAACAAGAACCTGTCCACCATAAACTGGACAAATCTGATGAGTAAAACCACAGATCAGTTGGACATATCCAGATTGTGCCTCAAAGGGCAAGATCTCTGTTGGCTTAAAAAATCCATGGATGTCTAAAGAGCAATAAGAGCTCAAGGCCACTATAAATCCATTAAGCAGTGCAAAAAAAAACTGGCATGGGGATTACAACATGATAAATGTAAGGTCGTCCTCTTTGAACTGAATAAAGGTAGAAAGGTACTTGAAGTGGAACTCTGAAGTAGTGAAGATCCAATGAGTACATTGGTCATTAAAATGAAATACTGGTCTTTGTATCCAAACAAGTGGAACATAAGGAGTAGAAATTGTACTGCAGGTACGTAAAGCCATGATCTGTAGTGTGAGTAGTTCTAGGTACCTTGTGCTAGAAAGGATGTACTGGCCTTGGAGGATCTGTAATACAGTTTTCTAGAATGATATCTGGTCGCCCAAGAGTTGCCTTTTCTGGGATTTAGTTAAACGTTGATTTAATGGTGGGGAGGGGGGGAGGAGTGGTTCTTTGGTAGGTTATGCTGGTTTGGGATTCTAGGACTAGGGCAAACAGTAAACTAGAACTATGAATTTAGGAGTGAAGGTGAGAATTGCTTCCACATGGAAAAGATGAAAATTTGGAATTACCTTTTTAAATGGTAATTGTTGCTTTGTCATTTGTTAATTTTATATCAGTGTTTGACATGTTTTTGGTGAACTAAAATATTAAGGGGTAAGGCGTAAAAGACCTGGATTTGATCTCAAGTTAGCCATGATTTCATTGTAAGCAGAACAGGCTTGAGGATCCATATGCCTTCCCACTGTTCCACATAAATTGATTTTATAAATGGGGAAGATTGGGCTCCTTACTAACTTCTAACTCCACTTTAGTAAGCAGAATTTTCTCCTGAAATTTTGTGAAATGTTGAAATAATACTTTGTAAGCCTATCCGACAGTTGTTCCAAATAAAATGTACTCAGTGTAGTTTTAACACTTGTTTGTATAGTTTGAGCTGCAGGAAGCCAAGACTATCACAGAACAGTTTGTTTAGAAATTACTTTATCTTTCTTTTTTTAAAAAAAAGTTGAAATATCCTCCAGTCTATAGAAATGTGCATAATTTTATGAGATGAATTTAATTGATCACATACAAAGAGCCTATTCCAATGTTTAAATGTTGCTAATATGAGCAGGTGGACTTTTCCTGTTCCATATGCTGTAGTTTAAACTGGTTTCAATGCAAAACTGACTTCAGAAGCCACCCCATTTCTTCTGTCATGATTTCCATTGTTGCCCCATACATTCATGCTCAACCAAATCAAGAATAAAATTACATCGATCTCCATTATAAAATAGTCAACTGTAGTAGAAAATTCTATTTTTGAGTGATCCATTTTACTCTCAATGGTGGTTAATGCGACTGATAACTGATGGTTTAGAAATGCTTTACCCTGAATTGTTCGATTTTTTTAATTTGCCTGCATTCATGAGTTTGTGAACTCCCTGAATTTGAAAACCATGTTTTAAACATATTGGTGAAAATCAAACAAAAAAACTACAGATGCTGGAAATCTAAACCAAAAGCAAAATGCTAGAAATACTTAGCAGGTCAGGCCTAGTCCGTGGGAAGAGAAACAGTTAACATTTCAGGGTGAAGACCTGTTGTTGGAAGTTCATAAAGCTGCAGGGAACGTAAGGGTGGGGTGGGGGGTGTGTGTTTTATTGTGAAATTGGGGTGACCATAGAGATAATCTGTAAACAGGTCATCTGGTACAGGCTTTAACCTGAGACATTACCTGTTTTTCTTCCCATAGATGCGGCCTGACCTGCTGAGTATTTCCAGCATTATCTCTTTTTGTTTTAAACTTATCACTTGACTCTGTATGAGGATCTTCAGCAAACTTTTAAATCAGTTTTCTTGTGTGCTTTGTGTATTTTCCTTACAGGTTTCTTCTGTGAACTTCAGATTTTTTTTAAAACTGTGGATGCTTCTGTAATGCATCAAAGCACATGTTGGATTTTGAAATGGCAAAGACAGTTGAACTGTTGGCTTAAACTAAATTCTGAAATGCTTACTTGAAAACTGTTTTTGTTCCCGTTTCTCCCTAAACTTGCATTTGATTTCTAGCAAATTAGTGTATGAACCACAAAACTTGTATTGTATCACTGTTATAACATTTGTTTTAGTTCGTTGAAGATTATGAGCCTACGAAAGCAGACAGTTACCGGAAGAAAGTGGTGCTGGATGGTGAAGAAGTCCAGATAGACATCCTGGATACTGCAGGCCAAGAAGACTATGCTGCAATCAGGGATAATTATTTTCGCAGTGGGGAGGGCTTCCTCTGTGTCTTCTCCATCACTGAGCAAGAATCTTTTGCAGCTACTGCTGACTTCAGGTGCATTTTTAAAAAATCACTCAATATTTTCATAAATGCTATTTTGCTTGGTGTTTTTACTGTGTTTTATGAAGATGTTAATCTGACAAGGGAGTAACTTACAATATTCTTAAAGTTCAGGTGATCCTTAGACCTTTTTCCCCAACAAGTGCAATTTAATTTGAATTTCTGATTTTTAATCTATACAAGAATGAGAACACAGCAGTTTGATCCTTTGGAGATTAATATAGTCATTTATCCAACAAACCAGTGTTATATATTTTGTGATGGCACATTATTTTGTTTAATGATGATCTTAATACTTGAGGCATGTTGCTCTCGCCTTTTATATATTACCCAGCATTTAGGTTTTTGGACTAGAGTTCAATAAAGATCTTCAATTTTCTTCCCTTTGCCACCCAATCTCACACCACAACATCCTTAGAGGAAAGGAAGGAAAGTATGTAAACCAAAATGCAGTTCTTAGTATTGCTGGAGTAAGGACTGCTCTCATCTAAGTAATTGGTGCAAACGTATCTTTTTTCCATTTTGGAAATGTATCTCGTGTTCTAACCTTCATGGCCTGAAATTAATACATCTAGGGAAAAAAAGTGATTATTCTCAAAGATCCCATTTGCTAAAATCCTGCCCTACAGAGTAGTCAGTCAGATAGCATGGAAACAAGTCCTTTGGCCTAACTTGTCCATGTCAACAAAGATGTCTATCTGAGCTGGTTCCATCTGCCTGCATTTGGCCCATATCCCACCAAACCTTTTCTATCCATGTGCTGATGTAAATGTCTTTTAAATATTGTAATTGTACATGCCTCTACAGCTTTCTCTGGCAGCTTGTTCCATATACACACTATCCTTCCACCCCTCCCTCCCCACCTTAAATCTATGTCCTCCAGTTTTAGACTCCCCTACACTGGGGGAAAAGACTGACCATCTATCTTCCCTCCACCCTCATGATTTTATATACCTCTATAAAGTGACCCTTCAGCTTCCATGGAAAAAAGTCCCAGCATATCCAGCTCACTAGTCCTAGTGACATCCTTGTGACACTTTTCTGCACTGTTTCCAGCTTAGACATCTTTCCTATAGGTGGGTAACCAGAACTGTGCACAATACTCCAGATGTGGTCTCACCAACGACTTGTACCATTGCAACATGACATCCCAACTCCTATATTCAGTGCCTGACAGATGAAGGCATGCACGCCAAACACCACCTTCATCCTGTCTACCTGAATCACCATTTTCAGGGAACTGTATACCTATACTGTAAGGCCTCTCTGTTCTACAACTCTCCAGGGCCCTACCATTTACTGTGCAAGTCCTGCCCTGGCTTAACTTGCCAAAATGCAACCTCGATTTCACCTTGTGTATTCTGGATGTAAAATCAGTAATAGTTATCTAAAATGTTCTTTACAGTGGACATTTGCATGTAAGGTTTGATTGTGTCTTGACCTCGCACATTCTGTCACAAGTTACTTGGATGAGCCCACTAAATTGAGTGAAGAGTAGGAGAAAACATCCATTTGTGATTTGAAATGGTTTGTATTCATTGCCTTGTTCTAGAAGATATTCAGTTTCTCTCACGAACTTTAATTCTTTCTCCTGATGATGAATAGCCTTTTGAGCTTCATGGTAGTTCCAACTCCAGTAAATTGTAATACCAATGGTGCACTTTTTTTTTATTATTTGCTTTAGTTATTTGAAATTTGTTTCCAATGACACATTTTCCAAAGAAAAGCTATTCTTGACTAAAGTGGTCTACTTAAATGTGGCCACCAAAATATCCCCTCTATACGACACATGGCCAACTAAGTTTTCTCAAAGGACAAGGTTCTAACTCAAAAGTATTGAACTATGTATTAGAAGGAGTAGATGTATCACAGGGTGACTGAGCTGTTGCCAGTGTATTGTGACTACTTTGAACATTCTTCACTATCCCCTAGCTTGGGTCACACAAGTGGGTGCCTGGGATTCTGAAGCATGTGATGTTATTTACCTTTTGAAACATTGCTAATTTGCAATTCCTTTGTCTCTTTGAACCTCCAAGCTAAATTGAAATAGTTCACTGGCATCTCAAAGGTATTTTTGCAAACCGCACACAGATTATTAAGATTAGTACAATTTACAAGAATTTAGAATGAGAATAATCCTAGAAGAGTCGTGCTGCAGTCTCTCCAGGTCAGCATAAATCCACCTCAATTTCGGATGGATTCCATTCCTCTTTGGTAAGATGTTTTAAAGTATGTGAACGTGATAGGGGAGAGGATTTAGTCGATACTTGGTACAGCTTGTATCTACTACTGTCTAAATTATTTCAGATATTTAATTACTTTTAATGTTGTGCTTTGTGGCTCTTCCTAGTGTGCTATTGTGGGCCACAAGTTAAAACATAACTTTGACATATTGATATGGAAAAATTTCCATTGAATGCACAATTGCTAAACAAGCAGACATATGATAGGGCCGTTATTGCATTTTCACACGAATGATGTAGTCTGGTCCACTTTGCTACATAATAAATATGCTTCTGAGCATTAACATGAAGCAGATTTTGAAAGACTGAGTTTGGGATTTTCTTTCTCCAGGGAGCAGATTCTCAGGGTAAAGGAGGATGAGAATGTTCCCTTTCTGCTGGTTGGCAATAAATCAGATTTGGAAGACAAACGACAAGTGTCCGTGGATGAGGCAAAGAGCAGAGCTGAACAATGGAGTGTGAATTACGTAGAAACATCTGCAAAAACAAGAGCAAATGTTGATAAGGTGTGACCATCTCAATGAAATTTGTAGGCAAATTTTGTAGGAGCTGGAAATCTGAAATAAAAACAAATACTGGAGATGCACAGCAGGTCAGGCAGCATCTGCCATGGGAGAAGTGAAGCTGTTGTTTCAGGTTGATGACATTAAAATGTTAACTTCATTTCTCTTTCCATAAATGTTCTCTGATGTCAAGCATTTCCAGTATTTTTTCTATTTCAATGAAAATTGAGGTTGTTACTGATTGTGGTTTGTTCCTTTTGTATATGTAATTACAAATATTTTCAATTACTTTCTTAACTGAAATTTTCTGTATAGATTTAGTATTTTCTGACTGGCATTCATATGCAAGTAAAAGATGGTATCACTGGCGTGTGATGAAAGTAAGATCTAAAGTGTGATGCCATCTTATGCCCAAAACAAAAGGGTGAAGGATGGGAAAAATAGTAGGGTACAACAAAAAACATTGTTCTATGTTGACCAATTAAAGTCCCTTGCTTTGGATTTGAAGACCCATTATTGTAGTTCTGTACTTTTTTTTGGCTGAAGAAAAATCCTAATGTTGAATGGTACTTAATAGGATGTGTTTTTTTTTTGTTATTGGGACACGGTAGTTGCTGCTGGGAGAAGTCCAGATCAGAAATACTGCTGGGGAAACTTACAAAATAGTAAGATTAAAGGAGCTCGGTTACACTACATTTATGGAATGTTTAATGCTTTAATTATTTAATATCTTTGGCACACTGATTTTGCCACCTGATTGAATATGGGTACTATCTGTCTTGCTGTTCTTTTCTGGATCTATTTCTTCTTTCTCCCCATCCCTCCACAAGAAAGCTCTGTAAATTTGTATACCTAATTATTTCCTTTCTTTGACTCGAGGTCAAAACTGATTTGCAGTTGATTTGGCTTCTGCCCTCTTCCTTTCCGGTCCTGATGAAGGGTTTTGGCCCTAAATGTCAACCGTTCATTTCCCGCAATAGATGCTGCCTGACCTGCTGAATTCCTCCGGCATTGTGTTTGCTCCAGGTTCCCAATAGCTGCAGTCTCTTATGTTTCCTTTTTGTTTCTATTGTACTATTCATTACTAAGTTTGGAGAAGGTTTGCACACTGGCAAAGCATCAGTGGTGCTGGCACACAGCTCCAGCAGCCTGGATTCAGTATAAGATAGGGTGCTGTCAGTGTATGATTTACATGTTTTCCCTCTCCCTATGTGGGTTTCCTCGAAATGAGCTGGATTCCTTTCACAAACCAAAGAGATGCTGGTTAGTAGATTGCTAGGTTACTATAAATTTCCCCTGGTCTCAGAGACTATTGTTGGGGAGTTGATATGAAGGAGATTAGGTTGCAGAGACGTAATTGGAAGAATGACGAGATTTCTGAGAGCCAGCAAAGTCTCAAATGGCTGCCTCTTAACTGCACACAATTCTTGCACCTTGAATTTAGAAAGATGTCCCAAGATGTTTCATAAGTCACGTTTTCTTCCCTAACCTTCATTCAGTTCCTCTCCCAATTCCCCTTTAGAACTCAGCATGCGTAACCTAAGGGATTTTGTATGTGATTATTCTGACAGTGCTCACTTTGATATCCAAATATTTGCGTTGTCTTTTAGCAAGGAAAAAGTAGCATAAAAAAAGTTTGTTAAAAATCTTATGGATTATTGAATTGAAATGATTTCTTCTAGAGTAGCATATGAAACTGTCACAAATACTTCCCAATGTTTTATAATGTTTTCATCCTTCTGAGAGTCAGGCCCTTAATGTTTTAGTCTGCTGTGTTAACTCCTCTGTGCTATGTCCTCTAATTCTAAATTATTTCTTTCCTTGAAGGTTTTCTTTGACTTGATGAGGGAAATAAGAGCAAGAAAAATGGAAGATAGTAAGGAGAAGAATGGAAAGAAGAAAAGGAAAAGCATAGCTAAAAGAATCCGGGAAAGATGCTGCATTTTATAAACTTGGTAGACTTAAACTATTTTAGAAGTCCAAGCATACTAAGTATCTCATTTCATTTGCTGTTCCTTCAGAGTGATTGAAGGTACACTAATGTCTTACATATTCAGATTTCAGAAAGCATAAATTGGAGCCCACTTTACAACAAACGATTAAGAGGTTTAATGTCAATCCAAAGTGCTTTTGTGCTGTGTCACTTGGTATCTGGGCTTGGGGTTATATCCTTTTATTACAAGTACTGTTGGAAGATTTTCTTGGGAAGGTTAATCAGTTCAGTCATTTAAATTACAAAATGAAGAGGTAACTTATTTTTCTTGCAAGGCAATGCATTTTGTTAAATCGTCCAAACTGTTTTTTTTGCAGATCCTGTGTAATATTTCTTTTATTTCCTTAGTACAACTAATTTAGGTGCTGATATCTGGGAGAGGAATATTTGGTATTAAGTGAAACTTGCTCTTACCAAATTTTTTTTAAAAAATACTGCCTCCCTGCAAATTCAGTTATTAAAGCAGGTTTTTCACCTTTGAATTTTTTTAAATCAAATACACTTGCTGTTTACATTTATATCAAGAGTGATCTTAAATTGTTGTGAGCTGAGACAAAACTTGGTGCATAGTAGTTTGGAAGCTTCACTAGGGATTAAGCAGGGGAAACTGTGAAACAGTAAAGTGATTCTCAAAGAAGATTTAGTTGGGTTATTGGCAGCTTACCTTTGGACATTTTGCGTTGTTTTGACCTTTATGAATGTGCTGGTAACCATTAAGGCTATTAATCTGGAGCTGTGTGTTTCTGATGATGCAGGTTAGACACCAAAATTATGCTACTTTTAGAGTGCACATGTTTTTTTAAAATCTTTTTGTCACTTGTCACATTGAAGTTAATAGGAAACATTTGCACATACATGTTTTACCTTTGTTTTCTTTCACAGTATTCTACACCAATTTCTTGTGAGATGTCAGTAGCTCATGGAAATTTTAAATCATTGGGCCTCAATAACAAAATAAATTACCCCTTTTTCAAGTCTTAATGACCTAATAAAAGTACAAGAGCACTTGCTATTGAATTCTACAACTTTGTTAGTGGGTCAGTTGAAGAAAAACAGGTATTCTCGTGTTTTTTAAGAAGTTTCACATGGCTAAGTATTGTGTTCCCGAAAGAGTCTACATTTTTTTGCTTTGAGCAAATTGGAGATCTGATTTCATTATTGTGCTTTGATGTCGAGATTGAAAATTGAGAACTGTTTTATAAATGCCTGAGCTTAAATTATGATCGGTTTTTAAACTGCAAATAATTTATTACATTTCCACCAGTGAATTGATTTGCTTTTCTTTGGGTTACCAATGGAGCTTGATCATACTAAATTTTAGTTTAGTGAGCAGCTTATTATATGGGCTCTCGAAGTTTTGTATTTGCTTTGATAACTCGTACAAGGTAGACTCTCAGCTATTTTAACTTAACCTGCCTATCCGGAAATCCACAGAACCAGACGAACAGCTGGTTTTTCAGTGCTACATGTGAAGACATTTAAGAGTATTATTTGATTGGGTGTGAAATCCTGTCTTTCATTATGTGCATTTCCTATTTGGCAGGTTGGGTTAAAGTGAATCTCCATATAAATTTGAGAAAACCTGGAGGTATGCTCTCGCACAGCATGGGAATGTTATGATGATTTTCAGTAAGCACGAGTTACTGGGTTTGCTCAAGTCTCAGGTCAACAAACTGGGACTCCTGTTTTGTGTTATCTAACTTGCTAGAATTGCATGTAAACGGATTTCACTATGTCATATCAAAGTAATCATAATGGAACTTTGAAGCAAAGTTTGTTTTTTCAAATGATTCACTAATGCACCATATATATAATCAAGCTGGGCTGTACTATAGCAAAGCAGTGTAAAACTTGTAAATAGAAACTTATCTGAATATGCCTTAAATTAAAATTTTTTACAGGTTACATCCATCAGGAATGTGGCAAATGAATTATGCAGGTAAAAACTGCTTTAGAAAAGCTTATCAACCCTGTAAAATAGTGCCATACTTTTGGGTCTGCTGGCCTAGAACACAATACCATCTTCAGAATTATGCATTTTAGTTCAAAGAGTAGTTACATGTTTCTTGTGAAAATATATTTTGTCCGTATTACAGTCCTTAGTCTTGCAGAGAAGTTGATGGAGAAAGTAGAATGATGTTTGGTTGGGAAGCTCATCCCACATCCATTCCAATTTGTTCACTTTCTATTGGCAGAGGTTAAGACAAAATTTAACAAAACTGCAGATGAATTATTTAAAGTTCAACTAGGAACGTGAGGACATTGTCACTAAATCTGGAGTGCTGAGAATCTAGAATGTATCATCAATTAAATATCATTTTGTGTTTTAGATGTACCGTTTGCCTTTGTCACATGTATATTCAACTTGTGTTTTTCAATCTTGGGTTTATTTGCACTGTATAGAATTGAGGGAGTTGTTGGAAAATATATAAACCTTGTTTAGACATTAGTTTGGACCCTTTTTTCTACTTTTTGTGTGCATTGCATAGCTGTGAAATTTGTATGGCAGTGTGAATTTTAAAGTGTAAGTGAATCTAACCACTAACATGAGGCTCACAGTAAATGTGAAGCTTGGGTATTATGGTGTTATGAAGCTGAAAAAACACAATTAAGTGTTAAAGGCTGATGCCCTTGCCCTAAGAAAATTTTAATTGTATGTTAAACCACCAGAAATAAAATGTTTTTACAGCATCTTGTATTTATTTTGCAGTAGTACTTCTTTGCTTCCTAATAACAAAATACCTTAATGATTAAACTTAACTTTGTATAGTCTTCTGTTTCAAAAAAACTGAATCTGCCAAGAAAGGTAACTTTAATCAGAATTCCATTCTCTTGCCTGAAATCAAGTTATAACCATGAGAGGATTGAAGGTGGTCTACCTTCAGGACATTGAATCAGAAGCAAGTACTGAAATGCGATGAACAGCATGAACCAGATGGCTTTGTAATAATTGGAGGAAATCTGTGTTCAGTTTCAGCTACCAGATGGAATGATTTGAGGAAAACAAGAGGATACCTTTGCATTCAGCTTTAGTGACAATTAAAAATACTTACTCCCAGAACCTACCAGAAGCTTTGGAGGCTTCTCAAGGTCAATGAAAAATAGAGCAAGTCCAAGTGACAGCAAAACCTCAGTAGAAAGAAATGTGCAGAAATCTATAAGGAAGTCATGGATGCATCCAAAGTACTGACAATTTTTATGAATAGCTTGTTTCACCTTTTTAAAAACTATTATAAGCACAACAGGGAAATAATTGGCTGTGTAAGAGGGAATATATCTGAAAATTAAAGTGGGGTGGGAATGGACTAAAATTAAGAAAATATAGAATGGTGAAAAGTCTTGAACTATAAATTGTACTAATAAAAGAATTCATTTCAAGGTTGAGAGCACAGTGGTACTCAGCAATGAATGGAATAAAATGAAGTTGTTAAAACAAAGTATAGCTGTAATTGTCCTGGATTAACAACTTCATAGTTGAAGAGCAATAGAGGTCAGAAATTTCATTCATTTTAAAGATTTAACAGGTCTGTGTTTGGAAGTACAGATAACTAAACATGAATCCCAATAGGAATCTTAATACTCATTCATTTAATAGAATTGTGAAAACATCTTTCAGTTTTAATTGAGGTAGTATGGGGGAAATGCCTAAGCTGCTTCCATTATTCATGATTCAGAAAGCAGCAGGGTGATGGTGGCATATTAAACTTTGAAGAATTGAATTTGAATTCTGGTATGTAATCTAATGAATTACTTTATCCAAAAGCCCCACCCCAACCTGTGCCCAAGCTGAAAGCACTAATCATGCATGCTTAAAAGTGCAAATGCATTTGTTTAATGTCATGTCTTCAGTTTTTGAAGTGGTTTCAGAGTCTGAAGGTTGCAAGTGAGTTCTGGCGAGTCCCACATTATGGCTATTTGGGTAATGGAAATTTGCCCTTACAGAATTCACAAATCACTACCCAAAAATTTGAGATACTGAATAAGTCCACTCATTGAATTTTTGAAAGGGGGAAGAAAGTTAACTATTTCACCCCCCCCCCCACCAAGTCATTTTCTTGACACGTGCAAATGATGTGGCTTTGTGTTATGGAAAATCATGACAGACTGTTTTCTAGCAATGCAAGCCCTCCATAACATGTGGGTCACCTGTAATATTTCATTAAAAAATTGACAATCTAGACTGCATCCAGATGGTACTGAATAAGTGCTGCACTTGCAAATGGTGCCATTTTTGGGGTGAGAATTTAAATATGTCCATCTTGGGCAAGCATAAAATATCCCATTAGTGTTACTTTGGAAAATCAGGGCTATCGTGGCATTCTGACTGATAGTTATCCTTCACCCTAGATGAAATCTGTTCGTTATCCAACTGCTGTCGTGGGAACTTGCTGTGAGCAATTTGTTCTCTAAATTGCAGAATTTGGAATGCCACGAGGTTGTGAAAGGGCTTAGAATTGCATACCTTTAAGTTGAATGTTGCAAAACAGCATGTTGGAAATTTTTGAAATGCTAATTGTTTACTGCAAATGATTCAGCTGTGGAATAGATATTCTGGAATGTTTATTTTCAGTACAAAAGCATGTTTCACTTTAACCATTTCTGCACGCTGATTTTCTTTTTCTGGTAATGTGCTGTAAAGAGAATACTGTTGCTGATTCCAATCATTAATTCCAAAATCCTGAATACTTTGGGGGGGGGGGGTGGAGAACTGAAAACTGGTTATGTTTGCTGATACAGAAGCTGGAGAAAATTGTTTTCACAGGTCCACAGAAAGTTTTATACCAATAACTTTTAAAATGTTCAACATGGGCCAAGAAAAATCTACATCAATAAGTGTGTAATGAATGGAATAGAATTGTTCTGGAGCTAAGATTGTATCAGTTTTCATATTCAAATTATTAGGTAAACTTCTAATGACTTTAAAAAGTGGACCAAGGAGCAAAAGCAGGAGATTGTGAAGATTTGAGATGGGGAGTTTTGACTGGAATAATCAACTGTGTGTGGTATAGGAAGGTAAAGCATTGTTATTTAAAATAAAACCATCAGGAGATCCTGATTTTTATCTCTACTTAAAGTTTTTTTTCTTGATGTTGATTCCCTTAACCTCAATCATCTTCTCTGTATGCCCCCTTTATATTTGGGATCAACCTTGTTCTTTTACAAGTATCTTGAACATCTAATGGCTGTTTAATTTTGAAATATTAAATTTTCCCAGAATTCTGCAGTTTTATTGTATGTTGTAATTATAGATATAATTAGGTTTTAGACTTGCATGAGAAGAGGACAGTTGTTGTTTGACCTATAAAGTGTTAAAACTTAAAGGGTGTGATATGGATTAAAGGGTTAGAACTGTCTGGGATCCTTGAGTCCATTCTTATTTCAGTGCAATGCGTGTACATATCTAATCTGGATTTGGGTATTGGCCATATGTTGTTTGATGACAAAAGCAAGGGTCCTTCTAACTTGCTATTTCACAGAAATTGTGGATTCTGCAATATACTCTTTTCCCCAATTTTTGGCCAAGGCCATCAGTATCATGACCACCCTGCTCATTCCTTCTCGCACCGAATGTCCATCTCACTCCATTTGGCACTCTGTTTCAGAAGTCAGGTCTGGAAAGGAGAGAGAAGAACAGCTGCAACAGCACAAGGGTGGAGTGTACAAAGGGACATGGCTCCTGGTTGAGTTCTGATTGAGTAGAGAAAAATGATGGGCTTGTTTGGCAGTCTGCAGGAGCTTAAGAGTCGGACCATTGGTAGGCCACTGGGAACTGGTCCCAAGACTGGATCAGGCTAAGCCTGGATGTAAGGAAGAAGCAGCAGTACCAACGCCCTTCCAGCCAGACCATGGTGCTTTCCCGTTCACTTTTCCAGTCAATGCTGAAGAGTTAGTTTATAGCTGGTTTTTGATAGGAGCAGAAAGACAATACTTTAATCAGTGTGTGTAGTTTCCTCCCCCTCCCATAAATATGCCTACTGGCTTGTAAATTCTAACAATGAAAAGTAGGGCATATGAAGTTTTAGACCAGAGGATTGAAGTTTTTAGGAACCAGCAGCAAAAGACTAAAAAGCTCATAAGATGGGAGAAAATTAATGTTGAGAGGAAACTTGCATGTAATATAAACAAACAGGAGTTTCTATAGAAAGGGTGTGATACCTCTAGAGAATATAGCAGGCAAATGAATAACAGGAAACACAGAAATGGCAGATGTCAATTGCTTTGCATCTGTTTTCATCATGGAAGACACTGCAAACATCCCTAAGATAACAGCCAAAGTGACTCCCTTGTTCAAATAGGGAGGAAGACAGAAGGTAAGGAACTAAAAGCCAGTTAGTTTAATATCTATTGTTGCAAGGATGCTGGAGTCAATTAAATGGGAAATAATCATTTAGGAAAACTGAATATAATCAAATCTGGTCAACATAGTTTTATGAAAGGTAAATTGTTGTTGACAAGTTTGCTCAAATTCTTTAAGGATGTGGCGGGGAGAGTTGATGGAGGGGAACCTGCAATTGAAGTGTATTTACATTTCCAAAAGGTGCCATACAAGAGACTAGTGCATAAGAGCCCAAGGTGTTGGAGGAAGTGTGTTAGCATGGATTGAACACTGGCTGCCACATTGAAAACAGAGCTGGAATAAATGGGACCTTTTCAGACTGGAGGGATGTAACTAATGGATTATCCCTTAGCCCTCAATTGTTTACTATTTACATTAATGACCTGAATGAGGAAACAATGTAAGGTATCCAAGTTGGCTGATGATATCAAAATAAGTGGAAGGGCATGTTGTGATGAGGACATTGTGATTCTGCAACAGGATATAGATTGAATGATTGGGGGGGGGGGGAAGGTGGGGAGAGAGAAAACTGGCAAATGGAGTTCAATGAGGGGAAGTATGATGCACTTCAGTAAGTGGAATCAAAATGTAGATTATCATCCAAAGGGAGACACTGCAAATAGGTGAAGTTCAGAGATTTCTAAGTGTTCTCATAAATCACAAAAACATTAGCAGGCAGGTCCAAACAGCATTTAGGCCTTTATTGTGAAGGGGTTGGAGTTTAAGAATGGGGAAGTTTTGTTGTATGAAGTGTTGGTAAAGCCATACCTGGAATACTGTGCAGCTTTAGTGACCTTAACTAAAAAAAACGATTATAGTAGCATTAGAGACAGGTAGTCTGAAGATTACCAGGCTCATTCCTGGAACGCGAGGAGTATCCTATTGAAAGGGTAGACAATTTGGCTCCATATTCCTTGGAGTTTAGAAAAATGAGAGGTGACCTTATTCAGGTATATAAGATCCAAAGTGGGTTTAACAGATGTTTTTATTTGTGGGAGAGTAATGATCAAGGGGATATAACTACAAAATAAGGGGCTAGTCATTTAAAACTGGGGTGCCTGAACATTTCTTCTCTTGGAGAGTGAATCTCTGAAATTCTCTGCCCCCAAAGAATGGTGGAGGCTAGATCTTTAAACATATTTAAGGTGGAGTTAGATAAATATTTGACAGATTGAAGGCTATGGGAAACTGGCACAGAAGAGGAGTTGAGACCAGACATTATTTCCTATAGCTTTGTCTCTTGTCTGCAACTCGGCTGTAAATTTGGAGAAATCCCACAATTTACATAGGGCCTTGCACATGATTGAATCGAATGGCAAAACACTGCAATGCACTGATCACCCACTCCTGCTCCTGTAAACAGAGGAGTTTGGGAGAAGAATTTGAGGTTCTTGAAATTGCACTTTAAAAGCAGCAGGCTGCTAATTAGATGTGAGAGGCAAGAGTCACCATTTATAAAATAGCTGTAGAGGAAGGGGATTGAGATAAATCAGTTCTTTAAACCAATTGCTGTTTGTAATCAAAGAATTTTGAGAATTCCTGAGGTGCCTCTAATGTAATTAACATTCCATAGCTAAACCTGTAGAAGGGTGAGAGGCACAATATTAAGGGAAAGGGCTGAAGGGTCATTCCAGGCAACTATAGGTTGGTCAGTTTAACTCAAATGTCCTGGGTATGTCTTTAAATGTGAAGGAAAAAAGAGTTGCAATGGTTTGATAAATGTAGTGGTAAGTGTTTAAGGCAGAATAGTGAATGATGATGGTTGCAAAGATAGGGTGGAACATTGTACCTACGCAAGAGTTTTGAGTGTTCTCTGGACAAGCTGAAATCAATTTAGATAAGCTTGTGGTTAAGGCTTAGGAAGGGAATGGATGCTTGTGTTGATTTGAACATTGAGCTCGGGGGTAGAGCAGAAATTGGTGATTTGGGGGAAGGATATGGGAAAGATTTGCAGTTAGAGAATCATGCAGTCATTGCAGCATAGCATGAGCCCACTTGGCCTGTCAAGTCCATCCCATCTCTATTGTCAGCATATTTTCAGTCTCATTCCCCCACTCGTTCCATATAGTCCTGAAAATTATTTTCCTCAAGTGCTGATCCAATTCCCCTTTGAAACCCAATTGATTGTTTCCAACAAACTATAGGCAGTGAGTTCCAGATCATTAATCTCTGCATAATAAATATTTTCCTCACATAACCCTTTTATCTTTTGTCCAAAACATTAACTCTGCTTGCTGGTCCTTGAATCATACAGCTTACCTTTTAGTTGTCCTGTCTAAGCCAGTCAGGTACACTTCTGGGGAGAACAACACCAGTTTCTCCAGTCCAACCTTGAACCTGAATTCTCTCTTCCCTAGAAACATTCTAGTAGGTTACTCCTGCACTCACCAATTGCACTTCTGATTACTGTGTAAGTTTTTGGTCACCGAATAAATCTGTTTTAGAATTTAGTCTGCTTACATAGGCACAGTAGTGTAGCGGTTAGCGTAACACTATTACAGCGCCAGTGACCCGGGTTCAATTCCCACCGCTGTCTGTAAAGAGTTTGCACATTCTCTGTGTCTGCGTGGGTTTCCTCCAGGTGCTCCAGTTTCCTCCCACATTCCAAAGATGTACGGGTTAAGAAGTTTTGGGTGTGCTATGTTGGTGCCGGAAGCGTGGCGGCACTTGTGGGCTGCTTCCAAAACATTCTATGCAAAAGATGTAATTTCACTGTGTTTCGATGTACATGTGACGAATAAAGTTACCTTGTGACTGTCACTTTTACAATCCATCCATGGATTTTTGGAGCAATCTAAGTCCACTTTGTCGTTAACCAGTACCAAGAATCAGGTATATCTGTGGACGTCCATACTTCGGAACATAGTAACGGAGATCTTTGGCGATTGGGGTGTCGTATTGGTTCCATCGTTAACTTGAGATAATTTTGTCTTATCTGTGGCTGGATATTGGACATGCAGACTAGATACACAGGAGATCTTGGAAGAGATGAAAAGATGCAACTCTGTCTCAAAGTATGTATTGAAGCACATCCCTTATCAACAGATTTATGTCACTAGGAGGACATAGATGCTGAACAGACAGGAGTTAAGGATGATTGTTTTGGTGGGAGTCAGCTGGTGTCTCTGGATGGACAATGTGGGGTGGGAAAAGAAGCCATCATAGGCAAGGCTGTGACTGCAATTGGACAATTGAGTCTAGTCTAACTGAGCTACTTAATGCAAGCCAGGTGTTGGAGGAGGTTGTTATTGGCAACCACATCAAATGAGGCAGAAAGTTTAGAGAAGTTAATGTACCATGGTCTTGGAAGATAGTTTTTGTGACTGTTTAGGCATAAAAACATAAATTTGGAACAGAATAATCCCTTGATCCTGCTCTGCCATTCAATAAAATCACAGTTGATCGCCAATACCTTCATCTCTCCTCCAGCCCAAAATTCTATCCATCTCAGCCTTGAATATTCTATGATTTGGCCTCCACATATCTCTGAGTTAGAGAATTCCAAAGATCAACCCTCTGAGAAGAAATTCCACCTCCTTTCCATCTTAACTATGTCCCCTAGTTATAGACCTACTTATGAGGAGAAAATCCTCCCTAAATGTATTGTGTGAAGCCCCTTCAAAATCTAACATTTCAATAAGATCATTCCTCATTCTTCTAAACTCCAATGACTATTAGCCATTTCATTTTGGCAACAAGTGTAGAAACATGTAGTTCCAAGAAAGACGGGCAGAAGTTTTACACGTAACCATACATTTAAAGACTGGGAGGGTAGAAGGTTGAAGAGTATTCAACAAAGAATTTGAGTTCTTCAAGTGGGAATAGTTTGCTATGAGGATGATAAGTTAGCTCCTCAGTTTAATGGAAATGGGGCAAAGCAGTTGGAGTAGATTCTTGTGCACAAACACACGTGACATAAAGGATGAATTTAGAGAAATGAGAAACAGCAGATTTGGTTCTTTGGTAGGAGCGGGGGGATAGTTGGAAAATAGGATAGGTAGGTCATTATGGGTGAAGCTGGTGTCACAGAAATCCTCAACATCATTTTCTTGTCCACTTTTTTTTCCCCATCACAATGACATTCTCAGCTCAGCACATCATGGAAAACAGCCTCCCCTCCGTGGACTCTGTCTATACTTCTCACTGCCTTGGTTAAGCAGCCAGCATAATCAAAGATCCCACTCACCCTGGACATTCTCATCTCACCTCTCCCATTGGGCAGAAGATACAAAAGCCTGAAAGCATGTACCACCAGGCTCAAGGACAGCTTCTATCCTGTTGTTACTTGACTATTGAATAGTTCCCTAGTACAATAAGATGGACTCTTGACCTCACAATCTACCTTGTTATGACCTTGTACCTTATTGTCTACCTGCACTGCACTTTCTCTGGAACTGTAACACTTTATTCTGCATTCTGTTGTTTTATCTTGTACTACCTCAATGCGCTGTGTAATGAATTGATCTGTACGAACAGTATGCAAGACAAGACGAGGTACAGTGACAATAATAAACCAATTTACCAATTTCTGAAGAATGGATGTAAAATTGTGGTTTTACTCCTGTTATAATATAGACATTGCAAAATGCTGATATCTGCTATTAGAAAATTCACATTTATTTTCCAGTGTCTGGATCCTTGCTGCTTCCTTTTGTTGGGGAGGTGGGGGAAAAGGGTGGTATGGAAAGAGATTTAACTGATTTTGGAATGTTCTGTATCTCCTGTGAGCAAGTTTGTTTCAGTTATATAAAAATGGAAGTGGATTTTGATTGTCTTGTTTTTAGCTGCTTGGATCTTTCAGTAAACCTCCAAAATTAACATACTGAGGCAACTTCATGTGGGAACGTAGGAATATATTGTACTGCAGGAGAAAAGTGAATCAGTTCTAGTCCAAGTATTTGAACTGATATCCCATTGATTCATGTAGATGAAAAACATGTTTATTGGAATCCACTGTAGCGACTCACCATCCGAGCAAGCAAACCGACTCGGCGGTTGGGTTGCGCGTCGTTGGAGCGGTGAGGCCCAAGATGGCGTTGGGCCTTCGTCTTCCCTGCGCGGGGAAAGTTTGATGTAGCGCATATGTCATTTCCGTTTTCGGTGGGCGGGAATAGTTCCTCTTAAAAGGCCTGCGCAAGGCGGGAAAATAAATCAGTTTTTGTTCTGCAGCCCACCGACTAGTGTCTTGCTTTCACATCGCGGTAGCAGCCACTACATTGGTGACCCTGACGGTCCAAACGGATTTTGGACCCGCACAATGGACAACAATGCAGTGGCACTCAAGCTGCCCACCTTTTGGACGCTTTGACCCAGCATCTGGTTCGACCAGGCTGAAGCACAATTCCAACTTCAGCAGATCACTTCCGACTCCACAAAGTACTACCATGTGGTCAGCTCTCTGGACCAGGAGACAGCCGCCCAGGTCAGTGACTTCATCCAGTCTCCTCCAGAGGAGGATAAGTACCCAGCTTTCAAAGACCTTCTTATTCGGACCTTTGGCCTCTCCCATCGCGAGCGCGCTGCCTGCCTGCTTCATCTCGACGGCCTGGGGGACAGATCCCCATCGGCCCTAATGGACGAGATGCTGGCCTTGGCTGAGAGACACAAGCCTTGCCTAATGTTCGAACAGGCCTTCCTCAAACAACTACCCGATGACATTCACCTGCTGTTGGCCGATGCCGATTTCAGCAACCCACATGAGGTAGCTGCCCAGGCAGATGTCCTGTGGAAGGCCAAACGCGAGAGCGGGTCGGCCAAATTGCCAGGCCGCGAGCCCAACGCCTACCTAAACCAGTCCCAGCAACCGAGCGACCACACCCCAGAAACACAGACGACGACACTGGCGACCAGCTGTGTTCCCACCATCAGAGGTGGGGCGCGGAGGCCCGTCGATGCTGCCCACCCTGCAAGTTTCAGGGAAACGCCAGGGCCAGCCGCCACTGATGGCTATGACGGCTGGCCGCCAACACAGCCTCCTATTTGTTCGGGACAAGCAGTCCGGGCGTAGTTTCCTCGTCGATACTGGAGCAGAGGTCAGTATTTTGCCACCGACCAGCCACGACACTCGTAACAGGCAACAAGGTCCTGTACTCAATGCCGCAAACGGCACAACGATACGGACTTTTGGTATCTATACAGTTCAATTACAATTCGGTGACAGCCGTTTTACCTGGAACTTTACCCTTGCTGCCGTCGCCCAGCCACTCCTGGGAGTCGATTTCCTTCAGGCCCACAGCCTGTTAGTCGACCTGCGAGGGAAGCAGCTAGTGCACTCCAGAACTTTCCAAACCTACCCCTTGGGAGAAGCCAGACTACCAGCCCCACGCCTGGACTCCGTTTCCCTGTCTGGCAACGAGTTCACCAAGCTCCTAGCTAAGTTTCCATCAGTTTTGGCACCTCAGTTTACAAATTCGATGCCCAAACACAGGGTGCAGCACCACATCATTACCACAGAGACACCCTTCATGCCCGAGCACGACGACTACCTTCAGACAAGCTCCGCCTGGCAAAGGAAGAGTTCTGCCACATGGAGGAGCTGGGGATCGTTCACAGGTTGGACAGCCCCTGGGCCTCCCCCCTGCACATTGTCCCCAAAGCCACCGGTGGGTAGAGGCCCTTTGGCGACTACTGCAGGCTGAATGACGCCACCATCCCTCATATCCAGGACTTTGCGGCAAACCTACACGTGGCGCACATCTTTTCCAAGGTGGACCTCGTCTGGGGATACCACCAAATCCCGGTCCACCCTGATGACGTCCCCAAAACTGCGCTTATCACTCCATTCGGCCTCTTCGAATTCCTTTGCCGTTTGGCCTCAAGAACACCGCGCAGACTTTCCAGCAGCTGATGGACGCGGTAGGCCGAGACCTGGACTTCGTGTTCATTTACTTAGATGACATACTAATCGCCAGCCGTGACTGCCAAGAACACCTTTCCCACCTCTGCCGACTGTACTCCCGTCTCCGTGATTTTGGCCTCACTATCAACCCGGCCAAGTGCCAATTCGGACTTGACTCTATCGGAATCACCAGTGAAGGAGCAACACCCCTACCCGCCAAGGTAGACGCTATCTGCCATTTTGCCCATCCCAACACAGTCAAAGGCCTGCAGGAATTCCTGGGGATGGTCAACTTTTACCATCGGTTCATCCCTGCAGCAGCCAGTATCATGCGCCCTTTGTTCTCGCTGATGTCTGGCAAGGGCAAGGACGTCGCCTGGAACGACGAGGCTGCGGCTGCCTTCGTTAAGGCCAAGGACGCCCTGGCAGATGCCACGATGCTGGTACACCCTAGGACAGATGTCCCAACCGCCCTCACGGTGGACGCATCCACCACCATGGTTGGTGGAGTACTGGAACAACTAATCGAAGGCCGTTGGCAACTCTTGGCATTTTTCAGCAGGCACCTTCGACCACCCGAACTGAAATACAGTGCTTTTGATCGGGAACTTCTAGCACTGTACCCGATGGTCCGGCATTTCTGGTACTTTTTAGAAGGCACGCCTTTCACTGCTTTAATTGACTATAAGCCTTTGTCCTTTGCCTTCTCCAAGGTCTCCGATCCCTGGTCAGCTCGTCAGCAGTGACATTTGTCCTACATTTCCAAATTCACAACGGATATCCAACATGTCTCCGGAAAGGACAATGTCATTGCTGACGCGCTTTCCAGACCGACCATCCACAGCCTGTCCCTGGGTGTTGACTACATGGCCCTGGCTGACGCACAGCAAGCCAACGACGAGCTGCCCAGCTACAGAACCGCAGTCTCGGGCCTGCAGCTCCAAGATTTCTTAGTCGATCCAGGTCAGCAGACCCTCCTTTGCGACATTGCAACAGGTCAACCCCGCCCTATAGTTCCTGCAGCCTGGCGGAAACGCATTTTCGACTCGGTACATGGGTTGGCGCACCCATCAGATCAACTGTTCGACTGGTTGCCAGCAAGTTCATCTGGCATGGCCTGCGCAAACAGGTCAGTGAGTGGACCAGGACTTGTCCGCGCTGCCAGACATCAAAAATCCAACGACACACCAAGGTCCCGCCACAGCAGTTCGAGCCTACCAGTAGAAGGTTCGACCACAACCACTTCGACCTCGTTGATCCTCTGCCAGTTTCAAGAGGAGCCCCGGTACCTCATTACCATCGTGGACCGGTTCACGAGGTGGCCAGAGGCAACCCCTCTATCCGACATCACGACTGATTCCTGCGCCCGGGCGCTGCTCACAACTTGATCTCACGTTTTGGTGTTCCAGCCCACATCACTTCAGACGGGCACCCAGTTTACCTCCAGCCTCTGGTCTGCACTAGCGAACGTGCTAGGGACGCAGCTGCACACCACCACGGCCTACCACCCTCAATCAAACGGGTTGGTGGAACGTTTCCACCGCCATCTGAAATCAGCCCTGATGGCCCACCTGAAAGGTCCTAACTGGGTCGACGAACTGCCTTGGGTCCTGCTCGGCATACGCACTGCCCCCAAGGAAGATCTCCACGCTTCGTCAGCTGAACTCGTGTACGGTGCGCCCCTGGTCGTCCCAGGGGATTTCATACCCGCCCTTCGGGGCCAAGAGGAACAACCCACGGCAGTCCTGGAAAGACTGTGCGAGAGGCTCAGCAGCTTGGCACCGATCCCCAGTTCGCGGCATGGTCAAGCCCCATCCTGTGAGCCCAAGGAAGTACGAGACTGTAAGTTCGTTTTCGTTTGCAGGGGCATACCCCGGGCACCGTTGCAACGACCATACGAGGGGCCGTTCTGGGTCATCAGGAATAATGGGTCCACTTTTATTTTGGACATTGGGGGCAAGGAAGAGGTTTTCACAACAGATTGCCTCAAACAGGCCGATTTAGATCTACAACAACTGGTCGAGGTCCCAACACTGCAATGCAGAGGCCGACCTCCTAAGCAATGGCTAGCACAGCCCGCGAACCTTGGGGACCGTATCGCCGGTTCGGGGGGGGGGGGGGGGGGTGGGTGTTGTGTAGCGACTCACCGTCTGAGCAAGTGAACCGGCTCGGTGGTCGGGTCGCGCGTCGTTGGAGCGGTGAGGCCCAAGATGGCGTTGGGCCTTCGTCTTCCCCGAGTGACGGGGAGAACTCGCGCGCAGGAAAAGTTTGATGACGTAGTGCATACGTCATTTCCGTTTTCAGTGGGTGGGAACAGTTCCTCTTAAAAGGCCCGCGCAAGGCAGGAAAATAACTCAGTTTTTGTTCTGCAGCCCACCGACTAGTGTCTTGCTTTCACATCGCGGTAGCAGCCGCTACACCATCTCAAAACATCGTGAGAATAAATTGCCATGTACGTAATCGATCAGCATTGATTTGACTATTGAGCTTCTACTAAATTCCAATATTATCCTTTTGCTTATAAGTTCTAGTTATTATGGCACTTTGTTCTCAAACCTGCCTCTGGTCACTGTGGGAATTTATTATTTTTATCCAACAGATTCTTTGAGAACTAGTTGAAAGCATTTTAATTGCTTTTTCCCTTCCATCTAAATTTCTAATTTCCAAAGTTTGCATTCTTTTATATCCATGATTACACTTCTCCATTAACTTTGAGTCGTAATGCTTTTTATTTGAATATTCCAGCTCCTCCTCAAAGTTAGGATATTTTTTGCTCAAATAGAGGATGTGCCCACATATAATAGGGAATAATTAACTAGTGTCCAAAATCTGCCCAACTTGAAGCTCCTTGTCCTGAGGCCTATCTAGGCAGTTCTATGTGGATGAAATGTGTTTCCACTTTAGATTTGAGGTAGCTGAGGAAGCTGATGTGGGATCCACAGCTTTGACCATAGGTGAGGCAGGCAGTATTTGATGGGAATACTGGTGGTTAGTACAATGTGCTGCTTCTGCTGTTTTTGTTAGGCTTCAGCATTTTCCCAATGAAGAACGTCAAGCCTCTTTGTCCTATTCCTGATGTTGCTCCATTTTGAGTTGCCATGAGCCAGGGATTCCCATGAGTTAGCATGGATGTTACCTTTTCTAAGGAGGTGTTGAGAAGAATATTGATAGACATTGCCAACCTCTATTGATACTGGTATCTAGAATCAGCATATCTTAAGGTTTAATTTCTATTGTGTATGTCCTGTATATCAATCTCAAGATGCTACTTGCCAAGTGTCAGGCACATGTATTTGTCTAAGGTTTGAAATGGTTGGCAGCCTTGAACTGCACGAGAGAGAGAATTTTTTTTAAAATTTAATTTAATAGTTAAATAACTTAAGCTAAGGTTTTTGCCAGCTGGAATTTGAATTCTTATTGCAAGACTTAAACAATGATTTTAGATCATTTTACAACTTCAATGGCTACCAGCCATGCACAATGAAGATGCTTTGGATCCTTGCTTGGGACATTGAATTCAACGCAATGATATGGGGGGTGGGGGGTTTCCAAAGGATTGCTAATACCTCTCGGCTCAAGTCACAGTGTCACTAGACATGGCCAATATCCACATCCTTTTCAGAGAAAAACTGGTAATGATTCAGATTGAGTCGTCTTTAATGGTAAGACTCCAGGACAATTCAGGAACCCAAATCTGGGTTTGCATAAATACATTTTATATCATCCTGATTGTTAAAATGACAATGAACCATAGTTTAAGTAATTGTTCTGAAATATGGGCGATCCACTGCAAAAGCATTTGATCTTTTCCCTTTAATTGAACCAGGGGTTGGAATGAGAAATCTTCTAAATTGAAGGCTAAACATTTTAGAACAGACGACAAGATGGGAAACTTCTACATGAGTGGGACAAGGTAACAGCTGTACATTTAAAGTCCAAGTCAAGCTTATTGTCATATATGCAAGTACATGTATGCACTGGTGCAATTAAAAGCTTACTTCCAGCAGCATTACAAGAGACATAGCATCATATAAGCAGCATTCACAAGAAAAACAAATGAAATATAAATTATACACAATTTTTACAAAAAAAAAACAATTAGAACAAAACTAAAGTCCATTTTAGATTAGAGAGGTCATAGTGTAGTAGTGATTAGGGTTTTGCCAGTTGGTTCAAGAACCGAATGGTTGAAGGGAAGTAGTGGTTCTTAAACCTGGTGGTGTGGGACTTCAGGCTTCTGTACCTCCTGCCCAGTGGTAGCTGCGAGAAGATGGCATAAGCCAGATGGTGGGGATCTTTGATGATAGACGTTCCCTCCTTGAGGCAGCACCTCCTGTAGATACTACCGATGGTGGGGAGGGATGTGCCTGTGATGTATTGGGCAGAATCCACTACTCTCTGCAGTGCATTTGAATTGCTGTACCAGAGCAGAAGTAGCGGTACATGAACTTCTACGGAGGAATAGGACAAGATAACTTCCACAGAGGGGGACAAAGTGACAAGGTGACTTCCACAGAGGAGGGGGGACAAGGGAACTTCTACTGAGGACTAGGACGAGGTGATAAGGTGCCTTCCACAGAAGAGTGGGACAAGGGAACTTCTACAGAGGAGGGGGACACGGTGACGGGGGGCCAAAATGTCCACAGAAGGGTGGGACAAGGGAACTTCTACAGAGGAGGGGGACACGGTGACAGGGGGACAAAATGACGAGGTAACTTCCACAGAGGAGAGAGACGAGGTAATCCCTACAGAGGAACGGGACAAGGGAACTTCCACAGAAGAGGGTGACAAGGGAACTTCTACAGAGGACTAGGACGAGGTGATAAGGTGCCTTCCACAGAAGGGTGGGACAAGGGAACTTCTACAGAGGAGGGGGACACGGTGACAGGGGGACAAAATGACGAGGTAACTTCCACAGAGGAGAGAGACGAGGTAATGAGGTAACCCCTACAGAGGAACGGGACAAGGGAACTTCCACAGAGGACTAGGTCGAGGTGATAAGGTGCCTTCCACAGAAGGGTGGGACAAGGGAACTTCTACAGAGGAGGGGGACACGGTGACAGGGGGACAAAATGACGAGGTAACTTCCACAGAGGAGAGAGACGAGGTAATGAGGTAACCCCTACAGAGGAACGGGACAAGGGAACTTCCACAGAGGACTAGGTCGAGGTGATAAGGTGCCTTCCACAGAAGAGGGTGACAAGGTGATCTCTACAGAGGAGGGGGACACGGTGACGGGGCCAAAATGATGAGGTAACTTCCACAGAGGAGAGAGACGAGGTAATCCCTACAGAGGACTAGGTCGAGGTGATAAGGTGCCTTCCACAGAAGAGGGTGACAAGGGAACTTCTACAGAGGACTAGGATGAGGTGATAAGGTGCCTTCCACAGAAGGGTGGGACAAGGGAACTTCTACAGAGGAGGGGGAGACGGTGACGGGGCCAAAATGATGAGGTAACTTCCACAGAAGAAAGAGACGAGGTAATCCCTACAGTGGAACGGGACAAGGGAACTTCCACAGAAGAGGGTGACAAGGGAACTTCTACAGAGGACTAGGTTGAGGTGATAAGGTGCCTTCCACAGAAGGGTGGGACAAGGGAAGTTCTACAGAGGAGGGGGAGACGGTGACGGGGCCAAAATGATGAGGTAACTTCCACAGAAGAAAGAGACGAGGTAATCCCTACAGAGGAACGGGACAAGGGAACTTCCACAGAAGAGGGTGACAAGGGAACTTCTACAGAGGACTAGGTTGAGGTGATAAGGTGCCTTCCACAGAAGGGTGGGACAAGGGAAGTTCTACAGAGGAGGGGGACACGGTGACAGGGGGACAAAATGACGAGGTAACTTCCACAGAGGAGAGAGACGAGGTAATGAGGTAACCCCTACAGAGGAACGGGACAAGGGAACTTCTACAGAGGACTAGGACGAGGTGATAAGGTGCCTTCCACAGAAGAGGGTGACAAGGTGATCTCTACAGAGGAGGGGGACACGGTGACGGGGCCAAAATGATGAGGTAACTTCCACAGAGGAGAGAGACGAGGTAATCCCTACAGAGGACTAGGTCGAGGTGATAAGGTGCCTTCCACAGAAGAGGGTGACAAGGGAACTTCTACAGAGGACTAGGATGAGGTGATAAGGTGCCTTCCACAGAAGGGTGGGACAAGGGAACTTCTACAGAGGAGGGGGAGACGGTGACGGGGCCAAAATGATGAGGTAACTTCCACAGAAGAAAGAGACGAGGTAATCCCTACAGAGGAACGGGACAAGGGAACTTCCACAGAAGAGGGTGACAAGGTGATCTCTACAGAGGAGGGGGACGAGGTGACGCTGCACATAAAAGTAATGGAACCAAACGTAAGTGACAGAACCAAACCTTGAACCGAGACATTGCTTCCACTTTTGGCCGCCGGACGGCGCGAAGTAGAAGCGGGGACGGCTGGGCGACCCGCCGGGCTGCCGAAGGCGCGGTGAGGCGGCGATGACTCGACGACCTCCCCGCCGGGCGGGCGGGCGGGCGGCCGGATGCGGAGCGGTGACGTCGGCGGCGGTTTCCGGGCGGCGGCCATTTTGTGAGTCGGCGCGCTGCGGCGGAGCCCCGGCGCTGGTAGACGGCGGCTGCAGGCCCGCTCCGGCCCGGCTCCGTGTGATGTCCGGCGGCGCCCAGCGCACCGAGTGACGGGGGGTTCGCCGCCGCCCGCCCCCAGCGGGGAGGAGTCCATGCCGAGTACGGAGACCCGCGGCGGGAGCCGGGGTCACAGCCCCAGCGTCAGGAGACGCCCGAGCGACAGCGGCCTGGCGCAGGCCCGGGAGAAAGGCCGCTGCGCCACGGCCGCCGCCGCCACGGCCGCTCCTTCCTCCAGTTCGCGGCGCAGGAAACGCCGCAGGAAGCGCTCGGCCGAGAGCCGGGGCCTGCGGCGGGACGGCAAGCACCCGGCGGTGGCCGCCGTGGCCGCCGCCGCCTCGTCCGCCGCCCTGCCGCTGTCGCTGCGGGGCTTGGTGGAGTACGACGACGTGAGCCCGCAGGCGGAGAGCCTAGGCCGCAGTCCGGCCCGGCGCAGAGCCGAGCGCTGGCGGGACAAGGAGAGGCGAAGGCGGGACCGGGCGAAGGAGAGCTCCCGGTCCCGGGCCGACGGCAAGAGCAAGAGCAGGAGCCGCAACAAGGCGGCGGCGGCGGGGGCCGAGCAGCCGGGGGGGAGCCGCGCCTCCCACCGCCCCGACAAAGAGACCCCCGCCGCTTACCGGGAGCCTCCGCCGAGGGCTTACCGGGAGCTGGACTGGGACACCCCGCGGGCTTACCGCACCTCGGCCTCGCCCGGGCCTCGGAGCCCGGCTTACCGGGAGCCGAGTCCGTACGGGACGGCCGTGCCTTGTTACCCGCCGGTGTACGGAGCGGCCGGCTCCGGCCACAGCCCCGCCAGGCCGCCTGCCGCCGCCGCCTTCGACCTGTACGGCCGCAGCCCGCCGCCGCTCTTCGCCTTCAAGCCGCTGTACGGTCCGCGGGAGCAGGGGCTGCACTCTGGCGGCTACGCCGGCCGCTCTCCCAGCCCTTACTCGGTTCCTCCCCGCCGCCGCTCGCCCAGCTTCTCCCGGCATCTCAGTCCCTACGAGTTCGGCGGCCTGTCCCCCAACCCTTACTCCGGCAGCAGTCGTCGCCGCTCGTCCAGCCCCTTCAGCCGGAGTCCCGAACTCAGGTCAGTCCGTCTGTCCGTGAAGGTAGTGGGTGTATGAAAGTTATCATTCTGTACTGCCTGTATGGGTGGATAATGCCAAATATAGTTTACGCAAGTGCTTGTAGAAGTATTGGTATTCATGTAATTGAGTACAGTGGAGTGCTGTGTACAGTTTTGGTCACTTTGTTATTAGGAAAGACGTGGTTAAACTGGAGAGAGTGCAGAAAAGATTTATGAGGCTGTTGCCCGGACTTGAAGGGCCTGAGTTATAGGGAGAGGTTGGCCAGGCTCGGTCTTTATTCCTTGGTGTGTAGGAGAATGAGGGGCGACCTTATAGACATGTTTAAAATTATGAGAGGCATTGATAAGGTGGACAGTAACAGTTCCCACCCCCCCCCCCCCCCCAGGGTAGGGGAGTCCACAACTAGAGGGCAAAGATTTAGGGTGAGAGGGGAAAGATTTAAAAGGGGCTTGAGGGGCAACTTTTTCACCCAGAGGGTGATGAGTGTATGGAATGAGCTGCCAGAGGAAGTGGTTGAGGCAGGAACAATAGATCATTTAAGAAGCACTTGAATGGGTACATGCAGGATGGGGCTTGGAGGGATATGGGCTGAGCGCAGGAAATTGGGACTAGCTTGGTGGGCACAGTGCTTGGTGTGAACTGGTTGGGCCAAAGGGCCTGTGTCCGTGCTGTATGGCTCTGACTTTAATATGCTAGTGTCAAATATGGTGCATCAGAAACTCCATTAAATCTGACAAATATTGTCCTACCTGTCCTATGGTACATTTAAGTGTATCTGATATCTAATTGTTCCTTAGCAGATGAATTTTTGACTTTAATTACAGGTGTTAGGAGTACAAAATCTAATAATCTAAGTCATAGAATTTACATAAATTCTATGTTCACAATGTTAAGTGCTCTGGTAAATTATTTATTTTAAATCTTGGAAAAATGATAAGGTCTCAAGTTGTATTATCTTGAGCTGGTGGTTGTACAAAACCAAATGGTATGTAAAAATGTCAATGTTCTTGCAAGTTATCTGTTCTTGCAAGTTATCTGTTCTCTGAAGAAACCAGTTTGCAAATTAATGACTAAGGTGGGAACTATCAATCCAATGAAATTTTTCTATTTGTGATATTCGGTAGACAAAAATGTGACTTGTATTATTTTGTAGCTAAATTATAACCCTGCAAAATGGCATAGAGGGTTTAGTGGCTCTTGACAATTCCTGTAGTGCTTGCTCTTAGCCTTTATTTATAACAAGTATGGTAATTTTAAGTTCCATGATAATACTTCAGTACTGTTTACCTTTTTGGTAGTTCATGTGATCAGGTGATTTACCTACTTTAACATCAAGCACTTCAGGGCTAAAATAACTGTGATTAGTATGTAGTATTGAATTCTTGTTTTTAAGTCTATTTATTGGTGAGTTAACTTTGTGACTGCTTTTGTAAAATTAAAATTGGTAGCAGCTTTAGTTACATGAAGTTTGTATGGTAGTGTGTTTGCAAAGTTGGAGTGCGTTGTTGCATACATGTTTTTATTGCATTTTGCACTTATTTTTGTAATTTATACTAAGTTTATGTTTTTGCACTGTACTGCTGCCGCAAAACAACAAATTTCACGTCACAGTGAAAATAAATTTGATTCTGATGTGAAGTATTTCAATAGCTGGTTGTGCTTTCTAGGTCCCAAAAATGTGCTGGCAAGTTAACTGGTTATTGTAAATTATCCCTGTTATGGTTAAATGATAAAAGGATCAAAGGGAAGTTGGGTATTAGAGAGGGTGTACGCTACAAGAAAATAAAGGGGATAGGTCTGTGCTGAGAGCTGGCATGGATCTGATGGCTTGAATAGTTGCCCTTACATAATGATAAGTAAGAGATTCGCCATTTAAAAAGAAACACTTTTTAATACTTCCAGTAAAAGTGAACATTTTTTTGTAAAAGCATGGTCTAAACCTTCATGGATAATATGAAGCCATAGCTATTAATTTGCAGAAATCTTATCTTAATGCAGGCATATTTTGGTGTTCTGACTTGGGACCTGAAAGATAATGCTTAATAAGGACCCTACCCCACAAAATTTTACTCAAGACTGAAATGATAGTGATTAAGTTACTAGAGTAGTATCCAAAGGGCTGAACTGTTTATTTCAGAAACTAGAATTTGAATCCCATAGTGGTAGCTGGGGAACTTGAATTGAAATAAATCTGATGTATGTAAATGTTTATTTAGTTATCAGTTGGTTGTGATACTCCACCTAATTCACTGTTACATTTCAGGGGAGGAAACTGCCATCCTTGCCTGATCTGGCTTTTAGGAACTGCAGACCCACAGAGTAGTGTGCTGGCACTTTAATAACACTCTGAAAAGACCTTGTAAGCCATTTGGTTGTGAATGGATAAGAAATGTCAGTCTTACTGCCAATGTCCATATGATAAGAATGAATGAGTTATTTTGAAAAATTTAGTTCTTGAACTTTGAGGATTGTATTATTGGGTTTTGAGACTGACCCATCAACTGCAGTTATGCTTTTGGTAATGAAAGCCTTTCATGCACAGACTGGTCAGGTTCAGAGGCAACATTCTATCCTTGCAGCTCCAACTATTGCTCAGGTTAGATGTCTACAGTGTGGAGACCATCAAAACTTTTGTCTCGTTTTTTTTATTAATTATTAAATTTTGTGCATAATCTGAAAAATTACTCATTTTCAGCATTTTATGAAATGCTTCATAGAAATTTATAAAAAATTCTATAAAATGTATAAATTTATGGGGCAGAAGAAGCCTATTCACACTATTTTGTCAATTTCATAGAAAAATGGGTGTAGCTAATCCTGGGCCCGTAAGTTACATCAAATACTCATCCAGATACTACTTGGATGTAATGAGGGTTTCTGTTTCCAGTCTGCTTTCAGGCAAAAAGTTGCAGTCCATCATTCCCTACTTCATTTAGTTTCATCAATCACCTAGCAGCCCCGTCTCGCCCCTCCCTCTTGCCTCTTTATACCGGCTATATTCCCTCTCCACTCAGTCCTGATGCAGGGCGTTAACACAAAACATGGACCATCCTTTTGCCTCCACAGATGCTGCTTGATCTGCTGAGTTCCTTCAGTAGTTTTTCTTTTGCTGCAGAATCCAGTATTTGTAATCTCTTGTGTTCCCATGATTCTCTGTTACTTTAAACTTAAACCTAATCACTAGCTGTTAATCACTCCAGTAAAGGAAAAGATACTTCCATAGCCATAGGATATGCTGACCTAGCCATGAATGTGGCATGAATTTGAATCCCACCATGGCAACTGGGAAATTGAATGCTGCTGCTCTTTCCTACATGTGACTTCATTAGTTTGGGGTAATTGGGAATGGATATTAAATCCTGGCATTGCCAGAGGTATCCACATCTCGTGATTATATCTACCTTTTGTCCTCCTCTCTTCCAAAGAAAATAATCCCAGACAATCTCTCCTTGTAGCTAAAATTCTGAGCAGCCTTCCATTTAACTGATACTTGGTTGCATTATGATGGAGGATGGAACAGGAATATTGAGGTTTTTTGCTTTTACCAGCTGCTTTACTCAAATAAGCCAAGAAAGCTGCAAATTTTAGGTGTTGGGTTATATATTAGAAGCATAATAATTCAAAGCTCCTCTGAAGTAATTTAAAAATTCCACTACTTTGCTGAATTCATGTGGGTCAATTCCAACATTTTTCAATTTGTATTTCTTACGGCAAGAAACTACTTCATCAGAAATGGTGGTGCTTACTTTAACTTAAAGTCTGAATAAGTTGCAATAAATGACTTGTACTTTTTATCCAGTTAATTGGATCTTTATTGATTTCATGATTTGCACTTTCAGGAGACCTAAGTCACGGAGCAGAAGTCCGTATTATTCCAGACGCTCAAGATCCCGCAGCAAGCATCGTGTGTCAAGGTCTCGCAGTCGGCAGTCAAGCATTTCACCAAACAGTTTAACTTATAAGACTAGTCTTGCTGCTGAGCTGAGTAAGCATAAAAAAGCAAGAGCTGTTGAGGCTGCTAAGAATAATACTAAAACCTCTAATGCACTTAATGTGACTATTGCCAAGGCAAGTAGCAATGCCAGTTCAACAGCAGGCTACACATCTCAGACAAAGGATACAAAGGAAGCGACTAAGCTCAAGTCAGAGCGAGCACCTGCTTCCCCATCGAACACTGGAATCCAAATAGCAGTTAAAAACGAGAAACCGAAAACTAAGACTATTACCCAAGAGGTGAAAATAGACCATGAATCAACCCTGGACAAAAAGGAAGCGATATCGATAAACTTGGTAACAAAAAATCCCAAAACTCTGACAATTAAAGTGGAGTCCACCACACCAAAAGAAAAACCCAAGCAAGCTGTGCCAAGTGAATCTACAAAAGAGAAAGAAAAGAATTCACAGCCGCTTACATCAACGTTACCACCACTACCTCTGCCCCTAGTGCTGACAAAGGATGAGCAAGAGGATGTGAGCAGGTAAAAGTTGCTGTAGACCTGAGTTGGGGCAGAGTAGCAAAGAATTGATATTGAAGCTTATGATAATGTTTGCACATTGTTACTTTGGATGGTCCATATTGCGATTTCCACCCCCCCCCCCCCCCACCCCCCCAGGTAATGCAAAGCTGTGTCATGCACACATGTATAAAGAAGCACAAGTTGTAAAAAAAAACATAAATATTGTTTATTTTTCTTCACATAAATTCCATAAGAGCAAATTTTATTCAGTATCTCAAATTTTTGGGTAATGATTTGTGAATTCTGTAAGGGCAAATTACCATTACCCAAACACTGTAACGCGGAGTCTGGCTGTGAGTGATCAGTTTTAGTGACATTGGTTGAGGGATAAACATTGACCAGGGAAGTGGGAAAGCTCCCCCTTCTCTCCTTGATTCATGCCATGTATCATTTCAGTAATTTGGGGTTCCAGTTTGATAGATCAGTAGGAAACTGTATTTTGGGATCTTGAATGAAATGTTTAAATTATAGCAGTATATTTGTGTTACTGGATTAATAAATTAGTTTAGTCTATACTTACAATTAATTCCTGAGGCCAACTTGGTGTAGGGGGTGAATGTTACTTGGCTACTCACCATGACTTGAAAGCAAAAGTCCTGAGGTGGAGTACAAACTGACAAGCTTCTATAGAGAAGAAAATTAGGTGGATGTGTGAGTATGTATGGGAAGAGAACTATTCATCTAACTAGTTTTCTTCTCCCTTTGTTTCCTTCCCCCTCCCCAAAAAAAAAATTGGTTCCATCTGCCCATTAACCCCTCCCCATCTGGCTCCAACTATCACCCACCAGCCTTTATCCTGCCCCCATGTGCTCCAATATTCCGCTATTCCTGTTCCCTCGCAGTCCTGGTGCAGGTCTTGAACTGAAATGTCAACTTGCACCTTTTGCCTCCACAGATGCTACTTGACTTTGTTCTATTTTTGTTCTAGATTCTAGTGCCTGCAGTCCCTTTTGTCTTCCTT
This sequence comes from Pristis pectinata, assembly GCF_009764475.1. Taxonomy (NCBI): domain Eukaryota; kingdom Metazoa; phylum Chordata; class Chondrichthyes; order Rhinopristiformes; family Pristidae; genus Pristis; species Pristis pectinata. Next base: position 96,737,403 of record NC_067413.1, read on the forward strand.
AGTCCTTTGCTATTTGGGTCAGATTTTGAAATGGGTAAGAGCTTACTGGACTAAAATATGACCGTAATATGCACAAGGCAGTTACCCGTGTTGACTGCCTTCTGCACACTATGATTTCGTCTGCTACAGGCCTCTCAGCTGTCAATGGCCAATGTAGCAGTAAGAAAAAGATCTTGCACAGTGTGTTGTATTCTTCATCTCTGTTGCATTTGATGCATCCTAGAACCATAGTCATTCAGTAGTACTTGCAGTACAGGTGACCCCCTGCATTACGGTCTTTTGGGTAACAGAAATATGCCCTCACCGAATTCACAAATCACTACCTAAACTTTGAGATGCAGAATAAAATTTGCTCTCTCAGAATTTATGTTGGGGGGGTGGGGGGGAAGTGTAAGTAATTTTTTTTCAGCTCTTGTTTCTTGATGCATGCACAGATGATATGGCTTTCTGTTTTGGAAAATCGAGATACGGAAAGTTTCCTGGTTAGGCAACCTCCACGTAATGTGGGGGTCACGTGTAAGAAACTTTGGAGGTTGTGACAAACTCATTTCAAGTTATGAAATTGGGTTCAACAAAATCTGGTTATTTGTATGTATCATTGGGTGTGCAGTTAGTGCTGCTGCCTCATAGTTCCAGGGGCCCTAGTCTGTGTGGAGTTTGTACATTGTCCCTGTGACCACATGGATTTATGCTGAGTGCTCCAGTTTCCTTCCACACCCCAAAGATGTGCTGGTAGGTTAATTGATCACAATACATTACCTGTTAATGTTGGTAAGTGGCAAAAAAATTGAGGGAGAATAAGTTGATGGGCTAAGGAAAATGGGGAGAGGGAAAATGGAACTGACGGGATTACTTTGGAGGCTTGCACGAGTCCAATGGGCTGAATGGTGACCACCAGTGTTGAAGTAAATAGTATTAAAAATTACCAGGAAAGATACAATTTTTTTGACAAATTCTAACCAGTTTAGTTAAATATTTAAAACAAGCAAGGTATCTGCCACTCCTCCTTAGTCCCTCCCACTGATTTAGTGACTTTAAGTTGGTACTATGATTTATAAAGAACATACTGGATTCATTTAGTGGCTTTCATGACCTCAGGACATCCCTGCACCCTTTAGACAATGAAATGTAGTCAGTTATCAAGAAGAAAATGTGACACTCTGAAGCATGTGCAATCTTGTTGATTAATAGTGTTCCTTGGACTCGTTGCCTATGAATAATGTAAAGCTACAAAGATGTGATGTATTGACATGAAAACATAAATTGCATGATATATCTATCAACCTATAGAACATAGAAGCACAGGAGTAGGCCCTTCGGCCCATGATGCCTGCTGACCTTGCCAATCTAACTAATCCCATCTGCCTGTACCAGGTCTGTATCCCTCTAATCCCCATCTGTTCACATTCCTGTTCAAATGCCTCTAAGTGTTATTATCATATCTGCTTCTGCCACCTCCCCTGGCAGCGCATTCTAGACACCTACCCCTCTGTAAAAATAAAAACCTGCCTTGTAAATCTCCTTTAAACTTTCTCCCTGTCACCTTAAAGCTATGCCCCTCTACTAGACATCTACTGCCCGTCTACTCTGACATTTCCACCCTGGGGGGAAAAAAGACTCTTGGCTATCTACCCTGTTTGTGCCTCTCAGTATTTTACATGCTTCTATCAGGTCACCACCCCCCCGGCCTCTGATGCTTCAGATAAAACAGTCCACGTTTGTTCATCCTCTCCTTACGGCTAACCCTCTCTAATCCAGGTAACATCCTGGTGAACCTCTTCTGTTCCCTCTCTTCACATCCTTCCTATGATGTGACCAGAGCTGCACGCAATACTCCAAATGTGGCCTAACCAAAGTTTTATGCAGCTTCAACATGGCTGCTTGACTTTTATATTCAACATCCCAACAGATAAGGCATATGCCTTTTTACCACCCTATCTGCTTGTGTTGCCACTTTTGGGCAGTTATGGACTTGCACTCCAAGATTCCTCTGTATGTCAATGCTCTTAAGAGTCCTGTCATTTACTGTATACCTTCCCCTTTCTTTTGACCTCCCAAAGTGCAACACCTCTCATTTGTCCAGATTAAACTCCATCTGCCATTTCTCTGCCCTCATTTCCAACTGGTCTATATCCTGCTGATATGTAATGAGAATTTATTTTGGAAATATACCTTCAATGGTATTTTTATCTGATTGTAAAATAAGCGTTGGAGGCTTTAGTTATCCTTGTTACATAATTGGCATTTGTTTTTGAGTTGAATTATGTAAGTAGTAATGAATTTGGTCTAGTTTTAAAGGAGTACTAATTGTAGAAAAATACTTGAGGTGCTTTACTGTAAATCATGGCAATTTGCTGAGAAAAGAAGTCTTGTACTTGGAGTAATTTTAGTCCCACAACACATGAACTGGATTTATAGAAGGGGAGGATTATTTGCCACTTCTAATAACCTTTGCTTTGATGAAGTCCTGATTACCTTAATCTATATAAGCTTTCTTCTAAGGTAGTCATATTTTAAATGGATTCAGATCATTATTGAAGAGTTATTATCTTGTTCTAATACATGTTTCTATTTTGGTAATGCTGTGTAAAGTTTTTAAGTCTTGCAAAGAAGTTTGTTGGGTCTTTGAAACAAAATTTGATTCATTTTACATACTTGGCTGTCCTCCCATTCTGGATAGAATCTTCGTGGCTCTATGCTAGACAACCTTCTGGGTTAAAAATTATTTTTTGTTTTGTATGGGTTTTGATTTCTGAAAGAGCAGTTTATGTTCTATGGAACAGCTGGGTTTGTTGGAATGGCTTTTAGCATAGTCAGGTTTAGAATGTTTCACATTTTGCAGAAGAGCCTTTTATTTTGAGCAATTTATTTGTATTCCTTTTGTCAGTGTTTGACCAAGACCTGGAAATGAAGAGAAGCAGAAATGTTGGTTAAAGATCGTAAAAACATCATGTTTGGGTGTATTTTCCCAAATCTTTGTCCTGAAATCTAACTTTTCATTGGGTATTTTGATAAAGTAGTTGAATTGGGCATTGAGTGTAAGGAATTACCAATAACCCAAATCTTTTCTCTCAATTGGCTTTTTCATTTAGGTGATGTAAAACTGGGCATTTTTGACTTCAACTAAGTGAGATGTAATTAGTTATTTCTAAATGGGTCATTAAATTTCCACTGGAGGCTTAAAGAACAGATATAACATTTGGCATGTCACATAGCACACAAGGTAAGAGGCTGTAAAATTGATCCCCGATTTCTGCCAGCTTTTGGGAGTGATCTGTATTAGGGGAAAGCAATTCAAGCAGGATCATGACTTCTATTTGAATATCTATATTTTAGATGAGAACATAAGCACACAGAATGCCAATCTGTTTCTTGCTAACCGTGTCATCGTGACCAAAAAAAACAAACAAGTCCTTGGACGTGTACCATCAGAAAATACCAGGGGTTTGTGCCAAAGTTAGATCAGAGGGAAGTGGATGTTGTGGCAGAATTTGGATCCAATCTCCTATAGGTTAGGACTGAATATTTCTCGGAGAATACTTTGCATCCTATGATGCCATTTCTAATCATGGAATCCTCGATGCTGACATCAGAAAATGTTGCACGCGGCAGTGTGAATGTACTTTTCCTGAATAAGCACTGAATTCATGTGATTTCTTGAAAGCTTTGTTTGCTTTCATGCCAGGTTAACTTTATTGTTACCCTTGGATGAAAAAATTGAAATAAGCTTAAGAATCATACAATCCTTCGGTGGCAAAAGAATATTTAAATTATTTTCTCATTTTTCAGATAGTTAAGTAAAATGTAGATGCTCTGTGTGAAAGCACAATGTTTCTTGGTTTCTATTCCATTGTAATGAATCAAGTGGTCTGACTGTGACTAACAAAAAGAGTTAAAGGTCATATTAAATTATAAAAGACTAAAATGCTCCCTAATTAGGACAGTTCCTAATTATGTTGAATGAGAGCAGAGTTGAGTGTCAGGTGCAATTCCTGGAAGTTCTCCCAGTCTCCAGTTTTTCACTGGTACAAGTCACTGGGAGTTAGAGAAACCTCTGATTTGGAAGGTATTAGGATGAAGGTAACTGTGGAGATGAGGGAGAATCTCATCACGGGACTTCACTCCCACCACCACCACCAAGTAATGTTTAAAGCTTCCAGAGCTGTGATTTTAGGAATGGAGACTAAGTCGTGTCGTACATTTATTATGGAAAGGGCCTTAGCAGGATGTCCTTGTCACCATGTCTCACTGATAATAAAGTCTTAATGTGGTATGTTTTTGTATCTGATGGACAACAAACAACAACCTTTTTAAAATGGTGGAGAATTGAGGGCCTAGTGAGAATAGAGTTAAAAGATTTATTATCAGTAGAGAAATATCTCAGGAGCAAATGGAACCAAAAGCTGACCAATCCCTAGGACCTACTTTGGGGAAAGGAAAAAAGGATTGTTTAAGTAATGAGAAGGTACGACATGTCATTGAAGCAGACCTGGGTGTGCTTGGACATAAATTGAAGTGTTAGGATGCAAGTATTGTGAGTAATTAGGAAAGTTGGCTTTTAAGAGTGTAAAATTAGTGTCTTTGCTACAATTATATGAGGCATTATTCAGAATACACCTGTGTACAGTTTTCCTCTCCTTGGACCAAAGAAGGATGTATGGACCTTTAAGAAGTTTACCAGACTAGTACTGGTAGAGGGGAAGAACTGATCTTATTGAATGGCAGAACTTGCATAAGGATTCAAGTGGCCTGCTTTTTTTTTTAATGCTCTTATTACCCATGAGTCCATAAATTATCTAGCTTAGAAGTGGTTTCAGTGAACTATTTAAAATGTTTTAAGGTGTTTGATAATGTAGATACTGGGAGGATGTTTTGTCAGACTGAGAAGTTTAGAATCAGAAGTCACAGTCTCAGAAAAAGATCTCATCTGAGCAGAGAAATTTCTTCTCTCACAATTGTCTATCCCATAGATGTCTGGGTACTAAATTGTTGATAGAGATTGACAAAACAGATTGGTTTCTTGGTTTAATTGAGGGGTATGGAGGTAGTGCAAGAAAGCAGTAGAATTGAGCTAGAAAATTAGTAGAAATTACTGATTGATGTGGAATTGGCTTGGGGTGTGAGGGGTGTTGTGCAAGATGGCATACTTCTTGTTCCTGTTGTTTTCTTTCCCCTTGTGCAGGCTGTGATATTTTGTGGCATTTCAATTGTAAATCAACAGCAATTTTATTAGTTTGCCAGACTATAACTGGATTTGCCATCACTTAGCATGCAACAGTTGGACTTGTCTTCAAACCTTTAGCGTACCACTATCTGAATTAAAGCATTCACTTCATTATGGTTGTTGTACTGAGGCAAATGACATTTTCACAGCTGTGATTTTAATAAGCCTTGGGTTGATAAACAACTAAAATCCACAAAGTTTTGTCTCTGCTAGTCATCTTGGTGATTCACAAATTTTGAGAATTAAAATTAAAATCATATTGAGAATTAAACTTCAAAGTTCAAAATATTAATGACCTTAAATTCACATTGGTGTTGCACACTTTTACTTTGAATGCTGTGAAATTATATTTGTACTCCACATTAAATTGCTTTATTTGAATTAGTTGCTACCTCTGATCAGATGATTTGCATTGCTTTCTTTAGCTATTCTACTCTGAACTGCAATGTTACCTTAATGGGATCCTTCAGTCTTTGGGCATTTGAAGTGGTGTCAAACCCTACTCATTCACATTGTCACTTGACGAAACTATGTAGCTCATTTGTTTAATGTACACCCTTTGCAACTGCAAACAAAAACTTCAAAGAAAAGCCAGAATAAGTGCAGATTGGGAATCAAGTTTGAGTTGGTGATTTTCATAGTCCGATAGCATTAACATTACTACATGTATATAGTGTGTGACTGAATACATAATCTAATTTCAATTTAATTTGAAGGTGCCTCCAAAACTAGAAAGAATTCAATGTGCCATCTGAAGTGCAGCAGTGAGTATTCTTTGTCCTGCTCAGGAGCATCAAATAATTCATTCATTGGCAGTTTAATAATCTTGTAGTGAGCAATTGGCTGGCATGTTTGCCTTGGACAATAGAATATAGGAGCAGAAGTCAGCCATTCAGCTTGGAATCTACTCAAGATTTGATCGTAGCTGATTTTTCAACCCCGTTATGTTGCCTTCTCCCCATAACTCTTAACCTCACCAATCAAGAATCTACCAATCTCTGCCTTAAATACACCCAATGACTTGGCCTTGACAGCCCTCTGTGGCAATGAATTCCACAGATTTACCATCTGGCTGAAGAAATTCCTCCTCATCTCAGCTTTAAAGAGACCAGGCTTTCATTCTTCTGAACTCCATTGAGTATAGGCCCAGAGACATTAAACGCTCCTCGTATGTTAAGCCTGTTGTTCCTGGGATCATTCTTGTGAACCTCCTCCGGACCCTCTCCAGGGCCAGCACATCCTTCATTAGATAGGGGGCCCAACATTGCTCACAGTATTCCAAATGCAGTCTGACCAATGCCTTGTAAAGCCTCAGCAGTACATCCTTGCTTTTGTATTTTGGTCCTCGAAATGAATGCTAACGTAACATTTTCCCTCTTTACTACCGACTCAACCTGCAAGTTAAACTTGAGGGAACCCAGAACTAGGACTCCCAAGTCCCTTTGCACCTCTGATTTCTGAATTTTCTCCCCATTTTATATATAAAATATAGTCTATACCTTTATTCTTTGTACCAAAGTGCATAACTCCACACTTCCCTATGCTGTATTCCATCTGCCACTTCTTTGACCATTCTTGCAACCTGTCCAAGGCCTCCTGCAGACTCCCTGCCTCTGCAACGCTACGTACTTCTCCACCTGTCTTGGTATTGTCTGTAAACTTGGCCACATTGCCATCAATTCCTCATCCAGATCAATAACGTATAAAGTGAAAAGTTGCGGTCCCAACACTGACCCCTGGGGAACACCACTAGGCACTGGCAGCCACCCTGAAAAGGACCCCTTTATTCCCACTCTCTGACTTCTGCCAGTCAGCCAATCTTCTATCCATGCTAGTACCTTGCCTCGAACTCCATGGACTCTTATCTTGTTTAGCAGCCTCATGTGCGGCACCTCGTCCAAGGCCTTCTGAAAATCCAAGTAAATAACATCCACTGACTCTCCATTGTCTAACCTGCTTGTTACCTCCTCAAAGAATTCTAACAGATTTGTCAGGCAAGATCTCCCCTTAATGAAACCATGTTGACTTTGCCGTATTTTATCACATACTTCCGAGTACTCTGAAATTTCGTCCTTGATATTGAACTCTTCAAATCTTACCAACCATCGAGGTCAGGCTGGCTGTTCTATGCTTTGCTGTCTTTTGCCTTCCTCCCTTAAACAGCAGTGTCACATTTGCAATTACCCAGTCCTCTGGGATCTTCCCTGACTCCATACTAATGCTTCCACAATCTCTTCAGCTACCTCTTTCAGAACTCTGGGGTGTAGTCCATCTGGCTCAGGTAATTTATCCACTTTCTCCTTAGTAATGGCCACTGCACTTACCTGTGCCCCCTGACTCTTGAACTTCTGGCATGTTACAGGTGTCTGACACTGAAGACTGTTGTAAACTACTTATTTAGCTCCTCCGCCATTTCCTTGTTCCCCATTACTACTACACGTTCATAGCAACAATGATTTCTTGTCTTTGTCCCTTGTTGTGTTTCAAACCTTTGATACAATACCCACCCCCACTGCTCTTTTTGCCTTTCGAAACTGTCCATTCTTTTTCTTGAGACCCTGAATGCTTGGGATATTTTGTCATGTTCAAGGTTCATTGGCTTTCAAGTTGTTTAAGATGTACATGAAAACAAAATCATTTTAAGTGTAGAGTTTAATAACACTCCTCATGATGTTTGATATTACAGTCTTATATTCTCAGTGGTTCCAGGTTTATAAAGAAAAAGTGATTCCATTCTGCTTGTACTTTGGGAAGATACTCTACTTAATTGCTCTTTTTTTTTTGACTTCCTCTGAGGATGTTGTGTTTTAACTTTTGTTCAAAAATTATATTTTTACTACTAGTGTAACAGCATATTAAGGAATGAGGAAAAAATATTGATTGCTTCTAGGTCCTAGAATCTTTGAAGTGACAATAACAACATATTGCTGTTATGTGCTGTGAAGTTTGAAACTATGATGGCTAAAGATGGGGACTGCTGTGTACAGAAATACTGTGCAGAGTATCAATAACTCAGCTGTTAAATGTGCCAGAAACTGATTTAAGAGTTCAGCCAATTTGTTGGCTATACCATTAATGTTACTGACTAAGAATATCATGACCCTGTGAACTTGATAAGAGGAAACATAACTGAGCTATGGACTTTGTCCTTTCCAAAGTGGCTTGCAGGAGCACTTTAAATTGCCTAAACTAAGCTGTATTAAATTTAGTTTTGTCTGATTTCATAAGTCATATTAGCCAGGTATATTTGGCAACATTTTCCAAGTAACTAGAACAGTTGCTGATGACCCGAAATGAAGAAGTTGTAGTATTTTTACAAAGTTTTGGGAAAGGTATCTGTTGAATACTTAATGCAATTTGGGAGACATTGAAGTAATGTTCTATACTGCTTTCCTTTCCAAAATGTGTTCATGAAAAACCATACCATTGTTTTGGGTTGTGTGTACCCCCAGCAAGTGCTGTTCCTTGGTTGGAAAATTCGAGGTTGATTTTGATGGCTCAGTTGCTAGCATTCTCACTTGAGTTAGTAGTTGTAGGTTCCAGTCCTCCTCCAGAGATGTGAGCAGAAATCTAGGCTGACTGTGTAATACTGAGGAGGATTGCACTGTTGTCTCATTTTTTTTCAGTTGAGGCAATAAATGTCACAAATTCAAATTGGGGAAGTTATCCCTTGTATTTTGGCCAATATTTAGTGTGCTCTCAATATCATTGTCACAATAACTGTCAAATCTGCTCTACTGTTTGTGTACAATTTGGCAGGTTTGTTTCCTATGTTGTAGCAATGATTACACTTAAAGTAATTCATTGGCTATATATTGCTTTGGGACACAGTGAACTGGAAGTGAAAAGTGCTCTGTGATCAGTACTTTTCTCTTGCAATATGTTTCGGAGAGCTTGAGTGAACTTTTGACAGTAACTAGGGTGGCATAGTGAGCAGAGCTGTTGCCTCTCAGCACCAGAGACCTGGGTTCAGTCCTGAGCTGTGTGGCATTTGTTTTCTCCTTGTTAACTGCATGAACAGTCCTTGTATGAACAGCACCAGGTGCTCTGGTTTCCCCCCACATTCCAAAGAATTGCAGGTTGGTAGGTTGATTGACCTTTGTAAATTGCCCTGAGAGTATGGGTGAGTGGTAGAATTGGGGTGGCAGAGAATGGGAATGTAGGGAGAAGAAAGAAAATGGGGAAAATGTGGTAATGTAGGAATACTGTACATTGGGTGGAAGAATCAGTGTTGACTTGGGCCAGAGGGCCTGCAAGTTTGTTTGTTCATGTACAATGGATTTGGGGATATTTATCTTTCAATTATGCCACTCTTTCATTGACCTGCTCTTATTTCCACCTCTGCACTAACACCCGTTGTAACCTCTGCCTTGGCTTATCTGCTGCCAGAGCCTTCGTGTCTGCTTTTTCAAGACTTGACTATTTGGATGCTTTTCTGTTTTAACCTCTGGAAACTTGAGACCTTTTGACTCCTGCCATGTTCTATTTGTTCATTCATCACTGGGATGCTTGTTAACCTGAAGAGGTTTCTGGTTAAGTGGTACATTGGTTTTTTAAAAACCTTCCTTCCTTGATTTTGGGTTTTTCCATAGTGGTCTCTCCCAATTTTTGTAATATGCAACACTAAAACATTCCAGGATATGAGTACTTAAAATCAGGCTTCTTACCCTTGCTCAAATTTTGTCTGAAAGCAGAACTGCCTCAGGTTAGATAGGAAGAAATTTTCTCAACTGGTGGGACAAAGGAATAAATCAGAGCCAGGTCTATTAACAGAAACATTGGTGAATGCTGCTTCGTATCAAGTGTTGATAAGCTTGGCTATCAAACTGTGTGATATTGATAGTAGGTATTTTAGTTGGTCGTTTTGCAGCAAGAATATTCAAATATTATTTGTGAGCAGCTCATAGAATATACTTTAAAAGTAAAGAATCAACATTTTTATTGGTGTTCGTACCAAGGCCAATGTCTATTGCCATCCTCTGCTGCCCTTAAGATACCAGTAAACAGCCATGGATATTTGCAGTCCATTTGGTCAATATGCTGCAACATTGCTTTCAGGTAGGAAGATCAAAGATTTTAACCCAGTGATGAAACAATGTGGTGAATGTCCCAACTTCTGGAGATGTCTGATTTAGCAGATAACCTTGGGGTGATGAGCAGGTGCAATAGGTTGCAGATTGTTGCTGTGTTGTGTCTTGTAGGCAGTATGCATTGTACTGCAGTGCTTTTCTGTAGGAAGGTGTATTAATTTGGTGCCAGTAAATGGCTGTAGTGCTACTGGAGTTGCAGTCATTCTGAGTAGGTGTTGAGTATTGTATCAGACACTTTGATTTTTGCCTTTGTAGATGATAAACTTTTGGAGTCAGGTGACCCAGTCGCAGGATAGTAATCTGGTTCTTTTAGTCATTTTCATGGCTGGTCCAGTTGCTTGACTTGAAAAGATGATAGCACGTTGGTGATGTGGTGCAAATGGTACTTCACGGGTTTCGACCAGGCCCTGCCCTATATGGGTGAAAAGTGCTTCATTTTCTTTTTGAAGAGTTGTCTATGATACAGAAGAATGCAATCAAGGAATATCCCCATTTTTGACTTTGTGTTGGAGGGAAGATCATAAAGCTCCTGAAGGTGCTGGGGCTAAGGAGCTCATTAACTTTGAGAAGATTGAGATATATAGAACATTACAACACAGTACATTATGATGTTGTGCCAACATTTTATCCTGCTCTAAGATCTATCTGACCCTTCCCTCCCACATAGCCCTCCATTTCTTTATCATTCGTGACTATCTAAGAGTCTCTTAAAGGTCCCTAATGTATCTGTCCCCATGACCTCTGCTGGCAGTGCGTTCCATGCACCTACCACTCTGTGTTTAAAAAAAAATTACTTCTGACATCCCCCTGAGACCTTCCTCCAATCACCTTAAAATTATGCCCTCTTGTGTTAGCCATTTTCACCCTGGGGAAAAGTCTCTGGCTGTCCATTCAATCTATGCCTCTTATCATATTGTACACCTCTATCAAGTCACCTCTCATCCTTCTCCTCGCCAAAGAGAAAAGCCCTAGCTCACTCAACCTATCCTCAGGGTGTTAGCTGTCTTGGAACAAATAATGTTGTACAGTTCCCCCAATGCCTAACGAGATGCATCCCAGGCTATGGAAGCAAGGGAGCAGATTGCTGGGGCCTTGAAGTGTTCACTGGTTTCATGAACCATTCAGAAATCTGATGGCAGCAGGGAGAAGCTGCTCCTGAAACGTTGAGTGTGGATCTTCAGGCTCCTGTACCTCCTCCCCGATGGTAGTAACTAGAAGAGGGCATATCCCCGATGGTGAGGGTCCTTAGTGATGGATGCCACCTTCTTGAAGCACCGCTTCTTGAAGATGTCCTTGATGGCAGGGAGAGTTGTGCCTGTGATGGAGCTGACTGAGTCTACAACCCTCTGCAGCCTCTTCTGATTTTGCTCATTGGAGCCTCCGTACCAGGCGGTGATGGAACCAGTCAGAATGCTCTCCACCAATACATCTATCGAAATTTGCAAGAGTCTTTGGTGACGTACCAAATCCCCTCAAACTCCTAAGGAAGTAGAGCTGCTGGTGTGCCGCCTTCTGTGATTGCATCAATGTGTTGGGCCCAGGATAGATCCTCCAAGACACCCAGGAACTTGCAACTGCTCACCTTTTCCACTGCTGACCCCTCAATGAGGATTGGTGAGTGTTCTCCCGACTTCCCCTTCCTGAAGTCCACAATCAGTTCTTGGTCTTGATGACGTTGAGTGTGAGGTTGTTGCGACACCACTCAAAACAGCTGATCCATCTCATTCCTGTATGCTTCCTTGTCACCATCTGAGATCTTACCAACAAAAGGTGTCATCTGCAAATTTGTGGATGGTGGTTGAGCTGTGCTTACCAACATAGTCATGAGTCCAGAGAGAGTCGAGCAGTGGGCTAAGCATGCATCCTCAATGTGCTTGTGTTGATTTGCAAGGAGGAGATGTTATTACGGATCCGCACTGATTGTGGTCTTTTGATAAGGAAGTCAAGGATACAGTTGCAGAGGGAGGTACTGAGGCCCAAGTTTTGAAGCTTGGTTATTAGTACTGAGGGGATGATAGTATTGCATGCTGAGCTGTAATCGATAAACTGCAACCTTACATATGTTTTGCTGTTGTCTAGGTGCTCCGAAGCTAAGTGGAGAGCCAGTGAGGTTGCATCCACTGTAGACCTGTTTTGGCGGTAGGCAAATTGCAGCGGATTCAAGTCCCTAAGCAGGAGTTAATTCTGGGCATGACCAATCTCTCAAAGCACTTCATCGCAGTAGATGCGAGTGCTACCAGGCGATATTCGTTGAGGCAGCTCACCCTGCTCTTCTTGGGCACTGGTATAATTGCTGCTCCTTTGAAGCAGGTGGGAACCTCAGACTGCAGCAGTGAGAGGTTGAAGATGCCCTCGAACACTCCAGCCAGTTGGGTGGCACAGGTTTTCAGCACCCGGCCAGGTACACTGTCGGGCCTGACGCCTTGTGAGGGTTCACCCTCTTGAAGGATGTTCTGACATCGGCCTCCGAGACAGAGATCACAGGGTTGCTGGATGCTGTGGGGATTCGCACAGGTGTAGTGTTATTATCCCTTTTAAAATGTGCCTAAAAGGTATTCAACTCATCAGGGAGTGAAGCATCACTGCCATTTATGCAGTTGGGTTTCGCCTTATAGGAAGTAATAGCATGCAAACCCTGCCACAGCTGCCGTGCATCCATTTCTGAAGTGATCAGAATGTTGTGCTTCTCAGAGTATTTTGCCATATATTGAAAAGCATGTAGTAAAAGGCATTGGGTGCAGTGGTGGATATACTCGGGGGAATCTTGCAATCTGCAGTATCTGGTGACATTATTGTACAAGCAACTTACCAGAAGCAAAATCACTGCCAAAATGTGTCTCATGTCTGCCGTTTGCAACATTGTAAACCTTTATTAAAATTTGACCACTGAATTCATTTGTAGTTTTGTTCTATGAAGAGATGTCACTGGGCACCAGCATCCTCTGTTTCATAGAAAATTCAAAGGCCATCTCAATTAAGTTTGGGAAGAATTTTCTAACCCAGGAAAAAGTCTGTGTTTTGGACCAACTGCCACTCATTATCACATCCATGACTGTCTTGTCCTCGTGTGTTATTTGCCTGACACTGACAAATAACTTGTCCTTCAAGGCATGCCTTTTATATAATTGTTTCCTCTTTAATATCAACAAAAGGTCTGTGTTTTGATATGTAATCTGCTGGAAATGAATGAGAAAACATAGGGGATATTATAACCTAAAAGCTTGGTCACAGGCAATTTTTTTTGTGTATGTGTGGATCTTGAAAGGGAAGGGAGTGAAAGAATTCGAGAGCGGAGCTTTCAAATGATGGTGAGGATTTATGGTTTTGAGAAATACTGTCTAAATGTAAAAGTCATAGGCTAGTTTAGGTGCTTTTTTATTTGTATTTTGTCATTTAAAAAATAACACGACTGCATTTGCTTCCTGGGGGCCAAACATTTCTGACATTATGCTACCCTCAGTTCTGTCCATTCTCACTTTTCCAGCAATATTTGATTTTTATTTTTGACTAAAGTCACATGTAAATGAAAATGGAGACACGAGACTGCAGAAGCTGGAAATCTGGATCAACACGCAAAGAAGCTGGAGGAACTCAGCCAGTAAGGCAGCATCTATGCAGGGAATGGACAGGTGATGTTTTGGATTGAGACCCCTCATCGGGACTTGAGGGTCTTGACCTGAAATATTGACTGTCCATTTCCCTCCATAGATGCTGCCCAACCCACTGAGTTCCTCCAGCTTCTTTGTGTGTTGATTTAATGTCAAGGTTTGCACAATCCCTGATTGCATTAAGAAGGAAAGAAATGTTTGATGGTATTTAGTTTTAGATGGGCTTTTCAGTCTGTTCATTTGAATGCTGGAAATAAAAATGGGTAATAAATTTCATTTATCTTTTCTAATTACAGTCCAAAAGAAGGCACCTTAATAAAGACTGTGAAAAAGGACCCTGAGCGAAAATCTCGACACTTACTTACAGACCTTCCGTTACCACCTGAACTTCCAGGATCTGATTTAGCTTCACCAAAAACCTCCTGAAGAGAAGAAATCAACTGTTCAGTCACAGATTAAAAAGCGACCCAAGTGAGTGAGAATGTTTGTATTTTTTTTAAGATCTGTTATTTCTGCATAAATTGTTCTGGGTATTCATGTCATGGCATTATATGTAGAAAGTTAATTGAACTGAATGTGCCATGGAACTTGCATAAGTTTTTTTGCGGTATTTAAAGAGGTACATTTGCAATCAATAGCTTGGTCAGTTTACAGTAATTAAATTTATAGATGTCTGAATTATGAATATTTGCTATACCAATGACTCTTTGATTTATAAACCTATTTTTCACCACAGTGAATAATGTACACCAATATACCTGTATTGCATTTTGTCCAGCCTTTCCCATTTATAAGATTTTGTGTATTGCATCATTTTCTAGGAAGCATTTTCCAGGAATAGATCATCTTTGTAAATCAAGGAATTACTGTGATGTTCATTATTGTCTGTTCCATAATGCTGACAGTATATGAAAGAAAGTAGATTTGGTAAAACTGATTCTTTACATCAGTGAATCTCTCATGGTATTGCTCACAACTGAGTTGGAAGAATGTACTGCTTAAGTGTTATCAAATAAGTGCCATGGGCAGTGTGTTACATGAAGTAGGGATTTTCATAATATGCAGTCAATGCCTAAGACTTCTGCCATTTTACCTTCCTGTATAGTGTCTGAGTGTGAACATAGTGCATTTGGGAGAACGATAATGAACAGGATGCAATCATTAGTAATGGCGTGAATAGTTGTAATGCCTTCACTCGGGTTTCCATGAAGTATTGGTGTTGAAGTACTACATATGAGTTAGAAATTCCAATGCATTTTAAAATTCAAATTTTTGTCTATTTGAATCTTCCTCAGAGTTGAGGCTTTTGGGTTGATGGCATTAATCAAATTAGGGCAATAATAATATGGATTGTGATCATTTTAGTGATTGAGGGAAGGACATGCAGAAAGATTTATTGATGTATTTGGTTTTGTTTTTAATTGAGGGTGACAGTATTTGTTACACATTTATTTAGACCAGGAACTAGAATAGCTTCAGAGCTCCATTTTACACAATGAGCATAGTAAAAAAAAGCTTTTTATTTTCTGGTTGTATGCACACACCAATGGCTTTCAACCAAACTTGTGTGGACCTTGCATCTTCATAAATTTCCAGTTTTCCTATTGGATGTAGAGCTGATATTGTAAATATACATATTACTAATTAGATGAATTCCTTCGATAGAAACATACATGAATGAATTGTGAGAAATTTGTGCTCCATAGTCTTATTTTGAATGCACATCCTTTAAAAAGAAGAGTCTTTACCAACAAGGAGATCCAGGGAAGGTGGTGTCAGTGGGAAGATCCAACAGTGGTGCATGTTCTGGACAGTCCAAAAGTGGTTCAGGTTGTTTGAGATCACTATCTTGCTTGAGGGCATCATTTCAGCTGGTTTGCCAGTTACCATCATGACTATTGTCATATGAATGAAAAAATGGAATTGATAACTCCATTTACAATACTCAGAAAATGAAACTTATTTTAGCAAATGGTTAATCTGAAAAACATCCAGGCTGTGGCTGACAGCTGGTGAGAAAACAACCCAGGCAACAAGTTTCCACAAAATCTTTGATTGCATGACCATCGCCAAGATTCTACTTGCAAATCTCCATCTTAAAATTAGTTTTGACCAGAGCTTAATTGGATCAACCAATTGGTTTATGTTCTGCCCTTTTGTATCACCAAATTTGCCTGGCCTATTGAATAGAGAAGTTTGAACACACCTACTGATCGAAGTAGCTGGAGTAGTGGATTGAAATTCCTCTATTTTTAGCAGCATAGTTATTTTTGTTTGAGAGTTGTCAGAAATTCTTGAAACTGATGGAGATGATCAGTGTTGCTACATAAAATAAAAGCAGAAACTTTAAGTCATTTCTGCACACTTCCCTGATTAAAGCCAGTACTACATGTGAATTTTTTACATAAGTTCCCAAGAATGCACTGGATGATCCAACTGTTACTACTGATTTTTTATAAACAAATGTTTCTTCTCTTCCCCACAGCTCTGTACAGGTTGTCAAAGTTGAAGTATAGCCATCATGCACAAAGCTAAAGAGAAACACAATCTCAGCATTCAACATCATTCTATCTCCTCTTCCCATCCCTCAGAAGTGGTATTCAGCATCAGTTTTCCATTTGCAAGGTCATGCATCAAATAGAGCATGAAAGAGAAAATAAAATAAAGTTGTTGCAGTTTGGGGGGGGGGGGGGGGGGGAGGAGACATCCAGGCACTTAGCAGCAACTTGGTTGTTGGTATCAGACTGCAGGGGTTTGGGGTGGAGATAGGTGCTTGGTGGTATTGGATGAGTGATTTTTGAATATAGAACATACCAGCATAGCGCAGGCCTTCGGCCCACAATGTTATGCTGACATTTTATCCTGCTCTAAGATCTATTTTAACCCTTCCCTCCCACATAGCCCTCCATTTTTCTATCATTCATGTGTCTGTCTAAGAGTCTCTTAAATGTCCCTAACGCATCTGCCTCCATCACCTCTGCCGGAAGTGTTTCACGCACCCACCACTACCTGTGTACCAAAAAAATCCTTACCTCTGACACCCCCCCCCACCCGTCCCACCTTCCTTCAATCACCTCAAAGTTATGCCCCCTCGTGTTAGCCATTGTTGCACTGGGAAAAAGTCTCTGACTGTCCACTCAATCTATGCCTCTTGTACACCTCTATCAAGTCACCTCTCATCCTCCTTCACTCCAAAGAGAAAAGTCCTAGTTCGCTCAATTTATCCTCAAGACATGCTCTCCAATCCAGGCAGCATCCTGGTAAATGTCCTCTGCACCCTCTCTGAAGTTTCCACATCCTTCCTATAATGAGGTGACCAGAACTGAACACAATACTCCAAGTATGGTCTGACCAGAGTTTTATAGAGCTGCAACGTTACCTCGTGGCTCTTGAACTCAATACCCTGACTATTGAAGGCCAACACACCATTCGCCTTCTTGACAATGCTATCAACCTGCGTGGCAACCTTGAGGGATCTATGGACATGGACCCCAAGATCCCTCTGTTCCTCCACTCTGCTAAGAGGCCTGACATTAACCTTGTATTCTGCCTTCAAATTCAATCTTCCATAGTATATCACTTCACACTTTTCCGGGTTGAACTCCATCTGCCACTTCTCAGTGCAGCTTGGCATCCTATCAATGTCCTTTTGTAACCTACAGCAATCTTCTACACTATCCACAACACCAGCAACCTTTGTGTCATCTGCAAACTTACTAACCCACCCTTCTACATCCTTATCCAAGTCATTTATAAAAATCACAAAGAGCAGGAGTCCCAGAACAGATCCCTGCAGAACGCCACTGGTCACTGAGCTCCAGGCAGAATACTCTTCGTCCACAACCACCCTCTGTCTCCTATGGGTGAGCCAATTCTGAATCCACACAGCCAAGTTTCCTATGCCTCCTGACTTTCTGAATGTGCCTTCCATGAGGAACCTTATCAAACACCTTACTAAAATCAAACGCCTTACTAAACAGTACATCCACTGCTCTACCTTCATCAATGTTCTTTGTCCTCAAATAATTCATTTAGGCTCATGAGGTATGACCTGCCCCTCACAAAGCAATGTTGACTGTCCCTAATCAGCCTGTGCTTCTCCAAATGCCCATAACTCCTGTCTCTAAGAAACTTCTCCAGTAATTTGCCCACCACTGGAGTAAGACTCATTGGCCTGTAATTCCCAGGATTGTCCCTACTCCCTTTCTTGGACAAAGGAACAACATTTGCCACCCTCTGGCAATACTCCTGCGGCCAGTGAGGATGCAAAGATCATCACTAAAGGCACAACAATCTCTTCCCTCGCTTCCTGTAATAACCTTGGATATATCCCGTCCGGCCCCAGTGACTTATCTATCCTAATGTTTTTCAAAAGTCCTCTTTCTTTACATCAACATTCTCTAGCTTTCCTAAGTCCATTCTTAAGCTCCCTCCTGGCTACCTTGTAACTCTCCAGAGCCCACTTTGATCCTTGCTTTCTAAACCATAGGTAGGCTGCTTTCTTCCTCTTGACGAGATATTCTATGTCTTTTGTTAACCGTTCCTTCACTCTACCATCCTTGTCCTGCCTCAATGGGACAAACATATACAGAACCCCATGCAAGTACTCCCTAAACAACCCCCACACTTCCATTGAGAACTTCCCCAAGAACATAGGTTCCCAAGTTCCTGCCTAATAGCATCATAATTCCCTCTCCCCCAATTAAATACTTTCCCATATCGTCTGCTCCTATCCCTTTCCAAAGCTATGGTGAAGGTCAAGGAGTTGTGGTTGCAAGAGTTAAGTCAAGGAGATGTCAACAATATGCTCTCCTACCAAGAGATCTGAAACCTGAACAGGCTCATTGCCTAGTACCAGGTCCAGTATGGCCTCTCCTCTAGTTGGCCTGTCCACATACTGTGTCAGGAATCCTTCCTGGACACTCCTAACAAAATCTGCCCCATCTGTTCCCTTTACACTGAGGAGGTGCCAATCAATATTAGGGAAGTTGAAGTCACCCATGATGACAACCCTGTTGTTTTTGCACCTTTCCAAAATCTGCCTTCCGATCTGCTCCTCAGTGTCTCTGCTGCTATTAGGAGGTCTGTGGAATACCCCCAATAGAGTGATTGCTCCCTTCCTGTTTCTGACTTCCACCCACACTGACTCAGTAGACGACCTCTCCAAGGACGCCCTCCCTTTCTATAGCTGTGATAAGTTATAGTTTCTATTGACAAGCAATTGCTTTTAATGTTCTGACTTGGAATTTCTCCCATTATACTGGTGTTACTCATCATCCATTTGTTAGCTGATAATTTTGAAGTTTGTAACTGAGATTTTTTATTTATAGAATTTGTGGTCCTCGACATGGTGAGACAGAAGTAACAGAAATCGACTGGGGAAAACGTTGTGTAGACAAATTTGATATTATTGGAATAATTGGTGAAGGAACATATGGACAAGTCTACAAAGCTAAGGATAAAGATGCAGGTAAATTGTTATTCCTTGGAGTGGTGTATTTTGTGAAACTTTAAAATGTTCATACTAAGGAAAGAAGTAGGATTAACATTTTTGAGTTATTGATGTTCGTCATAGACCTAGTATGTTTAACTTCCTTTTCAACATGTAATACCTGATCTGAGTGATTCCAGCACTTTTTTTGGAGTTGCAGCATTTCTTTGTATGAGATCAATAAAGGTTTTCTTTATTCTGTTTTTCTGGTTATAAAAGTAATTTTCTGTCACCCATCCTCCTTTAGATCTTCATGTGGCCCTTAGTAGAGGGCAACCTATCAGTCATAAATGGATTACACTTGAGTGTTGTCATATTCAGAATTGTGCCGACTGAGGAAAAGCACCTACAAGTGTCTCCCGATAGTCATTCCTCAATCAAGGCAAGGGTAGCCTACAGTCTTGTTTCAAGCTTCTGCATACTTCAGTCTGCATCAGGCAAATTGCAAAAATGTAGCACAGGTCTAAATGTCGTTCCTTGTATTATCCTGCGAGAAGTGAAGGGTATCTTGTTGATGTGAAACAAAGTGTGGAGCTTGTTAGTGTGAACCAGATGCATAGCTTGGTCCAGCCTATAGTGTGGTATCTTTTCAAATTTTATGTGAATACATGAATTAGGAACAGGCCATTCAGTCCCTCAAGGCTGCTCCAACATTTAAGAAATTGTGGCTGATCTGCACCCCTCCTCATCTAAAAGCAGTAACCTTGTTATAACCAGTTGTAACCAGTAACAGGCCATTCATCTACCTTTTTAAAAAAAACAAAAAGTTCAAAGTCTCTGCATACATTCCCTTTTGAGGAAGTGAGTTCCAAAGATCTCATAATCCCCTGTGAAGAATTTTGACTTCAGTAAAATGAGTGACTTCTTATTTTTAATAGACAATCTCCAGTTCTAGATTATCCCACTAGGAAATGTCCTCTGTACATCTGCCCTGTCAAGTACTCTCAGGGAGTTGCTACTTAAGCAGATATAAGCTTAGCCTGTCCAACCTTTTCTCGTAAGACAGCTTGCCCATCCCAGGTACTAGTTCAGAAACCTCTGAACCGCTTCCAATGCATTAACATCCTTGATCAATAGGAAGACAAGTATTGTATACAGTACTCCAGATGTCATCTCACTGATGTCCTTGTATGACTGAAGCATAAAATCCTTCTTGTGTTAATTTCCCCTTGCAGTTAATGATAACATTCTGTTAGCTTTCCTAGTTACTTGTTTCGGGCTTCTGCAAGTGCAGCGTTAGAATCCAGATTCCTCTGCATCATACAGTTTTGCAGTCTTTCCCCATTTTGATAATGTGCTATTTTCCTGGTGAAGTAAACAATTTCTACTGTTTGCTAGATCTTTACTCAATCACTAAGCCTATATATCTTTGTAGCCTCCTCATGCCCTGTTTATGCTTGTGCTCTGTTTCCAGTTAGCTGTCCAATTTTCATGACAGTATGTTACCTCCCACTTTATATTCCACAGTGACCTTTGATGCAGCACATGCTTTGTATGCCTTATGGAAGTCTAAGTATTGTAAATCCATTGATTTCCCCCTTATCCACAACAGGTGGTGGTACTTTAAAGAACAATAAAATGTTTCAAACATGTCCCTTTCACAAAACCATTATTGACATTGCCTGATAACCTTGTATTATTTTTTAAGTGCTCTGCTATAACAATTTAATAGCTTCTAACATTTTCCCTATGATAAATATTAAGTTAACTTTGTTTTCCTGCTCTTCTCTCTCTTTCGGAGAGTAAAGGAGTTGCATTGGCTATTTTCCAATCTAATGAAACCTTCCCCAGATCTAGGGAACTTTGGAAAATTAAAACTAATGCATCAAGCATCTCATTAGCCGCCTCAGACCCTTGGGATGAAGTACATTGGTGCCCAGAGTTTCAAGAATTTGCTCAGTGCCATTGCCTTGGTGACTGTGTTATTTTCCCGAGTTCTTCCTTCCCTCATTCCCAATTTCTAATTTATTTATTTATTTCTGGATATTACTTGTAGCATCCATCATGAAGGCTGACGAAAACTTGAGCTTATTTCCCGTTATTCCTAGAATTACTTTCTTTAGGAATGGTACCTTTTGTTTTACACTTTTTTAAAATATCTGTAGAAACTTTTATCTGTTTGATTGACTCCTCTATTTAGGAGATGTTTCTAAAACAAAAAATCTGATAGACATGCATGATTTTTACAGCAATAGTTGTGTTTTCAATATAGTTATTAGTGATGTTTTGCATATTTACTCAGATATACAGGATGATTTTGCAAATCTGAGGTTTACTTGAATTTGAGGCCATTTTTCTACCAGTTTTTCATGATTGTTTTTTAAAAAAAATCTCAGTACCCTCAGTTCTTTAAATCAGTGAAATATAAATAGGAATACGTTGCACCTGGCCATCAAGGAATAGAGAAAGAAATCATTATAGGACACTTCAAAGAACATGATATCATAACCATCTTAATGATTTCTCTTCATAGAATGCTGATGTAACATCATGATCATGCTTTTATTTTTCTACTTACTATCAGATATTCTTCTGTTCTTTTATAAACTTCTGTTTCATTTCCCTTCATTTAATTTAGTACTATAGCCTTTAAAATCTGAACTAACTTAATTTCACCTGAATTTGCTAAATGTTGTAGTCTATCTGCTGTTTCTTATCAATGTTACTGTGGTACAGATGGACACAAGTTATTGGACCAATTGGATATTTAAGATGGCTTCCATCATTGTTTTTCTGATGACATCCGCAAATTAATAGTTTTCAATCTCGTAGCTCATTATTATTTGATTAGGATTTACAGCCTCTTTTGCAAATTTGGGGTTATAATCTCTTGGCTTCTGTATTCAAGAAAAATATTGGTGAAATTAAGAAAATAAATCAAGGGAAAGTAAATGGTTGATGGCCAGTAATTCTACATGTTCACAGTGGGGCTCCCTCCAGGCTTCTGCTCGTGCTTGGCAAGATTATGGAAGTCCAAGGCGAGCTGGATAACAGATGTTGGCACATCCAACTTAATGCTCTGCTGTTGGGCTCGTTGTTGAGCTTGGCACCAGAACATTGTGCTGAGAACTGTACATTTGAAAGAGATTGCCAAGGCTTGGAAAAAGAAAAGGTCAGGTGAGTGTTTGAGTTATTTTGTTAGACTTCAATGTTAATTATTTGTCAGTAATTTGAAATATTTACAATTTTTTAAATTTATATTTTCATCTATTTGAATAATTTTTAAATGCCTATGTCAGAGCTACAAAAGGGTCAAAAGCCTTTGATACTAGTGAGCTGCCAAAGGCCATCGAGTGTTTCCAAAACAACTTGTGTGTCTTATGGGATACCATTACATTAATAATTATGTTTGTCACGTGTTGCCAGTTCTCAACATCCCTGAGAAAATTGCTCTGGTCCTTTTGAAATGGAGATGCTGCAAATTTAATAACTGTGTGTTTGTTTTCAGGTGAAATGGTTGCCTTGAAGAAAGTCCGCTTGGACAATGAAAAAGAGGGCTTCCCTATAACTGCTATTCGAGAAATTAAGATACTGAGGCAGTTACATCACTCAAGCATCATAAACATGAAAGAAATTGTGACAGACAAGGAAGATGCATTGGATTTTAAAAAAGATAAAGGTACCTTGTTCCATTAGAAGTATTTCCAAGGTGGCTATTTAGAACACGCCTTGAGTCTCAATTCAGCTTCATCATTTAAATACATTGTAACAGAATGAATGTCATCAGGTCTTGTGTGTTAGGCTATAAATTTGACTGATGCACTTGCATTAAGGCAGGAACTATTTTGTAGACTTTTAGGAACACAAGTAATTAACACTTTGATTCTCAGAATTTAAAGTTGCCTTATTTGCCTCTACAAGTTATATAGGATGCTGATGAATTTTTATTGTGCGTGCTTCAATTGGGTATTAAGCCGTAGTATAAGAAGTTCTTTGGATACGGTTGCAGGAAGAACTTGCATTAGAATGATACAAGGCAGGAGGGGATTATTTTGCCTTAGAGTTCTGTAAATTTTTCCATGTCAAAAATTTATCCAGTTCCCTGTTGAGATGTTTGTTAAATCTGCTTCCACCACCCTTTCTGAACTGTGTTCCAGATCAAGCGATCATTACTCTTCTTTCCCCCCTGATTTGCCAGTTATCTTAAATCATCATTTTTTTATGACTGACTCGGTCACTGGAACAGCCCCTGCATTTATTGTTTCAAAATGTTTCTTGTTTTGACCCCTCTGACTGTTCTCCCCTTTAACCACTTCTCTCAGAAAGCAGTTTTCCTGCTCTAATATTTCAAGTCAGTTAACATTCAGTAAATAGTGACCATCCTCGGTAATGGCCTTGGCATCTTGATAAAAATGAACCCAGAACTGAAGGGAGTCCTCATTGTGGTTAAACTGTTAAAAGTAAAGTCCTAGAATTTGTACTGTTTACGACATTACTGGCATCTTGAAAGACTTGTATGCTTAACACCTGGGTACTGTACCCACTTCAGAATTGTATCATTCAGATAATGTTGCTTCTCTTCATTCCTCCTAACAATGCATCACATTGCATTAAATTTTGTCAAGTGCCTGCCCATTTCTCAAGTCTGTGCTTGCCTAAAAATTGGTTAATCTTTAAGGTATTATGTTTCCAATTTTGCATTACCTGTAAGCTATAAATCTGTGCTCTACCCATTAAAATGCGTTCATATTGGTCTCAACAGTGAATCTCAGGGGCACGCCACACCCTTCCCTCCTGTCTGGATAAACAGCAGTTTATCACTAATGTCTGCTTCCTATCCCTTTGGACATCTTCATATTAATTAAGTTTCAGTTATTCCCAAGGGATTCAGTTTTGCAGACGAGTCTATTGTGTGGTATTTTAACATCTCTTTTGAAACAGTTAAGCATAATATCATTTGCACTGCCATCATCAGTACTCATCACTTTATCCAAAATCTTGATCAAGTCTGTCAGATGCATATTGTCTTTAGCACATTTGTTCAGATTTTCATCCATTAACCAGTATTTTCTGAAGTACCTATCAATTTTGTCCTGATTAATACCACTAAATTTTCCCAGTACTGACACCGAGTCAACTGACAAGTAGTTGCTGAGTTTATCCCTCCCTCTTTGAGGAAGATGCAACATTTGGAATGTTTTAGTCCTTTCTCGTATCTAAGAAAGATTTAAAGAAAATGGCCAGAGGCTCAGTTTCCTCCCTTCTTTTCTCTGCCATGTAGGATGAGTCATACCTATATTGTCTTATATCTGTCTGGTTTCTCTACAGTCTTATTTTATTGTTACGTTGGGAGCAACACCTCTAATGAACATAGGTGTTAAGTACTCATTTAGTACCTCAATCAAGGGCCTTGCATCCTCAGGAAGATCTTTTTTGGTCTCTAATGCTGGTCCCTTTAGACCTCCCTTTTACTATTTTTATTTTTCTAAAGGGCCAAAAATTCCCGTTTGTATTACCTGTTCATACTCTCTCCACTGTCCTTTTTTTTTCCCCTTTATCAGTTCTCCACTTTTTTCTTAGATTGCTGTTGAATTATGAGCCAACTACACCATAAATTATTTTGTTTTTCCATGTCCTTCAATCAAAAGGACACCATAGTCATTTTCCAGGATGGAAATGAGTCTAATTCCTCTTGATAGCATTCAGCAACTTCTAGTTACTTAATAGTTTGTCTGACCATGCTACCTTACAATATATTCTACCTGATCTCTCATAGGTGCATTTTATTTGGTGTTTGAATATATGGACCATGACTTAATGGGACTATTAGAATCAGGACTGGTGCATTTCACTGAAAACCACATCAAATCTTTTATGAGGCAACTAATGGAAGGTTTGGACTACTGCCATAAGAAAAATTTTTTGCATCGTGACATCAAGTGCTCCAATATTTTACTTAATAACAGGTATTCCTATTTTTGGGTCAGTAAACTGCTTTTCAAAGATCTAAAATGATATGTTTGTAAACTTAACAACTCAAAATTGGAGAATCCTCGGTTTTGAGCCCTTTGTTTTCACTAAATTAATTCTCTTGTAAGGTTCCACTCATCAGCCTTCCTCAATGCATTGGGTATAGAAAGGTAATGGACCAGGGATTCAAAATTCAGTCCTGGACATGCGTGTACGTGCTACAAAACCTGAAGACCTAGGACTGACTTCAGGTTTGGCAGGGTTGAACCTGTCAGTTTGCTGTTCTGCCACTTCAACCTTGGTATGGGATCCCAGATCCCATTTATTTCAATGAGATTGATGGTGTACAAATTTAGGGGGCAAAATGGAGAGAACTAGTAAATTATTTTGTGTATGATGTTTTTAACTATTTGAGTGCTCTTTCTATCTTTAACTATTTTCAATTTTTAACTTCATTTAATAACTTAAATCGGTGACAGCTTTGATAAAAGGCAGAGCCTGGTTGTAGCTTTGCCCTCTGGCAGGGACTGTTTGGAGCTGAGGCCTCCATGCCATGCTGCTTGTGGCCCAGTTGCTATTTGGACTTTGTCACTGGCATCCTGGGTATGATTCAGGCAAGGAGCCTATTTCAGCATGATCTATCCTTTTTGTCAATGTAGAAGACTGGGAGAAACCAAGTAAATTATAGCAGTCCAGAAGCTGGTGCAGTTGGGCTCATTCCAGACACCTTAAAACTACAGTAATCTATTCTTATAATCCCTAATATTGCATGACATGATTTTGCACTTTTTGGAGTCTTCATTGCATCAGTTTGTTTTTACCTGAATGTATGTTCCACTATCAAAAATGGGGTGATGATTCTAAAAGATCCTAAACTTATATAAATGCAATTTGTTATTTCCTCAGTTGTTGACTCATACCTTCTGGGAAAGTAGATGCATTGAAAACTCAGCTGTGATGTTTCTCATGGGTGAATTGGCTGAGAGTATTCCCCATTTAGACTTCACGTGATTTTGGCATTGCACAAGTGATAGGCATGTTCACGAGAGGAGAAAAAAAAGTTAATGACAAAATGTATGCCTGATTGAATTTTGGAATGTAGACTTGTGATGAAAATGTTGAAAGCATTTTCATTCCCTCCACTCATTGAACAAAATTATATGAAATAGATTACCAGAGTTTGCAGAATATAGACTCTTATAATCCAAATATTTAGCTTGTGAGAAAGAAAGAAAATATTGCACGTGCTTGAATTTTTTTCACAAAAGCAGAAAATGCTAGAAGTGTTCACATCAGACAACAACTTGTCAAATGTTAATGTTCTGGCTATCACCCTTTATGTAGTTCTGAGGAAGGATTACACAAGGATTATGTTAAGTGTTGTGATTCATTGTTTATGCAGTCTTGAGTGTCAGTGTTAAATATGGTTGGTGGGATGACAGATGGATGAGGAAGTGGAATGCTTGAAATTATCCATCAATCGCATGAAATTCCTTACCAGCATTTTTGAGGATGACTCCACACCTCACAACTGATGAAGGATTGATGTATCAAGTGTTTGCTTGAGAAGTAGGATAAAGGGTCAGAAATACAAGGAAAGTGTTCTCAGTTTACTTTCTCTATTACTGGAAATGTAATTTATTTATCATTATTTTGTTCTCGATCATACTCTGGTTTGTAATATGCTAGCATTTTACAGATCATGATATTGCTTTGCTTGTGCTTCATTAACTATATGTTTAAAGTATAAACCAAACCTATATTCTTCACCTCTGGGACTTCTTGAATTGTGATCCTGCCATTTTAGGAGATGCAATTGCATTAAACTTTAGTATTGAGAGCTGTAGCTTTTGTTTTTGTCATAACTTTTATATACTTTGTGTATTGTCACATTTATTGTATTATTTACATTTTTTTTTTAAATTGCACTCTGCCGGTGACAAAAAAGATTAAAATTTTGAATGGCATTTTCTTTGCCACTAGGGGACAGATAAAACTTGCTGATTTGGGCTCGCTCGACTTTATAACTCAGAAGAAAGGTATGTAACATGATAGCGTATTATATTGATCATAATTTAAATGGTAACTGTGAGCTCTGTTATAATGCAGCAGGTATGAGAAAGTAAGAAATTGGAAGTAGACTTGAGCCAAGTTTTTCAAATTTGCTGCATTGTACTGAATGCAAGCGAGGTACTTCAACTTGAACTTCCTGCATTATCCCTACATCTCTTGATTCCTCTTTTCCTATTGCTGTACCTCCAAATTAAACTTCTGTGGTTCATTTATGAGTACCTAGGCCTTCATCAATACTTGTATCTTTCCAGTACCTTACCAAATTTGTCAGACAATTTTTTTTAATTCCCTGATACCATGTGTAGATCCTAGTATTTTCTCCACTAATGTGGAATCTACTAGCCTGTTGCCCCAGATTCTCCTTCTCTACTTTCCAATGTACAATCAAAACCAATGCATCCTCTCTTAAAGACAGTAACATGTAGGTCACTGTGCCGAAGATATTTTGGCTTTGTATTGATTTTTTTCTAAGACTGTGTTTCTTTGCCAAAACAGATTAATTTTCTTATTTTCATTGCA
Organism: Pristis pectinata; assembly: GCF_009764475.1. Taxonomy (NCBI): domain Eukaryota; kingdom Metazoa; phylum Chordata; class Chondrichthyes; order Rhinopristiformes; family Pristidae; genus Pristis; species Pristis pectinata. Next base: position 96,765,318 of record NC_067413.1, read on the forward strand.
TTTTGTTCCTCACTGTAATTTGAATTTGTTCTTGGCTTTATAAAGACAGTATTTGCTTGCTCTCTCTCTCTCCAGTTCATTATTCCCCATTATAATTTCTCCTCTCTGCCTGTGAAGACTGCAACTTTTGATATTTTTTCTTTTTACTTGTTTTACAAGCTGTTTTTAATTACTTGCTAGTGCCGATTGACTACCAGATGTATTAATCGCTGTATGATTATTACACTGCCTTAATGCAATTTTTGAAAGTGGTTTTCACTAATGTAAGCAAGGAATTTGTCTAGTGTACGTCAATGCAGCAGGAACGTAGCCTATCTGTTCTGCACTTTGCATGTCAATAGCTGTGGCATTTTTTAAACCAGGTGTTACTATATATTCAAGCCTTGTATATTCCACATATTTTTACATTCAGAAGTTACCACATACGATAAATATCCAAGAGCAAGGAATAATATGCACAAAGATGACAAATAAAAGCAATCATAAGCCATTTGGCCCATTGGGTGTTCCACCATTCAATAAAATGGCTGATCTTTCACTTCACTGCTTTTTCCTGGCTGAATCCCAATTCCCCGGTTTCCTGTAATATCTAAAAAATCTATCAGTCTCTGATTACAGTATTCTAAATGACTGATCCTACACTTCGTCGAGTAAAGAAGTCAAAGATTTCACGACTGCTTGGATGAAGAAATTTGTTCTGTTGGTTCAAAATGCTGACCCTTTATTTTGAGGTTCTAGACACAGTGGCCAGGGAACACATCTACCCAGTCAAACTACATAAAAACTTAAATTTAAATGAGATCACCTCTCATTCTTCTAAACACTAGAGTATAGTACCAATCTGCTTAATTTTTCACATGGCAAACTTTCTATCCCAAGAATCAATCTGATGAACCACCACCTGCTTAGTTAGCTAGAGTGGTTTTCAGTGAATTAGAAAGTGATCTTGACAGGCGGAATTAAATCAAAAATTGGTGACAAAATAGTATTTGAATAACGGCAACTTTGGAGACAACTTCACATTGGGATGAAAGAAAGGGCATTGAACGTTAGAAACCCTGTAAGGCTGACAGTACAGGGATTCAAATTAAACAGTAAAGTAAAGTTTAAGGTAACCATAATGTTTATTCTTCAGTGAAGAACCAAGTTGAATAATAAAAATAGAGATCTAAAAATGGGAACACTGGTGTGTGGTGACTGGAGATTAGTGATTATGGTTGTGGTACAAAGAGTATGAGAACAGTTTACTGTGAAAATTACAAATAGTTCAAGAGTAAAGAGAAAAGAGGTAAATTTCACAGTGTGGATGAGGTACTAAATTAACATTTGTTCTTATTAAAGAAAAGGCTGTTATTGTAAAAGGGTGAGGTTGCGAGGGGAACATAGGGTAAAAATAAAGAAGTTGGACTTTTTAAGCTTGCACCTCTCAAAATGGGATGCATCTTGCGATGCAAAGTTGTGAAGATTATGAAGGCTGTGCCTGCCAAATCTATCATTTCTTTGATATGGTTATGGTGTGTAAGAATTGAAGGATTGCAGGTAATACTCCCCTGTTGATAAAGTGAAGGAAAGCTGGCAATTTCTGGCCACCAGATGGTCTAGAAGCTCATGGATTTGGAGGCATTAAGTAGTGTGGATGGAGGATTGTGTAACAGAAAACAAATTTGGGGAAAATAGTTTATTTTCAGGTTGGCAGTCGATAAATAATGGATCACCACAGGGATTGGCTTTGGAGCCTCTAGTGTATTTGGTAAAATAATACAGATGGTAATGCAAAGAATTTAAAGATTAAAGAAATATCAATAAATCTTTAGAAAAGGTTTCCAACCTTCACTGTCTGTGCACTTATGGGTTGCATTTGCACAACTGAGCATCTGCTACAGTAATCCTCTCCAGGAGAGAGCTATGGGCAAGGTTGGATACACCATATGCAGAGGCTTTATCTAGCAATTCACATTTAAATATTTAGAATGCGGGGAGGGGGTAATCATTCCAGTCTAAGGGACAACGTTCCAGTCCAAGCAGACAAGATTTAAAAAAAAGTTGCAATTGAGTTCCACAGGATGGTATAAATCAAGTTCAGCATGTACTGAATTTAAATTCCACACATTAGTGTGAAATTGCTGTGTGCAGGGAGTCCAACTCCACTTTTAGAATCACTCCAGGTGCTGACTCCAGATTAGCACTTTTAGTTTTGGTGTCCGTGTAAAGTCGAAATCACCAAGTCTATAGTTTAACCACACTGAGATGCCAGTGTTTGTTTTTGTTTGGAAGGATGGGGGATGGTGCAAGGTAAGTAATCTTATTTGGCTCCTGCTCTGTCATTATGAATAAGGGCAACAAGAAAGACTGAACATAGGGTTTTGATTTTGACTTTGAAAGAGAAACAGTAGGGTACCAGATGGAAATTGACAATCAAGATTCATACCAGCATCATGTATTGCAGACCTATAGCTATATCAGAAATATAGAGGATGCAGAAAATGTGGGTGTTTGTTGTGTCATTAGAGGATCTGGTAAATTTTAATTAATGCTCTTGGCATTAATTGGAAATTTTTTCTTGCCATAAGGCATATTTCTGTCACTGCGGCCTTCATTTATTTTGTTTACCTTCCTTGGATTTTGGAAGTACTGATGTTTAATTTTCTGATATTTGTTATTTCAGTCGACCATACACAAATAAAGTTATTACACTCTGGTATCGGCCACCTGAACTCTTGCTTGGAGAAGAACGATATACACCAGCTATAGATGTTTGGAGCTGTGGGTAGGTAGTTCATTGAAGACTGCCAGAAAAATCATAGAAAGGTATTTTGATGTTGTATAGATGAACATAAGCCTGCAGATGTTTAAAACTTTTTTATTTATACAGTGTATTCTGGGTGAGTTGTTTACTAAGAAGCCCATCTTCCAAGCAAACCAAGAACTTGCTCAGCTGAATTGATCAGGTAGGTGTTGATGTTATTCAACTGTGCTTTAAAATTAATTTCCATATTATGATTTGCAAACAGTGCTGTTATTCTCCTCTATGAATTAACCCCTAGAATGTAATGAAGTTATTCAGGAGATAATCATTTTAAAGTAATGATAGTCACACTGGGTTAGGATTTAAGTTATTGATTTCCACTTGCAAATCTTAAACCTGATAGTTCAGTCATGTGAGAATTTATATTCCTTGTTTCCTGGTTTGTCCTGTGTTAATGTGTGGGCCTGATGATTTAGAAAGAATGGTTCTTATTATTCCCTTATTGCTGGATAATTCTCAGCTTGCAATGGCAAGGTTTGTTAAATTAGCACCTTGTTACTCTTATATGGGTGGTTGCAATGTATGCAGTCTGAAGCAAATGCTTGGGCACCCATGTTTTGGCTGAGGTTGTTTGTTATTCATGTGGTCTATTAAAAGCACCTAAATTGCCAAGTTAAATTGATTTCTTGCTTGCACCACTAGGCTCACTCTTTACAATTCTATTTGGTAGTCATTATGCCAATGAATTGCAAAGTGAATACACTGAATAATGCCAAAACCTAAATTACATTTCTCATTTTGTTCTTTCCTTGCACATCTGATATATGATGTTTTATATTGTTGCAACATAAATAATGATTTAGAAGTGCTAAATACGATCTTTATTTTTTGGTCTCTATCACTGCAGTATCTGCCAATGCATTAAAATAGCATGCAAAATGCAGGCTACTCACAATTGCTGCTTGTGACCAAGATGTAATAAAATTATTGCCTTAACCTGATTTGCCAACTTGTTAGTTTAGTGTCTGGTTCATGGAGTTCTTTAAAACAAAAAAACTGGTTGACAAATATTTACAATATTCAGAACTGAAAAGCCAAAAATGCAGATGCTGAAAACCTGAAATAAAAACTTATTGCTGGAAATACTCAGCAAGTTGGGCAGCATCAGTGGTGAATGTCAATGTTTCAAGTCTGACTTTTTCAGAACTGAGGAAAAGTAAAATTCAAAAGTCTTAAATTGCGAAGAATGGAGAGATCAAAGAAATGTATGTGATAGTGTGGTCTAAAATGGACTGACAGGTGTGGTGGTGAAGGCTTGTCATAAGGTAATGTAAGGGGATAGAACAGTTGGAACTGGGAGATACAAAAGATACATTACAGATAGTGAAAATTTTAAAATGAAGCACAATGCTAGATGTACTCAGCCAGTCAACCTGTATTCTGAACAGTGAAGAATGGTTTATTCTTTGACCTGTCATCAGAACTGGAGAGTTTTGATACAAACTGGAAAGGCTATTTATCTGAAAATCTCGAATTTATTCTTGCCATCCTGAGGTAACATGCCTACCTGGATTCTCCTCAAGCTTGCATTGGGCTTTGTTGGGCAAAAGACAGGGAGATTAGAGTGGGATTTGAAGAATTAAAGTGACAGGCAACTAGAAGCTTAGAGTCAATCTTGCGGACTGAATGGGAGTGTTCTATAAAGCAGTCACACAATCTATAATTAAAAACAGAATGCTGGAAACGTTCACCAGGTCAGGCAGCAGCTGTGGAAAGAGTAATAGAGTTAATGTTTCAAATAGAAGACCCTTCATCAGAACAGAGAAAGTGAGAAAACAAGTTGGTTTTAAGTTACAGAAAAGATGGGGGAGGGAAGGATTGGACAAATCAATAGAGGGAGGTCAGGGTTTGGTTACTGTAGGTTAATGAGGACCAAGAGAGAACAAACAAGGTGACATGGTAAAGCCATGAATTGCAGGTTGGACTTGAGGCTGAAACCATAAAGAGAATGCTGGAAATGCTCAGCAGATCAGGCAGTGATTCAATCTGTCACCCAGCCTGTGCTTAGTTTCTTTGGTGTTGAGGAGACCACATTGTGATCACAAAATTCAACACACTGAATTTGAAGGTACACGCCATTCCCAGGTTATGAATGCTCAACTACTGGGCACCCATGCATACAAACAAGCTGTCATAATATTAAATTCAAAAGTCCTATGTATGTACATATGTTCGTTCCTATGAATGGCAGAACCAGTTTCCCCTCTCCACTTATAATTGTTTCTTATCAGTCTTGTGCTTTTGATGCCATTCATTACAATACTGTGGAGGTATGTTTACTATATTGAGTGATTTTTGTGAATTTTCTGTGTTATGAACAAAATAGACTTAATATCTGTATAAACAGAACCAGTTTGTTACCCGGGGTGGCCTGAATTCAAGTGGATTGCCTGATCACTTGGAAAGATTGTTTGGTTCTCTGGATGATGGAAAGGAAAGGGGTTAAAAAAAAGGGGCATCTTCTGTGGTCATAGAAAGTTGCTATGAAAATGGAAGTAGGAGTAGTAGGAGTTTTATTATTCGAAACTGGATAATGTAGCACTGTTAATTCTGAGAGCTCCAGCTCCACCCATTTAGAAGATGTTGAATGCATCTCAACGCTTCTATGTAAAGCTGGTGCCAATGTCAATGAATGTCGTGGATTCGAGGAATCTGGCAAAGTGTGATGCTCAAGTCCTTTTGTGAAAGTTGATTAGAAAAAGGGTACTTTTAGCCAGCCACAAGGTGGCCTTCAGTCAATGCTGCTTTAATGTTGCTTTAAGGTAAATTGACCTTCTAAACAGTAATGACCAAAGAAAGTATAATAAGCCATCTCACCTTTACCTACTAGAATATAATTCCGATCTGCATTTTTTTTAAGAGCTTTTCTCAGATCTAGGCAGGAATTGTATGGGGAGGAAGATTCCAGAGAAACCATTTACTGGACAATATTGCTGGGGGCCTGAGTACCCATCATAATCAATTACTTGCTCTGCAAAGTCGAAGTTAAGTTTATTGTCATATGCACAAGTACATGTATACACAGTGCAATGAAAACTTGCTTGCAGTAGCATCATAGGCAGGTAGCATCAGATGCACAAAATACACAAATGCCTAAACATAAACTATACAAAGAACACAATTAGAACCAAAAAAAAACAACGAAGTCCATTGTAGTGCAAAGTGGTCATACTTGTTGCTACACTGAGGTAGTGATTACGGTTGTGCAGGTTGGCTCAAGAACTGAGTGGTTGAAAGGAAGTAGCTGCTGTTGATCTTGTTGGCTTCTGTACCTCTTGCCCAATGATAGCTGTGAGAAGATGGCATGGCTTGAATGGTAGGGATCTTTCATAGTGTTGCCGCCTTAAGGCAGCGCCTCCTGTAGATAATACCAGTAATGGGGAGGATGTGCCATGATGTACTGGGCTGAGTCCCACTACTCTTTCCCAGTTTTTTTTGCATTCCTGTCTGTTTACGTAGCAATTAGAAGTAAATGAAAATCAACAAAAAAAAACTGCAGTTGCTGGAAACAACCAGAAAATGCTGGAAAAACTGAGCAGGTCTGGCAGCGTCTGTGGAAAGCGAGATCATCAGTGTTTCATGTCTGTGCCCCTTTGTTGGAAGAGACATTTGTCCTGTTTCCCCTCAAAGATTCCCTCTTTCTTGAAAAAGTCAAGAAAACTATTGTAGATGTTAGGTTTAATGATCTGTATTTTTCAAGGTTGCATCATTAGGACAAGGTCTTTGGCAGTAGATGGCAGGAGCCTTGTCATACACTAAAGATCTGGTAATAGATGTAACTAACATATATTCAAGCAACGGTAGTGAAGTTATATTTAGCAGTGAAAACAAATGTATGGATCCAACAGATTTTGACTGAAGACAATTGAAAATTTAGTTTTGGATCCAGAAGAGCAGGGAAATGTTACTTGGGTAATGTCATAACGTACTGATCAGAATTGTGGTTCATCCATCAACTTGTTTTTCTGACAGCCGAATCTGTGGTAGCCCTTGTCCAGCAGTGTGGCCTGATGTGATTAAACTACCATATTTTCATACAATGAAGCCAAAGAAGCAGTATCGCAGACGGTTAAGAGAAGAATATTCTTTGTAAGTATGTTCGTGAAATCTAGTTGAATTGACGAGTCTTTTCCAATCTTGTATCTACCTATCTTCTTGTGTGGTCTTAACATTTTTCTTTCAACAAAACAGGATGTTAGAGTTTGGATGGAAACTTAATTTTTTCCTTTTGGAGCAGGATAAGCCCAAGGAAGTATCAAAGTTACGAATTGGTTTAAAGGATTAATAATTATTGTTTGTTTTCTCTGGTTGCTGAATTTGTGATGAGGGACAAAGATTACTGCTAGAATGAAAGTGGGTGTTAGCTATTTTCCTAGCTACTTGAATAAAGGCTGCTTTACCACAGGGGCTATTAACGTACAGACTACTGTAATTTGAAAGGAGTTGGCTGAATATTAAGAAGGATGCCTTAACAGGAAATAGGGATTGGTCACGGATTAGGATTAGAAAGTTTCAGTTGGGAAGATGGTACTAATGGGCTAATACTAACAAAATGACAGATTTTAACAGTAGAAGTTTTGTACAAAGCAATTATTTATTCTTATGGTATAAGAATCCACTTTTTAAATCGACAGAAGGGATGCTCATGTCTGACTAACAATGGAATTTTTTGAGGTGATGGTTTATTTAATAATACTTGGCATTTGACAAAGTTTCATGTGCCAGGTGGATTAAGAAAGTAGAAGCCCATGGGATCCAAGGAAATTGGCAAGTTGAATTGAAGATTGTCTTGGTGGGAGAAAGCAAGAGGTAATGGTTGCCAAGGTGATGCACACTAGGATTCTGGAGGGCTGTATTCTGTCTTTCTTTCATGGTATCTGTGAATGATTTGGACATAACTGGAAGGGGTGCAACCAAAAGATTTGCTAATGATACCCGAATTAGTGAGAAGGTTGATGGGAGGAAAAATTGTAGTTTGCAGAAAGATATCTGTGCACTGATTAGGTTGGCGCAAAAGTGGTAAATGGATGGCAATCTGGAGAAGTGTGAGATGAATCGTTTTGTGGGGACAAAAAAGGCAAAGGAACATGGGAGCTGTCAGCATGAGGCCATATCCTTCGATGCCTTGTTCGTTTAAGTGCCTGTCCAAGTCTCTCAATTATATCTGACTCCTCCACCACTTCTGCAGCAAGTTCCAGATATCAACTACTCTCAGTATATTAAATAAAAACTTTCCCCTCAAATCCTCTTTAAAACTCCTTCCTCTCACCTTAAACCTTGGCCCTCTTATGTTTGATACTCCTGCCATGGGAAAAAGATTCTGACTATCTGCTCCATCTATGCCTCTTAATTTTATATGCCTCTATCAAATCACCCCTCAGCCTCCTTTGGTCCTGGGAAAGCAAACCCAACCTATCCAATCTCTCCCCATATCCAAAGTCCTCCAATCCAGGCAACATCTTGGTGAGTCTCCTGTGCACTCTCTCCAACACAACCACATCCTTCCTATTGTGTGGCAAATGGAACTGCACACAATATTCCAAGTGCAGTCAAACTAATGTTCTGTAAAGTTGCAACATTAGAGTTAGGACGATATATTTCGCGCCCTGAATTATGAAGGCAAGCATATATGTGCCGCCTCACCTTATCTACCTGCGTTGCCACTTTCAGGAAACTTTGGACTTGAACACCAATGTCCTTCTTTTCAGCATTTCTTCGCACCTTACTATTTACTGTGTTCATCATTTGTAGTTTTAATTTTTTAAAATTTAATCAGCTTATTAGTACTTAATTTCCAACATAGACTCAAACTAGATTTCACAAATTCAACCTTGGGTTTGTAGTTGCTTTTGTGAACTGGAGCTTGCACAACCCAAAAGTTGTGGCTCACTTTGATGTTTCCATCAAAACCTTTCAGAGACTGATAAGTTGAAATACCCTGAAGACAAATTAAAACAGGATGATGATATGCGAGGGACAGATATGGCAACTTCCATCGATAGAAAAATAATTTTGAACAAAACTGAATGATTGAAGTGCCTGATTCATTACCTGAAAGCAAGTCTAAAGCTCAGATCTGCAGGTTCCATCAGTTCTCTCATGTTCTGGGAGGCCACACAAACCAGTTGACCAGTCACTGACCTCATTTTTGTCTTGCACTAAACTGAGGAATTAAACAATATTTTCTTGTGCCACCAACTCACTCGTGAGTGGAACGCTACAGTAACCAGCCAGGTAAATTACACATCTACTTGACAAATGTATATAATCTTTGCTATGGGCTTTATTTCAATTGTGTAGAATAATGTGCCAACAGAAAAAAATTCACTGCACCTTAAATTTCAATGATTAATTGCACATTTCTTAAACAGAGTGGGATTACAATAATTAACCTATTAAGTATTCAATCATTAGATTCCAACTTAAATTGTTAAAACAAAAGTTATTTCTATAACGTGCAAACTACATTTTTTTCAAATTATTTAATAATAAAAACTAAGAATAAAAGTTAAACTTGGCCTTTTCAATGGTTCGGGTAAATGTTTTTGTTGTCCGTCCCAATGAGCATCTCACCCAGATAGACTGCAAAAGTATTTTTGTAATACCATACATTTGTGTACAAGTTCACGGTAGACAAAATCCTTTGCTAATCGAGAAATAAGATCCAAAACAAATCAAATTACGCTAACATCGATTAGGTCTCAGTTGGGATTAGCTTGGTCAGTCCTGGACAATGCATTTAGGTAAGATGTTAAAGCCTAGAAGCAGGTACAGAGGGGATTTAGTTAGATCATTCAAAATGCTGGCTGAGACAACAGACCTGACAATTATGTCATTCCATTTTTAGATGGTGATTTGTCAGAAGGGACAACAAAATGTCATGGAATGCTGCACAAAGTTAATGTTATAATATGCTGAATAGGAAATCATTAAAAAATTTGTATTGGAAGAGATCGTTGGGTGCAAAAATGTTATCCTTGTTGTCCTTCAACAAAACACTCATGGTGCTTCAGAGCTTGAACTAAAACTAATGGACATCATGCAAGGAAAACCATGGTGCAGGATGACCAAAAGCCTAATCAAAGAGACGGGCTTTGAGTGTCCTAAACAAGCATCAACATGGCAACAGTTGTAGAGCATAATTATTAAGGCTGTATCCAACAACACTGATCAGTATACTTGCAATCTACAAATTGTGTTTCTGGAACCAATTCATGACATAAAGAGAAACTTAAAATTGTTTCTTCAATAGGAAAGGGTGAAGAACTAAAGATAAGTTCAATAAAAAGTGAAAACAAAAATCTGTTGGCTGTCAGTTACAATGATGACCTATCATGCAGAATTATGAAGGGACATTAAAAATTATTGTTGTCGCACAGCTTAAACATCTGGAATGGTGGATTACAACATTTCTCCCCAGCCCCCCCCCCCCCCCACTCCTGTCAGTCAAGATTCTAGTTAAAAGGCAAGTGTAGTAAAGGATGAAGAATGTTCTATGTTGCTTGAGTGGAACCAAAAAAGACAATGGCCAAACCCCAGACACAGAGAGAGAGAGAGAGAGAGACGCACACACGCAGGCACACAGGCACAGAGACACAGACATGTTTTATATATTATGGATTGTTGAAGTGACAATGTGGTTCTTGATGTACAGTGTACTTAATGCTTCTGAAAAGAGTATACATTATATAGCCTGACATCTTATCTAGATGGTAAGTAATAGCTTATTTTAATATCCAAAGCAGAGAATACAAGAGCCTTGAGGTCATGCTAAAACTAGAACTTTAGTCCCGTGGTACAGTTGTAGTCACTATCCCTCAGGATGTGATGACACTGGAGGGTGAAGAATTACAGTTATGAGGGGAGATTAGCTACGTTGCAGTTGTTGCTTTAGAACAAAGGAAACCACGAGGAGATTTGAGAAATCTAGATGCGTTAACAGAAATATCCTATTTCCCTTGAGAGGACAATGACCTTTCATGGCATAGGACTAGGCTGAATAATTTGTCCTATAAATTTGATCCTATGAAGGACATGGTCTCAAACTGAAATATTTACGCTCTTAAAGTGACAGTTCTTCAGTAGCCATCCCTCCTTTTGATCTATCAGTTTCCCTTTTAATTATGGAACTTCAAACAGACTATCCAGAGCCTCAGCTTTCAGGAGTGTTTGAGTAGCAAGCTATCAGTACATCGCTCTTTTTAGCAACTGCTATCTTTGCATTCCATCTCTGAGAAAATTTCACAAACGTTTCCCGGTAATTGGCTTATTATGGTCACATTTACTGAGAGTGAAAGCTTTGTTTTGCATGCCATCCAGACTGATCATTCCAAACATAAGTACACTGTGGTAGTACAAAAAGAAAGACGATAACAATGCAGAATATAGTGTTACAGAGGAAGTGCAGGAAGATAGATAAGGTGCAAGGGTCATGGTGAGGTAGATTGTGAGATCAAGACTTCATCTTGATCGTACAAGAGTTCCGTTCAAGAGTCTTCTAATAATGGGATAGAGGCTTTCCATAGGCCTGGTGGTGGAGTTTTCGAGCTTTCTATCTTCTGCCCAATGGAAGGAGGGAGAAAAGAGAATGAGCCCCTGTGAGGGGTCTTTTATTATGTTGGCTGCTTTCCCGTGGTAGCAGGAAGTATAGACAGAGTCAACAAATCCTCATGTCTCCTTTCTTCTCAGTTTTATGGTCCCTTCAATGCTTGGGTAACCTGTCCCAAATTAGCCCAACCTCTATTATCATTTATCTTCCATGTTCCTTTACATTCCACTATCTCAAAAATATTTCTTCTTCTGGGGAGAAGCTATCTTTCGGGTCTTGTCTTTTGTGAGCAACAGAGCTACTTTCCAAGGCCAAGATGTTGCTTATAAAGATCTTTTGTTCTAACTTAAAGTTGGAAGCTTCATGCCTTAATTCTTAATTTGCCAAAGTTACTAACTTTATCAAAAAAAATAATCAAAGATTTATTGCAATTCTAGACACGGGTGACCTCAAACTTGTAGTTTTTCATGTTCACATATATCACTGTTAATACACTATTCACTGCAAATATTGCTGGTACTTATCTGTACAATTGCTTCTCATCAGGCTGCTTGCTGTGTCATCTTTTGTCAATTTCTATAATCCTAAACTACCCCCTCTAATTGTGTGAGAGAGAGGTGTCTTCTGGATGTTGGATTTAATCAGTGTGGATGCATGCTTGTGGCTTCAGTGATATTCTGCTCTGTTGTTCTCCATGTTACGCGCACAGTTTGAATCCTATTTCAGAATGTCTTTACTGTTTTTTTTAATTTAACAATGTTCTTGAGACTAAAGTACTTAAATTGTGAAATGGTTCAAGGAAATTCAATAAAATGATTTCATTTGTGAAGTTAGTGTGGATTTTTCTTTTAAAGAGATGAAGTTGGGCTTGTTTTTCCAATTTACTGTTTATGCTTTCAGTATTCCAGCAACTGCTCTGGATCTCTTTGATCACATGTTAGCTTTGGATCCCAGTAAACGCTGCACCGCGGAGCATGCTCTTCAGTCTGATTTCCTGAGAGAGGTGGATCCTACAAAAATTGCCTCCACCTGAGCTAAGTAATTTTGCAGACTTCTGATTGCATTAGGATCTTCTGTACAAAATGCTACATTTGGGGGAGAAAAATTAATGTACAGGGATAGCAAATCTGAATGGGAGTTGCTGGATTCCAATCAACCCAATCTGTGGTTGGTCTATAGGAAAGATGATTATTCTTGGTGTTTTTAATGGAATAATGATGTAACTTCTCCACAGGCAGGATTCTATAGAGAGTTAAGTTGATGGTCAGGGAAAGCTGCTATCAACACCCTGATTTGAATCACAGTTCTTGGCGGTTAGGTGATACCGCTGCAAATCCGGAAGAATATAGCATTAGTAGTCCTCTCCAGCAAATCACTTGAAGGACTACAGGTGGCAGTTTTGTAGGGTGAAGGTTTGGTAGTGAGTACCTCTGTGGCGCTCATGAGTTAACTCCATACTTAAAGCAAATCCTTCTTTTCTTTCTAGAGAAGATCCAGAAACTGTTTTATTGTTGGCAGGAGCACGAAGCAGGCAGCATTTTCATACATTTATTTTCTCCTCTGTCATAACTGAAATCCTTCATGATCAAATTAATTGCCTGCATCAGTGTAAATGAACAACATCCTACACTTAAATCAAGAATTGCATATGTTGGCAATCTGAAGTAAAACAGAGAGAAACACTCAGCAGGTCTTGATGATGGGTCTGGAGTCTGAAATGTTAACTCTGTTTCTCTTTCTATTTGGCCTGCTGAATGTTTCTAGCAGTCTGTTTCTATTCATTCATTTTCCATTTGCTAGCCTCCTTGTTTAATGCTTTTAGTCAGTTTTATCAAATTGAAGAGTTCTGCATTTGCAATGTTCTCCCCGTGACCACCATGAGTTTCTTTCCATTTCCTAAAAATTGTGCCAGTTGTCAGGTGCACTGGCTACTGTAGGTAGGTGGCAGGAGAATTAGGGGTTGGGGCAAAGTTAGTGGGGCATGTGTGAGAGAACAGGTTACAGGGAAATAAGTGGAGGATTGGAATAGACCTGAGCTGAATCTAGAAAGTTACCAGCAGATTTGAAAACCACAATAGTGACTCTATTGTTAAGGAAGGGACACAAAGAACTGGTACCTATGGACGTCTGTTAGTTTAACATCTGTTGGCAAAATACTGCAGTCTGAAATCAAGGAAGAAATAATAGTCATTTTGGAGAAGTTTAATGTAAACCCAAGTCGACATGGTTTTATGAAAGGTAAGTCATGTTGGACAATTTTGTTTGGAGTACTTCAAGGAGGTAATAAGCAAGTCAATGGGGTGGGGGGGGGGGGGGTGGGGACCCTGTAGATGTAGTGAATTGGATTTCCACAAGACACTGGATAAGATGCCACCTAAAAGCATGTGGTATTAGGAGAAATGCATTTGTATGGATTGAAGAGTGGTTGTTGCATAGAGGACAGAGGTGGAATAGGTCTTTTTCAAGTTGGAATAATGTAATTAATGGAGTGCTTTAAGATCAGTTCTTGGCTCTCAGTTTACAATTTATAGTAATGATCTGGAGGAGGGGCCAGAATGTAAAGTATCCTCGTTTGCTAATGACATGAAAGCAGATGGGAGGGTATGTTACTGTGAGAATATTAGAACTCTGCAACAGGCTGTAGATGGGTTGGGTGAGTGGGTGAAAACTTGGCAAGTGAAGTTTAGTGTGGGTAAGTGTGAGATTATACACTTCAGTACAAGGAATCTAAAGGCAGATCATTATCTGAAATGGAGAAGGGTTGTAGATGAGCAAAGTACAAAGGGATCTAGTTGTTCTGGCACGTAAATCACAAAAAGTTAGCAAGCAAGTGCTATACATTGGCCTTTATTGCAAGAGGGTTGGCATTTAGAAATGGAGAAATTTCATTACAATTGTACAAGATACCAGTAAGGCTACAGCAGGAATATAGTGCAGAATTCTGGTCCACTTAATCTGGTATTGGAGGCAGTCCAAAAGAGATGCACTGGGCCAATTCCTGCAGTGACAAGTTGTCCTATCACAAGTGGCTAAAGAAATTAGATTTATATTCTTTGGAGTTTGGAGGAATAAGAGGTGATCTTACTGAATACACAAGATCCTAAGGGGCATGACGAGGTGGATGTTGAGATGTTTCCGCTAGTGGTAGAATCTCGAAGGAAGAAACGTACAAGATCAGGGGGCAGTCATTTAAACCGGAGGTGCTTAGGAACTTCTCATTGAGGGTGGTGAATCTCTGGAATCCTCTACCCCAGAGGGTTGTGGAGGTTGGATCCTTTTGCAGTATTTAAAATGAACTTTTGAAAGATGTGGGCATTGAGAGCTATGGGGGGAGCTAGCACAGCAGAGTTGAAGTCTGGGCCATGATATTAGATGGCAGGAATGCTGGAGGGGCTGAGTACCCTGCTCCCGTACCTGTTGTCATCTGTTCTTATGATCTCTTCAGGGAATGTGAGGATTTGCAAGTGATACTCTTCTAGTGTTGTATCTTTTTTTTACTTTTTTTTTCCAGATTTGGAGACAGTGGGCTGAATGTCCTCAAACTATAATTTTAGTGGTTTTATGATTTGCATCAATTGCCATTGTCATCTGGTCAAAGCAAAACAGATGAATATTTACATTTTGGTGCAGATTTTTTTTTGTTCTTGTGACAACACTAAGTGAAGCACTAAGTGGCAGTCATTGAGTAGTTGTACAGTGAAAGATCAGCTGTTCCAAAGAGCTGGATAGGTTGAGTGGAATCCACCACTTTCTATCTGCACTCCAGATTCAAGATTATTTCTGAGTCTATTGCTGTGTTATTGTTCAAGGCCCAGAAATGTGAAATTTGATTTGAACACTGCCAACTCTGTTTCAAATGTTCTTCCATAGACATGTCCAATCTTGCTCATTTGTTTTGTACCTTCAATCTGGATGGGGTCAAAAGGATTGGATTGAAGGCAGTTTGTTATAGAAAGTTAAGGTGAAATAATTAACGTGTGTGAAAGGGTAGATACTGGTAGGGGAGTTCGGAGCAAGAGAGGGATAACTTTAAAACTACATGTTATTTGATGAAGGCAATCTGAAGCTTTCCCTCAAAGTAATTAAAAACTAGGATGGTTACATTTCAGTTGGGCAAAAGCAATGTTCAGAAACCAAAGTGGGTCCTGGAATTAGAATGAAAATTATTCATGAAGTAATTAAGTGGCAAAACAAAGTTCAAGTTCAATTGCAGTTCTGACTGGATCACCTTTATTAATGTAGATACTTGTACTTCTGTCTAAGTGCTAACTTTCTCTGCACGTTTCTGGTCTTTGATAAAAATGAGAAAACCTTCTACAAACATAGAAGACTGAGCAGGTCTATTCTGCATTCTTGGCATGAGTTAGCACCAAGTCCATAAATCGGTCCTGCTGCCCTAAAATGAGATCAAAAGTAAGGATTAGGAGTAATAGTCATAAATAGTGACTGGTGTACAGCAGCTGAGAGAATATAGCATGGGCAATCCTTAAACACAATTAATTGTATCAATATTATTTCTTCCTAGCCTGCCACACTGGCAAGATTGTCATGAATTATGGAGCAAAAAACGGCGAAGACAGAAGCAATCTGGAATTAGTGATGATGCAGCACCCAAAGTTTCTCGTAAGGACTCTGCTTTAAGTTTGGATGATAGCAGGAACAGCACACCTCAAGGTTTACAACTCCCTCAACATAAAACTCAGGGCAATTCCAGTATAGGAATAGGTCAGTGATAACTCTGCTTTCTGTTGGCTTCGTTTTCTCGTTTGTGCTGCTTGTTCATTAATAAAAGGGTCTGCTGCAAATATGCCTTCAGCTTGTCTTCATGTTCTGTCCTTAAGGCTCCAAAACTCAAATTTGGCCTTGTTTTTCTGTTTAAAACAATGTGCTTTAAGTGGCATTGGTGATAAAGTGCCAAACTGACCACCTTGTATGTTTTAATTAACACCCAGGATAAGGGGCTGTTGAAGTCAAATGCTCAGTCAATAAAATGTCTCTCAATTAATTCACATAATTACTCCTTCACATGGCTGTTGGGCTTGCAGCCCCCAATACTTTACTGCTTGTTCCCTACCATTTTATCTTTTCAATTGTACCTTTTCTTCACCCTTGTATGTGTATGCGCAGGCCCGCCGCCTCTCACACCCTAGACCGCTACTTCACACTCTGCGTTCGCGGCCCTTTCAGTCTCGCTGTCTAGCGTTGTTGCCTCTTCATTTGCTGCTTGAGTTTTCTTCACATCACTTGCTGTTTTCTGGATGTGTATACTCTGAACCTCTTGTCCCTATGTCTCTTTTTATTTGCAAATATGTTAATGTGCTTAATTTGAGCTTGGCAGCACTGACACCTCTGAACTAGAAAGTTGTGGGTTCATCCTCCAATCCAGGACTTGAATACACAATCTAGACTGACACCTAATTACATTAGCGAGCAAATAATTGCTGTTTTTTGAGTTAGACAGTAATTCAAGGTCTCCTGTATGTTTAGGTAGGCACCAAAATTGTCCTGAGTGAAGAATTGTTCAGTTCACTTGTATATAGCTAATTTCTTGCCTTATCAAGTGCCATCCAAGCCTTAAAATAGATTAATTAGCTATTTGTGGGGTACTTCTCCTAACACATTTTTGAGCCTTAAAACAATTATTTGTGTTTATGGTTTATGACTTAAAGTTAAAAGGCTTAATGTTTGAGAAAACAAACTTCTGAAAAGACCGCTACACTTCAGGTGCCTCTTAAACTCCACTTTTCAATCATTACGTGCACACACTTTGTCCTACTAACTCGTACAGTGATTTGGGAAGCTAGCTGTTTACGTGGATTCCAGCTTGTATTTTCAACCCCTCTTCTGGTCTGGTGAGTGTTCATAAACAAAATTTTACTTTAAACCTGTTGCATTATGGTTGTGTCCCAAAGGCACAGCTGCAGTTCATTCCTTGGACTGCAGATAAAGAATATATTCTTTCAAACTTTAATCAAGGATTATTATGCAAGTCCAATTTCAGTATCTGAACATCCTGAAAGATTTCATTCTAACCTACTTGTTGCTACTTTTCACTTCTTACATAAGAGACCCATGGTGCGGCTCATTCTCCTATCAGGCGATCGAGTTTATCGTTTAAATGAACAACTCTAATTTGGCCATTTTTAACTAGTTATTTAAGGGAAACTCAACTGTACTCATCTGTTAATCTTGTGGGTGCAGTAGAAATTTATACAAACGTTTTCTCTTCGTACAAAAATAGTGTGTATTAATGGGGGGTAAGAAGCTTCAGTCCTTCAGGTTAGCTTATCATTCTTGTCTGTATTAACTAATATTCCTTATTGGATGTGTTGTTAATTTATGCTTAGAGTAATAAGGAACTTGTGTCATATTTTCCCACTGAACTAGATATTTGCTTTCCTCTCAATAGATCTGTTTTATTGTTATATAATGAACACTTCCTACAGAATCAGATTCACATTTCAAAGCTCTGATTTTGCAATGTACAGTGGTTGCAGAGTGCTCTGCTAATAGCTTCAGTTGTGCATTGGCACGCATGATTGTGCTGGTTCTCTGTTAGAACATTTTACATGTTCAAATAAAGGGTGAAAAGAAAGACTGCTTCTGTAAATTTGAAGTGCTCAGAACATTTAGACTGTAGTATGATTTTTCTGATTGGCATAAATTTACACTTGACATTAAGCAGGCTACGGTAAATCATAGACCATAAAAATAGTGCTGATCAGAAAATCGAGGGTTTTGTCCTTTTGGAATCTATGTAAAATATTAAAAAGTTGAAACTATTTTTAAAATCTAGCTTGTAAAATAATAGGAATATTTTTATCTAAGGAAAACAATTTGAAAATTTTAAGCAGAAGTTTGAGACTTAAGCATTGCCTACTCAATTTTTAAACGTGTGTTTATGTTCAACAATAGCTCCGATTAGAATTTATGATCACTTATCAATTTTCTAAATGATTTTGTACTCTGATTTTAGTTTTTCCCTCCTGAATTTGTGTTGTACAAATGTTAAAAGGTAGCACTTTTTTCCAAAATTTCCATATTCAACACTTTTTTCTAAAATTTCCTTCTACGGTGTAATTACACAGGTTTCAAGAGGGATCATAATACTTATCATGCCAATTGAATTCCTTGAAGTAAGCAAAAGAAAATAGATGGATAAGGAAATAGACATATTTGGATTTTTAAAAAGCTTTCAATAATGTGAAAGGTATCACATGTTTAGCTCATAACTAACTCCTGAATGCAGAGTTGGGGAACAAGTAGCGGAAGAGACAGCAAAATGCCGACAAGGGGGGGGGGGGGGGGGGGGGAAGGTGGGAGGTGGCGAGATAGTCAGGATGGCAAAAGGTAGATGTTCCAGAGGATCAACGGTGGGACCATTGTTGATCATATTTACTTAAAGAATGTGGATTCTGAAATTAGAAGGGCAATTTTAAAATTTGCAATTGGCACCAAAATAACAAAAACAAGTCAGTAATAAAATAAAGTAGTAACTTAAGTCTTCAATCCTTTCCCAAAAAAAAATTATTTAAGCTTGTGTAGAACTTTAGAGAACAGGACAGCTCATGATACACCATTTCATTAAAAGTACATGGAGGCACTGTGAAGAGTGTGTGTTTTTAAAAGAAAATTCTAGGAAGATATCAAAAATTTGGACAATTGACTTGTGGCTAACTTGAGAACTGGGTGCAATAAATATTATACTAATAAACCCAAAAAGAGGAAGTTAGGAGAAACCCCTTTGCTTGCTGGTTAGTCTGTGGGACTCGCTGCAAAAAGTAGCTGTTGAGATGTACAGTACAAAGGCACACAAGGGAAAGCTTGATATACTTGAAAGGAATAGAAAGATAAGTTGATAAGATTATTTTTTAAATGAAGGGAGTGGCACAAGGTTCCCAAGGAGTGCAAGCACCTGTTGGACCAAATAACTTATTTCTGTGCTGCAGTTATCACATGTAATATTCTAATGTTTTCAGAGTTCTGTATTAAGCCAAAGATGAATTTAGGAATGGGCCAGATGGTGGGGCCAGATTGTACTGAATCCAGTCTGGAATTAGTGCAGGTGGTCTTTTACCCACTCTTCCTTGAGCTAGATAGGGTGTGCAGATCTTAATGTTTCTCTGCAGCCGACTGTCAAATAAGGAGACATGGTGAGGCCTCTGCCACGGTCCTGAGGCTATGTTCCTAGACAGTCTGACAGAAAGAAAAGCTGGGACTGTAAATTTGCCTCCTCTTTCTCAGCAAGTTATAGCATTTGGACTCTAGTGAAGGAATAGTGGTATATTTCCAAGTTGGAATGGTGTGACATGGAGGCATGCAGCTGATAATATTCCATTTGCTTGCTTCCCTTGTCCTCTAAGTGGTGGTAGAGATTGTGTAATGGACACTTTACCCAAGCTGCAGGAAATGAATGTTTTGGATGTTGGATCAAACAACCTGCGTGGTCCTCTGGTGGAGATTCTTGTGTTGTTGGAACTGTAGAGAATAATCTTGCTCAGCTATTGTCTTGTAGTTCATGGAAAGGTACGAAAGAATGTCACGAGCTCAGTCACTTACCACAGAATGTGGCTCTAAACTCTATGACCGGTTAAGTTTGAGCGTATTAACGCTCAGAATGTTGGTAATAGGATAATTTGGAAATGGATAATGCTTTTGAATACCAAGGCCAGATGGCCAGACTTTGGAGATTGTCATTGCCTGGCACTTATGTGGCCTGCTTGTCACTTATCAGTCCATGCCTGAATGTTCTCAGGGTTCTGCTACGTGGAAGTGTGGACTGCTGCATTTTCTGAACAGTTGCAAATGGAGTTGAAACTTGTGCAATCATTAGTGAACAGCCCCACTGTAGATGATTGGGATCAGGACTTTGTCCTGAGGCTGATATGGTTGGCCTCTAACAGCTGTGACCATTTTCCTTTGTGTGAGGAATGAGTCCAACCATTGGAGTGATTTTCCTGTTGATGCTTGTTGACTTGAGTTATTCCTGTGTTGCTTGATGCCACTCTTGTTCAGATGCTGCCTTGATGCCAAGGGTGGCTAGTCCTTCTTGCCTTGTAACTGAAGTTGGCATCTTTTTGGTCCATGTTTGGCTCAAGGCTGTGATGTGGTCTGCTGGCAAGTGATCCCATTTGAGTAGGTTATTTGTCAATGCCACTTGATCAGATAGTTGGCCTCCATCACATTGATTTAGTGCAGTTTGATTTGGTGGTAATTGAATTTGTCCCTTTTCTGGACAAGATATATTAGCCATATATATAATCTCCTCGTGCTATTCAGCAGCATTTATCATTCAGGTCCCATGGAAGCCTGGGACTTGCATGGGAATAGTTGAACGTCGGCAGTTCCAAAGCAGCTGGCGCAGTTTGGATTCAGATCTATATTAAATGGGTTTGAATTTCATAACATCTGTTGCTCTGATAAATAACATGAGTGAGCAAATATTTTAAAAAACTGCAGATGCTGGAAATCTAAAATAAAAAAAACACAATGCTGGAAATTCTCAACTGATCAGGCTGCATCTGTGGGAAGAGAAACAGAACTAATATCCTGGTTGAAAATCCATCATGCTGCATTTTCTGTTTTTACTAATGTAAATGAGCATCTTGCTTTCATAGAAATCTATCTACATTGACCTACATGTACAAAGGCATGAGCTAAACTGCAGTGGTGGGCTCTCTCGCACACACTACATCTGTCTGAAGGGCTAAAATGAAGTGAATCTTGGCTCATAGGATTGATGTTCCACAGCACTATGAATACGTGAACCAATTGTTCTATGCAAAATGTTTAATTTGAAATTTGTTTTCACAATATTAAAAGGAGATAATCCCACTCCGTTGGTTCATTTTGCTTGACTTAAATATTCTGAATTATAACCACAAACCTGCCTTTTCTATACATTTCAGCATGGCAGCTTCTCTGTTATAAAAGCTAGCATATTTAGGGGTATTATGTACTTCAGAGCAATCAAAAACTTTTCAGATAATTTATCTGGGTGATCAGAAAACATTCATGAAAAGTAGCTTGCATTTAGCAGATTAATTTTTCATCAGTGACTTTTTAGAAATGAGAATGCATATTGCTGTCTTAAAAACTCAGTTATAAGACAACTTTTGAAAATCTTTTCAGTGAATGCATTGCTAAAAACTTTGTTTTGATGAGATTTTTAATAGGAATGAATGGATGGAAAGTTAGGAAGGGTGACAGATGTGGTTGAAATCTGTGCTAGCATAATGAAACATTAAGAATCGGTAACGTGCTGGAGATAGTATATACCGAGGGCTGAGAATGAAGGAAATACAGCACATCTGTAAATGACTGTAGAGCAGGATGAATAGATGGTTAGCACAGATTGGGTGGGCCAAAGGGCCTGTTTGTGTGCTATTTGATTCTGGCCTCTAAGATCCTAATATTTTGAAGATGAATGGAGGAGCTTTAGAATGTATATATGAGAACAGCCAAGTTAAATATGTGATGATGAGATTGATGGATTGCAGGATTGGTGCAGTCCAGGACAGTACAAGATACATTGTCAACATTTTGAAATGTGGAGTGTGCTGAGATGGGCAACAAATAAAGCACTGGGATAATCAAACTCGGAGATGACAAGTGAATAATGGTGTCACTCATGGACTAATAGTGGAGTAGACCCGGGCATTGCAATGAACATGGAATTAGACTGTCTGTTTGCAAAAAAAAATTGCCGAGTTTGAAGGTTATTTCTGGGACAAACTGGACACAAGTTGTTCAGTGTGTTTTACTCTTAGCAGCCGGCTAGGAGAATGTAGTTATTTCCCCCACAACAAAGTAAGGTGACATGGATGTGCTTGTACATTCAAGGGATACTATGATATATGTTTGTGAATTATATACTAAGCAATGACAGCTAGATTACAAAAATTGTGGTGAGAGGGGTAGTGAAGTGGAGCTGTGTTTACATCGGAGACTGGTGTGGTGCGATAGTATAACCGAAATCTTCGTTGGAAATATGAGCTGTGTTCAGGTTGTATGGATCTGGTCAAACAAAAGCCTTTGCACAGGGTCAATGGAGAAAGAATTTGTCAAGTGCTGTGTGAGGTAGAGGTAGGATCATTTGTATCTTGTACATTGAATATCTGTGGGAGATTGGAAAACTATTTCTGCTTCAAAATGTTCCAAAGATGCCCAAGGTGTTTCACAGCATTAGAATGATTTGTTATTTTTGTGTCTCAGGAAATTGCAAAACGCATTGTAGTCTGACATGTTTTAATTGTAGTTATGTTACGCCATAGGAAGCCAATTTGTGATAGTGTTCAGATAGTCTCTGAGTGAATAATATTGGCCAAAAATACCGGGGATGGTTTTCCTGATTTTCAAAACAGTGCCATAAAATCTTTTATATCCACCTGAGAACAGACTATGCGTAACTGAGGAAGTGCTGCATTGTCAGATCTGTCTTTCAGATGCACCTCTTCTGACAATGCAGCATTTCCCCAGGCATTTAAATGCAAGCTGAGATGTTGTCCTCCTGTCTCCAAAGATATGGTGTGAATCCTCTATCTTCTCATCAAGCAAAGGTGCATTGAACTAAACCACAGCTGACAATCATTTCTAGTGAGAGGAACAAAGAGATATTGGGGCTAGCTTTTTAATGTTTGGTCAAAAAGTTGTCTTAAGTAGGTAATGCAGGGAAGAACAAAACAGGCCGTTTGAAAGAGGGGTTGTTTTGGAGGCATGTGAACAGTGGTATGCCGCAGGGATTGGTGCTAGGTTCCCTGTTTGTCATATAGAGTGCAGGTGGCATGATTAGTAAGTCTGCGGATGACACCAAAATTGGTGATGTGATGGAGGCGAAGAAGGTTATCTAAGGTCACAACACAATCCAGATCAACTGGGAAAGTGGGCAAAGGAATGGAAGATGGAATTTAACTGACGAGAGTGGTGATGTTTTTGGGAAGTTAAACCAGGGCAGGACTTGAACAGTAAATGACAGTGGCCTTGGGAAGTGTTGTCAAACTGAGAAACCTAGGGGGGCAAGTACATAGTTCCCTGAAAATGACGATACAGGTAGCCAAGATGGTGAAGGAGTATGGCCTTCATTGGATGGGGCATTGAGTATAAGAGTTGGGACCTCATTACGGCTATATAGGACGTGGTGAGACTGCATCTGGAATATTGTGTACATTTCTGGTCAGAACAATGCAGAAAAGCTTCACGAGGATGTTGCTGGGCTGTGGGACCTTTTTCCCTGGAGCAAAGGAGGCGATGGGGTGACCCTATAAATAAGGTCACCCTATAGACCCCATGAGGGCATAGATAAGGTGGATGGTCAGTCTTTTTCCCATGGTAGAGGAGTGTGAAACAAGAAGGCATCGTTTTAAGGTGAGACGGGAAATATTTAAAGGGAACCCAAGGGGCAAGTGTTTCACAAAGGGAGATGGGTATATGGAACAAGCTGCCAGAGGTAGAGGTGGGTGCAATTACAACATTTAAAAGACATTTGGACAGGTACATGGAACAATACAGCACAGGAACAGGCCCTTTGGCCCACAATGTCTGTGCTGAATGTGAGGCTAAATTAAACTAAATCTCTACAGCTTGCACATGATCCATATCCTTCCATTCCCTTCATATTCATGTGTCTAAAAGCCTCAAGTGCCACCACCTTAATCTGCTTCCGCCACTGCCTCTGTCAACCTGTTCCAGACACCCACCACTCTGTTTTCAAAACAAAAACTTGCCCTGCACATCTCCTTTAAACTTCCAGCTCTTACCTTAAATGCACGTCCTCCAGTATTTGACATTTCTATCCTGGGTAAAGTATTCTACCCCTTCAATGCCTCTCATAATTTTGGAAACTACTTTTGGGATAGGGAAGGTTTAGACTGATATGGGCTGAATGCAGGCAAATGGGACGAGCTCAGGAAGGCACCATGGTTCGGCTGAAGTGTCTGCTTCCACGTTGTCTGACTAGGTAACTGAAGGCATGGATATCAGTGACTAACTGAAGGCAGAGGAAGGTTGTAAAAGAGATTAGATTTGGAGGAATGGAGGAAAGTGAGGCCATAAATTGATTTAAACATTAAGAATTTTCAAGTTTAAAAATAAAATTGAAAATGGAAGCCTGCTATGCTGGAAACAACATGTGACATGTTCAACCCCCAGAGATAAGAAAAATGTTAATAAGGTTGGGATTGGATTAGATAAACAAGTAGAACAAAAGGGAACTCTTAAGGTATTTCATAATTCAGCACAAAGGTCATCCAAGAATTGGCATAGCTGGTTAGGGACCCAAAATCATTCCCAGAGAAAATACATGATAACATGCCCTTTGGCTCACTGAGTCTGACTCACCCATTCACACCAATCTACATTAATCCCTTTCTCATTCTCCCCGTATTCTCATCAACTATCAGCCAGATTTTACCATTCAGATACAATCTGCATGTCTTTGGAATGTGGGAGGAAACCAGAGCAACTGGAGGAAATCCACACAGTCCTGGAGAATGTGCAAACAGATTGCGCCGGAGGTCAGAATTGAACCCTGGTCTCTGGTGCTGTGAGGCAGCAGCTCTAGTTGTTGTGCCACTGTATCTCACATCTGGAGATACAGAAAATGTGATGCAGAACTTGGCATTGTGAACTGTGAGGAAGATAGCAATAGTTTAATGAAATGGAATGGATAGATGTTGGCATCGAAACTTGATATTGAAAAAGGAAGTGTCACGTGATAGCTGGAAGAATGAAAAGATGCAATATAAACTTGAGTGACAATTCTGAAAGGATACAAGGAGAGATTTTGAAGATATATGCATATTTTGAAAATATTTAAAGTAAAAGTGATCTTGGTCTTTATAAGTAGAGGCATAGAGTACAAGAGCTGGATGGTCATGATGTATCTTTCATAAAATACTGATTTGCCTACACCTTGAGCACTGTACTTCGGGGAAGATGTAAAGGATGCAGCAGAGATGTGTGAGAATAGGTTACAGGGAAATGTGAAGGTGGTGGGGAGGAGGCAGTGGAATGTAATTTGGATTACTCTGAGAGCTGGCATAGACTCTGGACAAATTGCCTCATTCTGTGATGTAAGGAAATATGATAGAGATTCACTAAAATAATTTTGGGGATGAGGGGTTTTCGTTATGTGGATAGACTGGAGATATTCATTGAAAAGAGAAGATTCCAAGGGAATCTGATAAGTATGTTTAAAATCATGCAGAGTATGGAGAATTGATAGAAATTGTTCTCATTGACAAAGTTTGGAAACTAGATGATGTAGAATGCAAGTGACTGGCGAAAAGTGAAGGAGAAAATTTATATTTTTATATATACTGTGTGATTGAAATGCTGTAGTGGGGTAATAGTGGAGACAAGTTCAACTGTGTTCAAAAGGATGCTCAATAATGACCCTGGGATGAGGGCAGAGGAATGGGGTAAATGGGAGTGGTCTTCAGTAGAACTGACAGGGGCCTGATGAGCCAAATAGTCTTTTTCCTTGCTGTAAATACTCTGACATTCTCTAAGAAGGAGACCACCTGTGAAGGCAGAGATCAGAGTGAAGTACTAAGTGAAGACTTTATCTGTTCTCACTAAAACTGAAACCATCCATGATACAACTGTGGAGAGGTTAAAAGGTTGGCTCTTGAAGTGAAGAGAGTCAACTAGTCATGTTGAAATGCATACTGAGTTGCTATTGAGAGTAAAATTGGCTTTAAGATCTCTGATCCTTCAACCATCTCTTTCCACCACCTCCCCAAAAGAAAAGCTCCCATGGTGTGAGATCAGAGGCAACTGTATACCTCTCAATGATGGGCAACCTTTGAGGGAAATAAATTAACTTCCACTTGAAAAAATACTGATCAATAAATAAAAGTTGATTGTGTTCAACTACCTTGGCGTTCATTGAAGTAAAGGAGGGTTGATATTTATAAATGGGCAATCAAAATGTATTTGTTAAAGTACAATGTAATTAAGGGGTTATGTGGAATTGGCTAAGGGTCAAAAGAAACAGTGAGATTGATGAAAGGTGTTTTTTTTCAGACTGAATAGAATGTGTAAAAAGTCCTTCATGGGTCATGGTTTCTTTGGAAATATATTGATGATCTGGGGTATGGCAATCAGGTTGTGGTCAGGTGTACTTGGAGGTCAGTGATATGGTGGTGGAAGGCAACTGCAAATTTGCATGAATAAACAATATGATTTGAATATAATTGTACAATGTATTTTGCTGTACATTGTGTTTAAACTGTTAGTGTGGCCCCTTCATGCTTATATTTCCATGTACAATTGTTTTCTAAATTTTCTGGCTTCTGATGAAATGCTATTGCCCTGAGATTTTAACTTTGTCTCCACAGATGCTGCCTGACTTGACTATTTATTTCAGATTTGCAGCTTCTGCGGTTTTTAATATCTTATTGTGTAACTAATTCCCAACTTTCACAAGTGCAAATGGGAATGGGCAATTAATACCCACATTTGGTAAATTTAAAAAGACCGCGATCTTACTTGGATCATGACTAATCTGTACTCCAACTCCATTTACTTGCTGATGATTTCCATTGATCAATGGAACAGAATTTAATCGTGAAATTATAAGTTTTGAAAATTTCAGTTGACCCCGGCCTTTGGCAGGAAGTTTTGGATTTCCATTGCCCCTTGTGTGAAGAGTGGTTCCTAACTTTACTCCTGAATGTCCTGGTCCTTGCTGTAAAGGTGTATCCTTTGTTCTGATTTATCACACGGGAAGTCGTGTTTGACGAAGCTTTTAGAGTTCTTTAAAGAGGTAATCAAAAGGGTAGATGAGGGTAGGGTAGTGGATGTTGTCAATTTGGACTTTAGCAAGGCCTGCAAGGTCCCACATGGCAGGCTGGTCTGGAAGGTTGGGTCCCATGGAATGCAGCGAAAGCTAGTTGGGTGGATTCAAAATTGGCTCAGAGGTAGGAACCAGTGGGTGGTGGTTGAAGGTTGTTTCTCAGGATGGAGGCCAGTGACTAGTGGTGTGCTGCAGGGGTCAGTGTTGGAACCCTTGTTATTCGTTATTTATAGAAATGATTGGGATGTGAATGCGCAAGGCTTGACCAGTAAGTTTGCGGATGACACAAAATTAAGAGGTGGTGTTGATAGTGAAGAAGGTTATCGTAGATTACACGGCGGTCTTGATCAGTTAGGGAAGTGGGCCGAGGAGTGGCAAATGGATTTCAATACAGATAAGTGTGAGGTGATGCATTGTAGAAAGTCAAAACAGAGTAAGATTGTACTATGAATAGTAGGGCGCTAGCGAGTGTAATAGAACAGAGGGACCGAGGAAGTACCAGTACATAGTTTGTTGAAAGCGGCATCACAGGTAGACAGTGGCGAAAAGGCTGTTTAGCACGCTGGCCTTCTTCATTCAGGGCGATGAGTATAGGAGTTGGGACATTATGATGCAGTATACAAGTTGTTGGTGAGGCTGCACTTTGAGTACTATGTACAGTTTTGGTCACCGTTATAGAAAGATGTGGTTAAACTGGAAAGAGCACAGAAAAGATTTATGAGGATGTTGCTAGGACTAGAGAGCCTGAGTTATCGGGAGAGATTGGCCAGGCTAGGTCTTTATTCCTTGGAACTTAGAATGAGGGGCAACCTTATAAAAATGTTTAAAATTTATGAGAGGCATAGAAAAGGTGGATAGTAACAGTCTTTTCCCCAGGGGTAGGGGAGTCCAAAATTAGGGGGCATAGGTTTAGGGTGAGAGGGGAAAGATTTAAAAGGGACCTGAGGGGCAACTTTTTCACGCAGAGGGTAGTGAGTGTATGGAACGAGCTGTCAGAGGAAGTGGGTGAGGCAGGTACAATAGTATCATTTAAGAAATAGTTGGATAGGTACATGATGGGGTGGACTTAAAGGGATATGAGCAGAATGCAGGAAATTGGGACTAACTGGGTGGACACCATGGTCAGCATGGACTTGTTGGGCTGAAGGGGCTGTGTCTGTGCTGTATTGCTCAATGACATGGGGAGTGAAAACTGCTTTGTGCTGTACGATATGCAAAACAACTGAAGGTATCGTCATATAGGTGACCCCCATATTATGAGGGGTTGTGTTCCCAGAAGATGCTCGATGATATGATTTGGGATACATCTGTCAGGAAACGGGTGAATAAGGCATTTTGTTTACTTCTCTTTATTCTGACAAATTCTGAGAGAGTGAATTATGTCAAACTTTCAGATAGGATAATGATCTGTCAATTCTGAAGGGCAAATTTCCATTACCTGAATGCCTCTAAAGCAGGGGTCGCCTGTATTAATGTTGACCATGACTTAAACTTTGTAGGTGGCTTTGCAAGAGCCATGTTATTATGCCAGGTGACCTATAAAGGCGAGGCTTAAACCTTATTCACTGAAAGCTGTTAGTGCTGTGAAATAATGAAATATGACTACCCCTGTGTCTATTTACCTACAAATGATTCAAGCCTCAACATTAACATCCTTGTTTTTTTTTTCAATTCTCTCCATCTCTATCTCTAATCTCATGAAATCCATTGAGGCTTAGATCTTTGTGCTCCACCAGTTCTGGGTTCTTGCCTATCCCCAATTTTAATTCCTCTATTGTTTGCACTCCTTAAACATTGATGCCAAAATAAAGGAATTAGCTCCAAGTTAAATGTTAGCCTAAGTTTCCTCTTGTTTTGTTTAGCAGAACCCTTGTTACTGGCACAGACAAAAATAAATGCTTTACCTCTGCGTGACTAATTTCCATATTCCAGAAGTATTGGAGAGACATAGTCCATTTCCAATCTATTCAGCACCACTGCTGCAGTGAGCAGGCTTTACAACTGCAATCATGTTTTAAAAATTGCCATTCTGGACAAGACTTTCAATATTAGGTCACGAGAGAAAATCTAGAACAGTAACGTGATTTTGGTAAAATCACTTTGGAAATTTCTTTACCCAATCCTGTTGTACCTTTGCAGATAAAGCCAACTAGCTCAGTATACAAGCATACAAAACAGCGGGAAGAGGCTACTCAGTCCTGTTCAGCAATTTAATAAAATCTTGGCTGGTTTGATTGCACCTCAACTCTGCCGCCTTGCCTATCTGTGGTAACCTCTCACCTCTTGGAAAATATCTACCTACCTCTGGTAAAAATATTCAAAAATAATGCTTTGATAAAGTGTTTAAAGACTCAAGACCCTATGAGAGAAGCAGTTCTCCTCGTATCTTTCTTAAATAGGTGTCAACTTTAAGCAGTGACCTCTAGTTCTAGATTCTTCCACAAGAGGAAGCATCCTCCGCTTACACACCATGGAAAGATCTTGTGTGCTTCAATAAAGTCTCCTCTCTTCTGAAATCCAGTGGGCCTGAGAGGACCTTTTACTACATAATAGAAATCTTCAAGGTTTTGAAGAATTCTGGTTTGAATGTTTTGATGAGACACAGGAGGTCATTGGACTCAGGTCTGCACCAGTTTTCCAATGGGTACTCAAGTTAGTCTTGCTTCCTGCTCTTTCTCCATATCACCGCAAGTTTTAATGTCCTTCAAGTATTTATCTTGTATGCTTTTTAAAATCTGCCACTGTTTTCTTTACCATTCTATTTAGCAGTGGTTTCCAAATCCAAATTCTGAAATCTGTTACAAAGGAAGTGTTAACAGGGGCACCTAGAAAATAATGACGGTGCTGGCATAGAGTCAGAATGGATTTATGAAAGGGGAAAGCATGTTTGACAATATAGAACATCGTCCAGTACAGTAACAGGCCCTTCAGCCCACAATATTGTGCTGAACTAATTAAACTAGTAATTAAATGCTGAACTAAACTAGGTCCCTTCTGGCTACACAATGTCATAACCCTCTTCTCTGCACGTTCATGTGCCTTTAAATGCCTCTCTCATATTTGCCGCCTCCACCACCACCCCTGGCAGCACCCACCATTCCATGTTTTAAAAATTAAAACGTGCCCACACTGAACATCCCCTCTCACCTTAATTGCGTGTCCTCTAGTATTAGACATTTCAACCCTGGGGGAGAAAGATACTGGCTCTCTATCTATACCTCTCGTAATTTTATAAACCTCTATCAGGTCTCCCCTCAGCTCCAGAGAAAACAAGCCAAGTTCGTCCAACCTATCCTCTACTCCAGGCAGCATCCTGGTAAACCTCTTCTGTACCCTCTTCAAAACTCCACATCTTTCCTATAATGGGGTGACCAGAATTGAATGCAATACTCAGATGTAGCCTAACCAGAGTTTTATAAAGCTGCAACATAACTTCTTAACTCTTGAACTCAAAGCCTCGACTAATAAAGGTAAATATGCCATACACCGCCTTTACCATATACATATGCCATGCACTGCCTTGTGCAGCCACTTTCAAGAAGCTATGGACTTGGACCCCAAAGATCCCTCTGCACATCAACATTGTTCAGAGTCCTGCCATTAACTGTACTGTCCCTTACTCTTGATCTCCCAAAGTGCAACATCTCACACTTGTCTGGATTAAACTCCATCTGCCATTTCTCTGACCATTTCTGCAACTGGTCTATATCTTGCTGTATTCTTTGGCAATCTTCTACACTATCCACAATGCCACCAATCTTCTGTATCGTCTGTGAGCTTACTAACCCACCGATCCATGTTTTCATCCAGGTCGTTTACAAAAATCACAAGCAGCAGAGGTCGCAGTACAGATCCCTGCAGAACACCACTAGTCATGGACCTCCAGCTAGAATAAGTCCCATCGACCACTACCCTCTGTCTTCTATGGGCAAGCCAATTCTGAATCCAAATGGCCAAGTCACCGTGGATTCCATGTATCTCTATCTTCTGGATGAGCTACCACGTGGGACAAAGCTGTTAGTCTTTTGAGGTGGTAGCTAGCAGAATAGCAACACGCACAACATACTGGAGGAACTCAGCAGGTCAGGCCGCATCTATGGAGAGAAATAAACTCCAGAATCTCGTGTCTCCAGCTAGCAGAATAGATGAGGGTGAACCATTTCCATTTTTTTTTTTGGGATCAGGGTGTCACTTCCATAACCAGCATCTATTGCTAATCCATAATTGCCGTTAATAAGGTGATGAAGAGACGCCTTGAACCGCAGCAGTCCTTCTGGTGAAGGTATTCCCACAGTGCCATTGGGTGGAGAGTTTCTGGATATACAATGATAACAGTGATGTATTTTCAAATCTAGATGATGTGCGACTTGGAGGGGAATCTGCATCTGGTGGTGTTTCCATGCCCCTGCTGCCTCCCTCCTCCTCGATGCTGGAGTTTGCAGGTACTGGGAGGTGCTGTAAGAGTAGCCTAGCGAGTAACTGCGGTCTGTTTTGTAGATGGACGCATTATAGCCACTGTCTGCCAAAGATGGAAGCAACTGATGTTTAAGTTTAGTATGCCAGTCAAAAAGGCTCTTTATCCTGGATGGTGCTGAACTCCTTGAGAATTGTTGGAATTCACTCATCTAAGCAAGTAGAAAGTATTCCATAATAGTCTTGACTTGTGTCTTGTAGATGGTGAAAAGGCTTTGGTGTACATGGAGGCAAGTCTCTTGCCGCAGGGTAACTAGTCTCTGAGTTGCTGTATTTATGTCACTAGTCCTGTTGAGTTTCTGGTCAATGATAATGTTGTGGAACTTGGCAACAATAATGCTTTGATGTTCAGGATAGGTGGTAAGAAATTCTGGAGATCATTGCCAGCACTTCCATGGTACAAATAGTACTTGCCACTCATCTGAATCTTGTCCTTGTTTATTTCAAGTTGGCATGATTGCAAACAGGTTAAAAACCAAATTAGCTGATGTGGAAATTGGGGGTGATGTACTGCTGTGGGTTGAGGATTGGTTAACAGAAACGACTAGGATTGAATGGGTAAACACGTGGATAACAGCAAACTGGTAGGAAGTCAATCAGTGTTTTGGCCTTTATTACGAGAGGGTTTGAGTATAAGAGTAGAAATGCCTTGCTCTAATTACAATAGTGCTCTCGTGAGACTGCATCAGGAAGAGCCTCTTATCATTTTACATTCAATCCATCCCTTTATCTGTGTTTTGATAAATTTGGAATTAAATCTTTTCTCACTGGGTTTCATCTTGGTAATCTATCTATAAATCCCTCCAAGACAAATATATCCTTGGTGCAGAGATGCAAGGCTTTGTACCTGCATGTTTTATTTTATGTACAAATGCTCCCTAATAGCTCTTTCTACTTTCTGCTAATTCAATATTTAAAAAAGTATGCTGTTTTACTATGCTTTTTGCCAAAATGAATATAGGTTTGGTGTAACTTGTTTGCTTCTGTTCTGTTTATGAAGTCCAGGATCTCATTTGCTTTATTAATCTGTCCTGTTATCTTTAAAGGTTATGCACAAACAGCTTAAGGTTTCTTTGCTTGTGTGTCCCCTTTAAAATACATCTAGATTGTATTCTGTCCCTTGTTCTTTCCATTGAAAAGCATCACCTCACCATGTCCACATTTCAAAATTGTGCCGATTTATCCATGTTGAAGCCATTAATGACTTTCAAAAGCAGCACTGATCCTAGTATTAAACCCTGCTGCACACTATGCCTCCTGGTCCAAACCAAAATGGGTATTCCCTATCGTTTTCTATCCCAGACAATCTTGAAATACGTCCTGCCAGTGCCCTTCTTAACCAATAGACTTCAGTTTGTTTGCAAGCTCACTAATTAAATGCCTTTTGGAATGTAAATATACACATCAGCTGGACTAAGCTCATCAAAAAGCTCAATCGATTTAGTCATACGTGAATTGCCCTTATCTGCTTTCCATTATTTGACAAAATACCCCAATTATTAGCATAATAGCTGCTTACTATTTCTTCACTTCAAGCAAATGAAGTTTCTTTGACCCCTTGTACATTTTCTCCTTTCAGCACTGTTAAGTTTTTCTTTTGTCCTTTCTGACTGCGTGATGCTCAGGAATAGTATATAATCCACTTTTTAAAAAAAAACTTGGTTGTCCTTATCACTATTTCAAGTTATTCCCATGTGGTTATTTCACCAATGGCTCACCAACCATATTAACCACTTAATGCATTTGCACTCCCTAATGAACTGTTTTCTATAATCCACCTAATTCTCATAGTCGTACAGCACAGACATGGGCCTCTTTAGCCCAACACATCTTTGACCATTAAACATCCATCTGCTCTATTCTCATTTTTCATTTGCATCACCATCAAATTCCCCTGATTCTATCACTTCTATCACCCACCTGCACAAGGGACAATTAACTGTGGCAAGTTACCTACCAACTAGCATTTATTTGGCATTTGGAAGACATCCACTGAGCTGCCCCAATTATTCAATCTAATGGTCTCTCACGGTCTTCAGTGTATCTTGATGTCTGGCACAGCATTAATTAACCAACATTCAAGGATATTAGTCCCCGCTGTGTGCAGATGTGTTAAATTCATGCTGCCACCAATGTGTTACCAATGGCTCAGCCCACACAACCTAATCTCACAAGAATGTGGCACTGGGGTAACCCAGAGATTGCTTGAAATCCTAGGATTTCTAGCTCCTTAATGTTGACTGAAGGATCTGTGCCATCTTTCTTCCAAGGTCATTAGTTTTGATACGGACCACGGCCTTTGCTCCCCTATAGAATGTACTGCATGCTCTTTATGATATCCCATACCCTGGTGCCAGAGAAATGCCATACTGTATGAGGATCCTTTTTGTTCCACTGATTGACTAATTCCCAATTACCACCACGTTGCTATGCTTTGCTGCACTTTAAGGTTCATCACCTTTGAGCACAGCTGAATAAACAGCTGAAGGTGGCACGGTAGTGTAGCTGTTAGCGTAACGCTATTACAGCGCCAGCGACCCGGTTCATTTCCGCCATTGTCTCTAAGGAATTTGTACCTCTCCCCGTGTTTGCGTGGGTTTCCTCCGGGTGCTCCGGTTTCCTCCCACATTCCAAAGATGTACGGGTTAGGAGCTGTGGGCAAGCTAAGTCGGTGCCGGAAGAGTGGTGACATTTGCAGGCTGCCCCCAGCACATTCTCAGTAACACAAAAAGACGTATTTCACTGTGTGTTTTGATGTACGGTGACTAATAAATATCTTAACAGTTTGATCATGTTATATTCTGAGGAATATTTTCTTCATGTACACTGCAGTTAATGAAATTACCTAATGTGTTTACCATTATTATCTGAAGTGATCATCTTTGTCTGCATTTACAATATTTAAATGTCGCAATTTATCGGTTTTCTATATTTGCAAGTGTGCATACAATATTTGGAAGATTTACAAAAGGTTAAGGTTTTAATTTTAATTATGTCCTTATACTTTGTTACTGAGCATTAAATGAGGTGTATTTTTCTGCAGGGGGTAAAGCACCTGGACAGCCACTAAACCAGAATGACCTGGCCATCCTTCTGAACCTGCTGAGGTCCAAGAACAGTCTTAGCCTGGCACATCTTGCTCAAGTACTGAATATTAAGTGAATCCTGAGACATCAGCAGCAGCTCAGCACAGTTAACCTTCCAGCTGGAGTTCTGGCAGCAGCTGCCAAGCAGCAACAAGAAGTCGAAAAAACACCAGTGGTAACACCATCTATCCTGCCTCAACCCCCACCACCTGCTACACAGCCACCACCCAAAAGTGAGCTTGATACTGCTCAGGCTGCCATTCAGAGTGCACTTGCTGTTTTATTAGCCCAGCTGATCAAGACACCTCAGCAAAAG
Source organism: Pristis pectinata (assembly GCF_009764475.1). Lineage (NCBI taxonomy): Eukaryota > Metazoa > Chordata > Chondrichthyes > Rhinopristiformes > Pristidae > Pristis > Pristis pectinata. Next base: position 96,800,343 of record NC_067413.1, read on the forward strand.
AAAAGGAAGTTGTGGCAGAGACAGAGAGCACTGACGTTGAGGTGCCAGCTCAACCACCAGAGCCTCCGGATCCTCCGGAACCTATGCCTGCTGTTCCCAGTATGTTAACTTGCACTCACTTCCACTTTGAATTTGTTTGAATGCTTCTAAAGGTAACATTAGAATTTAAAAAAAAACTGTGGCAGTTCTCTTCAGATATTTCACACAAAGCCCCACTCGTAACTTTATCCCTCCATATCACCTCCCACCTTGCTATTCTTATAATCTATGTCTAACCATGAGGTGTCATTTGGTAAGTATTTACAGCATCAAGGTATCAAGAATCTTGGGTCAATTCATACTACACTTTCATCCTAGACCAAATTATATTCAGACTGTCTAGTTAAAAATATTTCTGTCTGTACAAATGGGAAATTTTCCTGTTTATGTGAATCCCTTTTCATCCATTGAGTCTCTGGAACAATGTTGTGTCCCAAAATTCTTTCTTGCAGAGGTAGACCTTGAAAAGAGCCAATGCACTTCAAGGTTGGTTCCTTTGGAGGGATCCCATGGTTCTATGAGAACAGTGAAAATGCATGGAACTGAATAGATCCAGTAATGCAATATGTTAGCTTGCCCAGCTGTGTTCCTTTGTGTGATGCATATACTTGGAAGGGTTGCTTCATGTCTGACTGAGTTGAAAAGACCATATTTGAATTAATTTGGAGAGAACATCACAACATACTGTTTCTTGAGGTACAAATCATTGTTCAGCTATGAAGGCATACATGTTTCAATAGCTACCATGAAAGTAGTGACATAAATTTGTTGTGCTGTTGTAAGTGTAAAGCTTTGCATTCAGAAGCTCCATTTCATTCAGATGGCTTGGAAAAGTTAAAGACCTGTACAAGAGAGGCAACCGTTCATTTTATGTTGCTGTGGCAAGTTCTTGGAAAGACCTTTCTAGGTAGTCACACTGGCCTGGTCCTTTTCCCTAGTTTACAAATGTTTTCCTTTTTGTGCATATATTCTAATAGTTTTAATTTACAGGTGAATCTCCTTGTCAGTAAAAAAAAACAATCTTAACATCCTCATAATTTTGAAATACTTTTACTAATTGTTTGCCTTAAGCTTCTCTGCTGTATCCCAACTTCTCCAATTTCTTCACATAACCAATGTTACTCATGCCCGGTACAATAACTGGCTTTTTGTGTCGATGCTTTTTTTAAAAAAAAATCTGATACCCCCAAGATGGGATGTAATGAAAAACATGAGGTTTAGGCAATAGTTTAAAACTGTTTATTATCAAAATTTTATGTTTAATTTCTCTAAACTTTGGCTAACTTTTCTTTAAAAAGCTTTAATCTACTCAGTCATGAAGTCTTATAGCAAGGAAAGTAGGCCCTTCAGCCCATTGACTATGCACTGCCCAAGTATCCATCTACAACTAGTTTTATACCATTTGCAATCCCTCCTCCCCTAACTTCCACCTGCAAAAAGATTCTCCCAGTGTACCTACCTACATCAGACTTGGTTTATAATAGCCACTTCGCCTACCACCAGCACATCTTTGGTATGCGGCAAGAAACACACATCCAGGGAAAACCCACGTTGTTACAAAGGAGAATGTACAAGCTCCCAAGATTAGGATCAAACCCAGGCATTTGAAGCTGTGAGGCATTGGTGCTAATCACTGAGTCACTATGTCCTTACAAATTGACATTTTCAATGATTAGTGTATGTGGACTTCCAGGACAGTCTCTATATTTTTACAATTTGTTTTAATTGTAGGAAATAGTGCATAAGGAATTTTAGCAGTTATATAATCTTACATCTTTAAGATGTGGTATTTAAAGCACTGGTCTCTTGCTGGAGATTATTGCCCCTCTATTACCTATCTTGTAACTCACCCTGATTATGAAATTTTGCCCATGCATATTATTCCAGTAGAACACCTCTTCTTGAAGATTAAAAGGGAAGATGGAAGCCAGCCCATGTAACAATTTGTAATGGTTAATATTGCAGTGAGAATCTAATATTCTGCTCTGCTCACGTTAGACCTTAAGAACTTGTCAATACGACACCAGGGAGGAATCAAGGCCTTGCGCCTAGTTCAGAAAAGAATTATTATCTTTTTCACATTGAGAGTAGCTTAGGTTTAAAATCTTGTAAAGAAATACGTGAGATGATCCTGTGTGCAAATTATGAAACTGACGAAAAATAGATTCAGAAACATTGCCTTTAATTGAACTTGACAAAATCACACACTCATTTAAATTGGAAAGTGCAGACAAATGGTGAAGCTCTTACACAAAAAGTGATTGGTACTGGAAAAAAAAATCACTAGTTGAGTAGTAGGGCAGCAAAAAAAATTGTGTTGAATGCCTTGTTCTAAGGATAATAGTTCATTCTTGTTGCAGTAGTTCTAAGGATACAGGAATTGTGCATTGGTGAGCCAACCTGCTTCTGCAAACTGCCTTTTTGTTGTAAGGCAAAGGTGGATAATAGACTGGATAATGTTTTTGTGATACCTGCATTCAAGAATTTTCACTGAGCTTGTAATTAAACTATGAAAGTCAATATTTTAAGTTTGACCAATTCAATTTTATCAATTTGTACATGAGATAAAGTAAGGTCATTGCACTTGAAGCATGTATGATTCTCCAGGGCACCCCCTGGGCATGGAGCAGGTTACTCTCATATTAACACCACCCTTCTTGAGCTTAAGTTTCAAGTTTCCATACATAGAGGTGATATGATGTGTGCCTAAACCCACAGGCTTTGTGCCGTGACAACTTTTAACTCCTTTCTTGTTGTGGGGAATCAGTTCACTCAGTGAGCAAGAGCTGCCTTGTATTCATCTGCGTCATTTTTAATGTGCTGTTGAGAAGACTGTTTAGTTACCAGGAGATGGGGATATTCTATGTTTAAGAAACAACATTTTTTTCATAATGTATTTGTCTGAAAAGGAGTTTTGACTCTGATTTAAAAATCTTACAATTTTGTACAACATGTACGGTATAAAACACTGTCATAATACTAATTTTTGCAATTTCAGATTCAATGATCACTCCACTGGGCAATTGGATCTTGGTGTCTCAGATCAGTCACCTATACATGAACATCCTCGAATTCTGCCCCCAGACCAGAGACCTCCGGAGCCTCCAGAGCCGCCACCTGTATCAGATGGAAACTTTCAGGCTGAAGACCAGCACGATGCCACTCCATGCTCCACGAATGATCCAACTGCAGGAGTGAAGGCAGCCCTTTTGGAGCTTTTAGCCCATCACCAAGCCCAGGAACTGGGACAGACAGCTGTTGACTATCGAGCAGGTGGCAGCCTTAGAACTGCTGCAGACTACGGGGATGGCTTTGGGACATCGTATTCATCTAGTAATTTCAATAGTGATGGGTACAGCAGCAGACTTGGCAGCAGTGGGGGAAGGGGCAACCTTCCTGGGTAGTGCAGATGCCCCCAGTCACTCGCTTCTGGAATCAGTTTCGTCTACATTCAGTGCTCCGTCATCTCACGCTAGTGGTGCGCACCTGCATTCTGGTTATTCGGAGGCCTTTTCTAGCTCAGTGACAGGTTCGGAGAAGGGATTGGTTATCTCAGCAACAGTGCTATGCAGTTTACAGGAGATAAAGACCACAGATTTGAATACAGCCGCACTGCTCTGCCCCCGCTGGGCAACAGTGGAAGTAATCCTGCAGCAATACCTGAAAGTACTAATAGTGCAAATGTGCCTCTTGCTAAAAAACTGCAGAATTATGGATATGTTGCCAACAGACAAGAGAAACCTAGCTACCAGTGGCCCTCTTCATGGACAGAACTGGGGATCCCCTGGGCGTGGAGCAGGTTATTCTCATGCCTATAGTGGGCATATTAGCACACCAACCATAGGACGAGGCAGAGGTTTACCATACTGATTTGCAGACCAGACTTCATATGGTATACATGAATGATACACTGATAAACAGCTGGGATGTCCTCTGCATTGAAGTGGTTTGTAGCAGGGATTTTTAAAAATGTAAAGTGTACATTTGAATGCAAATACAAGTTATTAGATTTGACAAATTTGAAGTGTGTTCTATTACAAAACTGATTTGTACTCGCAGAGAAGTAATGAAGAAAACACTAGGCTTCTCTCATGAACTGCAACATTTCTCCCCTTCGTCCTCTGTTCTGTTTTAAAAGGATTATTTTTATGATTCTCTTTTGACAGGTTACACCCGTTGGTATTATAGCAGTTTTGAGCAGAATGGTATTTCTAGGCTAGCTGACATTTGAGGTACTTGTTACAAAAAAAACTAGCAAGACTATGGTCAAAAGATTGGCAAAAATTCTGTACATGAAGTGCTTTTCTGAGTTTGGACCAACTATCTATTATCTGTGAGCTACTAGACTCTGCAAGTCTCTTAAGTAGTGTGCTTTTAGAATAAATATCTAATTAGCAAGTAGTTGTCAATTCTTAAACTTGGCATTATTGAAGGAAGTGTGATGAATTCACATTCTGACTGAACTTTTAAAAAAAACCTAATGATTTACCCTATTTAATAACAACAAGTATGTGGTCCGTTTTTCTAAAAAAAAGGACCAAGTTGTCAAAAACTTTAAGTCCTAGCAAACAACTGTTGCCTTGTTTTGTAGTCTACTTCTATCAAACAATTCCTACTGAATTAAAAAAAAAACAGCAAACATCCACTTACCCCAGTATTTTTACATGGTCTTTCTGTTCATTTCTGCCTGTTGTCAAGTAGTTTACATTGCATAAAACAATGCTAGTTGTCAGCTGGGTTTGGGAAAGAGGGGTTTTAGTGGAGGACTATGTACATTGGTGAACTTTCTCACAACTTGTGGTACAAGACAATTACTACATAACAAAGCCCTTTGCAATGCTAGTTATAGTTTTAAAGCAAAAATTCAAGTAAGTGGCAACTAATACTTCCTGAAGAATGAATGCTTTGTAATTCAATCTCCAAACAAGTTTATAAACTTTCTTTTATTGAGGTGTTGGATCTCTCAAGTCTTTGGTTGTTTTGAAGTATTCATTATCTGCTGTAAATAATTGAAAATTGTCAGAAGGCGACCAGTGACGAAGGAAGCTGACGTGGCTACAGTTCTGCGCATATCGTTTTTTTTATTATTTGCTTCTGCCAGAAGGATGAATCTGTCCTATTGAAAATCAAATGCAAAATGGATTTTTCGTCTCTGAACTTCTGTTTTGTTCTTGACTTGAGGTGCTCTCATTGAATTGGATCCAAGACTCTTTGCATGCCTGAAGGTCCCCAGGTTTATTGAATTGTCAAGAATTCCTGTTTATATGCTATTTAATTCACATGGAAGTATAAAGCTGTGTGCAGAAGTGGTATGTTACTGGTGAGCACGATGTTCCCCATCACTAGTCTGCTCATCATAGCCCATTTTTCCATCAAGTCCGACTATGCAAGCTTTCTGGTGCTGAACACTCAGCAGGAGATTACCATTGCAATGAAATAGCTGCTGTGTTCTACAGGCACATTTGATTTTACTCAGTTTCATATTTCATTAGTTCAGTCCCAAAAAAGCACGTTTCTGATCATAGACCAGTGAACTTCCATATGAAATTTATCATTTAGCCCATTGAGTGCATTTACATTTTATTATTCTACATTTAGCCCATTCAGCAAATTTGTAGTAAATTTCCAACCAGACACATCTGGCAAGGGTGTATAAAATAGCCTGTTATAGCTGTTTCATGTACTTGGGGATGTTACCATCGATGGGATGAGAATTGGAAGGTGTGGTGAGTTACAGATATTTCAGTCCTGCTTAACTGCTTAAAAAGTTATTGTTTATTTTCCCCACTAACAAAATAATCCTGTAACGATTCATTGGCAGTCTGTGCTGCAGTCAGAACTTTGATTGAAATGAGTGTACATTTCAAGTTTGTTTGTATTGCTCCATTTCCTGTGCCCACAATGTTTTTAACTCGTATAATAAGATCTCAGGTGCCCAAACATTACTGGACATCATTTACTGTGAACTAATGCTGCCCTGTACAAGAAACGTTATTGTTACACTTGTATAAATTGAGACTTTTTTAACTTCCACTGTTGTGCATAGAAGGTACAGGTTAGAAATCATTCCAAAATTGTAATATACTCGGGGATAAATGGGTACATTCATATTTTAATGCAAACCCAGCTGCAAAAATGCTTCCCCTCTCGCCCTAAATCAGTTGGGTGTTTTATTTTCAAATTTTCAGGACATCATTCTGTTAGTCTACTTCATATTCACTTCAGAAGAATTCAAAGTAAAAGCTATTTATACTGTAATGTTTTATGAATACTATGGCCTTTTCAAAAAGTTACATGTAATTTGTTAAAAAATTAAATTCTGGCATTGTAATTTTGTATGGATCTGTAAATAAAGATGGAGATTAATTTCTGCAAAACTTCTGTTTGTCTACAGTACCTATGAATATGGAATGGATACTGCTCTTCCATAGATGGTAGTATGCTGACCCTGGAGCTAAGTGCAGCCACCAGAGTAACATTGCTTTAATTGTTGCAAAATGATTTTTTAGACAGCCTTGAAAAGTTGGCGAGTATTTGAAAAGAATTGTCAGAGTGTAGTGGACTCAGATAAATGAGGGAAAATTTAAGGGGGAATTGAATAGGTAAGAAAATGTGTATGATTGAGGGCAATAATTTTTGGAACTAGATTATTGGACAGTTTTCCTGCAATAATCTTACAACTGAATTGATGCAAATAAGATGACCTTTATTACAATGCTGCAGAGGTATTCTAAATTCTCTGCTTTCCACATTCTCTCCATCTTTCTTTAACAAAATATTGACATGGGTTATTAAAGGCTGTCAGAATATTTTCATTCAGAGGTTATTGAGAATCATGTAATTGGGTATCTATCCAATGCCATAGAATCTCTCAGTAGAAGCCACCCATTTAAACCAAGGAAACAGTAATGAGACAGGTGTTTGTAAACTTGGGTAACTGACCTGTAGAACAGTGTCCCATACTGTGTTCAAGAAGAATAATCCACTGTAGTTATTCAAGAGGCACTTAAGCACTTTTTAGAAAACTAGTTAACTTTGGCACATTGAAGAAGTATTCTGCTTAAAGAGAATGTACAGGCTTTTTTTTAATATAGCCTGATGCTCTAGAGGAAATTGTAAACTTGTTATAAAATATTAAAAAGAAAATGTGGGGAATACTTGGACCATGAAGGTCGGGCAGTGTGAAGTGTTCAAACTTGTGAAAACCTCAAATATTTTCCACGTTTTAGATTAGATCATATGAATTAGCTGTTTGACACAGGATCCCTTTGAGCCTGTTCTGCCAGTTAAGATCATGGTTGATCTAATTGTTCCTCAACACTACATTAACAGTTGACCTGTGGCAACCCTTGCCCCCTCCCCCACCTTGCTCATTAAGAATCTGTTTGCCTTAAAAATACTCATAAAGACTCTGATTTCACCATCTTTCGACTAGGTCCAAAGATTCTCAAACAAGATTTTGCTTCATGTCTTAAATAGATAACCTTTAACAGTGATCCCTGTTCTAGATCCTCCCACAAGATGAAACATTTTCTCCATATCCACTGTCAAGACACCCCAGTATCTTTTGTTTCAATCAAGTCCCCTCTTGCTCTTCTAACCAGTGGATACAAGCCTAGCTTATCCATCTTTCCCTCAAACAACCTGCCCATTCTAGGTCTTAGTCTGGTAACCTCTGAACTGCTTCCAAGATATTGAATAAGACAATGCAGTAAGTTAAGGTCTCACCAACACCTTGTGCAACTGAAGCACCTCCCTACTTTTGTACTCCATTCCCCTAGCATAAATGATTTTATGTTGGCTAAATTCTGAGACAAGCTAGTTTGTTAATTTGGCATTGTTCCAAATTTTGGATTTGCATGAGGTGTTATCTCTGGTTCAATAGTATCCGTTGTTCCTTGGCCAAATAGTTCATTCTCTAAATGTTACAGGCATGAAGGGATAAATGTCCAGGGCTTTCAACTGAATGTATGTATTGCCTGTTATTTCAGTAGAATTGTAACCTAGCTCAAACTATAGTTTTCTGAATGTTAAAGCTTGTTTCAAAATGAATTTTGTTTAATCTGCAGTTGTGAAGAGTTGTACACTTCCCAGTTTAGTCCAGCTTTTCAATCGTCACCCTGCTCTATCCCAGGTACTGTCTTATGTCCAAAACCCTTTGATACCAGTTGTGCTTGAGGCTAGAGATTCACTGTGACATTGATGTATTTTCTAGGGTGGTAAACGGGTGCATCTGAGAACATTAGTTCCATAAACTGCCTTTGTACTTGATAGAGAGAATATTAGAATCTGCTCCTGGTCCTTCTGAAATACAAGAGGAAAAGAGGTGAGGAAGACTGATGTAAGAGATTTACAGGGAAAATGTTAAAGTTATGCCCCTTCTAAGATTTGTAAGAGGACAATGGTAATATTGATATGTCAAGGAAAACAATGGCCAGCATGTGGAAGTTAAACCTAGATAAATGCAATGGGAATTCACACTGGTATTAATTAACAATATATGCAAACAATTTAGAAAAAACTGGGAGAGTATAGGACCTAGTTGTTGCACGCTGTCCACGTCAAATTAGTCCCACGTTAAGCTTCTGTTGGCTAAAGTTGAAGCTTATGGAGTTTAAGGCAAATTGTTGATCTGGTTAAGAAGTTGGCTGGGATGGATAATGAGCTGGTTTTCAAATCACTAATGATGTCCCAGGAGGATTGGTTTTGGGGCCAGAACCATTTACCAAGCTTATTAATGACTTGAATGATGAGATGGAAATTTGCAGATGACACAAAATAAGTGATGATATCAGCAGAGTAGGTGGAAGCATTACATTAAAAGATGATAACAGATTGAGTAAATGGGCAAAATTATGCCAAATAGATTTTGATTCAAGCAAATGTGAAGTTATCCACTTGCACCATCAAAACGCAGTGCTTCCTAAATGGTGAAAATGTAGAAGTAGCAGATGTCTAAAGAGGTTTAGGAGTATCTCCATCATTAAAATGTAATGGACAGGGCCAGAAATAACAGAATTCTGGCCCTTGTATGAGAACTAGAATATGTTGGAAGCGGAGGGTGGTTGCAGATGTGCTGCAGCTGTTCAGATGGTTATTCTATACCTGGAGATCTAAGCAAATCTGACAAACTTGGAAGGAATCCATCAGAATGAGTTCCAGGGTTCAATTATAAGGACTGCTCACAGGAGTTTCATTTCCTCGAAAGTTATTTTGATCCAACATTTACAATATGACGAAGAAAATTGGATGATTAAAAACATCTATTTCTGATGGTTGGGGAGTTTGTATCAGATTTAAACTCATTTGGGAAGTTTGTACAGATTCCCCAATGTATTGGTAGAGAATTCCTGTACTCCTTGGCTTCTATCTGGAGTCGAGCAGCAATACACATTTGGTCAAACAAATGCTAAGAGTTGACGGCTAATTTGGGTCTTTGACATTTTGAAGGGAATCACACAATTGCTGACAACTATCTTGATGATTCCTTATTCAACTCCTTAAGGAATGAGTAAAATGTGGGTAAATAGAATTAGGCCATAGATCATCCATTGTTGAATGGAAGAGCTGGTTTGGAGAGTTAAGTGGCCTACTTTCATTCCTATGTTTGTGTTCACAACCAATGTGGAAAAGTGATCAACAAGGCAAACTGCCTGCGGTTACGTTCACAGAAACATTCTGCACCAGTCAAAGGACATTTTCATTATGATGCAGCTTATTAGTTGGAATAACTTTAAGAGCATTATGTACAACTTGGTCTCATGTGATGTTGATATAGCAGGCTTGAAAAAGGTTGGGAAGAATGTGGTAGTCATCTTGAAGGCCCCAGGTCATCCAAGTTTTAAAAAGTGACGTCTACTTTATTTCAGGGCAGTGTAGCCTGAAAGGTGAACTGATGGGAGTCACCTCTCTGGAAAAGGATTGCATTACATGTGCATGCATTAACTAATGCTGGAGTAGGTGGGAACAGGATGATAGTGGAAGGTTGAAGCAAGAAATTGCAGCTGCTGGAAATCTTGAACAAAACAGATTCCTTTGAATGTTATTAGATTTCTAGCAACTGCTGTGTTCTGCATTTCATAGTTCCAACCTGCCTGCTTGTTTTCCTGTCACAACTATTAGCTAGATAATACCAAAAACACGTAACATTGGTCACCTATCAGAGACATTCCCTTTCTTGCTCCATCTCTACACCTTAAAACACGCATTTCTAGTTCTGATAAAGGATCATTGACCCAAAACATTATTTCCGTTTTCACAGATGCTATCTAATCAGAGTGTTTCCAGTATTTTCAGTTTTTGGTTAGAAGGTTCTTTTTCCAAGAGAGCAGTGTACCTGTGTAATGTGTTGCTGGTTTTGAACCTTCAAAGATAGCAAAGGTGGCTTAATGGTTAACACATTTCTAATCTACTGGATCATTTCAGGATGTCAGGCAGGACTTTTCAGATGGGTTGGAGAATTTGATATTGAATCCAGAAGGTTGCAATGTGCCCAGACAGGCGGAGGCATTGTTCCTCAGGCTTGTGTTGGACATCATTGTCTGTGGCCTCCTGCACTGTTACAGAAAGGTTAGAGTAGGATGGGAAATTGAATTGGCAGGCAACCAGAGGCTCAGAGTCACTCCTGACTGAACACAGGTACTCTGCAAAGTAATCACCCAATCTTTGGTTTGGTTTCTCCAAAGCAGAGTTTATTGTTATATATTTGCTTAAAATCAAACAGGTATAACTCAAAAGCAAAAAAGGTGGACAGAGACATGCCATTTAGAGTAACACTAGTCCTATATTAGGAATACTATAGGAACCCAGCAAATTTTCTACCTTTGATATGCACTGAATTTCAATGTTCTGAGTGTAAATGAGCTGAGTGTTGTCTACTTCATTCCAAAGGAGCTTTAGTCACTGAGATCAACTGATTTTTAGCTATTGGGGTAATCCAGGTACAGGGAATCTGTGCCCCTGCCACTTGTGATTTTACGTTCAAATTAATTCTGCCTCACCACACAACCAGTCCTGACAAAGGGTCTTTGACCTGAAACATTAACTTTATTTCCCTTTGCACAGATGCTGCCTCACCTTCATGGTTTTTAATTCATCCCATTGTTCCACATAATAACTCCAGGAGACATCCTGAGTGCATTCTATGAACCTGTCTTCCAAATGAGTTAGCAAATTAGACTTGCTTATCTATGTGAAGATTATAATCTCCCATGATTATTACATTACCTTTGTCATAACCTCCCCTTGTTTATTGATTAGTACTATCCCAGTTGAGCAGCCTATTTATTAACACCACTGGTGTTTGTTAGCTCTCGTTATTGCTTTTCTTTGCCAATACTGATTTTAGTTTCTATTTTATGAGCATAGATTATTCCCACTACTTGCTCTCCAGTCTCTCTCACTCACCTGCCAGCATCAATCCCTTATTCTTAATAACCTCAAGGTGAAGCCTCTGGAGTGTAACTTAAATTTACAATATTCTAACCCAGGTGAGAGTGCCAAGAACCAAGCCAGCAAAGTGAGCTTTGCAGAATTATTTCAACAACTTATACAGTGTTTAAAAATAAAACTAAGGGTAAGAATGGGATTAAAATAAATAGCTCTACTTAATAAAGGATTAAGCAGCATCTTTCCTTACTATAATTGAGTGACTTGGATGCACATGATATTTCTTCATGAAGTGTAGCACACTTATTTTTAGTTAAGTACTCCCTAAGGGTCCCCCCCCCCCTTAATTCACCCTGTTTCCCCTCCAGGAAGGGGAAGGAGGGCAAACATGCGCCAGTTTGCATTGGGGGATCAGCGGTGGAGAGAGTCAGCAGTTTTAAATTCCTGGGTGTTAACATATTGGATGACCTGTCCTGAGCCCAGCACATAGATGCAATCGCATGGAAGGTGCATCAGCATCTTTACTTTCTTAGGAGGTTGAGGAGGTTTGGTTTGGCTTGTCACTGAACACTCTAACAAACTTCTACAGATGTACTGGTGAAAGTATCCTGACTAGTTGCGTCATGGTCTGGTACAGTAATCCGAATGCGCAGGAACATGAGAAGCTGCAGAGGGTATTGGACAGATGTTAAATCAAGGCCCCATCTTTTCTTGGGTATACATTAAAAATCCAAAAGTACTATATTGAAGAAATTCAGCAGAATTCTTTTCAATGTCTACCCAATTATTTATCTCTTGATCATCATTACATAATATAAATGACATGGAAATTGGCCACACAGCTCAATCAGTTCATGCTGCATTTGAGCTAAACTCTGCTGAATACATCAGTATACAGGCTGACCCGAGGTAACCAGTGGGTTCAGTTTTTACAGATGTCTGAGTCAATTTTGTCTATTAGTTGATTTTCAGTGGGAAAATGTGCAAAAAAATCACTCAATGTAGTCATCATACCTCCACAATATTATAGTAGATGGCATCAAAGGCACATGAGACTGAGAGGGAAGAACAATTACTAGAAGTGCAGAGAGAGGGGAATCTAGTTCTGCCATTTGTAGGAATGAACATATGTACATGTGTCTGATTTTTGAATTTAATAATATTATGGGAGCTCATTGTATGTATGGGTGTACATAAGTCATTTGTTCATAACCCAGGGTCAGCCTGTAACACTATTCCCTTTTCCTGTTATGGTTGTCAGACTCCCCTCAAATGCATGTTGAGAGTGGTGATGGTCAGGAACTCACTGCCTGAAAAGGTGGTGGGGATAGAATCTTAAACCACATTTAAAAGAACATACTGAGATAAAGATGTGAAATGCCATAACTTACGGGGCTATGAGCCAAGAACTGAGAAGTGGATTAAATAGTTTCTGGCTGGGATGGAATGGCCAGTAAATTTCTGATTTTTATGATCATCTCATCATTAATTCACTGCTGTTGTGAGACCTTGGTTCACATAAATTGACCATTGTGTTTCCTACACCAATGAAATAACTACTTTCAAACTATTGTTTTTAAAAAAAAAAATTTTTTTAATTTTATTTACAGCGTGGTAACAGGCCCTTCCGGCCCAATGAGTCCTGCGCTGCCCATTTTAAACCCATATTAACCTACCCGTACGTCTTTTGGAATGTGGGAAGAAACTGGAGCACCCGGAGGAAACCCACACAGACATGGGAGAACGTACAAACTCCTTACAGACAGCGACGGGAATCGAACCCCGGTTGATGGCACTGTAATAGCATCGTGCTAGCCGCTACGCTACCATGCCACCCAGTTGCATGCAAAAAGGTTCTTAAGTATTTTGAGAGAGGTTGCTTTGATGCAATATAATGAAAGCTCTTCATTTTACTAATGCAAAAAATGTTATAAGCAACATGGTATGCACGAGAGAGAGACTCTCTCACTCTCATGCACACTCGCTCTCTCGCTTGCGCTCTCACACACTGAGTCTCTCACTCTCTCTCTCTAACTCTCTCTCTCTCTCTAACTCTCTCTCTCTCTCTCACTCACAGTGGAATCTGGAGCAATAATTAATCTCCTGGAGGAACAGTGGGTCGAGCAGCATCTGTTTGGGGGGGGGGAAGGAATTTTCAATGTTTTGGGTTGAAACTCTGCATCAGGACTGAGAGTGGAGAGGCAAGAAGAGCAGGGGAGTGGTGAGAAAGGATTCTAAGGCGATCGGAGGACTGAGGAGGGGTGTAAGGTGAAGGTGACAGGCAGGTAGTGCCAGGGAGGGTGGGGTGGAGTTGGGAGACAGTGCCAGTGAATGATAGATGGAGGCAGAGAGGGGGGAAAAAGGGGGGGAGAAAAAACAAGGTGGGGGTAGGGGAGTGTGAAGGTTAGAGACAGCTGCTGGAGGGAGATGAGCAGGAGCACAAAGGGTCACCAGTGCTGGATTTGGATAAGGTGAGAATGGGAACCATGAGGGGAGAGTTGAACGACATTTGGAACCAGATGGTGGAGAGGGGCAGGGGGTTTGTGGGGGAAAACGTGTGTGTGAAGTGTGTGGATGATCTAGGATGGGGAAATGGACAAAAGTGGGAGGACTGGAGGATCAGAAGGGGTGGGGGGGGGGGTGATTTACCTAAAACAGGAAAACTCAGCATGGTAGTGTAGCGGTTAGCATAACACTATTACAGCGCCAGCGACACGGGTTCAATGTCCGCTACTGTCTGCAAGGAGTTTGTATGTTCTCCCCGTGTCTGCGTGGGTTTCCTCTGGGTGCTCCGGTTTCCTCCCACATTCCAAAGACATACGGTTAGGAAGTTATGGGCTATGTTGGCGCTGGAAGAGTGGTGACACTTGCAGGCTGCCCCCAGCACATTCTCAGTAACACAAAAAGTAGCATTTCACTGTGTGTTTTGATATATATGTGACTAATAAATAAATATCTTAAAATATCTAAAACTCAATATTCATACCATTCGGTTGTGATGAAATGCATGACTAACCATTAGGTGGCATCAGAACCTCAATGTTACAGTTAAATTGACAATGCAGTAAAACTCCCCTCATCCAGCACGCCGGGAACCTTAGTGTCAGACAAGCAGATTTTCCAGATTATTGAATGTTATTTTTTTTATACTTCAACACACTTTTAATTCACCTGTTTTGGGAAAAAAAAGTTGCACAGTAACATTTCAGTGAACCCGGTACGTTTCAATGGAACGTGGGAAACTGAACTGGGAAAACTTCAAGGAGTGTGGTCAATAGAACCAGGACAGTTTAAAGGAGATGCAGGAAATGGGGTCCTGGAAGGGGGGACAGGGAGCATGGGGACCGGAGCCCCGACAAGTGGACAGGGAGCAGTAGAATTAAGGCTGTGGTGAGTGGATGCGGAATGTAGGAACTGGGGTGCCGGTGAATGGGAAACGCAAACGTCATCTGGTGAGCCAGTGGCCAAACCATTGGGATTTCTGAAATAGTTGGGGAGTGGATTATCAGAGTTTTACATTATTAATCTTCAATAATCTAACTTTTTGGAAAACCAGATGGTTTGGCATTTGGCTCACCAGGTGATGTTTGTTCCACTCCTTTCTGACTTACTGGGGCCCAGGTTCCCACGCTCCCTTCCCACTGATTGGATCTCTCTTCCCACTCACTGGGGCACTGCTTCCTGCACACCATTTAACCTTACGAAGTTCGCTGGACCGTAGATCATTCTGTAATGCGTATTATTCTTCACCGTGTAAAATCTTTTAAAAAAATTAATTAAAAGTATGTTGGAATACTAATATGAATAACACCCAAAGTGTGGAAAATTTGCTAGTCTGTTAACACCAAGATCCCAAGTGTGCTGGATTAATGGAGTTTTACGGTACAACATTCTTCAACATAATGATGAATCCAGAACGCAAGCTTATCTAGATCCACTGAGGAATACCATGCTACTATTGTTCATTGCAGTCTACAATCATAAAACAAAGATGAGCACTGTCCTGTAGAGAGAGAGGTTTGGAGAAATTTGTTTAAATAGGTGGTTATTAGATTCTCTGCAATGGATCATAGTTAAAACAAATATTTCACCAGTCAGAGGAAAGGCAGATAAGTAAGGATGGGAGTGGGAATGGGTTCCAGGGTGAGAGTGGGGTGCTGGTGTAAAAACTTTGGATTGCTCTGGCAAAGAGCCAGTGTGGCCACAGTGCCCTGACTGGATATACAGCCTCTCCCTCTGTTTCACCTTCCTACACTCTCCCCTGTTTGTTTTGCTCCCTTCCCCTGGTCACGACCCATCAATTTCTCTCCCCAATTTCTAAACGCTTACTGACACCAACGTCTCACTCCCCATCCCGCATTCACCCAAGTGGCAGCAGATCTTCACTTTGCACTGCATCCCTCTCCCTCCCTTACCCCACTCCCCACCCATAAGCTGTCAGACATCCCAAACTCTCCCTCACGCCCCCACCCCTTCCCTCACCCCTCTCCCTCAGTCCCCCCTCCTCCCTGTCCCCTCCCTCTGTTCCCTCCTCAGTCCCCCGCCACCCCCCTCACCCTGTGCCCTGCATTCCTCCCTGTCCTCCCTCCCCCTCCCCTCCTTTAGTCTCCCCGTCCCTCTCCTCCTCCCTCAGACCCCCCTCCTCCCAGTTTCCCCTCCCCTCCCCCTCAGTCCCCTTCCCTCTGTCCCCCTCCTCCTCCCTTCCCCCTCCCCTACTCCCCTCCCCTCCTCTCCCTCCCCCTCCTCTCCCCTCCCCCTCCCCCTCCCCCTCCCTCCCCCTCCCCCTCCCCCTCCCTCCCCCTCCCCCTCCCTCCCCCTCCCCCTCCCTCCCCCTCCCCCTCCCCCTCCCTCCCCTCCCTCCCTCCCCTCCCCCTCCCCCCCTCCCTCCCCCTCCCCCTCCCCCTCCCTCCCCCTCCCTCCCCCTCCCCCTCCCTCCCTCAGACCCCCCTCCTCCCAGTTTCCCCTCCCCTCCCCCTCAGTACCCTTCCCTCTGTCCCCCTCCTCCTCCCTTCCCCCTCCCCTACCCCCCTCCCCTACTCCCCTCCCCTCCCTCCCTCCCCCTCCTCTCCCCTCCCTCCCTCCCTCCCTCCTCCCTCCCTCCTCCTCCCCTTCCCTCCCTCCCCCCTCCTCCCCTTCCCTCCCTCCCCCCTCCTCCCCTTCCCTCCCTCCCCCCTCCTCCCCTTCCCTCCCTCCCCCCTCCTCCCCTTCCCTCCCCCCTCCCTCCTCCCCTTCCCTCCCCCCTCCCTCCTCCTCCCCTTCCCCCTCCTCCCCTTCCCCCTCCTCCCCTTCCCCCCCCTTCCCTCCCTTCCCTCCCCTCCCTCCCCCCCCTCTCCCCCCTCCCCCCCCTCTCCCCCTCTCCCCCTCTCCCCTCCCCCCTCCCTCCCCCTCCCCCTCCCCCTCCCCCTCCCTCCCCCTCTCCTCCTCTCCTCGTCCTCCCCCCTCCCCCCCCTCCTCCCCCTCCCCCTCCCCTCCCCCCTCCCGGGCCGGTTCCAGCGGTGCACCTTTCCGGCGTGCGGTGAGGCGGCGATGGGCAGAAGGTGAACCGTGTCCGGACGGGAGATGCTGCGGTGGCGGCGGGCGGCGGCGGCGGCGGGCTGGCGTTGGGCCTGCCGGCGGCTGAGCGCAGGTAGGGCCGGGCCGGGCCGGGGCGGCGGGAGGCCCGTGTCCCGGGAACAGGCCGTCCCGGCCCCCGGCCCCTGTCCCCCTGCGGGACCTCGGCTTAACTTAGAGCGCAGCACAGGTCTGCTCCTGGTAACTCAGCTTGGTTTATTATTGTCACTTGTGGGAAAACTTGTCCTGCATCCCGTTCATACAGATCAATTCATTGCACAGGGCATTCAGGTAGCACAAGGTCAAACAATAACACAATGCAAAGTGTCACAGCTACAGAGACAGTGCAGGGCAGACAATACGGTGCAAGGTCTGGAATTGGAATCAGTTTATTATTATGTACCAAGGTACAGTGGAAAAACTTGTCCTGCATGCCATTCATACAGATCAATTCATTACACAATGCATTGAGATAGTACAGGATAAAAGCAATAACACAATGCAGAATAAAGTGTCACAGCTACAGAGAAAGTGCAGTGCGGGGCAGACAATAAGGTGCAAGGTTTGGAATTGGAATCAGATTATTGTCATTTGTACCAAGGTACAGTGAAACACTTGTCCTGCATGCCGTTCATACAGATCAATTCATTGCACAGTGAATTGAGGTAGCGCAAGGTCAAATAATAACAGAATGCAGAATAAAGTGTCACTTACAGTGAAAGTGCAGGGCAGACAATATGGTGCAAGGTCTGGAATTGGAATCAGTTTATTATTATGTACCGAGGTACAGTGAAAAACTTGTCCTGCGTGCCATTCATATAGATCAATTCATTACACAATGCATTGAGGTAGTACAAGGTAAAACAATAACAGAATGCAGAATGAAGTCACAGCTACAGAAAAAGTGCAGCACAGGCAGACAATAAGGTACAAGGTCATAATGAGGTAGATTTTGAGGTCAAGAGTCTATCTTGTCATACTAGGGAACCATTTGATAGCCTTATAACAGCGGGATGGAAGCTGGCTTGGTGGTACGTGCTTTCAGGCTTATGTATCTTCTGCCCGATGGGAGAAGGGAGAATAGAGAATGCCAATCTTTGCTGAATGATTGTAGTTGTACCTTTGATTCAGGAGGATAGAATTTGATCTAAATAGCAGAACATCTGGGTAAGTGGAGACTGGAGCTCAAAGACTTAAATGCTTTTCCTTCGGTGGAAAATGTTGGCCGTATATTATTTTGTGGAGCCCATGGAATCGTCCATGGAAGAAACATTCCAAGTGGTCAACTGAGTGGCATACAAAACCTTTCCATTTTTCTCATTCTTCAAAATAATTCCACGCCCTAGCAAAACTCCAGGAATCTGGATTTGTATCAATGAGACATCTCTAAAGTAGTTCAGAATCTTTGCAGTTATCTGCCTATTCAGATTTTAGTGTTTGTGGCATGGATCCATAAACTTGCTGTAGATAACTGTCAGATGTCGGAAGGTGTTCACATAAAGGATTATTAATAGTTAACATTTAGAAATTAAAAGTGTAGGTAATGTTAATGGACTGAAAGGTGACATTGTTGAGCACAGAGAAATTGGGGGTAATTGTCAGCAAATTATCAGGTATCAGATAGTATTTTGAGCAAATGGAAGCTTTTGAGGGTTACAGGAAAAAATATTCCGTGATTTTCTTAATTTTTGGTTTTGGCTTGTTTTTTCCCAGGCCTTTGTGCATTTAAGAAACACAGAAGCCTGCAAATTTTGCAGATGAATTCTGTTGCTATGGTGAATTTTACCACTTGTGGTTCATGATTGATTGCTCATGTGGTAAAACCAACTTTGTTAGGTCATTGAAGCAAAACTTGCTGGAAACACTCAGCAGGTCAGGCAGCATCTATGGAAAGAAACAGAGTTAATGTTTCAATTCAGAGATCCTTCGTCAAAATCAGGAAAGAGTTCTGATCGAGTATTTATGTTCCCCATTCCACAGATGCTGCCTGACCAGCTCAGCGTTTCCAGCATTCTCTGTTTTTATTTCAGTTTTCTAGCATTTGCAGTTATTTTATCATTTGTTAGATAATCAAGTTGGAACATTTTGCAATTTTGCCCACAGCTCCCCCCCCCACCCCCTCCACGCCCGTGGGGGAGGATAAGAAAGAAGAGATCCATATTGGGGCCACAAGAACTGCTGGAATCTGCAGCAATACACAAAAAGTGCAGGAGGAACTCATCAGGTCAGGCAGCATCTATGGAGGGAAATAAACAGTCAACGTTTCAGGCCGAGACCCTTCATCAGCACTGGAAAGGAAGAGGGCAGAAGCCAGAATAAGAAGGTGGGGGGGGGAAGGAGAGGAGCACAGGCAGGCAGGGGACAGGTGAGTCCAGTTGACAGGTGAGTTCAGGTGAGAGGGGGTAGGGCGTTGGGTGGGGGGGGGGTAGTGAAGATACAATAAGCTGAGAGGTGATAGGTAGAAAGGGCAAAAAGGGAATCCGGTAGGAGAGGGCAGTGGACCATGGAATAAAGGATGGGGGAGGGGAGGGGAGGAGATGGGCAGGTCATCAAGGCGGGAGAAGGGTGCCACAGGAATAAGGGAATACAAAGGAGTGGGGGGGGGGGAGAAAAAGAAGGGGTGGGGTTACCAGAAGTTGGAGAAATCGATATTGAGGCCATCAGGTTGGAGACTCCCAAGGCGGAATATGAGGTGTTGTTCCTCCAACCTGCATCTGGCCTCAAAGTGGCAGTGGAGGAGGCCATGGATAGACAAGCCAGTATCGGAGTGGGATGTGGAATTGAAGTGGGTGGCCACCGGAAGGTCCTGGCTGTTGCGTCTCCCAATCTGTGTCGGGTCTTACCGATGCACGGGAGACTGCACCGGATGCAATAAATGACACCCTCAGACTCGCAGGTGAAGTGCTGTCTCACCTGGAAGGATTGTACTCGGTGGGGGTTGAGAAAGAAAAGAGACAGTGAAAGAAAGGAAGGGAACATATGTTTGCAGCCCATCCACCATCTTGTGACCCAGTTCACCAGACGTTGTTGTGACCTCTGGACCTGTTGGTAGCTCTGTGCTTGGATTCTGGCATTCTGAGAAACCACTTCCTGAAGTCCGAGACATTTTTGAATCAGTCAGACACGTTGCTGATTAGAGAAAACCAAAGTCAGACTCTATATAAACATATTTATAAATCAT
This sequence comes from Pristis pectinata, assembly GCF_009764475.1. Lineage (NCBI taxonomy): Eukaryota > Metazoa > Chordata > Chondrichthyes > Rhinopristiformes > Pristidae > Pristis > Pristis pectinata. Next base: position 96,820,501 of record NC_067413.1, read on the forward strand.
AAATTGTTGAGGGTTAAAGCCAGTTCAGTCTCTAGAACAAAGGAACACAAATTACATTGATGGATGAAATTAATTATCTTTTCCTTTTGAAATTTGTTGGCTGTCAGCATTCCGAGTGTGATGCTGTTAGTATCAGCTTTGACTTGTGTTGGTAGGTAGTATTGGTATTGTAGGTAGGGTATTCAATCCCACTCTCAGACAATCTAAACCTGCACTGCAGTACTGAAATAGATGCTAAATTTTAGATGAGATGTGCATTGCATCCTACTGTTTGAAGAAGAATAGAAACTATATTTCAGAAGTTATTCAGTGGATTTGAAAGACTTTTGGAGATTGCAAAAGCAGCTGTGTAAATTATGCAAAAGAACGAGCTGCTGGAGTAACTCAGCAGTTAAGGCAGCATCTGTGGCTGGACAGTCGACATTTTGAGTCGAGACCCTTCATCTGTACTGATAAAAGTTCGATTTTTGCTCCAGATTCCAGAATCTGTGTCTCCAATGTAAATTATCATAGTTGAATGAGAGACTTGTGCCCTCAAACACTATTACGCTAGGTTCTCTGGTCTTCTGCAGTTCCGAGGGAGGGCAACATAAATGGAAATGCTGGCTTTTGAATGAGATGTTAACTTGAGGCTCCATTTCCTTCCTCGTGGGTACAAAATCCCACCATTTGAAGAAATGCAGATTTTCCTCAAGTCCTGTCCAAGGTTCTACTCCAACTGCCACAGAGATAGTACGAGATAAGCTGTTGCTTTTTGTGTGAATGCAATGTGAAAATTATCTTCTTCATTTGCCTCCAAAGCTGCTGTGAATACACATTGTCAAATAAATTATTGGGCACATTCTATAGAATCAGAATAATTTTGGCACAGCAGGAGACCATGAAGTCCACAACAACATCTTGCAGAGCAATCCCATACCCCCACTTTCTCTGTGTAATCCATATCTTGTCCACACCTCTTTTGAGACAAAAATGCTGGAAGAACCCAGCTAGTCAAGCAGCATCTGTGGACAGTTAAATCAGTTAATATTTCAGGTCAGTGATCCTTCCTCAGAACAGGGGGAAGAGCAGAGCGGTGTCAGTTTTCAAAGCAGAGCTGGATGGAGGAGTGAAGTGGAGATTGATTAAGCTTGATCATCAGCATGAGTACTGACCATTAGCGAGGCATTTCTAAGAAGTGGGATGAGAAAGAATGATAATGCAAAATGATGAAAAAGCAGTTTCCCCAAAGTTGGAAAGTTTAGTGCAAAAAAACAAACCTCTGGAACTCAGCGGGTCAGGCAGCATTCGTGGAGGGAACTGGACAGTCGACGTTTCAGTTCAGACCCTTCATCTGGTCCATTTCCTTTCACGGAAAGTGTTTGACCCGCTCGCTGAGTTCCTCCAGTGGTTTGTTCTTTTGCTCCAGATTCCAGCATCTGCAGTCTCTTGTGTCTCCTTGGAAAATTCATTGTTCATTCCAGAAGGTTGGAAAGTGTCTAGGCAGAAGATATGTTGTTCCAGTTTACATTGGGTCTCACTATGGTAATAGAGAAGGCAAGTTGGAAAAGGAGTGGAATTGAGAATTAAAGTGGCATGCAACAGAAAGCTCGGAATCACCCCTGTGGACTGAATGCAGGTGCTCCACAAAACAGTCACTCTTTTGAGAGTCCTAACCGGCAATGAATTCCACATCATTACCTCTGTGTTTAGAGGAAAAATTTCCTCACTCATCAGATTCAGCAATGCTTTATTCCATGATAAGCCAAAAATGCTGATGAAACACATTTCAGAAATTCCTTCACTTCTTTGCCCTTCATTCTAATATTACCCCAGTCATTGTTGGTGTAATTGAAGTTCATCATTCTCAGGTTTTTGCACGGTGTCATTAGTGTGGAAATGTAGAGAATCTGGCTCACCTCCTCCCCTTTTCACCACCAACTAAAATTTGTTCTCTGCCCTTCATGGTGCCCTTTACTCTATCACCAGGGAACCAAGGAGCCACCCAGTTAATTTTTCTTGAAGTGATGTTTTGCGTAAGTGGCCTTTGAACTCCAAATGTAATCATGTAAAGCTCTAGAATTCCAAAACTTCCTGTATCCGTTGTTTAGTCCTTGTATCTGATTTGTTACGTGGCCTCTCTGCCGAAATACACCATGTCCTGTGGGGTATTTAATCGGCTTAGTCTTTGCCTCCTCCTTGATTGTTTAATTCTGTTCACAGATAGGTATTTAGGTTTTGTTATGAAAGAATTACACACAGTTCTCTTGCACATATTCATTATTCTGATGCAGGGAAGGGTGGAACCCATTCCATTATCGGATTTGAGTGAGACTTTCTAACTTCAGGAAAGGCAAGACCATGAATTTGTTGTGGTTAGGTAGAGGTTGTGAATTTGTATTTTACGGATATGAAGCATTAGGACCCAACTGTGATGTGCCATCTTATTTTGTTTTTAAAGAAATACTACTATCTTTAAGACTCATGCAGAGCTAACCCACACTGTAAAATCCTTTCCACTTTTAAATATCTCCTTATGCATCAGTTTTTATTAGTTCCTAACATTATTGCTATAACACTCTCTGAAATGATTTTGCTCCTTCTAGCTCAGCATAAATGAGATTATTCTTTGGTTAAGACTTTTATACTGATGTGCCAGACCATATGGCTTATTAAAATTTGTTATCACATGTAAAGGGGATTTGGAAAAATATAGATAAGTTGTATTGCTATATTTGATTAGTGGGAAAGGATGATAATGTCCGCTAATCAACTACGTCTTCAGGCAATAATCCATTTGTAAAAAACTCACAATTACATACCTAACAGGACTTCCCAAAGTGCTTTGCAGCCAATTAAGTACATTTTGAAGCATAATCCACTTTAATGATGTAAGAAATATAGTAGAAAAATTAATAATGGCAATTTGATGTTGGCCAGATAATGTTTTACTGAGTTGAATGCAGGATATAGATTGGCCAGGGTGGATTTTCTTGCTCATTTTTGATTCCATGGTATGAAACCTTTTATGTCCTTGGGAGTGGACAGCCTTTATCCAAAATGTTGCCCCTGAAAAGTGGTACCTCTGACAATGCAGCATTCTTTCCATGTTACAGTAGAGTGCTGGATGATATGCTCAAGGTGCCGGGGTAGGGCTTGTACCGAAGATCTGACTCTGAGATGTGTATGTTATCATGGAGGCACTGTTGATTCCTGACTCAGAACTCCTGAAGCAGCCACGGGGTTATTGTGAAAGTCTCAAGTCAGCAAAAATTGAACAACCATTTTATTTGTGATATTGTTGATCTTGACAGGAATGTTGGCCAGGACACTGGAGAAATCGCAAAATGACATCTGTAGCATTTTATGTCCGACAGATTAATCTTTGCTGTAATCTCTCATTCAAGTTTTGGCATCTCTGACACCACTGCGTCCTTTCAGTTTCTGAAACTTGCATTTTGAAATATGTGTTGCATTTTCATCCAGTGCCAACCTTGCTTTGTTTCTCTCAAAATTGACTTGCTGTTTATTCTAATATTGAGTACAGAGGTACTAAAGATAAAGAATTGCAAGCTCAAAGACCAGCATCATGCTGTCGAAAACTTTCCAATTGTTCTCTTGTACTCTTTTAGCAAATAAGTTCACAGCCGTCTTACTCAGCAGCACCCACATGACCACTCTGATATTTGAAAAAAGCACTGAGTGAGTGCTGTTAGGAGGTTCAAGAATGCCACCACCTTCTCAAACTATAGATGGTGCTTTGTCTGGTTATTTGTTCCTGAAGAGTTGCGCATATACTGTGGTGAAAGTTTTCTTGCTAATCAATCCCTGTATACACATTAAAAATAATTAAAGATATCACTCAGAATAAACCACGTCCAAAGCTCAAAAGTTTTCATGAGAGGCCCCTTCTAGAACTCACCCATTGGACCCTGACAATAGTGGTCAATATAGGCATTATATTTCTGAAACACAATTACAACTCAGTAATTCACAACACTCTATAATGGCAAGGGTGGTTGGTTTAAGCATCCCCTCCCCCCACTTGCTTGTTATCTAACTTGTTTTCTCTTTATCCCAATTTGGATGAAAGGTCTCTGACGTGAAAAGTTAACTGTTTCTTTTTCCCCAGTTTCTTTTTCTGACCTACTGAGTGTTTGCAGCATTTTCTGATTTTATTGAAGATAAAGTTAATCAATCTGATAAAAATCTTCACCATCAATTGTGGTTCAGTCACTTTAATGCCTTTTTATATCGATTGCAGAACTCAGTAAGAAGCTATGTTTCTGCTTTGTTTATAAGCCATAATACAAATAAAATACCTTCAAATTATCATACGAAGCTTGTGACAAGTTGATGTATAATCCCTACATATCTCACTAAAGTTAACATTTACATTGAGACATTCAAGCATTGTACCCTGTAGTTTCAGTTATTCATTTTAGATTAAACTTGTTACTGACCTGCAAAACTCTCCTTGCAAGTTATTTTGTACAGGTTGATAGCTCAGGTGATTTGGGTGAATTTTAATCCCTCCAGAACATTGTCTAACCTTTTCAGTAAATTTGAGATCATAATTGGAAGATTCAGATAAGTAATGCATTTGGGAACTCTTCCTACTTGTCAATGTTCTTACAAATGTTGATGCCCTTTTCCTTAATGTTTGCAGTTTCTGATTATCCAGAATCTGCTTTGATGGCCTGGTTATTGTTTTTCAGGAGAAATATTAGTTTTTCCAATTTGGGGCAAAAGTATTGGTTTCTTTAATTGCTGCATGAACTTGTTAAGAGAAAATGTAAGGAACATGAACGTCTGCATGAAAGGCCAGTCCTTGCTGCCTTAATCCTTCAGTAGCTCCTTCCATTTTATTGTTTTCTATTTGGTTTGCATTGCTTGATTCTCCTAACATTGAATGATTTAAGATATTTCACTGCAATACATATAGAAATTGAGGGTGAATAGATTTGGGCATTATCTGCTGTGAATCAAGGTGACAGTATAAGTATTTATATGTGCGAACAGCAAAAGAGATGAAAATGTAGAATTTATAAAATTAAAATCTCCTTAGAGATGGAAGCCACATTCACTTTTTCAATGCACCCATGGTTTATTTATCTTGTCAAAAATTTACACTTACCAAAATATGATTCCACTCTCCAGAGTCCACTTAAGTGTTTTATATAATCCCACAGTTTCCTGTACATCTGGTTTCTTGTCAGGAATGAATACATTTTTGTGTTCTTTGATCTTTAGGCATTAGAGTCAATACTTAAGTGCTTCGCAAGAGAGTAAATTCAAAACAATATTATATTTTTAACATGGAATTTTATGCATTTGCAATGATTTGTAGAGGCAAAAGTGTTAAAAAGTCTTGAAAGAGAAAAAATGACTTGCATTTGGATAGTACCTTTCACATCTCTAAGCACTTTACAGCCAATGAATACTTTTGAAGTTGGTTACATTTTTAGTATAGAAATGTGATAGCCAATTTGCATGCAATGAGCTCTCACAATAGTAGTGAGATTGCCCAAGCAGTCTGTTCTTTTAGGGATATGGATTGAGAGATAAATATTAACTAGAACAAGGGAATGACCACTTTGCTCCTCAGAGCTGCGTCGTGATATCTTTTATGTCCACTTGAGAGAGCAAACAGGGCCTCAGATGAGATAAGAAACTGAGATTACCTATGCTGTGTCTAGTCACATAAAAGATCTATTGGCACTATTTCAAAGATTAAGGGAGTCATCTCTGGTGCACTGGCCAATATTTATCCTAAAGTCAACATCCTGGTCATTATCACTGCTGGTTGTGGAAGCTTGATGCATACAAGTTGCTGCAGTGTTTTCCATATTAAATCAGTGACTTCACTTCAAAGATACTTAACTGGCTGCAGAGCACTTTTGAATGTGAAAGACAACACATGAATGCAAGATTTTCTTTTGTATCTTTTAAAATTAGCCTAAATTTGACAGTTTAGAGATGAAGATGTCTTTTATCAAAATGCACTTCATTCAAGAATAACAGATCCTTTTCATATTGTGACATTGCACATAATGATGGCGCAGCAACACAGCAGATAGTGCTATTGCCTCACAATTCCAGGAATCCTGGCTCCATTCTGGCCTCGGGTACTGCCTGTGAAGTTTGCATGCTCTGCTTGTGTTGACTTGGGTTTCCCTCAGGTGCTGTGGTTACCTCCCACATTTCCAAAGACTTGCTGGTAGGTTAATTGGAGACTGTAAATTATGATTTGATGCAGGTTAATTGCAGAAAAGATTCCAAGAAGAGTTAATGGGCATTTGTGAAAGAGAATAGGTTGCAGGGGTAAAGGAATAAGGAGAGGGCGATGGACCAATGGGATTGCTCTCCTGGGAGCCAGCATTGGTTGAATGGCCCCCGATTGTGTCATTTGAAGTTATAGGCTTTAAACTATTACTTTCCTTGGATTTTTCAAGTGTCCTGATTGCTGTATTCTGTTTCTGCAGTAGTTATATCTGCTGTTTAATAGCATCAGATAATTTCTTTTTCATTTATTTACCTTATTTGGGATGTGGCAATGGCTGGTGAGGACAACTTCTATTGTCTATCCCTTATTGCTGTTGGGAAAGTGAGCTGCCACTTTGGTGAAGGTACTCCCACAGTACTGTTGGATAGAATGTTCCAAGATTTAGATCCAACAATGATGGAAGAATGGTGATAAATTTCCAAGTTGAGGTGGTGTGTGATTTGGAAGGCAACATTGTACCTAAGTTACTATTGTCCTTTTCATCCTATGGGCTTAAGGTAAGTATCATGCTTTACGCAATAACTGTCTAGACAGAAAAAGCAATACAGGTTCTGAGAGGAGTGGGAAGGTGGGATTGAGAAGAGGATCACCCGCAGGAGCTAAAATGACCTGCTTCTGCTCTTTTTCCTATTTTACTAGTCCACTTGTACAACATTTACAGCACTACCTTCATCAACACATGTAACTTCTTCAAGTGTTCTGTCTACTTTATAATTAACTCACACACTCATCTCAATCATTAGAAAACTGAGAAGATAAATTCCCTTCTATTTCAGAACTGTGGTTCACTAACCAAAATTACCACAAAACCATCAACTTCAGTTCAGTGATTTTTTTGCAGATAATTTCTTTTCTCTATAATTTCCTTTTACTCCATTCATTGTGTTTAACCTAGCAGTAATGTTTATAATATCAAATTACAAAATCAAACAAAATTACAAGCATAAAGGTTAATAAACATTCAAAAATGCCTTTTTAATGTGAAAGGTACCCACAGGACGTGTCCACCTTCTATAACATATAACATAGAACATAGAACAGTACAGCACAGGAACAGGCCCTTCGGCCCACAATGTTGTGCTGAACCAATTACATTAGTAATAAAATGCCCAACTAAACTAATCCTCTGCCTACACAGTGTCTATATCCTACCATTTCCCTCACATTCATGTGCCTAGCTAAGAAATTCTTGAATGCCACTATCGTATTTGCTTCCACCCCTACCCCAGGCAGCACATTCCAGGCACCCACCACTCTGTGTAAAACAAAAACTTGCCCCGCACATCTCCTTTGAACTTAGCCCCTTTCACATTTCAAGCTAGGGGAAAAGATACTGGCTGCCTACTCTATTTATGGCTCTCATAACCTTATAAACCTCTATCAGATCTCCCCTCAACTTCCGCCACTCCAGAGAAAACAACCCAAATTTGTCCAACCTATCCTCATAGTACATGCCCTCTAATCCAGGCATAATCTTGGTAAACCTCTTCTGCAGCCTGTCCAAAGCCTTGACATCCTTCCTATAATGGGGTGACCAGAATTGAATGCAATACTCCAGATGTGGCCTAAATAAAGTTTTATAAAGCTGTAGCATAACTTCCTAACTCTTGAACTCAGTGCCTCAAGTAATGAAGGCAAGCATGCCATATGCCGCCTTTACTGCCCTATCAACCTGTGTAGCCATTATCAGGGAGCTGTGAACTTGGACCCTAAGATCCCTCTGCTCATCAACACTGTTAAAGGTCTCTATCTTTTGAAAAACATCGAAACCCTGGAACATTAAGCACCCATTCCTGTCCCTCTCTCAACCAAGTCTCTGTTATGTATAAAGAGCCTAGGACTTGAGCCAAAAATTTAACCTGGGCTTGGATAAAAGACATTTCCACACACTGTGAACGATCTCTTGAAATCACCATATTGGTTCCTCAGTTCTTCCAGTATCAGAAAAGAATGTGGAACAAAGATTGTGATGTGGAGTAGATAATTCTAAAGTTTCATATTTCTCATTGAAGAAATTTCTCTTCATCTCAGTTTGAAATGTCCTACCTTTATTGATTCCTAATTGAAAACTCCACAGTCCAGCAACATCCTCAATACCTACCACCGTGTCACTCCTTCTGAAGCTGAGACCTTGCCCCTTTCTGCCTAATTCCATTGATGCAGAAGTTTCAATTTTGTCAAATGTGTAGAAAATTGGTGGCCACCTCATACTCTATGCTTAACTTTCATATAAGGTTGAGTGAGCTAGGGCTTTTCTCTTTGGAGAGAAGGAGGATGAGAGGTGACTTGATAGAGGTGTACAAGATGATAAGAGGCATAGATCGAGTGGACAGTTAGAGACTTTTTCCCAGGGCGAAAATGGCTAACACGAGGGGACATAATTTTAAGGTGTTTGGAGGAAGGTATAAGGGGGATGTCAGGGGTAAGTTTTTTACACAGAGAGTAGTGGGTGCATGGAACGCACTGCCGGCAGATGTGGGGGCAGATACATTAGGGACATTTAAGAGACTCTTAGATAGACACATGAATGATAGAGAAATGGTGGTGGGGGGGTGGCGATGTGGGAGGGAAGGGTCAGATAGATCTTAGAGCAGGATAAAATGTTGGCACAACATTGTGGGCCAAAGGGCCTGTACTGTGCTGTAGTGTTCTATGTTCTAAAGGTGTAAGTTTCTCACACACTTGCTGCACTTGGTGGTAAAGGTTGCAGGCTTGGGAGGTGCTGTTGGAGTAGTCTAGGGTAGGAATTGCATTGCTCTTGTGGAAGTTGCACCCTGTAGCCATGGTAAAGGGGAATGAATGTTAGGGTGGGGGGATGTAGTGCCAATCAGTGGGATGCTTTGTTACTTCTCTAGTTCTGTTGGAGTTGTACTCCTCAAGCAATCGAATATATACCATCACACTCCTGATGTGCCTTAAAGGTGATGGAAGGGCTTAGACTGCCAGAAGGTGCTGAATACACTGACATGCACTTGTAGCCTCAGTCGTTATGTGGTCAGTCTAGCTGAGTTTCTGTTCAATGTCGACACCATGATGTTGGGGATCTGCATTGATACTAATGCTATTGAATGCGAAGATAGGTTCCTCTCTTATTGGAAATGACCGTTGCCTGGCACTTGCAAGGAATGAATGTCACTTACATTATTAGCCTTTGCCTAAATGTTGCGGCATGCAGGCAAAGACTACCTCATTTGCTGAGGATCCGTGAGTGAAAATTTAACGTCATGCCTTCATTAGTGAACATCCCTTTATGAAGATAGCTGAAGATGGTTGGACCAAGGCGCCACTGCAATCCTGTTTTCCTTCCCACAGCAACTATTATTCCACAATTCAAAATGTGTCTGAATGTTGTTGCCCAGCCATTTTATCAAATCTCGTAAAAATTAATTTCAGTTTTGATGATTTTTATTGTGAAAATCTGTAAAAACAAAATTGTAGATTTTAACTAAACCAGAAGAAATTCAATTATACATTGCTCTCATGTTGAGTGTTTAAATTGCAGAGAATATTTTTTGCAATGGGTCACCTAATGTGTCAGAAAGTTTCATGTGGTATTGTGTAGTGGTACAAAAGAGGCATATCCCACCAGACCTGCTTGTATTCCTCTGCCAGGTCAAGATATGAACACTTTCATCATGTCAATGAGATTATTCTTGAAGGGCGTTTAAGAAGATTACAGCAGCATAAGGCAGGCAGGGAATTTCATAGATCGCACAATATGTTTCTTCTCTGCAACGATTTGCCACCATAGATATTTTTTTGGCAACCTGAAACTTTCCTTTGGATTTGGTTTTTATGTTCTTGTATGCCTGCAAACTATTTATGCAAATTCTTCTTTACCTGTTTTGCAACCTTTGGCACAAATGATCACTGTATTCTCCCCTAACCCTAATTCTCTTATGTAGATCAATTCTTATTTAGTCATTGAATTAGCTGCAATGGTTTATCTTCTCATTCTGCATTGTTATCTCGTGAGTTCCGTAAGAAACTAACTCTGACCTTCCTTAAATTTCTCATCAGCAAATTACCTCTTGGGAATATCATCTCCAAACTTCACATGTAGGCTGTTGAAATTCAACTCCATCTCACCACTGCCTTTATGGATCACCCTACTGTCTCAGATTTGTTGCACTGTTTATCTGACTTCTAATATTGGATGGGGGTGACATTTCCTCTGACTAAGTGAGAAGGTTGACATCTGTGTCTTTGGTCCCCACTGCAAACAGGGCATTACCATCCCAGGATATCATCTGAAGCAAAGCAGACAGTTTCTAAGTTTGTAGTGTTTGACTTACAGCTCCATCATTAAGGTCACTTATTTTAACCTCCGTAAAGTCACCTGTCTGTGTTCCTCCATTAGGTTATCTGCTGAAGCTCTCACACATACCTTTGGTTCTGTCTGGTTTTGACAATGATAGTGTTCTCCTGTCTATCTTATATCTTTTTATCTGGATAAATGTATTTATCTGAAACACTGATGGCCACATCTTAAATTGTAAAGTCTATTCCATCCATCGCAACTGTGGCTGTTGGCCTACGCTGGCTACTGCTTTGACCACACCTCTGCTTTGAAATCCTCATCCTTATTTTCAATGGCCTCAAACCTTTCAGTAACTCCCCAACCTCCCTAGCTACCCAACACTCTGCATCACTCTTTCAGCCACCACAAACACAATGGGCCAAATGGCCACCATCTTTATCATATTTTTCAGTGACAATGATCTCTATTCCAGTATTTTCATCTGTTTCCAACCTTACAGGAATCCTAATCTTACCATATATCCATCTTGCACACTGATTTTAATATCTTCATCACTGACAGCTGTGCTTTCAGCTGACTTTTATAAAGCTTTAGGATTCCCTCCCTTAAAGCTTTCCTGGTCCTCTCCTTTAAACTTGCCTTTTAAAAACTATTTAGTTAACCAAATGTTTGTCCATCTGTCCTGATATCCTTTTTTGTGGCTCAGGTTCAAATTCTGTCAATATTTTATTTGATAGCACTCCTATTAAACACGGTGGAAGTTTGCATTATGTTATATAGGCTCTATGTTTCATCAAAGGAAATAACCATCATATGTATGGAGAGGGGACAGTGCAAGTATCATAGTCCTGCAACTTCTAAAGCTCTTTGTGCATTTCTCATTCACCTTGGAGGCTTAAACCAGAACTGTGCAACAAGTGATTTTCTCTTAAGGTTCAAAAAGGCACACAAATTGGGAAACTGGTTTATTATTGTCACACGTACCGAGGTACAGTGAAAAATTTGTCTTGCATACCGTTCATAAAAATCAATTCATTACAACAGTGCATTGAGGTAGTACAAGGGAAAACAGTAACAGAATGCAGAATAAAGTGTTACAGTTACAGAGAAAGCAGTGCAGGCAGACAATAAACTGCAAGGTCATAATGAGGTAGATTTTGAGGTCAAGAGTCCATCTTATCATACTACACAGTGGTAAATGTTGGATGCATGATAACAGCCAACTGTAGCAAGGACGGAATAGTACAATCAATGATACAGTAAGACTATGTTACTGGAATCCTCCTTTGTCTCAGATTAGTGGACTAAATCAGAGTGGGCTGTCAATAATTTACAGTATAGTCCTCTTTTAAGCCAATGTTATGATGCTTGTGTAACTTCTTTCATATATCTTGAAGTTGAATGTGTGATTCCATGATGGTAAGACTTCTAAAACTGTGTTTTGGTTTACAGGAAATGTGAAGCCATTAGAAGGAGTAAAAATCCTAGATCTCACAAGGTACATTCAGGCTCATAACACAAATAACATCTGTTTGTCTGTGAGAATTTAGTAATGTGAATGTAATCACCCGTTTCCATTGCCTATTCAAACAGGGTGTTAGCAGGACCATTTGCTACAATGATCTTGGAGACCTGGTGCAGAGATCATCAAAGTAGAAAGACCAGGTAATGGAATACCGAATTTGAATAAAAAAGTATTGTTAACATCAGCATCTATGGAATGCAGAGTTAATGTTGGAATGTTTGATAGGTTCTAGGTTATCCCTTAGCCTTGACTTGATGGTAATACTTCTGCTTCTTAGTCAAAAGGCCATGGATTTAAGTACCACTCCACAGACTTGAGAATAAGATCTATGTTGATTCTGGAGGTGCATTCTTTGGCATGAGATGTCAAACTGAGATTCTGTTGTCCTCTGTTGAAACATTACAACAACAGAAACGTTGTCACAAATGTTGAAGGTACCCTGTTCCAGCTCATCCCATTCGCTGCGTCCTTCCTCACAGCCTGACAACCCCATCCAGCAGGAGCTCCAGTTTACAGTTCACCACCTTAGGATATTAATGATCCAAGTGTTGGATCCTGTAACTGGAGCTATTTTCTTAAACTTTATCAATACTATTCAGAATCTAAAACTCCGATGGAAATCACTTCACTCATTTAGGGTACAAAATCCAAATCTAGTTGCAATGAATTATTTGTGTCATTGGCCTCATTGTGTTGTTTGTGCCTCTCACCTTCATGCTTCCTCTTTGTGATCATGTACGATGAATATTTCTAAGTGCTCTTCTTAGGTGCAGTTTTTGTGGAGTGAAGTGGCTGGCTTTGGATGTCCCAGAAGGATTGCTGTAATGAATGGTGGCTCTGTTCTGCAGGCCCATCAGGTGTTGCTGCAACTGATCCCATCATAGTCAATATCTATCTGCTGGGTCTATCTGCTTTCTGGCTCAGTGATCATTTGAAAGTGGGAGACACACTTGGAAGGTTACTCAGTAGCACAACTCCTTCATCCGTGACCAGTTTTGCCACATCCATTCTGTCTCAACATCTAGGTGGAAATTGAAAATGACTTGAGTTTGTCATTTATGGTTGGCTTCAAGCTGGTCATCTTGGCGAGCTCATTCTGCTTCTCTGCTATTCTCTGTACTTCTCAGCTATGAGAAATTCCCTGGCCCTTGACCTTTTCATTGACTTCTCAAAAATATTGCTCTTTTGCTCATTTAGAACTCTCCTCCTTGGTTCCCATGTCCAAGAAGATAGCCTATTTAATGATAAGAGTGCTGGTTAAATTATTTAAAATATAAAACATCAAAATAAGCTGGGAAACCTTCCACATTTTCATGACAACAAGATGCACCTCCAGTTTAAATGCTACTACGTTTGAAATCCCACATCTCCCATCTCCTCTCTTCATTTCCTTTCCTTTCTTACCTCTGTGCCCTATCACTTCCTTTCCCAATTCTCCAGTTATGTCTTTTTGATTTACTGTGTGCTAGTTTTTTTTTATTCCACACTTTGTAAATGCGTTATTGCTAATATATCTCTCTCTCTTGCTTTCTGCCTTTCATCAACCTTTTCTGTCTCATTCCTGGGTTTTCTTTCTCATCCGGCGATGTGTTAGTTTCTCCATTTCCTGCCTCCTGCATGTGTTCAAATTCAAGTTCAAAGTTACTTTATTGTCATTCATCCATGCTATAAAAACACACGCGGAACAGAAATGTCGTTTCCCCCCAGACTCTCACAACAGAGGACATACATAGAACAGAAGACACACAATAAACACAACAAAAAAACAAAAAAAAAAATAAATCAAAAAAAAAAGTGCAAGTACAAATAGTGCAAAAAACGGTATATACAAAATAACAAATTTAGTGCACAGTTTGGACAAAAGAAATACAGGTGTGGTACATGTTTTTGATATGGAATTTGTCTGAAGAGATAACACCCAAAAATTCACCATTCTTGCAGTTCCAACTGCCACATCTCCTAAGTCTGTCAACAGTGATCACGTTATCCAGTTAGAATTCAAGAATTGATGGGAAGCATAACCTGAGCAGAAGCCTTTTCTTCCAATTTCAACTTCAGCAACTGTGTCTAAATATACAGATTTCAAGCATCTTCCAGCTTTCAACACCTTTAAAATCACCAGCATTAAAAAGCACAAAGAAGACCACAGCAAATCCAGATCTCTTTTAACAATTATTTTTCTAATTAACTGTCTTCAATTGCAAAAGAGTGTGGTAACTTTGTGGTTAAGTTAAAGGGCTAGTCTTCAGATATGGGCATGCTTGTGATGTTAACTTAGGCAATGATATTAATTGGTGCTTTCTTTATGCTCTCTTTGTCTCCGTCTCTGTCTGACTCTCCTCTCTCCAACTCTGCCTTCTATTTATATTTCCTCTTTGATCTTACGTGTTAACTGACAGTGCCCTGGGCTATCTCACCCCTTGTCATTTATTTACCTCAGCAATTCACCTTGTTTCTTCTCTTGGAAACTCAGATTTTTCCTATCTATGATTTTCACATCAGGAGTCCCGTACCATGATACAAAATGTTTCTTTACAGTTGCATCAGTCTCCTGTTCTCTGTCACTTAAGTAATATACTACCCTCAAATCTACTTGTTTGCACATTCCTGGTTAATTTAGTTAATGTTTGGTTCCAGTTAAGTGTCTATTTTATACTTAGCATTATTTCAGCTCATTCTGTGCTTGGTACCTTGAACTTTAGCCATCGTTATGCTTCAGCACGTTTTATGCTTCTCAATTTCATGCCATGTTGGTATAGAATTAAATATTAAGTCTTTTTGAAACACTGATCTTTTGCTGCAACAATTACAACTAAGATATGTCAGAAATATTTCTACTTATGTTTTTTTAATTAAAACATTACAATATTTGTTTAAGATGCATCCTACAATTAATTTAATGCGAATAAGGTTGAAGGAATATGAATTGCGTTTCCTAGATAAGGAGGGAGATGGGAAATAGGAGAACCAGTAAAGAAATATGTGAATTCAGGAGAGAAACCACACAGAAGATTGATCTGCTGGGCAATGGAAATGGAGTAAAGTGTCAGAGGCAACTGAATGGATGTCTCAGTTACATAGTTGTAGTGACAAAGATGTTTATGAACTTGTGGAGTCATGGGCTCTTTGGCACACCAAGTCCAAGCATCAATCACTCATTTACACTAATCCTACATTAGTCCTTTTTTTATTCTCCCCAAATTTTCATCAACTCCCCCTAGATTCTACCACTCACCTACGTTCTAGGGGCAATTTACAGGGGTCAACCTGCACATCTTTGGGATTTGGGAGGAAACTGGAGCACCCGAAGGAAATCTATTCAGTCACACGGAGAATGTCCAAACTCTACCCACGCAGGATCCAAGGTCAGGAGTGAGGTCTGGCGCTATGAAGCAGGGGCTCTGTTAGCTGTGCCACCCTGAACTTCTCATACTCGTTTGAAGTACGGATAATCAAAATAGGGAATGGGGTTTAGAATCAGGTTTATTATCACTGACATATGTCATGAAATTTGTTGTTTTGAGCAGCAGTACAGTGCAAGATATAAAAATTACTGTAAGTTACAAAAGGTGCAAAAGAAGAATAATGAGGTGATGTTCATGGGTTCATGGACCATTTAGAAATCTGATGGCGGAGGGGAAGAAGCTGTTCCTGAAATGTTGAGGGTGGGTCTTCAAGCTCCTGTACCACCTCCCTGATGGTAGTAATGTCCTGGATGGTGAGGATCCTTAATGATAGATGCCGCCGCCTTCATGCACCGCCTCTTGAAGATGTTCTCGTGGTGGGGGAGGGTGTTCCCGTGATGGAGCTGGCTGAGTCTACAACCCTCTGTGTAGCCTCTTTTGATCCTGCACATTGGGAGCCTCCATACCGGGTGGTGATGCAACCAGTCAGAATGCTGTCCATCATACATCTGTAGAAATCTGCAAGTCTTTGGTGATATACCAAATCTCAAACTCCTACTGAAGTAGAGCTGCTGGCATGCCTTCTTCATGATTGCATCAATGTCTTGGACCCAAGATAGATCCCCTGAGATGTTGACACCCAGGAACTTGAAGCTGCTCACCCTTTTCACCGCTGACCCCTCCATGAGGACTGGTGTGTGTTCTCCCAATTTCTCCTTCCTGAAGTCCACAATCAATTCCTTGGTCTTGCTGATGTTGAATGCGAGGTTGTTGTCGCGACACCACTCAACCAGCTGATCTATCTCACTCCTGTATGCCTCCTCGTTGCCATCTGTGATTCTGCCAATAACAGTGGTGTCATTGGTGAATTTATAGATGGCGTTTGAGCTGTGCCAAGCCACACAGTGATGAGTGTAGAGAGAGTAGAGCAGTGGGCTAAGCAACGCGTCCTTGGGGGTCTGCCTGTGTTGATTGTCAGCGAGGAGGAGATGTTACTACCGATCCGCAGATGGTTTGCAAAAGAAAGTAGGATTTTAAATAAATCCTTACATTTCAGGAAATTCCTGGAATAGTGAATAGTTTTGGTAGACAGCAGAAGGATCTTACAATACTTTATGTAGTCTGATCTCACTGTCAATGAATTGAGAAAGTAGTTGTCCACCATATCCTTTTAAGTCTTCTTCTCACACCACTTTTACCTCCCTCCTTGTCCCTTTTGAAACATCTAAACCCCGGAACATCCAGCAACCATTCCTGCCCTTGTGACAGCCAAGTCCCTGTAGTGGCCACAACATCATTGTTCCATGTACTGACCCATGCTCCAAGCTCATCACCTTGTTCCTGATACTTCTCACATTAAAATAGATTTCATTCTCTATCTTCTGTCTCGATTAACAGTTTCTCTCCCCATTGTTTTCATTGACAGCTATTTTACAAATGTAGCCTAATGCATCTTTCAATGTTTGCCGATTTCTAGTGAATTCCAGCCTGGCACACTGGTTAGTTCCTGGTCCACCATACCCTAGGCTCATTCTGGGTTCCTGGTGGAGTTTCCTGAGTTCATCTTCTCTTGCTCAAGCATCATTTGGCCCACAGAGAATTGAAGAAGAATAGACTAGGAACAAAAGTGCAAATGAGAGAAAACAATGTACAAGAAACAAAAGTAGTGTAGCGGTTAGTGTAACGGTATTACAGCACCAGTGACCTGGGTTCAAATCCGGCCACTGTCTGTAAGGAGTTTGTACGTTCTCCCCATGTCTGTGTGGGTTTCCTCCACATTCCAGAGATGTACGGGTTAGGAAGCTGTGGGCATGCTATGTTGGCGCCGGAAGCGTGGCGACACTTGTGGGCTGCCCCCAGAACCCTCTACGCAAAAGATGCATTCACTGTGTGTTTCGATGTACATGTGACTAATAAAGGTATCTTATCTAGAAAGTGAGAAAATTAAAGGGGATAAAATATATAAAGAAAAAACTGGTCTTTAATGTATTTAAAAAGAAATGTACAAAAGAAAAAATATGTAATCATATTGTTAAATCTTTCACCTTGTTAACAGGTGCGGGTGATGAAACCAGAGCTTGGGGTCCACCGTTTTGTGGGAACAGAAGCATCTACTTCCTTAGTGTAAATCGAAATAAAAAGGTGAGGCTGAAACATTTATGATGTAAAATCATGTTTAATGTTTCTTGTGTCCTTCACCTGTTCAAACCCAGATTTACTATAAAGGGAATAAAAAGCCCATAAGCCTGTACCCAAGTACTTATTTCCAGTGGTAATGTGGCAATGAAATGGGATGTGAAAACCTGTGAGGTCATCCAGTTGGTTGAAAATAAAAGAAACATGCAGCATTTTTAAATGGTGTGAGAGTTGAAGGGTGTTGGTGTCCAGCAGGAGCTTGGTGTCCTCGTATACACTGAATCCTAGAATGGTTACAGTACAGCAAGAGGCCATTCAGCCCACCAGCTCCCTACCAAAGTACCTCCCTCGTGCCACCTACTGGTCCTTGCAAATTTTTTTTCAACGTATATTTCTAATTCCTTCTTCAATACCATTATGGAATCTGTCTTCACCACATTTGCAGGCAGTGCATTTCAAATTCAAGCACATGCTGCAAAGAAAAGATTTTTTATAATGTCACTCTTAATTCTCTTCCCCTTTATTTTGCACCAGTGATTTTTAGCTTTGACCTCTCCGCTAAAAGGAATATCCTTCCCCCTCCCCCCCCCCCCCATTCACTTTGTCCAGGCCCCTCACCATTTTATATACTTCTGTTATATTTCCCCTCAGCCTTCTCCAAAGGGAACAGTGCCAACCTCTCTTATCTATTCTTGTAACTGTAGCCCCTCATCACAGAAATCATTCCAATAAATCTTTTCCAGACATCTCTAATCCCTTCACATTCGTTCTAAAATATGGATAACAGAAATTAACACAATACTCCATTTGAGGCCAGATCAGTGCTTCACAAAGGTTCAGCATAATTACCCTGCTTTTACACATTATGCTTCTATTAAAATAACCCAGAATTGGGTATGTCAGACTAACCACTTTCTCAACTTGCCCTGCCACTTTCAATGATTTGTGCATACGTACCCCCAGGTTCCTCTGCTCCTGCACCCTTTTTAGAATAGCATTCTTTATTCTATATTGCCTCTTCTCATTCTTCCTCCAAAAATGCATCACCTCAAATTTCTGTGCTGTGTGCCTGCCCTTTCCACTTATCTGCTTATCCTGCTACAAGCTAAGAACATAAGAAAAGAGGAACAGGAGTAGGACACTCAACCTCTCAAGTTTCTGCGCCCCCCCCCCCCCCCCCCCCACCATTCAATATGATCATGGCTGATTTGCCCCAAGCATCATCTCTTCTGTGCCAGTTCCATTATAGACCATAGTTCCCCGATCTTTCAAAAATCTCTTTAAATACCCCCACAATCCTCCAGGATAGAGAATTCTAGAATTCGCCACTTTCAGTGAGGAGAAATCCCTATGTACCTCAGTTTTAAATGACCGTGCCCTCGTAACTATGTTCCCTAGCTCAAGATTCTTCCTCCTTCGTGGAAACATCTCGACATCTATCTTGTCATGACCCCTAAGGATCTTGTATGTTTTAATAAGGTCACTCCACTTTCTTCTACACTCCAAAGAATATAGAACTAATTTCTTTATCCTCTTGTGTTTGGACTGCCTCTTCTCTATCACAGTCCTCCTCACAGCTCTCAATACTGCCAAGTTTTGCTCTGTTTGCAAATTTAGTAATAGTGGTGTGCAGCCCCCTTGTCTAGTCATTAAATCTAGGTCTGAAAGTTAACACACAGATGTGCCAGACAATAGGTCAGCCTTTAATGCAAGAAGATTTGAGTACTAGAGTAGAGAAGTCCTGCTTCAATTATATCGACCCCGATGCAACACCATCTGGAATATAATGTACAGTTCTGATCTCCCTACCAAAGAAAGGATGTACTTGCAATAAAGGGAATGTATCTCCAGATCTACTCATTTGATGGTTGGTTTGTCACATGAGGAAAGAGCGCAGTGAAACTTTGGAATTCTCTGTCTGGGAGGACCCTGGAGACTGAGTATGTTCAATTCAAAGATAGATAGGTTTTTAGGTAGTAAGAAAATGAAGGGATACCGGGAGAAAGATGAACGGATATGTAGGAAGATTATGGAAGGATGTAGAAGCAACAGGGTAGTTGTAATGGTTGACTTTATTTCCCTAATATTGACTGTGACTCTCTTGGAGGCTTAGATGGCACAGAGTTTGTTAGGTGCATCCAGGAGAGTTTCTTGACATAGTATGTAGATAGTCTGACCAGGGAATGGTTTCCCAATACAAGGTCTAGTAATGAGACTGCCCTGGTGATCAGTGTTTCAGTGGGAGAACATTTTGGGAACAGTGATCATAAGTTTTAAGATAGTTATGGGTAAGGATAGCACTAGACATCGGGGGGGAGTACTAAATTGGGGAAAGGCTAATTACAACAGTATTAGGCAGGAGCTGGGGAGAGTAGATTGGGAGCAGCTGTTATTGGGCAAGTCCACATCTGACATATGGGAGTTGTTTAAAGGCCAGCTGGTCAGAATTCAGCACCAACATGTTCCCCTGAGGAAGAAAGGCAAAGATGACAAGGTTCAGGAATCTTGGATGATGAGAGATGTTGCAAATTAATCAGAAAGGTTCAGAAAGCTGTCATCGGCCAGGGCCTTTGTGGAATATAAAGGAAGCAGGAGAGAACTTAAACAGGAAATCAGGTGGGTTAAAGGAGCCATGAAGTATCTTTGGCAGGTAGGATTAAAGAGTATCCCAAGGCATTTTATACATTCATTAAAAACAAGGTAACTAGGGAGAGGGTTACACTCAAGGATAAAGGAGAGAATTTATGCCTGGAGCCAGAGGAAGTGGGTGAGGTGCCAAATGAAGACACAAGAGATTGCAGATGCTGGAATCTGGAGCAATACACAAAATGCTGGAGGATCTCAGCGGGTCAGGCAGGATCTATGGAGGGAAATGGACAGTCAACGTTTCAGGTCGAGATACTTCCCATATTATGCTGGCAGTCATGATGTTTGCAGTTATTTCCATACAATCGGGTTTTATAACATTCCTTGTAAAATCTAACTTAAGTATATAATTATTCCATGACGATTATAATTAGGAAGTTAAAATTATGTAGTTTAACTAATGTTATCAATAAAAATGTGTACATTGAAAATAAATATGAATGCAAAAATTATAAGTAGGTATGTACCTATGCACGATGTGTGTTTGCTTGGTTTATTATTACTCGGAATATATTTCACTATATTTCTTGTTTTTGAATTCAATGTAAAGCTGTATAGATTATTTATATCTCCGACATATAGCTGACCATGGGAAAAACGCTTGAGTTTCGGGATAAAGGCTAACAACTTTTCGAGATTATCTTTGTTAATATTCCTATTGAAACTAAGTTGAACAGGGATCTGAAGTCACTTGAATTGAAAATGTAGACCAGATGGGATAATTGGTATCTGTGGGATGAAGACATTTTCCCCATCAGCATTGCAGGTCATTATTGTTGCCTCAGTTACAAGTGGCAGTAATTTTTGAACTGATAATCTTGTGTCGTTGCATAGTATTGGTGGATCCAAATCATTGAGTAGCTTGATTAGAGCTCCTTCATTCAGTTGAAGATTACGTGATAGCACGTTCGGTGGTGACAGAGAATTCAAAAATTCAATAGGAAAACGTATATTCTCATTAATGTCTGTCACACTGTCAATAGATTTATATTTCACAGTCCTGATGCAGGGTCACGACCGTAAACACCAACTGTCTCTTTGCTTCCACATATTCTGTTTAGCCCACCAAGTTCCTTCAGCAGTTTGTTTTTTTGCTTTATATTATACAGATTGTTCAGGAAGCATTGAAAGAAGGTCTTTATTCATGGCCTGCACTGCATCAATTTTTGGCACTAAAATTGCTCGTCCATGCAACTTTGAAATAGTGTTGAATGACATTTGAGAAAATAGCTTGCATCAGATCATTGAAGTGATGTAACAATTTGGCCCAAGTTTTTAATCAAAATAATTTCTGTTCAGTCTTCATGTTTAATTTCCCCATTTCCTAATTTGAATAAATTCGAAGCAAACTTTCTCTCAGTGGATCACCTGTCCAGTGCACTCGCGTATTGGTTTTCAAGTGTAATCATTTTCCCAAATATATGATGCTTTAAAACAGGCTTTCTGTTCATCTGCTTTAGTACTTGTGGAATCACTGGTAGCGTTTGATCTCCAGCTAGCACAATGGTAACACCTCCCATTAATTTATTATTGTGTCTAAGGCCTTGCAATATTCAATCTAATGCTTCAATGGCAGCTTTGTGAGCCATTGTCTATTCATCCCAGACAATAAGGTTAGAATTTTTTCCTTTGCAGTTCCCTGACTAATGTTACATATTGGAGTCTCCACATTTGTCAAATTTAAAGGGAATTTAAAAGTCGAATGTACAGTTTTCCTCCCACTAAAAGTGTTGAAGCAGTGCCTGATGATGTCACGGCCAGGGCTATTGGCCATGGCCAGGGTTTTGTCTTCAACCTTCAGCCCAACGTGGATTAACTTTAGAGATGTAAGGGACTGTAGATGCTGGAATCTGGAGCAAAACACAATGTTCTGGAGGAACTCAGCGGGTCGAGCAGCATCTGTGAGAGGATAGCAATTGTCAACTTTTTAGGTTGAACTTCTGCATCAGGACTAACTTTAGACAACTGGCACAAGTGAGGGAACACACCATGTGAAATTCACGTTGATATATGTAGAAACATCTGTCTGTCATTCCTCACTATGGAATACCTATGGCTACTGAATTTCTTGCCTTTCCTATTCCCCTCCCTGCATTCCTTTGTTGCATGTGTCACCACCACCACCCCGCTTCCCCCCCTCCACACACAAACACACACACACACACACACAAGAGACCTACATTCTGAGAATTTCATCTTTTCCTGTCCTTTTTGATGGCTGCTCTCAGACTAGCTTGAACTCTCTGAAACTGCAGGGTGAACTCCTGGAAAATATGATCCATGAAACTCACAGCTCCCGCACGCTTTTCAGAAACTCCAGTTGCCACTCAAGCTTGAAAATTCTGACCTTGTATTCAAGCAACTGGATGCACTTCCCACACATAATGTGTCCTGAAATTACCACATGGTGAAGGAGTTGCAAGCAACAGGTCTCCCCTCTACTCCCTTCCGGAAATGCTTGTTAAACTGGACACCCTGATTGAACTACTCATATCTATGTATTTTTAATGTATTTTACCTTCCAAATTTAAGCTTGAAGTTTGTTAGATTATTACTTCCCACTCTGACCAAGTACCTGAATGAAGCACTGTTCAGATGCAGTCAGTTTGAAACCTGCGCTTTAGCACGACCTCCTCCTCCTTCACCAAATGCCTATTGTTGCCTCATTCTGATTTTTGCGCTCAGTTGAAATCGCGCCCCCCTCTGTGCTAATCCTAAAGACAAAGGGATGGACTATTGGAGACATAGGTGAGCTGCAGGGGAATTTAAATTCAAGGAAATAAATATGTTTTGCATGAAAAGATAGTCGCAGTAATGACGATCCTGAACTGCTGCGTTGTCCTCGATGCTCAGTACGGCATGATACAGCAATGACCAGAGAAGGAAATCTGCCGATCTTATCCAGTCTGCTGTATCGGCAACTCTTGTACCTCCAATTTGATTGACTTTTAACCATAGCAAAGCAGCCAGTTTAAGGGAACAATAAAGGATGGATTTGCCAGCAACATCCACATCCTGTGAAAGAAGTCCTATTTTTGGCCACATTTGTCTTATTTAAACTGGCAGCTGATTATTCTATGTGGTTGATCTAAATTGGTATTGGTATTGGTTTATTATTGTTACTTGTACTGAGGTACATTTAAAAACTTGTCTTGCATACCGTTCATACAGATCAATTCATTACAGTGCTTTGAGCTAGCACAGGGTAAAACAATAACAGAATGTAGGATAAACTGTTACAGCTGCAGAGAAAGTGCAGTGCAGGCAGACAATAAGTTGCAAGGTCATAACAAGGTGGATTGTGAGGTCAAGAGTCCATCTTATCGTACGAGGGAATGTTTCAATAGTCTTATAACAGCGGGATAGAAGCTGTCCTTGTTATGTTTAATATAATCTCTTCTGAATAAAGTTTTTTTTCCCTACAGAGTATAGCAGTAAATCTGAAGAATCCTCATGGGGCCCGTATAATAAAAGATGTAAGTCATTCTAAAATAGCTTTTTGTTTCAAAGGCTTCTTAATAAATGGATTTTTAAAAAGTTTATGTGAGAGAAGGGATGGAGGAAGAGAAGGTGAGATGGAGTTTGAATAAAACAGAATATGTTGGAAATACTTAGCAGGTCACGCCGCATCTGTGGGAAGAGAAACAGAGTTAAGGTTTCAGGTCGAAGACCCTTCATCAAAACCAGGAAGGAGAAAAGCAGCTTGCTGAGCTGCAGTGAGAGTAGAATCATAGAATCATAGAACAATACAGCACAGTACAGGCCCTTCGGCCCACAATGTTGTGCCGACCTTTAAACCTCGCCTAAGACTATCTAACCCCTTCCTCCCATATATCCCTCTATTCTAAATTCCTCCATATGCTTATCTTGCAATCTCTTGAAGTTGACCAATGTGCCTGGCTCCACCACGGCCCCAGGCAGCGCATTCTACGCCCCAACCACTCTCTGGGTAAAAAACCTCTCAGGGTAGGGTGGGGGATGTCTCTGTTAAGGATGGAAGCTTGATTTATTCATCACACAACATTTTTGTTAGTGTATTCTCCTGTCCTACACAGGATTGACAATGACCTGTTCGCTGTCTGACAATGGAGAGTGAGTGAAGTGAGAGATCAGAGGGGTGAAAAAAAACAAAAGAAAAGCAGAGATAGAAAGGAACCACAATGAAGAAGGAATGGAGAAAGAATGAAAAGAGTGAGTCATCAAGTGTGATTGAAGGGGAGAAAAGAAAATAGAGCAACAGAATAGAAAAGGAAGGAAAGATGCAGGAGAAGAGGAGGGAGTGAATGGTGAGCACAAGTTGTGGTATGAAATAAATGGAGGGGAAAGTTGAAAGAGGAGAGGAAAGCAAAGACTGCAGAGCGGTTTATCTACAAAATGTTTTGAAGTAAAGTATTGTATTTTTGTCAAATACTTTTAAGATGATAGTTTGAGACAGAGATAAAAGTTCATTCCTGCTACCACCTTTAAATGTTTTACTTGTTGGTTTGCACGCTTGTTTTAAGCTCATTATTTTTTGTTACAATGCAGAGAACTTTGAATTGCTGAGAAGTTGTATCTTTACATCAGGTTACTGATAAGCATATTTACAACTTTGATGCACTCTTCACCTGGAATAAGGTTAATTCCAGGAATTAGCACTCTTTAAGTACAGACCTGCATGTGCCAGGGATAGATATTAGAAATTCAGATGTGGAGACCAGTATGGGCAGAAGATTAATGACCATTCACAGCCAAATTCCAGATATGAGTTTCTGAGAGTTGAGTGTTTTGTTTTCCAGAACATGAATTGTTAATTATGCCCCATTTTTACCAAACTTTGATGCCAGTTTTTCCCCATTGACCACATTTACCATTGCTGGCCACAAAGAACTGCTCATGTGATATCGATTTAATGAACCAGGTGTAACTTGTGCAAGTTGCGCGTGCACACACACACACACACACACACACACACACACACACACACACACACACACACACACACACACACACACACACACACACACACACACACACTTTTAGCTTTTCCTGTCCTTTTTGATAGCTGCTCTCTGACTAGCTTGAACTCTCTGAAACCGCTGGGTGAACTCCTTCGAAAATACCATTGAGACACAACTAGTAACCTGCACTAGTGCTATCTCAGTGGTAGATAATGTTCTTAGACTGATTTAAATAATTTGTCCAGATTCTTAACAAGCAACAGGCAGGGGGCCCTTGAGTGCTGTTTTCCTCTTACATTTTTCTCCTGTTTCTCTGTCTTTATAAAGATCCATGAAGTGAAATGATGGCACAGTCAGAATCAGACTTATTATCATTGACATATGATGTGAAATTTGTTGTTTTGTGGCAGCAGTACAGTGCAAAGACATAAAAATCTATAAATTACAAAAATAAACAAATAGTGCAAAAAAAAAGGAATAATGAGGTAGTGTTCATGGACCGTTCAGAAATCTGATGGTGGAGGGGAAGAAGCTGTTCCTGAATTGTTGAGTGTGGGTCTTCAGGCTCCTGTACCTCCTCCCCGATGGTCATAACAAGAAGATGACATGTCCTGGATGGTGAGGGTTCTTAATGATGGATGCCACCTTCTTGAGACACTGCCTCTTGAAGATGTCCTCGATGGCAGGGAGGGTTGTGCCCGTGACAGAACTGGCTGAGTCTTCAGCCCTCTGCAGCCTCTTGCAATCCTGTGCATTGGAGACTCCATACCAGGCTGTGATGCAACCAGTCAGATTGCTCTCCACTGTATATCTATAGAAATTTGCAAGAGTCTTTGGTGACGTACCAAATCTCCTCAAACTCCTAATGATGTAGAGCCGCTGATGTGCCTTCTTCGTGATTACAGTTTCCAAGGGAATCAAGTTGTTTAATCGAGGCTTCAGTATGGAATTCCTGAAGAGGGATCAAAAATATACGTGTGATGTTATAAACTAGAGCAGGAGGGTCAAAGTTCCCTATGAGCACTGTCAATATGAACCTTGAACCCAGACTATGATGGTTTGGTTTGATGTTTTGTTTTAATTTAATTTTATGATCCTGAAAGTTCAGAAAGTTTCAGTTTTGGAAATATCTTGAATTTGATGCTTTCACATCTTAGGATGTTCCAAAATGGTAGCAGCGTAACACTTTATAGCGCCAGTGACCCGGGTTCAATTCCGGCCACTGTCTGTAAGGAGTTTGTACGTTCTCCCCGTGTCTGCGTGGGTTTCCTCCGGGTGCTCTGGTTTCCTCCCACATTCCAAAGACGTACAGGTTAGGAAGTTGTGGGCATGCTATGCTGGCGCCGGTAGTGTGGTGACACTTGCGGGCTGCCCCCAGAACACTCTACGCAAAAGATGCATTTCACCGTGTGTTTCAATGTACACGTGACTAATAAAGATATCTTATCTTATAAAGTATTTTGCATTGCAGTCAGTGATCTGAAGCACTGTGACAGCTACTTGCATTCAGAATTCTGTAAACAGCACTGAGATAGATAACCAGATAGTCTATATTGATGGTGTTGTCTGAGGAATGAATTTTGGCCATAACTTCAGAACATTAAAATCTGTTAGGATCAGTAAGCTGAAAATTAATTGGGGCATGTATTTATATTTTAGATGCATACTGGAGACTCCTTGACATGAGTTGTCTATGTACACAAGAGGTTGCATGCCTCTGCGCTCAGGACTACCATCTGGAGGTGAAAACCAACAGCTGTATCATTTCAATTTATTTTGTAATCAACAACTTTTGTGTTGGAGGTTTTGTGAAAACAAGATTTCCACATTGTGAGTCAATGGATTTTTTCAATTTTTGCAAACTCCATTTAAGTCCATTAAGTATGCCATCTTAGCATAGCAGGTTGGGCTCCTGCCTCTCAGTTCCGGGGACCCAGGTTCGATCCTGATCCTGGGTGATGTCTGAATGGAGTTTGCATGCTGTCTCTGTGACTGCATGGATTGCAGCTAGGCACTCTGATTTCCTCCCACATCCTAATACATGCTGGTGGGTTCATTGGCTCCTGTAAATTACCCTTTGGAATAGGCAAGAGGCAAAAAGAATAAAAAAAAAGGGACTTGATTGCTATGACAGAAAGAAAAAAAATTCAGGGGTACAGGGAAAGGAGGAGAGGGGAATGAGACCATTGGGATTGTTGCACTTGGATTTGGCATGGACCCAATGGGCTGAATAGCCTTCTCAGTTGTAATAAGTAAGTAAATCAATCATGTCTTGAAAACTAGGGTAGATCATTTTTGCTAGCTTTGGTTGTAGTGTCAAAAGAAAGAGAAAGTGCATTCCAGTTTGTAGTTAATGTCTGGTTAGTCTGACCAATGACTATTTTCAATTTACTTTCAAGTAACTTGGGCTTGTGGTGATACTTGAGGGAGGGAAAGGAAACCATCATCTTATTTTAAACTCTAATTTCAGTCTGTTGTAGTGTGTGAGTTATCCTGACAAATTTAAACTAATTGGCTCAAGTGTCACTAAATTATTAATTTAGCATAACAGTATCACCATTGCTGGCATGTTTTTCAAAAGTTCCATTTCATAATGTATAAGCCACTGAGGAGTAAGTTGAACAAGTTGTTCCGAGTAGGAAACTAAACAGTGCTAATCCTCTCCAGGCCATGTGTCGTTTTACATTTGTTATTCTGAGAACCTGCCATGTCTTTAAAAGTATTTCTCCCGTTCCCACCCCACCACAAGTGATATTAGCATCGTGTCTCAGTTGTTTTCCAATGGTTTGGCTCGTTGCTACTTGGAAATCCAGATGCAACTAATTGCATTGTTGATTAGATAAATTTGAGTAACAAATACCAAAGTGGAGTATGGGATTTCAGTACTCATATTTACGCAATTATACATGTGCACTTTTAAGGTTTTGGGCATTTTTTAGGTGAATGCCAAAATAAATGGAAGCATTTGCAAGAGCTTTTAGTTTATGTGTACACCATTACTACTTTGGTTATTGTTCATTAGTTTTTGTGAATATGGTGTGGTCCATTCCCGGCCAATATTGTTGTTACATGACAATGGATTTCAATGCTATTGCAACAAATATTGAAGAGGGATGAACCTAATTTGTGATTTAAAATATCAATGAATTGAGGCAACTGGGCATCAACATTAAATTAATGCTTGCATTTGACATTGCAAAGGAAGAAGATGCAGCAGTAAAACCGATACTGGCAGCTTCTGACTAGACATGTTACAGCTTTACAGAAGCAAAAATTGAGATAATTATGATTTTCAGCATTTTTATTTCAGATTTCCAAACACTCTTCCAAATTTGGTAATTTCAGATACAAATTCTGCATTTACATATTTTTATTCTGTTATCTTGTACTATCACCTTTTATATCTTTTAATCTCTTTTGCCTTTCACAGTTTCGTGGAACTTGCCTTTTGATCTCTTCTCCCCTCCCTCTTCATTTGAATCAAAATCTGTTTATCTTCAGTTAGCTCCAATTCTGACGAAAGGACATTCAGCTGAAACTTCAACATTGTTTCTCTCAGTGCCTACACCGTCCAACTGGCTGCTCCCAGTATTCTCTGTTTTATTTCCAATTTCCAGCAACAGCAGTATTTTGCTTTTCTAAAAGTATTGGTGCTCACCTTATGCCCTTGCAGCCATTCAGATCCATGGAGAACAAATCCCTGCACCAGATGCAATGTGATGGAGGTCCTTTGAGTGGAATTCCTGAAATTTTGCGCTTCCTCTGGACTCCATGATTCTGTGATGCTGTCATCAGTAAATGACTGTTGATCTGGTAATGTGGTCATCCACCATCTTGGCAGTGCTTGCTGACCTCGATGGCTGACACAATGATTACTGTGCTACCATGAGATGACACCAGATGGCACTACAACTCTTGCATCCTTTTATACTTGAGTGTTCTGACTGCAACGTTCAGTACAATGTGGAGTCTCTACCCTAGTGTTCCAATAAACCCAAATAAATATACATTACTGTCTATATTCTCCCAAGCTGCCGTGCTTGTAGCATAAATTTTCAACTTGTGTTTTCAGTTCAACAATGTACTCTATTACAAAATTGCAAAATGCTTTAGTTGTTGAACAGTTCTTCCAGGTCTGGTAATCACTGTGATTACAGTGCAATGTGATCTAGTTGCTCTGTGGCAGTCTTGTTACACAGTAGTGTTTGTTGTGTATCTCCTGTTGGTTTATTATTGGCTTCACTCTCCTGAAACTCACTTCTGCATTCTTGCTCACCTATGTTTATTGCTGTGGTGTGCAACACCTTTCTCAGTTTTCTGACCTACGTTGTGACAACTGTCTGACTGTAGCTTTACTCCACCTTTCCTGTTGTGTTACTGTTGAACTCTTGTCACGTCGCCTGGTGTAAGGGGTGTTGCCTCCTTTGCTGCCCTGTTGTGTTGGGAAGCTTGATCTTTATTGACTCTATTTCTCCATCTGCTTAGTTCAGTTAGAGTTATGCACCTCAGCAATCTTGCAACTGTTGTTGTTGTTTCGGTTGGGATCTGAGCTGGGTGAGGTGGATCCTGGCATGGGCATAATTTTGCATGTCAAGGGACTGAAGTAGGCATCTGTGCTTGTTTCCCTTGTCCTTCTTAGAAGCAACTTAGCTGCTTATAGGGCTTCCTCCACCTTTCCAATGGATTGTGGGGTGATGATGTTGCAAAGTACGAATTGTCATGTAACCAGAGACTCTGCAGCAAGTTGTGGACCAGTGTCTGTTACAACCTCATCTGGAAGACAAGCTGAGGCTCCTGCTTATGAACTATATGGCTGGATTGAGGTAGTCCACTTCTCGGAAGTTGGAAAAATAATTGACTGTTAGCAGGTATAATTTGGTGTTAGAACATAGAACATAGAAAAAACTACAGCACAATTCAGGCCCTTCGGCCCACAAAGCTGTGCCAAACATGCCCCTACCCTAGAAATTACTAGGCGTACCCACAGCCCTCTATTTTTCTGAGCTCCATGTACCTATCTAACAGTCTCTTAAAAGACCCTATCGTATCCGCCTCCACCACCGTTGCTGGCAGCACATTCCACACACACCACTCTCTGAGTAAAAAACTTACCCCTGACATCTCCTCTATACCTACTCCCCAGCACCTTAAACCTATATCCTCTTGTGGCCACCATTTCAGCCCTGGGGAAAAGCCTCTATCTACCCGATCAATACCTCTCATCATCTTATATACCTCTATCAGGTTCCCCCTCATCCTCCGTCGCTCCAAGGAGAAAAGGCCGAGTTCCCTCAACCTACTTTCATAAGGCATGCTCCGCATTCCAGGCAGCATCCTAGTAAATCTCCTCTGCACCCTTTCTATGGCTTCCACATCCTTCCTGTAGTGAGACAACCAGAACTGAGCACAGTACTCCAAGTGGGGTCTGACCAGGGACCTATATAGCTGCAACAAGACCTCTCGGCTCCTAAATTCAATTCCATTAATCCATTGCTACCCTCATCCAAGATTTACCTGATACTTTACCTGCAACAAGACCTCTCGGCTCCTAAATTCAATTCCATTAATCCATTGCTACCCTCATCCAAGATTTACCTGATACTTTACATTCAAGCTTTTTCTGTTGCCCTGCCTTCATAAACCTGCATATATCACATACTCCCAGGTTCATTCTTGGACAGAGCACTGTTCTCCTCAAATCGTCATTCTCTGCTGGATAGGATATGATCAATCGTTTCTCTCCTCATAAATTTTGGTACCCCCATCCTTTCACCTCTGAAAAGCAGTCCCTTGGATTGCAGGCCAGGACATTGTGGGAGCTTCTGCTGCTTCGCTGCCCATCTTCACACAGCAGGTGCATGCAATTCTTGGAGTGTTGTACCAAGTGATGTGTTTTCCTGTAGCTTTTTCATTAATAGTTTTGCTTTGGACAGATCCTGCAGCAAGTTCACTTGTTCTAATTCTGTGTGTCTCCCATCTGTCTTTCACAGACCAAGTTGCACATGACTCAATGTGTTTATGACGTAATCCTATTATTGCCTCAATAGTAGATGGTCTGCGCATCATATGTCTGAAAATACAGAGTCAGTTACTACAGTATCTTTGAATCTTGATGGTGATTGTTCATCACAACCTCTTCAAGGGGTTTGTAATCAGTCTGCATGTACCTGTCTCCCATATGTGTACGGGGGGAAACTTCCAGTCAGAAAGGCAACCTTCCACCATCACCCTTTGCTTCCTACCATCAAGCCAATTGTGTATCCAATTAGCCAGCTCTTCCTGGATCCCATGCGATCTAACTTACCATGTGGAAACTTTTCAAAGGCCTGTGTCTATGGTCCTGCCCTCATCGACCTGCTCGGTTATTTCTTCAAAAAACTCAATCACATTCATGAGACATGATCTCCCACACACGAAGCCGGGTGGACTGTCCCTAATCAGCCCCTGTCCTTCCAAGTGCATGTAAATCTTATCCCTCAGGATCCCCTCCAGTGACTTATCTACCACAAATGTTAGGCTTACTGGTCTACAGTTTCCAGGTTTTTCCTTGCAGCCCTTCTTAAATAAAGGCACAACATTAGCCACCCTCCAGTCCTCTGGCACCTCATCGGTGGCTAACAATGATGCCTATATCTCAGTCAGGGTTCCTGCAATTTTTTTCTCACAGTGTTCTTGGATATACCTAATCAGGCTCCAGAGATTTATCTACCTTCACATGTGTTAAGATGTTCAGCACCTCCTCTGCTGTAATGTGGACTATCCCCAAGATATCCCAATCAACTATCTCAAGTTCTGAAGTATTCATGTGTTTCTCCATGGTAGAGGAGAAATATTCATTGAGGACCTTACCATCTCCTGCAGCTCCACACACAGGTGTCTGCTTTGGTCTTTGAGGGGCTCTATTCTCTCCCTACTTACTATTTTTTCTTAAAATACATATAAAAACAAGAGTTTGTTGGATAGGCATATGGAGGAATGTGATATAGAGGGATATGCGGGAGGAAAGGGTTAGATAGTGTGAGGGTGGTTTGATGGATGGCACAACATGGTGGCCCGAAGGGCCTGTTTTGTGCTGTATGGTTCTACCGTTCTAAAAACTCTTTCAATTCTCCTTCATCTTCTCTGCCACAGCTATCTCGTGCTCCCTTTTTGCCCTTTTGATTTCCTTCTTAAGTATACTCCTGCAGCCCCTATACTCACTTGATCCACTTGGTCCCAGCTGCCTGTACCTGACCCATGCCTCCTCCTTTTTCCTGACCAGAGCCTCAATATTCCTCATCATCCAGGGTTCCTTACTCCTGCCAGCCTTTCCTTTCACTCTAACAGGAACATGCAGACCCTGAACTCTTGTTATCTCACTTTTAAAAGCTCCCACTTGCCAGATGTCTCTGCCCACAAACAACCTACTCCAGTCAAATTTTGCAAGCTGTGAGATCTACCAGCATTTCTGTGTTTGTTTGATTCACGCATCTGCAGTTTATTTTTTTTTCATCCTTTTTAGAACCCAAACGCAGCTTTATATTAGCAGCACAGGTAATGCTTACACCAGTGATTTAGAGGTCAAACTTAAATGATGTACATGCACCATTTAATATTTATTCAAAATGTCTTTCTTCTCATTGTTATTCCGATGTAATGTTTGCCATTTTATGGATGAAATCTGTAATAATTACAAAACATGCCTTTGATTTGTACCATGCAGTTGGCATCTGTTTGCGATGTATTGATTGAAAATTATGTTCCTGGGAAACTGGCAGAAATGGGCCTTGGATACAAAGACATAGAAGAGATTGCTCCACACATAGTATACTGTTCAATTACAGGTAAGAAATTATTTGAACGTTCTTTTCAGATAACAGATTCATAATGCAGAGTAGATAACATTTAAATTCTACAGTTGTCCTTGTGTCGTACTTCTCTGAACATTGGGATGTCTTGAAGCACTTTTCAGTACCATGGATCACCTTGTTCACTTTCCCATTATTTCTTGATTTCTTTAACATGCAGACATCTATCCACCTGAACTTTGCATATATTTGATGACAGAATATCTGCAACCCTCTGGATTTACAAAGATCTATAAAATTTTGAGTGAAAGAAAGTCTCCTTCTTAAAGGGTAGGGCCCTTATCCTGTGACGATGAAGCTCGCTCTGTGAAGATGAGGTTTCTCTTCCAGTTTGCCCCTCCAGAAAAGGTGTTCTCTTTCGCTCTCTCTCACAGACTGGCAATGTTGATGTTAGTCTGCCATTGGTAGGATTGTCCATGAGGATCCTGACTTTCCAGACATTGACCTTCATACTGTGGACTGTAAGTTGCTTAAGTGTCATCTAAAGTTTAGTAGCTGTGGCACTTGAACTACCACATGGACTTGACAGAGCAAGTTCTTGATCCAGTGGTAAGGGGGATGACAGACATTGAAGACAAGGCTCTGCTGCATGGATATTAATGTCAACACATAATGTGAGCACGTGTGCAGGTGTCACCCAGCATGTGTGCACTCACATACTTGCAGGCACTCTTGACCTCACAGTCTACCTCATTATAACCTTGCACCTTATTGTCTACCTGCGCTGCACTTTCTCTGTAACTGTAACACTATATTCTGCATTCTGTTATTCTGTTTGCATGCAAACAAAAGCTTTTCACTGTATCTTGGTACTTGTGACAATAATACACCAATTAACAATTAATTAGGCACACCTGTCTGGTCTCAAGCTGCACACTGACCCACATTTCTAAACCCCCACATCAGCTGTAGACCTGTGTCTCTCTTGTACTGAATGTAAGACTTTATTATATTGGCCTACTTTTCCTTTGGGATTCCCTTATTATGAGGTTACTAATTAATCCTGTCTCATTTAAGAAAATAAGGTCTAAAATAAACTGCTCCTAGGTTGACTTCATGATGCACTGTTCCGAATGCCTTTCTATGAACTTATCCTCAAATTTAGTGTCATAGAGTTGTAGATACAACACAGAAACAGGCCCTTTGTCCCAGAAGGTCTACGTCTGCAATCATGTACTCGTTTATAAACTGATCTTGCACTAACAGGCCTCCCTTCCATGGACTCTTTACACTTCTCGCTGCCTTAGTAAAGAAGCCAACGTAAGCAAAGACACCACCCACCCCAGATATTCTCTCTTCTCCCCTCTCCCATTGGGCAGAAGATACAAAAGCCTGAAAGCACGTACCACCAGGTGCAAGAACAGCTTCTATCCCACTGTTAGAAGACTATTGAACGGTCCCCTAGTACGATAAGATGGACTCTTGACCTCAGAATCTACCTCGATATGACCTTGCACCTTATTGTCTACCTGCACTGCACTTTCTCTGTAACTGTAACACTTTATTCTGCATTCTGTTATTGTTTTACCTTGTACTAACTCAATGCGCTGTGTAATGAATTGATCTGTATGAACGCATGCAAGGCAAGTTTTTCACTGTACCTCGTGAAATAATAAACATGTGACAATAATAAACCAATTTACCCATTTTATTCTCCACGCATTTCCATCAACTCCTCTCAAATTCTACCACTTATCTACACACCAGAGGCAGTTTACAACAACTAATAAACCTATCAACTCGCACAGATTTGGGATATGGTTGGAAGCCAGAGAAAACATGCAAAGTCCACACAGACAGCACCAGAGGTCAGGATCAAACCTGGACCACTAAAGCTGTGAGGCAGCAGCTTTTCTAGCTTCTCCACTGTGCCATCCAATTAGAGTTCCCCAAGGCTATTAATTACCTTGGTTAAAAGCTGTTTGTAGTTCTTAATTAATTTTACCTCTCATGGTGTTACTGCTTTCAGTGGGCCTGTAAACTACTCCCGGTGGTATATTTTGTCTTTTGTTACCACTTATGTACATCCACAATGATTTTACTTCTGAGTCAAAGTCATTAATGCCCTTCTATAATCCTTTATTATTAGGGCTTCATCCACCTACTCTCCTGTTTATTCTTTCTGAAAGTCAGATATCTTGGAATATTTAATTTATAATTTTATTCGCCATGTCTTTACCAGAGCACCAATGTTCAATATAAGAGGGCGTGGCTTTAAGGTATTGGGTGGGAAATTCAAGGGAGATGTCAGAGGGAGGTTTTTCACTCAGAGTGGTTGGTGCGTGGAAGGTGCTGCCTGGGGTGGTGGTGGAGGCTGATACGTTGGTCAAGTTCAAGAGGTTGTTAGATAAACATATGGAGGAGTTTAAAATAGAGGGATATGTGGGAGGAAGGGGTTAGATAGTCTTAGGCGTGGTTTGAAGGTCGGCACAACATGGTGGGCCGAAGGGCCTGTATTGTGCTGTATCGTTCTATGGTGTACACCTCTCTATCAGGTATTGGATCATACCATTTATCTCTAAGTGTGCTGTTAGTTTATCTGTATTGTTAAGAAAGTTTTGAATTTTTGAACCCCAACCCTTAGTTCATAACTGAGAGGGGCATTAGAGGGTGGGGGTTGGGGGGGGTATGACAGAGATTGGGAGACTGAGCGGGAAGTGATTAGGGGTTGTGGGGGGGGGGGGAGCTGGTGGGTGGGGGGTTGCATTGGACCACGACTGCTCCACACTAAAAGAAATCAGGCCCAAGCATCATCCATCTTCAGAACTGGAATGGAACCAAGTCATCCTTAACTCTGAGGGATTGTCTGCAGAGAAGAAAATTAGCTTAATGCATCAGATATTGAGTGAGAGGTTGTAGCACCATAGGCTTCACATGGCAGATAACGAAAGAGAGATCAGCAAATTGGCTTCCTTCAACATTACTGTTCTGCTTCTTTTAACAGAATATTGATTGTATGTAACTGCAGTGTTGTTGGCTTCATTCAACAGACATCTTAGCTTCATGCATCAGACATTAGTGAGAGAATGAATGCTGCTGGCTTCATTGAGCAAGGGGCTCTAGCGCTATTGGCGTCATGTTTTGGGCATTGTGTTCAAGACTGTATGATATTAACTTCAAGTATGAGAAACTGAGGGACTGTAGCAGTTTTATTTCTTGCATCAGATATTAATTGAGTGGATATAACATTATTACTTCATTCATCAGCTACTGATTGAGATTAATGTCGCTGTAGGGACTCACTCAATATCTTGATGTGTGAATCCGATAATGTTGCAGGCCCTTGGTCACTATTGACTAACGCTGTTGCCACGTGAGCTATTCACTGCTGGAAAATCAGATGTTGAGTGAGAGACTGTAAGGTCATTGGCTTCTTTCAGCAGATATTGATGAAGTGACCAGTGCTATTGGCTTCATACATCAGATACTGAGTGAGGGACTGTGGCACTATTAGTGCATGATTTTTTAGGTGGGCAACTGTAGCACCTTTTAGCTTATTTTAGCAGACATTAAGAAGAGGACTTTAGTGCTCTTGGTTTCAATCAACACATGAGATACTGAGTGAGAGATTGTGGCACCTTTAGCTTGATGAAGTGGAGAATGAATAAAAGACTTCAATGTGATTGGCTTTTTTCAAGTGATAATCAGTGTGTAGAACTATTGGTTTCTTTAAACAGATATTACAAAAACAGAAAGTACTGGGCTTAGCAGGTCAGGCAGCATCTGTGGGATGAAAAACAGTTTTGGGTCCAGGGACTTTTGACAAAATTGGGAAAGAGAGCAAAATACGTTGGTTTACAGTTGGAGAGAAAATGGAGGAGGGATATGTGGAACAAAGGGAATGTATCTGATAGGGTGAGTGCAAATGAATGGGCACAGTTACCAGCATGTTAAGCTTCTTGGTCTATGTAATGTGTTGTCAGTGGTAAGGCTGTAGGAAGGCCAGATTGCAAACAGAATACAGAACTGAGCCAACAGGATGACAGGCAGCGACAGTTCTGACACAGACATTAGCCTATTTGTTCCTCAAGTTATGTTAGGCCCCATAACAGTGGCTTGGTGCTCCTAACAGAAAGGTCACAATGGGAGTACGATAGTGAATTAAAGCAGAAGGCAACCAGCAGCTCAGGGTCACTCTTGTGGACTGAATTCGGGTACTCTGCAAAGCAATTGCCCAATCACTGTTAGGTTTCTCCAGTGTAGAGGAGAGCACCTTGTGAATACTGAGTGACGTACACTAAACTGGAACGAGTGCAAGAGAATTGCCTTGAAGGATTGTCTGAGTTGGTGGGAATGGAAGAGGTGAAAGGATGGGAATTGCATCTTCCCGTACAATTGCAGAATATGTGTAGCATTACTGGATGACATGTTAAATTGCAGTTGGATTCTTGCATTAGGTACTTCACTCGAGGGCTGGCTCGATCATTTTACAAAGAGCCGATATGGGCTTCCTTAGTTTTATATTCAGATCCTTCCTGTGTGCAAGCCCTTGCTCTCTGTAACCGATATGTCTTTGCCTTTCCATGATCTTGGTAACTATCGGGAACTAAACTTTTTATCGCATTCCTGTTATTTACATATGTTCTTGTGTGAGCTTTCTGAATTTGGAAAATTGCAGTGACACTTTGTCTCTGGGTAAACAATCCATTGACCAGGAACTAGATAAATTCTTATTTTCTAGTTCAGGAAACACCTTACAGATGACCAAAAATGTTTAGAGCAACATAATTCTTTTTCCATGAAGAGGTTAAACTGTTCATTTTAATTGCAAGGATCCCATGTAGCATAGATGTACTGTAATTGTGGTCTTTTACTCCTCTCTTGCGGAATGTTAACATATCATAATTTGCTGCATCTCCTTACAATAATATAGCGGGCCAAACTGAAACTGAAGTAAGGCCCTCGATAGTAATCTTCCCTTGTAGTTCAGTGATTGTTATCCTCATACCTCAGTAATCTGTTGGCTTTAGAACTAAAGTAACTGTCTTGAAACAAGTCTGCTGGAGATCTAGTTTCAAAAATCCTTTTGAAAACTAACAAAGGAAATCAAAAGTTCTTCATCACAAGTAGAACTTCTATTTAATAGAAATGCTACCTGGGATACTTGCATTTAAATAGTTTAGCACCTTCATGGAGAAAGAATTAAGTTGCTCTAAACATTTTTGGTAATCTGTGAGATGTTTTCTTAACTAGAAAAGAAAAATTTGCGTTTACTTAGTGCCTTTCAAACCTGACGTAAGAACAGAATATGCTGAAAATATTCGGCAGATCAAGCAGCTGATGAAATGTTAATAAAAATTATTAGTTCAGTTCCTCTTTCCAGAGATGCTGCCTGATATGCTGAATATTTCTAATATTTTCTGGAAATTCATCATCAGAAAGTTCTCTAGAATACACAATGGGTTGAATGACTTCCTTTGTGTGATATAACTTGCTATTCACAATGGAAAAAGTCCCTCAACAGTTATCATTACACTGACATAAACATATCTGTGATTTACTTCAAACTGGAAACTTTAAGATTTCACACGTTGAATCTACATAGTATATCTTCAACCGTCTCTCTTTGAGGAGACTAAATGTGCAATATGCTTCATAATAAAGTGTTATGAAGGAAGGTCATGCTGATTTTGTTCATGTGCAGTCCTAACAAAGCAGGACAAGATTTAGTGCAATTTCAAAGCCTGTTTCTTGTGTTTCTTCTAAATTCTTGAAGAGGCTACTTTGAGAGTGACTGTAATAAATAGATAGCATTTTTTAAGCAACTAATGCAAGCACTTGAAAATAACTAGTGGGAAATGACCAACTACTCCATTAAGCCTGCCATACAATCACATCTGGAGCATCCTAAGATACATCCTAATTCTTTGCAGACACAACTCAGCACATCACAGAAACCAGCCTCCCTGCCATGGACTCTGTCTACACCTTGCTGACTCAGTAAAGCACTAGCATAATCAAAAACCCCATCCACCCTGGACATTCTCTCTTCTCCCCCCTCCCCATCGGGCAGAAGATACAAAAGCCTGAAAGCACGTACCACCAGGCTCAAGGACAGCTTCTATCCCACTGTTATAAGACTATTGAACAGTTCTCTAGTACGATAAGATTGACTCTTGAACTCACAATCTACCTTACTATGATCTTGCACCTTATTGTCTGCCTGCACTGCACTTTCTCTATAACTGTAACACTTCATTCTGCACTCTGTTACCTTGTACAATGCACTGCGTAATGAATTGATCTGTATGAACAGTATGCAGGACAAGTTTTTCACTGTACTTCAGTACAAGTGACTATAATAAACCAATTTACCAATAAATTTACCAATTATCCCAACAGCAATACAATCGCCAAAGGATAAAAAGATAGGGAAAAAAAGAGTTAGTTCGGTACATTTTTCTCGAACACATTCATTCCCCTTCTCTCTACCACTACCTCAAACTGAGGCAATCAAGCTTACTTCAGGAGATGAAAGACACGATAATGCTGGAGGAACTCAGCAGGCCAGGCAGCATCCGTGGAGAAAAGCAGGCGGTCAATGTTTCAGGTCAGGACCTCCACTGCCAGGAGAATTCCAAGCGTAAACTGGAAAAGCACCTCATTATCCGTGTTGGAACTTTGCAGCCTAATGACTTGAACATTGAATTCTCCCACTTTAAGTAATCCCCATCCCCCTTCCCCACACCCCCCCCCCCCCCACTGTGCTTCTCTTTTCTAGCCTCTCTCTCTTTTCTCTAGCCCTTTTTTCTTTCCTCTCTCTACTTACCTTTGACCCATCCCCCGGTGGATCTGCTCTCCCCTCCTCCCCCACACCTGCCCATCACTATCTCTTACTTGCATCTACCTATCACCACCCTGTGTCCACCCCGCCTCCCCTCTTTTGTCCACCTATCACTGCTCTGCTTTTCCCTCCTATATATTGGGCTTCCCCTTTTCCTATCTTCAGTCCTGAGGAAGGGTCCTGACCTGAAATGTTGACTGCCTGCTTTTCTCCACGGATGCTGCCTGGCCTGCTGAGTTCCTCCAGCATCAGAGTGCTTTTCATCTAGATTCCAGCATCTGCAGTCCTTTGTTTCTTTAGTTCAGGAGATCATATGACCGTGCACACATTAATTGTTAATCTCACTTAGCCACCTATATCAGGAGATCCCTGCCCAAGTCAGGGATCATCTCATATAGTTGAAGGCATCCCACATCTTGCCATAGATAATGGTGCAGGAAGCTCTCCCACTCTCGACCACAACAACTGCAGAAGATTTGGGAAAATATCATACGCTACTTATACCATCTTTTCCATGGTTTCACCAACTATTCCTCGAAGATTACAATAGATAAATTGAAAGAACACCCATGAAAACCTAAAAAGAATTACTTTCAGGCTTAGTCACTATTCTGAAGCAGGCAAATGTAGTTGGCCATCCTGCACACAACAAAACCATGCTAAAAGTGATATTTCCAAACAACAGCATGAAAGGAGGCACCTTTCATTGCAACACTTAACGGATAACCATGACTGCCTAAAATGCACAAGGTTCATAGTTTCAGAAATATATGTTCTGCTGAATGAAGACTACGCATAATATGCCCTAGTGTGCAAAGAGTCCACTTCCTTAATGTAGGAGGGTAGCAAGAGAATTGGAAGTTGATGGGCAGGTGAGAAAGAATAGGTTACAGGAAAATAAGTTGGGGAATGAGACTGAGGGGATTGCTGTGAGAACCAGCAGAGGGTTAATGAGGCAAATGGCCTTTTTTTTTAATCATAAGGCAACATGCAAAATGCTCACTGACAGAACCCAGAGTTAAACCCTGCTGTGGTTGGTTTAAGATTGAAATCATAGAGGATGCTTTACATTAAAACCATGTCCTTCACAATCTAGACTAGAGCTTCACTGCAGTCCTGAGAAAGAGTGCACTATTGGTTGCATCATATTTCAGATGAGGCACTAAAGCAAGGCTCACTCAGCCTCTTGGTGAATAGAAAATATCTATGGCACTATTCCGAAAAGTGCAGGAGGGCCCTCCCAGTGGTCATGCCTCAACCAACACCATAAACAGAAGTAAAAACAGAAATAAAAACAGAAAATACTGAAAACATTCAGTAGGTCAGGCAGCATCTGTGGAAAGAGAAAAAGGTCAAAGATCCTTTGTCACAAAATGATCTGGTTATTTATCACCTTACAATTTGAGACTTTGGTCCCTTGTTTCCTTTAACGTACAATGAATAACCTTGAAATGTAGTGTGGTAAACTTTTTTGGCTTTTGGAGTAATTTGCATTGTCTGGCAAACTCCAGTAAGACAATGATAGTTCTGTTTCCAAGTCTGTAGCAGTCTTACTCCCTTCAGTGGAAAAATAAACACAAGAGTCGGCTGGTTATGTAGGAGAATGGACAGCCGTGCAAATTATTTGCAGGGAATTGGAACAACCTGGCAACAGCTGAGTAATTACTAAATGTAGAATAGTTCTGTCAGTTTGAAAAAACACATTTGTCAGATTTGACGAATGTATTTATTATATACTTGTATATTATTTTCTGATAATATTACCTAGGTAAACCAATTAGTTTAACAACAACAATTTCCATTAACGTAGCACCTTAATGGAAGACATTATTAAGCTAATTAGAAAAACATTGGAGCCCAAGAGAAGATGTTAGGTTGGGTGACCAAAAGGTTGCTTAATGTGAGGTTTTAGAAGTTCCTTTATATGTTGCCTGCTCATAGTAAAGTAACATGGAAAACACAGCAATTATAACATTACTAGGATGCTGCTCTGATTGCAGAACTGTGGCACTACTTGGAAAGATGCTGAGACTGTACTTGATCTCAGGGAATATGTTACACAGGTGCCTACTTCGAGGAATGCCTGAAATCAGAGAGACCCTTCCTTTCTAGTTGGATGACCTCACAGCCTTTTAATTCTTGCCCCCTAAGGAGCATGATTCAGTGAAAACCCAACATAGAAATTTGGGCCCAGTGTTTTGTTACTAAGCTGAAAATTTGAAATAAGAGCAGAATATGTTGAATATGCTCAGCAGGTCACACAACTGGATGGAAAATCATCAACCTGAAGTATTTGGTCATTGACAGATTGTTACTTCATCTTCAACATTTTATTTAGGAACTATTTTCATCGTACTGAAGATCTTTGATTCAATCCAATGACCCTAAGGTGAATCATTTAGTTAACTTGCTTCTGAGCACACTGTGAAGCCCTGGTCCAGCAGAAAGATAAGATTTTGTGAACTTATTAAGGTTGGGTTATTCAGTGGAGTTCTTCATTGTCATCTCAAAACATAAATACTTACTGCTTTGACTTGATGATTGCAATAAATCCACGTGGTAAAGTATTTTGACACTGAACCATTTTCAGTTTAATTATTTGTTTGTCACCTGTATTAACATCGTTTATCATCTCTATTAAAGATTTTGATGAGAATGTAGTTGGCATGGTTAGTAAGTTTGCAGATGACACCAAAATTAGTAGTATAGTGGATAGTGAAGAAGGTCCTTTAAGATTACAATGGGACCTAGATCAGAGAAGGTTTACAAGAATGGTCCCAGGAATGAAAGGGTTAATGTATGAGGAGCATTTGATGGCTCTGGGCCTGTACTCGCTGGAGTTTAGAAGGATGAGGGGGGATCTCATTGAAACCTACCGAATATTGAAAGGCCTGGATAGAGTGGACGTGGAGAGGATGTTTCCAGTAGTGGGAGAGTCTAGGACCAGAGGGCACAGCCTCAGAATAGAAGGATGTCCCTTTAGAACAGAGATGAGGAGGAATTTCTTTAGCCAGAGGATGGTGAATCTGTGGAATTCATTGCCACAGACGGCTGTGGAGGCCAAGTCATTGAGTGTATTTAAAGCGGAGGTTGACAGGTTCTTGATTAGTAAGGGCGTCAAGAGCTTACGGGGAGAAGGCAGGAGAATGGGGTTGAGAGGGAAAAATAAATCTGCCATGATCGAGTGGCAGAGCAGACTCGATGGGCTGAGTGGCCTAATTCTGCTCCTATGTCTTATGGTCTAACTGGGGAAGTGGGCCAAAGAATAGTAGATGGAATTTAACTTGGACAAGTGCAAGGTGTTGTACTTTGGTAAGTTAAACCAGAGTAGGACTTGCACAGTAAATGGCAGGGCTCTGGAGAGTGTTGTAGAACAGATACATAGGTACATAGGTCCCTGAAAGTGGTGGTGCAGGTAGGCAGGATAGTGAACAGGGTGTTTGGCATGCTTGCTTTCATCGGTCAGGGCATTGAGTACAGGAGTTGGATCACCATGTTACAACTGTGCAAGTTATTGATGAGACTGCACTTGGAGTACTGTGCGCCGTTCTGGTCACCCAGCTACAGGAAGGATGTCATCATTCTGAAAGGGTGTGGAAAAGGTTCATGTGTATGTTACTGGGACTGGAGAGCTTGAGTTACAAGGAGAGGCTGGATAGGCTGGGACTTTTTTCCCTGGAGTGTAGGAGGCTGAGGGGTGACCCTATGGAGGTTTATAAAATCATGAGGGGCATAGATAAGGTCAGTCTTTTTCCCGGGGTTGGGGAATGGCATAGGGTTAAGGTGAAAAGGGAAACAATTAAAGGGGACCCGAGGAGCAACGTTTTCACAGAGGGTGGTGGGTACATGGAACGAGCTGCCAGAGGAAGCTGTAGTGGTGGGTGCAACTACAACATTTAAAAGACATATAGGCAGGTACATGGATAGGAAATGTTTAGAGGGATATGGGCTACATGCAGGCAAGTGGATCTAGCTCAGGTAGACAACTTGGTCAG
Source organism: Pristis pectinata (assembly GCF_009764475.1). Lineage (NCBI taxonomy): Eukaryota > Metazoa > Chordata > Chondrichthyes > Rhinopristiformes > Pristidae > Pristis > Pristis pectinata. The sequence continues at coordinate 96,864,304 of NC_067413.1, forward strand.
CATGGATAAGTTGGGCCAAAGGGCCTTGTTTCCATGTTGTATAACTCTATGTCTGTAAAATGTTCCACACAGATATACCCACATGGTATAAACACCGTACTTGTAGCTCATATTAACACAATATGCCAGAAATACACAGCAGGAGAGAGCAGCAGAGTTAATGTCCTTTCATCAGACTAGGGAATGTCAGTAACCAAACATGTTTTAAATAGCAGAGAAGGAGGTCAGGTGAGGAGAACAAAGAACATTTATAATAGGGTGCAGACCGAGAGACTGAGTGACACAAATGGTATTAGTGCTGGGAGAGGAAGGATGGGGAAGTCTTGCTAATCACAGCTGAACTATCCGGAGGATATGTCAGTGATAATAAACCTGATTCTGAGATTGCAGAAACTGTGGGATACAAGACACTTTAGTTGCTGGAAATCTGAACTAAAAATGAGTGCTGGAAATGCTCAGCATCTTAGGCACCGTCAATGGTGAAAGAGAAGCTGAATTCACAATGCAGGTTAGTGACTGGAAGTGAGATGGGTGATCAGAAGATAAATATTTGTTGTCGTGTCACTACTGTTTTAATGTAGAGAAATGTGCATACCTGGGAGCCATAAAATACATAAAAACAGATAAATAAACATTTTGTTCCATACTTCCTTCCTTACATCTACCTCACTATGACCTTGCACCTTATTGTCTACCTGCACTGCACTTTCTCTGTAACTGTGACACTTTATTCTGCACTCTGTTATTGTTTTACCTTGTATGTCCTCAATGCACTGTAATGAATTGATCTGTATGAAAGGTATGCAAGACAAGTTTTTCACTGTACCTCAGTACATGTGACAATAATAAACCAATTTACAACATAGAAGGAGGCAATTTGGCTCATCAAGTCTATGCCAACTCACAGAAAAATCCAATTCCCCCACTAATCTTCCCTATAACCTATTCTCTCTACATTCCCATCAACTTCCCCCATATTCTGCCATTGACCTACACACTAGGGGCAACTTACAGTGACCAATTTACTTACCAACCCGCACACCTTTGGGGTGTGAAAGGAAACTGAAGCACCCGGAGGAAACCCACAGATTCACAGGGAGGACATGCAAGCTCCACATAGAAGTGCTGGAGGTCAGGATTGAACCTGTGTCACTGGAGCTGTGAGGCAGCAGCTTTACCAGTTCCAATACTGTGTTGCTCATGGAGTTAGGTGACATTTAAGTAAAATAGTAGCTCAGTTGCAGATGTGGCAGAGAAGTGGCAGATGGAGTTTAACCCGGACACGTGTAAGTTGTTGCACTTTGGGAGATCACGTGCAGAGGGAAAGTACACCATTAATGGCGGGAGCCTTAACAGCGTTGATGTATGGAGGGATCTTGGGGTCCATGTCCGTAGCTCCCTGAAAGTGGCCGCACAAGTCGATAAGGTAGTAAAGAAAGCGTATGGCATGCTTGCCTTTATTCGTCGAAGCACTGAGTTCAAGAGTCAGGAAGTTATGTTGCAACTTTATATAACTCTGGTTAGGCTGCATCTGGACTATTGCATTCAATTCTAGTCACCCCATTATAGAAAGGATGTGGTGGCTTTGGACAGGGTGCAGAATATGTTTACCAGGATACTGTTTGGATTAGAGAGTATTTACTATAAGGAGAGGTTGGACAAACTTGGGTTGTTTTCTCTGGAGTGGTGGAGGCTGAGGGGGGACCTGATAGAAGTTTATAAAATTATGAGAGGCATAGATAGAGAACCAGTATCTTTTTCCCCAGGGTTGAAATGTCTAATACTAGAGGACATGCATTTAAGGTGAGGGGGTAATTTCAAAGGAGATGTGCGGGACAGGTTTTGATTAGAGAGTATTTACTATAAGGAGAGGTTGGACAAACTTGGGTTGTTTTCTCTGGAGTGGTGGAGGCTGAGGGGGGACCTGATAGAAGTTTATAAAATTATGAGAGGCATAGATAGAGAACTAGTATCTTTTTCCCCAGGGTTGAAATGTCTAATACTAGAGGACATGCATTTAAGGTGAGGGGGTAATTTCAAAGGAGATGTGCGGGACAGGTTTTGATTAGAGAGTATTTACTATAAGGAGAGGTTGGACAAACTTGGGTTGTTTTCTCTGGAGTGGTGGAGGCTGAGGGGGGACCTGATAGAAGTTTATAAAATTATGAGAGGCATAGATAGAGAACCAGTATCTTTTTCCCCAGGGTTGAAATGTCTAATACTAGAGGACATGCATTTAAGGTGAGGGGGTAATTTCAAAGGAGATGTGCGGGACAGGTTTTTTACACAGAGAGTGGTGGATGCCTGGAATGCACTGCCAGGGGTGGTGGTGGAGGAAGACACAATAGAGGCATTTGAGAGGCTCTTAGATAGGCAGATGAATATGTAGAGAATGGAAGGAAATAGACCATGTGCAGTAAGAAGGGATTTGGTGTCATTATCTTAATTAGTTTGGCACAACAGCATGAGCTGAAGGGCCTGTTCCTGTAATGTTCTATGTTTGATGTACAGCAAAAAGTAACTACAGTTTAAATTGAGCTTAGTCTTCTTTGTGTAATGAATGAATGACTGGAATGTTATAACTTCCTATACAAGCACACATTATTCTCAATGTATGAAAGAGGGTACACTTGCATTTCTCCCATCACCAACAGCAACTACATCCTGTTACCCCAGCCTCCCAAGATAACTTGCCAAAGGTCATATGAATAACTCCGTTAATCAGTTCCATATAAAAACGTGATTTCAATAGAATCAGCTATTTAGATATATTGCAGGCACCTTCAATGCCTCTGGACTAGGCAGGGGAGACATTCAGATATGCATGGCATAACATGTTTGTTTCAGTTTAAGTGAACCATAAACTTGGAAAGGCTTAAGACAATTGACTCTAATTTGAAAATATTGGCATTTTCCAATGTAACACAGCATGACTAATGAGTCAAATAATTGAGAAGCTGTAAGGTGCACTTTGAATGGAGATAATTTCATAAATGTTGCCAGAACCTTGAATGAAAAGACAATAGACTTAAAAGTTTCAGCTGGCAACTAGACTGCATCACATCATGGAATAAACCACTGGTACATTCTGTGCTTGAGTTATTTTGTTTTTGGCAGAATGTGGTAGATCTTATCAGTGCCTCAGTGCAAAGTGGGAGATAATCAGGTCAGCAACCGGTTTTAAAACATGCTTGAATTTAGCTGGATTAAAATTGGACCTAAATTTTCTGTTCGGATTACTTCTCCAACCCCACTTGTTGCCTCTCTACAGGAAGTTCAGACATAATTAGCAGGCAAATTATCTGCTTATAAGGAAGTTCAGGAATATTGGAATGTTTTCACTGCATTGGCAGTGTCTTTCAAACTGGGATAACCTCTAGATTAATGATTGGGAATAAGAAAAGGCTTGTTTAAAAGTGGCCATTGTTTGAAAGTATAGAAACTTTCCATGTAAACCTGTGTGAGGGATAAGGCAGAGGAGGAGAATCAGAAGGCTGTCAGGCTGTGTTAGAACCTGATTAGCATTTTCAGATGGATCACCTGGGCAGTTGCAGGTTGCTGGTGTCCATGTTGCAAGCTGGTTCCCTTCTGGTGGCCATTGAACAGAAAGATTGACTGAAATCGGTCCTCCTGTAATGCTAATTTTTTACAAATAAAATGTGATATGGTCCATTTTCTGTTTGTACCTGAAATGCCATTCAGTTTTAAAATGTGTTTTGGACTCAACAAAACCTCCAGGTATTTATTCCTTACAAGGTATATTGAACAATATTCCAGTTAATCCAATCTGCAATGTTTCAGCAGAAATTTAGCTATGTAATGAGTTTGATCTCCTGAAGAACTGTTTCTGCTTCTGACATTTTGCCTGTATGTGGTAGCAGAAATAATTTGCCATTTAGCATTATTATGTCTGGGTCAAATCAGGATCCTGATGGCTAGAAGGAACTGGAACTTGAACTGCCTTTGGTTGTGAAATTGTTTTCCTTATGTAAATTAAGCAGTATCCTTGTGGATGGAGTTGGACGATGTTGTAGGAGATCCATTGTGCTGATCCCAGTCTGTTTTTGTGTGTATCGGGTTTTCTATGAAACCTCTGCTAGAAACTGGAGCACTGTGTAAAATAGTAGGAGTGTGGTTTAACTGAGGCCATAATAGTACAGTGACAGCTGATCATCTCATTTTCCATTGTGCAAGTTGTAACCAAAATCTTATAAGGAACCCCATTTTTTGTTCTTAGAGACTAGAAACTAGAGACTAGCAAGTATTTTAAAATGCCAAGTTAAATCATTCCTTTTTGACCATTTCGCAAAATTAGTTTTCTTTTGTTTCCCCCCTTCCCAGCGACTGCTGTATTGCAGGATTTCATTTCTACTTAAGAGAAGATTTCTTTATTAGTCATATGTACATCGAAACACACAATAAAATACACCTTTTGCGTAGAGTGTTCTGGGGGCAGCCTGCAAGTGTCGCCACGCTTCTGGTGCCAACATAGCATGCCCACAACTTCCTAACCTGTACGTCTTTGGAATGTGGGAGGAAACCAGAGCACCCGGAGGAAACCCACACAGACACGGGGAGAACGTACAAACTCCTTACAGACAGTGGCTGGAATTGAACCCGGGTCGCTGGCGCTGTAATAGCGTTATGCTAACCGCTACACTACTGTGCCTCCACAATTCTCCACAGTTCAAAAATACCATAACAAATTTCTTATTAGGAATACTTCTCTTGCTATGCATTTTTTTTGAAGGAAGGAAGAGGAGAGACGTAGAAGGCAGGCAGGGACCAGGAGAGGCATATGGCACTTAACTGGTCAAATCCCTGTGCACAAAAATGCAGACCAAGGCATGCATATCTCCAGTTACACCTCAATGAGCGAGGCCATCTGCTAAATGGAAGACTTCTATTTATATTGCACTTTTCACAACCACAGTTTGTCTCAAAAGGAGGATGTGAAGGTTTTGGAAAGGTAGAGTTCACCAAGATGATCCCTGATGTGAGGGATATTAGATATGCAGCTAAGTTGGAGGAACTGGGTTTCTCCTTGGTCTGATAGATGTATTTAACACCACAAAGTGAATAGAGAAAGTAAATAGAGAGACTGGTGGTGCGTTCAAGAACTAGCAGGCATAAAATGATAATGATTGGCAAAAGAAACAAAAGCAACATGAAGAAATACAAAGCAGAAGATACTGGAAACACCTGGTGGGTCAGGCAGCATCTGTGAAAAGAGAAACAGATTTAACATTTCACATTGAAGAGCTTTTGTCACTGACAAAAACAAGTTAGTTTTAAGATGCAAAAATGGTAGGAGAGGGATGGATAGATGTATGAGGGCAGTTAGAGAGAGAGAGAAAACAAAGAGACATGTAAGAGTTGTGAAATGCAGGTCAGAGCTGCAAAAAATGCCAGCAGTTGAGGCAGTGTCAATGGACAGAGAAGAATGGATAAAGTATTACAGTTGGATAACCTGCAGCAGAACTGGCCAGTTCTGATACAAATTGATCGTAAATTCTTTTACTGCAGTTATCTTTTCATGAGTAAGTGCTACTAGTATTACACTTTAGTACTGGTCCATTTAGATCTTTATTCCTTCACATTTTGTTTTGTATATAGTCCTGGAGAACCATTATTGGTACATTATATGGAGGAATTGAAATCAATTCTTTCTTCAAAGTTGCTACGACCTATAATCTGTCGTCCTATAAATTAGCCACTTGACATGTGATTAGCTAGGAAACTAGTTGTGGACCATCACATTTCTGATTTAAAAGAATAACATTTTGACAAAATGTGTTCTTAAATTACACATGGTGTGTTTCTGAACTTTAACCCTTCATAAAGTATACAAAGAGAAAGTGAGCTGTCAGTATTGTTTGATTACTTCCTTGGTTGTAGAATAATGCTAAATTGTTAAATAAATATACACATGAACTAAAATGAGCTGGGACAGTGTATATAAAGTGCTTTATACTAAAATTAGTATTGATGGCCAAAGTGCACGTTTAGTTATTTGTGTTGGATAGCGAATATTTCAGTTGTATGCTCAAGACTAATGCTTTTTCCTTCACCATATTAAAAGGCTCTTTAGGAATGCAGGTTGTTATTTTTACTGAGCACCCTTTTGTCAACAAAGCCAGTTAATTCCATTTATAACCACCTTCAATTTCTGGTTTTGGAATGGGGCTGGTGTTTAAGCTCCACACCCAGCCTCAATGTGGAGCAGGTGGGAATGTACTCGTCAGCATGTGGCAAACTGGAATGAAAATCACCAATCAAGGGACTAGATTTCCCAAGTTCAAAGTCAGTTCAAAATCAATGTAAATAATGTACACCAACAATAAAAAGAAGCATTGAATGAAGTAGTTTCAAAAACCTTTAGCCACCTCAGTTACCAGAATGTTCAAAATTGTACTTTAAGGTTTTTTGGGACATTCTGAAGTCATGTAAGCTGTTACATAAATGCAAGTACTCCTTTTAAGAAATTTCTACCAAAGCCACCTTCCAAATTTCCCACCGCAGCAAAATATCCTTCTATTCCTTTCTCCTTCTATGTTCTATGTGTTTATATTGACTCCCCTCACACACATCTGTGCTAGCCCCATCATCTCTCCAAATAGTAATGCACTCCACATTCTAATCACTTCACGACATTATGCTCTTTTCCTACTGAATTATTCCCTTCCCTCCAAACTCCCTGCCCCTTGCATCACCCCTTCTCTATTTGCCCACATTTTCTTTCTGATTTCAGTGGCAGACTGTGGCAGAGAGATGGGTGGACTGAAGGAGGAATGGAAGAATTGTAAGATTAAGATGGAAATTAATTGAAATAATGAGTGGGGGGAAAATGTTGAAAGTACAAGGTTGGTTGAGTTTAATTTTCATTCCTTTCATCTATTATCACATTGTTGCCAGAATCACACATCTTGGTTTATGTGGCCTCAAAGTGTAGGTTTATTGACTAAAATGTGTGTAGGTGGACTGCATTGAACCTCAAACCCTGTAAAATACCACTTTGGTCTCGAGTTCTTATGAAATTTATATCACAATTATGTTTCTACAGAAAAGTTCAAGTGTCACATTACTCAAAGGATTGAATATATATTGAATCCGTGCCTGTGTAAAGGGGAAGGGCCTGATGCAGATTTATGTTGCAGCTGTATAGGACCCTGGTCAGACCCCACTTGGAGTACTGTGCTCAGTTCTGATCGCCTCACTACAGGAAGGATGTGAAAGCTGTAGAGAGGGTGCAGAGGAGATTTACAAGGATGTTGCCTGGATTGGGGAACATGCCTTATGAAAACAAGTTGAGTGAACTTGGCCTTTTCTCCTTGGAGTGACAGAGTATGAGAGGTGACCTGATAGAGGTGTATAAGATGATAAGAGGCATTGATTGGGTGGATAGTCAGAGGCTTTTTCCCAGGGCTGAAAAGATTGCCACAAGAGGACACAGGTTTTAAGGTGCTGTGGAGTAGGTACAGAGGAGATGTCAGGGGTAAGTTTTTTGTACTCAGAGTGGTGAGTGTGTGGAATGAGCTGCCGGCAATGGTGGTGGAGACGGATACGATAGGGTCCTTTAAGAGACTTTTGAATAGGTACATGGAGCTGAGAAAAATAGAGGGCTATGGGTAAGCCTAGTAATTTCTAAGATAGGGACATGTTTGGCACAACTTTGTGGGCCGAAGGGCCTGTATTGTGCTGTAAGTTTTCTATGTTTCTGTGTGTCCTGCTCTGGCCTGATGTAACAAGCAACATTAGGAGGTATTCCTTTACCTAGAGAAATAAAACATTCTCCCCCTTCCATTTTTCCTATTTGGGGAAGCAGTGGGGAAGGAGGAAGTAGGAGGACCATGCTGGAGGCAAACTGATGTAATGTTCCCTTGAGGGCAAACTGTACCTGGAAATGAGTCCAAATGTCCAGATCTACAACAGTAGTAATGGACCTCACTTATATCTCACTGTTGCTGAAACATGAAGGTGAGGCACCTTGTTGGCCCCATCTTCTTGTTGTCTGCCCATCTTGCAAACTCTGAAAGGAGCCTAGATCTGCATCTTTAGGGACCCTCCAACATATTATTCCCTTTAGGAAAGTGGAGCAAGAGGCCAGGTTAAATGACATCACAGTTGCTCCATCATCCTTGAAGGATCCCCAGGAAAAGCCAGGACCATATCAAGGCATTTAAAAACTGAACATCATGCATGTCTTTGTTATTTTTCCATTTTTGACCTGAAAAATGAGTACAAAGTCAATGAAAATCAGCCTTAACGTCCTGAAGTGAGGTGAGAAAGTTAATAGGAGATAGTTTTTTTTAAATAATTCCATGGTTTTTGTGAACTTTGTTGTCCTTAAGCATCTGCTATTTTGAAGTTTGCAAAGAATATCTGATCAGATATCAAAAATTTTTCTCCTCAGATTCACAAATTGAATTAAATTCTCTTATGCCAGTCTTCATGTGTCCTCTTTTAATGATCATTTTGCACCATAACATTTAAATACCAACTTCTTTTCTCATCCTATCATGGACTTCTTGGAATTGGAAAGAGCTGAGTGCTATATACATTGTGAGAAAGTTAGGTGAAGAAAAATTGTAAATATGTTTATTTTAATTACAAGTTATTTTCAACTCATTATATAAGAGTCTGAAATGAAATCAAGAAGAAGAGCGGCAATTTAAATTTCCCTGTCCTGGAGGAAAGGGGCAGCAGTTACTAAGGATACTAAAACATGTAAACATCAGTTGGCATGAAAATGAGAAATTTGGTGTCTGTGAATCTTTAGTAATGTTCACTTTAGCAGGATCTTGTCTTATCAGTGCATTAATATTTACACTTCACACCTTTATGTTTGATATAGGTTATGGACAAACTGGCCCAATGTCCCAGCGTGCAGGTTATGATTCAGTTGCGTGTGCTGTGTCTGGCCTTATGCACATCACTGGTCCACAGGTACATTTTATCTTTTTAATTCATGTGCTGCTAAAGTTTCTATTATTGTTTTTGGTAGGCTGAAGCAAAAAGTGTAGGTAGAGGTGATTGTTACTGTGGTCAGCAATAGTGCAATGTGTGGTCAGCAATAATGCAATAATACGTTTGGTTCTGTTTTTTTGCACAAAAGTCTAGCTTCTGTTTCACTTTCAAGAAGCCTCTCACTCTCAAGTAATAAGGCAGTTAGTTGCATGCTACTGATTAATAATTGTACTTTGCAATGAATGATTGTTTTTTGGAGCCCTGTGCCTTGCATGTTCTGCTGTTCAGATTGGGTGTTGCCTAGTTTGCATCATTTAATGAATTGAAATAACTCATAATTAAGAGTTGGGTGTATAGTTTGCTTTAGTCAAGTGGCAGAGATGATGAAATTCAGTGGGCTTAATTGCAGCACTGCATGAAGTTAATGAGAGGCTAATAATGTGTTTATGTATTGTAATGTGTTAGACTATTTGTGGGCCATACAACTGTACTTAGCCCAGCAGGAGAGTGAGAGTCAATTAGGTAGTTCATTGGAAAATGACCAATGGGCAGACTGGCTTGTTTCTTGGAACATGCTATAATTTTATTGTCTGCTTATGGTTATTTATTGCCATAAACTCTGCCATATGCCATAAGCATATGTAAGATGATAGACATGCTCCCTTTGAATTACTGCTATCCTTGAAAAAGATTGATTAAGCCATCTGAAAACTTGAACATCAGATGGGAATACTGTAATAGTATTTTCTCACTATGAGCTCTCTTAATTTTGTTTCTTGTACTTTTTGAATGAAGCCTGGATATGTTTGCGCACCAGCATCTCTGGTCAGACCACACTTGGAGTATTGTGTTTAGTTCTGGTCACCTCATTATAGGAAGGATGTGGAAGCTTTAGAGAGGGTGCAGAGGAGATTTACCAGGATGCTGCCTGGATTGGAGAGCATGTCTAATGAGGATAGGTTGAGCGAGCTAGGCTGATTTGATAGAGGTGTACAAGATGATAAGAGGCATAGATCGAGTGGACAGTCAGAGACTTTTTCCCAGGGCAACAATGGCTAACACGAGGGGACATAATTTTAAGGTGATTGGAGGAAGGTATAAGGGGGATGTCAGGGGTAAGTTTTTTACACAGGGAGTGGTGGGTGCGTGGAACACACTACCTGCAGAGGTTGTGGGGGCAGATACATTAGGACATTTAAGAGACTCTTAGATAGCCACATGAATGATGGAGAAATGGAGGGTGATGTGGGAGGGAAGGGTTAGATAGATCTTAGAGCAGGATAAGATGTCGGCACAACATTGTGGGCCGAAGGGCCTGTACTGTGCTGTAGTGTTCTATGTTCCTAACTGCTGAAAGGTCATCAGCCAGTAATGTTCATTCAGTTTTCTCCCTTCACACATGCTGTCTGACCTTCTGGGTATCTCCAGCGTTTTCTGTTTATTCAGATATCCAGCAACTGCAAGGTTTTATGTCTGGTGGCTCCAGCATTGTTTTTTGGTTCCACTCTGCCCTCATTCACACCCTTCTGTTTACACCTCCTCCAGACAGATCGTCTGCAATTGACAATATCGATATGTTAAGTGAATAGGCAAGAAGTTGGCAAATGGACTATATTGTGAAAGACTGTGAAGCTGTTCATTTTGGAAGGAAATGAATGTGGATTTATTTAAATAGAGAAAAACTGCAGAAAGCCCTAGCACAAAAGGATCTGGTGGTCCTTGGAGTGACACGGTACCACAGCACGCAGAGCTGCCGCCTTGCAGTTCCAATGATCCGTGCTCAATCCTAACCTTGGTGCTGCCTGTGTGGAGTGTTCTCCCTGTGAGTACCAAAGTTTATCCCAGTTGCTCTGGTTTCAGCTCACAGCTCAAAGATGTGCAGGTTAGTGGGATAATTTGCCACTCTGTAAATTGCTCTGGTGTGTAGATGAATGGTAGAATCTGGGTGGAATTGATGGAAACGTACGAAGAATAAACTCAGATTAGTGCAGGATTAGTATAAATGGGTATTTGATGTTCGGTGTGGACAGTGGGCTGAGGGACCTGTTTCTGTGCTGCATTACTCTATGATTTCATGCACATGAAATACAGAAAGCTAGCACAAAAATGCAGCAGTTAGTAGGGAGGGCTAATGGTTGGCCCATATTTCAGGTGGGTTGGAGTCTAAAAGTGAGGAACGGCTGTAACGAGAGGTGAGCAGAAGCAGGAAGATTGGCTGCTGGCTGGCCTCACCGAGTGAGCGAGTGAGCCTGCTCAGTGCTCCCAGCTCTGCTCAGCTCAACGCAGCCCCAGACTGTTACAGCTGGGTGGGTGGGGTGGTTTGTGTGGGGAGAGGAGGCACATGGAAGTGCCCCATTCCCACTCAGCAGAAGATGTCTGCAGCCTCGCAGCAGCCAGAAAGTCCATCCCGCTGGTCTCCCAAACGCTCGTTCGTATTTACAGGGTGTCCAAAAGCCGGGCGTTCATAACCCGGGGAGGATCTGTGATCAGACCACATCTAGAGTACTGCATGCACTTTTGGTTCCCCTGTTTAAGGAAAGGTAGAATCAGGTTTATTATCACTGACATATGTTGCAAAATTTGTTGTTTTGCAGCAGCAGTACAGTGCAAGGCGCATAAATTACTATAAGTTACAAAAATAAATAAATAGTGCAAAAGCGGAATCATGGACCGTTCAGAAATCTGATGGCAGAGAGGAAGAAGCTGTTCCTGAAACATTGAGTGTGGGAGGTGGAGGTGGTTCAGAGAAAATTCAATGGGATGAAGCCAGCTATCGAGAAGTTGGTCCAGAAGGAACATTTAAATAGGATGGGATTCTGCTGAGTTCCTCCAGCAGTTTGATTTTTGCTTGGGATTCAGCTCATTGGAGTTTACAAGAATGAGAGACAATCTTACTGAAATGTGAGACTCTTAGTGGATTAGAAAGGGTAAATGCTGAAGTGATGTTTCCTCCCATGGGAGAGGCCAGAACCAAAGGGCATGATTTCAGAATAAGGGGTGCTGACTAAAGACTAAGCAATGAAGAATTTCTTCTCTCAAAGGTTTGTGAATCTTTGGATCTCCTTGTTTCAGGAAGCTGTGGGGTAGAGTTCTTGGGCGTATTTAAGGCCGGAAGAGACAGATTTCCAAACAGTAGGCAATTGTGGGTTATGGGGAAAGGGCAGGAAAATGGACTGGAGTAATGTCAGATCAGCCATGATCCGATTGAATGGTGGGCTGGGTTCAAAGGACTGAATGATCCACTCATATTCCTACTTATGATGTTACGACAAAGCTGATGGAATCTCATATGGGAGAATGTGAGGAAAAAGAGAAGAACAAGAGTTTTTTAATTGGTGAGAAATTAAAAGATGTTAATGTTTAGAGAGACTTGGGTGTCCTTGTACGTGAGTCACTAAAACTTAACATGCAGGTATATCAAGCAATTGGGAAGGTTTTTTTTATTGCAAGAGGATTCTCAGCAGGCGGGATATCTTGCTTCAATTATATTGGTCTGTCGTGACACTACATCTGGAGCATTGTGTACAGGTCTTGTTTCCCCACCTAAGGAAGGATATATTGTTTTTCTTCCTTTCCTTCTTCCTTGAATAGTATTTATACATTTGTTGTTTTCTGATCTGCTGGGTCCTTGCTGGAATCCAGATAATTTTGTGATGTAGCAAAGGGGTCACCAGATTGATTCCTGGCATGGCAGGTTTGCCATTTGAAACAAATTTCAGCAGACTGGACCTACACACCGAAGAGATCAGAAGAATGAAGGTGGTGTCATTGAAATGTACAAAATTCTTATGGAGCTTGCTGAGTTGATGTTCCACCTGGCTAGCTCTTCTAGAACCAGGGATGACAGATTGGCTATTCAGGACAGAGATGAGAAGAACTTTCTTCACCAGGTGATATTTAATCTTTGAATTTTTCTACTTAAGAAAAGGTTGTGGAGGTTCAGTCATTCAGTAGAGGGAAAAATCGATTTTTAGATATTAAGAGATAAGGGGTTAGTGTAGGAAAGTGGCACTGAGATCAGCTGTGACTGAGCCAGCACAAGGGGCAAATGGTCTACTCCTTCTGTTTCGTATTTTTATATATTAATTGTTCCTTGCTCACTAGAACCTTTATTGTATGTGAGGACTTTTGAAAAACAGAATGATTAAACTATAATGTTTCTGTAAAAATAAGGGGAACATAAACCCTTGCATTTAAAATCATGCTTGGTTAAAAAAAATGCCCCATCAATTGACGTGCAAGGTGCAAAATAGGGTGTGTTCCTGTTTTGTTTAAGTCACTCTCGACAAGTTTGTCATCTGCACCAGTGAAAACAACCTTCAAAAATTGCACTAATTAAGATGGTGCAGTGAACATACAACAAGTCATACACTGATGGTCATTGCTAGCAAAAAATAAACAGGTTTTGAGACACCTATCGGCAGGTAAAAAAGATATTTTGCAAAAGTAAACGTGGGTTCTTTACAGGCAGAGAGGAGAATAATAAGGACGAAGGAACTGGAGACACATTAACCAATTACTCTGTATCTATCTTTATTGAAGAAGATTTTAAAAAATCCAAAAATGGTGAAATTTATTTTGCAAAGAAAGAATATTGGAGACGTATAATATAAACCCAACAAATCCTCTGACCCAATGGACTACATTTTTAAAAATAATGGTTGCAGGGATACTGGATGATTGGTTTTGATCTTATGAAATTTCCTAGGTTATAGAATATTTCCAGCACATTGGAAAGTACTTAATAGAGTCCTGTTCAAGAAAGGAAGGACAGAAAATCGGGGTCTGCAGGCCAGTTGATCTTGCTTCGCATCAGTAGTAGGGCAAGTGATAGGATCTATTATATGATAACAGGCATTTAGAAAATTGTTTGAAAGTTTGGTGAAGTGTTAGAAAAATGTTATTCCTTGGGGCTAGGTTAACATGCAGATGCATAGATTGGGACAGAGATGAGAGTATAAGAATGCAGAAAGGATAGATGTTTCCCCAGGCTTGGATGTCTAGAGCGGAGGTTACTGCCTCAAAATAAGTGGCTGGCCATTCAGGGCAAAGATGATGAGAAATATTCTCACCAAGAGGGTTTGAATCTTTGGAATTCTCTACCCAAGAGGACTGTGTAGGCTTAGTTGTTGAGTGTATTCAAAGCAAAGGTTTTTTTAGGATTTTAGACAATGGAATATTGAAACTGTTGCTGAGGTCCTGCTTCTATTTCTTACATTCTGCTTCTGTTTTCTTCTTACTAGATAGAGAGCCTCACATTACACTCCGAGTGGGACTAGTTTATCTTTTTACTTAAACTGTTCTATATAATTTTGCATACTTTTTGGATCCTCCTCAAATTTTACTTCCTATCTTTGTATGTCAACAAACTTGGATTAATTACACTCAGTCCCTTCACCTAACTCATTACGTAGATAGTAAATAACTAAGAGACCATCACCTAAGGCACACCATTGGTTACTGCTTGCCAATCTGAAAATTACCAATTTATATCTGCTCTGTGTTTTTTTGGTTTGTTAGCCAGTCCTCTACCCATAATAGTAAATTACCCTCAATTTCATGATCCCTTATTCTATGCAGCAATCTTGTGTCCCTCACCTTATGAATGCCTTTTGGAAATCCAATTAGATTACATGTACTTGCTCTCTCTCAGCTACCTTTAGTTGCATTCCTAAAGAACTTTAATGAATATTTAATGAATTAATGAACTTCAAATAATTTCATAAAGCATATTAACTTGGCTTAATTGTATTATGCTTTCTAAGTGCTCTGTTATTCCTTACTAGATAATAGATTCCAGTATTTTCCTAATATCTGACATTAGGCTGACTGGCTTGTTTTTTGCAATTTTCACTCATCTTCCTTTCCTCCTTTCTTGAATCGTGGTAGCATATTTGCTATTTTCTGTTCCACCAGAATCCAAAGAATTTTGGATAATCATTTGCCACACAAATCTCAGTAGGTATCTCTTTTAGAACACTAGGATGTGTGCCAGTAGCTCCAAGAGATTTGTCACCCATTTACTCATTAGTTTGCCTGGCATGTATACTCCAGTGATGATTGTTTTAAGTTTTCCCCTGGTTATCTAAAGTGTTTGGTAAACTTTCAGTATCTTTCACTGTGAAGACAAATATAAAATATCTGTTTAATATCTTTGCTGTTTCCTTGTTCCCCATTAATAATGATCCCCTCTCAGCTTTCAAGAGACCACATTCTCTTCCTTGTTATGAAGCTCTTAAAATAATTCTTTTGTAAACACTTATTGATTTGCAAATACTGATTCTTTCCCTTTATAATTTTTTTAGAGGCCTTCTGGTATTCTTCACAACTTTATAAACTTTTCTCGATCTAATGTCATCCTTGATTTCACATGGACCACTTACTCCGTCATCTTTACTTCTCATTTGTATAATTGCATAGAGTTATCAAATATTTCTTTGAATGTCTGTCGCTGCTTATGTACATGATATCTTTTAATCTAACTTTCTAATCTACTTTAGGCAACTTGCCCCTCATAACTATGGAATTGCCCTTATTTGAGTGCAAAGCTCTAGTTTTGAACTTAGAATTTTATTCGGAATAACAAATTCGGAACAAGGAAGCAGACACAGTAGCGTAGTGGTTAGCATAACACTATTACAGCGCCAGCGACCTGGGTTCAATTCCGGCTGCTGTCTGTAAGGAGTTTGTACGTTCTCCCCGTGTCTGCGCGGGTTTCCTCCGAGTGCTCCGGTTTCCTCCCACGTTCCAAAGACATACGGGTTAGGAAGTTGTGGGCATGCTATGTTGGTGCCAGAAGCATGGCAACACTTGCGGGCTGCCCCCAGAACACTCTACGCAAAAAGAGATGCATTTCACTGTGTGTTTCAATGTACATATGACTGATAAAGATATCTTAAATTTATCAAATTATAATTATTTTTTCCTCTGAGGTACTTTTGCAATAGAATTAATTCTATCCCCTCATATATAACAAATTTGAATTAGCCCATCCTTTAGATAGGGTCCAATTGGATACTCGACTTCCACATCTCTTCCTTGCTAATCATCAACACAGGCACACCACATGGCTGCATGTTTAGTCCCCTGCTCTACTCTCTATACACACACGACTGTGTGGCTAAGCACAGCTTCAATGCCATATACAGATTCGCCGATGACACCACTGTTGTTGGATGAATCACAGGTGGCGATGAGTCAGCTTAGTGGAGCACGATAGGACATCTGGGTGAGTGTGCTGCAACAACAACCTCTCGCTCATCATCGGCAAAACTAAAGAGCTGGTTGCTGACTTCAGAAAGGGGAAGGAAGGTGAACATGCGCTAGTCTACATTGGGGGATCGGCGGTGGAGAAGGTCAGCAGCTTTAAATTCCCGGGCATTAATATATTGGATGACCTGTCCTGGGCCCAGCACATAGATGCAATTATATGGAAAGCACACAAGTGTCTTTACTTTCTTAGGAAATTAAGGGGGATTGGGAACTGTAAATGGGAGAACAGAATTGGTAATGTTAAAGTCAATGGCAGGCTATGATGAGGCCAAAAGAATCCATGAGAGGAATGGAAACATGAAAGGCCATATCACTGAGATAATGGTTATTGGACTTGGCATAATCAATGGAGTGATGGAGTGGGACCTGCATAATCCATAGGTGAGGGATTGTCAGAATGAATGCAAGAGGGAATTAATGGGAGAGTGAGGTCAAAGACTGCAGAATCTCTATATAAAGGGACCAAGTGAGCTACCTTCCAGTCCCTATGAGCCAACCAAAACCTCAATGAGTTATGACTTCCCATTTCTTTGAGGCTCTGAAGTGCATTGATTTGAACTGAGGAAATGTTAATATTGACATCTATTGAAGCAAATTTAACTACACATCTATAATATTTAGAAAGTGCCACATCATCTGTAAAAGGGAATATGAAGCAGCATAATTACCTAGTTCATCAGCCATACCTAATGTGCCTTGATAAAGCTTCAATGTGGACCTTAATTAATCTTTTGACTTTTAATGAAACCACAGTTGTTCACTTTTTTCCAACCCCATTTAAAAAAATGTCATTAATTTTTTTGGTTTTCTTTTACATTCTTCCGAACTTTCTGCTAACTAAACTTTTATACATGTTGAGGTGCCTTTTTTTTAAAGATTAATTTTCCACTTTCCTAGAATCTTTTTTACTTTGTCTTTCAATGTTAATTTAAGAATAATTGTAACCAGTAGTAATATTAAATTTTAGGACATTAGAATGTTGTGGTGCAAAAAGGCAGCCGTTCAGTTAATCGTGACTCTGCCGCTCTTTGAAAGTACTATCTAATTTTACTTACTCCCGTGCCCTTTCCCAATATCCTTTTGAAATTTTTCCTTTCAAGAAATCATCCATCTCTTTTGAAATTTACTACCGAATCTGCTTGCACAACCCTTTCATGCAGTGCATTCCAGATCATAGCAACTGGCTGAGTAAACAATCTCTTTCCCTTCTTGTTGTTCTGCCAATTACCCAAATTCATATCTTTTGACTCCCATGTGCTGATTAGCTCTAAAATTAATGGTTTGGCTATGATTTGCCACAGTATTATTGATTCACTTAATCTAGTAACATCTCTGTGTAATTTAATGCTTTCCTCTACACTGCTTGTCATGCTGGTAAAACGACAGGAGAGCAAGGACTTCTTGTTTACCTAGTCAGTTGTTATGATCTGGAATGTGCTGCATGAAAGGATTGTGTCATTGACGGACTTGGATATGTAGCCTTCTATCTCATTATCTTCATGAATGGTTGTTTTTTTGAGGAAAGGAATGATGTAGAGTCGATCAGTAATTGCTAAAAATATCAGCCAACCTGAGGGCCAGGAAAGGAATTTGGTGGTAGCAGCTGAGTGGAATTTTGGTTGGGGTCAGTGTCATGGACAAGGAGTTAATAGAGGCATGAAGAACTGATTGGAGAGGAACTAGGGAAAGGTTCAAGCTCACGGCAAGGACAGAGGGAAATATTGAAGGATTGGTGTGCTATGCTATGTCAGGGAAGCAGCGGAGACAGCTGAATGATTTTAATAACAATGAAGACAATCTTCTTGTGCATTGTTGGAGGTGGTGGGGAGGGAGGGCTGTTTAAGCACACGGCAGTAGAGAAAAAAATGAATTATCCTTTCATTTCAGAGTGACCCTGCAACTGAATGCCGTTTTGGCAGATGAAAGTAGGAAATTATCATGCTTTATGTGGTCCAGCTAGCTTTCGTGGTGAATGACTAAACCACTTCCCCTCTGTACAAATTCACGTTTACTTCCTTTTTGTTTAAGGGAAAGAAGTGAAGGCTATAGCAGCTTTATCTCTCTCAGAGAGAATAATGATTTTAATGAGATCAAAGATATCAAAAGTAGAGGTATGGATGTAGTTAAGCAGATTGGCACATAAAAGGAGCAGGAGTGGGACTTCCTTTGGCCTCATCTGTCATTCATCAACATCATGGCTGATCTTTTAACTCAGCACCACTTTACTTTCATATTCGATGATCCCCTTAAAATCCAGAAACCTATTTGTTTGTTTTGAATGAAACCATTCATTTTCTCAGCTCCCATAACCCACCAAGTTATGGAACACTAAAGAATCACCACCACCTTCTTGTGTGACCTTCCTCTCACTCTGAGACTTGGACCCTTTTACTTTTAGGCTCCTCCCTGCATCCGACCTGGCGGGTCCTGTAGAATTGTAAGTTTCATTAAGGTCACCTTGCATTCTTCAAATCTTCAGAGAACAGAGGCCTCCTGTTCAATCCTCATTCAACAAATCTACTATCCCAGGAACCTGTCTAGTGTATCTTAGTTGCATTCCCTCCACAGCAAGGATGTTCTTTTTTCTAGACCCAAGTTGCATTCAGTACTCCAAATGTGGTCTCACCATGTCTCTATGTAATTGCGTTATGACATCTTTACTTCTGTACTCAAATCCTCTCATTATAATGGCCAACAAACCACTAGTCTTCTTAACTGCATGTTAGCTTTCAGTGACTTGTGTACAAGGACACCTAGATCTTTTGATCATCAACATTTTCCAATCTGTCAGCATTTTAAAAAATACTCTGCTTTGTGGTTTCATTCAACAGAGTGGATGACCTCACATCTTTCCAAATTATATTCATCTGTCATGTTCTCATCCACGCAGCTAGCTTGTCCGTGTCCCTTTGAAACCTCTTTATGTCCTCCACTCTATTCACAATCCCACCAAGTTTTCTATCATTAACAGATGTGTCTGTTACCCCTAATTCTGTGTGATGTGGCTTTGTGAACCACTATCCTGTGTGGGACCTTATCAAAAGCCTATTGCAAAGGTAAATACACCTGATCCACTGGTTATTCTTGCCCATTCTATTTGTCAAATTCTCAAATAACTCCAAAAGAATATTCAAACACAATTTCCCATTCATCAATCCATGCAAACCTAATCCTATTATTATTTTCTAAGTGTCTTTTGAAAGCACATCCTTTAGAGATTCTAGCATTTTCCTTACTACAGTAAACCTCTGATAATCCACTATCTGAGCATTCAGAAATGCTGATGGTTCAACATTTGCCTCACCAGGTGACGTGTGGTGTGCTCCATTTTAACTCACCAGTGGGGCCCCGATTCCCACACTCCCTTTCAACTCAACAGGTTCCCAGTTCCTATGCTCCTGTTTCTAGAAAGTTTATTATAATATTGTGCAACATCTAAAAAGGTGAACTAAATGTGGGTGTGAGTATTAATAGGAAATAACGTACAATATTCTTACTATACTGATGTTAGGCTTACAGATTGGCAGTTCCCTGTCTTCTCTCTTCCTCATTTCTTAAACAGTGGGATGATAATTGCTATCTTCCAGACTGTTAGAACCATTTCAGAATCAGTAGAATTTTGAAAGGTGATAACAAATGCATCTGTTATCTCATGTCTTTTAAATCTATGGGATGTAGGTCATTGGGTTCAAGATTTCTTGGCTTTGAGCCTCAACAGCTTCTCCTGCACTACTTTTCACAAATATAATTTCTTTCAGTACCTGACATTCAGGATGAAGTAGTCAATTGGATTCAATGTTGGCTTAGTGGGAGAAGCCAGAGAGTGGTAGTAGATGGTTGTCTCTCTGACTGGAGGCCTGTGACTAGTGATGTGCCGCAGGGATCAGTGCTGGGTCTGTTGTTGTTTATCATCTATGTTAATGATTTAGATGATAATGTGGTAAACTGGATCAGCAAATTTGCAGATGACACCAAGATTGGGGGCGTAGTGGACAGCAAGGAAGGTTGTCAAAGCTTGCAAAGTGATCTGGACCAGCTGGGAAAATGGGCTGAAAATGGCAGATGGAATTTAATGCAGACAAGTGTGAGGTGATGCACTTTGGGAGGACAAACCAGGGTAAGACTTACACAGTGAATGGTAGGGCACTGAGGTGTGTGGTAGAACAAAGAGACCTGGGAATACAGATCCATGATTCCTTGAAAGTGGCGTCACAGGTAGATAGGGTCGTAAAGAGAGCTTTTGGTACATTGGTCTTCATAAATCAGGGCACTGAGTACAGGAGTTGGGATGTTATGTTGAAGTTGTATAAGATGTTGATGGGGCCTTTACAATTAGATTTATTAATTAGCCGATTCTTTTTGCACACTACAGACCTATAATAATCTTTTTACCAGTTCCCCATGTCGATTTCGAAAACCATCTTTTTACATTCCATGTGTTGACCTTCAGCTCATGTAAAGTGATTCTAATTCTCCATCATTTCTCAGTACTGTGTTGATCTCATCCTCTATTAATAGGGCCATGCCACCTTTTTGTTTTTGCCTGTTCTTCCTAGATGTCAATTATCCTTCAACATTGAGCTTCTAGATATGTTCATTCTGTAGTCACATTTCTTTAGTGGCTAATATATCATAACCATTTACTTCTATTTGTGCCACTAATTCATCTATATTGTTTTGAATGCTGTGTGAGTTTAGGTGTTTTAAATATAAAAAACTGCTGGAAACACTCATCAGGTCAGGCAGCATCTGTGGAAAGAGCAACAGGGTTAACTTTTCCCTTCATCAGAACTTCCATTTCCTGCTTTATTCCTTCCTAAATTCCCTCTAAAATTCTCATCCCTGGGAAGCTAAACATTCCTCACCAAATACCCCTTGTGCGAATTTTGATCCTGGTGGTGCTGAGGTGTAACCTATCCAATGTATAAAGGTCCCACCAGTCCCAGAAACGGTACCAAGGCCTCAGAGACTTCAAACCTTCCTTCATGTGCCATCTCTTCAGCCTTGCATTTGTTTGTTCTATCCTTCTAGTTCTGTACATGGTGGCATGTGGCACTGAGAGTAATCTTGAGATGATTATCTTTGAGGTCTCAGTTTTTTAATCTTTCCCAAATTCTCTGAAACCTCCTTGCAGGAACTCATCCCATTGGTACTGATTGTGTTCTGGTTGTGGTCCACCGTAGCAATTGTGGAAATGTTATTCTCAGTGGAAGCTCAAAGAATAAATTTTGATGATTAGCTGTAGGTGAAATGAGAGAGTTTTTGCAGGGTCTCGCATTGAAGGTGAGGGATAGAACAGCACAGGAACAGGCTCTTCGGTCCACAATGTTGTGCCGAACTAATTAACCTAATGACACCTAATCCCTTTTACCTGCACATGGTCCATAACTCTCCATTCTCTGCATATTCATGTGCCTATCTAAGAGCCTCTTAAATGCCTCTATCGTGTTTCCTTCCACCACCACCCCTGACAGCGTATTCCAGGCACCCACCACTCTCTGTAAAAAAAAACTTGATCCGCACATCTCCTTTGAACTTTCCCCCCTCACCTTTTAAATGCATGGCCTTTAGTATTAGACATTTCGACCCTGAGAGAAAGATACTGGCTGTCTACTCTATCTATGCCTCTCATAATTTTATAAACTTCTATCAGGTCTCCCTTCAGCCTGCGTCGCTCCAGAAAAAACAACCCAAGTTTGTCCAACCTCTCCTTATAGCACATCCTGGTAAGGAGATGTGCCTGGCACATCCAGGCAGCATCCTGGTAAACCCCTTCTGCACCCTCTCCAAAGCCTCTCATGGGCCAACCAGAAATGAATGCAATACTGCATATGCAGCGTAAGCAGAGTTTTATAATGCTGCAACATAACTTCCGGACTCTTAAACTCAATGCTCTGATTAATAAGGCAAGCATATGCCTCTTGACCTCCCTATCAACTTGTGTGGCCACTTTCACGGGGCTTTGGATTTGGACCCTAAGATCCCTCTGTACATCAGTGCTCTTAAGGGTCCTGTCATTAACTGTGTACAGTCCCTTTACATTTGATCTCCCAAAGTGCAACACCTCACAATTGCCCAGACAAAGCTCCATCTGCCATTTCTCCGCTCTGATCTATATACTGCTCAAACTGATCTCTATACCGCTGTATCTTTTGGCAACCTTCTACTCTGCCACAATGCCACCAATCTTTGTTCTGAGGGATGTTCATGTGGATGGAAATTGCTGCAAGGAAGTGACTGAAGAAGGCCTTATCTGTACTTGGCACAGTGGGAATAGTGAAAATATCTGAATTGCCAAGATTTAGGAATCAGCTGTTAATACCAATGGGATTTATGTTAAATGTCTGTTGAGTCATTACTTCAATATCTCTTGAAAAGTAGCACACAATGCTCAAGTTGGGTATAACTATCTAAAGTTAGAGAATAGCCAGTCACTTACATTCCTCATAATATTTCCAAGTAGGTTCTATTTTCATCAGCAAGTCAGGCATGACATTCTCAGGTGTACCATTTAGAGGTTAAAACTGTGGCAACATTTTCAAATTTGTACCCTTTCACTCATTCATGTCACATGGAATGATCTCACAAACAGAGCCTTGATTTACTCGGCTTCTCATTTGGTACCACATCAAAGGACATGCATGCACCCAGGCAAGCAAGCAAGGCCCACGCCCCCAATACGTGGAATTGAAATGTTTGAAGATGAAGATTCTTCCATTTTTAAAGCTTATCTAATAAACAACAGATTTACAAGGCTCAGCAAGTTGTTTGAATAATGCACAATGGTGATCGCTTGTAATGTGACCAGATGAACTTTTAATTGAAAATAATGTTACCCTTTTTGGAAAAACAACTTGTTGTCTTTTCAACTCTTGAATTGTTAGCTAAGCTTTAAAAATGGGAGAGTCTTCATCTTCAAATATTTGAATTCCAAGTATTGAGGGCGTTGGCATTGCTTGCTCTATCTAGAAGTTCCCTAGGTACACGCGTATCCTTTTGATGTGGTACCAAATGAAAAGCCGAGTAAATCAAGGCTCTGTGAGGTCATCCCATGTGACGTGAATGAGTGAAAGGGTACAACATTGAAAATGGTCCCACAGTAAAAACCACTAAATGGTGCACCATGCAACATTGAGTTTAAATCTCTTGAAGCCTGACCTAAATCACACTGAGGAGACGTGATTACATAACATGATAAGATATTAAGATATTTATTTATTAGTCACATGTACATCAAAATACACAGTGAAATTTGTCTTTTTGTGTTGCTAAGAATGTGCTGGGGGCAGCCCTCAAGTGTCGCCATGTTTCCGGCGCCAACATAGCATGCCCACAGCTCCTAACCCATACGTCTTTGGAATGTGGGAGGAAACCCACGCAGACACAGGGAGAACGTACAAACTCCTTACAGGCAGCGGCGGGAATTGAACCCAGGTCTCTGGCACTGTAATAGTGTTACGCTAAACGCTATGCTACCGTACCGCCCAAAGACCTTTGGTATAGTATGTCCTAAGGCACTTCTTATTCTTCCCTCTCAATGATTTCCAGCAATAAGTATGAGGAGCTTAAGGTCCTTTACATCACTGAGATTGAGACTGCTCCTTCCTTCCCCTAGCCTGCCAGTTCAATCTCCTTCTGATGTTCCCCTTTGCCCTAGTTTAGGGCTGTGCCATAGGGGTAAAAACAGTGACAGGAATAGAATTTTGGTGGCTGTAAAGAGGATGTGTTAAAGGAGAGTGGAAAAGTGATGAGGCAAAAAGTTTAGACAAAGCATCTCAAGTCAGGAAGCCAAGATGGCTGAAGATCTGTCATCTAATGCGGAATGAAGGTACAATAGCCAGAGGTCTGTGCAGATGTGTTTGTTTGAGAGACTGCAGGAGGTTGAATGGGTCGGGCGATTACTATGACTAAATTGAGATTGGAGGGGAAAAATAATTTAGGTGAATAAGACTTTCATTTGGAATGCAGGTATATGGTAAACTTCAGATCGATACGTTAAGCTGAGTCACAAGAGATTCTGCAGATGCTGGAATCTGGAGCAACACACACAAAATGCTGGAGGAACTCAGCGGGTCAGGCAGCATCTATGGAGGGAAATAAACAGTCGACGTTTCGGGCCGAGACCCTTCATCAGGACTGGAAAGGAAGAGGGCAGAAGCCAGAATGAAAGGGTGGGGGAAGGGGCACGAGTACACGCAGGCAGGGGATAGGCGAGTCCAGGTGAGGGGGGGAAGGTAGTTGGGTGGGTGGGGGTGGGGGGGATGAAAGGGAGTGATATAAGAAGCTGGGAGGTGATAGGTGGAAGAGGCAAAGAGCTGAAGAAGGAATTTGATAGGACAGTTGACCATGGAATAAAGGGAAGCCAGTGGGAAATGCAAGGGAGGTGATGGGCAGGTCGTGAGGGGAGGGAAAGGGAAGGGGTGAGGGGGCCACAGGAATGAGGGAAAACAAAGGTGGGGGGATGGGGGGGGGGGAAACAGAGGTGAGGGGTTACCGCAAGTTAGAGAAATTGATGTTGACCAGGAGTTAAGAGAGTCTTTGAGATGCTGAGTCTGGTGGCAGCAAATACAAGGGTAAGGGTTTCAGCAGCACTGTGACGGTAATAGTACAGGATGTAATAGAACATTGACTGCATGCTATTGGATTCTGCCTGCGTCATGTTGACAGCTGACGAATATTATGTGTAGAATTGTAATAAGGAACAAGAAGCTGATTCAAATCTTGATTGGTTATGTTCAAAATAATACCACTTACTTAGTTTGCTTTTTAGCTATATGACAAGAAACTCAGTACAAGTGACAATAATAAACCAATACCAATACCATTCACAAAAGGTTTATTTTATAGTTTTACAGCCCTCATTTGGCTAGATATTTATGGGAAAGGAGAGAGTATGGAACTATCTTTAATTGTGGTAGGAGGTGGTCTGGGAACCCAAAGCTCTGTCCAGTTTTAAGTGGAGGAGCTCTCTCAGATTTGTTAGTGGCTGGTGGTTAAAAAAGCTGACCTGTGACTGTAGGAGATTGTCTGCAGCAATCTAGAAAGGTTGTGGAGTGAGGGGCACTAGACCAGACATTTGTTGGGGGGGGGGGGGTGGTGGCAAACTTGCTGGTGGGTGTAGTTAGGGGAAATGAATATGACAATCAGATGGAATGGGATACCGAGCCATTTTTTTTAGCTGGAAGTGGTTGGCCTATTATGAGAGATGATCACTTAAGTAATATAAGGAAAAGCACTCTTGCTCCTTGTGGCTCACAGTGCACTAAAAATCAGTTCCTCATTTTTCAGTGCCTGTGAGGATGCTTGGCAGTAATTAAATTTATAAGGCTATTAAAATTCATAGACTGAAATGGACAGGTTTTTATGTTCACTGTAGGGTTTAGTGGGCTACATGCAAGTATACTGCCTTCACGTTGTCCTGCAAGTTCTACCACCAAGATGCTGGGTGAGATATTGGTGAGGCAGAGCTTCTCAAGAAGCAGGCAACCAAAACTACAATTTCTTCATCTCTGCATTTAACTGTCACCAGAAGTTGCTGTGCCATTTACACTTCAACAGCGGTGCTGACAACCTACTGATATTTTTACTTCAAAATTAGCACCATTATGAACTTGTCAACAAAGGATTGGGGGAGGGAAATCAAACCATTTTTAGGGAGTGAGTAATTGTGAGTTAGATTAAGCTTGAGGAAGACCTGTATGTTATTTAATTGGAAAAACATTATTCCAGCAAACTGTTCAGATGGAATGATGAAAAACACATGAGGCATTTAGAGTTTGAGCACTACAATATAATCCTGCAAGCTATCAGTGAAAAGGAGTTAAAGAAAAATGTGGATTTTCAGTGTCTTTTTATCAACCTCAGGATATACCGAAGTACTTCATAATCAGCTAAATATGTTTTAAAAGGGTACTTACTCTTTCAGGAAATATGACAGGCAATTTACCTACAGCAAGATCCCACAAGCACTGAAATAAATGAGCAGATCATCTCTTTTAGGTATTGTTTGAAGGAGAAATATTGACCAGAACTCTGCAAGAACTTCCTGCCTCTTCGGGAACAAAAAGGTCATGAAGGTGGTCAGAGCCTTGATTTAACATCCCATCTGAATGTTCGCAAAACTGTACTCAACCGTATGCTTAAATTATGAGTTCAAGCCACTAAAGGTTGAGATCAATCTTCTGATTTCAGGATGAGAGTCTGAGCCATGCCTGACAACATTCCACAATAATAATTGATGTAAAATTCCCACGTGGCTATTAATATCCAATATTATATCGAGCAGATCCTAACTTGTTCCATGGTTTAGAATTCGCATGTGTGGATTTAAATATAATTACAGGAAAAACAAAGTCTATTAGAGCAGGATAAAATGTCAGCACAACATTGTGGGCTGAAGGGCCTGTACCGTGCTGTAGTGTTCTATGTTCTAAATTATTCTTGAAGTACGCCTATGACTCTCTTTATTGTAAAGCATCATGTTACTCAGTGACATTTTCACTTACAAGTTGGAAACATTTTGGATTTGTGTGATTCCAAAAAAGGAGCAGAGATGCTAAGCTTTCTTACTATTATGAGATACCACACTCATATTCATATGGTATAGGCATGTGCACTTAATCTACTTATGCATTTGTTAAGGTATTAAGACCAAAAGCAAATGTGTGTGCTTCTTAGTCATTTTTGATACCTATGGCGATAAATGTTTATTCAGTAAATAGACATGTGTAAAATGCTTTTGCCTTTATTGTGAATTTGTGCAAGACACTTTCTACTAAATATCTTGCATGCAGGAAAAGTGTTGTCACCTCAGTCAAATGCATAGCCAGTCAGCAGTTCCTTTTAGACAGTGTTGATTTAATGAATCTCACGGTGCTTTCTGAACAAGAGCAGATTTCTGACCCTTGGCCAATATTTTTTTCTCCATTGACAGAACCAAAGATTAACTAAATAAAGTAAAATCTCATCTGTGTTTAGGACCTTGTTGCCAGATTTTCCTAAATAACAATGGTAGTTGCATGTTATGTGCTGTGAAGTGCTTTGGTATGTCATTACATTATAAGGTTCTTTATAAATGTGAGTTCTTTATTTATGAAAGCCCATTTGCAGATGAAGAGGAACTGTCAACAAACCACTCAAAGTGTTTGCAGTAGCCATTGAAATAGAAAAAGACCATATACAATAATGAGTGAATGGTAGGGCATGAAGAAATGTTGATGAACAGAGAAGGACTTTGGGAGACACGGTAGTGTAACAGTTAGCGTAACGCTTTACAGCGCCAGCGACCCAGGTTCAATTCCGGCCGCTGTGTGTAAGGAGTTTGTACATTCTCCCTGTGTCTGTGTGGGTTTCCTCCGGGTGCTCCGGTTTCCTCCCACATTCCAAAGACATACGGGTTAGGAAGTTGTGGGCACGCTGTGTTGGTGCCGGAAGCGTGGCGACACTTGCGGGCTGCCCCCAGAACACTCTACACAAAAAGATGCATTTCACTGTGTGTTTCGATATACATGTGACTAATAAAGACGTCTTATCTTAGTTCCCTGAAAGTGGCAACACAGGTAGATAGGATGGTAAAGAAGGCATATGGCATGCTTCCCTTCGTAGGTTGGGGCATTTTGATTCAATGTGGACAATACCATGTCAGGAGAATGAACCTGTACACGGATTTGAACCACAAGAGTATGCTAAATGACTGGGATGATCTTTACTTTTTCTGATTGTCCTGGTAACCTACAGGCTTAATTTTCCCAACCTTATCTCTGTGTTCCTTGGCTCACCAGCTCAAGCACGTGCACAATTATATAAACAGCTGGCGGTGCTCAATGGTGTTACCCAAAGATCTTGAACACTGTTGCTGATTAAACCTTCCTGTTCTTGTATGCAGGAAAGCTCTACTGTGATCCATCCAAGGACAGCTCACTTATAGACCAGATTTAATCTGCTCTTCCTGTTGGACAATATTTCTGACAACCTGTAGATATGAGAATTATTTTATTTTTGACCCAGTTTTTTTAAAAGTATATTTTGTTTCCATTGCTGAGGTAGTGCTGCACATTTTAAAAGCACAAAGGTGTACATTTTGGAGATATCTCTCGTGCATCCAGTTATACTACCAGTTTATTTTTAAGCTGCCCTCCTCTGCTGCATTTCTGCTGTTGCCTCTACTTCTTTGTTCTCTTTTTTTTTGTCAAACTCTCCTTTCAGTTTGTCCTCTCTGTGGATTGTATGACAGTGAGTGTGGAAGGAGGTTGTATGCAATGAACCTGAATTAAGAAGTAGGTGATTTGCCTTCACCAAATGCGGAGTTTTGGTTTGCTTTTCTGCCTTATTCCCATCTTTCTCAACTTCATGGTCCTCGGTGTTACTCTTTCCTCTCCTTTTGGAGCTCCAAGTCCCAGGACAGCAAGAGAAAGTGATAATAAGGCAAAATGCAGCGTAAGTAGAAAGAATGAGAAGCAAGAAGGGGAAGGAGTAGGAAAGCAGAGAAAATACACCAAAGCAAATAAAGAATAAGACAGATTAGAATTGTGCAGAGGTTGGCCATCTCTTGTTATATACCTTAGCAAACCAATGGAAGTATCAAGATTGATACAGACACTACCTTATTCACTGGAAAGGAGGAGGATGACTAGGGCTTTATTCACTGGAAAGGAGGAGGATGAGAGGAGACATGATAGAGGTATATAAAATATTGAGAGGAATAGATAGAGTAGACAGTCAGCGCCTCCTTCCCAGGGCACCAATGCTCAAGACGAGAGGTCATGGCTTTAAGGTTATGGGTGGGAGGTTCAGGGGAGATGTCAGAGGGAGGTTTTTCACCCAGAGAGTGGTTGGTGCATGGAATGCACTGCCTGGGGTGGTGGTGGAGGCAGATACATTGAACAGGTTCAAGATCTTGTTGGATAGGCATATGGAGGAACGTGAGATAGAGGGATATGCGGGAGGAAGGGGTTAGGTGGTGTGAGGGTGGTCTGATGGACGGCATGACACGGTGGGCCGAAGGGCCTGTTTTGTGCTGTATGGTTCTATGGTTCCTTTTTTTCACAGTTTATTTATTTTGTAATTTATAGATTTTTATGCTTTTGCATGGTACAGCTGCCACAAAACAACAAATTTCACTTCATATAAGAGTGATAATAAACCTGATTCTGATTTTTTACAGATATCTTGATGTCATTTTCACATTCTTAAAAAATTGTAGCGTGCCAAAATGTTTCATTGCAGTGTTAATTATGGATAAAATACCTGATCTTTAAATATAATGACTTTTATAATTGTTTTAAGTATGTCCTAACATAACCAAAGGGAAGATTTCAAGCAATGTTTTGCATAAAATTCACATTACTGAAATTTAATTAAATACAGAACAATTTTGTTACCAAATGCAAGGTGGCATACAGGTTAAAATGAGGAGCCCTGACAGGCTGATTTCAATCCTACAATTAGTGATGCCCAAATACCAACTTTAATACATCCTGGTCTTGAAAATATCCTACATTGGGAGAGGTGCATTAAACAGAGAAAGGGCAGCAAGCTAATGCATGTTTTGTGGGTGTGCTCAGCACTACAGAATTTATTTTCATACAAGGCTTTGCGTGGAATGCAACACGCTCTATGCATTTAATATGCACAAAGGTGTTTCATCCACTGATGGAGCACAAGTAGGACGGGATGTTAGGGGCAGAGCCTTGGTGTGGGTGATGTAGCATCACAGTCAAGCTGAGGTATGGTGGTAAGGGGGGAAACGACTGAAAAACAAAGGGGTAAGTTTACAGCTTAATGTGGGCCTGTATGCTTTTCCAAGTGGCAGATTCAGTGGCCTCAAACCTGGCGTTCCACTGAAACAATCGCAGCAAAGGCCTGCATCTGAAAGGCGCAAACTGAATTGTATCCAAACTACCTTGAATGTCAACGTGTCTCACCAAGTAGCTCATACATGAGTGCAACATTTGCATGGAAGATCTGGAAACATTTTGTGAAGCTACGTGAAAGAGAGTATACGTGCAATCAGTAATGTTATCTAATTAATTTATGTCATTTAGTGCACATAAATGCTTGCTATCTTGTAAGGCAGGGTGGACTGGGCTGCCGGCAACGGTGGTAGAGGCGGATACGATAGGGTCTTTTAAGAGACTTTTGGATAGGTACATGGAGCTTAGAAAAATAGAGGGCTGTGGGTAAGCCTAGTATTTTCTAAGGTAGGGACATGTTCGGCACAGCTTTGTGGGCCAAAGGGCCTGAATTGTGCTGTAGGTTTTCTCTGTTTCTAAGATTTCTTGTGCCTTGTTGTCACTTCAGTACAGCAGCTAAAAGAGTTTGCCTCACTATTCCGTGGTCTAGGATAATTGGACCATTTTCTGTTTCAATAAAGTAACCATCTTGACTGCAGAAAAAAATGGAGTGAGATGTATAGAGTGGGGCAACAAAAATTATATTTAAGCCTCTCACAGTGCCTGACAACAGATCAGGTGAATATTAAATTTAAGACCAGTAGCCAGTGACCAGTGATCAATCTGGAGCAAGTGGTGTAATTGGTCATAAACCATGGTTTAAGATATTGGACTATTGAAAGTTCTGCACCAAAACTTCTCATGGTTTGATGACCCACAATGAGCTAATGTTTCTGTTGTAACCTGAGCAAGCACTTTCACTTTGTATTTCATCACTGAGTCTGCTTGGCAGCTGTGCCCTTTTCATTTCAATCTTTTACAGTAGCACAGAAAAAGAGATGTTATTGGATCCTAATCAATATAGATCCCATGGGATTATTCGTGTCCTTTTAAAAACATGTTTGATATGTTGATTTAAAGGGGATTATTTGAGAAATGGATATCCCTTACTTAATTTTCTGTTCAGTTTATTGACGCTGAGTTTTACCTCTTTTTCATTGAATGTTGTATTCTTTATTTTTTTGGGAATTAATTGACAAATCAGAAAGTTTAAAGAAGGCATTTTTGTTGAAAAACACGATGATGCTGGAGGAGGCGGCACGGTAGCGTAGCAGTTAGCGTAACGCTATTACAGCACCAGCGATCGGGGTTCGATTCCCATCACTGTCTGTAAAGAGTTTGTACGTTCTCCCGTGTCTGCGTGGGTTTCCGCCGGGTGCTGCGGTTTCCTCCCACATTGTAAAGATGTACGGGTAGGTTAATTTGGGGTTTAAAATGGGCAGCGCGGACTCGTTGGGCCGGAAGGGCCTGTTACCACACTGTAAATAAAATTTAAAAAAAACTCAGCAGGCCAGGCAGCATCTATGGAGAAAAGCAGGTGGTCAATGTTTCGGGTCAGGACCCTTCTTCAGGACTGAAGATAGGAAAAGGGGAAGCCCGATATATAGGAGAGAACAGCAGAGCAGTGATAGGTGGACAAAAGAGGGGAGGCGGGGTGGGCACAGGTGGTGATAGGTAGATGCAGGTAAGAGACAGTGATAGGCAGGTGCGGGGGAGGAGGGGAGAGCAGATCCACTGGGGGATGGGTCAAAGGTAAGGAGAGAAAGGAAATAAAAAGCTAGGAAAAGGAAGAAGAGAAGAAGCACGGTGGGGGGGGGGGGGGGGGTGGGGGGAAGTGGGGGGGGGATTACCTAAAGTGGGAGAATTCAATATTCATGCCGTTAGGCTGCAAGGTTCCAAGACGGAAAATGAGGCGCTGTTCCTCCAGTTTGCGCTTGGAACCATTTTTGTTATTTTTTCCCATTTACTCAGTCTTGGGTAATTTCCAGCCATTTTTACCTCTTCGTGTTACAGTTGACCTTCCTTTTTAATGTCTGTTTGATGGAATTAGCTGGTGTTGTCTGTTAGGAATGATAGTTAAGGGTTAATTTTGAGATTTCCTTTAAAAGGTTATACAATAATGAAGGCTAATTCCCCCCTTTTTTTGATAAAGTGATAATTAGGCAGCGGCATTGCTGCTTGGTGACAAGCTTTGGTGCTGAACTTTCAATGGTATAATAAATTAAACCATAGTTTATGACCAATTACACTCAGTGCACTCCGTTCCAGATCTTAATCATTTGCTTAGTGAAGCACTTCCTGGCTACAGGAAGTTGAATGCCTGCTTTTCTCCACGGATGCTGCCTGGCCTGCTGAGTTCCTCCAGCATCGTCGTGCTTTTTAACAAAAAAAATGCCTTCTTTAAACTTTCTGATTTGTCAATTAATTCCCAAAAAAAAAGTAAATAATACAACATTCAATGAAAAAGAGGTAAAACTCAGCGTCAATAAACTGAACAGAAAATTAAGTAAGGGATATCCATTTCTCAAATAATCCCCTTTAAATCAACATATCAAACATGTTTTGAAAAGGACACAAATAATCCCATGGGATCTACATTGATTAGGATCCAATAACATCTCTTCTTCTGTGCTACTGTAAAAGATTGAAATGAAAAGGGCACAGCTGCCAAGCAGACTCAGTGGTGAAATACAAAGTGAAAGTGCTTGCTCAGATTACAACAGAAACATCAGCTCATTGTGGGTCATCAAACCATGAGAAGTTTTGGTGTAGAACTTTCAATAGTCCAATATCTTAATATTTACCTGACCTATGTTGTCAGGCATTGTGAAAGCTTTAAATAATTCTCGTTGCCTCATTCCTTACACCAGGTACAAAATTGATGATGACAGCAGGATCTGGATAAGGAGAGATCATAGAAAGTTTGGACACAAGAAATGAAATTTGTGATATTTTTTTCTAAAGATGAAATGTATACCATCACTTTAATTTAACCTACGAATCATAAAATGTAGGCATTGCATAATTTGAAGTAGTGTTAACAAGGGAATTCTTCTGATAGTTGAATCAAAATCTTTTTTTAGTATCAGGTTCTCTATTCAGTAATTGGGCAGCACAGTGGTGGAGCAGTTGAGACTGTTGCCTGACAACTCCAGTGACATGGGTTCAATCCTGACCCCAGGCGCTTTCTGTGGGCAGTTTGCATGTTCTCCCCATGAGTATTTGGGTTTCCGGCAGGTACACTGGTTTCCTCCTAAGTAGGTTAATTGGCACCTTTAAACTATCCCTTACTGTAGGTAAATGTCAAGAAAATCAAAAGGAAGTTGATGGGCATGTGAAAAGGAATGATTTTCAGCACTGCAGAGAAATAAGGTGGGGGAATGAGACTGGTAGGATTGCCTGTTGGTAACCAGCTGGAATCTGGTCAAATAGCCTCCATCTGTGTTGTAATAAGCAAGTAAGTAAGTACTCAGAAAGGACACCAATCAAATATGGAAAATCCAGAAAGGTGAGGAGACACAAACAAGCCCATAAATGCACATCGCATTCATTCATGTCCACACACTCATGAACACATGGCGTAATCAGAGAAAGGATACTGACTTCAGAGAGGTATTAGGATTTACACGGGCCTTATTGACATGAACAACACACACAAAATGCTGGAGGAGCTCAGCAGGTCAGGCAGCATCTGCGAAGGGAAATGAACAGTCGACGTTTCGGAGCGAGACCTTTCATCAGTCCAGCACTTCATGTATGTTGCTCCAGATTTCCAGCATCTGCAGTCTCTCTTGTGTCACCGTTCTTGTTAACATGAGCATTTGTCTTAAATACTTCCAATTTATTTCTGCCTTTCTCATTAGGATGGTGACCCTGTTAGGCCTGGAGTAGCCATGACAGACCTAGCTACAGGTTTATACAGTCATGGAGCTATAATGGCAGGGCTGCTACAGAGAGAGAAGACTGGAAGAGGTCTATATATTGACTGCAATTTGCTTTCATCCCAGGTATGTCAAGAAAATAATTTCTGTACAAAGATCTTGTGTTATAAAATGTTGACTGTTCGCACCATTAACATTCCAGCAGGGACCTCGGGAAGCCATATGTCTCAGGAGGATTTAATATTCAAACATTCTTCTATGTGGAAATAGCTTTGGTTTAGTTGGGCATCAGTGCATCCTGTATTTATGTCTTTGCTAACATGAAATACTAGTCTTATTTCAGTACAGCTTAATATAAAGTTTCCGCCGTTGCCTCCTGCTGTTTAACCAATAACTGGTATTGATGTACGCCATTGGATAAAAAGCCTGTAGACTAGGAAGGGTGCCACAGGAGCAGGAATCTATGATTTTCATCTCTAAGCCTTAGTAAAAGCCCGTGTTAAATCAAAAAAATGTATAATAAAAAAAAGGAAGTATAATTAATTGTTTGCACATCCCTAGTGACCAATAGGTTCTTCACAGCTGTGAGTTGCTATTAATTAAATAGTTGCAGAATATCTATCCAATAAATAGTTGTAGGATAACTTAGAATGTCCAGGATGCAAGCCACTTTCCTCAAGACAATTCATAATCAAGGTAAAGACACGCTGGCAGAATTGAAGCCCTTAAATGAGCTCTTAATCTAAAATGACACCAGTGCAGTCCTAAGGTGCTCATCTTTTGGATGAAACAGTGAACCATCATTCCCCTCCCCCTGAAACCAGGGAACCTTTTCAGGAGTGTGGAATATTAGGTGGATGCTTAGAAAAGATATTGGGAAGGCAAAGAAGGGCCATAAAATATCACTAGCAGGTAAGATTAAGGAAAATCCCAAGACATTTTATAAGAATAATTAAGAGTAAGAGGATAAATAGGGAAGGATGGGGCTGATTAGCGATGAAAGCAGCAATCTCTGCATGGAGCCAGAGGATGTGGGCAAACTCTTAAATGAATATTTCGCAACTTAATTCAATAAAGAGAAAGACATTGTGGTCAGACCTTTTCTGTGTATTATATACATTAACTTGGATGTCAGTGCAGGAGGTAAAATTACTAAGTTTGCAGCTGATATGAACATTCGTGGTGGTGTTGATTGAGGGGAGGGTAGTTTAGGCCACAGAATGACATTGATCAGCCAATAAGTTGAGCAGGGCAATGGCAGATGGAATTTAATCCAAGTAGTTGTGAGGTGATGCATTTTGGTGAGGGTGGGGGTCAAAGAACGATAAGACATATACCAGGAATGGTAGGACTCCAGGAGGTATTAAGGAACAAAAGTACCTTAGTGTACAAGTACAAAGATCCCTTATAGTGGCAGCACAGATAGATAAGATGGTAACTAAAGCGTACGAGATGCTTGCATTCATTAGCTGGGACAAAGAGTTTAACTAAAGGGAGGTCTTGATATAACTTTATAAAATATTGGTGAGGCCACTGCTGGAATATTGTGTAGTCCTGGTCACCTCGCTACAGGAAGGACGTTATTGCATTGGAAAGGGTGCAGAGGAGATTCACCAGAATGTTGACTGGGATGGAGTGTTTCAGTAATGAAGGGAGACTAGATAAGCAGGTTTGTTTTTCTTGGAGCAGAGGAGGCTGAGTGGTTGGGGAGGGGGGTGGCGGTGAGTGGTGGTGAGGGGGAATGTGATAGGGACATACACAAATGAAACGTATAGATAAGGTAAATAGTAAGAAACTTTTCTCCCCATGGCAGAGCAGAGGGCATAGGCTAACTTGAGCAGTAAGAGGCATAGAGAGGATGTGAGGAAGAATTTTTTTCATCTGGAGGGTGGCTGTAATCAATGTCTAAGAAGGTGGTGTAGGTACTCACAACATTTAAAAATCATCTGGATGAACACTTGAATTGCCAAGGCCTAATAGGTTACTGACTAAGTGCTGGTCAATGGGATTAGTATGATGGCATTGACACAGTAGACTGAAGGGCCTATTTCTGTGCTGTATGACTCCATGCCTTCTTGGGTGAATATAAGAGGTTCTGTTGACCAAAATAGTTTATGGCATAGTAATCTTATCATGGGACCCTGCTGTATGTTGCATTGGTGACTTAAATTAATTGTAAAATGTTTGATATTTCCCTAGGTATGAAAGATATACTGTATAAATGCAAGTCTTTCACTTTTTTGTATCTTTAATGTAGTGTGATCATTTAATTTTGCAATAAAATTGAGCAGAAAGAGAACTTAATTGTAAGTAGTTTAATGTCAAAACTAGTTGTTTGATTTCACAATGTCAACATGCCTTGTTAAAGTTGGATTTGGTTCTGGCTTTCAGTTTGTTGCTTTTTATAATATCTTTCGGTTAAGGGAGACTATCAGGAAGAATGAGATTGTTGGTCATAAAATGCTTGAAGTAACCGAATTTGGTTCATTTACTACAGTGTAACTAAGCAACTATTCCTATGTAAGACTTAAGTGGTAGTAGAATTGTGCTGACTTAAGATATTCTTACACATAAACACCATAAAAAATAGATTCTGTGAAGTAACAACCAAATTTATCAACCAGTAAACTATATTGAAGGACACAAGTTCAGAAGTTACCTTGGAATGATAATTCCAAGAAAGGAAATTATAAGTAATTGGTTGGGCTTTAGAAAGAGTTTTGTAGAGTCATAGAAATTTTTTTGCAAGGGGGCCATTCAATCCAATCATTTGCCCCTTGAGTCCAGTTGCAGACATCACACTTCAGAAAGGATATGTTTGCCAATGGGTGGCTGTATTTCCTCTATTTCAATGGTGCTACTCTTCAAAAATACTTCATTTGCAGAGATCATGAAAGGTGTTATATAAGCGCAAGTTTTTGTTAAGAGCCTAAGGAATAGATTATTTTAGTTCTGCTAACATTGTTGAATAATTGAGTTGTTTGAGTTTCTATGAGGAACATTGCTTTAGTGTTGTAGGCATCCTTTAAACTTTTAACCTTAGACAGATGTGTTTCTTTCATGTTTTGGAGCTGGATGATTTCAAGTTTTAAAAGTCAAGACCCTTGTGCTTTTTGCAACTCAACAATGTCCTTTGGATGCTACTGGTAAATAATAAGGATGTGGGTTTTGGATGTGGTTTCAATTATGCTTTTTCGTTTACTTCTTCTGTTGGTGGTTATCATGCTTTTAGGAAGTTTTCAATATCCTTCCTGTGTTTAATTGCAACCAGCACTTCTATCACAAGTAGACTTAGACTCCGTGAATATTAACATTAAGTTTGAAGCCCAAAACATTTGAGGAAGTTTGAAAGGATTTTGTTAAGCAAATCTTTTTGTCCATTTTTTGTTACAAAAAAGTATTGAAAAAATATACATTTCTTCCTCAAGGGCTTTTTATTTTGTGTTTTTAATTTTTGAGCCATATTTGCCAAATTAAAATTCATGGTCTTTGGTTTCAAGAAAAGTTGAGTAAACCCAGAAATGAGTTAAAGGAACAAGAAACTAGAACCAGCAATCCCTGGCCCTGTTTTAAATGTATTTGGTATTTGTACATCTTATTTCTCTTTAATTAATAGGGGGAAAAACCTTTAAATTTATGTAAACCTTTGACTGCATTCAGTATTTTGTAACCTTAAATCTGTGACTTATGTTATTTCTACAGGTTTGAGTGTGCTTGAATCTATCCCCTCAATTTTTCTATTTCTGACAAAAATTTAAGAAAGGCAAACACAATGGTATGAGAACAGAGTTGACAATAATGGTGGAAAAATGGATTAAAGGGGAAGGCAGCAGAGCAGCAGTGGCAGGCGTTTCAGGAGATAGTTTATAAATCCCAGCAAAGCTATATTCCTGTGAAGAATTTCTACTTCTGTGAAAAGAATGAACCTTCAAACTAAGGAAGTTAAGGATGGTATCAAATTGAAAGAAACTTTGTGAAGACTTGTGATGTGCCAGAGGATTGGGAAATGTTTAGAAACCAGCAAATGGTGGCTAAAGTATATGAAGAGGGGGAAGATAGTATATGAGAGTAAACTAGCAAATAATATAAAAACAGATAGTAGGAATGTCTACAGATATATAAAATGGAAGAAAGTAGCTAAAGTAAACCTTCATCCTTTAGTGGATGACAGTGGGAATTAATAATTGGAACAGATTTTTAAATAATGTTTTGGATCAGTCTTCATAGTAGAGCCCTCTGAAACATATCAACAACAGTAGTTTCCAAGGAGATATTGGAGAAGGAGGAACTTAAAACTAGACCTGATGGCCTGCATCCTAGGGTCTTAAAGGAAGTGGCTGCAGGGGTATTGGTGTAAAGGTTGTAATCTATCAGAATTCCCTGCATTTTTGAGAGGTTCCAAAGATTAGAAAACTGCAAATCTAATACCATTGTTCGAGGAAGAACAGGAGTTTTTTTAGCTTAATATTTGTCGTT
Source organism: Pristis pectinata (assembly GCF_009764475.1). Lineage (NCBI taxonomy): Eukaryota > Metazoa > Chordata > Chondrichthyes > Rhinopristiformes > Pristidae > Pristis > Pristis pectinata. The sequence goes on from NC_067413.1 coordinate 96,902,630, forward strand.
GGGAAAATGCTGGAATTAATTATTAGGGAGATATGAGCAGGACATTTAGAAAATCATGAGACATCAAGTAGAGCCAATATTGGTTTATGAAAGGGAAATCATATTTGACAAATTTGCAAGGATTCACTGAGGTTCTAACATACAGGGTGGATAAAGGGGAACAAGTAGATATAATATATTTGGATTTCTAAATAATGTGGCATTTTAAAGGTTACTGCACAAAATAAGAGGACTCTCAGTTGGGGTTAATATACAAGCATGGTTGGTGAGTTACTGGCTAACAGAACATAGGGCTGAGATAATGGGTCATTTTCAGTTTGGCATTCAGCAACTAGTGGCGTGCCACAGATGTCAATGCTATTTACAATTTATATTGATGATTTCATTGAAGGGATTGAGTGTGTACTGTGATCAAATTTGCTGATGGTACGAAGATGGATGGTATGGGAAATTATGAGGATAACACAAAGATCCTGAAAAGGGATAGAGATCTGTTGACTGGGCTAAAAGTTGCTGGATGGAGAATAATGTGAGGTTAGAAGAAAAAGTGAAAAAACAAATCATTATTTAAACTTATTGAATCTGCAAAATGTAATGGTATAAAGGGATCTGGGGGTCTTAGTACATGAAGCGCAAAAGATTAGCATGCCAGTGCAGCAGTTAATTAAGAAGGCTAGTTGAATGTTGGTGTTTATTTACAGTTATGGAATATTAAATAAATATTACAGGGCACTAGTGAGGTCTTATGTGAAATATTGTGGAGAGTTTTTTGTGGTTCATATTTAAGAAAGGGTGTGCTTGCATTGGAGCCAGCACAATGGTGGTTCCATTAGGTTGATTCCTAGCATGATGGAGTTAATGTATGAAAAAAGGTCTCGCAAATTGGGCCTATACTCAGTTGGTGTATGGAAGAATGAGAGGTGATCTCATTAAAAACATAAGACTCTGAGGGGGTTTGACAAGGTTGATGCTGGGAGGAAATTTTTCCTAGTGGGGATTTCTAAGACTAGGGTCATAGTTTCAGGAATGAGGGATTGGTATTGGTTTATTATTGTCCCTTGTACCGAGGTACAGTGAAAAACTTGTCTGGCAAACCGATCGTACAGGTCAATTCATTACACAGTGCAGTTACATTGAGTTAGGTACAGAGTGCACTGAGTAGTACAGGTAAAAACAATAACAGTACAGAGTAAGTGTCACAGCTACAGAGAAAGTGGCAGTGCAATGAGGTGCAAGGTCACAACAAGGTAGATCGTGAGGTCAGAGTCCATCTCATTGTATAAGGGAACTTTCAATAGTCTTATCACAGTGGGGTAGAAGCTGTCCTTAAGTCTGGTGGTACGTGCCCTCAGGCTCCTGTATCTTCTACCCGATGGAAGAGGAGAGAAGAGAGGATGTCCCGGGTGGGTGGGGTCTTTGATTATGCTGGTTGCTTCACCCAGACAACGAGAGGTAAAAGACAGAGTCCAAGGAGGGGAGGCTGGTGTCCGTGAATGTGCTGGGCTGTGTCCACAACTCTCTGCGGTTTCTTGCGGTCCCGGGCAGAGCAGTTGCTGTACCAAGCCGGGATGCATCCAGATAAGATGTTTTCTATGGGGCATTGGTAAAAGTCAGTGAGTGTCAAAGGGGACAAACCGAATTTCTTTAGCCTCCCTGAGGAAGTAGAGGCGCTGGTGAGCTTTCTTGGCCGTGGCATCTACGTGATTTGACCAGGACAGGCTATTGGTGATGTTCACTCCCAGGAACTTGAAGCTCTCAACCCTCTCGACCTCAGCACTATTGATGTAGACAGGTGCATGTACACCCCCTCTTTTCAGTTGGATATGAGGAGGAATTTCTTCTCTCAGAGTACTGCGAATCACTGGAACACTGAGCACTGTAGAGGCTGAGTCATTGAATGTGTTCAAGGAGGAGACCAATAGATATTTAAATTTACAGACTCACAAGAGGAGGGAGCTGGAAGTGGTGTTCAGACCAAGATTTTGCCAATCATGATCTTGTTGAATTCTGCAGCAGACGAGGAGCAGATTGGTCTAGTCCTGCTCTTGTTTTTTATATTATTTGCATGCAGTAATAGCACAAACGTTAAGGTGATAAACCATAATCGCAGTAATCTTTGCATTTTAAGAGTTGCTTTGAAAATCCTTTATAAGGCTGAAGCGTACCAAGATATCTGGTTTGGAATTCTTTCAACAAACAGTGTATAAGACTAATATTAGGTAATGTTAATTTGTTATTTGAAACCCAGACCTCCTTGTGCTCCTGTTTAACGTTGGGATATAGCTTCAACAGAGTAAATACTCAGCAATTAGCATGCTGCCTTGTATACAGCTATATATTATCCATGTCATTCTGCACAAAACTTGTGCCTGATTGCTGCTACAGTTAATGATTCAGAGCTATGTGCCCAGTGTAGCTATGAGGTAATTCAGTCTGTTGATACAGCAGAAAATTCTTCGCAGAGCTCCTGCATCTTTCAGCAGAGCAGGAGCAGCTCTGAAGAAACCATGTTCACTAATTTAATTCCAACATTCGATTCTTGAATATGTCTGCACTAAGGTGCATATGTGAAAGCATTATTGTGGCTTTAACTCAATATTGTGTTAACTCAACATTATTGTGCCAAATCCTTAAGTGTTAGATATGTCATGCAGTTTGACAAAATGTCTTCTATACCTTTTCTGTTTTGTTGCTGTAAGTGAAGTGTTGATATTCACAATTGTTGAAGCACCATTCTTCATGGACTTGAAAAGAATGGTGCTGAAGACCTGGAACATTATAATACTCATTCTTCATCACAGGAGTCCCCTTTCATTCTAGTTCCCTGCTTAATTTTTCAAAAACATTATATTGTAAGAGTCTGCTTACCTTTTCTGTACACTTAGGTATAATATCAACGTTTAAAGATGGACATAAAAGCTATTTTCTGAGAATTGACCTCAGTCAATTCTCATGGATGGTCTATGATACTTGGTGTATGGGGGATGGCCTTGGAAGATGCATGGGAAAATGTTTTCGTCATGTCAAAGCCACAACTTTGGCAATAGCCATTCTTAATCTTCTTGTAGCACAGTCATTGATGAAGTCAAATCAGCATATGTGAGTCAGAGTTCCTGTATGTGTCTGCTGCTGGTGCAGGAGTCTCCTCCCATTTCCCAAGCAAGTACTGCTAGGTAGCTGCAGGTGCTCCTCGGTATGGGTTAGTAGCTAAAGTGTCAAAGGAGAGTTGATGGGCATGTGAGAGGTAATAAGATGCAGGGCTACAAGGGAATAAGTCGGGGGCATGGGATTGATGGGGTTGCTCTGCTGGGAGCTGGCAAGGATCCAGTGGGTGAAGTGGCCTCTTTCTCTGATGTAATCATTGTGTGTTTTGCAACCAAGATCCTTCCCACAAACAGGGTTTCCAGGTAGAAAATAAAATGATACCAAATGGTCTTGATCATCCAGATATTGATTGGGATTTCATCATGTTTCCCCATCATTGGCAGTGCTCGATTGTTGAAATGACAACAAAATGCTTAAGACTGTTCAAACATGCAGTCATTTTTCTGATCAATTAAAGATTTGCATGCAAGAGGCAAAGGAGGCTTGAGTAATTTAAAAGGCACCCAAGGGACTGTGAAGTCATTGGCAATGCAGGAAGGGGTGACACATGTAGTGAGCTTGTTGGCAGGGTGAGGAGGAGGGAGCAAAGCCAGAGAGAGAGCATGCAAACTCCACATGGACAGCCCCTGAAGTCTGGATTGAAGATGTGTCTCTAGCTGTGAGGTAGCAGCACTAACAGTTGTGCTATTATGTCATATTAAAGATGGAGCAAAGAAGTATATGTACTTCTCCCTGCCAGACTGTTGAGACACAGCTCAGATGGTAGTATTTTTTCATGGTGTGACAAATAAGTTTATAACAAATTAAAAGAATTGGCATCACTTCACAGGTAAACAGCTGGATAAAATTAAACTTTTAGGTTTGGGATTGGAGCATTTTGTTGTCATTTCAACAATTGAGCACTGCCAATGATGGGGAAAACATAATTAAATAATCATACGTCCCAATCAATATCTGGATGATCAAGACCATTTGGTATCATTTTATTTTCTACCTTGGAACCCTGTTTGTGGGAAGGATTTTGGTTGCAAAACACACAATGAATGTTGATGTGTCCATGGTAAACTTTGAAAAATCTGTGGGTTCAACTGCTGGTAATTTAAAACATGTTTAGAAGAAATTAATGCTGAGTGCAGTGATGTACTTCATCACACTGAAGTGAGATGGCTCAGCAGGGATGTAGTCTTGAAAAGGTTTAGGAAGCTACTATTGGAGATAAAAGCTTTGTTGAGGTTAAATGAAAGGCCTGTGATCCTCTCTGGAGGATGCTGAACGGCTTTGTCATCTTGTTTACCTCACATAAAGCCGGAGGTCAAAGGTTGAGGGACAGAGGTTGAGAGGAGCTCCACGGAAGAACTTTTTAGCCCAGAGGACAGTTAGAATCTGGAATGCTCTGCCTGAGGAGATGGTGGAGGCAAGTACTCTCTCAACACTCAAGTCGTATCTAGATGAGCATTTGAATTGCCAATGCACAGAAGGCTACAGACCAACTGCCGATAGATGGGATTATTACAGAGAGGTACTCGGTGGTCAGCATGGACATGTGTTTCTGTGCAGAATGTCAGATATTTTGCGAGCACAGCCATGTTTCTGGGATCCTCTTCTAAATTGTGGAAACCCTTCCGTGTCTATTTCATCAGGTCTTTGTAGTAATACAGAAAAACTGAAGTTACTTGTCGACCCAGGTGCAGCTGAATTAACTATTCAGTTTGAACTTACCAACTCACAGCAACTGGCCAATGACTTGATCCTAAAAGCTTTCTAAAGCTGTGTCTGGAAGCCATGAACTTGCTTCAGTCTTTGGCTGCGCATTCATTTATAATCATGTGTTTTTATGCTGTTCAAAACTCCACATCAGTGATTTTGATTGATGGTTCGGATGAGTCGGTTAAAAAAAGTTTTGCACCACTGAAGAGAATCTAGTCCTATACTTGCAATTTGCTGGAGAAATACAGTGGGTCGAGCAACATCTGTGGTGGGAAAGGAATTGTCGATGGTTTGGGTCGAAACCCTGCATCAGGACTGAGATTGGAGAGGGGAGACGGCCGGTATAGAGAGGAGAGGGGGAGTGGCGAGACAGGGGCCAGAGGTGGTTGGCGGTCTGAGGGGGGGTGAAGAATGATGAACAGATGGATCCAGGTAGGGGAGGGGGAGAGGGTTGGAGTTGGAAACAGGAAGATGGATGATAGGTGGAGGCAGACAAAAAAAGAGGAAGATGAAGCCGGATGGGTGAAGGTGGAGACAGCTGCTGGAGGGTGATAAGTGGGAACACAACGGCTACCAGTACTGGAATTTGGCAAGTGGGAACTATTAGGGGAGAGATGCAGGGCAGCTGGGACCAGATGGAGGAGCGGAATATCGGGTGGGTAAAGTGTATGGATAGTGGTGGATGGAACCAGGAAGGGGAGGGGCATGAAAATGGTGATGGGGGAGGGTTGGATGTATGGGAAGGTGGACAACATGTGAGGACTGGAGGTGGATGGGATGGAGAGAGAGGGGTGGGTGGGAGGAGGAACAGAGGATGGATGGATTACCTGAAGTTGGAAAATTCACAGTAGAAGGGAAGCCATGTTTTCTGAAGAACGAGGACATTTCAAGTGTGCTGGAAAGGAAAAACTGGGAGAACGGGATAGCATTCTTCCAAAACACAGGGTGGGAAGAGGTGTAGTCTAGGTAGCTGTGGGAGTCGGTGATTATGGTAAATGTAAGTGGATAGCTTCCCTTCTACTATGGTTGATGGAACCCCTCTCTTGCATTTGCTCTGTTTCTTGGACGTAGTTTCACCCCACTTCCCTCCAAACAGAATAGAGACAGAGTTCAAGTAGTCCTCACCTTTCACCTTACTAGCCTTCACATCCAGCATATCATCCTTCGTCAGTTCTGCCAGCTGCAGCGAGATCCCACCACGAGCCATGTCTTCTCCTCCTCACCCCTTTCCCCCTTCTGCAGGGAACACACTCCCTGGTCTGCTCATCCCTCCCCACCCACCTCTCTCTCACCCCTGGCACTTTCCCCCGCAACCACAGAAGATGCAACACTTGTTCTTACACCTCCTCCCTCAACACCATCCAGGGACCTGGACAGCCCTTCCAGGTGAGGCAGAGATTCGTGTGCACCTCCTCCAACCTCGTCCACTGCATTCAGTGATCTTGATACGGCTTCCTCCGCATCGGTGCGACCAGTTCACAGAGCACATGCACTCTGTCCATAAAGGCCATCTTGAGCTCTCAGTTGCATGCCATTTCAACTCCCCTTGCCATCCCCACAGCGACCTCTCCCTGTCCTCAGCCTTCTCCACTACCAGGGTGAGGCCCAATGCAAACTGGAGGAACAACACCTCGTATTCCACCTGGGTAGTCTAAAACCCAATGGTATGAACATTGAATTTTCCAATTTCAGGTAACCCTTCCCTCCTGCGTCCAGCCCTCCCCATCTCTCTCCCTCCTTCCAATCCATCTCCTGTCCTCCCATTGTTACGCCCTTCCCCATATTCCCCCTCCATCCACCCTGCCCCCATCACCCATTTTCGTCCCCCTCCTGGTTCCATCCACCTACTGCCCACACACTTTACACACTGGATCCCCCCTCCTCCATCTGGCTCCACCTGCCCTTCACCTCTCCCCTAATGGTTCCCATTATCACCTTCCTTACTTACCAGATTCCAGTACTGGTAGCTGTTGTGTTCCCATTTATCACTCTCCAGCTCATCATCCTTCACCCCTCATCAGTCCACCAATCACCTCTGGCACCTGTCTCACCACTCTCCCTCTCATCTTTATACTGGCCGTCTCTACTCTCCACTCTCAGTCCTGATGCCGGGTTTCGACCTGAAACGTCGACAGTTCCTCCCTCCCCCCCCCCCCCCCCCCCCACAGATGCTGCTCGACCCACTGAGTTCCTCCATCAGATTATTTGTGCTCCAGATTCCTGCACCTGCAGTCTCTTATGTCTCATAGTCCTCTGCCTATTGCAGTTGAAGCTCCAGAGTTAATGCTCAATGGAAAGTTCAGAAACAAGGGGTACCAGCCAAACATAATGGACTCTGCATTTACTTTTTTTTTATTGAACTATGAATCAAGAGGGTAGAAGTTCAAATGATTTGATTTTGAATGCCAGGAGGTGACCTGCTGCTGCTCCTATTTTCTTGTGTTCTTGTTTCTCTAAGGACAAGGTCAGGATAATTGGCTCCAGTGTTGCTGCACAATACTGCATGAATACAGAGTCAGTGGACTGGAGCAAAGCAGAATAAAAGGGAGATATTACTCTAGTCCATTAGGTGGGAAGCTATTGTGCGTTGCCTGTCAACCTAAATTTCCATTCACTTTTGGTGGAGTTCGGAATACCTGGCTAATTTACCAAGCAGGTTGGGTTAAATTCCTGGAGGAGGAAATCTCATAAGCCCAGAACATTGGAGCATTGAAGGTAGGCACTGAGTTCACGGAAGAGAAAAGAAAATCAACAGTTCAATTGGATAGTTCTGAATTGTAATGCACAGTTAATCCACACTTTGTTTGGCCCGGTATAGACGGTACACTGTACTGCAACCTCACTAATGTGATTTCATCAACAACCCAGCATTAATTTTGCTGTCTGTTTCCTTCGTGCATACCCAAGGGGTGCAATTTCATGAGTGCCTTGTACCAGCTGATGCTAATTAAGTCCATGTCTGCAACATTTCAAAGGAGGTGCTTTGAGGAACAGAGAACATTGTAGATAATGGAATCCTCATATCTGATCCACCTCCTCAAATGCCACTTCCCCCTCAGCCCACAATCTCTCTTGATTCAACTGCTGTGGATAGACTGAGCATGCAGCTCCTTTGTACCCTCACCCCCCCACATAACCTTGCTCTTGTGCATTTCTTCATGTAGATAGCTTGCCTGAGCAGCAGGAGAGTGACAGAAGTTCCATGTGACAGTTGCAGTCACTGACATAGATACTGACCTTTCATGTACAACAGAGGCTATTTGAGATGTGAGAACTCCATGTGACATGTCATGGGCAGGGGAAAGGGGAGCCCAGATGCTCTCTCTCCACAAGGTGAGGTTATTCAGGATTTCTCCAGCAGAGGACGTCAGTGGATAGCCTATAGAAGAAGATTGTTAGGTATGGAGACGCACAATGTATTGGCCATATTCTAAAATGCCACAGAGTACAGGAGAACTCCAAGGTCAGTCTTGTACATGGGTTTGTGCAGAGCTTGGATGACATCTTTGACAAATTTGGACACTTTGGCCAACTTCTTTTCTCCCTGGAGTGACGGAGGATGAGGGGGACCTGACAGAGGTATATAAGATGATGAGAGGTATTGATCGGGTAGATAGTCAGAGGCTTTTCCCCAGGGCTGAAATGGTGGCCACAAGAGGAATAAGTTTAAGGTGCTGGGGAATAGGTATAGAGGAGATGTCAGGGGTAAGTTTTTTTACTCAGAGAGTGGTGAGTGCGTGGAATGGGCTGCCGGAAACGGTGGTGGAGGCGGATACGATAGGGTCTTTCAAGAGACTGTTGGATAGGTACATGGAGCTGAGAGAAATAGAGGGCTATGGGTAAGCCTAGTAATTTCTAGGGTAGGGACATGTTCGGCACAGCTTTGTGGGCCGAAGGGCCTGAATTGTGCTGTAGTTTTTCTATGTTTCTATGTTTCTAATACTTGAACGTTCGACCTTCATGTGGTATTTGACTGTCACTGCTTCCTATTTCAAGCAATGGCAGAGATGCAGTGAAAACTGTGATATTGGCCATAACATCTCTGAGTGCTATTGTTCAAAGGGGTGTGCCATGAATATATCTGACAAAAGGTTATTTGAATTGCTGAGGCAATGTATCAGAATGGATGACAAGTGACTTCAGCAAAGGCACATATCTGTTGTTCTTTTTGGGATGACAGATTTGCAATCCCATTACTGTGCTCTGGCAGTGATCTTCCTCTTGCCCGCCAGCCAACCCAGACTTCCTTCACTTATGTGAGTCAATGTGTTCTGAAGCTGGCTTTTTTGGTCCCAAGGCCAGATTCACTGTATGGGACCTTTGTAGGCAGTCCCTCAGGATTATGGTGCCTGTGCATGATTTCTTTTAACATACAATAGCAAAGAACAATGACAAGGAGGCTCAAGATGATTGGAGACCAGTCTCTGCCGCACCGATTTACCACACGCACACAGGCTAAGTCTACACAGACATACTCTGACCACCCACTCTTCATGAACACAGACATGTAATCTTGCTGGAGACACAAGAGGCTGCAGATGCTGAAATCTGGAGCAACAATGTGCTGCATGAGCTGAGCGGGTCGAGCAGCATCTGTGGGAGGGAAGGAATTGCCGACGGTTTGGGTCGAAACGTTGACAGTTTCTTTCCTCCCACAGATGCTGCTCAACCCGCTGAGTTCCTCCAGTAGATTCTTTGTTGCACGTAATCTTGCTTGCTCTATTCCTTGGCACTCCTCCCTCATCTCAACTAACCCTGAATCGTTCTCTCTGACTCCCTACCATCTCTGAGCTGCCTCACCCTCTCTGAACTTCCTCTCTTAATCTTCCCAATCCCTAGGTCCCCTTCCATCTCAGCTCCCCCGCCCCCTTCACTCACCTCCTTCCTGGTTAGTTTATTTCCTCAGTCTTCCCCTTTTCATTCCCGTGCACTCACTGCGCCCCAGTGGCTCTCCTTCCTCTGGTGGCCAGCTGCTCGCTGTCCCAAGTGTGAGGTCCCCACCTCCCACCGACTGCTTATAGCTGGTCCTCTTCAATGGTTACTCCCCAGTCGTCCTCCCACTGCTCCCACCCACTCCTGGTCCACGTAGCTGTGGCACACAAAGCTGGTAGCGGAGCCCAGAACCTCCAGATTCCTCTCAGAAAATCTCAGCGTTCCACGTGCCCTCTGGTGCTGCCTGATGTCGGCAGACTGTGGTTTCCTGCTGGCTCCGAGCATATGATGTCCCAGCAAGTGGGTGGTGTATCCATCCTGGAGGACTGGAGTATCTAGCTCAGCCACTCCCCCTACATTCCCCAGGGCTCCCTTTCCCTCCATCAGTCCTCCTCAGACCTCTCTCCCTCCACTCCCTAGGCACCTCTATCACATTCCCTCCACACTCCCTGAACCTCTCCCACGCTCCTTTCACATTCCTTGGACTGCTCTATCTCTTGCACCCTTTACACTCCTCAGATCTCTCACTGCACTTTCTCTGTAGCTGTGGCACTTTACTCTGTACTGTTATTGTTTTTACCTGTACTACATCAATGCACTCTGTACTAACTCAATGTAACTGCACTGTGTAATGAATTGACCTGTATGATTGGTTTGTAAGACAACCTTTTCACTGTACCTCGGTACAAGTGACAATAATGAACCAATACCAATACCCCAAGCTTCTCTTGCTTGCACTCCCTCTACACTCCCTGGGGTGCCCTCTCCCTTAAACCCTCTGTACTCCATGGACCTCTCTTCCTGTTCTCCCTCTATACTCCCAGGCTTCTCTCCCCCATATTCCCTCTACACTCCTCAAACTTCTCTCTTGCACTCCCTTTACATTCCCCAGGCTTCGCTGCAGGAGAAATAGGGCAAGTAGAATACAGAAGAATATTCTACTTCTACTGTAGAAGAATAGCTGCACATCATTAACCCTTACATTTCCAGTTATCTTTTACACTTCCTCCTTCTTCTTTTCCAACTTCATGTGAAACACTCCACGTCAAGACACCTCCAGAGTTATTCAGGTAGCAGAAAGAATTTTTTTAGCATGATTCAGTGATTCGTTCTAAAATCTTGTGCGTAGCAGCATAATCCTTCTAAGAAGATTATGCTCTTGTGAGCTTGCTTCAGAATGGTAGAAGTCATCAAAAAACTGCTGGGGGGAGCTCAGTGGGTCAAGCAGCATCTGCGGAGGGAAAGGAATTGTTGATGTTCGGGTTGAGACCTTGCATCAGGCAGATAGAAGAAGTCAACTGATCAGAGTATAACCTGAGTCCCAAGTAGCCACACTTTGTCTGATGTGGGGACTGCAGATTGGTGCATGATGAATGAACAATGACGGGCCTTTGAATATCAGACATTAAACATCATCAATTTTTCTTCATGGTGGCAAATCAGTTGGACATTGAGGAATTGATATTCTTTAAAAACTTTAAATCTTTATTTATGCAGCATAGTGGCAGGCCCTTCTGGCCGAACAAGCCCGCGCCGCCCAATTACTCCTATGTTAACCTACTAACCCGCATGTCTTTGGAATGTGGGAGGAAACTGGAGTACCCGGAGGAAACCCACGCAGTAACGGGGAGAACGTACAAACTCCTTACAGAATTGAACCCCGATCGCTGGCGCTGTAATAGCGTTACGCTAACTGCTACGCTACTGTGCCTTCCTTGTGCTTCCTGGATTTTAGTGTGCTTCCCTTGAGGCTATGTGGTGTAATTCATTGGCCATGTATCCCATCAATGAGCTTGTAGTCTTGGTAAACCCTTTGCATTTTGTGTACCTGTTGGAGGAAATAAATCTGGCTCTTCTCGAGCACAAAGTCTCTGTCACTCCCTAATGCAGTGCTGAGTTGTAAACTGAGTTGTTACTTTATTGGAACTGTAGAAATTCACAACGGCAGTGAACTTAACACCCCTAGCCAGGTAGTTCTTGGTCTACTCTGTGGCTGCAGTTTATTTCGGATTCCTGTGCAGGTTTCCCTGGGGAAATAGAGGCTGCAAATCAACACAATCAGCTCTCCTTTCAATCACCAACACACCTGCAAGTAATCTGATCCTTTTAAAAAAAATGCATTTGGGGTTTCCTCCTCCTGCTAAATGTCTGATCGAAGTGTAGAACACATGGCTTAAGTAGTCCACCAAGGGTCAATTTAGCTGCACTTGCATGAGATCGGTATTGCAAGATGAACATCAAAACACTCTGTCCATACTGTGTTCTTCCAGCTTGCACGAACATTGCATGTCTTTCTGACTATGGCTGGTGTGAGTTGCACTAAATTTATGCATGCATACATCACACAGGAAATTCAAACCAAATTGCAGCATTCACACTGAAATAACAGGTGTTAGGATCCCTCTCTCACAGCCTTGATTTAATTACAGATATTTATTAGAGAAGACATGGGACCAGTTCACACCAATGTGTAAACAGTGGTGTAAATGCACAATTACATGTTGATAAAATCATATATTACAGGTCACTCCATCCAGCTAAGCTCATTTGACATTTCCATATTGTATCCTCAGGCTCTGAATGTATTTTCAATCCTAATCAAAGTATGTTTAAATAAAGCCACCAGACGCTAACTAATTTGCCTTCTTTTGAATTCAGAAATATTTCACATGAATGCATGAGTTATTTTTGATCAGTAATTTATAGAAAACTGTGAAAAAGAGATTATCTCTTTCAGAGGAATTTCAACTAAGAATCAGATACTTAACCTCGACAGAACATACTGCTTCTGTCAGATCTATTTTCGTCAATGTGATGTTACTAACGCGTGATTTTTTTTTTGAAAAAGGTTTATTGCCTTTTAAGCTCATTGTATTACCAATAACTGTGCCTCTATTTTTATGAAGACTTGAAAGAAAAATTATTTTTGATTGATTCCAGAACTAGGAAATTATTCTAGTTCCCTCACAGTCAAATTCCCTCTTTCTTCAGAAGAAGGCCATACAGCCCACTGGTCCATGTCAGCTCCCAAAAGAACATCCCATTCCCCCTCTTATTTCTCTACAAGCTAGTTTCTTTCATGCACCCATCAACTTCCCTTTTATTCTTTTACCACTTACCTATACTACGAGGCATTTTACAGCAGCCAGTTAACCTACTGGCACATCTTTGGGATGTGGAAGGAAATTGGGGTGTCTGGCAGAAACTTGCATGGGGGAACTTGCAAATTCCACACAGACAGCACCCAGGTTAGGATTGAACTCGGGTTCCTGGAGCTGTGATAAGATTTCTTTATCAGTCACGTGTACATCGAAATGCACAGTGAAATACATCTTTTGCATAGAGTGTTCTGGGGGCAGCCCGCAAGTGTTGCCACACTTCCGGCACCAACATAGCATGCCCACAACTTCCTAACCCGCACGTCTTTGGAATGTGGGAGGAAACCGGAGCACCCGGAGGAAACCCACGCAGACACGGGGAGAGCGTACAAATGCCTTACAGACAGCGGCTGGAATTGAACCCACGTCGTTGGCGCTGTAATAGCATTACGCTAACTGCTATACTACCGTTGCCTATGGTGAGGCAACAGAACTAATGCTACACCAGCACGCCAGCCCTCCTCCTTAACTGCTGCCTGTGGCATTACTTGCTAACTGTATCTATGTGAATGGGGCTGGAAGGCTGATATAGTACTATGTACAGGCATTCCCCGGGTAACAAACAGGTTCCATTTTTGCAGATGTCCATAAGTCAGAAAATACACAATCACTTGATTTCGGTAACCATACCTCCATAGTATTTTAATGAATGGCATCAAAAACACATAAGACTGATAAGAAAGAACAGTTACTAAAAGTGGAGAGAGAGAGGAAACTGGTTCTGCTGTTCTTGCGAATGAATGTATGTATGTATGTATGTACATCAGGCTTTTGAATTTAATCATATTATGGGAGTTTGTTTGTATGTAGAAGTGTCCATAAGTCAGGTGTTTGTAACCAGGGACATATTTCGGGAATTGTCTGAAAATTTGTGCTTTTCCTTCCTGTCATGCTTGAGAGAAAGATAAGATATTTATCTATCAATCACATGTACATTGAAACACACAGTGAAGTGCGCTTTAAGTGCAGGCTGTGTGCTGTGGAAAACAGAATAGCAGGGAGTCAGCATGCCCAACCACCGAGGGTATTTGTGTATGCAAAGAGCCAGCCTTCACATTACTGTGGTAAAACAGATGCTCCATTTATCTGAATTATGTTCCAAGAAGCTTTTAGAAATACTGATATGCAGGAGTTGTTTGTTTAAACAAGGCATGGGTTTGGTTTGGTTCAACACAGAAAGCAGAAGCTGGGCATTTTCGGAGCTTTTATTTATTCACTTAAAATTTGGTCCCATTGTACTTAATAAAATTGTATTAATCAGCTGACAGAGGTACCAGACAGAAAAGGGGGAGAGAGATGAAGTATTGTTTACTCAGGCCTGCAACAATCAAAGGGAATTCTGCAGCTTTTATTGCTTGTGGCAATGGAGTTTTGCCTTAAAAGTGGGATGTTGTAGGCACATAGGCTGCAGTCATAGAAACATCAGAGCAGAAGTAGACCACTAGACTGTTTGAACATGTTCAGCCATTCAGTATGATCATGGCTGATCATCCAATTCAGTGCCCTGTTCCAGCTTTCTCAAGAAGGTAGCATCCATCACTAAGGATCCTCACCATCTGGGACATGCCCTCTTCTTGTTACGACCATGGGGGAGGAGGTACAGGAGCCTGAAGACCCACACTCAATGACTCAGAAACTGCTTCTTCCCCTCTGCCGTTAGATTTCTGAATGGTCCGTGAACCCATGAACACTACCTCATTATTCCTCTTCTGCACTATTTATTTGTTTTTATATTATTTCTTATCAATTTTTATGTTTTGCACTGTACTGTTATGGCAAAACAACAAATTTCATGACATATATATCAGTGATAATAAACCTGATTCTCATTCTGATATCCCTTGATCCCACTATCCTTAAGAAAAATACTGAACTCCTTATTGAATACATTTAATAATTTGGCTTCAGCTGCATTCTGTGATGGCAGGCACGGTTAGCATAACGCTATTACAGCACCAGTGACCCGGGTTCAATTCCGGCCGCTGTCTGTAAGGAGTTTGTACGTTCTCCCCGTGTCTGCGTGGGTTTCCTCCGGGTGCTCCAGTTTCCTCCAACATTCCAAAGATGTACAGGTTAGGAAGTTGTGGGCATGCTATGTTGGCGTTGGAAGCGTGGTGACACTTGTGGGCTGCCCCCAGCACACTCTACACAAAAGATGCATTTCACTGTGTGTTTCAATGTACATGTGACTGATAAAAATATCTAAAAAGAGAACTCCACAGGTTCACCAATCTCCAGGAAAAGAAATTTCTCAGTCTTAAATGTCTTATCTCTTATCAATAGATTATGACCCTGGTCATGGACTCCCTGCCATTGGAGATGTACTTCTTGCATCTAACCTGTACAGTTTGATTTGAATTTTGTTGGTTTCTAAATTCTAGTGAATATAAGCTAAATCTCTCTCCATAAGGCAGGACAGGCTGCAGTCAGGAGAAGGGGGAAAAAGCTGGGAGAGGGGAACTAGTCACATCCCAAAGGAAGTAGGCAGATAGACCACTGAAACAAGAGCTAAAATGAAGCAGGAGTTGTAGTAAGGGAAGTGAACTAGTCGTTCATGGAGAATTGTTTCTCATTGGGAATTGACTGTTCGAATGGTTTTGAGCACACGGCTGGGCTCAGTTTGTAGCAAGGATAGAGAGAAGAAAGATTCGAGTGTCAGTTGTTACGTAACATTTTTATAACCTCTCAACCACAAAAAAGTCCATTTCATTGCAGAATAAGGATTTTTGTTTTGTTCTTATGACTTCTGCACAACGGGCAGTAATCACATTATCAGCTTATTGTAAACATAGGGTGCAGGGGTAGACTCTTGTCCTATATGCTTTAACCCCTATAGGCCTTTGTAGCTCCAACTATAGAAACCACGAACAGCCAAGAGAACCAACCTATAAATAGTTCATAATTTCTTTCAATAATGCTCCTGGGTGTGTCCCTAGTGCTGCTGAAAGCATGTTCATTTTGTGATCGTGTGAGCGTTTGGTTGAAGTGTCAGTCTCCTGCCTGTAACCCAACCTCCTTGTGGATGTCTGCTGTAGGCATGTGCAGGCACCGTTGCCAATATGCTGTCTAGCCTAATTCACACTGCGAATGTGAACATACATCATGTATACCATTTCAGGGCAGTGGCTGTGCCAAAAAATAGTCGCTCCTGGGCTCAGTTTTCTGCCAGAAGTCCTTTGAAGCTAATGTTTGGTTGGTTTCAGAATGGTGCAGCATTTATCTTCACAGTAGAGTTCAAAGTAATTGGCTATAAAGTTGTCTTTCTGTATTTTTAAGTGAAATTGAGTTTAAAATTACTATTAATAATAGTTTCCTCTCCAAGTGCATCATAGTTAAAATTTGGATGTGAAGTGACATGTTTCCTTTTCCTAAGTCTCCTGATCATCTTCAAAAATTTAAAGTAAAAGGATTGGGAGAGAAAGTGACCGGAGGGATTGGGTGGATTAACTTATAGCCATACCCATACAGAGCCTCTTTAAACTGTCCAACCTAGTCTCAGACACAGGAACATTTTAAGGTTTAGTGTGTTAAATAACTGCTGAGAGCACTAACTACTGATTACTGAGGGCAACAAACAGTCTGCTGGAGGAACTCAGCAGTCGAGCAGCATCTGTGGGAGGAAAGGAATTGTCGACATGTCGGGTCAAAATATGCCAGGAGCCAGACACTCAGGGTTTCTGAACAATCAGATGCTGGATCATTGAAATTTCAACGCACCTGTTTTTTTTTCTTGGGAGTATTTATGAATATGGCTTGAACATTGGTCCGTGGCAAAGAATTTGAAATTTAACCATCATATGTTTAAAAATAATTATAACCTCTTCAATATTCTCTGATTATTTAAGCACTCTTACTATTCAATTGCAAACAAAATGAGATAATTTACCCTACAATAACATTATTACAATTATTTTCATATTGAAAGTGACAATTTAATTAATGATTGGAAAATAAATTTAAATGATGTGTTTAGAATTTTTTAAATATCCTTTAATTTTGGCAATCCTTGTTTTAACCAGGTTGCTTGCCTCACCCATGTGGCTGCAAATTATCTCAGTGGTGGTAAAGGAGCTAAGCGATGGGGCACAGCACATGAGAGCATTGTTCCTTACCAGGTATGTAACTCCCAGCGCGAAAGCAGTCATTTCTTTAAAGTAGTTATTGTGAAAAAATTAATCTTAAACTTTTTGACAATCAACTTTAAGATGAGATAAGATTTCTTTATTAGTCACATGTACATCGAAACACACAGTGAAATGCAACTTTTGCGTAGAGTGTTCTGGGGGCAGCCCACAACTTCCAGCACCAACATAGCACGCCCACAACTTCCTAACCCGTACATCTTTGGAATGTGGGAGGAAACCAGAGCACCCGGAGGAAACCCACGCAGAACGTACAAACTCCTTACAGTCAGCGGCCGGAATTGAACCCTGGTCACTGGTGCTGTACTAGTGTCATGCTAACCCCTACACCACCGTGCCTGCCATTGTCTATACTTTTAAAGTTGGTGGCTGTTCCGCTTTAGAAAACATGAGGGACTGCTAATAGTTAAAGGTGGCAAATAGTATTTGAGAGCAAAATTGGGCTTCTTAACTTATGGGCTCTATGAGTGTCCTTGAGAAACTAAAGAGAATTCCATGGCATGTGCCTATAATTCTGCCATAGTAGGCTGGATATTGCTGTTATGGAGTTCTGTGCTTTAGTCCATGGTCTCTCTCAACCTAATACGGTTGTGCATGTGTTAAGCAGCTTGAAGGTTGCTCTCAGAACCACTAGGACCAACTATTAACACACTAATTATGGATTTATTTCTTCTGGCTGTTGCTACACTTCGAAAAGCTTTTGGGGTTTTCTATAATTTCAAAGTGGTGTAGTGGATGCTGATTTTTTTTTACTGATTCAAAGCTTCTGGGCAAATCAAATGCACCACAGACATGGTGCATTAGTAGACATTCCTCTTGTAATCAAGCACGTGTGGGAGAATGAACAGAAGTCATAGAGAGCAGGACAAGCTTCTAAAAGGAAGAGGAGGTAGAAGAGGCAAGGGTGCTGTGACCTAGACACTTCTTATCTACTTGAGCTGTCAGAGAATAGCTAACTCGAGTGTGATACTGCTACCTCAACCAAGTGCCCCATTAATAAACAATCTCATACCTTCTCTTTATTGCTAACCGTTATCTAGTTCACAACTACATAAATAAAATCCAGCACAAAATAAAGCTGCCTTTGAACACTGTGCCTTAGGAAGGTAAAGTGATATGTGCAGTACTGGCACTAAACTTTCAAACTAAATATCTAGAATGAAGCATGCCATATTGTGAACAATGTTGAACTAATCACCCATTGTAATCCACAAGTTCCTATCTTCTCTGTGCCTTTGCTTAAATCATCCCCTGCAGTGCTACTGCAGTAGTTACAGCATGGTTGGCAGATAGCTGCAGACTTTAAGTGGAAGAGACTCACCACTGTGCCAGCTTAGTAAAAGGACAGCAGTTAAGGCTGGTTATTTGACCAGCAACAGCAAAAGCACCAGCAGAGTGGTGAGAATGGGATGATGAATTCTGTCAACCTGAGACAGGACAATAAGTTTATTCTCCCACGAAACTGCTGGTGCCCCAGAACTTCTCATAATCTGTTGGAAAACAACTTGCTGGTCTGGTGCAACACCAACAAGCCCCTTTGGACACTTATATCCAGCAAGCTGTCTTTGGATGAAAACAGTCAGGGATTCTGTGAATTAAGTCTGAATTTCCATTGCAGCACTCTGTATTTTGATGGTTGCAAACTGACACATTGGCCATCAGACATTGCGTTATAGTCGGTTTCTCAAGTGTACTGATTGATTTGTCCACTACTTGCATGCTGGAAGTACCACTACTCATTATAGGAAGGATGTGGAAGCATTGGAAAGGGTGCAGAGATTTACCAGGATGCTGCCTGGTTTAGAGAGTATGCAATATGAGGAGAGACTAAGGGAGCTAGGGCTTTACTCTAGAGAAGGAGGATGAGAGGAGACATGATAGAGGTGTACAAAATATTAAGAGGAATAGATAGAGTGGACAGCCAGCGCCTCTTTCCCAGGTCACCAATGCTCAATACAAGAGGGCATGGGTTTAAAGTAATGGGTGGGAAGTTCAAGGGAGATATCAGATAGAGGTTTTTTACCCAGAGAGTGATTGGGGCATGGAATGTGCTGCCTGGGGCAGTGGTGGAGGCAGGTACATTGGTCAAATTCAAGAGATTGCCAGATAAGCATATGGAGGAATTTAAAATAGAGGGATATGTGGGAGGAAGGGGTTAGATAATCTTAGGCGAGGTTTAAAGGTCAGCACAACATTGTGGGCCGAAGGGCCTGTATTGTGCTGTACTGTTCTATGATTCTATGAAATGATGATGATGTCAAAGCTCCAGGCAAAGCCCAACAAGGTTTGTACAGGCCTCCTTCTTGTATCCCAATGTATGCACTTATAAACCTCTTTTTTATTTTCTGGCATATCAGTGTCCTCTTCTCTGTAATGTACAGCAGAATTCTTGTACAATATTCTTTTCTGCTCAGGCTGCAGAGTATGCACCCAGTGTCTCACCATATGAGCTTGTACCTCTTTAGCAAGGGTCTGATTAGGTATAATATTATACTACAGCCCAGGCCTGTCAATTGTGGTTGATATGGCTGAGCCCGAATATATAAATTTTCCGAATCCGAGTTAGGCCGCACCCAGAGTATTGCATTCAGTTCTGGTCATCCCATTATCGGAAGGATGTGGAGGCTTTAGAGAGGGTGCAGAAGAGGTTTACCAGGATGCTGCCTGGATTAGAGGACATGTGCTATAAGGAGAGGTTGGATGAATTTGGGTTGTTTTCTCTGGAGCGGATGCTGAGGGGAGACCTTATAGAGGTTTATGAAATTATGAAAGGCATAGATAGAATACACATCTGGCATCTTTTTTCCAGGATCGAAATGTCTAATACTAGCAGGCATGCATTTAAGGCGAGAGGGGCAAAATTCAAAGGAGATGCGTGGGGCAAGGCTTTTTACACAGAGAGTGGAGGGTGCCTGGAATGTGCTGCCAGGGGTGGTGTTGGAGGCAGGCATTTAATAAGTAGGCAGCACAAAAAAAATAAAAGTAAATATGATCAGAGTACAGAAAATGTTGAAATTATGAATTTAAAATGATTATTTATGATAATTCATTTCACCCTGTATTGAATATAATATCTAACTGTGCATGATGGATGTGATTGGGAACTGAATGTCAAGGGGTATACAGTATATAGGAAGGATAGGAGGGTAGGCAGAGGGGGAGGTGTGGCCATGATGGTTAGTAGCGATATAAAATCAATAGAAAGGAAGGACATTGGGTCAGAGGAGGTGGAATCCTTATGGGTGGAGCTGAGAAATAGCAAGGGTAAAAGAACAATAATAGCAGTCATATATAGGCCCCCGAACAGCAGTCAGGAAGTGGACCATAAGTTGCAGATTGAGATAGAAAAAGCATGTCAGAGTGACAATGTGAAGATAATTATGGGGGATTTTAACATGAAGGTGGACTGGGAAATGCAGCAAGGCGGTAGTACTCAGGAGAGTGAGTTTGTGGAATGTCTAAGGGATGTTTTTCTGGAGCAACTTATTGAGGAGCCCACCAGGGGATCGGCTGTTTTGGATTGGGTGCTGTGTAGTGAACCCGAGGTGATTAGGGAACTAAAGGTAAAGGAACCACTGGGAACAAGTGATCACAATATGATAGAGTTTAGTTTCAAGTTTGAGAAGGAGAAGCTGATAACTGGTGTATCGATATTTCAGTGGAATAAGGGAAATTACAAAGGTATGAGAGATGAGTTGGCCCAAATTGATTGGAGGAGTAAGTTAGCTGGAGGGACGGCAGAGGAAAAATGGAAGAAATTTCTACAGGAAATAAGGACAATGCAGGACAGATATATTCCAAGAAAAAAGAAGGTTTTGAATGGAAAAAAGGCACAGATGTGGATAACGAGGGAGGTGAAGGATAAAATAAAAGCAAAAGGGGCGGCGTACAAAGTAGCAAAAATTAGTGGGAAAACAGAAGATTGGAACGATTTTAAAAATCTGCAGAGAGAAACTAAGAAGGTCATTAGGAAAGCAAAGATGAGTTACGAAAGGAAGCTGGCGGACAACATTCGGAAGGATTCTAAGAGTTTTTTTAAATACATAAGGAATAAAAGAGAGACACGGGTTGACATAGGACCAATTGATAACGGTGCAGGAGGTATTATAATGGATGATAGTGAGATGGCAAGGGAATTGAATGAATATTTTGCATCGGTCTTCACCGTGGAGGACATAAGCAATGTGCCCATTAGTCAGGAGTCTCACGAATTGGAGCTGAGTTCAATTGAGATTAATAGGGAGAAGGTGCTTGGAAAACTAAAGGGGCTTAAGGCTGATAAGTCTCCCGGACCGGATGAGGTGCATCCCCGGGTTCTGAAGGAGGTGGCTGTGGAGATAGCGGAGGCGTTGGCGATTATTTTTCAGGAATCGATAGATTCTGGCATGGTTCCGGAGGACTGGAGGGTAGCGAATGTAGTTCCGTTATATAAGAAAGGTGGGAGGCAGCACAAAGGCAATTACAGACCTATTAGTCTGACGTCAGTGGTGGGAAAATTATTGGAGTCTATCCTCAAGGAGGAGGTTACCGAATACCTAGAGGCGCAAGGCAAGATAGGACCTAGTCAACATGGTTTTGTGAAGGGGAGGTCCTGTCTGACCAACCTATTGGAGTTTTTTGAAGAAATCACAGGTAGGGTGGATAAGGGAGAGGCGGTAGATGTTGTGTATTTAGACTTTCAAAAGGCCTTTGATAAGGTGCCTCACAAGAGACTGATTAATAAGATGAGAGGTCATGGAATTATGGGCAGGGTAGCAAAATGGGTGGAGAATTGGCTGGTTGGCAGGAAGCAAAGGGTGGAAATAAAAGGATCTCGTTCTGGTTGGTTACCGGTTACTAGTGGTGTGCCGCAAGGGTCGGTGTTGGGGCCTCTCCTTTTTACCTTGTACATCAATGATTTGGATGATGGAATAAATGGTTGTGTGGCTAAGTTTGCGGATGACACCAAGATAAGTGGAGGAGTAGGGAGCATAGAGGAAATAGAAAGAATGCAGAGGGACCTAGACAGTTTAGGAGAATGGGCAAGAAAATGGCAGATGAGATTCAATGTTGAGAAATGTGCAGTTGTACACTTTGGAAGTAGAAATAAGCGGGTAGATTATTATCTAGAAGGAGAGAAGATTGATAGTGCGGTAGTACAAAGGGACTTGGGGGTACTTATACAAGATACCTTAAAAGTTAACCACCAGGTTGGATCGGTGGTTAAGAAAGCGAATGCTATGTTGGCATTCATCTCGAGAGGTATAGTGTATAAAAGTAAGGAAGTGTTGATGAGGCTCTACGGGGCGCTAGTGAGGCCTCATTTGGAATACTGTGCGCAGTTTTGGGCCCCGCATCTTAGGAAGGATGTGCTGACGTTGGAGAGGGTTCAGAGGAGATTTACGAGAATGATTCCAGGAATGAAAGGGCTTAAGTACGATGAGCGTTTGTCGGCTCTTGGACTGTACTCGCTGGAGTACAGAAGGATGAGAGGGGACCTCGTAGCGACATTTAAAATGTTGACAGGTAAGGATAGAGTAGATGTGGCTAGGCTGTTTCCCTTGGTGGGCGTGTCCAGGACCAGAGGGCACAATCTTAGAATTAGAGGGTACAGTTTCAAGACAGAGATGAGGAGAAGTTTCTTTACCCAGAGGGTGGTGAAATTGTGGAACTCCTTGCCACGCACAGCAGTGGAGGCCAGATCAGTGGGGGTGTTCAAGGAGGAGATAGACAGATATCTAAATAGTCAGGGTATCAAGGGATATGGGGATAAGGCTGGCAAATGGGATTAGAATAGTTTTTTTTTTCTCTCTCTTTTTTTCCCACCCCATTTCTTTTTCCCTTTTCCTTGGAGCAGACTCGATGGGCCGAATGGCCTGCTTCTGCTCCCTTATCTTGTGATCTTGTGATCTTGTGATTATAGTTAAAACAGAGCAAAATGAATTAATAGCATAAAAAATCATAAATGGGTATGATCTAACTGCCGTTTGGAAAATAGCTGGGAACTAAATATTCCAGGGTATTTGACATTTAGGACCGTAAGGTAAGAAGGAAAAGAAGGTGAGATAGTGCTGTTAACGTCAAAAGTTAGAAAAGAACTTGTCTCAGCTGAACAGGGTAAAGAATTGGAATTAGTTTGGGTGGAAGCAATAAGCAGGACTATTCATGAACCATTGATGGGACTTGCTAATTATGACATATAGCATGGTATTAATAAGGAAATTAGAGATGCTTGTGACAGGGTCATCCAGTAATCATGGAGGACTTTAATCTGCATTTATATTGGTCAATGATAACGGTTAGTGATAACGGTGTAGAGGATAAGCACTGGGAATGTATTCGAGATGGATTTCTAGATGAGTATGTTCAGGCACCAACCAGGGGACAGCTATTTAAACTGCAGTGTTGTGTTGTGTTGTGAGAAGGCATTAATTAATAACTTTGTTGTAAAGTGGCCTCTAGGAAAGAGAGATCATAATATGTTGGAGTTTCATGTTAAGTTCAAAAGCGCTGTGTTTGAATCTGAAACCAGGGTTTGCAATCAGAACAAAGATTACTGTGAAGAGATGAGTGTAGATGCCAGTTTTTCACAAATTGTATCAATGATTTGGCTGAGGAGACCAGATATAACTTATCTAAGTTTGCTGATGACATGAAACTAAGCTGAAATGCTTCGAGGGAAGAGAATGAAGGTCACTTCAAAGAGATACAGGCAAGTGAGTGGGTAACAACGTGGCAGATGGTGTCTAATGTGGGAAAATATGCAGTCATCCACAGGCAGAAGAATCAGAAATGCCGAATACAGTAAAACTCCGATAATCCACTATCCGATTGTTTGAAAATTTCAGTGCTGCTTCATCTTCTTCTCCTGGTGTTATTTCCCACACTCCCTTTAAATTCACTGCTTATTTAAAATCTGACCAGAACCCTGTACCCACGCTCCTTTTAAATTCTCTGGGGCTCTGTTTCCAACTCTACCTTTAAAGTTACTGGCTTTGTCTCACGCGCGTTCTTTAAACTCACATTTTTTTGCTGAAAAGTTGATTATTGTATTGAGGAACACCTGGAAAAAAAAGATGAATTAAACATATGTTATGGTACTAATATGAATAACACCCATTACTCCAAAAACTCGGCCAGACTGCCTCCTCCAGAGTTCTGACTGTGCCAGATTATTGGAGTTGAATGTATTTTTTAAGTGGTGAGAGTTTGGGAAATGTTGATGTTCAATGGGACCTTTGTGCACGAGTCACTGCAAGCACTGAGGAAGGCAAATTTGATTACAAGTGTGAAGAGATTATCTAGAACCTTGGTGAGACCATGCCTGGAGCAGTGTAGACAGTTTTGGTCTCCTTACCTGAAAAAGGAGATACTTGTTACAGAGGGAGTGCAGGGAAGATTCAACAGAGTGCTTCCAGATAGCAGGTCTCTTATATGAAGAGAAAATAATTTGGCTAGTCCACTATTTATTAGAGCTTGGAGGAATAAGAGGTAATCTCATTGAAGCCTACAAAATTCTTCAAGTGCTCGACAGGTTAGACACAGGAAGGACATTTTCCCTTTCTGAGGCATCTAGAACTGAGTCGCAGCCTCAAGATGAGGTAGGCCATGTCGGATTGGAATGGGGAGAATTATCTTCGGTGCTGCCTGTGTGGAGTTTGCATGTTCTCCCTGTGACTGCATAGGTTAACACCTGGTGCTGAGGTTTCCACCCAAAGATATACTGGTCGGTAGGTTAATTGGCTACTTGTTCAGCTGGATAGCAGGAGAATCAAGGGGAGTTGATGTGCAAGTGAGAGTGAATAGGTTATTGGGAAATAAGTTGGGGGGGGTGCGGGAACTGGATTAATGGAATTGCTTCAAGATCCAGCATAAACTTGATGGGCGAATGGCCTCCTTTGCTGTCACAAGGAAATGCAATCTGTGAATCTTTGGAATTTTTTACTTTGAACGCTATGGCAGCTCAGTCATGGATTGCATTCAAAACAGTAGGTTCCTGGATTTAGAGAAGTCAGGCGATATGGGGATAAGGTTGGAAAGCGTTAGATCGAAGGTCAGCCTTGACTTTGTTGAATGGCGGAGCAGGCTCGAGGGCATGAATGGTCTGATCTTGCTCCTGTTTCGGTTCAAACCTGACCCAATTAGTTCATGAGCATATACACCTGACCCAATCCAATTGGTTCACAGGCATTACAGACAGGGCAATCCTAGTGGTTCATGAGCATGTGCACCTGACCCACGTGGTTCGTGAATACATACACCTAACCTGATCCAAAGCCAGCTTGCATAGTTGGCTCCCATTGGGCTTGTGTAAAGTAGAAAGGCTCTACTTCATGGTATTATGTAGGATATATGCAGCTTCATCCTCTTGAGTTCATGACTCTGAGTGCAAAGTCCAGTTATGCCATGGATTTGTCTTCACTGTCAACTTCTTCATCCACTCTCGGGCCAACTAAAAATTCTTGGGTATTGGAAAGGACAAGAAAATACTGAAAAGTTTGTGGTGTTAAAAATAAGGCATAAATACTGAACATCTTGCAGTTTATAAATCAGCAAAGATGAGGCAGGAGAGGTAAGTTAGAATGTGAGGAAGAGGGTTAGGTATGTAGATGGCATCAGTTTTAATGGATTCTGTCCTACAGTCAGCCACAGCCTCGACAATGGCTTTTCCAATGATGGCAAGGTCTACTTCCTCAGGAAGCTAACGGAATTTGGCATGTCCCCATTGACCCTCACCAACTTTTATTGATGCACCATAGAAAGCATCCTATCTGGGTGCATCACGGATTGGTATGGCAAATGCTCTGCCTGGGACCGCAAGAAACTGAAGAGAGTCATGGACACAGCTCAGCATATCACAGAAACTAGCCTCCCCTCCATGGACTCTGTCTACACCTCTCGCTACCTCGGTAAACCAGCCAGTATAATCGAAGACCCAACCCACCCCGAACATTCTCTCTTCTCTCCTCTTCCCTTGGGAAGAAGATACAAAAGCCTGAAAGCATGTACCACTAAGCTCAAGAACAGCTTCTATCCCGCTGTTATAAGACTATTGAACGGTTGCCCAGTACAATAAGATGGACTCTTGACCTCACAATCTACCTCGTCATGGCCCTTGCACCTTATTGTCTACCTGCACTGCACTTTCTCTGTATCTGTAACATTTTATTCTGCATTCTGTTAATTGTTTTTACCCTGTACTACCTCAATGCACTGTGTAATGAATTGATCTATATGAACAGTATGCAAGACAAGTTTTTCACTGTGCCTTGGTACATGTGACAATAATAAACCAATTCCAATTCCAATTTTCAAGGATTTTATTCTCCAAGGGATTTGAAAATTACAGTCCCCTCTAAGTTCCTGCTGCCTTGGACTTTGTGCCATCCTCTCTTGCAAGATGGGGAAACACATGAGTGAGTGTCATGCAGTGGGCTAAGACTTCCAACCTGCCATTTGCTGGCTTCCTACCTGAGAGTAAAGACTATAATACAACCTTTCCGGTGAGACCCCAGCTACTGTGCAGACTTTCCTTCTGCACAATGCTGGTCTCATTGGCTTGCACAGGATGCCATATATGGACACCTATGCATCCTCAGCATGGCAGTCTGAAAACCACATCCCAGTTGGAGCACAATAGAAAGCTGCCGAAAAGGTAAAATCTGCAGATGCTGGAATTCAGAAATAATAGCAGACATTCTCAGAAGGTGAGGCAGCATCTGTGGAGAGGGAACCAGAATTAACGTTTCAGGTTGATGATCCATCACCAGGACATTGCTGACATTAATGCAAAATTAGCTGACTATAGAATACAAATATTTGGCACAAGGACAAAGGGTAGAATAAAACTGAGTGAAGTGTTGAACAACAACTCAGAGGCCTTTTATCACAGGCAGTATATAACTGCAAAACCAGAACTAATTGTAGGGATAAACAATGCTAGCTTGATATACATCATATATTAGCCAATCCATAACTAAATGATAATAAGCTACTTTTGTTTCAATTTAGCTTTAAAGAATTTAGTTTTGTGGAATAATTTTATTCAGACAAATTAAAACATTGGATTAATGACCTAAGGGCCTAGAGATTCAGCTCCCAGTAGTGCATCAAGGGACTTACTGAGCAAGCAAATGGTGAGCCAGGGGGGTCACCATTTCATGATGAATTTTACCATCTTCTGACCTGGAGCAAAGGTTCAGGGTCAATGAACAAAATAGGTTTGCTGAAATCATGGAATAATAGAAACATTTTAGTCCATGACATACATCACATTCATAGCAGTATCAGGAGCCATTCATATTTCAAAATTAGCTGCCGTTCTAAGGAGGAATTGTTATAATTGAAATGTATATCGTTATAATGGTGCCATTTTGTCTGTAACATTCAAAGTATGAGAAAAAAATCCATTAAGGAGCAAACACTACAAGTTAAGCTAGATTTCCTTAGCATATGCATCCCTGTGGAATAAAACAATTCAGGAAACTTAACATGGTTAGGACATTTAAATGTTGGCAAGGCTGTCGGAAAAGGTTTCTATTGCCAACAGCAATGAGGGTTCAGTATAAAAGAGGATTTTCTAAGTAGTACCATTTCAATCAACCTCTGCATCACACAGAAAAAGCAGTAGAGCAATTGATGGTGGCAGCCACTCAGAATTTGCAATCGGTTTAAAAAATCAAAACTGTCAACATTTCAGATTTTGAATAAAAACAGGAAATGTGGGCAGCATCTGTGGATGTACTACAGATGTACGATTGAAAGTCTCCTGACTGGTTGCATCATGGTCTGGTATGGCAATTCGAATGCACAGGCATGTAAGAAGCTGCAGAGATTAGTGGACACTGCCCAATACATCACGGGCACATCCCTCCCCACCATCGGTAGTGTCTACAGGAGGCGCTGCCTCAAGAAGGCAACATCCATCATCAGAGATCCTCACCATCCAGGACATGCCATCTTCTCGCAGCTACCATTGGGCAGGAGGTATAGAAGCCTGAAGTCCCACACCACCAGGTTCAAGAACCATTCTTCCCTTCAACCATTTGGTTCTTGAACCAACCGGCACAACCCTAATCACTACAGTTTAGCAACACTATGACCACTTTGCACTAAAATGGACATTGTTTTTTTGTTCTAATTTTGTTCTTTCTTGTAAAAATTGTGTATAATGTATGTTTAATTCATGTTTTTTTGTGAATGCTATTTGTGTGATGCTATTTGCCTGTGATGCTGCTGCGAGTAAGTTTTTCATTGCCCCTGTGCACAGACGTACTTGTGCATGTATTGGTATTGGTTTATTATTGTCACTTGTACCGAGGTACCGTGAAAAACTTGTCTTGCAAACTGATCGTACAGGTCAATTCATTACACAGTGCAGTTACATTGAGTTAGTACAGAGTGGATTGATGTAGTACAATAAACTTGACTTTGACTTTGAAAATTTCAGGTTGATGCCTTTTCATCACAGCAGTCTTGATGAAATATCTTCAAATTGATACAACTTTGGAACATTATTAACTTTTTGTCAGCAAAGGCTTTCTGCACTCTGGCCATCGCCCCATATTCCTCAGTCCCAAATTGAGCCACAGACTCTGAGGTTTCTACCTGAGGTTTCAATCAGCCAGAGACCTTCTAATATTTGCCAGTCCAGGTATTCAAAAAAAAATTGCTGGAGCCTGGATCACTAGAAGAGGGAGCCACTGCTAATGCAGAGTCCAAGAGATTTCTCACTGTACTATTGAATAGTCAGTCAGGTGGTCATCATCCCACAATGAATTCTACCTATCCATCCAGCTTCTGACCTGAAGCAGAGGAAGGTACGGGTAGCTACACCAGTAACTCCCTGTATGTGGATTGGTACATATGTTGCAGTGATACGGATGTGTGAGATGTGGATGTGATGCTTACAGCATTATTATGTTCTTTAGGTAAAGCAACTCCTGACTGACACAGATTGTTATGAGGTGAATGTTGAGGGGTTGGTGTATTGCAATAAGTGGTGCCTGAGATAGTGATGCATTTAGTAGGATATGAAGATTGAAGATGCATTACTGACCTTGACCTTATTCTTGCTTGGCATCCAAATCTTTGGAACTTGATTCTGCGTAATAGTTCCATTCTAAGTATTCTCTTTGCTATCACATGATATTTTTAGAGGGTGTTCTGTCTCCCTACTGATACAATATGTCTCTCCTTCGTTCCAGTATTCTACTTAACCTTCAGGGCAGAGCTGGAAAACTTTGATCCTAATTCACTGCCTTGATCAGTCATTGCTAATCACTAAATGGTTACAGCATGAAACAAGGCAATTCACCCTGTTGAACTTGTACATGTTCCATGCAAGAGCAAATCAGTTGGTCCCATTCAACCACCCTTTCCTGATGGTCCTGAAAATTCTTTCCTTTCTGAAACTTAATCAGGTTCCTTTTTGAGGGTTGCAGGTGAATTGACCTAGAGGTCAACTTGTGCACCATTGCATTTCTGGACCCAAACCATTACCTGCATAGCCTGTAATGACTATTTTGGTTCTTTTGACTGTCGCCTTCAATGCCTTAAATCTTGACCTCTCCACCATTGGGAACAATTTTTCTCTGTCTATTCTGTCTGCACCTTTCATGATTTTAAGTACCTCTATCAGATCTCCTCGCAACCTCTTCGATTTCAAGGAGAACAATCATGAATTCTTCACTTTATCTAAACAGCTAAAATCCCATATCATTTCAGTGAATCTCTTTACCATCCTCTCAGAACATCCCTTCACATCCTTCCTAAAGTACGGTGTCCAGAACTGGATTCAGAATTTCAGTTATGGCTGCATTATTTTTAAAGGTTTGTGATTTGCATGCTCTTTCACTCTGTTCCTCTGTTTATAAAGCCCAGGGTCCCTTATCCTTTCCTGGCCTGCCCTGCCTTGTTACTATATCGCCATGGGAGGGCATTCTGTTCATCAGCTCCATGCTGGCTCCCAACAGAGCAATCCCATCCATCCCACACTCCTTACTTCCTGGTAACTCTGCAATGTATTCCCTCTCACATGCCCATCAACTCCCCTTTAATTATTTGGCACTTACCTACACTAGGGGTAATTTACCTACCATCACAATTTAGGGATGTGGGAACAGTCTGTAGCACTCCGGGGTAACCGTACCGTGATGGGGAGAGTCCACACAGGCAGCAGCTAAGTCAGGATCAGACTCAAGCTGCTGGAGCTGTATGGCAGCAGCACTACCTGCTGCAAGACCATGGCACTCACAATGAACCATGCACAGATTTCATAGTTCTTGGACCCTGTTTAGAATTGTGCCCTCTGGTTTATATTGCGTCTTCTCATTTTCACTTGTAAAAATGTAAAACTTCGCTCTCAGGACTGGATTTCACCTACCATATGTCTACCTATTCTAAATCTGCTTAAAGTTTTTTTTTACTATACTCACAGTTCACTAAGCCTCCCACTCATTTGCACATTTGGAAATTGTGCCTTCTACACGCCCTGGGCCAGACCATTAATACATATTTTAAAAAAAACAAAGGTACTAACCTTGGGGAAAACTCCACAGTTCACTCCCCTCTTTACTACTCTTTATTTCCTGCTACTTAGCCAACTTTCTATCCATGCTGCTATAGTCCATTTTATTCATAGAACATAGAACAGTACAGCACAGTACAGACCCTTCGGCCCACAATGTTGTGCCGACCTACATAAACCTACTTTGTGATCAATCGAAACTTTCCCTCCTACACAGCCCATAACCCTCCATTCTTTTCTTACATCCATGTGCCTGTCTAAGGGTCTTTTAAATGTCCCTATTGTATCAGCCTCTACCACCACCCCCAGCAATGCATTCCAGGCACCCACCACTCTTGGTGTAAAAAACCTACCTCTGGCATCTCCCCTAAACTTTCCTCCTCTCACCTTAAACTGATGTCCTCTGGTATTGGCCATTGCTGCCCTGGGGAAAAGGTGCTGGCTGTCCACTCTATCTATGCCCCTCATAATCTTATACACCTCTATCAAGTCGTCTCTCATCCCGTGCGTCACTCCAAAGAGAAAAGCCCAAGCTCGCTCAACTTTTTCAGTGGGCTTCAGTCTTGGTGATAGGCCTACTATTTGGTGCCTTATCAAGAGCCTTTCCACTGTAGTTCCATTAACAAGATTTCTGTTACTTCATTGAAAACACTTATCAAGTTAGACAGATTTGCCTTGTCGTAAAGCTCCATTCCAACTAGTTTTAGCATCTCCAGCAGCTATAGTGCACCAACATTTTTAAGAGGAACAGGCCAGTTTTAACAGTGGAGGCTCCCTTTAAGTAATGCCAGCAGGAATTTTGCTGGTAAGAGGACTCATTGAGGGGCATTCCTGACTGTTGATACTGACTGCATGTTGAAGTCATTACAGTGATTTGGCAAAATAACACTTTTCCAGTACTGATGAAGGGTCTTTGACCTGAATTATTAACTGTTTCTCTTTACACAGATGCTGCCTGACCTGCTGATTGTTTCCAGCATTTCCTGTTTTTATTACAGAGCTCATAATAGGAATGATCACATCAGTTTTAATAAGATGCAGAAAAAATTCTGATGATGAATGATCATAGTCCCCACCCAAGCAATTATCTCGACAACTTTGAGAATGGGACAAATTAAGAGGTTTGTCAAAGTTCGTACAAAATGATGTATTGAAAGTTCCTGAGACCAAGTTTTGAGCTTAAAGGATCAGAATAAATCGGAAATGTTTAAATAATTAAAAGATGGGTAGAAAATAATTAATTCAGTTGTTCCTCAATTTTTGAAAGGGATGCATTCCTAGAAAACATTTTGATAAGCAAAAGTTTTGTAAATTGGGAAGTATGGCTGACGTGCATTATGAGAAATTTGGTACAGTATATTCCTGCGCGTGGAGAATGGTGTGCTATTTGTTATAGCAAAACATAGCTCCATAAATTGATAAATGTACCACAGTCAATGTCATTATAGCAAAAATTCATAAATCAAATGTTTGTAAATTGAGGAATAGCAGTACTAGATTGAATAGTTATGTCAGCATGAGATTCCACATAAATTGTTTTAGAGGGTCTGTTGCATTCTATCTTAGGTCAGTGATTTGGATTTAGAAACTGAACACACATGGTCAAGTTTGTAGACAATAGCAACTGAATGAGTGGGATAAACTATATAATCACAGGTGAAATTTAATGCAGAGAAAAGAGAGTTACGGTTCACTAATAGGAAAAAAGTGCAGTCACGTCCTTCCTATAGTACGGAGACCAGAAATCCACACAATACTCCAGCTGTGGCCTTACTCATGCTTTATTTAGTAGCATCGTAAGCTCCCTTCTGTTATGCTCTGTGTTAATGAAGGCAAGTATCCTCAATGGCTTCTTAACACCTTATCAGCACAAGGTGCCTTCAGGGATCCTTGGACACCCAGGTCCCTCTGTTCCTGAGTACTTATTAGGTTCTGCTGTTCATTGTATACTTGCCGTTTCTTCAGCCTTCTTATCCATTGATCAATCTTGTTCTGTAGCCAGAGACCATCCTCCTCACTATCAACAGCATCACTATTCCTTGTGTCATCTGTAGAATTGCTAATCGTACCTTCTACATTCACTGATCCCTGGATGAACCAGGAAATTCGGAATCTGCTGAGGGCTAGATTTGTGGCGTTTTGTACTTGTGCATGTGACAATACACTCGACTTTGACTGTGACATCCACAATGTTAATGTAGATAACAAAGAACAAGGGTCACAGCATTGATCCCTGCAGTACACCACAGGTTACAGGCTTTCAAAATCAAGAACAACCCTCAACCATCACCCTAGTCCTCATATCACCAAGTCAATTTTGCCAAATTGCCCTGGATTCTTTTGGATCAATTTCCCATGTGGGACCTCATCAAAGGCTTTACTCAAGTCTGTGTACCTTCATCAACATAGTCACCTCCTTGAAAAATTCAATCAATTTAGTTCAACAGGATCTCCCATTAAAGCCATGCAGACTGTATCTGATCAGTTCCTCCTCCCCAAGTGCAGATTATTTCTGTCCCTCAGAAGTTTTACCAATAATTTCAGACTACTCAATGGCCTGTAATTACCTGCCTTATCCTTGTTGCCTTTGAATAAAGGTACCACATTCGCTGTCTCTGGTCATCAGGCACCTCTCCTCTCCTTAGAGAAGACTTGAAAATTTCTGTCAGAGCCTCAGCCATCCTTCACCTCCTACAGCAGCCTTGGATAATATAACAACAGAAGGTGCTGGAAACACCCAGCAAGTCAGTCAGCATCTATGGAAAGAGAAACAGCATTCATGTTTTTTCCTGCGCAGCTGCAGTTTTGATGTCTTGATGCCCATTAGAGTCTTTCTGAGTCCTAGAGTCACACCACAAACATGAGGTGATTGAGGGGAGCTGCCAGTTCAGTGCCAAGTGAGCAACTCCAAAGTGGTGAAAATAAACTCTAGGGTTCCCAAAGTTAGCATGTTTTATAGCGTCTTCCTTCAAAGTTTCTTGCATTTAAAAAATACATGTGGTGTGAAGAAAGAGTCGATCAAGAGGCCAGACTTTATTGCCACATACGTTTCTGACTCATCAAAACCACCCAGTCCCATTTTACTCTTACCTTGGTTTCGATGGAATGCTCCAGGAAACCCATGCACCTTGAGTTAAATTCCCAAATTCGTGTTACTACCACTCCTTACCAGTAATTAACATATTAAAATTGATTACCCTTTGGGAGTTTAAGTGTGGAAGTAGTAGATTTAAAATTTTCTTTAATTTTATTTACAGTGTGGTAACAGGCCCTTCTGGCCCAATGAGTCCGCGCCACCCATTTTAAACCCAATTAACCTACCCATACGTCTTTGCAATGTGGGAGGAAACCGGAGCATCCGGAGGAAACCCACGCAGACACGGGAGAACGTGCAAACTCTGAAATGCAGCACTTTTAGCAGACTTAAATACCCATCTGCTTGCAAGCACAGCTGTGTGCAAGGATTGAAGTGCACATCCTCACTCCATGTGAACTGAATTAGGAGCATTTTGAGATGCCCTGGCAATTGGCTAGGACAGATCTGGCATTGGAAGAGAAGCTAGGATGGAAATTCCTTTCACTCCAGCCGGCAAAGCAGTTTTTAATGTTATTCTGAATCCTAAGCTGTGAAGACTTGTCTTATTAATTGAGTTTGCTTCAAATTGAGCCAAGTCAGAGGAAAATACTGTATAATGTTATACTTCATTTTTTTTTGTAATTGTTTTAATATAGCTTGCTGGTGGTAAATCAGTTTTCCATTGAGTCTGTAAAGAAATGAAAATTTCATGTATCGTTCAGTTCTGTTCTTAATTCTGACCAGCTCCCATTTATTTGTTACATCAAGAACTTGAATTTATGAAGCACCTTCAGTGTAGAAAAACATTACGAGCTTGTTTCACAAGCCATAAGTAACATAGACAAAAGAATGAAGAAGCAGAGACGGGGTTTTGGTGTTTAATTGAAATGATGGATTATAAAAGAGAGCTCAAGGAGTCGCAAGAGACCGCAGATGCTGGCATCTAGAGCAAAAAAAACACTGCTGGAGGAACTCAGCAGGTCAAGCAGCATCTATGGGTGGAAAGTAATTGTTGACGTTTTGGATCAAGACCCTGCATCTGGACCAAGAGTGGAGAGGGAAGATAGTTAGTAGAAAGAGGAGAGGGAGAGAGGTAAGACGGGGCCAGTAGGTGACAGGTGGATGGGTGAGAACATGGAGAGCTTCCTTCACTAAAGGAGCCGATCACATAAATGTGCTTCTTATTTCTCAACCCTGCCGTGCCATCCCCAACCAACGAAATAAAAAAAAATCAGGCATGTGTCTGAGTTCCCAAAATGCAATCTTAATGGGAGTAGTTCCAGCAATGACCCTTGTGATGTTGGCAACAACATTGACATTGATACCAAAAACTGTTTGCTTCGAAAGGCTAGATGAAAAGCAAAAGCAATATGAATTGCAAACTCTGATCTTTATTGTGCCTTTGTGCCAGTTGTCTGCAACTTGTATCCGTATAAAACCTTTAAAAGCATGTTTATGATTTAACATTTACTTACAGCATCATTTATTGTGTGTAAACAGTTTACAAGCAGATGAGCAGAAAATATTTTTTTTGTGGCAGGCATTTCTGGGGATAAGGTACGATTACAAGAAGCTCTGTTGGGAAGTGCAGGGATGTTTTCACTTAATTACTGACATCTGTTTGTTTATCTTATTTTTAACCATCTTTGAGCCCCTGAAATTCCCAGATACCCATCCAAACACTTGTTTCATGTATAAAAGAGTGCTTAGCTGCAGCACCCAGATAGTTCAGTCTTCTCTTGCGTACATCTGGTGACCTACTTGTGAAGCACATGTACCCTGGAAAACTGAGAGATCGGACACTCTGTTCCCTTTCACTAACATTTCTTATTTGATTTGCATAATTGAATTCTGGCAATAAAACTAAACAATTACATTTTAATAACATTTGGAATAATTGCAGTTGGTGTTGTGACAATATTGTGACAATGAGACAATTAGGAGACACAAGAGGTTCTGCAGATACTGGCATCTGGAGCAACACACACAAAGTGCTGGAGGAACTCAACAGGTCAGGCAGCATCTCTGGAGGGAAATGAACAGTCGACATTTCTGGCTGAGACCCTTCACCCTTCCGCTTCAACTTGTTTCTTTTTTTGTCTCTAACTGATGAATTTTAAAGTAGCTGTTGCCTGTACAACTTCAGTTTGCACCCTATGACAAACACCCTCTCTGTTTTCTCCAGCTCTCTCACTCTCTGCAACTTGACACAAACGTATTTTCTTACATTCCCTGAGATATGGAGCCTTCAGCTGGGTGTAAACCCACCCCAAATCAAAAATGTTTTATATCCTAGGTGTCCACTACAATCCCAGACTCCCACAGCCACCTTGACTATACTTCCTTCCATCCTGCTTCCTGCAAGGACCCCAGTTTAGTTTCTCCTTTTCAGACATTGGCACTGCCATGCCAGTGCTTTCGATAGAGTCATAGAGTTGTACAGCACAGAAACGGCTCTTCAGCTAACTCATCCCTGCTGGTCATGATGTCTATCTGCGTGATCCCATTTGTTTGCATTAGGCATGAAACCCTCTGCTTCTTTCCTATCCAAATGCCTTTTAGATGTTGTAATCTGCCTCTACCACTTCCTCTGGCAGCTTGTTCCATATCCCCACCACTGTGTAATGAATTGACCTGTACGATCGGTATGCAAAACAAGTTTTTCACTGTACCTCGGTACAAGTGACAATAATAAACCAATACCAATACTCTGTGTGAACAACTTGCCCCTCAGGTCTCCTTAAATTTCTCCCCTCTCACCTTCAAACTATACCCTCAAACTTTAGACTCCCCCACCCTGGGAAAAAGATTCTGATTATCCATCCTATCTATGCCCCTCATAATTTTATAAACCTCTGTAATCAGAATCAGGTTTATTATCACTGATATATGTCATGAACTTTGTTGTTTTGCGGCAGCAGTACAGTGCGAGACATAAAATTACTATAATTTACAAAAGTAAATAGTGCAGAAGAGGAATAACGAGGGTAGTGTTTGTGGGTTCATGGACCGTTCAGAAATCTGATGGCGGAGGGGAAGAAGCTGTTCCTGAATCGTTGAGTGTGGGTCTTCAGGCTCCTGTACCTCCTCCCTGATGGTAGTAACGAGAAGAGGGCATACCTTGGGTGGTGAGGGTCCTTAGTGATGGATGCCGCCTTCTTGAGGCGCCGCCTCTTGAAGATGTCCTCCATGGTGGGGAGGGTTGTGCCCATGATGGAGCTGGCTGAGTCTACAACCCTCTGTTCCAGTGAGAATAAACCCAGCCTATCCAATTCTTAAAAAGCCTTCCATTCCAAGCAACATCCTGGTAAATCTCTCCTGCACTCTCTCTATTGCTAGCACATCCTTCCTGTAATGTGGGGACCAGAACTGCATTTAGTAC
Organism: Pristis pectinata; assembly: GCF_009764475.1. Classification (NCBI taxonomy): domain Eukaryota; kingdom Metazoa; phylum Chordata; class Chondrichthyes; order Rhinopristiformes; family Pristidae; genus Pristis; species Pristis pectinata. Next base: position 96,939,639 of record NC_067413.1, read on the forward strand.
TCTGAAGTACAGAAATGCTTTGTGCAGCTGCAATATGACATTCCAAGTCTTAGGCTCAATGCCTCGGCCTATGAAGGCAAGAATACCAAATGCCTTCTTCACTGCTCTAAGCATCTGTGTCAGCACTTTCAGGGAGCTATGAACTTGCATCCCAAGGTCTCTCTGTACATCAACACACGTGAGGTCCTTGTCATTTATTGTATATGCTTCCTCTTTCATCATCAATAATGGTTTGCCTGCACAGAGCTAATGGGCTCCTTGACCCAAGTTTTTTTTTACATTTCCTGCTTTCTGGCCTTGCCCCTTCTGAAACTGCTGAAATCATGGATAGGGTAGTACTAATCCTCACTTTCTACACCACCATTCCCCACACCCAATTGATCAGTGTCCATAAATCTTACACCTCCACTCTGGTTCCACAAGACACATCTTTCCTTCCCCTCCCCTTTCAGCATCCTAAGGGACCGTTCTCTCCAGGGCATCTGCACCAGTCCTCACTTCTCTGCCCAGATCATCTCCCTGTGCAACGGAAGGAAATGCCGCATCTGCCTTTTCATGGCAACTTTTCCCCACAGTCCAGGGCCTCAAGCATTTTTCCCAGCTGAGGCAGCTATTTATTTCTACTTTCTATTTTGTGTACTACATTTGGTGCTTATGATTTGGCTACTTGTACATTGGGGAAACCCAAATACAGATTCGCCGACCATTTTGAAGAACATTTTTAATCATTTTGTTAGCATGATCCCAAGGTTCCATTTGCCTGTTATTTTAATTCCCAATCCAGTTCCACTCTCATCTCTATGCCTTCGTCATTCGACACTGTTGAAATGAAACACAACATGAGCTGAAGCAACAACACCTCATTTTCTGATCAGGGATGTTTTTGCCTTCAGAACCCAACATTAGTTGAAGAATTTCAGGTTATCAGCAAATCCAGTCTTTGCATTTCACACTTTAGGTATTCACTTTTTCTTTCTGGTAATTTCAGATAATTAATTGTCTCCTTTTTACACTTGCTCCAGACCTTTTTGTTATCCTCTAATCCCCTCACTGTCCCCTTTCACCCCGCTTACTCATATGTTTTGTCATTTAATTCCTCCTGCCTTCACTCAGCTTCCTACGTTTTCTGCCCCTTCTCCCTTTCTCTTGTTTTATCTCCAACGTGTCCGAGTTCTGATGAAAAATCATCAACTCTGTTTCTCTCTCCACCAATGTTGTTTGCCCTGCTGAGTATTTCAAGCACTTTCTGCTTTATTTCGGATTTTCAGCAGTATTTTCCATTTGTATTGGTTTATTATTGTCACTTGTACCGAGGTACAGTGAAAAACTTGTCTTGCAAACCAATTGTACAGGTCAATTCATTACACAGTGCAGTTACATTGGGTTAGTACAGAGTGCATTGAGGTAGTACAGGTAAAAACAGTAACAATACAGAGTAAAGTGTCACTGCTACAGAGAAAATGCAGTGCAATAAGGTGCAAGGTCACAACAAGGCAGATCATGAGGTCATAATCCATCTCATAGTATATGTGGCTACTTGTACATTGGGGAAACCCAAATACAGATTCGCCAACCATTTTGAAGAACATTTTTAATAGTCTGTTCAATAGTCTGTTCTGTTCCATCTGTTCAATATCTAGCTGTCTGTCTATAGACAGACCTCTAACCTCTATAGATCAATAGATATCTATCCATAAGTCTGTCTGTTCCATCTTTTCAATAGTCTATCACAGTGGGGTAGAAGCTGTCCTTAAGTCTGGTGGTACGTGCCATCAGGCTCCTGTATCTTCTACCTGGTGGAAGAGGAGAGAAGAGAGAATGTCCCGGGTGGGTGGCGTCTTTGGTTATGCTGGCTGCTTCACCAAGGCAGCAAGAGGTAAAGACAGAGTCCAAAGAGGGGAGGCTGGTGTCCGTGACGTGCTGGGCTGTGTCCACAACTCTCTGCAGTTTCTTGTGGTCCTGGGCAGAGCAGTTGCCATACCAAGCCGTGATACATCCAGATAGGATGCTTTCTATGGTGCATCGGTAAAAGTTGGTGAGAGTCAAAGGGGACAAACCAAATTTCTTTAACACCTGAGGAAGTAGAGGCACTGGTGAGCTAATCAGCTTCGAAAATGTTATGAACCTGATTACTGAATTACTCAATGATAATTCTTCTGGCTGTGACTGGATTTCATATGAGCATAACTGACTTATCAAAAGCTCCTTGTGTACCCACGCAAATGGGACTAGCTTAGATGGGCATGTTGGATGGCATGGACCAGTTGGGCCACAGGGCCTGTTTCTGTGCTGTATTACTCTATGATTCTTTGATTCTGTTTGGCCTGTTGCCTTAATTCCTGATCCAGGACCAACTTCCAGATGCTCTGATTGCAATATTTATTGAAGTCACACTTTAGAACCAAATTGATAATAAATGCCAAACCTAAGACAACTCTGTTCTTGAATATTCAGAATCTAAGATTGTTAATGAATCTGATTCCTTACTCGTTTTGAATTTCCTGTGATGTTTTTCTATCATTGGATATTCCATTTCGCTTTTAAACAAACAAGTAATATAATTTAATCATTAGATTAAGGTAAATACTCTCATACTCTCAAAGCATGTTTTGCTGAATGTAATGCCTGTTTTTATGCAGTTCAAAACTATAGTTTTATTTGTTGAACTTAATGAGATCACTAAGAATTCCTTAGTAAACAATTATTCAGATGAATGAACAAAGATTTCTGAATGCGTTAATGAATGTAGTTATGAGCATAATTGGAAGGCTGATGATGAAAGTATTGTGTGGATAATGAAGAGAACTTCTATCATGAAAGAAAACTTTACATTTGGAAGCAGTGAAAATTACTAATTATGTAAGATGAGAAAGATGCAAATGCCGGGTCACAGTTGGAATGTTTGATGCTGCAAGTATATGGCAGATCAGTCAGCATCTGAAAAGGAAAAACAAATGAATGTTTTGGGTGCCTTTTTGTGGGAGCTGATGTGGGGCAGCAGAGAACTGTTCTATCAGATTGACTGATAAAATATCTTATCTGTGCACACAGAGAGACAGCTACTGACTTTAATAACCTGTAACTGATTTAAGTTGGTGGAAGGAGTGAATAGTTGCATATCTCTAAAGATTATCTTAATTACACATCAAAAATTGGTAGAGAAACACAGAAGCTGATTAAATGTGGATCCAAAGAGCTATCATGTCTGTGCTAGTATTTTCCTCCATATTCTCTTGTTCACTCAATCCCAGACTAAAATATTATTGTTTTATACAGTACAATGTAAATTTATTTTAAAATGTATATAGTTTCTTCTTTGATAACTTGTGTTAGATAAATCAATATTCTAATAACCCTCCCTCTGAATAATTTCTATGATCATCTGAAGTATTTGTCCCATCACCTTATCCACTGGGAACAAAACTTGTTCAGCTCCTTACTTACTCTTAATAAATTTGCAGAATCTTTTCAGGTCACCTTTTAATTTTCTTAAATGTTTTGAAAAAAAAGTTGAATTTCTCGTCTTTTTCAGTGCTTTTATATCATGCCTATAACAGTGCATCTAAAAATGAACATGTTTTCCACTTGGGCTTAGTAAAGATCTCCTGCAAATTAAGCACTACCTCTTTGGATTTACATGTTGTGCCTCCATTGACGTTTTGTAGGCTTTTGGCAGTCGGGAGTTTTGGGTAAGACATTTTCTGGGGAAATCTTTCTAGAACTGTTGAAATGTGAATAGATATCAAATCACATGTTTACTGATGAAAGATTGTGACTTAGATGGTGCTTAATGGCAAACTTTTGATACACTGACACAGACCCAGTCTTCCAGAGTCCTGCTGATGTTGACCATGCTACCAAACTCCTAAATGTGGAATGGAAGTTTAGGCTTGTTACTGTGAACTTGCAAACCTATTAAATATAATAATCCTTGATGGTGAACAAACAGTGTGAGAATTCTGAAGCCCTCTGCTACCAATTTCAAAAGCCCTGCAGTACCTTTGTAAATAGTTGTTTTGTAAACCTTGGGTCTCCCGACTTGCACCGAAGTACTCTGGATGGATAGGTGGGTGGGCTATGTCCCTTCATGGAGAGAAGATAAAATCTTCATCAGAGACCCATAGAACTGTAGAGACAGGAAGACGTCATTTGTTTTATCATGTCTGTATTGGCTCCTAGTGAATTAATTCTGCAAATTCCACTCCAAAAGTCCTATGCTCATAGCCCTCAATTTTTTTTTCTCTCAAGTTCATATCCAATTCCCTTTTCAAAGGCCCTATTTGATTCTGTTTCCGTTACCTTTACAGAAAGTTCCAGATTGAGTTCATATTCAATTCCCTTTTCAAAGGCCCTATTTGATTCTGTTTCCATTACCTTTACAGAAAGTTCCAGATTGAGTTCATATCCAATTCCCTTTTCAAAGGCCCTATTTGATTCTGTTTCCATTACCTTTATAGAAAGTTCCAGATTGTAGTTACTCTCTGTGGGAACAGCATTGTTTGATTTATCCTATCAGAACCAGTCATGACCTTGCACATCTCTATCAGATTTCTCAATCTCTTTGATCCTGATACAGAGCCATAGAGGAACACAGCACGGATACAGGCCCTTCAGCCCATTGAGTCCATGCCGACCATGGTGCACACCCAGCTAGTCCTAATTTTCTACATTTGGCCCATATCCCTCTAAGCCCCGCCCCTCCATGTACCTTGTCCCCTCCTATCCTCCTACCTCGTACTCCATGTCCCCTCCTATCTAAGCTTCTTAAACGATACTATTGTACCTGCCTCAACTGCTGCCTCTGGCAGCTCGTTCCATATACTCACCACCCTCTGCGTGAAAAAGTTGCCCCTCAGGTCCCTTTTAAATCTTTCCCCTCTCACCCTAAACCTATGCCCCCTAGTTCTGGACTCACTGACCCTGGGGAAAAGACTGTTACCGTCCACCTTATCTATGCCTCTCATAATTTTAAACACTTCTGTAAGGTCGCCCCTCATTCTCCTACATTCCAAGGAATAAAGACCTAGCCTGGTCTTCATCCAGTCTAATCCCTCAGCCCTGGAATCATTCCAATAAATCTTGTCTGCATCCTCTTCCCAGGATCTTTATATTCCATTAAAGTGTGGTGACCACCTATTTTGGCCTAATCAATGTTTTATAGAAGTTTAACTTAATCTCCCTGCTTTTGTACTCCATCCATTTGTCCAGAAATCATAGGATTCCATATACTTTATCAGCCTCTCTCTCAACATACACTACCAAAGATTTATCTATATATCCACCCTGAATCCCCCTGTTTCTGCACATCATTTAAACCTCCACCATTGACTCTATGTTTCCTCTTGCTCTTTTTGCTAAAGTATATCACTTCATCTACCTCTGTGTTAAATTTCATCTGTCAGTTGTTTTTCTGTTCTGGCAGCCCATTCTCTTGGTATCTGTTACTATTAACACTATCCACCGTTTACCACATTTCCATTCATTGCATCATCTGTAAAATTAGAAATTTTGGTCCCCACTCTAAGTCATTAATGCAGAAAGCAATGATACCAGTATCGATGGAGAAACACAGGAGACTGCAGATGCTGGAATCTGGAGCAACAAACAATCTGCTGGAGGAACTCAGCGGGTCGAGCAACATCTGTGGGGGGACGGGAACTGTTGACATTTCAGGTCGAATCCCTGCATCAGTGGAGAGGGGAGATGGTCATCTTACACCCCTCCTCAGACCACCAATCGTCTTGGAATCCTTTCTCACCACTCCCCTTCTCCTCTCCGTGCTGGCCACCTCCCCTCTCCCCTCTCAGTCCTGATGCGGGATTTCAACCCAAAATGTCAACAATTCCTTTCCTCCCACAGATGCTGCTTGACCTGCTGAGTTCCTGCAGCAGATTGTGTGCTGTACCAATATTGATCCCTGGGGAACACCATTACCCATTATTCTTTGCGACTACTCAGCACTTTCTACCTTTCAATCAATTTCCATTAGATAAATAGAAATTCATTGTGTGGTTTAGGTTTGACATGCTTTGGCATTATACTCCTTGACAATTTGGGCCATATGTTAAAACTATCCAATGTCTCTTAGGGCCCTGTTCTCTTCACATCCTTAGATCCACGCTCAATGCCGTGCATCAGCACATGTATGCTCTTGACCTCTTTTACACCAGCACCGACTTGCTCACGTTGAACAACAACTCCTTCAACTCCATGCACCTCCTCTAGATGTAGCTATGGGCACCCACGTTGGGTCCAGGCTGTGCCTGTCTTTTTGTGGAATACGTAGAACAGTTGTTGTTTCAGTCCTACCTGACCCACTCCTACGATTCTTCCTCTGGTTCATTAATGACTGCACTGGTGCTGCCTTCCCTACTCATTCAGAACTTGGCAGTTTCTTGCTTTTGCTGCCCGTTTCACCTTGCCCTCACCTTTACATGGTCAATCTCTGACTCTTCCATTCCTTTTCTGAATTTCTCTATCGCCCTCTCAGGAGACAGTCCAGCTATTAATGTCTCTTGCAAGCCTATTGACTCCCACAGCCATCTTGATTACTCTTCGTCCCATCCTGCCTCCTGTAAGGGCTCTTTTCCATTCTCCCAGTTCCTCCGTCTCCGTCGTATTTGCTCTGATGATGAGACTTTCCGTACAGGTGCCTCTGAAATGTCTTTTTATGAACCGCGGCTTCCCCTCTACCATTATTAACAAAGCCCTTGACTGCATCTCATTGATTCCTGTTCCTCTACTCTCACTCCCTCTCCTCTGTGACAGGACAAGGATAGAACATAGAACAGTACAGCACAAGAACAGGCCCTTTGGCCCATGGGGTCTGTGCCAAACATAATGCCAAATTAAACTAATCCCTTCTGCCTGCACATGATCCATATCCCTCCCTTCCCTGCATATTCATGTGTCTGTCTAAAAGCCTCTTAAACGCCACTATCATACTTCTTCCAACGCTACTCCCGGCAGCCTGTTCCAGGCACCCACCACTCTCTATGTAAAAAAAAACTTGCCCCACACATCTCCTTTAAACTTTCCCCCTCAAGTGCATGTCCTCTAGTATTGGATTTTTCTACCCTGGGAGAAAGATTCTGACTGTCTACACGATCTACGCCTCTCATAATTTCATAAGCTTCTATCAGGTCTCCCCTCAGCCTCTGCCGCTCCAGAGAAAACAACACAAGTTTGTCCAACCTCTCCTTATAGCACATGGCCTTTAATACAGGCAGCATCGTGGTAAACCTCATCTGCACACTTTTCAAAGCCTCCACGTCCTTCCTGTAATGAGGCAACCAGAATTGCACAGAACACTTCAAGTGCAGCCAAAACAAAGTTCTATATAGCTGCATCGTGACATACTCCAATACTTGATGCCCCAGCCAATGAAGGCAAGCATATCATATGCCTTCTATACCAGCCTATCTACTTATGTGGTCACTTTCAGGGAGCTATGGACTTGGACCCCAAGATCACTCTGTACATCAATGCTGTTGAGGGTCCTGCCATTAAATGTACACTTTCCCTCTACATTTGACCTCACAAAGTGCAACACTTCACTCTTGCTCGGATGAAACTCCATCTGCCATTTCTCGGCCCATATCTGTAACTGATCTATATCCTGATGTATCCTTTATCCTTATCCTGATTTAGCCCTCTACACTGTTCACAGCTCCACCATTCGGCATGAAAGTATCGTCTGCATATTTACTAATCCATCCATCTACATTTTCATCCAAATCATTTATATATATCACAAACAACCGATCCATCCAGAACACCTGCCCTGCACAAAGCCATGTTAATTGTCCCTAATCAGACCATGTTTATCCAAATGCGCATAAATCCCATTTCTAAGAATCCTCTACAGTAGCTTCCCTACCACTGATGTGAGACTCACTGGCCTATAATTTCCTGGATTATTCCTATTTCCCTTCTTGAACAAAGGAATGACATTGGCTACTCTCCAGTCTCCTGGGACCTCGCCTGTTACTAGTAAGGATACAAAGATCTTTCTCAAGGCCCCAGCAATCTCCTCTCATGCCTCTCTCAATAACCTAGGATATATCCCATCAGTCCCTGGGGACTTGTCCATCTTAATGCTCTTTAAGAGACCCAGCACCACCTCCTTCCTGATCTCAAAATGCCTCAGCGCGTTAGCATGGTCCACACTGATCTCCCTAAACTCCATGTCTTTCTCCTTGGTGAATACTGATACAAAGTACTCGTTCAGTGCCTCACTCACACTCTCTGGCTCCAAGCTTAAATTCCCTCTCTATCCTTGAGTGGTCCTACCACCTCCCTCATTATCTTCTTGTTTTTAATGCAAGTATAAAATGCCGTAGGATTTTCTTTAATCCTACTTGCCGAGGACATTTCCTGGTTTCTTTTGGCCTTTCTAATCACTTGCTTGAGCTCTTTCCTGCTATCTTCATTATTACTCAAGGGCCCTTTCTGATTTTAGCTTCCTATACCTTACATATGCTTCCTTTTTGACTAAATTCATAACCTCTCTTGTCATCCAAGGTTCCCTTACCTTGCCATCCCTGTCCTTTCTCCTTACTGGAAAATGCCGGTCCTGAGCTCTGATCAGCTGATCTTTAAACAACTCCCACAAGTCAGATGTGGACTTGCCCAATAACAGCTACTCCCAATTAACTCCCCTAAGCTCCTAACTAATAATGTTGTAATTTGCCCTCGCCCCCTTTCTCGCAAGGTTCATAACTATCTTAAAGCTTAAGGAGTTGTGATCACTGTTCCCCACATGCTCTCCCACTGAAAGGCCTGTCACCTGGCCTGGCTCATTTCCCAAAACAAGGTCCAGCATGGTTGAATTGGGGATAGAGGCAGGAAAGTTGCTTCCACTGGTAGGTGAGACTAGAACTCGAGGACATAGCCTCAAGATTCAGGGTAGTAGATTTAGGAGGGAGATGAGGAGGAACTGCTTTTCCCAGAGAGTAGTGAATCTGTGGTATTCTCTGCCCAGGGCAGCAGTAAAGGCTGCCTCATTAAATATATCTAAGACCCAGTTGGATAGATTTTTGCACAGTAGGGGAATTAAGGGTTATGGGGAAAAGGCAGGTCGGTGGATCTGAGTCCACGGCCAGATCAGCCATGATCTTGTTGAATGGCGGAGCAGGCTCGATGGGCCAGATGGCCTCCTCCTGCTCCTGTTTCTTATGTTCTTATGATTACAGTGATATTCAGATGGTGGCTCTCAGGCTCCATGTGGCTTTTTGGCCTGCAGCTTGTGGCTCTTATTTCTGCATTAAAATCTGAAATTTTATTTTGCTAGAGTATGGTAATTATACTGTTTCCCATAAAGCATTGCTAACACCAGGATACTGTTAGGGCGTAGGTAGACATTGCCCCTATTTCTTATGTTCTTATGGACAATCCATGTGTTGTTTCAAGAAACCCTCTTGGACGCACCAAAGAAATTCTGTGCCTTCTAAGCCTCTTGCACAAAGAACTCCCACTCGATATTGGGGAAGCTAAAGTCACCCAGTACAACAACCCTGTTGCTTTCACATCTTTCCATAATCTCTACATATCTGTTCCCCTATCTCCTGCTGGCTATGGGGAGGCCTATAGTATAACCCCATCAGAGTGATCGCTCCTTTCTTATTTTAGAGCTGTACCCCACTTGCCTCAGTGGATGAGCCCTCCAGTACATCCTCTCTGAGTGCAGCTGTGACATTCTCCCCGACTGGTAATGCAAGTCTTCCAGCTCTTTTATCTCCCTCTCTATCTTGTCTAAAACATTGAAACACAGGAACGTTGAGCTGCCAGTCCTGCCCCTCTCACAACCAAGGCTCCGTAATGGCCACAACATCATAATTCCATGTTCTGATGCAGGCGCTAAGTTCATCTGCCTTACCCATAATACTCCTTGCATTAAAATAAACACACTTCAGCCCATCAGTCCTACTCTGTTCATTATCCTGTCCCTGCCTGTCCTTCCTTTCAGACTTACTCGTCCTAACATCTACCTTCCCCTCGACCCGTCCACTTGCTGACCTGCTGCCCTGATTTCCACCCCCACCCTTCCCCTGCTCCTCGCCTTCCATTCCACTAGGCGCCGCATTCAACAGATTATTCTCCACAATTTCTGCCGCCTTCAGAGAGATTCCACCACCAGACATATCTTCCGCTCTTCCTCCCCTTTCAGCATTTCGTAGGGATTGTTCCCTCTGTAACTCCTTGGTCCCCTCTTCTGTTCCCAACAACTACCTCCGCTTATGGCACTTGCAACCACAGGCGACGCAGCACCTATCCTTGCAACTTTTTGGGGCGGCCATTGTGTGAGTGGACAGTGTTGGAGTGGGGAGCTGAGGCTTTGGCTAAAGAGGCTTCGGCATGAAGAGGCGGAGTAGGTGAGTGGAGGCTTCTAGTAGGTTCTCTTTCTTTCACTGTTATTTGTAATTTTCTTTGTATAGAATGGTGGGAATAGCAGTCAGGGCAGAAGTCTGCTCCTCCTATAGGATGTGGGAAGTCAGGGAGATCGCCAGTGTCCCTGATGACCTCACCTGCAGGAAGTGCATCCAGCTGCAGTTCCTTACAGACTGTATTAGATAAGGTAAGATAAGATCTTTATTAGTTACATGTACATCGAAACACACAGTGAAATGCATCTTTTGTGCAGAGTGTTCTGAGGGTAGCCCGCAAGTGTCGCCACACTTCCGGCGCCAACATAGCATGCCCACAACTTCCTAACCCGTACGTCTTTGGAATGTGGGAGGAAACTGGAGCACCCGGAGGAAACCCACACAGACACGGGGAGAACGTACAGACTCCTTACAGACAACAGCCGGAATTGAACCCAGGTCGTTGGCGCTGTAATAGCGTTACGCTAACTGCTATACTACTGTTGCCTGTGGTGAGGCAACAGAACTAATGCTACACCAGCATGCCAGCCTTCTCAACTTCTGCCTGTGGCATTACTTGCTAACTGTATCTATGTGAATGGGGCTGGAAGGCTGATGTAGTACTACGTACGGGCATTTCCCAGGTAACAAACAGGTTCCATTTTTGCAGATGTCCATAAGCCTTAGGGAGCTGGAGCTGCAGCTGGATGAACTCCGGATCATTCGGGAAGCTGAGGAGATGATAGACAGGAGTTACCAGGAGGCAGTTACATCTAGGGTGTGGGATATAGGTAGCTGCGTGACTGTTAGATGAGGGAGAAGGAATAGGCAGTTGGTACAGGATACCCCGGTGATCGTTTCCCTTGATAAGAAGTATATCGTTCTGGATACTGTTGGGGGGATGAGTCACCGGTGGAGAACCACAGCAGCCGGGTCTCTGGCATGGAGTCTGGCTCTGTGGCTCAGAAGGGAAATGAGGGGAAGAGGAGTGCCATAGTGATAGGGGATTCGTTGGTTAGGGGGACAGACAGGAGATTCTGTGGACAAGAACGAGACTCCTGGATGGTGTGTAGCCTCCCAGGTGCCAGGGTCAGGAACGTCTCAGATTGACTGCACTTAAGGGGGGAGGGGGAGGAACCAGAAGTCGTGGTACACATTGGCACCAACAACATGGGTAAGATAAGGGCTGAGGTCCTGAAGAGCGAGTATTGGGAGTTAGGAAGGAAGCTAAAAAGCAGGACCTCAAGGGTGGTAATCTCTGGATTGCTGCCTGTGCCACGCACCAGGGAGGGAAAGAATAGGAAGAGACGGCAGACTAAGAGTGGCTGAAGAGTTGGTGCAGGGGGCAGGCATTCAGATTTGTGGATCATTGGGATCTCTACTGGAATAGGTATGACCTGTACAAAAGGGACGGGTTACACCTGAACTCAAGAGGAACCAATGTCCTTGCGGGCAGGTTTGCTAGAGCTGTTGGGGAGGGTTTAAACTAGTTCGGCAGGGGGATGGGAACCAGAGTGTTAGATTAGAAGATAGATCAGTTGGTGTAGAAGTAGATGCGATGTGTACGGAGAAGGTGAGGAAGGATAGGCAGGGGACGGGGCATAAATGCAATCAATTAGATGGGTTGAAATGTATTTAACTTAATGCAAGAAGTGTTAAGAACAAGGGTGATGAACTTACAGCATGGATCAGTACATGGAATTACGACGTTGTGGCCATTACAGGGACTTGGCTATCACAAGGGTAGGAATGGCTGCTGATGTTCCAGGGTTTAGATGTTTCAAAAGGGATAGGGAAGGGGGTAGAAGGAGTGGGGGGAGGTGGCATTGCTTGTCAGAGATAATATCACAGCTGTAGGAAGGGAGGACATCATAGAGGGATCGTCTGTTGAGTCAGTGTGGGTGGAAGTCAGAAACAGGAAGGGAGCTAAAACTCTATTGGGTGTATTCTATACGCCCCCAAATAGACATCGGGACACTGAGGAGCAGATAAATAGGCAGATTTTGGAAAGATGCAAAAATAACAGGGTTGTTGTCATGGGAGATTTCAACTTCCTAATATTGACTGGCACCTCCTTAGTGCAAAAGGTTTAGATGGGGGCAGATTTGTTAAGTGTGTCCAGGAAGGATTCCTGACACGGTATGTAGACAGGCTGGCCAGAGGAGGGGCCATGCTAGATTTGGTATTAAGCAATAAACCTGGTCAGATGAAAGACCTCTCGGTGGGCGAGCATTTCGGGGCTAATGACCACAACTCCCTGACCTTTAGCATAGCCGTGGACAAAGATAGGAGCAGACGTTATGGGGAAGTTTTTAATTGAGGGAGGGCAAATTACGATGGTATTAGGCAAGAATTTAGGAGCTTAAACTGGGAACAGATGGTCTCTGGTAAATGCACCACAGAAGTGTGGAGGTTGCTTAGGGACCACTTACATGGGGTTCTAGATAGTTTGTTCCACTGAGACAAGGAAAGGATGTTAGGGTGAAGGAACTATGGTTAATAAGAGAGGTGGAAGGTTTAGTCAAGAGGAAGAAGGAAGCATATTCAAGGTTTAGGAAGCAAAAATCAGATAGGGCTCTTGAGAGTTATAAGGTAGCCAGGAAGGAGCTTAAGAAAGGAGAGCTAGAAGGGGACATGAGAAAGCCTTGCCAAGTAGGATTAAGGAAAACCCTAAGGCATTCTACACGTATTTGAGGAACAGGAGGATGACTGGGGTGAGGGTATGACCGCTCAGGGATAAAGGGGGAAAATGTGTCTGGAGACGAAGGAGATAGGAGTAGTCCTAAATGAATATTTTGCTTCAGTGTTCACCAGGGAGAGCGACTTAGACAAATGTGAGGTTAGCGTAGAACAGGCAAATGTGTTGGAGCATGTCAAAGTTAAAAAAGAAGTGTTGGAGCTACTAAAAAGCATTAGGATAGATAAGTCCCTGGGGTCAGACAGGATATACGCCAGGTTACTATGGGAAGCAAGGGAAGAGATTGCTGGAGCAATAATGATGATCTTTGAGTCCTCCCTGGCCAAGGAGTGGTACTGGAGGATTGGAGGATGGCAAACATTGTTCTATTGTTCAAGAAGGTAAATGGGATAATCCCGGGAATTATAGACCAGTGAGTCTTACATCAGTGGTGAGCAAGCTATTGGAGAGGATTCTTAGGGACAGGATTTATGAGCATTTGGCGAAGCTTAGTCTTATTAGGAATAGTCAACATGGCTTTATGAAGGGCAGGTCATGCCTCATAATAGAGTTTTTTGAGGAAGTGACAAGACAAATTGATGAAGGTAGTGCGGTGGATGTGGTATATATGGATTTTATCAAGGCGTTTGACGAGGTTCCCCATGGTAAGCTCATTCAGAAAGTCATGAGGTATGGGATCCATGGAAAATTGGCTGTGTGGATTTGAAATTGGCTTGCCCACAGAAGGCAGAGGGTGGTTGTAGAAGAGGAGTGTTCAACCTGGAGGTCAGTGACTAGTGGTATTCTGCAGGGATCTGTTCTGAGACCCCTGCTCTATGTGATTTTTATAAGTGATGAGGAAGTGGAAGGATGGGCTGGTAAGTTTGCAGATGGCACGAGGACGAGGGTTGGTGGTGTACTAGATAGTGCAGAAGGTTGTCGTAGGTTGCAACGGGATTTCGACAGAATGCAGAGCTGGACATAGAAGTGGCAGATGGAGTTCAATCTGGAGAAGTGTGAAGTGATACACTTTGGAAGAACGAACTTGAAGGCAGAGTACATGGTTAATGGCAGGATTCTTAGCAGTGTAGAGGAACAGAGAGATGTTGAGGTCCAAGTACATAGATCCCTCAAAGTTGCCTCACAAGTGGATAGGGTGGTTAAGAAGGCGTATGGTGTGCTGGCCTTCATTAGCTGGGGGATTGAGTTCAAGAGCCGCGGGGTAACGTTGCAGCTCTGTAAGACTCTGGTTAGACCACTCTTGGAATATTGTGTTCAGTTCTGGTCACCACATTATAGGAAGGATGTGGAAGCTTTGGAGTGGGTGCAGAGGAGACTTACAAGGATGCTACCTGGGTTGGAGTGCATGTCTTATAAGGACAGGTTGAGCAATTTAGGGCTTTTCTCTTTGGAGCGACGGATGATGAGAGGGGACTTGATAGAGGTATATAACATTATGAGAGGCATAGACAGAGTGGACAGCCAGCATCTTTTCCCCAGGTGGCAATGGCCAATACTAGAGGTCACCTGTTTAATGTGTGTGGAGGAAAATTCAGAGGAGATGTCAGAGGTAGGTTTAGTGGGTGCCTGGAATACACTGCCAGGGGGATGGTAGGGGCCGACACGATAGGGTCATTTAAGAGACCATTAGATAGGCACGTGGACGAAAGAAAAATAGAAGGTTATGGGAGGTGAAGTAGAGAGGGGGATAGATTGAATGCGGATAAGGTTTATATAGGTCGACACAACATCGTGTGCTGAAGGGGCCGTACTGTGCTGTACTATTCTGGGTTCTAAGTTCTATGTTCTTCCCTTCCCACCATGCAGGGACCCTAGCAGTCTTCTCAAGTGAAAGAGCAATTCACTTGCACTTCTTCCAGTCTCGTGCACTGCATTTTGTGTTCACAATGTTGTGTCCTCTGCAGAAGAGAATAGAAAAAGCAGATTTGGTGATCACTTTGCGGAACACCCATGGTCAGTCCTCAGGAGCGACCCCGAGCTTCCCGTTGCCTGCCACCTTAATTCTCCATCCCACTCCAACTCTAACCTATCGGTCTGTGGCCTCTTGTACTGTCACAGCAAGGCACAATGGAAGCCAGAGGAACGGCACCTCATCTTCCGTCTGGGCAGATTGCAGCTTTCCAGACTCAGTATTGAATTCCACAACTTCAAATAACTTGATATCTCTGTCTGCATCAGTTGTCCATCTGTGATATTAGTACAGCTTGCTTCTCCCTTTTTTCCCTTCTCTGGAAGTGAAGGGCATGCCTCTCCTGACCTGCTCGACGTGTCCTCCTGCTGTGCACTTCACAACTCCTATATCCGTTCGTCTCTGTTCTTTCGTCTATGTCCTCACTCTCTAACTGCTCCTTTTCACTCGTTGACCAGATAACCTTGTTTACAGATTATTTTCATGGTCACCCTGGTTTCACCCTATCAGAGACGTACCTTCCCCCACCCTCCCTGCAGTTTAACAAGCTTCTTTTGTCTCCTTTATAGTTCGGACATACCCGAAACATTGACTCCGTATCTCTTCCCAAAGATGTGGCCCGACCTACTGAATATTTCCAGCATTTCCCGTCTTTGCTTTATTTTTCCATCATCTGCAGTTTTTTTTTGATTTCGGCATTAGAATGGATGGCCAACCGAAAACAAATCTGCACTCCTTTTGCAGAGCAGTGCATTTGATAAAACAGCACATTTAATTGTTTCCTGTCCATTGCAGAAGCTAAACTTGCTTCATTTTAACCATCACCAATCCTAGGTTGATCATCTTTGAAAACAAAGGGTTCTTCTGCAATAATTATACTGAAACAATAATGAAGTATTGTCTCTGGGTAAATACTTATAGAATTAATGCCACGCTTTATGGTCAGCAGATTCTACAAGCAAACAAGGGCAGAATTTCCATTACAGAACCTGTTAATCGATTATGATTAACTTACAGTGGGTAAGACATTGCAGATCTCTTCTTAAAATGCAACTTTAAAAAAAAATTTTGTCTTAACTTAGCAACATTGCCATTTCTTCTCTTATTAGATTACTTGCATTAAAATTCATTCTTACTGGAAAAGTATGTTTTAAAAATGTGCATTCAGAGTATTTATAGGATTTTGAAGGGTCAGCTAAAGGTTAACTACTTACTACAGGCAAGATTGGGTCTCAGCTTTGTGTGCAAAGCACCCTTACATGCTAATTTGAAGTAATTTGAACTGACAGTACAGAGCTTGTCAAAACAGGATCTCATTAAATATTGGTTTTGTGCACTTTCCTCTTTATTTGTGCTTGTACATGGTTGAATGAAGCTTGCTAGATATACAGACTGTATAAAGTCAAGTAATTATGAATGAAGTCTCTATTGCTGATTCAACATTCTTGGGAAATGATCACATCCAAAAAAAAGGAATTTGTGTTTGAGTGTACATTTAGAGGAAGATAAGTTCTATGGGACTCATTGTATTTTGCATACGCAGAGAAAGCCATTTCTTTCCTTCTGTTCGAAAGAAGTGCTGCCAATCTTTTGTTGGTCAATGCAATTTGTAGTTGCACATTTCATTGAGGTCCGTTGATATAGAGAAGGAAATAATGTTCCCACATGCATTAGAAAATAACTGAAACAGAAATTTGAAGGAATGCAGGTTCAAGACTGGAAACGATGAATTGGCAAAGTGCTATTAACATATTCTTCATATTATAATTGGAAAGTTTTGTGAATATATTGTTAAAATGGTCTTGAAGAAATATATATATTCATATTCTTTATCAGATGCTGTTTCCTTAAACTTAAGCCTGCTTTTATCCCAGAGAAGGAATAGCAGCCAAACTAGGAGCTCACTGAATATCATCTCAAATCCAGCAGTTGGAAAACCAACCCAAGGAATAAATGTAGAGGAGTTAAGAGTTAAAAGCATGGGAGGGAGATGTGTATTCAGGATGCTTCAAGTCACCTGACTGAGGTGTGAAAGGAGCCAGAAAGAGATATAGTACTCCACTGGCTGGCAGGAACAAGTATTGGTATTGGTATTGGTTTATTATTGTCACTTGTACTGTTGTACAGTGAAAAGCTTGTCTTACAAACCGATTGTACAGGTCAATTCATTACACAGTGCAGTTACATTGAGTTAGTACAGAGTGCATTGATGTAGTACGGGTAAAAACAATAACAGTACGAAGTGTCACAGCTACAGTGAACGTGCAGTGCAATAAAGTGCAAGGTCACAAGAAGGTAGATTGTGACATCATAGGCATATAAGGGAACCGTTCAATAGTCTTATCACAGTGGGGTAGAAGCTGTCCTTAAGTCTGGTGGTACGTGCCCTCAGGCTCCTGTATCTTCTACCCGATGGAAGAGGAGAGAAGAGAGAATGTCCCGGGTGGGTGGGGCCTTTGATGATGCCGGCTGCTTCACCAAGACAACGAGAGGTAAAGACGGAGCCCAAGGAGGGGAGGCTGGTGTCCGTGATGCGCTGGGCTGTGTCCACAACCCTCTGCAGTTTCTTGCGGTTCCAACTGATACAAAGAATTGAGGGCAGTAGTGGCTTTGATGGCCACTGGTTATTTGCATGGTCGCCAAGTGCACAAGCATTTGTTCTTGTACAAAGTTTCAGATGTCTGCCAGCTGCAGATGCAATAAACTACGCCTTTTGAAGCACTGCTTTTCCACCATGTTACGGATACTCAGTGTCTACCCATACACAGATGCTGAGGATAGTGTCTCCTGTGGTCTGCAGTCTCTCAGTTGGTCACCTCTCTACTGTCTAGTGATAAGTTTTCTGACTGCAAGTTGCTGTTGCAGTTTTTAGCCATATAACTCCCTGAGCAAGATCCGGTCTACTATTATTGTTTTATTATTAGTGGTTTATTATTGTCACATACCGAGGTAAAGTGAAAAACATTGTTTTGCATGCCATCCATGCAGATCATTTCACTACAACAGCGCATTGAGGTAGTGCAAGGGAAAACAATAACAGAATGCAGAATAAAGTGTTACAGTTACAGAGGAAGTGCAGTGGAGGCAGACAATAAGGTGCAAGGCCATAACGAGGTAGATTGTGAGGTTAAGAGTCCATCTTCTTGTACTAGGGGACCCTTCAATGGTCTTATAACAGCGGGATAGAAGCTGCCCTTGAGCCTGGTGGTACGTGCTTTCAGGCTTTTGTATCTTCTGCCCAATGGGAGAGGGGAGGAGAGAGGAGTGTAGGGATCAGGGTGTAGGGTCTTTGATAGTGTCGGCTGCTTTACTGAGGCAGGGAGAAGTGCATGGAGGGGAGTGTAGTTTCTGTGATGCGCTGGGCTGTGTCCGCAGCTCTCTGCAGTTTCTTGCGGTCCCAGGCAGAGCAGTTGCCATACCAAGCTGTGATGCATCAAGATAGGATGCTTTCTGTGGTGCATCTAGGTGGTTGGACCAGCACAGGCTATTGGTAATGTTCATTCCTAGTAACTTTCAACCCTCTCGAACTCAGTACCGTTGATGTAAACAGGAGCATGTGCACCACCCCCCTTCCTGAAGTCATTGACCAGCTCTTTTGTTTTGCTGACATTGAGGGAAAGGTTGTGTCATGATACCATGTCACTAGGCTTGTCATGGTTCCGCGTGCTGGTCCTCGATTGGTGCCTTGTTGTGCAGCACATGATTTCCATGCACTACTAATTGCATAATAACACACACCTGAGTTCCATCAGGAGACTAGTATTAGAACCCTGGTTCCACTTGTACTGGTTGCCAGAGTATTGGTCAGTCTTTGGGTATACTTTGTCTTCTGGCTGCTTAGAGCTGGCCACTCTAGAGCAGTCCTGGTTTTGCTGTTTCTCCTAGAATATCCTGTTTCCATGTCGGGACTGTGCCTCAGAGCCCCAAGGCAAGATTCCTCTGGGTCGCCGCCTGCGTTTTGGTTCTGAGGAAGCATCCTGACTCCAGTCTCGTACCGGTGTTCTACATTTGGGTTCTCCGTGATCTAGCTCTTTGTTTGACACTGTGACAAGGCTCTTTATTTCCTTCCTGTTCTCTGACTCATTGTTATTTGAGATTTGGCCCACTACAGTGGTGTCATCTACAAAGTTGTAGATGGAGTTAGAGCAGAACCTGCCACACAGTCATGAATGTATAGGGAGTGGAGTAGAGGGCTGAGGACACAGCCTTGTGGGGCACCAGTGTTGAGGATAATCGTGCTGGAGGTGTTGCTGCCTGTCCTCACTGATTGCGGTCTGTTGGTTGGGAAGTCAAGGATCCAGTTGCAAAGGGAGGTGTCGAGTCCCAGGTCTAGGAGTTTGGAGATGAGTTGCTTGGAATTATAGTCTAAGGTGTGATTTTAAAACATTTCAAAATATAGAAAGTAAATTAGTGGGAAAGTACTTATTCACAATATTTTTGGTAACTATTGCAAAGGAATTTTTTTTCCACAAGTATGTAGGATGGTAGCTTGTGTGTTTATTGCAATATTTTTGTGAGTTTTAATGAAGCACCTCAACTAGTGTCTTTAATTTTGACCCACACTTGGAGGTTTTAGGAAACCTATGGCTGTGACACTGAATCTGAAATAGTGTTGAAATATTATTCCAATTGAAGAAATGGTCTATATTAACAGAACACTTTCCTCTTCTAATTGGCAGTTCAAAACCTGTAAAAGCAACAACTAATTTGGAGCGAACTTACTGATGTGCTCACATTTTTTTGCCAGCTTTAAGCCCCTATCTGTACCCACACTCTGTTTTCCCAGGCACAATCACTATTTTGGATCGTTATTCATCATGAATCATTTATTAGTGATCCCAGGTCTTTGGAAAATGTACTAATACATAATTTACAAATTATATTCCTATAATTCATGAGCAGAATCATTTTAAGGTCACTTTTTAAAGGAAAAAGTTTAGAATTCACAGATTAGATCTTTTCAAGTTAAACACTAGTGTGAGTTTGTGGTGTGTCCAAGGTGATGTGAAGCTAATGGCTGTCTCATAGGAAGTCGGGTAAGATGAAAAAGCAAAGTGATTGTTCATAATTATCATCATTTTATTAACCTGTTCCAATTGCCACAGATTGGGTCCTTATTCCACAGAGCTAAAACATTCTGGTTGATGTTTCAAGGAAGATATAAATTTCCATGAAGGAAGTTATCTCATGTGCTACCTGCAACATTTTCTTATGTTTGATCATCTTCTGCACTGCAGCAGTGAGGGTGACTATGCATCTGCTGTTTGAAGAAGCAAATGTTGACAGTATTGACATTGAATAAGTGTGCCAGTATAGTTTTGATCTGGTGTTTGAATTATCCTCCTGGGTGGAAGCTGATGTCAGTGCACTGTTTGTTTTCGTTAGTTCCAAGTATATAGGGGCCAAGTCAAAGAATTTCATCTTTCTCATGCTTTTTTTGTACAGTAGGGGAGTTGAGGGTTCTGGGGAAAAGCAGGTAGGTGGACCTGAGTCCACGGCCAGATCAGCCATGATCTTATTGAATGGCGGAGCAGGCTTGACGGGCCGGATCGCTGACTCCTGCTCCTGTTTCTTGTGTTCATGGGCAACAGGCAAAGACTGAGTGTGTTAATAATAGAAGTGCAATTACTATCATCCTGAGAAATGACATTCGTATTTCACCTCATTGGGCAAGGAATCAATGATCCAAGTATTCTGTAGACAGGTGACTGATATATCATCCTACCCCCTGGAGGCCCAGTGAACATTGATATCCATAGCCACGATGGCAGTAGTCTGACCTTTACATCATGAAAGAAGCCTGAGCTTCCACTGCAGAAATCAGACTTTGGGTGACTTCTGCCTGTGTGGCAATGGCAGCTGAGATATCAGCCACCAGATGCTCTATGCTATTGCAATGTATATATGGCTACAGTAGTGTTGACATGAAACTGGCCAACACTTCTATCTTGTATTGCTGCCAGCCCTTCGCTGGAAAAGGGTTGTTCTAACACAAGGTTTGAGCTGGATCTTCCCATCTCTCAAGTCTTCAGGTAGGCTGAACATTACCTCAAATATCTTGATGTTTTGTCAATAGACTGCTCCATCATAATCCTCTTGAGTCCTCCAGTGTGACCATGCTTTTTGGAGAGTTGGCATCTCAGTTACTGTTTGCCTGTGGCTTTGCAGCTGTCCTCTAGTGCTTGGGAACCCATCACATGTAGGTCTCAGAACGAAGCTACCTCTGAATCGGTGAATGCAACCATTAGATGGAGCAATGTAGTTTGTTCTTGATGCTCTAGAAATTCATCAGCTGGGGCTTGGCAGGTTTTTATTGTTACGTATCTGAAATTAGAAAGTCACAAAGGAGTGGGCAAGGTATAGGGAGGCAACAGGTAAGTGGGGCATTAGAATGGTAGAAGAAAGTATTGGAGGAGGGCGTGAGATTTGAGAAGATGAGTTGCATACCACCACACTGTCCTCTTCAGTTAGTTTCAGTCCTCCGCAAACCACACACTTGTTATAGCCAGGTCAATGATTGGCAATGCTTTCTCCAAAATGCAACAACCCAGTGGGCATGATAGGGGTGGCTTCCTTTCTGTTAACAAGTTGTGTGACACCTTACCTCTCAAGAAAGAAGGAAAGAATATGGTTCTGAGATGTATTTAGCTTTGATAAATAAGTGATGGGGTGAAAGGTTCAAGAATGTAAGCACCCTTGCAGCAAACTTCCTTACTTTTGCATATCAACTCCCATGTAATGAAGGTCAACCTAACTGGTGTGTTTGAGTGTTGTAGGAATGGTAAATATAAGAGTGTGTTTTAAGGAATATGACTGTCGTTGGTTGCTAGGGATTATCGGTAATTAAGTAATGGAGTTGTGATGCATGCAGTAGTGTGTGGAGATGGTTGGTATTTTGGAATTCGTTGGTAGTTGGGAATTTTTACTACTTGCGTTGACGTTAGCTGCTTATTTGTGCTCGTTCTTCTTCTTGAAACACTACAATTATGTCCCTGGGACTTCACTGCATCCAAAAACAGAACGCCGGAAGACCTCAGCAGGTTAAGCAGCATCTGTGAAGGCAAAAGCTGTTTGGGTGAAGACCCTGCATAGTCCTCAACCAGAAACGTCAACTTGCACCTTTTGCCTCCACGGATGCTGCTTGACCCACAGGGTTCTTCCAGTGTTATGTGTTGGTTCCAGATTCCAGCATCTGCAGCCTCTTCAGACTTCACTGCATCCATTGACCTCTCAGACCACCTTCTTCCACTCCCCACATTTCTTTCTTGGGAGAGTTCCAGTGCCCCATGCATGCAGATCCCAGCTCTGGTATCCTCCTTCACAACTGTTACGGACTCAGTGAAAGTCCCTTTAAGATAGAGAGTGTGTGTGTGTGTGGGGCGTGCTTATGTCAATAGAAGATAAAGGACGCAATGACGTGGTTGAAGAAGTTAGAAGAAGAGGAAGAGAGGAGAGAGAAGGGAGAGAGACACCAGCCTGCTAGTATTCTCTATCGATGGATGAGAAACTATAACTGTGTCTGCCACTGAAATCCACGTATGGAAGTTGGAAGTAATCTGGTGGAGTTCACTTTGTTGCTGACCTGTAGAAGGAAACAGGTATTTGTGTGTGGACGACCACGATTCGGATGCTTTTCGGGGTGAGGAAGTCACTACCGAGTAAACACTGGAGTGTCGTTTGGGTTCCATGGTGGAACATTTGGATTTCGTATTTACTCTCTCTCTGTTTTTCTACATCTACGTCTTATCTTCTGACAACGGTGGTTGTTGAAGAAGCCCTTGCTCATGTTTCACCTTATGGCTTGCGGAACTGAACTTTAAGAACCATTCCGGAACTGGGAGTTTTGGACTTTGCCACACACACACACACACGAAGAGTTTAGTTTTGGGGTTAACGTTCAAGGTTTAACATTTTTGAATTCCAACATACTAACATTTTTACTTTTATTTTATGTATTATCATTAGTGATTAATAAAATAGTTTTTAACACTGAATCATGCTCAGTGTGTTTCTTTTGTTGCTGGTTCGTGACAAAATCAACATCACTGTTAGTGAAGCAGTGGCTATCCTGCATACCTGCTACCATTTTTCTATACGCACTGTTATGTAATGATTTCATTATCGGTATGCGCTAATGGGGGAGATAGTTCAATCCTCTTAAGCACCTTAAGTGGGCAGGCACGGTAGTGTAGAGGTTAGCATAATACCATTACAGCATCAGCAACCCGGATTCAATTCCTGCTGCTGTCTGTAAGGAGTTTGTACGTTGTCCCCACGTCTGCGTGGGTTTCCTCCGGGTGCTCCGGTTTCCTCCCACATTCTAAAGACGAGCGGGTTAGGAAGTTGTGGGCGTGCTGTGTTGGCACCAGAAGCGTGGCGACACTTGCGGGCTTCCCCCAGAACACTGCCCAAAAGATGCATTTCACTGTGTTTTGATGTACATGTGACTAATAAAGATATCTCTGCATGAGATGCAAGAATGAAAGTCATGTGTGAATGGCTCTGGAACACGCTGGCACAGGTTCCTCACACTGCAGCATTTTAGCACATATTTTTATGGGTGATTGAATTCCTAGACTTTAATGACGAGCTCATGAATTGTCTTGCTTCTGTTGAAAATGTATTTTGACGTCACCTTTAAACACTCTTTTGCAGGCTTTTAAGACAAAGGATGGTTACCTTGTGATTGGAGCTGGGAATGATCAGCAGTTTGCAACTGTTTGCAAGGTAAGTTGCTTGTGCTTAATTGGGAATAAGTTATCAAGTAAACTTCATTTATGAGAAATTGGTCAAAAGTGACTGCAGGAACAATCAAGTAATAATTAGTGAAGCTAGTTTAGTGCTTCAATTGCAGAGATTTTATCTGAGAATAAGTTTGCACTCTAACTAATGATAGTTTGAAGCACTTTCTCTTTATGTAGGCAGTTCAGTTGCAGTAGAAATGCGACCTCAATCCAAGTTCAGTGCTGAATCTGATGCTGGAACAGAATAAGATATCTTTATTAGTCACATATACATCAAAACACACAGTGAAATACATCTTTTGCGTAGAGTACTGGGGGCAGCCTGCAAGTGTCACCACACTTCTGGCACCAACATAGTGTGCCCACAACTTCCAAACCTGTACATCTTTGGAATGTGGGAGGAAACCGGAGCACCTGGAGGAAACCCACGCAGACATGGGGAGAACGTACAAATTCCTTACAGACAGCCGCCAGAATTGAACCTGGGTCACTGGCACTGTAAAGAGTTACCATGCCTGCCCAGGTGAGACTCTTCAGAAAACATCTTCATAATAATTTGGTCATTCACCCCTGATTTACGTGCTCCAGGGTTGATTTAAATTTCAACCCAGTTAACAATCACCCAGTCAACTGAAAGTTGCTGAGGGAAGGGTGCAAATTGCAGAAGTATTGGCTGTAATCTTCCAAACTTCGATAGTGAAGGGTGGTTGTGTCTGACAACTGGAGAATGCCAAATGTTACACCCTTGTTCAACAAAAGGCTCTGAGGGTAAACCTGGAGACTGCAGGTCAGTCACTTTAGTCTTCCTGATAGGGAAACTGTTAGGTATGATGGTAAGAAACAGAATTAATAGTCACTTGGACAATGTGAACAAAGGTCTTCCTGGCATACTGATCTTGCTGTCATTTTATACATCACCTATGGTGCCTTGAAATGATTTGATATAATATAGATTTTGAGGCTAATCTCATCTTCATTGAACTAACTCTGGTTGAGAGAGGAGGCTTAGGAAGTGTTACAACTTGTTTTCTGATTCCTTGATGAAACCTAGATCAGAAAAACTATTATCATACCATATGAGAATTAATTCTGACTAAGTTTAAAGACCCACATCACGAAATTGGATCCGTTAGTGTCAGTCTTTCATGGGCAAATGATACGTAAAAGTGATTTAACCCATATTAGGTCATACCAGAAATTATTTGGTGCTCTTTTGGAACAATTTCATCAGGAAATGATTTCAGGTATTTCCATGTACAGTTCACCTTAATGTGTTTGACTTTTTCCACTATTAGTCATGCACAGCATGAATCCTCCCTTGCTAGCATAAATTGGACCTCTTGGGTGTAACTTACAACATTCATTGAATGCAAAAAACTAGGAGCCTCTTGTTCTGTAGCCACTATTGAGTTGTTAGTTAAAATATATCCACTCTGACATCTTGCACACAGCACCAGCCAGCCGTAGGTTTCAATGCTCAGGATATTTAAATCTTCATCAATGAAGTCCATCAGAGGTACATGCTGTGACCTCTGCCTTTGATCATACCGATCTTGGAGTGTCTTGCAGTCAGCTGTGGTGTGGACTTAATCAGGGCAAATGTTTGCTTGAGGGGTGCCAGCATAGACATTGCTTTCCCTTGCATTTTCCCTTGATCCGTGGCATATTTTTATACAGCTGACTGCTGCTGGGAAAATTACTGAAGTGTCTTGTGCTCTGCATGATGAACATGGCAAAGATGGTGCAGTTGTGAGCTTTTCCATGCTGCTTCCGTCGGGACTACACAGTTTCTGTTTTAGCGCATGATATTGGGTGTTAACCAAATTGGCTACTTTTTGTGGGGAATTCATTTGGGCAATAGAGCTCATACAGCAAAATGGATGAAACGCAGTTTCTAAGCACCAGCTCCTTGTTTGGAGAAAAAAGGTGTAATCAAATCCACTTCTATCACTCTCTGTAAATCAGCTTCTTCATCCAAATCACTTGGTGAAAATGAAATTTCTAGAATATCTTGCTGCAAGTTGCAAATTGGTCCTTTTAAGGAAGTGATTAAAGAAAAGTTTACCTTCCCCTTTGCCTCCTAATCTGCAGCTCTAGAAACTCCAATGAAATCAGTGTTAGTGCAGGATCTGAGAGAAATTCCCTTGTGTAATGTTGAACTCCAGAAAGACTCCTGAAACGGAGACAGTATAGGATGCAGTGCCATCTATATCCCAGCAAGTCCTGGACTCTCAACACATGCACACAAGTCTGGAAATTGCTTCCATTCCAAACGGCTGACTATCTGTCATTCCCTTTGGAACCACTGCCTATAGTCAGCATGGTTTAACCCAATAAAGGTTGCACTCTGTTTCACCAAAGCCACAACTGCTGGCCTTCATAATTGATTATCAGAAGGAAAATTGCTATTGAAAATTATAAGAATGTGAAATATAAAATACATATAGAATATTCAATAAATTATTGAAAACATTGTGAAGTATAAAATATTATAACATCTAAAGCTAAAATGATGTTTTTGTGAAAGACAGTTTCTTATGTTTTATAAAGTGGTGAGTAAATAGAAAATAAGCAACAATTATTGATATTTTTACAGCATTTAAAATAGATGTAACTATAGCATGGACAATGAAAGGCAAGCAGTGGTTGAACAACTAGGAGATATAACTGAAGCATGTCTGGTAAAATAGGTTTCAAGGACACATATTAAAGCAGCAAGAGAAGTTAGCAATGTGAATGGGATTTTGTGATGCCTTTCATAACCTGAGGATGCCCCACAGCATCTCACTGTGTTACTTTTGACTTGCAGTCACTATTGTAACTTGTGAAAATTTACAATCTATAACGGCAATGAAGTGAATGACATTGCCATTGGACCAAGATGTTGTGGTCAATACAATAAGGAAGTGGGTGCACAATGACTACCCCACATTACAAGAAACCACACAGTCATCTTCCATTCCCCAAAATGAAGCTCAGGACCTGGGACTTCTGGACCCTCATGGAGAATCCCTAAAGGGACAAACTAGAACTTTGCACCGTTATTGTGGCCCTGGAATCTAAGGGCTTTGACACTGATATAGCCACATTGAGCAAGACACATTGAATGGGCTACTCCTTTTCCTCCTCTACAGTCATTTGTCTTTGCCTACATGTGATATGATCATGGCTGCTCATCTATCTCAATGCCTTATTCTGATTTTCCTCTTAGCCTTTGATACTACTTGTGTCTGGAATCTATCTATTTCCCTAGATACATTCAGCAACTTGACTTTCACCACTTTCTGTGGTAGAGAATTCTGCAGTTTTGCCACCCTCTGAGTTAAACATTTCTCATTATCTCAGCCCTAGGTTCTTAGCCCAATTCCTGATTCTGTGACCCTTCATTCTGGACACACCAGTCAGTAGACGTCCATTCTGCATCCAGTCTATCTTGCTCTGTCGGAATTTCCATGTTTCAATAAGATCCCCTCTTATTCTTCTACGTGCTAATGAATACAGGCCTAATTGATCCAATCAGTTGACATTTTGGGTCAGGACCCTTCAGAACAGTCCTGGGGAGGTGTCCTGGCCCGAGGTGTTGACTGCCTGCTTTTCTCCACAGATGCTGCCTGGCCTGCTGAGTTCCTCCAGCATCATTGTGTTTTTCATGACATTCTGTTAACTTTCCTTTTTGATGCCATTAAACTGAAGAGGGTGCAAAAAAGATTTACCAGGATGTTACTGGGACTGGAGGGCTCGGGTTAAAGGGAGAGGGAGGATAGGCTGGGGCTTTTTTTCCCTGGAGCGTAGGAGGCTGAGGGTTGACTTTATAGAGGTTTATAAAATTACGAGGGGCATAGATAAGAGAAACAACCAAAGTCTTTTCCCCAGGGTGGGGGGGTGGGGGTGGGGGGGGGGGGGGTCCTAAACTAGAGGGCATGGGTTTAAAGTGAGAGGGAAAAGACTTAAAAGGGACTTGAGGAACAACTTTTTCCACACAGAAGGTAGTGAGAATATGGAACTGCCAGAGGAAGCGGTGGAGGCAGGTATGGCATCTAAAAGGCATTTGGACAGTTACATGGATAGGAAAGACTTCAAGAGGAATGGGCCAACTGCAGGCAAAGGGGACTAGCTCAGTAAGGCAACTTGGTCAGCACAGACGAGTTGGGCCAAAGGGCCTGTTTCTGTGCTGTATAGCTCTGATTCTCTTCGTGTGACAGTCTTGCTATCCAAGGAATCAGTCCAATGAACTATTGCTACATACCCTCTATGACACATACATTCTTTCTCAGGAGACCAAGACTGCACACAATATGTGGTCATGCCAAGGTCATATAAATTTGCTCCTGTCTTCAAAGCCTCTTGCAATGAAGGACAACATAACAGTTGCTGCCTTAAATGCTTGCTGTACCTGCATATTTGCTTTCAGTGATGGGTGTACAAAGACAACCAGGTCCCATTGTAAATCAACATTTCCCAGTCTATCACTATGTAACTAATACTTTGCATTTCACCTGAAGTGGATAACTTTATGTTTATCCACATTATTCTGCAACTCCCATGTATTTAGAACATAGAACGTTACAGCATAGTACAGGCCCTTCAGCCCATGATGTTGTGCCAACATTTTATCCTGTTTAAGATCTATCTAACCCTTCCCTCCCACATAGCCCTCCATTTCTCTCTCATTCATATGTCTATCCAAGAGTCTCTTCTATGTCCCTAATGTATCTGCCCCCACAACCTCTGCTGGCAGTGCGTTCCACGGACTCACCACTGTCTGTGTTTAATAAAAAAAAACTACCCCTGACATCCCCCTTATATCTTCCTCCAATCATCTTAAAATTATGTTCCCTCGTGTTAGCCATTGTTGCCCGGGAAAAAGTCTCTGACTGTCCACTCACTCTACATCTCTTATCATTGTTGTACACCTCTATCAAGTCACCTCTCATCCTCCTCCTCTCCAAACAGAAAAGCCCAAGCTCACTCAACCTATCCTCATAAGACATGATCTCCAATCCAGGTAGCATCCTGGTAAATGTCCTCTGCACCCTCTCTAAAGCTTCCACATCCTTCTTATTAATGAGGTGACCAGAACTGAGCCCAATACTCCAAGTGTGGTCCAACCAGAGTTCGATAGAGCGGCAACATTACCTCACGGCTCTTGAACTTAATACCCCAACTAATGAAGGCCAACACACCATACGCCTTCTTAACAACTCTATCGACCTGCGTGGCAACCTTGAGGGATCTATGGACGTGCATCCCAAGATATCTCTGTTCCTCCACTCTGCTAAGAGTCCTAACATTAACCTGCCTTTGAATTTGATCTCCTGAAGTGTATCACTTTACACTTATCTGGGTTGAACTCCATCTGCCGCTACTCAGCCCAGGTCTGCATTCTGTCAATATCCTGTTGTAACCTACAGCAACCTTGTACACTATCCACAACACCACCAACCTTTGTATCATCAGCAAACTTGCTAACCCATCCTTCCACATCCTCATCCAAGTTGTTTATAAAAATCAAAAGGGGCAGGGGGTCCCAGAACAGATCCCTGCGGAACACCACTGGTCACCAACCTCCAGGCAGGATACGCTCCATCTACCACCACCCTCTGTCTTCTCTGAGCGAACCAATTCTGAATCCACACAGCCAAGTTACCCTGGATCCCATGCCTCCTGACTTTCTGAATGAGCCTTCCATGAGGAACCTTATCAAATGCCTTACTAAAATCCATGTACACCACATCCACTGCTCTACCTTCATCAATGTACTTTGTCACATCCTCAAAGAATTCAGTCAGGTTCGTGAAGCATAACCTGCCCTCACAAAGCCATGCTGACTGTCCCTAATCAGCCTGTGCTTCTCCAAATGCCCATAAATCCTGTCTCTAAGAATCTTCTCCAGTAATTTGCCCACCACTGAAGTAAGGCTCATTGGTCTGTAATTCCCAGGGTTATCCCTACTCCCTTTCTTCAACAAAGGTACAACGTTTACCACCCTCCAATCATCTAACACTACTCCTCTGGCCAGTGAGGACGCAAAGATCTTCGCCAAAGGCACAGTAGTCTCTTTCCTTGCTTCCCGTAATAACCTTGGATATATCCTGTCCGGCCCCAGTGACTTGTCTATCCTAATGTTTTTCAATAGTTCCAGCACATCCTCTTTCTTCATGTCAACATGCCCTAGCATATCAGCCTGTTGTACTCCATCCTCACAAATGTCAAGGTCTCTGTCTGGTGAATACTGAAGCGCAGTATTTATTAAGCAAAGAATACTGAAGCGCAGTATTCATTGTTCATTCACTCAGCTTGTCCAAATCACCCCTTAGTTTCTTTCCATCCGCCTCACCACCAGTGCAGCGAAAGGGGTGGATGCATTGAATGCATTCAGATCAGAGAACACTGAAAATTAAGTAGCTGGAAGGGTAATGGTACATCTTAGCAGACAAGGACAAGACTTTTGACTTTGTTGGCTAGGGAAATGAGATAAATAAAATTATTGAAAGTGATGGAAGGTGTAGGGAAGTTATTGTAATACGGGATGTGGACAGTGCATCTTTGACTGGGTTGGAGTTTATGTTACAAAGAGATTGTGTCTCATGAAATGCTTTTCTGTTCATCAAAGCAATTAAAGTGGTATTTAATCTTTGCTGTGTAGTCAGAATGTAGTTATATTTAAAAAGATGATGATGAATTTCATTCACATTTTAGTTAATCATTTAATGTCATTTTTCTAGATCTTATCATTAACTGCTTTAAGTGAAGAACCGAGGTACAAGACAAACAAGCTCCGGGTTCAGAATAGAGGAGAACTAATTGATGTCCTGTGTGCAAGGTTAGTCCTGAACGTGGATATTATGGTCAATAATGCACATTTTAGTGAAGTAGGGTGGTTATATCGTAAGTATCGTGAGGAAGTCGTAATTAAAACACTAGTGAGATTCTGGCAACAATAAGATGAGATAAGCTATCTTTATTAGTCACATGTACATCGAAACACACAGTGAAATGCATCTTTTGCGTAGAGTGTTCTGGGGGCAGCCCGCAAGTGTCGTGACGCTTCTGGCGCCAACATATCATGCCCACAACTTCCTAACCCGTACGCCTTTAGAATGTGGGAGGAAACCGGAGCACCCGGAGGAAACCCACGCAGTCACGGGGAGAACGTACAAACTCCTTGCAGAGAGCGATCAGAATTGAACCCGGGTCAGCTGGTGCTGTAATAGCGTTACGCTAACCGCTACACTACTGTGCCTGCTATAATGTTCCTGCCCAGGATCGAACTGGGAAGCTTTAACGTGTGAGGCGAATATGATAACTGCTGCACTGCTCAAACCGAAAGGGCAATGTGGATACTCAAGATACATTTACTTATATTCCAGTTACTGGTCTGAGATTGCTCTGTGCCCACCGAATGTGGCTGAAGCTGCAGCCAGACTGAGACTGAAATGGAGCAAACAAGATTGCAGATGCTGGAAATCTGAAACGAAAGCATAGAATGCTGGATGAAAATTTTTTTTAAAATGTAGAAAAGTTTTTTTAAAAATCTGAAACACAAACAGAAAATGCTGGAAAATCTCGGCAGGTCAGGTAGCATCTGTGAAAAGAGAAACAGTCAAAATTTCAGGTCTCTGACCTTCTGTCAGAACCGTGTCCTGGTAACTATTTCCAAAAGGTCATTTGGGTTCATCTCAGCACAGACATTCTGTTGGTTCTACATTTCCCCCCAACCCCACTTTCTCTTCCACTGAAAACAGGTCAAACAGCATCTGAGGAGTGAGAGGCTGAGCCAATGGTTCAGGTCTGGGGCCCTTCGTCAGAACAGGAAATGTAAGAAGATATGTTTGTTTCAAGTTGCAGAGAGTGGGAGAGCTGGAGAGAACAGAGGGGGTGTTTGTCATAGGGTGCAAATTGAAGTTGTACAGGCGACAGCTACTTTAAAATTCATCAGTTAGAGACAAAAAAGAAACAAGTTGAAGCGGAAAGGTGAAGGGTCTCAGCCAGAAATGTCGACTGTTCATTTCCCTCCATAGATGCTGCCTGATCTGTTGAGTTCCTCCAGCATTTTTTGGTGTATTGTTCCAGATTTCTAGCATCTGCAGTCTCCCTTAGGGAGGGGGGTTTGGCAGAAACTGTTGAATTCAATATTGTCCCTGGTACTGTTTCCAATTTCCAACTTTCTTATGGTCCATATCTGACTCTTCACTTTCTTGACATCTCCATCTCAGTGGATAGGAAAGTGGGATGGTGTCCAATATCCATATTAAGTCCAGCGACTCCCATTGGTATCTTCCCTACATATAGAGTCGTACAGAATGGAAACAGGCCATTTTGGCCCCATCACATCCTTGCCAACCTCTAGGCACCCATCTTCATTAATCTCATCTTCCATCACTTGATCCATAGCCTTCTGTTCCTATGTGATTCAAGTGCTTATCTTAACACTCCTTAAATGCTATCAACAACTCTGCTTCCTCCTTTCACGTTATTTTCTGCAAAGTCTCCATGCCATCCTCTCACTTTTTCTGTCCATTATATCATCTCTGACAAGATTTCCATACCAGTTCTCTCGTCCATCTCTACCAAATGCTCCCCTTCACGCAGCACTTTCCCACGTAACTGCGGCAGATTCAAGATCTTCTCCTTTTACCTCTCCCCCTCTCACCATCCAAAGGACCTAAAATGCCCTTCCAAGTGAATTCACTTGCACCTCTTCCAGTTTAGGTTCTTGCTTTTGGTGCTCACAATGTCATCTCCTCTACGGTAGAGAAACTAAATGCAGATCAGGTGAATGCTTTGCAAAACCCTTCTGTTCAGTTTGCAAGGCAACCATGAGTTGCAGTCACCTGTCACTTTAATTGCCATCCCTACTCCCATTCTGAACTCTGTGCCTTTGGCCTTCAATATTGCTCCAGCAATTCCCAGTGTTAACACAAGCAACAGCACCTCATCTTCCATCTGGTATTATTTTTGCCCTTGGGAATTAGTTTTGAATTTAACAATTTCAGACTATTTTTTCCTGTCTATAAACATGGCTGTACTATTCTGTGTCAATTTATTTCTTTTGTTTCTCTGGGTTTTAAAGTAATTATTACCTTGAGAACTTCGATCTGCATTCATTCACCCTGTTCTGTCCACCTCTGTCCCTCTCTGCAACTTAAGACATGCTGGTCTTCTCACATTTTCAGTTACGAGAAAGACCCTCGATCTCCTTCTCTCCCCATTGGGGCTGCCTGACCTACTGAGTGATTCCAGCAATTTTTTTGTTTGGGATTGTAACCATTCTCTTTAGAAGGAATTCCACACATCTGTGCTGAGTTTTGTAGCACTAAGCAGTTAAAATACTTAGAAACTGGTTGCTCTTTCAACATTTAAGATCCTTCAGATTCATTGCAGACCAGCACTGATGCTGCATTGGATTTGCATTCCAAATGGTCTCAGCGGCAAATTTTTCCTGGCATTTTCTAATTTCATTTCTATTTTAAGGACGGGTGTCAAGACAGGTATTCCAGCTCAAAGCCTCTTGTTTCCTCAGGACACCCTTATGCTTTTGTAAGCTTCAGTCTTGTGATCCAACCTTCCAGCTTATCACTTGGGCTGCCTGTGGGAAGGTGGAAACTCGGAAGGAGAATCTTTAACTGCGCCCTGGAATTGAATTCTTTCAGAATGTTGAGAAATCTGTTCTTCCTGTTTTTATGTTCTCACATAAGAAAATATGAAATAGGAACAGAAGTAGGTCATTCCACCTTTCAAGCCGCCTTCACCATTCATCAAGGTCATTGTTGACCTACCTGGGTACCATTTTCCGACACTATGCCCATCTCCCTTGATTGCTTTAATGTGCAGAAACCTATTGATCTCTGTTTTGAATGAACATAACGATTGAGCTTCAATATCCGTCTGGGGTGGAGAAATCTGAAGGTTTACCACTGTCCGAGGGTAGAAACCTCTCTCATTTCAGTCTAAGCAGCCTACTCCTTATTTCAATCTGTGTCTGGATTCCTCAGGAAGCAGAAACATTCTCCTGGCATCTAGGCTGCCAAGCCATTGAAGAATTTTGTGAGTTCTAATGAGATCTCCTCTGATTCTTCTAAACTCTGAAGAATACAGATCCAACCTGCTCAATATCATCTCATAAGGCAACCCAGCATCCTTGGAACAATCCCTGCACCTTTGCTGAATTCCTTCTGTGACAAGTGCACCCTTTATAAGGTAAGGAGTCCAAAACTGTACACAGTACTCCAGGTGCAGTCTCATCAAAACCCCACATAGTTGCAAGAAGTCTTCCTTATTCCTGTAATCAAGTCCACTGCTAATAAAGGCTAACGTAACATTTGCCCTCCTAATCGCATTGACTTTCAAGTTCAAGTTTATACTTTTCAAGATCAGGTTTAACACAAGCACACCAGGGCCCTTTGAACATCTATGTTGCCCAGTCTCTCACTACTTAACAAATACTCTGATTTTCTGTTATGTGCACCAAAGTGGATGACCTCATATTTTTCCATATTATATCCCATCTCACCCACCCAGCTTGTCCATTTTCCCTTGAAGCCCCTTTACATCTTGCTCCTTTCTCACAATCCCACTCCATTTAGTATTGTCAGTGAGCTTGGAAATATGATATTTCATCCACTCAGCCAAATTATTGGCATGGGGTCCTGATTACCCCACTGGTCACAGCCTGTTAGCCTGAGAAGAATCCATGTATCCCCACTCTTGAAGAACATTGAGCTGGGTAGGTTCCCAGGGCCTAATGAGATCTGCCTCAGGTTATGGAGAGGCAAGAGAGGAGATTGCTGGAGTCTTGACAGGGATACATGTATCCTCTTTTGTCATAGGTGAGGTCCCAGAGAACTGGAGCAAAGCCAATGTTGTTTCTCTGTTTAAAAAAGACAATGGGGACAAACCAGGAAACTATAGGCCAATGAACCTTACATCAGTGGTAGGGGAATTATTGGAGAAGATTCTTAGCGATAGGATCTACACACATCTGGAAAAGCATCGACTTATTATGGATTGCCGGCATAGCTTTGTGTGGGGGAGGTCATGTTTTACAAAGTTGTGTTTTTGAGGAGGTGACAAAGATGACTGATGAGGGTAGAGCAGTGGATGGTGTCTACATGGACTTTAATAAAGCTTTTAACAAAGTTCTTCATCATAGGCTGATTCAGAAGATTAAGACACATGGGATCCATGGAGACTTGGTATATTGGATTCAAAATTGGCTTGGTCATAGAAGATAGAGGCTAGTGGTGGAGGAGTGTCATTCTGAATGGAAGTCTGTGACCAGTGGTGTTCCACAAGGATCGGTGCTGGGACCTCTGCTGTTTGTGATACATAAAAACGATTTGGATGAAAATTAGGTGGGCTGATTTGTAAGTTTGCAGATGACACAAAATTGGTGGAGTGGTGGAGAGTGAGGAAGGTTGTCAAAAGATTCAGTAGGATTTAGAACAGCTCGCTGAAAGTGGCAACATAAGTAGATAGGGTGTTAATGAAGACATACGGTAGACTTCATCAGTCGGAGTGTCGAGTATAAAAGTCGGGTGATGTTGCAGTTGTATAAAATTTTGGTTAGGCCACACTTGGAGTATTGTGTGCAGTTCTGGTCGCCTCATTATAGGAAGGACGTGGAGGCTTTGGAGAGGATGCAGAAGTGGTTCACCAGAACTTCGCCTGGATTAGAGAGTATTAGCTATAAGGAGAGGTTGGACAAACTTCTGTTGCTTTCTGTGGAGCGTCGGAGGCTGAGGAGTGACCACATAAAAGTATATAAAATTATGAGAGGCATAGATAGGGTAGATAGTCAGAATCTTTTTCCCAGGGTGGAAATGTCAAATACCTGAAGGCACAGGTTCAAGGTGAGAGGGGGAAAGTTTAAAGGAGATTCACGAGGCAGTTTTTTTCACACGGAGAGCAGTAGATGCATGGAACATGTTGCCAGATACAATAGCAACATTTAAGAGGCTCATGACAGGAAGAGAATGGAGGGATACAGACCTTGTGCCGATAGATGGAATTAGTTTGGATTGGCATCATGGTTGGCACAGACGTGGGCTGAAGGGCCTTTTCCTATACTGTTCTATGCTCTATATTCCCACTTTTTGCTTTCTATCCAATAACTAATTCTCAATCCATGACAATATATTTCACCCAACTCCATGTGCTCTAACCTTGTTAACCAACCTCCTGTGAGGGACCTTATTCATAGCCTTCAAGAAATACGAATATTGAACATCTATTGGTTCCCCCTTATCAACTCTGCATGTAGAATCTGCTCAGTCCTATTATTCTATACAAGGTATTATTACATCTTTCATTATAGATTCCAGCATCTGCTTTACCACTGGCATTAGACCAACAGGTTGACAGTTCCCTGTTTTTCTCTCTCCACTCTTTTTTAAATAGTGTGGTCATGTTTGCTACCCTCCAATCCACAGGAATATTTCCAGAATTTTGAGAGCTTTGGAGGTTGAGAACCAGTGTGTCCACTATCCCTAAAGCCAGTTCCTTCAAAACTCTGGGATGGAGGCGAGCAGGTCCTAGGACTGTGTCAGCTTTTGAGCTCACCAACTTCTGTCTTTTGACCAATTTCTATATCATTTAGTTCCCCATTCTCACGAAAACTTGATTCTCTACTATATCTGTCAGGTTTTGTGCATCTTCCTCTGCAGAGATAGATGCGAAGTCATTATTTAATTCCTCTGCAATTTCTTTATTCACTCTTATAAATTCTCCGGTCTCTATCTGTCAGGGGCTCACATATGTCCTTGCTAGTTTTTTACTTTTTACATGTTTATGAAAGTACTTGCTGTCTAGTTGTATATTTGTTGCCAATTTTACTCACATTCTATCTTCCTTTATGAATTTCTTGGTTCTCCTTTACTGAGTTCTGAATACTCAGGATATTGCCTGGGATGGAATATTTCAGTTATGAGGAGAGACTGGCTGAGTTTGTTTTCCTTGAAGTGGAGGAGACTGAGGGGAACCTGATAGAGGTATACAAAATTATGAAGGGCATAGATAGGGTAGTGTAGCGGTTAGCGTAACGCTATTACAGCGCCAGCGAACTGGGTTCAATTCTGCCGCTGTCTGTAAGGAGTTTGTACGTTCTCCCCGTGTCTGCGTGGGTTTCCTCCGAGTGCTCCGGTTTCCTCCCACATTCCAAAGACGTACAAGTTAGGTAGTTGTGGGCATGCTATGTTGGTGCCGGAAGCGTGGCGACACTTGCGGGCTGCCCCCCAGCACATTCTCAGTAATGCAAAAAGACGCATTTCACTGTGTTTCGATGTACAAGTGACTAATAAATGAATATCTTATTTTATCTTATGATGAGAAACATTTCCCCATAATAGAGAGGTATAAACTCTGAAGAGGTAGATTTAATTTGAGAAGTTAGCAGGAATCAAAGAATAAAGAAATATACAGCACAAAAACAGAGACTTTTGGCCGACCTCCACCATGACGATTATATCTATCTTGACTCAAGACATTGACCATCCTTCTACCTCCACAGATGCTACCTGACCTGCTGACTTCCTCCAGCAGTTTGTTTTTGCATCTACAATCTCTTGTGTCTCCATAGGTAAATGGGATTAGTATAGATGGATACTTAATTGCTGCATAGACATGGTGAGCCAAAAGCCCTGTTTCTATGCTGTGTGACCTTGAGGCCTACTGCTATTCCTGGCAAGTTATAAGCCCGAAATCATTTAAAAAAAAAGATACTGGAAATACTTAACAGGTGAGGCAGCATCTGTCCAAAGGGAAGCAGAGTTAAGATTTCACTGGAAGGTTAGATCACATGGGATCCTTGGAGAGCTAACCAGTTGGTTATAAAATTGGCTTAGTAGAAGGAGCAGAGGGGGTTTGTGGAGGGTTCTTTCTCAGATTGGAGGCCTGTGACCAGTGGTGTGCTGCATGGCTCAGTACTGGGTCCCCTGTTGTTTGTCATTTATATTAATGATTTGGATGTGAATGTAGGTGGCATGGTTAGTAAGCTTGTAGATGACATCAAAATTGGTGGTGTGGTGGACGGTGAAGAAGGTTGTCTGAGGTTACAACAGGATCTGGATCAACTGGGAAAGTGGGCAAAGGAATGTCAGATGGAATTTAACTCAGACACGTACGAAGTGTTGCATTTTGGGAAATTAAACCAGGGCAGGACATACACAGAATGGCAGGGCCCTGTGGAGTGTTGTAGAACAGAGAGAGTCAGGGGTACATGGACATAGTTCCCTGAAAGTGGCACATAGTTAGGGTGTTGAAGAAGGTGTGATTGCCTTCATTGGTTGAGGCATTAAGTACAAGAGTTGGGATGTCATGTTCCTGCTGTACAAGACATTGGTGAGACCGCACTGGAGTTCTGGTGGACATGCTCTGGGAAAGATGTGATTAAGAGAGAGAGGGAGCAGAAAAATTTCACGAGGATGTTGCCAGGACAGGAAGGCTTGAGTTATAAATAGAGAGTGGATAAGTTGGACTGTTTTCCCTGGAATGAAGGAGGCTGAGTGGTGACCTGATAGAGGTTTATAAAATCATGAGGGGCTTAGATAAGGTGGATGGACACATTTCCCAAGGTAGGAGAGTAAAACTAGATTTAAGGGGAGAGTGGAGAGATTTAAAGAGGACCTGAGGGGCAACTTTTTCCACGCAGTGGGTGGTGGGTATATGGAACGAGCCAACAGAGGAAGTGGTGGAGGTGGGTAAAATTACAACGTTTAAAAGAGATTTGGACAGGTACATGGATAGGAAAGGTTTAGAGGGAGATGGACCAAACACAGGGAAAGGGGATTAGTTCAGGTAGACACCTTGTTTGGCATAGACGCATTTGGCAAAAGGGCCTGTTTTCATGCTGCATAACTCTGACTATGATAGTTTTATCTTCTTCGAGCAATACTTTCAAGGAAAAGGAACTTCATCTCCTTTTGCTTGGACATAGTGGTGATCATCTGGCGTTAGAATGAATGCAAACAGAAACTGGATGAACAAATACGTGATGCATGAGTCACAAAGTCTATGCACGTTCGTTGCTTTGAGAAATTTGACCCACTATTTCTGATCACCATATGTGCCAGTGCATGTCAATTATATATCGGTATTGGTTTATTATTGTCACTTGTACCGAGGTACAGTGAATAACTTGTCTTGCATACCGATCGTACAGATCAATTCATTACACAGTGCAGTTACATTGGGTTAGTACAGAGTGCATTGATGTAGTACAGGTAAAAACAATAACAGTACAGAGTGAAGTGTCACAGCTACAGAGAAAGTGCAGTGCAATAAGGTGCAAGGTCACAACAAGGTAGATCGTGAGGTCATAGTCCATCTCATCGTATAAGGGAACTTTCAATTGTCTTATCACAGTGGGGTAGAAGCTGTCCTTAAGCCTGGTGGGACGTGCCCTCAGGCTCCTGTATCTTCTGCCCGATGGAAGAGGAGAGAAGAGAGAATGACCCAGGTGGGTGGGGTCTTTGATTATGCTGTCTGCTTCGCCAAGGCAGCAAGAGGTAAAGACAGAGTCCAAGGAGGGGAGACTGGTGTCCATGATGCGCAATGCATGGTGAATTACATAATCTCTAGTGCAATGCTCATTTAGGGCATTAACAGCTGAAATCTTAGAGCACTTTGGGACATCCTGAACCGTGAAAGGCACTTTATAAGCTCAAGTTTCTTTTTATGCAGTTTATTCACAAAGAACAATGTTTTCCTTGCACTCCATTCGCTGCAGCTGAGCTACTTAAAGGGCTATTCACTCACTTGACAATTACTTCTCTGGTGACATAATGGTTAAGACAGTAGGAGCCCAAGTTTTCATCCAAAGACACGAGCTTGAATGCCACTGTACAGATGAGGAACTTAAATAGAAGCAATTGCATAGATCTGGAATTTAAAGCATAATCTCAGTATTGGACAAAACTACTGGTTCATTGGTTCACTTGTCTTTAAGGAAATGAAATCCACCATCTTCTCTCAGTCTAGTCTATATGTGACTTAAGACCCACTAATACGGTTGACTCTTAACTGCCTCCTTAATTCAGGGGCACTTAGAAATGGAAGATAAATGCTGATATTACCAGCAACTTCTACTGCCCATGAATGAATGGAAAGCAAGTCAGCTGCAGGAAACTTTGGGGGCTGGCTGGGAGTTCAGGAGGCTTCTGCAAATTACCTTGACTCAAACAGCAAAACAAAATCGATAACTGGCAAAGTTAAAACTTCCTGACACTGATCACATTATATACTACTGTACCCCTACAACAGTTGTTTCCCCTGTTGAAGGGGAGTAAGTAGCTTCTCCTGAAGTTTCCACACATTGAACCAAATGGTGCCTTCTCCATATTTTCTCCAGCACATTCAGAAAATGAATAATAAAGCTTAAAGGTGATTGCACCATGCAGTGCTCCATCTCACTGAAGCATCACACATCATGCTCACAAAGGGAATAGGCTAGAACGATTGAAGAGAAGCTTATAAAAAACATAACTATCAGAGCATCAATGACAAAAACTTAATTGTACAATGGCAGGCACGGTAGCATGGTAGTTAGCGTAATGCTTTACTGCGCCAGCGACCCGGGTTCAATTCCGGCCGCTGTCTGTAAGGAGTTTGTACATTCTCCCCGTGTCTGCGTGGGTTTCCTCTGGGTGCTCCGGTTTCCTCCCACATTCCAAAGACGTACAGGTTAGGAAGTTGTGGACGTGCTATGTTGGCGGCGGAAGCGTGGCGACACTTGCAGGCTGCCCCCAGAACACTCCACGCAAAAGATGTATTTCACTGTGTGTTTTGATGTACATGTGACTAATAAAGATATCTTATCCTATATGAGCTCTTGCTTTTTTGAGACTGGGTCTCTGGCTTCTATGCAGTGCCCCTCACCGTCAACCCCATCTTCTGCCCCCTACCCACTTCTCCTTCCATCCCCATACAGCCTGGCTGGTGGAAAGCTATTCCCTTCCATTTGGGTGAACTTAGGGTGCAGGGCTGCAGTCTGCAGTGTCTGGGTGTGGGAAAAATGTGAGGGGGTTACCTGAGAGCCAGTGGTGGGAAAGGGGGAGCTTATTTTTGAGGGAGAACATGCTTTCAAGCACCACAATAGTAATGTAACTCTCTGAGGATTAAGCATTCCAAGAGGCGTGACTCTGTTGTAAATTAGGTCATACAACAGCCTCCAAGACTCCCAGACCTGTACAAGCATATGCAGTCAATGGACAGCACAGATCTACTCCATGACGGTAATAGTGTGCGCCCAGCTGCCAGATCTTAGCACTGGGTGGCATCATTCTGTCCTGGATGGCATTTCTTTGCTCCCACAGAGCAACAAATGGAATTCTGACTGGAATGGCCCAAGATTTCATTGAGATACATAGATTTTGCCCTGTCTCCATCCATCCATGTCTCAATGGAAGCTGTAACTCTCATCAGCTGCTGCACTGTGGGAATGTTGATGGCAGTATGTGTCTTTCCAAAATGGAAATGATGCATTCTCGTCTCCATTCTGTGGGAGATTGATGATGAACTATAGTTGCCAACGTTATTGTGGGACAGGTTGTGGAAGGGACTTGCAGTGGATGAAGCTTGTGGATGGGGCCACAACAAGCCCTGCAATGTGTAACAGAAAATCCCGGGAGCAACACAGCCTCATTGGGCCTGTTTCCAATGGGGCTCCATCGGACTCAGTCCCTTGCAGTTTGCGATATATATTCATGATTGAGAAGTAAATGTAGGGGGCATGATAAAGAAGTTTATAGATGATGCAGGAATCAATTGTGTGGTTGACAGAGACAGAATGATTTTGATTGCAGGAAGATAGAGATGGTCTGGTCTGTTGGGCAAAAGAGTGGCAAATGGAGTTCAATCTAGAGAATTATGAGGTAATGTATTTGGGAAGGTGCAGCAAGGCAAAGGAAAATATAATCAATGATATTGGTGTGGAAGAGCAGAGCGACTTTGGAATTTACATCCATGGATCCTTGAAGATAGCAGGACAGGTTGAAAAGGTGGTTAAAAGTGCATATGGGATCCTTTCCTTGCAGTGGAGAGGAACAGAGGAGACTTTACAAGGATGGGTTGCCAAGACTGGAAAATTTTCACTATAAGGAAAGATTGGATAGGCTGGGATTGTTTTCTTTGGAACAGAGAAGGCTGATTGGGGATTTAGTTGAGGTACATAAAATTATGAGGGGCTCAGATGAAGCAAAAGGAAGAACCTATTTCCCTTGGCTGAAAGATCAAACACAGGGGACATATATTGAAAATAATTGGTAGAAAGATCAGGAGGCAGATGAAGAAAAATATTTTCACCCAGAGGTTGGTAGGGATCTTGTACTTAGTGCCTGAAAGGATGAAGAACCATAATTTGTAGGTTTAGTGCTGGATGGTGGGATTAGGTTGGGTTGCTATTGATTGACAAGCATGGATACAATGGGGCTAATTGTGTCCTTATTCAGAGGTAAACTTTCAAGTCCAAGGAACTGATTGTGGTCTTCAAGAAGGGGAAGTTGGGAGAACACACACCAGTCCTCACTGAGGGGTCAGCGGTGGAAAGGGTGAGCAGCTTCAAGTTCCTGGCGTCCACATCTCAGAGGATCTATCCTGGGCCCAACACATTGATGCAATCATGAAGAAGGCACGCCAGTGGCTCTACTTCGTTAGGAGTTTGAGGAGATTTGGTATGTCACCAAAGACTCTTACAAATTTCTGTAGATGTACAGTGGAGAGCATCCTGTCTGGTTGCATCACAG
Organism: Pristis pectinata; assembly: GCF_009764475.1. Classification (NCBI taxonomy): domain Eukaryota; kingdom Metazoa; phylum Chordata; class Chondrichthyes; order Rhinopristiformes; family Pristidae; genus Pristis; species Pristis pectinata. The sequence continues at coordinate 96,982,091 of NC_067413.1, forward strand.
CCTGCTATGGAGGCTCCAATGCACAGGATTGCAAGAGGCTGCAGAGGATTATAGACTCAGCCAGCTCCATCACGGGTACAACCCTCCCCACCATTGAGGACATCTTCAAGAGGCGGTGCCTCAAGAAGGTGGCATCTATCATTAAGGACCCTCACCACCTGGGACATGCCCTCTTCTCGTTACTAATCAACACACCAAATCTCCTCAAACTCCTGACGAAGTAGAGCCACTGGCTTGCCTTCTTCGTGATTACATCAATTTGTTGGACCCAAACTCAACAATTCAGGAACAGCTTCTACCTCGCCATCATCAGATTTCTGAACGGTCCATGAACCCATGGACACTACCTCATTATTCCTCTTTTTTTGCACTATTTATTTAATTTTGTAATTTATAGATTGTATGTCTTGCACTGTACTGCTGCCGCAAAACAACAAATTTCACGGCATATGTTGGTGATAATAATTCTGATTCTGAAGATAGCACTCAGAGCCACTCAGGAAAAAGAAACCTAAAATCTAAACCTTTGTCCTGTTGGAGGGCAAATATTTTCCATTCCCCCAAGTGTGCAATTGATCCAACAATCAGACCAAATCTCCACAGTCCAAACACATCTAGTTGTGATGAATGTTAAACAGGTAAACTGGAGGTAGAACTTCCAAGAAGATCCCCAGCCTCAGTGATGGCAGGACCCAGCAAGTGAGTGCCAAAGTAAAGGCTGAAGCATTTGCAACCAAGTTCAACCAAAAGTGCTGAATAGGTGGTCCATCTCAGCTTCTTGAGCTCCCCAAACTGATCGTTGACTTCAGGAAGGGGAAGGAGGGCGAATATGCACCAGTCTACATTGGGGGATCGGCGGTGGAGAGAGTCAGCAGCTTTAATTCCTGGGTGTTAACATATCAGATGACCTGCTTGGGCCCAGCACATAGATGCAATCACAAGGAAGTTTCGCCAGCATCTTCACTTTCTTAGAAGGTACGGCAATTCAAATGCACAGGGACGTAAGATGCTGCAGTGAGTAGTGGACTAAGCCCAATACCTCACTGGCACATCCCTCCCCACCATCAAAAGTATCTACAAGAGGCGCTACCTCAAGAAGGCAACATCCATCACCAAAGATCCATCCAGGCCATGCCATCTTCTCGCAGCTACCATTGGGCAGGAGGTACAGAAGCCTGAAGTCCCACACCACCAGGTTCAGGAACAGCTACCTCCCTTCAACCATTCAGTTCTTGAACCAGCTGGCACAACCCTAATCACTACCTCAGCAGAGCAACACCATGGCTGCTTTGCACTATGATGGACTTAGATTTTTTTGTTCTAATTGTGTTCTTTCTTGTATAATTTTGTATGATTTATGTTTAATTTATGTTTTTCTTGTGAATGTTGTGTCTCTAATGCTATGTGCATATGATGCTGCTGCAAGTAAGTTTTTCATTGCATCCGTGCACACATGGACTTGTGCATAGGACAATAAACTTGACTTCAACTTCTGATTTCGATTTGACTTTGGACCTCACTGCAGCCTTGTGCCAAACTATGGAAAGAGGTCCTTTGGCCCGCCATGTCCATGCCGACCATCAAGTATCTTTGATACTAACAATCTGCCGGAGGAGCTCAGCGGGTTGAGCAGCATCTGTGGAAGGAAAGAAATTGTCGACGTTTTGGGTCGAGACCCTGCATCAGGACTGAGAGGGGAGAGGGGAGATGTCCAGTATAAAGAGGAGAAGGGGAGTGGTGAGAAAGGATTCTGAGGTGATCGGAGGACTGAGGAGGGGTGTAAGATGACAGGCAGGTAGGACAGGAAAGCAGGGGTGGAGTTGGAAGGAGGTAAATGATAGATGGAGGCAGACAGAGAGAGGGAAAAGGAAAAATAAAAGCAGGGTCACCCCCTTCTTTTTCCCCCTTCCCCCCCACTTTTCCCTCTTCCCTCCCCCTTCCTTTTGATCCTCCTCTGGTCCTCCCATTTTAGTCCCCTTTCCCACCTTCCCCCCAGCCCCCCTTCACCCATCTTTGTCCCTTTCTGCCTCCTGGCTCCATCCACCCACTTCACACACAGGTTGCCCCCCCCCCCCCCCCAGTTCACCTCTCCCTTCTCCTCTCACGGTTCCCATTCTCACCTCCTTTATTTAAGCCCTTTGTGTTCCTGCTTATCTCCCTCCAGCAGCTGTGTCCCACCTTCACCCTCCCCCCCCCCCCACCTCACTCCATCTCTTGTTTTCCCTTTTCTCTCTTTCTCTCTTTGTCTGCCTCCATCTGAGTTGGTGGCAATAGGAGAGGTATGTGTGCTTGTTTCTGTGGTGGGCTAAGGAAGGGAAGAAAAGGCCTAAAGCAGTGAAGAGGGCTTAGGCAGTGAGAAATGCAGGAGTGGAATAGATGTCTGTATGTAAGTTGAGTTCTGAGGATGTAAGTACAGCTGCCTTGCTTGGAAACAACACAACACAAGTGGAGTACACGTTTTCAAGTGTCAGAGCACTAACCTTGGCGCTTCTTATGAGGTCGTGAAATTTCTTCCAGCATTGTTTCCAAAATGTAGTGGCAGTTTGCTGAAGGGGCTGATCACTGTGGCCACTTTTGCGGACACCTTCTCTTCATCTCTGGTCTGAGCACTACACTGACCCAGTGGTGTACGCCAGTGTCCTTACAGCCACCAGTACCATATCCACTAGCTCAGTAGAGTCTGGGGCTGGATATGGACCTGGATCTGGACTTGGGCCTGGAAAATCAGACTGAGTGTTGCACTGGCTCCAGGCCCAGTACAGTCACATGTTCAAAGACCGTTAGTTCTTGGATGTCAGGTCCCTGATGCCAAGCTCAATTGGATCACTGACTGCCTGGTCTGGGCTGGCATCTAATGGGTTATGGGTCTTGGGCCCTGCATTGGGTGGCCACCCACCCAACATTGGTGGGTCTTGTGTGCCATGCCAGCAGGAGGGGGGTTCCAGGAATCAAGTGGACAGTAGCTGGAGATGACTTCTACTTCTGAACTGAGTTCTCTTATTCAAAAACACTGAATTTTTTTTCCCTTTACCATGTACTTCTACTTCCCTTTTGAAATTATTATTGAATTTTCTTCTGCTACCTTTATATTCTAGATTATAACAACAAGCAGCAGAGAAATCTTTTCTTAATTCTTTAGCCAATTATTTTAAGTCTATGTTTTTTGGTTAACAATCTTCCTTTCTGAGTTATGACAGCCCTTAATATATTTTGCAGAATGTCCTGTGAGTTATGGCTCTCCAAACTTCTTTTGGTTAGTCATTTTCAATATCAAATGTAATTTTCTTATCATTTGTACTACTTTCAGATATAAAGATCTTTTTTTTTTAAAGAATGTAAAATGAAATTCAGCTTAGAAAAACTTCAAATGTTTGTGAAAAATAGAATTAAACAGATTTATAAAAATATTTAGGTCCCTGTTGACAATATCTTTTTGCTTGCTTTGTAACTTTGATTGTTTTCAAATCAAGGAAACATCTTATCTGGAGAATATCTCTTGCAGCCTCAGGACGAGAGTCTAGTTCTGCAAAGAATTGTGTATTTTTATTTTTTTGCTGGCTACTGCAAATTAAGTCGTGTTCTGCTGTACAGATCCAAAATCAGTACATCATGTTTAAACCACAAAACTCTTTTGTCATTAGATTTTCAGAGAAGACAACACAAGACTGGTTGCAACTGTTTGAAGGTAGTGGTGTACCATATGGTCCAATAAACAGCATTCAGCAAACATTCTCCGAACCACAGGTCAGTTCATTGTCTTACATACAGAATGAGATATTGGATGAAAAGCATTTTCAGCAAAATGGCAGATCTTGCATTAATGCCTGTCTTTAGTTAATGATCAGTTTCCTAACTAGAAAGAACCAATAACCAATTCCAAATATCCCGTGGAGATTCACCGAATCCATAAAAATTGATCTTTTAAAAAGTGCTGGATGGCTTTGCATCTGGTTTTTGTGCAGGGCCTGGCTTTCAATAAATGCATTGACCAAGTCAGTAAAAAGATATAATTTTTTTGTGCAAGTAAAAGATTACATTCTTGTAATATAACTTTTTTTTTAAGAAGTTCATTATATTGCTGTGATTTTGTGGCTGTAAAAACATAGTGAACCTGTAAAACTTTGCACATTTCATGCTACACATGCTGATCTCACCAAATTACATCTGTAATTTACGTTAAATTATGTTACAATATAAGATTATTCCTTGGTCCTTTTGTCAATTATCTTAAATCTGTGCCCACTGGTTAACTGACAAAATAATTTAAATAAGACCAAGGCATTATTTAAAAAAATGTACCAGAAGTGTGTAACTTCCCAACAGAGATAGGCAAATAATGTGGCACATCCTCTCTGAAGTCCAGCTGAATTTCTGACTATTTTTTGTCCTGCTATGGATATTGCCTGACCCAAGTTGTCCTTGAACTTAGTGGCTTCTAGCCAATTCAGAGGATATGTAAAGAGTGAACAATTTTGGCGTGGATCTGGAGACACACATAGACCAGACTGGGTAGGACAGCAGATTTCCTTCCCAAGAGGACATCAGTGAACCAGATGGATTTTACAAGAGTTTTGTGGTTTCATGACCAACATTAGTGGTGATATATTTTTATTCAGACTTTATTTAAGTAACTGAATTATAAGCTGCCATTGTAAGATTTGAACTCATGACTTCGGTTTACTAGACTGGTAACATAAACATTGCGCTATGTACCCACACTATAATTACTAGCTTATCTCTGCTGATGTTGCTCAAAGTAATCTGCAGTTTTTCTCAATGTGTTTATCTTTTCCAATATTGAGGCTGCAACATTGACTATTTTTTTTGATGAGGGATGTATCTGGAGTATTGCACAGTTCTTTTGGAAAGGAGGTGACCTAACTCAGTTTTCATGGTTATGAAAGGAACTTCCAAAATTGTGCAGTGTGATGAAGGGTTGAAAATCCAGAAGGTACAAGCTAAACATTAGAAATTAGGACAAAGACGAAAATTCCTCAGGAAACAAAATAATTGTGGAAAAGTTTACAAGGGAAAAATTAGTGAAGCTAACCAAGTAAATGATTAGATACATTACTGGGTAAAAACAAAAGTAGGTGGTTGGAATTGATTTGTGAAAATGGACTGTATTTGTTGTTTTATGGATGTACTTCCTATTCCTAAAAAGTCTAGTGGAACTTATGGAGAACTCTAACCGACACCATATTGAAAAACAGGTATAAAGTGCAGAGATATTTTAATGCAGCCTTCTTGTGTAAATTTGAATGTTTTTATTTAAGAAGTGCCTGGCAATTTCATTTGTGAAATCAATTGTATAGGGATTTCAAAATGAGACTGTTGCCAATGTCAATGATCACGACACTTCACTAAATCCTGTCCTGATAATCCAGCCTGATCATTCAGACTAAGTGAACAAGGATCTTGAGCAAACGTACGGTGGTGAAAAAAAGTCATATTTTCCACACTCGCATTTTAAAAACAGCACTAAAAGAGGTGTTCCTTATTTAACACTCTTGATCAGTTTATTTTTAAAGATCTATAAAATTTACCAATTCAATTTCTTCTTTCAAAATTGTGCTTTGTACGCATGTGGTATAACAGATGTTGTAGGGAATTCAGACATCTTAATCAGAACCTTATTGTCTTTTAAACTCTGTTGAAACAGCACACTTGTGGTTTTAGATTAGATATGAATATTTTGGTTGTTTTTCAGCTTTGTGAGCTCCTCCGTGCTGTCTATTGTACAACATTTGTTAGAAAGTACACAGTAGTTATCAATGGGGATTCCAACCCAAAGCTCCTTACTTTAAACTACTTTTTTCTGACAAAGACCTGCCTATCTCACCTCACATCATCCAAATTAGAATCAACTCCTTCTCAGAGCCTCTTCACGGAGCTACATTCTTCACCAAGTCAGGTTTTTCTTCACAGTGAAGTTGTTCCTTCACAGAATCGCTTCCATTGTCACCGAGACACCCATTTGTTTCTTCAGGGCCATTCCGTTCTTCATAGAGGCAATTCCACATTGCTGGATTCCTTTTCGCATTGACACTTACCTCTCTAAAATCAGCATTTTGTCTTTTTACTTGGGTACTTTTTTTCAGGAGCCCTTTATTCTCTCGCCAGGAGTGAAAATAATCTCAAATTAACATTTTTCATGCGTGCTAATGCAGCCTTTAAAGGATGTGGCCTTTTAGAAGTAATGTGAACTGTACTTGGGTGAATTTTCAAGGAGAAAGGGCCAGGGCCAGAATCTGAATTTAAGAAAATAAGTAGAAATCCAAGCACTTTATTGTTAACCTTTGTGTATCAAAATTACTTGTGAATTATTGCTTCCAGCAGTGCAGCAAGTATTGAAATTTGCACAGAATTGATATGTTAAACGATACAAAGCCGAGTGAAGCTTTTTAACCTATCACTGAACATGGTCATAAAAACTCATAAACTGTCAGGGGGTGCAAATTCCTTTCCCCTGCAGCTGCCCTTCTGAATGTGAATGCTAATTAGGGCCATTTTTGAACTGCCACAAGAAACTGGATTGAGACTAGTCGATCCAGACACTTGCAGACAGCAGAAAGAAATCTTCCTGGAAGTGAGCAAGGATTGGAGAGGGCAACATAAATTCTACATTGAACGGACACAGTGAGAATGCAGCCTCTTTAACCATTCAAACAGAAAAAAAGAGCTATTTGGTAACTCACTTATCCTGGTTAAAAAAATTAGTGAAATAATATTACACTTTGATAGGTTACATGTCATTAACAATTTACCATTGTGTATTTCTCTTTAAAATTAATTTTGACAAATGATACAAAAGCAAAATACTTCTAGATATCTGCTAGTATAATCCTGTCACTTTAGTTCTTCTTCCTCTCTTTTCTCAGCCTCGTATTGTGTTCCACTGAAGCTTGCAAAAAGATAAGATTCCTTTATTAGTCACATGAACATCGAAACACACAGTGAATGCATCTTTTGCAATAGAGTGTTCTGGGGGCAGCCCGTAAGTGTCGCCACGCTTCCGGCGCCAACATAGCATGCCCACGACTTCCTAACCCGCACGTCTTTGGAATGTGGGAGGAAACCGGAGCACCCAGAGGAAACCCACACAGACACGGGGAGAACGTACAAACTCCTTACAGACAGCGGCTGGAATTGAACCTGGGTCGCTGGCGCTGTAATAGCGTTGTGCTAACTGCTACACTACCGTGTAGCACCCCACGTTCCATATAGGCACATTACAGCCTTCTGGACTTAATGCTGAGTGCAACATTTTCAGCATTTCCGTAGTATTTCCCCGACGCAATTTAAGATAATGATTATGTTCTCACATTTGCACTTCCTCAGTCCTTTGTTTCTTTACTTGTCCCATTAGCAACCCCTTTCGCCTCCCACACCTTTTGCTTCTTCCCCCTTTCCCTCTTTTTTTGCATCTTAAACCTGATTGAGCCTGATATTCTGATGACGATGAGCTCTCCCATCTTACTGGTTACCTGCTTTTCCCCCCAGGTTGCTTCTGGGCTCTGATCGACGTTGTGAAGGGCCTTTTGATCAATATTGGCCAGATCTTGTGGGTTTGTGTCTCCCTCACCCAGGTATAACATCAGTAAAAGCTGTCAAGTAACCAGTAACATTTGTTACAGCCAAAACAGACTGCAGAACCTCTGAGAATGGAGTGTAGAATTGGTAAACACATCCCTGGAATGAAATCCATGCAAGGGATTTTGAGGGAAATGTTCTTTGAAACAAGATTTAGAAAAAACATCAAGAATGGGAAAACTTTAAGAAAATGATTGAAATGTCTGCTTTTGATTTTCACAGTCTATTCTGGCCCCACTCTCACCCAGAGAAAAGGATTAAATAGTAACAGTAAAAAAAAACTAAATTAACTTTGATCTTCACTGAAGTTGCCTTAATGATATATTTTTTTTCTTTTTTACCTGCTGCCATCTCATTCAAAATTGTCCATTGTTACATTTCATCCAGTTACTTCCAATTATACACTTGATGGCCACTGTTTACTCCGTCATTTAAAATGATCTTTCATGACTTATGAAAACTGGATTGTCTCAAATCTATTTAGACATCCACAGCGTATTTAAATGAAGTGGAAGCATTGATGTATTTGTTTGTGCAACAGTGCAGCATTTCACTCAGGGTCAAATTGAAATGTAGAAAACTGATGAAGGAGGCCAAATTAAATTAATGGGTTTGAGGCAATGAGTTCTGATTCTGAGGTGACCAATTCTACAGAAATAAGAGAAAACTTGGTGTTTATTCTGAATAATATATTTTATAAAATATTACATTTTGCTAAGCATCATTGCACTCTTCAAATGTAAAGAGGTTTGAAGCATTATTACATTGATTTATGCCCACTGTGCATTTGTCTTGGCAATGAGGTAAATTTCTCCATTGCTCAGCTGGCAGCTGAATACCAAAGGCAGAGACTGATGGCTGCTGGACCAAGGCTGTGCCTCAGGAATGAACGTACCACATTTTCAATCTGGTCTGCATATTGCTTGCTTCACAAGTGCTTTGCAGAGCGATGTACCAGAGAAAATGTCTTCCCTGATGAGATCCTAGAGTCCATTGCTTCCTTCCTGCTATTCCCACTATCTAGCTGCATTGATTCAGATCAGCAGCAATGTTTGAAAGATGCAAAATAGGCAGGTTAGTGCTGGCATGCTGAATCGAGCACTGTAGTGCAAGCACACCTAGATCAGAGTGGCTCGACGTGGATGGTCAGCATTTCACCTTAAGCATATGCCTAAGTGGGAACGTCAGCTCTCTGAGCAGAAGCTGGTAAGTGCCAGTAATTAACTGCTGGCATAACTTTGGAAGATCTGCCTCGTAGAAGTATAGAAAAAAGGAGCAGGGGTAGGTCATTCAGCATCTTGGGTCTGCTCCAACATTCAATGGGGCACTGCTCCAGCTCAGCATTCACTGGGGCTTTTCTCTTTGGAGCGACACAGGATGAGAGGCGACTTGATAGAGATGTATAAGATTATGAGAAGCGTAGATAGAGTGGACAGCCAGCTCCTTTTTCCAGGGCGGCAGTGGCCAATACCAGAGGACATCCATTTAAGATGAGTGGAGGAAAGTTTAGGGGAGATGTCAGAGGTTGGTTTTTCACACAGAGGGTGGTGGGTGCCTGGAACACACTGCTGGGGGTGGTGGTAGAGGCTGATACAATGGGGACATTTAAAAGACTCTTAGACAGGCACATGGATGTAAGAAAAATGGAGGGTTATGGGCTGTGCAAGAGGGAAGGGATAGATTGATCATAGAGTAGGTTTATATAGGTCGGCACAACATTGTGGGCCGAAGGACCTGTACTGTGCTGTACTATTCTATGTTCTATGTTCTTAATATGATCATGGTTGGTTATCCACTTCAGTACCTTGAACCTGTCTCTCACCATAATCCGGCAAATAATAATTTGCAGTCTAATAAAAGATAATTAACCTGTAAGTTTAATTCTATTTTTCTCTCTTAGGACGCTGCTTAACCACCTGTGTATTACCAGTATTTCTGATTTTATTTCAGATTTTCAATATTTTTCTTTTCCATTATTACTTAAACCAGACACATACCATACATACATTTCTAATTTTTTCTTGGCAAAATCTTGTGCTGTCCATCTTTATCTGTTGGCTGTTTTTCCTGGCTACAGTATTTTTGAGTCATACATCAACAATAAGGCTGACTTGAGCACCACTTGGCACTAATGCTGAGGTGTGGCTGTTGGAGAGCATCTGGAACCATCTATCACATGAGGCCCACATATCCTGTGTATCTTGCTTTTGTTTATATTGTATGAAAGTAGCATGTGGAGTGTGTTTTGCAAGTGAAAATGCAAACATACATTATCCTGAGCATAAAGGTTTACTAGAACATTTTAGCTAGCTCTTCTATCTGCCTAACATTTTCAGGAATAACGCTGAGAAAGATTTAACATTATAACCTTGAGCAGTGTGCAAGTATGTCAGGGTCAATAGTTTACTCATTTGGGCATCTCTCATAGAAAAGCAATTTTGCAGAATCCATTGTATTCAGAGTATTTTGTTAAATGCTAACTCTTGTCTCCAGTTTTTGAGTCAGTAGGTTGTGGGCTCACTGCAACTCCAGAGACTTAAACACACAAACTGAGGGACAATTCAGTGCAGTTCTACGGTAATGCGGGATCCATTGGAGATACCGAAGTAAAATTTGGAATATTTGGTCTCTTTTTTGGACACTTCAAGTGCTGTAAGACCTTCAAAGTGGCACTCTTGTTGTGCACATCCATTTGACAGATTCACACTGGTTGGAAGAATGCAGGCTGGGCAGAACAGGAAATTATGGAACATATAACATTGATTTAGCCCTGCGCTGATAATCAGAAACTCAAGATTCCAGCCAATGTATTTTAACCTGAATATGCATTAAACAGCAGACAGGATCCACCCACTGGTGCTATTTAAAAAAAAATAAGATTAGATGCTGATTGGTTTCCCTTGATGTTGGTACAGTTCTATAACTGACAGATGTTTACTTCAAGTTGCAAAGTATACAAGGATTGAAGTGGCACCATAACTCCAGGGGCCCGGATTTGATCCTGACCCAGTGAGCTGCCTGTGCAAGATTTACAGTTTCTTTCCATGACTGAATTAGTTTCCTCTGGTGCTGCAGTTTCCTCCCACAGCCCAAAGACGTGCTGGTAGGTTAATTGCTTGCTTTGAATTCCCCTTTAATGTAGGTTAATGGCAAAACTAATCAAAAGGGAATTGATGAGCATGCGTGAGAGATAATAAGGTGCAGGGGTACAAGGAAATAAGAAGAGGTGGAATGGGACTAATGGGTTTACTCCCCTGGAAGTTGGCAGTGACTCAAGAGGCCAAACAGCTTCTTTCTATGATGTAATTAGATACATTAAACTGCTGACTTCTAAGGCTTCACCAACCACTTTCTGCCAGACAACGTGTGCATTGGTTGCAATACACTGTCAGGGGGAATGAGAAACAGGCATGCAGAGCAAAGTCAAGCTGCTGGAAGTTTGAGGAGAAGGAGTGATAGGAAGTTTGAGAAGGAGGAATAGATAGAGTGGACAGCCAGCGCCTCTTTCCCAGGGCACCAATGCTCAGTACAAGTGGGCATGGCTTTAAAGTAATGGGTGGGAAGTTCAAGGGAGATATCAGAGGAAGTTTTTTTACCCAGAGAGTGGTTGGGGCATGGAATGCGCTGCCTGGGGCGGTGGTGAAGGCAGGTACATTGGTCAAATTCAAGAGATTACTAGATAAGCATATGGAGGAATTTAAAATAGAGGGATATGTGGGAGGAAGGGGTTAGATAGTCTTAGGTGAGGTTTAAAGGTCGGCACAGCATTGTGGCCGAAGGGCCTGTATTGTGCTGTACTGTTCCATGTTCTATGAAAAACGTCTCAGCTGGTGGACATATCTGCACAGAACACCCAGAAGTAATTATGGTACCTGAATGTCAGCAAAGAGTCATGAACAAGACATTTATATTTCAGTGCAACACACAATGTGCTGCAGGAACTCAGCGGGTCGAGCAGCATCTGTGGGAGGAAAGGAATTATCAGTGCTTCAGGTTGAAACCCTGCATCAGGTTTCGAGCCAAAGCTTCGACAATTCCTTTCTTCCCACAGATGCTGCTCGACCCGCTGAGTTCCTGCAGCACATTGTGTGTTGCTCCAGATTCCAGCATCCGCAGTCTCTTGTATCTCCATTTATATTTCACTGTGCCTGCTCTGAAATCTTCCACTTGCTGTAGCCACAATTGCACTTTCAAATCAGGTGAAGGACCGTATTGCCATTGACTGTTAACGTAACTTCAGCAACGAATGTTTACGTCTCAGTATTTAAATAATCAGGGAATCCCAGTGTTTGCTTCTTTGGGGTCATGGTTGATGATTTCAGTGGAGAATCTACATGAATATGTGTAGCATGCAAACGATGAAAACCAAGGTGCCCCATGAAATACGATAGACCACCGGCATGCTGAAGCAACTCTTCTGTTACCTGGACTGCTCTTGGAGGAGCCTTGCAGTACAGTGCTCTACAGTGTCATAGTTAACGGTAGTCTGCTGCACATAGTGGAACCTCGACAGCACAAGACTCACCTTCCGACCAACTGTAGGCGTCATCCAAAGAGTTGGATTTTGAATTCATCCATACGCAGTACAAACAACCACAGTCTTAATTCCCTATTTACCATTAGTTTACCATTCCTGTATAATTGACAAAATCAGTGTATGTTTAGCCACAGTGCAAAACTGACAAAATATTATTTGTAAGCCATGACAATACCCGAAATTTTTTTCTGTGCCTTATCTACTTGCCTTGCAGCCTCTGATTTACTTTACTGTTATGAATAATTGATAAAATTATGGACAACTTAGCATCACTCCTAAATTAGTGCATTTGGATTTTTTGCTCCTTTCCAGTGAATGCAGTGCACAGCTGAGTTTAGGTAGAAAAACATGGTTTACAATCAACTGTTGGAAAGCAATTAATGCAGTATAATAGATCAGCAGCAAAATTTACAATAAAATCTGGAAAAGTAAGATCTAAACATAAAAATACATATTTTCAGTAAATATGATAAACAATCAGTGCCTTGCTGTTGCAGAGTGCTATGGCTGTAGTCCAGACCCAGCAGTCTCAGATTGAGTGGCTATCTTTTGTTTATACTATCAGGCACAGCTGTAATTTATTTAATTTACACGTGTGCACATTGAACGCCTGTTGCTTAGAAATTCAGTCACATAATGGTCTTTTTCAGTATTTTGCAACCTTAAAATATTTTATTATAGGAATTCATTATAGGAATTATTAAATATAGGAATTATTATAGGATCTCATTATAGGAAGGATGTGGAAGCATTGTAAAGGGTGCAGAGGAGATTTACCAGGATGCTGCCTGGTTTAGAGAGTGTAGATTATGAGGAGAGACTAAGGAAGCTAGGGCTTTACTCTTTAGAGAGAAGGAGGATGAGAGGAGACATGATAGAGGTGTACAAAATATTAAGAGGAATAGATAGAGTGGACAGCCAGCACCTCTTTCCCAGGGCACCAATGCTCAATACAAGAGGGCATGGCTTTAAAGTAATGGGTGGGAAGTTCAAGGGAGATATCAGAGGAAGGTTTTTTACCCTGAGAGTGGTTGGGGCATGGAATGCGCTGCCTGGGGCAGTGGTAGAGGCAGGTACATTGGTCAAATTCAAGAGTTTGCTAGATAAGCATATGGAGGAATTTAAAATAGAGGGAGGAAGGGCCTGTATTCTGCTGTACTGTTCTATGTATGTTCTATGAAACACAGTAACTATTTCTGAAGCAACACACACAAAATGCTGGAAGAACTCAGCAGGTCAGGCAGCTTCTATGGAGGGAAATAAACAGTCAATGTTTTGGGTCGAGACCCTTCATCAGGACTGGAAAGGAAGAGGGCAGAAGCCAGAATAAAAAGGTTGGGGGAGGAGGAGGAGCACAGGCTGGCAGGTGATAGGTGAGTCCAGGTGAGAGGGGGAAGGTAGGCATGTGGGGAAGGGAGGTGAAGGGGATCAATTCATCACATCAGTGCATTGAGGTAGTACAAGGGAAAACAATAACAGAATGCAGAATTAAGTGTTACAGTTACAGAGAAAGTGCAGTGCAGGTAGATAATAACGTGCAAGGTCATAACGAGATAGATTGTGAGGTCAAGGGTCCATCTTATCGTACTAGGGAACCGTTCAATAGTCTTATAACAGTGGGATAGAAGCTGTCCTTGAGCCTGGTGGTACGTGCTTTCAGGATTTTGTATCTTCTGCTCGATGGGAGGGGGGAGAAGAGAAAATGTCCGGGGTGGGTGGGGTCTTTGATTATGCTGGCTGCTTTACCAAGGCAGCAAGAAGTGTAGACAGGGTTCATGGAGGGGAGGCTGGTTTCCGTGATGTGCTGAGCTGTGTCCACAACTTTCTCTTTAAGTGTTGCTTGACACAAGGAGGAAACATAAATAATGAATTGTAAAAGGGTGTTTGAAGGGTACTGCAATTTATCATGGGTGATTTTAATTCAGACATCGATTGGACTATTCAAAGGGTACTGTGGAAGGGGGATTTGTGGAATGTGTTAGGGATATTTTCTTAGAGTAATATGTCACAGAACCTACCAGGCAACTGGTTACTTTAGACTGGTTATGAGTAATGAGATGGATTAAAAATAGTTCTTGTTGCTAAGGGATTAGTTATCACAGCATGGTAGAATTACTGATACAGTTTGAAGGTGAACATCCAAACATCACTGTCCTCAGCAGTTACAGAAGTATGAAAGGAGAGTTGTCTGGAGTGGACCAGGAATGAGCAGGGGCAGAATCGGAATCAGTTGTACTATCACTGACTTATATGACATTAAGTTTGTTGTTTTGTGGCAGCAGTACAGTGCAAAGACATAAAATTACTATAAATTACTAAATAAATAAATAGAGCAAAAAAAGGAATAATGAGGTAGTGTTCATGGGTTCATGGTCCATTCAGAAGTCTGATGACGGAGGGGAAGAAGCTGTTCCTGAATCGTTGAGTGCAGGTCTTCAGGCTCCTGTACCTCCTCCCTGATGATAGTAACGTGAAGACGACATGTCCCGGGTGGTGAGGGTCCTTAACGATGGATGCCGCCTTCTTGAGGCACCACCTCTTGAAGATGTCCTCGATGGCGGAGAGGGTTGTGCCTGTGATGGAGCTGGCTGAGTCTACAACTCTCTGCGGCCTCTTGCGATCCTCTGCATTGGACCCTCCATACCAGGCGGTGATGCAACCAGTCAGAATGCTCTCCACCGTACATCTGTAGAAATTTGCAAGAGATTGTAAAATATTTCTGCAGCTATTTCATAATGCTCAGCAGAAATTTATCCCAGTTAGGAAGAGAGACTCAATGTAAAAGATGAATCATCTGTGAATAACAAAGATGGTCAAGGAAAATATCAAATCAAAAACTAGAGCATACCTGGTTCCAAAAGATAATGGTAGATCAGAAGACTTGTTTTCTTCAGGAACAAGCAACAAGCTAAATAGTAAATAAGGAGGGAGAAAACAGATTACAGCAGACAACTGGTACAAATCAAATCAAACAACAAGAGCTTCTGTTGATAGATAAAGAAGTAAAAGCTAGCTAAGGTAAAAGTGGGGCCCCTGGAGAGTGAAACTAGAGATTTAGATACACAAAACAAGGATATGGCAGATAATTTTTCCAGTGAAAACAATCCAAGTTTATTCAATCTCTCCATATGGCCAATACTCTCCCGTCCAGGCAAACTGGGTTCAATTCCAGCTGCTGTCTGTAAGCAGTTTGTACATTCTCCCTGTGTCTGTGTGGGTTTTCTCTGGGTGCTCTGGTTTCCTCCCACATTCCAAAGACGTATGGGTTAGGAAGTTGTGGGCATGCTTTGTTGGCACCGGAAGTGTGGCAACACTTGCGGGCTGCCCTCACAACACTCTACGCAAAAGGATGCATTTCACTGTGTGTTTCGATGTACATGTGACATGTACATGGGTGACCAGAAATGCACAGAATACTCCCAACTGTGGCTTAACCAACGTTTTATACAGCTGCAACACGACTTACCAACTGCTATGCACCGACTGAGGAAGGCAAGCATGCCATTGACCTTCGAGCTGCTCATTGATTTCAGGAAGGGGGCAGTGCATACAATCCTGTTTACATCAACGATGCTGAGATTGAGAGGGTTGAGAGCTTCAAGTTCCCAGGAATGAACATCACCTACAGCCTGTCCTGGTCCAACCACGTAGATGCCACGGCCAAGAAAGCTCACCAGTGCCTCTACTTCCTCAGGAGGCTAAAGAAATTTGGCATGTCCCCTTTGACCCTCACCAATTTTTAATGATGCCCCATAGAAAGCATCCTATCTGGATGCATCAAGGCTTGGTATGGCAACTGCTCTGCCCGAGACGGCAAGAAACTGCAGAGCGTTGTGGACACAGCACATCACAGAAATCAGCCACCCCTCTATGGACTCTGTCTACACTTCTCACTGCCTTGATAAAGCAGCCAACATAAGCAAAGACCCACCCACCCCGGAAATTCTCTCTTCTCCCCCCTCCCACTGGGCAGAAGATACAAAAGCCTGAAAGTGCATACCACCAGGCTCTAGGACAGCTTCTATCCCGCTGTTATAACACTATTGAACGGTTCCCTAGTACGATAAGATGGACTCTTGACCTCACAATCTACCTCGTTATGACCTTGCACCTTATTGTCTGTCTGCACTGCACTTTCTCTGTAGCTGTTACAGTTTATTCTGCATTCTGTACTACCTCAATACACTATTGATCTGTATGGATGGCATGCAAAACAAAGTTTTTCACTGTACCTTTTCCATGTGACAATAAAAAATTGACTTAAATTTAACTTACCTATTTATCTGCCTATGTTGCCACTTTCAGAGAGCTCTGCACCCTGAGATCCTTCTGTACATCGATGCTGAGAAGGTTCCTGCCATTTACTGTATACTTTCCTCTTGCATTTGAACTCCCAAAACTTGTTTGTTCTTTTTTTTTCCATCATATCTCTTTTATAAAATGTATGGTAAAGCTAATATGATGAACGTATTGAACCTTCCCTTACAAAGAAAAGCAGTTACACAAAGTGACAATACATTACTCAGGAATTCGTACTCACAGGTAGCTCACAAGGCAGGGAGGTTGAATGGACCAAAGGGATCCTGTGTAAACCATGGTTTGATCAGACCTGTTGAAGTCACTATGTGCCCACATTGTTACTTTAAATAGAAACAGCAGCTCCAGCACAGCTGCAAAGAGGAGGACATCAACTTTTCAGAAAACATATGATCATTTCAGACCATCTGTTCAAAATCAGAATTAAAAAAATTAGAGCACACAAGTACCAATTGTACACTGAAGCTTGTGAAAATCTGTTACAATAACTGTACCCATCAGCTTCTTTCACCTCTCTATGAATTAATTCCAAACATTTACACCTTCAATGTGAATTTGCTCAGCAAAGTTTAGTCCTGATGAATGTTTAACGTGTCTTCCTATTTGCACGTTTACTGACGTGCAATGTCTGTGCATAACCAAGCCTTTTATTTCAGAGGATCAGCTTTGCAGTTCCTTTATTTGATGATATCTTGTGCAGCCTTTTAGAGATTGTCATCTTTCTCAACTTAACACGTTTTTTAAAAATCAGCTTTATGGCGAGTTCCTGTTTTTCCAGAATCATGCTACACATCATGTTTTGATTTGCAACGAGAGAGCATCGGAGATCACTTCACAGTTTCCCGTTAGCATTTGGCTTCCTAAAAAAAATCATTGCAGCATTTAGTAAAAGAAATTTTAAACTATTCAACAATCAGTTAATATAACATTTATCACCATATATATGCCAACTGTGTTATATGACTTATTCTCAAGCACACCTGGACATTGTATTGTGGATAATATGCTGTCTGAATTGTAAAGTGCAGCATTAAGTGTTATAGAAAGGCAGAAACAGTTATGCCTCATAATAAATAGGCATTGTCTTTCTCATATTGCATGTTAGTGGGCTTGATCTTCAGTCATCTTGTCTATGGGTCAGAAGGTTGTTAATTTGAATTCCACTCTGGGCCTTGAGTGCACAAAGCTGGCTAAGTTTCATTGCAGCACTGAAAGGGGTTTTGAAGGAGCCAAGATGATAAGATAAGATATCATTATTAGTCACATGTACATCGAAACACACAGTGAAATGCATCTTTTGCGTAGAGTGTTCAGGGGGCAGCCCGCAAGTGTCGCCATGCTTCAGGTGCCAACATAGCATGCCCACAACTTCCTAACCCGTACGTCTTTGGAATGTGGGAGGAAACCGGAGCACCCAGAGGAAACCCACACAGACACAGGGAGAACGTACAAACTCCTTACAGACAGCGGTGGGAATTGAACCCGGGTCACTGGTGCTGTAATAGCGTTACGCTAACTGCTACACTACCATGCCTGGAGTTAGAATACAGATCAGCCATGATGCCATTAAATATAGTACAAGATCAAACATCTGAATACCCAACTCCGATACCTGTGTTCCAGTGTTGAATGAACTCGTCTCTTCCATGTATTTGTGTTCTGGTGGATATTAAAGCTTCTCACACTATTGACAGGGAGGGGTTGGTGTTGGAAAGGAGGTGGCATTGTAATTTTAATCAAAGAATCCATTTACGGCAGTGGTCAGGGAGGAGGTTCTAAAAGATTCTTCAAGTGAGGCCATATGGATAGAGCTTAGAAACAAAAAAGTGGGGTGATCACTGCTGGGGATGTACTACAGGCTTGCAAACAGTCATTGGGAGATAGAAGAGCAGATGAATAGGCAAATCACAGAGAAGTGTAAAAATAATACAATATTGTTTTTCAACTTCTCCAACGTTAACTAAGATGGCCTTAGAGTGAAAGGCTTAAAGGGGGCAGAAATTTTAAACTGTGTCCAGGAGAGCTTTTTGAGCCAGAATGTAGGCGATCTGGCTGGAGCAGGGTGGTACTGAACTAATCTGTGGGAATGCAGCTGGCTAAGTGGTAGGCGTGTCAATGGGAGAGCATCTCAGAGAAAGTGAACATAAATCTGTAGGTTTTAAGGTTGTTATGGAGAAGGACAAGGGTAGACTGGAAATTAAGGTTTGAGAAATAACTGATTTTAATATGGTAAGACCTGGCAAACATGCAATCAGAGCGAGTTTCTCAAAACTGCAATATGGGGAGGTCAGGACCAACATGTTCCTGTTCTGGAGAAAAGTAAGACCAACAAGTCCAAGGAACTTCCACGCCACTGTGATAAGACTATTGAACGGTTCCCTTATACGATGAGATGGACTCTGACCTCACAACCTACCTTGCACCTTATTGCTCTGCACTTTCTCTGTAGCTGTGACACTTTACTCTGTACTGTTGTTGTTTTTACCTGTACTACCTCAATGCACTCTGTACTAACCCAATGTAACTGCACTGTGTAATGAATTTATCTGTATGATCAGTATGCAAGACAAGTTTTTCACTGTACCTTGGTACAAGCAACAATAATAAACCAATACCAATACCAATTTTTAGGGTTGGAATAAGGAAAAAAAGATAGTTTATGGCAGATACAAAGAACTGAAAACAGGAGAGAGCCAATAGGGGCATTTTATGTGTTGGAGGAGATAATTTTTAAAATATGAGGGCAAAAAGGGGGCATGAAATAGCACTGGTGGATAAGATTAAGGAAAAACTGAAAGACATTTTTAAGTATGTTAAAGATAAAAGTGTAACTAGGGAAAAAGTAAGGCCCATTAGAAAGCAGAGAATATTGATGAGCTGTTAATTGAATATTTCTCACCTGTCTTAACCATGGAGAAAGACAATATAGCTGGAAAATTCACGGAGGGAGGTTGTGCAATTCAAAAACAAACTACCATTGGAAAGGTGGAGGTATTAGATGCTTTATTGAGCTTAAAGGTGGATAAATCCCCAGGACCTGATGAGATGTATCTCAGGCAGCTTTGGGAGGCAAAGGAGCAGATTGCTGGGGCTCTGAGTTGCCAGATGACAGGAGAATGTGGTACCTTTATTCAAGAAAGTCAACAGAGATAAACCAGATCATTATAGGCCAGGAAGTCTAACATCAAAGGTAGAAAATAATTGGAAAAAGTCCTGAGGGACAGGATTAATCTACACTTGGAAAGACAGTGATTGATCAGGGATAATCAGCATGGCTTTGTTAAGGGGAGATCTTGTCTGACTATTGAGATTGAACTTTTCAAGGAGAAACTAAGTGTGTTAATTACGGCAGTGAAGCAGATGTAGTCCACATGGACTTCAGTAATGTCTCTGACGTGGTCTCGTGGGTGACTAGTCGTAAAGGTAGGGAGACTGGTCCAAAGCCCCCAGAGAGCATAGGTTAAAGGTAAAGGGTAGGAGATTTAGTAGGAATTTGAGGAAGAATTTTCTCAGTCAGAGTGATTAAAATCTCAAATACATGGGGTGATAGAGACAGGTATTCTCACAATAGTGAAGAAGTATTTAGATGAGAGTTGAATCACTATGGCATGGAAAGCTACGGGTTAAGTGCTAGAAAATGGGAATAGTATCAATAGATATTTGATGGCCAGCACTGGCACTGTAGGCCTAAGGCCTGTTTCTGTGCTGTATGATTCCATGACCCTATGACTATAAGCATTCTGGGATCTCAAGAGCAGAGCCTGGCCAAGAGTAAGATTAATGATCTGACCAATATCAAAAGAAAATATTAACTGCTCTTTTAGCTCATCTTTGAGGTAGAAAGGTTTGGATTAGTTCATATGATTATCACTTAAGAAGAAGGGTCTCGAAATTTGTGTTCAAGTAAGTAGGTGCACTAAATCCATGCCACTTTGGGAACTGAAGCTTGTTTGTAACAATGCAGCTGGGATGCAATATTGCATTATGGTTCTGGTGTAAAAGCATTTGCATGTTTTCAATAAGCAGTACTTCATTTCCTTTGTTACTGGAATGTTAAAAGGCCTGGACAGAGTAGACGTGGCAAAGTTGTTTCCCATGGTAGGGTAGTCTAGTACAAGAGGGCACGACTTCAGGATCGAAGGGCGCCCTTTCGGAACAGAGATGCGGAGAAATTTCTTTAGCCAGAGACTGGTGAATCTGTGGAATTTGTTGCAATGGGCGGCTGTGGAGGCAAAGTTATTGTGTGTATTTAAGGCAGAGATTGATAGGTATCTGAGTAGCCAGGGCATCAAAGGTTATGGTGAGAAGGCCAGGGAGTGTGGTTAATGGGAGAATGGATCAGCTCATGACAGAATGCCGGAGCAGACTCGATGGGCCAAATGGCCGACTTCTGCTCCTTTGTCTTATGGTCTTATGGCCAGTTAATAACTATTTCATAGAATCATACAAAGCAGAAACGGGCTCCTTTGCCCCACTTCGCCCACGCCAACTGTGATATCTGTCTGCGTTAATCCCATTTGCCTACATTAGGCCCATATCTCTCTACACCTTTCTTATCTAAGTACCTGTCCAAATGCCTTTTAAACATTGTCTTGTGATAACATTCAGCTAATTCATGTCAGCACTACAGTCACTGAAGAGTACTTGACCACTGAAGAGCAGCACTGCTGAAAGTGTCTAAGGTGTGTCTGCAGTGATGGCACTGACAGGTGGGAGTCCGCCGCACTTCATGCATGGATCTGCACGTCCTTGTGGAAGAAATAGAGAGCAGGAGATGTGTTCTGTGGCAAGGTGTGAGAGGGGTCCCACTAATGGCAGGAGGTGCCTAAGAGTTCACAGCCAGGAATGAGCACGAGGACCTGGGAGCAACGAAGGAAGAAATTGCTTGACCTCACTCATTGTGTCAAGATGAGTGAGCTGACCCGTCTAACTCCACAAATGTAGCCTTTTAGCAAATGCACTGTATCACAGAAACACATAAACAGCTAACGGAACTGAACGGATACAGACGAGACAATCACAGAGCTAAACTGACAAAGATTCCACCCACCCGGGTCATTCTCTCTTCTCCCCTCTCCCATCAGGCAGAAGATACAGGAGCCTGAGGGCACAGACAATCAGGCTCAAGGACAGCTTCTATCCCACTGTAATAAGACTATTGAATGGTTCCCTTATACAATGAGATGGACCCTTGACCTCTTGCACCTTATTGTCTACCTGCAATGCACTTCCCTGTAGCTGTGACACTTTACTCTGTATTCTGTTATTGTTTTTACCCTGTACTACCTCAATGCACCATGTAATGAATTGATCTGTATGAACGGTATGCAAGACAAGTTTTTCACTGTACCTTGGCACAAGTGACAATAATAAACCAATACCAATACCAAAAAGATACAGTGCGCAACACACACAAAGTGTTGGAGGAACTCAGCAAGTCAGGCAGCATCTATGGAGAGAAACAAACAGTCGACGTTTCAGGTTGAGACCCTTCATCAGGACTGGAAAAGAAGAGGGCAGAAGCCAGAGTAAGAAGGTGGGGGGAGGGGGAGGAGCACACACAGGCAGGTGATAGGTGAGTCCTGGTGAGAGGGGGGAAGGTAGGTGGGTGGAGGAGGGGGGGAGATGTAAGAAGTTGAGAGGTGATCGGTAGAAGAGGCATAGGGCTGGGGAAGAAGGAATCTGGTAGGAGAGGGCAGTGGACCATGGAATAAAGGGAAGGAGGTGGGGAATAGATGGGCAGCTCATGAGGGCAGGGGAGGGGAGAGAGAAGGGGGAAGGGGGCCACAGAAATGAGGGAAAACAAAGGAGAAAGAAAAGGGGGAGAAGGGGGGAGGGGTTACTGGAAGTTAGAGAAACCGATGTTGAGGCCGTCAGGTTGGAGACTCCCAAGGCAGAATATGAGGTGTTGTTCCTCCAACCTGCATCTGGCCTCAACATGGCAGTAGAGGAGGCCGTGGATAGACACGTCAGTATGGGAGTGGGATGTGGAATTGAAGTGGGTGGCCACTGGGAGATCCCGGCTTTTGTGGCAGACGGAACGAAGGTGCTCGATGAAGCGGTCACCCAATCTGCGTCAGGTCTCACCGATGTAGAGGAGGCCGCACTGGGAGCACCGGATGCAATAAATAACACCCTCGGATCCACAGGTGAAGCGCTGCCTCACCTGGAAGGACTGTCTAGGGCCCTGAATGGTGGTGAGGGAGGAGGTGTAGGGACAGGTGTTCATTGAGTGTAGTTCCATCACAGGCACGTCACATACACTCAGACAAGCCATGATATCCCTAGCTACCTTCCCTAGTACACTTATCATATCCTGAACACATTTTTACAACTCACACAGTTGACAGTTCACAAACCGTACCTGGGCATATAATTGAACTTGGAAGTCATGTAGTAACACCATTTTAATATGAACATTTCCCTTTGTCTTGCCAGTATGCCAGTAACTTCTGGCTCACCAGCAAATAGGAGAGGGACTCTTCCAGAGTAATGTAGCCATCACAGTTTCAAAATCAGTATCCGTTTGCACTATCCAATAAGCTCCTAGTGGTCCATAGCTATCTTAATAAAGATGCTCTGCTACACCAGCTGGAACAGAACTTAGTAGCAAAGGAAGAACAGTACCGCACTTGTTCCCCAAAAGCCAGTCATCCATGCATGGTTGCTAAAATATAACAGGCAGGCTGATTCCCTGAGAATAAACTAGTCATGCAAGCACCCTGAAAACAAAGCAGTAACCATGAGAATTTTTTTTTCTCTCATGGATGCACAGTTGTACACCCAAAGAGTGATAGCTCTTGTGATTTATATGAAGCCCCAGTTCTCAATGGGAGCCTGGGCACTGTGCAGTTAGTCACTTTCTGAATCTTTAGGAAGCTTGTAAATCTGTTCCACCTGCTGATCATTGCTCAAACAATAGCAGCAAAATGCCTTTGCCTCAAGTGCAGAGTGTCAGTGACCTCCCTAATTATGTCACGTGCAGTAACTTGGGAAATATGACATTGATCAGCCTCTGTTGCCTGGAATGATTGGAATCCAGGGTAGTTCATGCCTTGACCTCCAAAGATACTTCAGTCCATGGTTGGGTGAGTGGCTGCAGCTATGCCTACAGTAAATCGCCTAATTCTGCCCTATACTCCATTTAAGTTGTTTCTCACAGAGCTGGAGATAAGATGGATAGGATCCACGCTTGGGAGATTGATCTATGGACATCAGATTTTCATCTGCTTCTCCTGCAGAGTCCACAGGTACATCTGCTCTGCTACCCTTGTATGCTAAATAGCTCCTTTCCCCCGTCATGTAACTCCAATTAATGGGATACACCCTCCAGGGTCACCATAGTGGCGTTCATAGTAAAAACTTAGAACATGGAACAGTACGGCACTGAACAGGCCATTCAGCCCACAATGTTGTGCCAATCTTGATGCCAATTTATACTAAATTACCTCCTGCAGTGTACCATCCATATCCTTCCATTCCCTTCATATTCATGTGTCTATCTGAAAGCCTCTTAAACTCCACCAACCTGCCTGCTTCCACCACTACCCCATTCCAGGCACCTACCACTCTCTGCATAAAAAAAATTTCCCCTCACGTCGCCTTTAAACCTTCCCCCTCTAACCTTAAAAGCATGTCCTTTGGTGTTTGACAGTTCTACCCTGGGGAACAAATTCTGACTGTCTAACTGGAGAGCTGACAGTTCATCTCTCCCATGTGGGCACTTTGTGGTAGCCTCCCTACTTTTCTGTTGCCTTCAGTTCAGCTCATTGTTACTCTGCATCTCTTTAAATAATGAGCTGTGGTGAATGGAGGGCTATATGAGAGTTCCACAGTATTTTCAGAGCATTCTGTGCACACATTATGTGTCAACCTTTGTACATGCACTAACACAGTGTGTGGAAGTACGAGATTGCATGTTATGCAGTGCACAATTTGAAGAAGCTATCCAGCAATTTTCACCCCAGTTCTTTTCCCAGTAAATGATTCCTTTTTTAAATATATGGTGGCAAATGGATTTTTATGGTGGCATTTTAATCTAGTGGCAAATACATTTCAATACAGAAAAGTGTGAGTTGATGCATTTTGAAAAGTCAAACCAGCGTAGGACTTATACTATGAATGGTAGGGCATTAGGGAGTGTTAAGGAACAGAGGGACCTAGGACTACAAGTGCATTGTTCATTGAAAGCGATGTCACAGGTAGACAGGGTGGTGAAAAAGGTATTTAACACACTGGCCTTCATCGGTCAGGGCATTGAGTGTAGGAGTTGGGATATTATGTTTCATTGGTGAGGCCGCACTTGGGAGCACTGTGTACAGTTTTGGTCACCCTGTTATAGAAAAGACGTGGTTAAACTGGAAAGAGTGCAGAGAAGATTTACAAGGGTGTTACCAGGACTAGAGGGCCTGAGTTATAGGGAGAGGTTGGCCAGGCTCGGTCTTTATTCCTTGGAAAGTAGGAGAATGAAGGGCGACCTTATAGAGGTGTTTAAAATTATAAGAGGCATAGATAAGGTGGACGGTAAAAAGTCCTTTCCCCAGGGGAGGGGATTCCAAACCTTGGGAGGCATAGATTTAGGTTGAGAGGGGAAAGGTTTAAAAGGGACCTGAGGGGCAACTTTTTCACGCCGAGGGTGGTGAGTGTATGGAACGAACTACCAGTGGAAGTGGGTGAGGCAGGTACAACAGTATCATTTAAGAAGCACTTGGATAGGTACATGGAGGGGCAAGGCTTAGAGGGACATGGGCCACAGGAAATTGGGACAGGCTGGGTGGGTCCCGTGGTCAGCATGGACTCGTTGGGCCGAAGGGCCTGTATCTGTGCTCCATTGCTCCATGACTCTATATATTAAACTTCCCTTTCAAAGTTACTCTGAATCTGCTTTCATCGTCCTTTCAAATGTGTCACAGGTTATATAACATCTCAAGAATGAAATTCTTATTTTGAATTCTGAAGAAAAGACATCAACTAGAAACATCAACTCTCTTAGCCTCACTCATTTCAGATCCCCTGCATCTGGAATGTTTTGATTTGGGCTTTAGAATAAAATGTTCTAATCCTCAATGCCCACCCTCCCTCCCAACCGTGTCCACTCTACCACACACCAAGATCAACAAAACCTGCTGATCAGGGTGGAAATCCAAAGGGTGGAATGCAAAGTATTGCAAAGTTGTGAACTTTGCCAGTTATGTTTTACATTGGCTTCAAGCAGAAAGACATGGATTGATGATGGGGATTGCTGTCCCTGGGATCCTAGAAATATTGCATTGACAGTGGATGTTAGCAGACCAATAAGTAGTAGAAAGCACTTGTTCTTGGCAACACTGTAGACATTGCGGAAGGTCAGCAGTTGAACATCACAAGATTCACGAGGATGTTACCGAGACTGGAGGGCTTGAGCTGTAAGGAGAGACTGGATAAGCCAGGACTTTTTTCCCTGGAGCATAGGAGGCTGAGGGGTGACCTTATAGAGGTTTATAAAATCACGACAGGGATAGATGAATGATCACAGTCTTTTTCCCAGGGTAGGGGAGTCTAAAACTAGAAGGCACAGGTTTAAGATGAGAGAGGAAAGATTTAAAGGGGATATGAGAGGCAACTTTTTCACACAGAGATAAGATTTCTTTATTAGTCACATGTACATCGAAACACACAGTGAAATGCATCTTTTGCCTAGTGTTCTGGGGGCAGCCCACAGGTGTCGCCACGCTTCCGGCGCCAACATAGCATGCCCACAACTTCCTAACCCATACGTCTTTGGAACGTGGGAGGAAACCGGAGCACCCGGAGGAAACCCATGCAGACACGGGGAGAACATACAAATTCTTTACAGACAGTAGCCGGAATTGAACCCAGGTCACTGGCACTGTAATAGCGTCACACTAACTGCTACACTTCTGTGCCTGGGTATATGGAATGAGCTGTCAGCTGGTAGATACAGGTACAATTACAATGTTTAATAGATGTTTAGGCAGGTACATAGATAGAAAATGTTTAGAGGGATTTGGGCCACACGCGGGGAAATGGGACTAACTCAAGTAGACAACATGGTCAGCATGGACAGTTTGGGCCGAAGGGCCTGTTTCCGTGCTGCTTAACTCTATGACTCTAAGATTCATGAGTCAAAGCAGCAAAAATATTGAAAGCTAAGACTGCCTTGGAAATGTTTAAATAAACCCAAGCCAGCAAAACACATGCTAATACCATCCTGAACTAATCAAGATAAAAATCAGCCTTAGTATTAAAGGAGCAATATACTTTCAGTATTTATTTAAGTGATTGTTAGCAAACAGAGTAGAATTGATGAAAGCACTTGTTCTTGACTGTACCTTACTAACTAGTTTATTAAGTTTACAGTCCAATTTATAGCAACTGTTTTGAGCACACGAGTATGTTCTAATTCACTCAATTTCCCATGGCCAAACCATTTTCAGTGGGACAGTTTGGGAAAAAGTTAAAGAATGCGCCAGTGATAGAGTGCCCTTGTGTCTGCTGCCCTGGCTTTTGGAAAAGGAGCCTCTATCTACAATAATGGTTTTCAAAGCAAAATGCAGTTTTCTTTCCTTGCAGAAATGGATGTTTAGATATTGATAGAGAAGAACAGGGCCTTTCTTTTGTAGCCTGACTTTCTTGGCATTGCCCTGTTTGTTCTTCTACCTCAAATAAGGGAACTTCTGTTGGGAAACCCATAACTGATCGTAATTGCATGTGTACCAGAAAAATCATTCAACTGTCACAAAGGCTGATAGAAAATCTGCACTTCAACAAGAATAGTACAAAACAAACAAGTAGCATTGTCTGAAGATTGCATCTACACTTGTCAATCTAGTTATAAGCAGAAAATGCAAGGACGGCTCAATAGGTCAAGCCCGTTTATCTCACTGCAGATGCTGCCTCATCTGCTGAATGCTTCCAACAGTTTTCTGTTTTTACTTCAGATTTTGAGGACCTGGAGTATTTTGCTTTTGTATCAGTCTCTATTATTTGCTCGTATTCTTGAGAAGCAAAGCTGTGCGAATTTCCCAGATGCAGACCTCATCAGAACCTAGTTCATTTGCACCATAAATTGGGGTATTGCAGGTGTATTCCCAATGATTTTCTGCCTGTGAATTCCCAACAAGCCTTTTCCTTTGGGTGAAGTTATTTAGCAGCAATGTATGGGTATTGGTATTGGTTTATTATTGTCACTTGTACCGAGGTACAGTGAAAAACTTGTCTCGCATACCGATCATACAGGTCAATTCATTGCACAGTGCAGTTACATTGGGTTAGTACAGAGTGCATTGACATAGTACAGGTAAAAACAATAACAGTACAGAGTAAAGTCTCACAGCTACAGAGAAAGTGCAGTGCAATAAGGTGCAAGGTCACAACAAGGTAGATCGTGAGGTCAGAGTCCATCTCATCCTATAAGGGAACCATTCAATAGTCTTATCACAGTGGGGTAGAAGCAATGTGCATAAGTAAAAACTAGATTGAAAACTGAAATGAAAGAGATGTTGGAAATACTCATATGGTGTCACAGTCCTGAAATGTAAGTCAAACCTATACCTTTCTCAGCAGAGGCTGCCTTTGCAGTATTTTGTTTTTGATTGAATTGAAAACTGGTTCAACAGTAGAAAAAAAATGTCCGTACAAAGAAAACAGTCAGATGATAGTATTTTGTTGTTTCCTGCAGAATTGGTTCTCGGTTGTTCCTTAGAATTACATGGAACTGAGTACTTGTAGTAACAGCATTGCCAGCACTGGGCAGTGCCTCGACTAACTAAAGATTTCTGTCTCTTTGTGCATCACAATGAGGTATAAAGATGAGTTTAAAAATTCTGTGTAAAATGTAAGCACTAAAAATGCACAAGATGGTTACAAAATAAGATTTAGTTCATCCCAAGCAGCTTACCCATGGCAACTTCCAGTTATTTCTTAATTGATTCCAGAATTGTTAAATGCTCCAGGAATTCCTTATTTAAAAAATTTTAATTGAACAAGGATTTCCTTCCAGTTATTTTCAGCTA
Organism: Pristis pectinata; assembly: GCF_009764475.1. NCBI lineage: Eukaryota > Metazoa > Chordata > Chondrichthyes > Rhinopristiformes > Pristidae > Pristis > Pristis pectinata. The sequence continues at coordinate 97,010,552 of NC_067413.1, forward strand.
ATCTTAGGTTTGAGCCATGCCACAATGATCACATTTAAATCCCTGAGTTTGTAGGTTGTGGGTTCGAGCCGAATTCCGGAGACTTTGAGCACAAAATCCAGGCTGGCAGTGTCACAAGTCATTTAATTAAGCCCAGAGTGCCCTCTCGGGTGAACATTACAGCTCAAAAGGTACTGGGGTTTTGATGGAGAGCAGGAAAGCTCTCTATAGGACCTTGGCCAAATACAGTATCATAAAAAGAGATTATCTTGTCAAGGTCATGTTCCTGTTTATGAGAGCTTGTGTAAATTCATTACTCTAACAGTGCCTACACTTCAGATGTACTTCATTGGCTGTGAAATCTTTGGAACGCAGACTGATTACAAAAATGGGCAAAGCTATGACACATGGAGATCTACCTTAGCTTTGGATCTGAGAAAGACACATTGGAATATTTTCTTCCAACTCATCATCTTCCACCATATCTGACAACTCCACCATGATACAACCACTGGGTCACATCTTCCCCTCTTCCCCCCCCTCCCATTCTGCTTTCCACAGGCACCACTCTCTTCAGGATTCCCTGGCCTGCTCATTCCTCCCCCACCTGCCCCTCACCGTCCCCTGGCACTTTCGGAAAGATATATAACACCTCTCCCTCCTCACCACCATTCAGTGACCTAAACAGCCCTTCCAGGCAAGGCAGAGGTTCATCTGCACCTCTTCCAACTTGGTCTGCTGCAATGTGGCCTCCTCAAAGGCCATCTCGAACTTCCGGATGCATGTCAATTTAACTCTCCTTTCCACTCCACACCGACCTGTCTTTCCTTGGCCTTCCCCATTGCTACGGAGAGGCCAGATACAAATTGGAAGAACAACATTTCATATTCCACTTGGGTAGTTTATACAATCCAATGGTATGAATATTGGATTTTCCAACTTCGGGTAACCCACATCCCTGGTACTCTCCTGCCACACACATTCACCTTCTACCTATTTTTCTTCTCCCTTTGTTCCTTCCTCCCATCCCCTCCCCCCACCTGGTTCCATCTGCCTGTCATCCCCTCCCCATATGACTATACCTCTTACCAACCAGCCTCTGTCTCACCATCCCGCTCCCCCTCCAATCACCTGGTTCCATCTGACCATCATCCCCTCCCCACCTGTTTCCACCTATCACCCACCAGCCTCTATTCACCCCACCACCCCATGTACTGGCAATCTTTTCTGTTCCCTCTCAGTCCCGATGCAGGGTCTCAACCCAAAACATCAACTGTTGCTTCCACAGATGCTGCTTGACCAACTGAGTTCTTCAAGCATTCTGGATTAATTCTAGATTCCAGCATCTGCAGTCTCTTCTATCTTCTGGAATATTTTCTGGATCATAAGAGATTAAGTTGTAGAGACAAAGAAGCTGTCTGTACAGAAATGACAAAAACTCAGTGTTCAGATGTAGCAGATTATTCAGAGCATATTATAACCTCTTTCCACTAAATCCCAGAGACCTCTTGATTCTTATAAAAAGTGATCAAAAAGGCCACTGGAATGTGGGAGTTAGAATTCATCAGGCAAATCATGTTCATTGTGGAAGACACTCAAAGTGCAAATCAGATTGTAACGTTAGGTATTCCACACATTAAGGAATTTAACTCAATGTTACATGTCATTGAGGGCGGAAAAGCAGCCAAAACTGGAAAAGAAGCTGAAGAACAAAAAAAAATTTCACGTCATATGTCAGTGCAAGTAAATCTGATTCTGATGGACAATTGTAGCAGTGTCAATGACCATGTAAATAAGGTCTTTAGCGGATACAGTAGTACAGATTCAAATAGATTTGTGTCATTGATAGACCTGTTAAATGGCATGCTCACATTAATTTAATTTGTAGATGATGCGTATGGGAGGTGGATGGAAACGGCAAGTGTTAGATAGTGTTCCGGGTTCACATAATATCATTATTTCCAAAAATGATTAAAGATTTGGAAAGCTGCTCTATAAATTTGCACTGCCTACGAGCACTGTTGACATCAAGATAACGTTAGCTAATGCATGCCATCGTGCACGCTGTATGTCCCAATGTTGTAATTTCTGAATTTGTAAATGGTTTTCCATGTCTGTATGTTTACCATGAACATTCAGTACCACCTCTTGATTTTCTTCCTTGTACATTATCCACAACACCTTCAACCTTCGTGTCATCTGCAAACTTACTAACCCACCGTTCCACTTCCTCATTCAAGTTATTTATAAAAATCACAAAGAGCAGGGGTCCCAGAACAGATCCCTGAGGAACACCACTCATCACCGACCTCCAGGCAGGATACTCTCCATCTACTATCACCCTCTGCCTTCTGTGGGCAAGCCAATTCCTAATCCATGCAGCCAAGTCTCCATAGATCCCATGCCTTATGACTTTCTGGATGAGCCTACCATGGGAAACCTTGTCAAATGCCTCACTAAAGTCAATATACACCACATCCACCACTCTGCCTTCATCAATTTATTTTGTCACCTCCTCGAAAAACTCAATTAGGCTCGTGAGGCACTACCTGCCTTTCACAAAGCCATGCTGACTATCCCTAATAAAACTATGCTTCTCCAAATACTTGCCCACCACTGACGTATGACTCACTGGTCTATAATTCCCAGGATTATTCCTTTTACCTTTCTTGAACAATGGAACAATGTTTGCCATCCTCCAATCCTCTGGTACCACTCCTGTGGCCAGGGAGGATGGAAATATCATCGTCAATGCCCCAGTAATCTCTTCCCTTGCCTCCCATAGTAACCTGGGGTATATCCCGTCCGGTCCCAGAGACTTATCTATCCTAATGTTTTTCAGAAGCTCCAACACTACCTCTTTCTTAACCTCAACGTGCTCCAGCACATTAGCCTGTTCTAAGCTGACCTCACATTTGTCAAAGTCCCTCTCCCTGGTGAACACTGAAGCAAAGTATTCGTTCAGGACCTCCCCTAGCTCCTCTGCCTCCAGGCACATGTTTCCCCCTTTATCCCTGAGCGGTCCTACCCTCACTCTAGTCATTCTCCTGTTCTTTACGTACATGTAGAAGCCTTGGGGTTTTCCTTAATTCTGTTTGCCAAGGCCTTCTCATGTCCCCTTCTAGCTTTCCTAAGTTCCTTCTTAAGTTCCTTCCCTGCTACGTTATAACTCTCAAGAGCCATGCCTGATTCTTGCTTCCTAAACCTTAAGTACACTTCCTTGTTTCACCTCTCTTATCAACCATGGTTCCTTTACCGTACCATCCTTACCCTGTGTCAGTGGGACAAACCTATCCAGAACCCCATGCAAGTGTTCCCTAAACAGCCTCCACATTTCTTCTATGCATTTCCCTGAGAACATCTGTTCCCAATTTGCACTCCCAAGTTCCTGCCTAATACCGTAGTAATTAGCCCTCCCACAATTAAAAACTTTCCCATATCGTCTGCTCCTATCCCTGTCCATGGCTATGCTAAAGGTCAGGGTGCTGTGGTCACTATTTCCAAAATGCTTGCCCACTGAAAGGTCTGTCACCTGACCAGGCTCATTGCCTAGTACCAGGTCCATTCTGGCCTCTCCTCTAATCAGCCTGTCCACGTACGGTGTCAGGAATCCTACCTGGACACACCTAACAAATTCTGCCCTATCTAAATCTCAATCAATATTAGGGAAGTTGAAGTATCCCATGACAACAACCCTGTTATTTTTGCTCCTTTCCAAAATCTGCCTACTTATCTGCTCCACAGTGTCCCGGTGGCTATTGTGGGGCCTATAGAATACTCCTAAATAGAGTAATTACTCCCTTCCTGTTTCTGACTTCCACCCACACTGACTCAGTATACGATCCCTCCATGACGTCCTCCCTCTCTGCAGCTGTGATACTATCTCTGATTAGCAAAGCCACTCCCCCACCTTTTTTACCTCCCTCCCTATCCCTTTTGAAACATCTGAACCCCAGAATATCAAGCAGCCAATCCTGCCCTTGTGACAGCCACGTCTCTGTAATGGCCACAACATCATAATTCCACGTACTGATCCGTGCTCTGAGTTCATCACCCTTATTCTCAATACTTCTTGCATTAAAGTAAACACATTTCAAGGCATCCAACTGACTGCGCTTATACCCTATCCACTGTCTATCCTTCCTCACAATCTCTCTGCATAATGCATCTACCTTTACACCAACTGCTCTGACCTAACACTGGGGTTCCCATCCCCCTGCCAACCAAGTTTAAACCCTCCCCAACAGCTCTAGCAAACCTGCCCGCAGGGACATTGGTTCCTCTTGAGTTCAGGTGTAACCCGTCCCTTTTGTACAGGTCATACCTTCCCCAGAATCGATCCCAGTGATCCAGAAATCTGAAACCCTGCTTCCTGCACCAACTCTTCAGCCATGCATTCGTCTGCCATATCTTCCTATTCTTACCCTCTCTGGCACGTGGCACAGGCAGCAATCCAGAGATTACCACCCTTGACGTCCTGCTCTTTAGCTTCCTTCCTAAATCCTTCTATTCCCTTTTCAAGACCTCATCCCTTTTCCTATCGATGTTGTTGGTACCAATGTGTTCCTCCAGCTCCTTTGTGTGTTGCGAGAGATTGTAGTACCTTGTTTAAGTGCCGCATTGATGCCTACCATTTAGTAATCATAGAACAGAAACTTGCTTTAAACCTTTCACATATATTGAATAGTTGTTAGTTTAGCAGTGCACAGGTTGCAGGTTAATAATCACGAAAGACTTCTTCAGATTTTTGTTAAAGCGTGGTTTTAATTGTCACTGCAAGCATGGCATAAATCTGGTGAACATGGCTTGCTTCATTTCTGGAGCTTTGATTCAATTTGAAAGATGATGTTTTCTATTAAAAGTGTAAGCTGGCAAAATAAAAAACACTACCTTCCTTTCGAACTTTATCAACTTATTAAGTTCAAGGGATCTCACTCTGGGTGCTGAGGAATGAGAGAAATGTTGTAAACAATCTCCAGCATTTAACCAGTTGTCAGGCAAAAAAAAAGAAAATGACAACATATTGTAATTGATGGGATCACTTTTGGTACCAAAACTGGTCCTGGCAGACTGGAAAGTGGGCTTGCTTCACTTCCGATGTTTGAACAAAGCACCACCAGGCATGATGAAAACTCCTCATTCTCATTACACCAGTTCTGCTGTTTCCTGCTGGAGAAACCAAGTGTCTCTAAACCATTGTTAATTATCGTAGACTTCAGGACAGCCTAGATTTTTGTCATCATTACTTTTGGGGTCAGGCTAATAGACATAAAGAAGTGGATCTTGTGGTCAGTGTCTTTAATAATCTGAATATCCCAGCAGTCTGGACTTTGGACTTTGATATAATCTGATAGGTACCAGTGTCTGGATCAGGGTTGCTGCAGTGATGTGCCTGTCTTTCTGACAAAGCAATGTTGATCATGGTAAGGCCATGTTCCAATCCACGGGTACAATGGGGGATTTCCAGGACTTGTGGGCACCTCAGGGGCTCTGGTGCGTTCTGGATAGTGATGGCCATGTTATCACTTGAAACTGTAAATAGTGTGTGAATCATGAAGTACAGTAATATTGTATTGATGTGATTCTATAAGCACTGAATAAACCTTCTTTGGAAAAGGAAACAAAAAGGACATGTTCCAAATATTTTGTCAGGCAAAAGATTGCTGATTTTCTTACTGGCTCCCTGCAAGTCAGAATCCTAACCCCCTCAGCTGATTGCAACACACAAAGGAGCTGGAGGAACTCTGCAGGTCAGGCAGCACCTATGGAGGGAAATGGACAGTCGATCCCAAAGCTGATTCCTGGCCAACCAACACTGTGCGTCACTCGCTGTCTGGAACACTGCCTTTCCCTACTACTCCAAAAGCCAGGTATTCCAGATGCTTTGAATGTAAATTTTTTTTAAAATGCTGGAAGAATGCAGCAGACAGCATTTTATGTCGCCATTAGTAGATCTTCTCATACAAATGATAGACAGAAGCAAGAAACAAAGTACATGGGATTAGGAAACCAACAGAAAAGTGAATCAGTGGAAGAGATGGAAATTTTAGAGTATCTGAGAATCAGATTTGATATTAAAACTGGTTTGAAATAAATCAGAACTCATTAACGTAGGAACCATTAACTCTATATCTGCTGATAGGAGCTGAGTGTAGTGGTGAGTAGGTGTTTCTCTGACTGCCAGTCTATAACAAGTGATGTGGCACAGAGCCTGCTGCTTGGACCTTTGTAGCTTCTAATATATGACTTGGATGAGAATGCAGGTGGTCTGATTAGGAAGTTTGCAGACGACACAAAAATTGATAGAGTTGTAGATAGTGAAGGAGGTTGTTTAAAGATACTTTGGGACATAGACCAGCTGGAAAGTTGGGTGGAGATGGAATTTAATCAGACAGGTGTGAGGTAATGTAGGTTGGGAAGTCAAATTCTGGTAGGATGTACAGAGTAAATGCTATGCAGGTCCATGGCTCGCTGAAAGTGGTGACATAGGTGAATAAGGTCGTGAAGAAGGCTTTTGGTATGCTTGCCTTCGTAGGCTGGGGCATTGAATCTAAGACTTGGGATGTCATGTTGCAACTGTACAAAATGTTCGTTAGGACCGCATTTTGAGTTGTGTACAGTTCTGGTCACCACACGACAGAAAGAATAGCAAAAGCGAGAGTGCAGAAGAAATTGATGTTTCCTGGAATAAGAGGGCTGTAGTTATAAAGAGAGACTGGATAGGCTGGGTTTATTGTCACTGAAATGTAGGAGGCCGAGGGCTGACCTTATAGAGGTGGATGAGATCATGAGGGGCATAGCTGGGATAGATAGAGTATTTTTTCCCAGGCCGGGGAAGTCTAGAACTAGAGAGCACGGGTTCAAGGTGAGAGGGGAGAAATTTAAAGGGGATCTGAGGGGTAGGTTTTTTCACAGAGAGAGTGGTGGTTATCTGGAACGAGCTGCCAGAGGAGGTGTTAGAGGTAGATACAGTTATGACATTTTACAGGGATTTGGATAGATACATGGATAGGAAAGGAATAGAGGGCTCCAGGCCTAATGCAGGCAAATGGGATTAATGTGGACAGCGTGGACTGAGAGGGCCCATTCCTGTGCTCTATGCCTACAATGTCTGCCTTGATGGAATCAGGTGCATTTTCTTGGCAAGTCCCAACTCTACTTTGAGTTCATGGTATGGTGGTGGAGTTGTATCAAATGATTTTTGTATTGGTTCTGCTTCCCATTTCTTTGTATTTCCCACACTCTACATATATCATGAAGATGAACACAGTGATTTGAATATCTAGGACTGCTGGTTATTACTAGTCATGAAGCATGATTGAAAAAAAAGACCTGAAACACTTCATTATATGGGTGACAACACATTACAGCTTGCTGGAAGCAAAATCTGGGCTACAGATACTCAGTAAATTATCAGAGACTTCTTCTGATAAATCATTCCAGACAAAGTTGACTTTGAGATTGACAGTAGCAGTCATGGATAAAGTTCAGAGGATTTATCTGGAGGTTCTGATTATAGTAGGTATGTTAAAAAAAAGAGATGGAAAAGCTGTGATGGAGCAAGGCATGCATTTAGAGAGGTATCTCAGTTATTTAAGGGATTATAAAGGAATCACTTAATGCATTATAATTAGATTTAAGCCCTGGTGATATGTTGTCTTAGAAATGTGTGGAATTCGAAAGAATTGTCTGAGTAAAAGACACAAATCCTATTCCAGTGTTGCTTGGTTACTGAAAACTAAAGCAGCACAAAAATTCATATGTTTTGGATTCTTTGAGAGTAGGTGAAAATCCTCCACTGCAAAAGGAACAATTCTGCAAATGTTTCTAAAGCTTTAATAAAGTTAATTGCAACACATTAAAAGAACGATTACCAAGCTTGGATTAAAATTTTCATCACCTTTTTATATTCAGTATCAAACCTTCATTGATGTTGCATGTTGGAAGCTATCTTCTTTGTGATAGGTGAGGATAAACATTTAAATAGTTTAAAATTATTTTGTTCATGGTGATATTAAAAAAATAAATTGTGGATGTAGGTTATGAGGTGAAATCTGTGTCTTTGACTTTGCGTTTCCACAGTAGTGACACAGGAAATCAGGAAGTTCTGATGAGTTTAATCTCTACTTTTCACTTGGTTGCAAAAATGCATAGTAATCCATCAGTTACATTAATAGAACATTCTGATATTAAAAAATTCAAATAAACTGAGGTAATGATGACGTATTGGTGCATGAGTTTGATTGATTAGGAAAGGTAAATCTTTTTGCCATTCATCTTTATTTATTGAAATGGATATTGATTTTTATTTCCTTGGCTAAGGAATAAATGAGGCAGATGCAAATTTCTTAATTTGATTTTAGTAATAGCATTATTATTGCCCAGATATTTTTGTAAGAGAGCTGTGGATAATGGAGAAAAGTAGTTTCTAAAATTAATTATAGACTGAAGCTTCTAACCAGACAGGAATGAGTTATTTTCCTCATGCAATAGATTTTTCTGCAGTACAGCAGTTCTCCAGTTCACAGTATGTTTCTACAAAAAATAGGCTGTGTGACATCTGTGAAAAATAAACTAACAGTTGAATCAAAGTATGGAAACGTAGTCTATTGAAGAAAATTAAATACTTGCTATTAGATGAAGAAGCTGTGATATTTGCACGTACAACTTCATGCTAGTTTTAGATTACTGCTGAAGCAGTTGTGAAAATTACATTGTTAGTAAGCAACTTTAGCAGCAATTTTTCAGTATGCTCCAATAAACTGATGTAATGTTGTCACAGGCACTGTTTTTATACCTTTCCAGTCGAAAGTCAACAACAGAGGCCAATTTCTGTGTAGTGTTGGACTTTATTGATAAAAGCCCATGCCAATATCTGGCCATTTGATTCATATTTCTTGAGCACACCACTGTCTCTCGATAACCGCTTGATGATTAATATTTACTCATGATGTTTCTTCTTCTTCCTCTGCTTAGGCCGTCCCTCAGGATGAGCTGCTTGCACTCTGGCTTTGTGGGTTTTGAGATGGCTGATGAGGCCCATTTAGGAACTGCAGACTCTTCCACACATGGGACGGGAGGTGCCTGACGGGGCAGGCAGATGGTAATTTGAGAGGCAGTCCACTCCTTCTGTTTGTGCAGGAATTCTGTGTGCTTCTCATGTAGGGACTCAAGATTCTCAGTACAGTCCAAAATGCTCCTTCGCCACTTTGAGGGGTCATGGGCTAGATGTTACCCCAAGTCGTTGGAGATGTTGCAGCATTTTTAAGGAAGCTTTGAACGCATCTTTTCCTTTGTCTGACTGGCAATCTCCTCCCATAATGGAACTGGGAGTAGAGTGTCTGCTTTGGGACTTGGGTGTTGGGAATGCAAGTGACATGGTCTGCCCAAGAGAGCCGACTGTGTAAAAAGAAGATGTCAGTGCTGGGATGTTAGCCTGGGAGTGTGCACTGACGTTGGTTCGTTCAGCCTTCCAGACAATTTGGGGCAGTTTGCAGGGAAAGGTATGTTTCCGGTGCCTTGAGATACCTTCTGCTGATAGTCCAGGTCTCAGAAGCATATAGTAGGGTCAGTAATCATGGCTGCCAGTAGCCAAAGAGTTTAGTACCAGGTCTTGATCTTCAAATTCTCTTTTTCTCAATTGATCAAAGACCATGCTGGCACATTGAAGGTGATTTTGAGAGGTGGCTGCTGAGGTACGGGAATTGGTTCATGTTTCCTAGGATTTCACACAAAACCGTTATTGTCAAAGAACTGTATGGTATAGCATTGGCTGGTTGGTTGAGGATCTTTGTCTGTTCTTCCACTCACTGGTGTGTCCTTGGATGTTTGGGTTGCAGATGACCTTTACAGTGCTGAAGTGCTCATCTGAGCAAGTTTTTGACCTTCCTGCGCTTTCTCCATCTACAATCTGTTCATTAGGTTACAGGTTTTCTGCAGGACCTTTGCCTTCAGATGCCTGTGGAACTCCCAATCCTTGAGGAATAATGGAGCTTCCAATCCAGGAATGCCTTTTGATTGTGGCTAATTAGCTCCTCAGTGTCCTGGGCATTCTCATTGAATCAGTCCCAGTTCCTCTTGGTAGAGAAGAGTCTCTTCACTGTGGGCTTCAGGGCTGCCCCAGAGGCTATGGACACTGCATCTCCTGTAGGCTGAGAGTTGACGGGTTGTCTGTGAGGTGTTCTCAAGGACCCCACAAAGCGAGCTTCTTTCAAACAGATCTACGTACTTAAATTAACAAAAAACACTCTCCTGCGCATGTGCTGTTTTTCAAGCATTTCAAAATTCAATGAAAGTGTTCTTCAAATGATGTTAGGCAGAGACTTTCATTATTTTAACATAATGATGACGCTGCTCCATTCTTCAGGAAAGGAATGGCAAATCAGCACCATCTGAGGTGCTGAAATTCCCATCCACCAGTTATCTTCGTCCTTCCAGCTGGTAGAGTTCACAAGTCTGCAAAGCATAGTCAAAAACTCTTAGCTAGTTGCTGCAGTGAATCTTATGGGTGGCCACACTGTGCTTTTGGTGTAGTGAGTGAATGTATAAGCTGGTGGATAGAGTGCTGATCAAGTGTGTGACTTTGTTTTGGTTGGTATCAAGCTTCTTAACCATAGGAACTGCACGTATCTATCTCACTCCTGGCTTGTTCCTTGTAAATACGGGTAGGCGCGGTAGTGTAGCAGTTAGCGTAATGCTATTACAACGCCAGCAACCCGGGTTCAATTCCGGCCGCTGTCTGTAAGGAGTTTGTACGTTCTCCCCGTGACTGCGTGGGTTTCCTCCGGGTGCTCCGGTTTCCTCCTACATTCCAAAGACATACGGGTTAGGAAGTTGTGGGCATGCTATGTTGGCGCCAGAAGCGTGGCGACACTTGCGGGCTGCCCCCTGAACACTCTACGCAAAAGATGTATTTTGATGTAAATGTGACTAACAAAGAAATCGTATCTCAAACAGGGAGTCAGCAGGTGAGTCCCCAACTGTGGGACATTCCACTTATGTCATGCTATTAGAGCTATAGTATTTTGTGACTAGTTCAGTTAAATTCCAGGTCGATAATGAGCCCCAGAACATTGACTGGTAGGGACTCAGTGGTGGTAATACCATTGAATATGATCACGATAAAGCAGAAATAGGAATATTAAGTCATGATTGCTCAGTGAATGAGAGAAAGTCCAATCAGTGCCCCTTGCACCAGTAGTGGTAGGGTACTTGGTTCATCTGTGACATTAGAAAAGTGTCAGGTATACTGACATTAAAAGTGCATTAAAGTGCCTGGCCAATTTTGCCCAACAAGTGCACTTTCACAAAGAATTGATTGCTAGCATGATATACTCCAGGTTAAATAGATTTTGACATGATTTTCATATAAAGCATGGGCGCTGTGCAATCTAGTTTCTAGGCACTAAAGTTTCACCACACCACCCTCTGGAATACCATTTATTTTTAATGCATTTATGGGATTGTTGGCCTTCACTACCCTATTGTGGAGTTTATTCTGTGTGTTGATCACTTTGGTGCAAAGTAGATTTTCCTGATGTTAGTCTCCCTTTTGCCTTTCACCACTTTGAGAACTTGTCCCTTGTTTTATTCTGATTATTTAGTGGAAAATGATGGGATCACTTTTTTCAATATTGTAGTTGTTTTATATAATTTTCTGAAACAAATTCTCAGGTGTGTCTCTTGTAGACCAAGAAATCCATTTCCCTTTTTCAATATCTTCAGCCTTGTACATTTGAGATGAGCCATATGACTTTTCTCTGCACTGTTCCCAAAGTTTCCCTTGTGTTGCATCGTCCAGAATTAGAAACAGCGCTCAAACTGTGGTCTGAGCTGAATACCACGGAGTCTGATCATCAATTCACTGATTCCTATTACTTTCATAATAAAGATCAATGTTCTACTGGCTGATCAGCATTTCTTTCCTTCCTGCTTTGAATGTTTAATGTGCTTTTAAGATGCACAACTATATTTAAAATATTACAGTGCAATTTGAAGCTGAAGACTTAAGTACTTCAAAGCAATGTTTACTCAGAGTCAAGACAGAGTCAAGTCACAATATATTTAATGCCTCCCCAGCAAAGGCCTAATCCCTGGGTATATTCAAGATAGGGATTGATAGACTTTGGATGTTAAGGGAGTCAAGAAGTATGGCATTACTACAAGAAAGTGCTGCTGAGGTTAAAAGATCAGCCATCATCTTATTGAATGGCAGAACAGGGGTAAGGGGCTGAATTCCTATTCCTGATTCTTTTTTTCAAGCTCTCATACAACAGCAAATGTTTGCAATTATGACAGAAACTCCTATTTCACACAGGAATGTTACTGCAAACCTACTGGGAATTTTGGTCCCCCAATTGGGGAGTCATGCTGGCAGGAAAAGGAGGTTGGAGATAGGATTACAACATCGTAGCCCTGATTCTTCAACTCATTTTCCTTGCCAGACCAGCTGTCCACTTGAATTCCAGGCTCATGGAATTACTTCCATTGATTCAGGTTTCACATGGGTTACACAATTCATCAGTGGGGGGAAACCATAATGCAGAAAAATGCTTAGTCGGGGACACTCACGCATGCTCACTAAACAAACTTGATGCTCTTAGTGTTATTATCGAAGTTGACAGTAGTTTCATATACCAAAGGCATTCTGTATTAATTAGGAACTATTATACTTAACATGAATAGCCAGACATTCCATTTGTACTGTAGCCAAGCATATCTGTGATACATATGATTTTCTATACATATGCTTGCCAGTTGGACACTATTTTAAGCATAAAACCATCAACCATTTCAGAAAATATTACCTGACAATACTATCGTTCTGCTCATTGAAAATTGTATGTGATGGTTAGAATTTCTAACTACAAAGCTTCCTTTGTCAGTTTGTGGCAAAGTTAAGCTTTCTAGAAAGAGGTGCATATGTCAAATACAGTAATAACATAATGAAAGCCGAAATAATTTTATATAAAAGTTGGCAGACAGGTGAGTTTATCCAATGACAATTTAAACCTTAATATATGATCTCAGTGTTTGGGCAGGAAACATAGTATGAATGTTATTGCTGGACTTGCCATATTGCATGGTGGTAAAGATGAATTCTAAAACTTCAGTTTACTAACTAACCAAAGTATCCACCAGTAAAGTTGCCAGCTTTTTGTTTTAATCTGTAGTTTTATCCATTGGTCTTCATTACACTACTACGTTCATTTTGCAATGTAAAACCTGCAGACCTAATTTTGATTGTTTGCTGCATATGGCCTTGTAAGAGAGAACATTAGTTAAATTTCAGTGTCCTTAGTTCTGTGGTCTTTTTGTTTACATGGAACAATGATAAAGTTAGCAATTTTCTCCAAATCCTGATTGGATTACAGGCATTCCCCGCATTACTGGGGGTTTGTGCTCCTAGTCGGGTGCTCCGGTTTCCTCCCACATTCCAAAGACATATGGGTTAGGAAGTTGTGGGCATGCTATGTTGGTTCCGGAAGTGTGGCGACACTTGCGGGCTGCCCCCAGAACACTCTACGCAAAAAGATGCATTTCACTGTGTTTCGATGTACATGTGACTAATAAAGACATCTTATAGTAAATGGGCCATATCATGATTTTCTGTAACGTGAAGCTATGTCAACTGTACATGTGTCAAGAAACGCAAGTTGAAAAATAATTGTGTTGATTTATTTACTTTATTTCACATGAATTCTGTGAGAGGGAACTTTATTCCATATCTCAAATTTTTGGGTCGTGATTTCTGGATTCTGTGAGGGTAAATTTCCATAATCCAAACGGCCAAATGTGGGGACCATTTGTGTCTGGAAGTGTTACAACAAGGCAAATCTGCAAAGTTATTAGATGTCCCTCATACCTTTTCCTCTGATTTTGTAGCTCGTTTTTCATTGCCTTGAGGGAACTAAAGCTCAGCCATGTGGTTAGTATTGGATTCATATGTACGGCCCATACAAGGTAGGACATTAATGAATTATTGTTTTCAGTAGCAGTCCAGTGGTTTTCATGGTACTTCTTCTAAGCCAGTCTAGAAGGTCACGGACACCAGCCTACCCTCCTTGGACTCTGTCTTTACCTCTCGTTGTCTTGGTGAAGCAGCCAGCATAATCAAAGACCCCACCCACCCAGGTCATTCTCTCTTCTCTCCTCTTCCATCAGGTAGAAGATACAGGAGCCTGAGGGCACATACCACCAGACTTAAGGACAGCTTCTACCCCACTGTGATAAGACTATTGAACGGTTCCCTTATACGATGAGATGGACTATGACCTCACGATCTACCTTGTTGTGACCCTGCACCTTATTGCACTGCACTTTCTCTGTAACTGTGACACTTTACTCTGTACTGTTATTGTTTTTACCTGTACTACATCAATGCACTCTGTACTGACTCAATGTAACTGCACTGTGTAATGAATTGACCTGTACAATTGGTATGGACCTCGATACAAGTGACAACAATAAAACAAAACCAATACCAATACTTGTAGCAATTAATATTGGACTTGAGCTTTATAGCTGTTCAAGATTGTGCGTTGTTGAACCATGTAGGATAATTAACCTGTTGATACCAATAGCTGCTGATTTGTAACATTACGTAATCACCAATCTAGCCCCCCTCACCCTATCTCTTTCCCCTTCTCCTCTCTCTCCATCTGCCCAACGCCCACACACTGCTCCCACTGGTTCTCCTCCCCCACTACTTGCATCTGCCCTCCCCACCTTGATTCCAGGCTCCAGCTTCCTTTCCTATCAGATTCCATCATCTTCACCCCTTTGTCGCCTCCACCTATTTCCCACTTTCCCCTCCTCCATCCGCCTATCACCCCCTTCTCACCTGGATCCACCTATCACCTGCCAGCTCTTGCTCCACCCCTTCCCTCCACCTTTTTATACCGGCTATCTCCCCTCTATCTTTCAGTCCAGATGAAGGGTCTTGACCTGAAACATCAACTGTCCATTTCCCTCCAGAGATGCTGCCTGACCTGCTGAGTTCCTCCAGCATCTTGTCTGTTGCCTGTGAATTACACTTGGTCTCCTCATCATGCCAGTTCGAGTTGATTTTATGAAATTGTGCTCTGGTTGGGGAGTGCCCTTTAATTCCACAGGATGGAAAATCATTAAGGCACATACTATGATTGGTACCTTGTGCCTTAACCACAATCCATTCAATGTTTGATTTAGTGCATTTGGAAATCACATCACTGATCAACCCTTACATTATACTGGCATCTTCACTTGAATTTTCTCCTAAAAACATTTTTTTGATGCAGTATTTTGGAGCTAGAATTGATTGGTTAGGAATTGTGTTTCAATGTCTAACTAGTGCCAATTTAAAAAAAACATAAAATATTCTGTTTAATTGTGAGCTTCGCACAGTATTTTCTGTATCTTATACTTAACAGACAGAATGTACTGTTGCACTGAGTACATGGACAGTGGTCTGACAATTGCTCATTTGGAAATTAAGTTCTAAATGCGAGACTCCAAAGTTGAATGAACATTCCTAACCCATCGATCACAGCCCATAGACAAGATAAGATATCTTTATTAGTCACATGTACATCAAAACACACAGTGAAATGCATCTTTTTGCGTAGAGTGTTCTGGGGGCAGCCCGCAAGTGTCGCCACGCTTCCGGCGCCAACACAGCGTGCCCACAGCTTCCTAACCCGTACGTCTTTGGAATGTGGGAGGAAACCGGAGCAGTCGGAGGAAACCCACGCACTCACAGGGAGAACGTACAAACTCCTTACAGACAGCGGCCGGAATTGAACCCGGGTCAATGGCGCTGTAAAGTGTTACGCTAACCACTACACTACCACGCCTGATTAGATGGGCAAATGGCTTCTCTGTCATTCAATAAGTTTGTGGCTCATTCTCTATCTTGTTCGTATTCCTGCTCGATCCCTGTATCCTTTGATTCACTGTCTATCTCAGCCTTGGATTTACTCAGCCACAGAGCATTTACAAACCTAATAGTACTGAATTCCATCGTTTCATGGACATCTGAGTAAACAAGTTTCTCATTTCAGATCTAAGTGACCGGCCCCATATTCTTAGACCACAATCCACCAGGTTCTAGACACACTGAGAAAACACCCATCACTTCGCTTCCTCTCAAAATCTTGAGGCAACCTCTCAATATTTTATACTGCAGTGAGTGTGGCCAAATCTTAAACAGGCAATCTTCATAGGTCACCTCCTCTTGGGAATCAATCTCATGAACCTATGTTATGCTGCCTTCGAGGCGAGTATATGGTTCCTTGGATGCAAAGACTAAAATTGCACACAGTACTCAAGATATGGTTTCATCAAAACCCCTTACAGGAAAACCTCCTTACTTTTGTATTCAGACCCCCTTGCAACAGAAGCCAACACACCGTTTGGCTTCATGTTAAATTACTGCTTCTCATATACTTACATGAAAATTTATCTGTTTCTCACTATTTAAAAAGTGTATTTTTTCTATAAAACAAATAATCACTCGGTTCCCTATATACTCTATCTGCCATCTTCTTTCCCATTCATTTAGGCAGCCTATTACCTTTTGCAGATATTTTATATCCTCCTCAGATCACTTTCCCACTGAGTTTTGTACCTTAAGTGAAATAGATAATTTGCAACACCTTGTCATTTTGTGCAAGTCATTAACGTAAATTATAAATAGCTGAAGATCCCCTACTGAATGTTTTTTTTTAACTGCTCCACTGGTAAGAAGTTGCCAACCTGATATTATTCAGAGTTTATTGTGAGACCACATAATGCAATTAAGCTAGTAAATATATTTTACTGGACATTTATTGAAAGCAATAACTCCCTTAAATGATAATCACACTGGAATTTAAATATAATACCCTTTTCCTGCCAACTCCAGTTAATTTTATGAAAATGTGATCTCAGTGGGGAACATTCCTGTTACTTCGACTGGATTGCAGATCATGGGAAGCACACCCATGATTTCCCAGTGAGTACTTCCAGCAAGTAAAGCTTGGCACGAGAGCATAATCTCATTAGTTTGACCATGCAGTTTAATGAACAGCAGTGGTCTTCCAACATTTTTCTGATCGAGTACTGCTCATACTGAGCATCCACAAATATCCCAGCAGGCCTGCACTTCTGGAAATTGTGTATCCTGAAAGCTATGGAAGGTATTTTCTGGGGAACAGTACGGGGCTTGTTGTTCTGGAGGGTTTCCTGTCTTAGGGTGTGGGGTGACAGTGGCAGCATTTGTTATTTTCTCTGAGGTATCAGGAGGAGAAAGCCTCCTCCTCCTGGACCCATAGATGTAAGTTTTAAACATTCTTGTTAAGTGCCCTCCAAGTTTTACTGGATGACGTTGTAGATGGTATGAATTAAAATTGTAAAATGCACTCTGTACTAACCCAATAATGATTTGACCTGTACGATCGGTATGCAAGACAAGTTTTTCACTGTACCTCGATACAAGTGACAATAATAAACCGATACCGATACCAATTTACAATCAAAAAGCTCCTGTCTGAATGAGGACGTTACCTCAGTTGCCAAAGAGAACAGGCCTATGAGAATGGCAGTGGCTGGGAAAGGGTGCTTGGATTTTAACTCTTGTCACATCCAGTTTCCGACAAAGGATCTCAAAATTCCCATTGTATTGTTTTCACCTTTCAGAGCAGCGAGGTTGGTGTCAAAGTGTGGCCAGGTTTTTCTCATAATCATGATCAGAAAAATACCCCTTCAAAATTCTTCCAGGCGCTTATGTTTATGTTGGGAGCACAGATATTGTCCTTGAATTGAGTGGCTTCTGTGGGGTGAATCTGGAGTCTCATGTAGGTCAGACCTACTAAGGATGGCAGATTTCCTTCCCTGCTGTGAACCACCTGGGTTTTTGCAACAAAAACTAATAGTTTATGTTGTAATCGTTACCAACTCTAATTGTTTTTTTTTTCCAAATTACTAACTGAATGCAGATTTCACAGTTGCCATGGTTGGATTTGTACTCTGATCTCTGGACTATTAATCTCCATCTTTGGACACTAGTCTGGTCATTAAACCACTGGGTCTGTACTCAGATGCGGTGAACATTGGACAAAGTTGAAATTGGAACACATCCCTGTCAAGAATATACCTGATTGGATGGTGGAACATACTGGGCTGCTTTACTTCATGACTTTTGAGATATTGTAATTATATACATGTGACCGTAAATCTTAGAAAATCTCATCTGCAACTGAAAGGAATGCCACATTTCCACTCCCCTAATGCACTCCATACTACTTCTTGTGCTATAACCATACCCACCTAACCTCCAGCCTGAAAACAGGCTGACCCATGGAAGAAAACTAACAGAAAAATCATTTTAAAAACATCCTAGAACTCCTTTCTCAAGAACAACCCCCTTCTCTCCACAGAATGCACCTTTGTTCTAAAAATGAGTTTCTGTAAACCACAGCAGTGATGTAAAAACTTCAGAAAAAACATGAACAGCTATTACTAGCTCAGTTACTGATGCAGTCCCACAATGTACCCATGAATATTTTCAGATTAGTTTTGCCAAATTTTAACTCAAGACTCTATTGTAGAAAGCAATTTCTGTATCAAACATCAGTTTCAATTTGTTAGTATGGATTAAGGGCAGAAGTTAAATTTTAAAAATCTGTAAGCCAGTCATGGCCCACCTCTAACCTACCCCACTTTGTGTTTGATGGAAATAGACCAATATCCCGGCAGTCTGTCCGCTCCCAGGAGGTAGGTTAGCAATATTAATATTTAAATGAGACTGGTTGTTAGTTTGTTTGAAGGAAATTGGCCTTACTTCTCAGGTTCTCTGGAAACTGTCAACTGAAGGAAGGCAAGGACTGCAGAGCAGGTAAAGACACTTCGAGTATGAAGGGGACAGGATTCTCTCCTCACCACCTCCTACTCCTGGGATCATACCCTTTCCTATCGATTCCTGCATAGGATTCCCCACCTCTACTGTTGTACCACCCTCTCAGATCCACACATTCCCCAACCACCCTGGTGCTTAATTTTAACCACCTGCTTCTGCAGCTTGCTGTGGAGTCTTTCTTACCAGATCTGAAGCAAAGCATGTCAAACAGGATTATTTCTGAATGGTGAACGGTTAAGCACAAAACATTTCCATCTAAAAAAACATCCTGTACCCAGCTTGTTAGTGCTTAGCCCATTGTTTTTAAGTTGTAAATGCTTTATTACTGATATTTTTCAATGATGGTCACAATATTTGCATTCACCTTAATCCATAATGCTCTGCAGGTAGAGCATCCCATTCCTCTACATCTATTCCTGTAACCCACTCTCTATCTCACAGGCCCATTAACTGCACCCCGATGCCCTGACCACCTACCTATACTATTTAGATGGACTAGTTTATGGCACTGAAAATGGAAAATTGTACAGATCTGGGTATGTGTGCAGTTACTTTTCTTAGAAGGTGACCATCTTCTACAACTTTACACAACTTTCTGAAAAAACCAAAACTCCTGAAGGGGATACCCAGGGGACTGTAGTTATTTTTCTGATTCTCGATGGACCTCAAATATGATGAAATTCAAGATTTCAGAAAATGGCCACCAAAGCCAAGTTAAGCTGAAATTTCTATATGAGGGTAATATTTCCAAGACAGGTACAGAAAAAGGTGTTTTAAAAAATACCATTCCACTATAATTTACTGCTGTCAAAACAATGAAACTAATTATAATTATAGCCTTAAGAACTGAGTGTATCATGTGGTATGACTTGATTTATTATTGTACGAAACTGTTAGTTGAGAGTCACATTCTTTAATAAAGGATATTTTGGCAATAACTCTACCTATGTTATTTTACATTGCAAGCAGCAACAGAAAAGAGCCTCCAGACATTATAGTGGCACTAAGTTTGGAAGATGCAGGGCCTAAGTTTGTTCAAAGACAAGAGAACGGAATTCTCTACATCAAGTAGTGATAATCATAGGCAGTGGGCATGGCAGATATGTTGGTGGGCTCGAAATAAATGGGCAGTCTCAGCATTTTGCCTTGTATATATGGAATAGAGTCATAGAATTATATACCATAGAAACAGGGTCTTTGGCCCTACTTGAGCTAGTCCCATTTGCCTGCATTTGGCCAATATCCCTCTCAACCTCTCCTATCCATGTACCTGTCCAAATGTCTTTTAAATGTAATTGTTACTGCCTCTACCAGTTCCTTTGTCAGCTTGTTCCATACACCCACCACCCTCTGTGTGAAAAACTTGCCTCTCAGTCCCCTTTAATTCTTTCCCCTCTCACCATAAGTCTTTACGTACTACTGTTCCCATGTGCCATTGACCCTCCCTTTCTGATTCCACTTATGACCTTCCTTTCTTATCAGATTCCGTAATCTGCAGCCCTCTGTTGTCTGCACTTATCATCTCCCAGCTTCTGCTTCTGTCTCCATCCTTTCCCTCCCCAACTTGGCTCCATCTGCCCATCAACCCCTGCTCACTTGGACCCACCTATTGGTTGCTAGCTCCTGCCTCACCCCTCCCTCTCACCTCTTTATACTGGCTATTTTCACTTTACACTCTCACTCCTCTACACTCTCTCACGACCCAAAACATTGACTATCCCTCTGCCTCCACAGATGCTGCTTGACCCGCTGAGTTCCTCCAGCAGCTTGTTTCTCGCTCCATATTCCAGCATCCTTCTCTCTGATCTTTGCCCTTCATGATCTTATAAACCCCTATAAAGTCACCCCTCAGCCTCCTTTGCTCCAGGGAAAACAGTCCCGGCCCGTCCAATTTCTCCGTCGCTCAAGCCATCCAGTTCTGGAAACATCCTTGTGAAACTTTTCCGCACCTCCTCTAGCTTACATCCTTCCTATAGTGTGGTGACCAGAACTGCACACAATACTCCAAGTGCAGTCTCGCCAATGTCTTGTACAGCTGTAACGTGACATCCCAAGTCTTATACTCAATGCCCTGACTGATGAAGGCAAGCATTTCATACGCTTTCTTCACCACCCTGTCTACCTGTGTCACCACTTTCAAGGAATTATATACTTGTACCCTTCGGTCCCTTGAATTAAGTCACTTGAATTGAGCTACTCTGTTTTTAAAAGCACTGGGCAGCAAGAGATCCAAGAACCATTCACACTTTGGGGTCTATTGGTCAGCTCTCAAACACCAGCAGGCCAGGGTTTACAGGCTGAAGCTCCAAAAATAAGTTATGGAAAATAATAGTTTACTAGATACCTACCTAAGACAGTGAAAGAAAGTGTAACAAAGTGAGCATAGGCAGCTGTCTCGTTGAGGACAGGTGTAGTGATCAAGGTGTGGTGTGGGTACTGATGCAGTGCATCAGTGCAGATGGAATTTGATGACAGTCCGTCTGACAAGGAATGTGAAACCTGGGCTGAATGGAGAACTAAACAGGAGAACTTTTGGGAGGAGGTAACACAGCAGTATGGCCAAAGCACACAGATGTTGGGTGCTAAGGACATGCCCTCCAGGCAGCCAAAGATCTATCCGGATTTCCTCGCCCAAAACTCCACAGATGCTGCTCGGCCCGCTGAGTTCCTCCAGCAGATTGTTTGTTGCTGATGAAAGGTGCATGTGATATAAGGCCAAAGGTTCTGGTGAGGTACCATGTAGTGCATGGAACGTGCTACCTCCAGAAATCGGTTTGCAATGGTATTGGTATTGGTTTATTATTGTCACTTGTACCGAGGTACAGTGAAAAACTTGTCTTGCATACCGATCGTACAGATCAATTCATTACACAGTGCATTGAGGTAGTACAGGGTAAAAACAATAACAGAATGCAGAGTAAAATGTCACAGCTACAAGGAAGTGCATTGCAGGTAGACAATAAGGTGCAAGGTCAAACAATGGGAGTGGATAACATAAAGATTATCATCCAAAACTTAAAGAAAATACTGAGGGTACCCTTCAAGAGATGGATTTGTAGTGCCTGCTGTTCAGGTATCTGCCAATAAGAGTGGGCATAATTCTGTTTCACTGCAGGTCAATAAGTGAAGCAGGATGGCAACAAAATACTAGGACAGAAAGTGTTGATTACAGAAGTGTGTTATTATGTGTTGTTATGTAGTTATAATAAAGAACTACAGTTCCCAGCAGGCAATGCAAGGGGTCACATGGGGGAACAGGAAGTGGCTGGAAAGAGCAGGAAAAGCCAGCCAGCCTGGTGTTGTAAGTCTGTGCAGTCTGTTGTTTTGTTGTTTTTTTAATAAATGTTCTGATGTTAAACCCACGCCAAGTTTGTCTCGTGATGAAGAACAAACATAGCAAGAAGTACCTGCAGAGGCTACCAAGTAGTTGATAAGCAAATTTCAAGCTGGACAGAAACTTAGTCCAGAGTGAGGTGTCCCATTGGTCAATGACATACATGATAGTAGGGAGAAACAAAAGACTGCAGATGCTGGAATCTAGAAGAAAAACACGATGACACTGGAGGAACTCAGCAGGCCAGGGCAGCATCCGTGGAGAAAAGCAGGCGGTCAACGTTTCGGGTCAGGACCCTTCTTTGGGACTGAAGATAGGAAAAGGGGAAGCCCAATATATAGGAGAGAGTCCTGTGTGTTCGAAATGCTATTAGAGCCAACACAAGAAGAAAGTAGGAGGAAGCCTCCTTAAGGAGTGAGGTATCAAAGAAGGGGAGGAGAATTCTTGCCAGTTAGTTTTTCCTCAGCCAACCTTTAAAATAAATTACCTAATTGTTACCTTATTGCTGCTTGTGGTATCCTGCTGTGTACAAATTGGCTGGTTAATTCCCCACAATTGTGATTACGCTTCAAAAGTACTTCATGAGCTGTAAAGTATTTGTGGGGTTCTGTCGTCTTAACAGCACTAAGTAAATGCAGGTCCTTTCCTTTCATGGCACAGATGGGGTGATTTAACATACATTGGGCAGGCACGGTAGTGTAGCGGTTAGCATAACGCTATTACAGCGCCGGTGCCCCGGGTTCAATTCCCGCCGCTGTCTTTAAGGAGTTTGTACGTTCTCCCTGTGTCTGCGTGGGTTTCCTCCGGGTGCTCCGGTTTCCTCCCACATTCCAAAGATGTACAGGTTGGGAACTGTGGGCATGCTATGTTGGCGCCGGAAGCGTGGCGACACTTGCGGGCTGCCCCCAGGACACTCTACGCAAAAGGTGCATTTCACTGTGTGTTTCGATGTACATGTGACTAAGAAAGATATCTGATCTTATCATCTCTTATGTTGAGTCCTGAGATAGCTCACCTCTTGCTTCTTCCACTTACTTTTGTTAATAATTCTATCATCTCATTTCATCTAACTTGCTCAATCTGCACTTCCTCTTATGGAGGCCTCAACTAATACTACTGCCTTCTCTTCAAAGTACACAATCCGAGTGTCCATGTCCCTCCATAGATGCTGCCTGACCCACTGAGTTCTTCCAGCATCTTTTGTGTTGCTCCAGGTTCCAGCATCTGCAGTTTCTTGTGTCTCTACATTTTTATTTTTCTATTTAATATTTTCACCAGATAATATTACTGGCCAGAGGATCATCACACTGTTGCTTGACACTCTTAGGAGGACTGTCCTACCTGCATGCAGAATGGCATGAAAGAGCCAGGGCAGGTAGAGGACCATGAAATACTATGGCAGTAACCAAAAGGGAAAAGAAGCACTAAACCATACCTCTAGCACTTTGAGCATTGTTATTGATACCATCAGAGCAAGGTGTCTGCATAAATATTTCACCTTTGTCTACCATAAACCAGCTTCTCCATTTTGACATTAATGCATTAAACTGTATGTTCATGTGATTCATCTCTATATTAACATTTAAAATCTTCATTGTCCTGACATGAAGAACATAGATTCCTCAAGGTTGCCACGCAGGTCGATAGGGTTGTTAAGAAGGCCTATGGTGTGTTGGCCTTCATTAGTCAGGGTATTAAGTTCAAGAGCCATAAGGGTAATGTTACAGCTCTCTAGAACTCTGGTCAGACCACACTTGGAGTATTGTGTTCAGTTCTGGTCACCTCATTATAGGAAGGATGTGGAAGCTTTAAAGAGGGTGTAGAGGAGATTTACCAGGATGCTGCCTGGATTGGAGAGCATGTCTTATGAGGATAGGTTGAGTGAGCTAGAGCTTTTCTCTTTGGAGAGAAGGAGCATGAGAGGTGACTTGATGGAGGTGTACAAGATGATAAGAGGCATAGATTGGACAGAGACTTTTTCCCAGGGCGAAAATAGCTCATACGAGGGGGCATAATTTTAAAGTGATTGGAGGAAGGTATAAGGGGGATGTCAGGGGTAAGTTTTTTACACAGATAGTGGTGGGTGCATAGAATGCACTGCTGGGAGAGGTGGTGGGGGCAGATACATTAGGGACATTTAAGAAACTCTTAGATGGCCACATGAATGAGAGAGAAATGGAGGGCTATGTGGGAGGGAAGGGTTAGATAGATAATAGAGCAGGATAAAATGTTGGCACAACATCGTGGGCCGAGGGGCCTGTACTGTGCTGTAATGTTCTATGTTTAACATGAGTCTGAACCTCTACACGGTCCACATCTCCCCTGAGGATGGACCCAAACACCACTGCTGATGTCAGCATGGGCTCACTAGTGGAAGACAGTTAAAAATAGCAGTGGCAACTGAAGTGAAGATGTGCACCCTGCCCAGGCTCCACTAAGCAGAACAGAGCTTACTGGAAGAGTCATTGTTACAAGCCATTGTTGCCATGTACAACTAAGATGATCTCCACACAGACTTAAGCCTCTAATCTGTGTTCCACATTTGACAAGTTGATGGATAGATTAAATTGAAGCTTTCAAGACGTCCTTATTCTCCTCCAGGCTGCTCTTCTGACTGATGTGTTGTTGTCCCATCAGAAAGTACTTGTGGATCATGCTAAAGATGTCAACATTTCATCCATTGCCCTACTCTTTGGATATGGTCTTTGACTTTCAGATGGCCCAGATTCCCACTATGTTGCTCAGTTTGTTCTGAGTAAAATAGAAGTTGAAACCAAAATGTTTTAAGCTGGTTGTACAGCTGGTATGGAAGTCTTGTAATGGGAAAAGCAAGTCCCACACAGCAACAAATATAAAATCCTGGGGGAAAAATTTGTACAAAACAATCCAGGAGGAAAATAATAAAACCTTCTCACTGAAAATTAAGAAGTAGCATTCATACATAAGAAACCTACTCCTGGTGAATTGGTCACCCAGAGATTGCTGGGCTGATTTCTTACAGTCAAGCAGCATTAAAAAAGCTGCACAATTCAACAAGAGTCAGTCTTAACTAAAAACTTAAGGTACATCTGAGGCCTTACATGAGCATTAGTAGAGACTCGAAAACCCTGTTATATTTCTTCCCCAACAACTGGAGTTCCTTGTGAATTGAGAATTCGGGTTTCCTTCATGTGATCTTGACAATGATTTCCCCCGGTGAGGCTTTGAGCCACAGGCAGAGCCCTGCAAATATCAGTAAAAACAGCTTGTGTTTTTCCTTCCTCTTATCAGAAAAAAAGGATTACAAAGAAACTGCAAATGTTTCTGATCGCCCTACAGCGAGTGAATTTTGAGTAACTGCAGATGTCCAGGTGATGGAGTGCTTTTCTTTACCCTCTGCTATTTGTTGCTGGAGACTTTTCATTTTAAGTGTTTGCCAGACAGCTCTTGTTTTCTCAACTGCAGAGTGGCTTATGATAGGTTAGATGTTCACTCAGAGGAGACCCAAATCCTGTCTGATATAATCTTTGCATGCCTTGTCAGTACCTTAGGGGTTACCATCCAAATGTTGTTGGAGTAATTAACCCTAGGTAACATTGGTCCATTAATATAGTTATTAATATAGTCATTAATCTAGTCAAAGCCAAGTTTATTGTCCTATGCACAAGTACACGTATGCACAGGTATTGGTTTATTATTGTCACTTGTACCGAGGTACAGTGAAAAACTTGTCTTGCATACTGATCGTACAGGTCAATTCATTACACAGTGCAGTTACGTTGAGCTAGAACAGAATGCATTGAGGTAGTACAGATAAAAACAATAACAGTACAGAGTAAAGTGTCATGGCTACAGAGGAAGTGCAGTGCATGTAGACAATAAGGTGCAAGATCACAACGAGGTAAATTGTGAGGTCAAGAGTCCATCTCATCGTATAAGGGAACCGTTCAATAGTCTTATCACTGTGGGATAGAAGCTGTCCTTGAGCCTGGTGGTATGTGCCTTCAGGCTCCTGTATCTTGTGCCTAATGGGAGAGGAGAGAAGAGAGAATGGGGCACCAGTGTTGAGAATAATCATGCTGGAGTTATTGCTGCCTATCCTTGCTGATTGCGGTCTATTGGTCAGAAAGTCAAGGATCCAGTTACAGAGGGAAGTGTTGAGGAGTTTGGTGACAAGGTTGCTTGGAATTATATTATTGAAGGCAGAACTGTAGTCAATAAACAATAGTCCAACATAGATGTCTTTACTGTCCAGATGCTGAGTGTAGGGCCAGGGAGATGGCGTCCACTGTAGACCTGTTTCGGCGATAGGCAAATTGCAGTGGGTCGAGGTTGTCTAGCTTGCAGCAACATAACAGGCACTTAGCATCATATAAGCAGCATTCACAAGAAAAACATAAATTAAACATAGATTATACACAATGCCGACAAGAAAACACAATTAGAACAAAAAAAAACAAAGTCTATTTTAGTGCAAAGTGGTCATAGTGTTGCTAAACTGTAGAGATCAGGGTTTTGCCGGTTGGTTCATGAACCGAATGATTGAAGGGAAGTAGCTTTTCTGTTGATTTTGTGTTAAAGATTTCTAGGTACAGTAAATGCAATATTCAGTAGACAAAGGTGACAGGTGTCGCCAAAATCTCTTTTCGGTAAGCATTGGAGAACTTAGAAATGTGGTCAGGAAAAGGATGGAAATATGTGTACAATCAGCTGGAATTTGGGCAGTTTTGGCAGACGATCTATGAACTACTGTCACACCAGAGGTGATGGAGATTCATACTGATGAAATCTTCTTGATGGTGGTGGCCTGCCTGGCATTACAAATGAACCTCATCTCTGTAATTCAGGATAGAGTTGATGTCTTGTCCTATGGATTAATAAGGATTTAGTTCTATCACCCTTACACAAGCAAGTGGTCATTTGGAATTCCAGGTAAATAATCTTTAGATACTGGCTACTGGTAATGTTCCATGTGCAATCATTGGCTAAAATACATTGCAACAAAAAGCATTGTGTGCTGTCTATGGTGGTGCAGGTAACACCACAATAGTGCAACTGTTAGTGCTGCTGCCTTACAGGTCCAGGAGGCCAGGTTGAACCTGCCCTCTGACACTGTCTGTGTGAACTTTGCATGTTCTCCTTGCGATCTCATAGGTTTTCGCTGGTTGCTCCAATTTCCTCCCATGTCCCAAAAACAGGCTGGTAGGTTTATCAACTACTGTAAGTTACCAGTTAGTGTAGGTGTGTGGCAAAAGAATCAAAGGGAGTCAATGGGTATGTGAGAGAAAATAAGTTGTGGGCGGGATAGGATTGATAGACTCGCGCTACTTAAATTGCCATTGACCTGATGGACAAATGGTCTCCTTCTGTATCATGATAAGTGAGGAAGAATCATATCTTGAAACCATACACAATTTGCTTTATTCTGGTGGGGAATAAAATTTTTTCACAAAGGTGGGTAACTTTGATGTTGGTAATCACATCCCTATTATAAACATTAGGTTACTGCCAAAACTTACTGCCAAACCTCCAACATGTTGTTTATTTTTTAATTTGTCAAATAAGCACTAGTCAACAAGACATACTTTTCTGTTTATGATGACTGTGTACATAATATTTAATGTATTATTTGTTTGAAAAAGCCAAACATCTAGGTCTCAAAAATTGATATTGTGAACATCTGTCAAATGTATCTCTGGAGTTTTCCTGATGTGATCACTTGTCTGCAACTGCCTCTTCCTTGCATTGGTCATGTGACACTTTCATCCTCACCTTGTACAGCCTTCTCCAAGTCAATTGGAAAGCAAGCATTGGATTGGATGATTTAATCCTGTGAAATAGTCTGTTTAATCAACGGAAGCAGACAATTTTCTTAAAACACTTCAATAATTCTTCTATTGGATTCTTGCAAGAAATTAATGGTCAGCAATCCTAATTTGAACAGTATATACCATCAAGGACTGAAACATAAGGTCCAGCCTTCAGTTCCTTGCAGTGAAATGTCTTTGAGTATGTAAGTAGAAGCAGAAAACATGAATTTTAATTTTAGACTGCCCTTTTTTTCAATACTTAGAAGCGGAAAACATTTGCTATGCCCAAGGCTACTGTAGTTAGTTTCTTTCTTTATTGACCTGCAGTTACATCTATAGATGCCATGAGAACTTGCCTAACATGATTCTCTAAACTGTGTTATTGTCTCCAGGGGTCTATCATTTTCCTTTTGTCTTTTGACATTATGTCACTCCTTAGTCCAGTATTTTATGTACTAAGTTATGGTAATGAGATTTTCTGTTGTGCCTTTAAAATTGAATTTTTGAGTCAACTGATTTCTGATATTCAGAGAGCCAGCCTTGAGGAATAGAGTGGAATTTTAAAACTGTTTCCTCAATCCTGAAAGCAGCACAAACAAAGTCTAGCATACCAGCAAAGTGATAATTTTTCAAAGTTGGTGCAGCAAAACCTATTTACTTGGGGATGAAACAATGATCCTACAGGGTCTTTATTTAAGACCAGAAAATAATCTTTCCCGTAAAGTACAGCAGTGGCAGAATCCCAACTGGATTTGAATG
Organism: Pristis pectinata; assembly: GCF_009764475.1. NCBI lineage: Eukaryota > Metazoa > Chordata > Chondrichthyes > Rhinopristiformes > Pristidae > Pristis > Pristis pectinata. The sequence goes on from NC_067413.1 coordinate 97,039,287, forward strand.
ACATTGGATTTGTTTGTTGATGTTGTGTCCTTTTCAGATTTACTTTAGTTGCTTTCATCTGTGTCTGTATTTTTCATGGTAGATTGTCAAGTCTCCACATGCAGAACTATGTGCTTTGAGATGGAAGATGCTCTCAGCTGGAAGCAACAGGCAAATCACTTAACAAAATAATTTATTTGCTCAAGTAACAAGAAAAGGAATCTGGCATGAACAAGGTTATATAAGGTTGACCTAGTCAGTGATTGTTGTATTCAATTGTAAACTTAAAGATTCTAATTACTTTCTTCTAAAGTTTGGCGTGAGAGCAATTGGTGTATCTGTGTATCTGCATTGTGATTTGAGCTTTGAGATGCAGTATCGCACAGTATCAACACTTCTAAAACTGAGACTGAAAGGTACCAAAAGCCATGGTCAAAAAGAACTTTAGTCTCCAATGGCTGTAGATATTTTGAATATGCTGCATAGTCACAAGGCAGTTTTTTTTCACATTTAACTCCTAAAAGATACAATGCATTGAATGTCTTTAGGAACTTTAATCTAGTCATTCAAAGTCACATAGGCAGTTAGTATAAAACACTTATAACCTCTTTTTGAGTCCTTGATATGCAAATTGTAATCTGTACTTTGTCTCTTGTACAGACCTCAATTTGTCCCACGAATTTCACAGCCAAGAAAGCATTTTATGAAGTGTAGTCAATTATTGTAAGAAACACCATAACCTATTCGGGCACTGCAAAGTCCCACAAACAGCAATGAAAGGTATACAGGGGTAGAGGCTTTGCCAGCTCTTTGGAAGGCCACCATTCCTTTGCATGCTATTTCTCTTCAATTAAATTGCCTTCACAAGTCACAATGGAATTTGATTTCACAACCTTTTCATATAGTGTGTGTCACAGGAAGCAATTTCATCCTACTTACCTTGTCAAAATCATTCATATTTTGTATCTATCAAATCTGTCCTTAACCTTTCCTATACCAAGACAACACCTCCAGCATGTCTAACCTCTTGACAATCTTAATGCCTTTCTTCCCTGGTAACATCTTGGCAAATGACAAGCAGAAGAGTGTATATGCTGAAAATCTGAAATGAGAACTCAGAAATTTAAAAAAACTCAGCCGATCAGGCAGTATCTATGAAGAGAGAAACAAAGTCAACATTTTAGGCCAGGTGGAATGTTGGGTTGAATCAGTTTTTAAAATCAGAAGTTAAGTCAGCAGTTCCATGGGTGGAGAAACAGATTGATTGAAGTTTGGGAGTTCTTATTGGTAGTGGTGGGCACTGTGAGCTTGGGAGGGTGTTGTTCGGGCAAAGGAGAGCCAGATACCAAATTTAAACTGAGCCTACTTGAGTTCAGTCCCCAGTGCCAGCCTGCGAAAGTCACACGGAAACAGATCTCACAGGTAAATTGGTTCAATATTGTCACATGTACAGAGGTACAGTGAAAATCTTGTCTTGCATGCTGTTAACACAGACCAATTCATTACACAGTGCATTGAGGTAGTACAAGGGAAAACAATAACAGAATGCAGAATAAAATGTTACAGCTACAGAAAAAAGTGCAGTGCAGGCAGACAATAAGATGCAAGGCCATAATGAGGTAGATGAGGTAATGAGGTCAAGAGTCCATCTATATCGTACAAGAGGTACATTCTATAGTCTCTTAACAGCAGGATAGAAGCTGTCCTTGAGCCTGGTGGTACGTGCTTTCAAGCTTTTGTATCTTCTGCCTGATAGGAGAGGGGAGAAGAGAGAACGTCCAGGGTGGGTGAGGCCTTTGATTATGCTGGCTGCTTTACCGAGGCAGCGAGAAGTGTAGACAGAGTCCTGTCTCTGCAGGTGTAGCACACAGATGGTGAAAACCATGCATTGGTGATTTAATATTATACAAATAACACTGTGCAAATCTGAGACCCTTTGTGGGTTAGTATTGCAGAAACACAGAGGAGCTGGAACGAAAATCACAGACTTCCTGCAACTAGCGTTGTTGTAATTTTAATTACTGAAGCTGAATTGTGTGGCCCACTTCCATGGGAATTTCATATATGGCTGGTGAGTTGGCCCATATGACTGATTATACTTGAAATATAATTTAGTGGATATGAAGCATTTTTAGGACATTCTGAGGAAGTACAAGGCATTGTATGAATTTAGGTGACTTCTGTGATACCAGAAGTCCTGGACTTTCCAATAAAGATAACTTTTGTTTGGTGGGCATCTGTCTCAGTGTATGCCCTGACCATCTAGCTCAGAGAAATTTCTAGCCCCAGACCTTATTTAAATAGAATTAGTGACTTGCCTGCCTTGAACTAGCTTTTGAATGCAACCAATCTCACTGATCCCATCTCTGACTTTTGCCTCTGTGACAAACTGCAGGGAATTGTTTTAAAATATTCTAAGCATCATATAAACAGAGGAGGAAACCCAGCAGCAAAAGTGAGGATACATTTTTCACTTCTGTATTGTGGCCACATGCCAGAGTTGTGAGTTGTGAAATTGTGTTTCTCCAACTTGTGGCTTACCACCTGGTATGTGCTGAAGTTGAATAGTTTCATAATACTTGCTCTAGTCTGCACCCAGGCTCAAAGATGAACTGTTTACAAAGGAGCATTTGCTGACAGATATGCCAAGCTGGCAAGCACACTCATTCCCACCACCAGTGCCCCACCCAGTGATCGAAAAGCAAAGTACTACGGCAGCTGAAAATCTGAACTAGAAACCAAAATGCTGGGAAAACTCAGCAGGTCAGGAAGCATTCATGGAGAAACAGAGTTAACAGTTCAAGTTGCTGACTCTTCACTCTCCACAGATACAGCCTGATCTGCTGAGTATTCCCAACAGGTTGATAGGGTGGTGAAGAAGGCATATGGTCGGGCATAGACTATCCACAGATCCCTGAAAGTTGCCTCACAGGTGCATAGGGTAGTTAAGAAAGCTTATGGGGTATTAGCTTTCATAAGTAGAGGGATCAAGTTTAGGAGCCACGAGGTAATGATGCAGCTCTATAAAACTCTGGTTGGACCACACTTGGAGTACTGTGTACAGTATTGTGCTGTACTGTTCTATGGTTCTGTGGAGAGATCGGATAGACTGGGCTTGTTTTCCCTGGAGCGAAGGAGGCTGAGGGGTGACCTGATAGAAACGTATAAAATTATGAGAGGCATAGATGGGTAGATAGTCAAAATCTTTTTCCCATAGTAGGGACTTCAACAACAAGGGGGGATAAGTTTAAAGCGAGGGGAAGAAGATCTAAGGGGATCTGAGGGGAATGCATTTTACACAGAGAGTGATCGATATCTGGAATGTGCTGCCAGAGGAGATGGTGGAATCAGATACAGTTACTTCATTTAAGAGGCATTTAAGAAGGCAAGGCATAAAAGGATGTGGTCCTAATGCAGGCAAACGGGATTGGTTTTGATAGGCAAAGTAGTCAGCATGGATGTGGTGGGTCAAAAGGTCCATTTCTGTGCCGTACCGCACTATTACCCTATAACTATAACATCTTCTGATTTTATTCTCCTGGTGGTCATAGGTATCCATAAAAAAAACATTGGGTAATACTTGTGGACACGACAGGTCTAAGTGGCATCTTATAATGTGTGAAACAGAAAGGAATTATTAAGCTACTGAAGTAAAAACAGTAAAAGCTGGAAGCATTCAGCAGACAAGTAGGATCTGTGGGAAGTGAGAGAGATGGAATTTCAGGTATTATGACTTTATGAGAAAACCAAAAAAAAATCAAAGTCTACTTTTCATCTTTTTTTTAGCGGTTAGCGTAATGCTTTACAGCGCCAGCGATCTGGGTTCAGTTCCAGCCACTGTCTGTAAGGAGTTTGTACGTTCTCCCCATGTGTCTGCGTGGGTTTCCTCCGGGTGCTCTGGTTTCCTCCCACATTCCAAAGACGTACGGGTTAGGAAGTTTTGGGCATACTATGTTGGCACTGGAAGCATGGCGACACTTGCGGGCTGCCCCCAGAACACTCTACACAAAAGATGCATTTCACTGTGTGTTTCGATATATATATATGACTAATAAAGGTATCTTATCTTACTTTCTTACAACATAGGAAGTGCTTCAGCTCATCAGGTCTTTGGCGGCTCTCAGAGGGATCCCATCAGTGCCATTCCCTCACTTATTTCCCTATAACCCACGCGCTCTCACATGCCCATTAACTCCACTGCTCATTCTACTATTACCCACCTACCCCAGGAATAACTTACATTAATCGGTTAACCTACCAAGCAACATGTCTCTGGGATATGGGAGGAACCCAGAGTACCCATGGGAAACCCACACAGAGGGCACCAGAAGCCGGGAATGAACCTGGTTCACTGTAGCTACGAGGCACCAACGTTACCTGCTGTGTCACTCTTCTGCTTAAGGCACCACTGTGCTTCACAATGCAGTTATTTTTATCCAATAACATTTCTTTATCCTTTTTAGTAAAAAAGGATTGCCACGTATTAAGGAGCAACTTTTGAAATACTGAAATGCATCCTACATGTTTCTGAATCAAATTATTGTTAATAAGTCTGTCACAGTTAACGCTGATCAAGCACAACCAGTAAAGAAATTCAGGATGGTGTCAATCACCAGCTTTAACCTCCCCATCAGACAGGAGAAGCTGAGCAAGTGTGAAGGGGAGGAGAGGGCTTAAAAAGTAACCTACTCAGCTGATCCTCTCTGTACTTTGCAACCATTTGTACTTATTTAGAGAAAGCTTTAAGTCCCTGGGCGTCAACATCTCGGAGGGTCTATCCTGTGCCCAACACATTGATGCAATCATGAAGAAGGCACGCCAGCGGCTCTGCTTCGTTAGGAGTTTGAGGAGATAGTATGTCACCGAAGACTCTTGAAATTTATACAGATGTGCGGTGGAGAGCATTCTGACTGGTTGCATCACCGCCTGGTATGGAGGCTCCAATGCACAGGCTCGCAAGAGGCTGCAGAGGGTTGTAGGCTCAGCCAGCTCCATCATGGGCACAATGCTCCCCACCATCGAGGACATCTTAAAGAGGTGGTGCCTCAAGAAGGCGGCATCCATCACTAAGGACCCTCACCATCCGGGACATGCCCTCTTCTCATTACTACCATCGGGGAGTAGGTACAGGAGCCTGAAAACCCACACTCAACAATTCAGGAACAGCTTCTTCCCCTCCGCCATCAGATATCTGAACGGTCCATGAACCCATGTACACAACCTCATTATTCCTTTTTTTGCTCTATTTATTTATTTTGTGATTTATAGTAATTTTATGTCTTTGCACTGTGCTGCTGCCGCAAAACAACAAATTTCACAACATATGTCAATGATAGTAAACCTGATTCTGATTCTGATTTTGACACAACCATGCTTGCCACCTGATTCCATTTTGACAGTTGCATTCTGGAGAGCCCCTTGTCTCAGGGAGTCTAATGTAAAACTCAGTATTTGGTGAAGCCTGCCTTCATTTTATCACTGGATAGTCACAATCAGTATTTGTTGCCAGTCTTGCCAGGAATACTGGCCATAATGGAACAGAAGATCCAGAAAAGGCCTGCAAGGATAAGCATGGTATATTTTTTAATGTTCATTTGTGGACCAGGAGGAGTAGGGATGTCCTCCAGCCCTCAAATGAAAATCCAAACATAGAACAGAGAACAATTACAGTACAATTCAGGCCCTTCGGCCCACAAAGCTGTGCCAAACATGTCCCTACCCTAGAAATTACTAGGCTTACCCATAGCCCTCTATTTTACTCAGCTCCATGTACCTATCTAACAGTCTCTTGAAAGACCCTATCGTATCTGCCTCCACCACCGTTTCCGGCAGCCCATTCCACGCACTCACCACTCTCTGAGTAAAAAAACTTACCCCTGACATCTCCTCTATATCTACTTCCCAGCACCTTAAACCTGTCCTCTTGTGGCCACCAATTCAGACCTGTGGAAAGCCTCTGACTATCTACCCTATCACTACCTCTCATCATCTTATACGCCTCAATCAGGTCCCCCCTCATCCTCTGTCTCTCCAAGGAGAAAAGGCCGAGTTCCCTCAACCTGCTTTCATAAGGCACGCTCCGCATTCCAGGCAGCATCCTTGTAAATCTCCTCTGCACCCTCTCTATGGCTTCCACATCTTTCCTGTAGTGAGGCGACCAGAACTGAGCACAATACTCCAAGTAGGGTCTGACCAGGGACCTATACAGCTGCAACAATACCTCACGGCTCCTAAATTCAATTCCCCTATTGATGAAGGACAATACACCATATGCCTTCTTAACCACAGAGTCAACCTGCGCAGCCGCTTTGAGCGTCCTATGGACTCGGACCCCAAGATCCCTCTGATCCTCCACACTGCCAAGAGTCCTACCATTAATACTATATTCCGCCAACATATTTGACCTAACAAAATGAACCACTTCACACTTATCTGGGTTGAACTGCATCTGCCACTTCTCAGCCCAACCCTGCATCCTATCTATATCCCTCTGTAACCTCTGACAGCCCTCCAAACTATCCACAACACCCCCGACCTTCGTGTCATCTGCGAACTTACCAACCCACCCCTCCACTTCCTCATCCAGGTCGTTTATAAAAATCACAAATAGCGAGAGTCCCAGTACGGATCCCTGAGGTACACCACTGGTCACCGACCTCCACTCAGAATACGACCCTTCAACAACCACTCTTTGCCTTCTGTGGGCCAGCCAGTTCTGGATCCACACTGCAATGTCCCCTTGGATCCCATGTCTCCTCACCATCTCCATAAGCCTCGCATGGGGTACCTTATCAAATTCCTTGCTGAAATCCATGTACACTACATCTACTACTCTTCCTTCATCGATGTGCTTAGCCACATCCTCAAAAGATTCAGTCAGGCTCATAAGGCAGGACCTGCCCTTGACAAAGCCATGCTGACTATTCCTAATCATATTATACTTCTCCAAATGTTCATAAATCCTGCCCCTCAGGATCTTCTCCATCAGCTTACCAACCACTGAGGTAAGACTCACCGGTCTATAATTTCCTGGGCAATCTCTACTCCCCTTCTTGAATAAGGGAACAACATCTGCAACCCTCAATCTTCCGGAACCTCTCCCCATCTCCATCGACGACAAAAAGATCATCGTGAGAGGCTCCGCAATCTCCTCCCTCGCCTCCCACAGCAACCTGGGGTACATCTCATCTGGTCCCGGCGACTTATCTAACTTGATGCTTTCTAAAAGTTTCAGCACCTCCTCTTTTCTAATATCTACATGATCAAGCTTTTCAGGCTGCTGCAAGTCCCCACTACAATCCCCCAGATCTTTTTCTGTGGTGAATACTGACGTAAAGTATTCATTAAGTACCTCCGCTATTTCTTCCGGATCCATACACAATTTCCCACTGCTGCACTTGATAGGCCCTATCCTTTCGCATTTCATCCTCTTACTCTTCACATACTTGTAGAATGCCTTGGGGTTTTCCTTAATCTTGCCCGCCAAGGCCTTCTCATGTCCCCTTCTAGTTCTCCTAATCTCTTTTTTAAGTTCCTTCCTTTTAGCCTTGTACTCCTCCAGATCTCTAACATTACCTAGCTCTCTGTACCTTTTGTATGCTTTTCTTTTTCTTTTGACTAGATTTATTGCCTTCGTACACCATGGTTCCTGTATCCTATCATGACTCCCCTGTCTCATCGGAACATGCCTGTGCAGAGCTCCACACAAATATCCCCTGAATGTTTGCCACATATCTTCAGTACTTTTCCCAGAGAACATCTGTTCCCAATTTAATCTTCCAATTTCCTGCCTGAGAGCCTCATAATTCCCTTTACTCCAAGTAAACACCTTTCTAGCCTTTCTGTTCCTACCCCCCTCCAGTGCTAACGTAAAGGAGATAGAATTATGATCATTATCACCAAAATGTTCACCCACTGAGAGATCTGACACCTGACCAGGTTCATTACCCAATATCAAATCAAGCACAGTCTCTCCTCTTGTAGGTCTATCTACATACTGTGTCATGAACCCTTCCTGAACACACCTAACAAACTCCACCCCATCTAAACCCCTCACTGTCTGGAGATGCCAATTGATGTTTGGGAAATTAAAATCCCCCATCACAACAACTCTGTTATTCTCACACCCTTCTAGGATCTGCTTCCCTATCTGCTCCTCAATAACCCTGTCACTATTGGGCAGCCTATAAAAAGCACCCAGCACCGTTATCGACCCCTTCCTGTTCCTAACTTCCACCCACAGAGACTCTGTAGACAATCCCTCCACAATGTCCACATTTTCCGCAGCCGCGACACTGTCTCCGGTCAACAGTGCCACTGCCCCACCTCTCTTGCCTCCTTCCCTGTCCTTCCTGAAACATCTAAAACCCAGCACTTGAATCAACCATTCCAGTCCTGGAGCCATCCAAGTCTCCGTAATGGCCACCACATCATAGCTCCAAGTATCGATCCAAGCTCTGGCTTTCTTCTCTCTTTGCTGACTTTGACCGGCTAACTGATACAAGTCCAGTTCGTGCTTAGGACCAGGAGGGTGTGACTATGTCTGGAAACCCCAAGTGCAGACTTGTTGTAACCTTGGCCTTTGACTTGATTCATAGGTATTAGGTTCATGCTGTATGTGTGGATGACCGAAAAGTCTGCAGAGAAAAACAAGCTGACCACAATACCATGGTAAAAAGAGGCCATTCAACCTGGGAGACTAAAACTGAACACGGCACTGTTTGAGGGCAGTGTAGTTAGGAGGATGGATGCTATTCTCTGCAGCAGTGACTTGGATCCCAATTGGAATTTAATGTGAAATCTGAAAGTGATTAAGTTGAATCTGAATCTGTGGTCCTAAATCTCAACAAAGCAAATTATGTCGGAATGAGTAACAAGTTAGCTGAGGTTGAATGGAAAACTAAATTTTAAACGATGATAGAAAAACAAGCAATCATTTAAAGAAATGATTCACAATTTACCGGAAATGTACATTCTCATGCGAAGAAATTCCCATGGGGAGTGTGGTCCTGTACAGCTAACAAAGTAAGTTGAAGGAGTAAAAGCAGAAAATGCTAGAAATATCTATCTGGATGCATCACGGCTTGGTATGGCAACTGCTCTGCCTGGGACCGCAAGAAACTGCAGAGAGTTGTGGACACAGGCCAGCGCATCACGTAAACCAGCCTCCCCTCCATGGATTCTGTCTAAATCTCTCGCTTCCTGGGTGAAGCAGCCAGCATGATCAAAGACCCCACCCACCCGGGTCATTCCCTTTTCTCCCTCTCCCATCAGGCACAAGATACAGGAGCCTGAGGGCACATAACACCAAGCTCAAGGACAGCTTCTATCCCACTGTGATAAGACTATTGAATGGTTCCTTTATACAATGAGATGGACTCTTGTCCTCACAATCTACCTGGTTATGATCTTGCACCTTATTGTCTACCTGCACTGCACTTCCTCTGTAGCTGCGACACTTTACTCTGTATTCTGTTATTGTTTTTACCCTGTACTACCTCAATGCACTGTGTAATGAATTGATCTGTATGAACGGTACGCAATACAAGATTTTCACTGTCCATGTTCTCAGTACACGTGACAATAATAAACCAATACCAATAGTCAGCAAGTCAGGCACCACCAATGCAATACGGCACAATACAGGCCCTTTGGCCCACCATATCTTCCCCATCTCAACCATTTTTAGGTGCACTCTCAATCTGCAACGCATTTCCTCTGTATTCACCACGCTCAATGGCAGGAGGTCACAGAAGAAAGGCTTCTGAGACCTCTTTGACAACACATCATGTCTTAGTCCTTGTGCATGATAGAATATTCCATCCGGGGAACCTCACACAAAAGTCGAGTATAATGTGAGAAAATGTGAAACTGTCCATTTTGGCAGGAAAAATGAAAAATAGACACATTATCTAAATGGTGTGTGATTGCAGGGTTCTGAGAAGCAGGGCAAAATGGGTGTTCTCATGCATGACTTGTTAAGGTACATGCAGATGAAGCAATTTAGTAGGAAAGCTAATAGAATGTCATTGTTTATTCTCTATTTTTGAATTTAATTCCTTTCGCAATAAACAATGACATTCTATTAGCTTTCCTACTTACCTGCCGTACCTACATATACCTTTTACAAGTTATTTTTGTTGATGAAATTGCACCTGCAGTAAAGGAAGGATGTAGATATGTCGAAAGCAGTTCAGAGAAGATTTATTAAACTCATATCTTGAATGGATGGGTTGTCTTATGAGAAGGGATTGAACAGGTTAAGGTTGTATCAGCTGGAGTTCAGAAGAGGGAGAAGGGACTTGATTGAGGGACCCTGAGGGAATCCTAACAGGGTGGATGTGGACAGGATGTTTCCTCTTGCGGGAGGATCCAGAATTTGGGTCACATAGTGGGTCATGAACTCCCTTCCTCAAAAAAGCAGAGGAAGCAGACCTTTAAATATTTTAAGACAGAGGTGGATAGATAGTTGTTAAACAAGGGGGTTGAAAGTATACTGGGATTATGTGGGAATGTGGAGCTGAGACTATAATCAGATGAACCATGAATTTATTGAATGGTAGAGTATGTTTGATGTGTCAAGTGGCCATCTCCTGCTCCTAATTTATATGTTTGTTATTAAGAATAATGAATAATTGGAAATAAGTTAAACCATTAAGATAGCTGCATTGTACTTTCAATTTTTTAGTCCGGAACATTTACTTTGAACTTTCGCTTTTGATTGCAAGAGTCTGCTGTTTGTATAATGTCAAGCTGGACACGACCGTGGGTTGCACAATCCGATCATCTGCTTTTAGCAATGCCAGAAGCAGATCCTCCTGAACTCTTCCCTTTAGCCTGTGAAAAATACTTTGGTATTCTGAATAATACAGGGATTTTAATATTCCTGGGTGGATGGCTTTTGACTTTAAGAATATAAGATCTATGGAGATTAAGACCATAAGACATCAGAGCAGAATTAGGCCATTCAGCCCTTTGAGTCTGCTCTGCCATTCGATCATGGCTGATTTATTTGCCCCTCTCAATCCCATTCTCCTGCCTTCTCCCCGTAACCTTTGACACCCTTACTAATCAAGAACCTATCAACCTCCGCTTTAAATATACCCAATAACTTGGCCTCCACGGCCGTCTGTGGTAATTAATTCCACAGATTCACCACCCTCTGGCTAAAGAAATTCCTCCTCATCTCTGTTCTAAAGGGACATCCTTCTATTCTGAGGCTGTGCCCTCTGGTCCTAGACTCTCCCACTACTGGAAACATCCACTCTATCCAGGCCTTTCAATGTTCAGTAGGTTTCAGTGAGATCCCCCCTCATCCTTCTAAACTTCAGCGAGTAGGCCCAGAGCCATCAAATGCTCCTCATACGTTAACCCTTTCATTCCTGGGATCATACTTGTCAACCTCCTCTGGTCCCTCTCCAATGCCAGCACATCCTTCCTTAGATATGGGGCCCAAAACTGCTCACAATACTCCAAATGTGGTCTGCGCAACGCCTTATAAAGCCTCAGCATCACATCCTTGCTTTTATATTCTGTTCGGGGGTGGGTGGGGTCTTTGACTATGCTGGCTGCTTTACTGAGGTAGCAAGAAGTGTAGACAGAGTCCATGGAGGGGAGGCTGGTTTCCATGATGTGCTGAGTGGTGCTAATCCTTCATCAGCACAGATTTATTCAATAGGAGTATGATATGAGAGTAGGTAATAACATACTTGCTTCATTAGCAATGAAATAGCACAGTGGCATGACTGAATCCATAAATACATTAAGAAAATAATGAAGGGGTTTGTGTATTTAATGTTTGTCAGATCATTGTGTTTGATTTGACATTAATTGGAAGGAGGAATAAATGGGGAGGCCTTGTAGTAGTAATTTAACATGATAGGCATTGTTGGCATTTTGGGAGTGGTATATTAACTGATATTGAGGTAATGACTTCCAGACGACATGGGTGTAAGATTAGTTTAAGACTCTTGCATAAGAATTAACTTGTAATAATTAATGCTGTATTTAGTCTGTGGTTAAAAAGTTGAAATTTTCTTGGATTCTCAAAACAGACCTGGACTTATTTTTGGATTTGCGGTATAGTTCTTTTAATCAATCATCCTGGTGATACTGAAATGGCTTGAAGTACTGAAAGATATGGGAAACAATATTCCATTTTGTTATATTCCAATTTCATTGTTTGCAGGGATTTGTGAATTTTAATACTGTTTTTCAGTAACAAGATAACAAAATATTCACTTATAAATATGTAATATGTGCAGCCTCTGGATTTGCTGTTTTTCTTTAAAGGTGGACTATACTATCTACTGTTATTTGTAGCAGTATTCACCAGCACTAAAATCTTCAAACTATGGCGTGATTCTGTTAGCCCACACAGAAACAGGCACCAAAGTAAGTATGGGTCAGAGAGGTGTATAAACTGATCTACATTCTATTCCAGCACAGTTTCCTCTTTAGAAGAACAGGATTGCAGAACAAACCTTCATAGCAAGTAGAGAATATTGTCATGACAATTTCAAAAACAAACTAGTTATTGCCCAGGTTTAGCAGTTCATTGCAAGATCTGGAATTTTCTTAAACTTAACATGATTCTTAAGTCACTTTATAGTTTCAGTTGACATCAACATGGAATGCTTTCAGAGGACAAAGTTTGTTCAATTTAAATTGCCATTTTTTTCTCTAGAAAAGGTAAGAGAAAATGGTAACTAATCCATTATGGAGCATGTTAATTATATCTGTTTTGGGTTTATACTCAAGTTTTTGCCAGTTCTTCTGTGCTACATATATGCTGTATAGATTGTATGGGACAATGATGATGGAAATTGCTGCAAAACACTGAAAACAAATAATTCCATTGTCATACAGTGTCACTGCTCTTTAATGTGAGAAATACCTGAATAATTTGATAAATTGGTTTATTATTGTCACATGTACTGAGGTACAGTGAAAAACTTGTCTTGCATACTGTTCATACAGATCATTTCATTACACAGTGCATTGAGGTAGTACAAGGTAAAACAATAACAAGGTGCAGAATAAAGTGTTACAGAGAAAGTGCAGTGCAGGCAGACAATAAGATGCAAGGTCATAACTGATATTGGTATTGGTTTATTATTGTCACTTGTACCAAGGTACAGTGAAAAACTTGTCTTGCAAACTGATCGTACAGGTCAATTCATTACACAGTGCAGTTACATTGAGTTAGTACAGAATGCATTGATGTAGTACAGGTAAAAACAATAACAGTACAGAGTAAAGTGTCACAGCTACAGAGAAAGTGCAGTGCAATAAGGTGCAAGGTCACAACAAGGTAGATCATGAGGTCATAGTGCCTGTCATCATGTAAGGGAACCGTTCAATAGTCTTATCACAGTGGGGTAGAAGCTGTCCTTAAGTCTGGTGGAACGTGCCCTCAGGTTCCTGTAACGAGGTAGATTGTGATGCCAAGAGTCCATTGTAACATACTGAGGAACCATTCAATAGTCTTATAAGTATATAATAAAATTCTGCCAAATAAAATATCTCATGATGAAGGAAGGAAGAATAAGGGATCAACCAACAAACATCTCTTTATTCTTTTGTTGCAGATTATTCTCAGTGACAATTTAAGTTTTTTTGTTGGAAGGTATGGGGGTGGGGGGTGCTGCTGGTAAATGCAGATGGCGTCTTGCTCCAGACTTTGAAAAGGGACTCTGCACATTCTTATTTTTAATAAAAATATTTCCTCTTTTATCATTTTCCACACTCCATGCTGTTTCCTGAAACTTAGAATTAATTTGGCCTATAGACTGAATACCCAGGCAGTAACATTGCATCTTCCCTTTGTCCAATGAACTTTTGATTGTTGGATGCCACTGTGCCCAGTCCATTCACCACTAGTTTCATTTTTGATGACTTTTGGCATTAACTCATTCCTGTTGTGTTTGCTGAGTGTGCTGGAAGAATTTCTGTGTTAGTCCATTTTCAGCAGCTCCAGTTAGAAGTATACATACTGTACATGCATCACAATGGCACTAACCCTTTGCTGGAGCTAGTTTGTGAAATTCCATGATAATTATCAAATATCGGTTTGGTGACTACATTCAACCGATCTGCAAAGGATACCTGCAGAGCATCAGGTTCTTGTATATCATAGTTTGGCAGATGTGTTCTATTAACTTCCCACTCACAGAAGGAAGGCTAAGTACTCCTAGGAGCAGGGCTGTTTACTGTAGTTTGCCTAATAGGGGATTAACTTGTTGGCCAAGCTTTCATTCTTGTTGGTTAATAGTCCTGTTAACAATGATTTATATTTCTTCTGAACGAGTATTGGTGCAGTTAAAAACTCTTCTATGATGATTTAATAATTTTTCATATAATGAGATTGAACAGTGCAGCTTTTTAATGCATTCCTAAAGAAGACTCCGGTAAAAGAGGCTCCATCTGCCAGTGGCTTAAAAACTGGCTGAGTGAGAGGAGGTTTGTGTGGATTATCTCAAAGAATATGAGGATCAACAATCCATTTTTCAAAAGTCATCCGGGATAATGGTGATCAAGACTAAGGATAAATCCTTGGCCAAGTCCAATAGATGTTGTATTTTAACTTCCAGAGGAGGAACATCCATAACATGGGACCAACATTTCTCCTCTTCCATGTAAAATGATGCCTTCATCCACAACTGATCTCAAATGACTGTCATGGTTCCAAATTTACATCAGGCATGATTGTGGAAATCCATTCATAACCTAAAGTGTTCCCTCCATTCCCCCAGCTTCATTATTTCAACTGCAAACTGAGGTCCACTATATCATTCGAAGAAGTGGAAAGCTTGTAGAAATTAATACAGAAATACACGGAACTGCAGATGCTGCAATCTGGAGCAACACACAAAAAACTGGAGGAACTCAGCAGGTCAGGCAGCAGGTATGGAGGGAAATGGACCCGAAAGGTCAGCTGTCCATTTCCCTCCATAGATGCTGCCTGACCTGCTCAGTTCCTCCAGTTTTTTGCGTATTTTTGAAGAAATTAAGAACTGATCTATAGGGAAGAAGAAATTTCATTGCAGTTGTAATGTAGTCAAGTAATATAGTCCAAATAAGGTTAGTAATTAGTGCTTCTCCTTAAGCTTAGAGAACTCAAAAGTTCCTCAAAATGGTGTTTCCATGCCACAGAGAGTTGTGGACACAGCCCAGCACATCACGGAAGGCAGCCTCCCCTCCATGGACTCTGTCTATACCTCTTGTTGCCTTGGTGAAGCAGCCAGCATAATCAAAGACCCCACCCACCCGGGTCATCCTCTCTTTTCTCCTCTCCATTCGGGCAGAAGATATAGGAGCCTGAGGGCACGTACCACCAGGCTCAAGGACAGCTTCTATCCCACAGTGATAAGACTATTGAACGGTTCCCTTATACAATGAGATGGACTCTTGACCTCACATTCTACCTTATTTGACCTTGCACCTTATTGTCTACCTGCAATGCACTTCCCTGTAGCTGTGACACTTCACTCTGTATTCTGTTATTGTTTTTACCCTGTACTACCTCAATGCACTGTGTAATGAATTGATCTCTACGAACAATATGCAAGACAAGTTTTTCACTGTACCTCGGTACAAGTGACAATAGTAAACCAATACCAATACCAGAAGAAAATATGGTAAATGCTGGTTAACTTTGCTTCCACACTGGCACTGCAGTAGCTTGTAAAAGTAGCCATAATAGCTATGTAAAGGAGATAATTTTCAACAATGTCTTTATAACTAAAATCAAAACATTTACAAATTGCCTTTATGCTCCCTTTTGTGTCAGTCTTCTAGTGCCTTTGCCATGACTACAGCTGAGCTGATGGAAAACTGCTTCCTTCTAATGGAGGAGGCAGCCAATGGCTGTGAAGTATGCTCATGGACGGTTTTGGGCCTTGACCCAACTTGTGATTATGCTGTCTTGACCTGGAGAAAACAAAGTGGGCCAGCTGGCAGGAGGGCAGTTGCATTGACCCCATTGCAGTAGTAGTGCTGGGAGTGCAAATACCTTAATCCTGAGGGAGGACAGCAGGATTTTGGCCCAGAGACCCACTGATGCTCTCATGGGCTGGGACATTTGGAAGCTTTGTAATCTGCTGGAGGACAGATTGCATCACTGCTGTCGTAGTCTCAAGGCTCATTCCAGCGGTCGAATCCAGCGCCACGCTGGCTGCAGTTTGAGCCTGGCTGGCAGAAAGCAGGGCTTGGGTGCTGTGGTCTAAGATTCCATTGAAGCACTAAGGTGATGGATAGCTTGTGCTTCGCTGCTGTGAAACCTCAGTCCGCAGCCATCAGATCTGATACACCAGTGATGCCAACAAGCTGCTGCCATGGAGGTACCCACAACCAAGAAAGTGCCCACACGCCACAGCCAAGAAAGCTCACCAGTGCATCTACTTCCTCAGGAGGCTGAAGAAATTTGGCATGTTCCCTTTGATACCAACTTTTATCGATGCACCACGGAAAGCATCCTATCTGGATGCATCACAGCTTGGTATGGGAACTGCTCTGCCCGTGACCACAAGAAACTGCAGAGAGTTGTGGACACAGCTCAGCACATCACGGAAACCAGCCTCCCCTCCATGGACTCTGTCTATACTTCTCACTGTCTCGGAAAAGGTGCCAGCATAATCAAAGACCCCACCCACCCTGGACATTCTCTCTTCTCCCCCATTCCCATCAGGCAGAAGATACAAAAGCCTGAAAGCATGTACCACCAGGCTCGAGGACAGCTTCTATCCCACTGTTATAGGACTATTGAACGGTTCCCTAGTACGATAAGATGGACTCTTGACCTTATAGTCTACCTCATTATGACCCTGCACCTTATTGTCTACCTACACTGCACTTTCTCTTTAGCTGTGACTCTTTATTCTGTATTCTATATTGTTTTACCTTGTACTACCTCTGTACTGTGCAATGAATTGATCTGTATGAACGGTATGCAGGACAAGTTTTTCACTGTACCTCAGTACATGTGACAATAATAAACCAATTCCAACCTGCCAAATGACAAGAAAAGGCTTGTTCTGCATCAAACCCTGCAGAAGGTTGGGGAATGTCACCCCCATGCTTCTTCATGACTGTTTCAAGCTTTGTGGCAGACCAAACAATGTGCTGAGCTTCGGCTTTCTCCTGTAAGTTGCCCTGCTGCATGTTACTGTTGGTGAGGGGTTGTTGGGAATAGGTGTTGGTAAGTGACAGTGGCTTCTGGCACTCCTGGTGCAAAGCATCCTTCAGTGGCTCTCCCTCTTCCACCAGGATGTCAAATCATCATCACTGAATGTGGTGTTCATTCCTTGTCCAGTGGTAGAACACTCACAGCCTGAGGTTCCTGCAATGTTCATCAGTGATTTCTGACAGTGATGTGAATTAGTGGATGGCTTCTGTTTGAGAGCTGGACAATTACTGGTGGTTCGGTTTTTAGGTATCAGAAGGTTTAAAATTTTTGCCTCATTTACATGGGGTACAACGTTGATAAAATGACAAGCACTTCATGGTAATTAATGGAGTAAACAAGGCGCTGTAGTAAAAATGGAAAATTCTAGAAAAACTCAGCAGGTGAGACAGCATCTGTGGAAAGAGAATTAGTTGCCACGTCAGATCTGGGATTCTTCACCAGCAGTGAGAAAGAGAAAAACAAGTTAGTTTAGGATCAGAATTAGGTTTATTAGCACTGACTTATATGACATGAAATTTGTTGTTTTGTGGCAGCAGTACAGTGCATAGATGTGAAATTACTATAAAGTACAAAATAAATAGTGCAAAAAAAAAGGAATAACGAGGTAGTGTTCATGGGTTCATGGACCGTCCAGAAATCTGATGTCAGAAGGGAAGAAGCTGTTCCTGAATCATTGAGTGTGGGTCTTCAGGCTCCTGTACCTCCTCCCCGATGGTAGTAATGAGAAGAGGGCATGTCCCGGATGGTGAGCGTCCTTAGTGATGGATGCCACCTTGAGGCACCACCTCTTGAAAATGTCCTCGATGGTGGGGAGGGTTGTGCCCATGATGGAGCTGGCTGGGTCTACAACCCTCTGCAGCCCCTTGCGATCCAGGTGAGAGAGGGCAATGAGTAGAACAAAGGGTATTTCTCTGACAGGGTGAAGTAACATAGCAGTTAGGGGCAGTAATATTCATTTATCAAGGTAAATGTGTTGCTAATGTTGTATCGTCTGGCCTACTGGGATATATCCACCAACGTAGACTATACAAATGAAAACAAAAAGGAAATAAAAGGCAAAAATGGCCAGTTCTGACACAAACAGAAAGAAAGATCGTTATCTAAAGCTGGAGAGTTTGATGTTGAGTCTCAGTAGGCTGTAGGCTGCAATGTACCCAGAAGGAAGGTGAGGTTCCTCATGCCTGCACTGGACGGGAACAGACAGAAAGGTAAAAGTGGGAGTGGAATGATGAATTAAAGTGGCAGGCAACAGCAAGCTCAGGGTACTCCTGTGGACCGAGTTCAGGTGTGATCACCCAATCTGCAGTTAGTCTCTCCAATCTAGAGGAAACCATATTGTGAACACCAAATGCAGTACACTAGATTGGAAGAAGTGCAAGTGAGTCGCTGCTTCACCTGGAAAGGGTCCCTGAGTGGTGGGAAGGGAGGAGGTGAGAGGACAAGTTTTACATTGCCTGTGGTTGCAAGGGAAAATGCTGTAAGAAAGGGGGTCATTGGTGGGAACAAAAGAATGAACCAGGGAGTCACAAAGGAAATGGTCGCTGTGAAATGCTGAAAGACAAGGGAAGATGTATCTGATGGTGGAATCTCCTTGAAGGTGGTGGAAATTGCGGAGAATGATCTGTTGAATGCAGAGGCTGGTGGGGTGGAAGGTGACCAGGGGAACTTTGTTCTTGCTCTGGCCAGCAGGAGAAGGAGTGAGAGCAGAGATGCCACAAGTAGATGAGACGTAGTTAGGGGCTCCTCCACTCTGATGGGTGGGTGGGTGGGGAGCCATGGTTAAGGAAGAAGCAGATCATTTCAGAGGCATCTTTTTGGAATGTCTCATCATTATTACAATTGCAACAGAGACAAGGGAGCTGGGAGAATGGAGGCAGGGCGAGAGAATGTATAAGCAAGGTAGCTGTGTGAGTCTGCAGGCTTCCATTGGATGTTTGTCCTCTGAGATGGAGACAGAGAGATCCAGGAAGAGAAGAGTCAGAGATGGACCATGTGTAGGTGAGAACAAGGTGGGAATTGGCTACAGAAGTGATGCCAGGAAGCAGCACCAATGCAGATGCCCAGATATTGGAAGAAGATTTATTTCAGATTTCCCAGTGATTGCGTTTTTGTTATTTTCATAAGCAAGGTACGATGCATTCTAAACAAGCAAATACTCTTGCTCAGATGAAAGCAGTGCTCCAAGGAGACCGAGACAAATAGTTACAGGTCCCCTGCATGGCAGCATTTTAGCACATAGTTTTGTAGATGAAAGGGTTCCTAGATTGGGACTTAAGAGGTTTGAGGTGATATATACCATCCACACCTAGGGTTGTGACTTTACATTGTGTGGTAAAGCAGTGTAAATGACCAAACAAACACAAGCAGATCCAAACACTACATTTACATTTTCTGGGGTTTTTTTTGCATGTTTTGCTCCATTTTTCAGAAAGGTGCTCAGAACCGTTTCTCCCATTTCCTGACCCCAGGGTGGGAATATCATATCCATGTACTCTCAGCTAAAATATCAGCCTGTTCATTTCCCCTTTGATTGCTTTCACTGAGTTGCTTACATTGCATTGCTTGATAGATTTTGCCTTAATCTTGAAAAAGGATAATGTGCCTTTTATGATGTATAACACAACATTTTTGTTGGTATTTATTTCCAAAATTAACCTTGACTTTGCAGAATCTATAGTTCACATTTTTCCTCATAATTGAGGCCACTCCAAAGGCATGAATTATAGATGTGTGTGGTTGTATAGAGAAACCCAGAAGGGCTATTCCAGATATATATTGTCACACAGGCTAAGAAAAGTTAATGTGTTGACAGTTCAGGTCTTTCTAAAGAATCCTCTCAGGATTGAGGCTGACTTGCTTCCACTCTGGATGTGTGGGTTCTGAGGTGACTGATAAGACCAATATGGGAACTGCAGGCTCATTCATGGATGAGCCAGGAGATGCCTGGTGTGAGTAGTTTGTATGGTGAGGTGTGCCTTCGGCTATTTACACTGGGCCTCTGTGTGCTCCCAATGGATGGATTTAATGTCTCGAATGCTTCTTCTCCATTTTGAATGGACATGGACTGGAAGTTTCCAGGAATCACTTCCAGGAATCACTGGGGAATGTTGCACTTGTTCAAGGAGGCTGAGAACATCTTTGACTCTTCTCTACCTGTCTGCCAAGGCTGCCTCCTTTTTAGTAACCAAGATTGAACAAAGTTCTATTTCTAGGGTTTCTGTGTGGGGCTTATTCCGATTTGCTCACAACCTGTTATTGAAGTAAGAGAACAAGTTTGTATCATTTTTGATATACACAGATGGGAACGGCCCTTTATGCAACTTTGAATGTGAAGAACTTGTTCATCAAGTTTAGTTCACACAATAATTGTGAAGCTTTCAGAATGGTTTATTATCACTGACATATGTCGTCAACTTTGTTGTTTTGCGGCAGCAATACAGTGCAAAGACATAAAAATTACTATAAGTTACAAAAATAAATAAATAGTGCAAAAGAGGAATAACGAGGTAGTGTTCATGGGTTCAAGGACTGTTCATAAATCTGATGGCGGAGGGGTAGAAGCTGTTCCTGAAACATTGAGTGTGTGTTTTATCCCCAGTGTTACATGATGGCAGTAGTTTAATGGTAGTAGCTGTCTTCTATGAAAGTAGAACATAAAATAGGATTGTTAACAGATGTAGCCCAGTAAGTTCCCAAGATCATTATCAATTAGGAGAACTGTAATTCATATGTGCTAATCACATAAAAAATATACTGTGGATATCGGAAACCTGAAGTAAAATAAAAATGCTGGAAATTGTCAGCAGTATCTGTGGAAAGTAAGACAGAGCTAACATTTCATGCCGATGACCTGATGAAATGTTCACTTTGTTTCTCACTCCATTGATGCTGCATGATCTGCTGAGCATTTCCTGCATTTTCTGTTTTATTTTAATTGTGATCAGAATGCCCCAGTTCTCTGATCTGCCTTCTAGTTCAGAGTTGAGTGTGAAATCTCACAGATTCAGAGGTCACAGCCTCCTTAACTTGGAATTGCTTCCTATGGTCCTGCACAGTATGTCCTGTTGGGCCCAGGTTTATCAATTTCCTTTCTAATTTTAACAGGTCCTTCTCCATGTCATGTATTAACATATTGGACTCCTTAACCTTTCTGATTGTTCAGTATGTTAACATATAATTTACTTTTTATCAATTCCATAATCTTTATAGTTTGCACCTTATTTAGTGACAGGATCTAGACAAGCTGTTCCATGGAAATGTCACAGATATTTATGGAACTGAACTACCAACCAATTTGATATTTGCACTATGAGTCATTTGGTGTACCCCAATATTATGTTCACCTCTGTCATTCATAGTATTGACTGTTGTGTCAACTATCACACCCATGCACTATTTCTTACAATTCATCTGATCCCTTCATTTATTAATTACAAAAACTATTTTCAGCAGGATTAAGAATTGTTTTCCTTTAATATTAAATGCTATCTACCCACTTGCTAAGTCTCTGTAAGTCTTTGGATTACATCTTTTCTCTGTATTCCTACCCAGTTTATCATTCCCAGTCATGGACATTCCATATATTATGCATTAGATCATCAAAGAAGACCTTTAGTATTTGGTAAATGGCGAGAATGTCCCAACATTAATATCAGTGATATCTTCATGTTTCTATTAGTCTCTGCATTAGTTATATTTACAGGTTGGTGGTTCACAGATTTGTTTATGGATTGATCAGGAAAGTGTTCTTTGATCCTCACTGAGATTTGAATACATGCGTGCACATGAGGTGAAGATTGTCACAGCTGGGAAAAGACACACTTTTGCTTCTGTTGTCATCCAGTGCCAACTATGGGTGCTTACATTTCAACCATTGTGTGTACACTGTAGATCCTACACTCTGTGAGGCCCCATGCAATAGATGCATTGATTAACAGATTATAATATTTATTTGTGTACGCTAGAATTTCCTTAACGTTATTGAGTTTTGAAACCTGAGTGTCCAAAGACTTATGCCACATGAGAATGCAGTGCTGTAAGTGATTAAGACACTATTATAGCAATAAAGAACATATACACCAATTTATTTTAATATACAAATCTCAATTTTATTTAAAGCTCTGAACCATTTAAGAATTTGATACTTTTTAAAGTTTCTCAAAGCAACAAAGAAAACATTTTTAGCCAAAGGGCATTTTCATTTATTTCATTTTAATCAATCTGGGCCAGTAAACCAAAAACGTGTTCAAATTCAGAAGAGTTGAACTTGTTTGTTAATCTATGAATTGAACTCCAAATCCTCTCAATTTTCTGTGTGAAGTTTCTCTTGTCAATGGGGATAAATTCCAGGAGATACAACTCAGCATTTTCTTTTATCCTTTAAAGGGTGAGGGCATTGCTGGCAATACTGGCATTTACTCCCAATTCTAATTGTTCGAGCTGCTTTCTTGAACTGCTGGAGTCTTTGGGGAAGGTACTTTCACAGTGGTGTACGGTAGGCAGTTCCAGGACTTAGACCCAGTGACAATGAAGGGATGGCAATATATTTCCAAGTCAGGATGTTGTGCAACTTGGAGGGTAATTACTGGTGGTGCTGTTCCAAAACATCTGTTGCCCTTGTCTTAATAGTAGAGTCACAGTTTTGTGAGGTGCTATTGAAGAGCCTTTTGTAGATTGTATACATGGTACATAGATGGTGGAGTGAGTGTGTATTTAAGGTGGTTGTTGGGAAACCAATTTTTCCTGGATGGTGCCCACCACATTGGGTGTTCTTGTAGCTGCATTCATTCAGCAAGTGGAGAATATTCTGATACACTTCTTACATGCTTTGCAGTTGTTTCTGATCAATGGTGATGCCCTAGGATGTTGATCAATATAGAGTTATAGAGCACTACAGCACAGAAACAGGCCCTTCGGCCATCTAGTCCATGCCAGCCTGGTTTTCTGCCTGGTCCCATCTACGTGCACCCGGACCATAGCCCTCCATACCTCTCTCATCCATGCACCTATCCAAACCTCTCTTAAGTGTTACAATCGGACCAGCATCCACCACTTCTGCAGCTCATTCCACACTCGCACCGCCCTCTGAATGAAGTCGTTCCTCTTCAGATTCCCCTTAAATATTTCACTCTAAACCTCTAGTTCTAGTCTCACCCAACCTGAGGGGAAAAAGCCTGCATGCATTCACCCTACCTATACCTCTCATAATTTTGTACACCTCTATAAGACCTCCCCTCATTCTCCTGCACTCCAGGGAGTAAAGTCCTAACCTATTCAACCTTTCCCTATAACTCAGGTCTTCAAGTCCCAGCAAAATCCTTGTAAATTTTCTCTGCACTCTTTCAAGTTTATTGCCATCTTTGCCAAGCTCAAGCTCAAAGATTAGAGAGATTGCAATTCACTTAACAGGATAGTGAAATATCAAGTTTCTATGAAGCTATTAATCCTACAAAAGCTGTAATTATAAGGAATAGAAATGGATTTACAGGCTTTGATGTCAGCTATTTATTGTACATTTCTTTCTTTACTTGGCAAAACGTAAAAATATCTGTTAAAATTTCCCTTCAGCTTCAATAATCATTTCCTTCCATGTATTTAATTCATTCTTCTTGGTTGTGTTTAAAAGTATTAATTCAGCCACTTATTGGGATAGTGCCGGAGGTCACAGTCAGAGTGAGATGGAGAATTAAAGTGGATATGTTTTCAGGTTAATGTTCTTTCATGTATGTATTTCCAGCAGTTTCTGTTTTTATCTCATATTGAACAACTTGGATTGCGTTCACTTCTTCAACATCAAAGGCATAGCTATAGGAACCCCTGTGGGTCCAAGCAATGCAAGTGGAGCTTAGAGTCATGCCTTCAGGCTGAACGAAAGTATTCTGCAAAGTGGTCACCCAATTTGGTTTTCCCCAGTGAAGAGGAGGTCACATTGTGAGCATTGTATTTAATGTACCAAATTGGAAAAAGTAGTGAACCACTGTTTCACCGGGAAGGAGAGTTTAGGAGATAGGACAGTGGGAAATATGGAGACAAAAGGACAGATGCAACAACTCCTGCTCCTCTACAGGAAAGTCTATGGGAAAGAATGTTGGTATAAGTGGAGAGGTGAGAATGGATCAGTGGGAAAGGGGAGAGGAAGATGCATCTGCTGGTGGTGTTGGATATTATGGAGGATGATTTGTTGAATGTGGAGACTGCTGAGGTGGAAGGTGAGGACAAGGGTGACCCTCTCCTGTTCCTGGGTAAGAGGGGAAGGGTGAGAGCAGAAGAACAGAAAATGGATTGGGCACAGTTGCACTGTTTAAATAACTAATCTATCTTCCACAATGTGGTTAGTCACTGTGCCTGTTGAAACTAGCAATGAGCAAATTTGAAGCAGGTTCAGTCCCTTATATAGATTTTGTTGAATTTTAACTTCTGAATTGACATTTTTGGATCAAATATTTAGCCGATTGTATAACGAAGTATCGAAATTATATTGGAAGATATTGGAAATATAGCAGCTATTTTGTACAAAGGCCTTCAGAAACAAAAATATAACGATGATGAGCTAATCCATAATGGGGTTCGTTGAAAGATACTTAGGGTGAACTCACCTTCTTTTCTTTGAAATAGTGCCAGGTGTCTTTTACATCCACCTCAGAAGGTAATGTGGGTCCTGATTTGTTGGCCCAGATCTTTCACTGTCCAATGAGCCTCCTGAGCTCACAGGTTGCTTACACTTCAATCGGGCACCTGGGTGCAGCTAGCTCCCAGATGATCGGGAAGACATAGTTCAGTGTATGTGTGTCCAGAAGAGCTTTGAGAGACAGTTCAGCTCAACCCCAAATTTGGCTGTCAAAGAGATCAAATGTCATTAAAACACACTAAAAAAATTATAAAAATGCTATTACCACAATTAAAATTCTTGAAAAAAAAATTAACACTAAAAAGAGTCCAAATTTTTTATCATTGTGCTATTAAAATAACAAGTTTGCTGAAGAAAAAGGACAATAATCTACATGAAGTGGAATGTGTTTCCAAACAACCCTTTTGGCTTGCAATTTATTCAATATGCCGGAGCCATTTGATTCCTTGTACTCTTACTATTACAGTCTTGATGACAGCTGATTCTTTGAATGCCACAAATGGTGATTTTTTTTGATTGATGAAATGCAGTTTTGACAAGTTATCATCCTCCTTTATGTCATCAATATGGACTGAGCAAAATGATTAGTTTTCAATGTGCCCTGTTTCCATATTTGTCCAGAACAATTAAGTCCTAGGTAGTGAGTCATACAGGAATGAGCCTGCACTATCACACAGATTTAAATTATTCAGCAGATTTTATATAAGATATTTATTTATTAGTCACATGCACATCGAAACACACAGCGAAATGCATCTTTTTGCATTACTGAGAATGTGCTGGGGGCAGCCCGCAAGTGTTGCCACTCTTCTGGCGCCAACATAGCATGCCCACAGCTCCTAACCTGTACGACATTGGAATGTGGGAGGAAACCGGAGCACCCGGAGGAAACCCACGCAGACACAGAGAGAACATACAAACTCCTTACAGACAGCGGCGGGAATTGAACCTGTGTCGCTGGCGCTGTAATAGCATTATGCTAACCTTTACACTACTGCACATACTCGGTTTTCCAGTTCTTGGTAGCATTTCTGGATTACTTTGAACTTCTTATCACACTGATAATTCATTCTCTGCGGGAGTGGAATCATTTAATTTATGGAAAAGTGAATAAGTAAAATTTATTGTTTAAAAAATGTCGCAGGAGATTGATATCATAATGGCTTTATTCCCTGCCAAATAAACAGAAACAATTAAAGTCGTCGTCCATAAAACAGCTTGTTGTTAAATTTCTAAGACTGTTGATCCAAGTCAACATTTATCAGCTCAGACTTTATGCTGCATGCCAGAGATTGTTTTGCGCCCACAGGATGGACCTTCTTCTCTTCGAAAGAACCCAGTCCCCTCGACAGATTTGATTTGTTTTTGATAATAGAGTTGAGCCAGTCATGATTTTAAGTCTTCCACTCGGCTGACATTTGTTTATTCCAGTTTGTTAGCATTCTCTTATGTTTTGCTGGAGGTACAGACTGAACAAAATTTATAAACTGATCCTCTATTGTGAAGTTGCAGAAGCTGCCAAGGGGGTCTGAGGCCTTATTTTGCAAGGAATGCAGCAAACTGCACAAATTTTGTGAAATACTAACCTTCTTGGGTCCCATTCTCAATCTTTCAATAATAAGGGCGTCTAATTCCCTGAATAGATTTTTCTCGGTCCTTTCTGATTTCTCAGGTTGAAAGATGACCTAATGACGGGCATTTTGTTATGCATGGGGTGGGAGGGGGACTGGAGAACATGTAACATCTTGTCATCTATTTGCTGTTTGTTTGAACCATGTTGCAGAAAGTCTCTCTGCATGACATTCCTGGACTGCAGTGACATTTAGTAAGATATAAGGAGACACAACTTTTATTCGGGCTCCAACACAAGTCCTGAGCAACTTCTAAGTGAGGCTGAGTGGAACGGCACACTTCAGAGCAAGTGAACCAGTACAGACAATGGGTTGTCATCACCGCAGTGCCATAGGTTTTCTTAAAATATACGCAGATTTCAATTTCAATGACATGATGATTTCTGATTAAAATTAAATAGATTTCAGGCCAGAAATACTAATATTAATTGAGTGGTATTTATAAGGTAATGCTTTAAAATCTGTTACACCACTATTCCAATAAAAAAGTAAAAGCATTTGTTCCTACCCTACATTTTGATCTATTCTGATTATGATAATGACAACAAAGAAGCAGAACTGTTTATTTTTAAACAGGAAATGTTTTGTTTTTAATTTGTTAGTTAAGTACTTCAGCTCAGCTCCTCTGACTTTGTATCTTGATGGCTTGTGCCATTAACAGTAGGAGCACTCGTTTTGCCTTTCCGCAGAGCTGTGCTGACTTTTATTACTTAAAATTTGTCTTGGATGAAAGATTTTATTGGGGAGAAAAAGAAACTGACACCTCAGTTGGTTTAATGTGGTGTTCCCAGTCAAGCATACCTTCTCTTACCTTCATTACCTTTGTATAACTATTACATCAATGTGCCAAGTTACCTAGAAGACAGTGAATGGTGCAATTAACACTTCACAAATGAAGCTATTCCTTAACAAATTGAAAACACAGTGGTTTGAAATAAAAATATTTACTTATTTTTATGAACTTTTCATATTTCACACATTTGAGTCCTGTGCAATCAATTGTCTTTACATAATGCTGTGGATTACTATGGCGAACAGTGTGATATTCCTGTGTAGTGGTTAGCGTAACGCTATTACAGCGCCAGCGACCCGGGTTCAATTCCGGCCACTGTCTGTAAGGAGTTTATACGTTCTCACCGTGTCTGCGTGGGTTTCCTCCGGGTGCTCCGGTTTCCTCTCACATTCCAAAGACGTACGGGTTAGGAAGTTGCGGGCGTGCTACGCTGGCGCCAGAAGCGTGACGACACTTGCGGGCTGCCCCCAGAACACTCTACGCAAAAGATGTGTTTCACTGTGTGTTTCGATGTACATGTGACTAATAAGGATATCTTATCTTAACTGTGGCAAACAGTTGAACGTTCTCTGGACATACTTTCTCTGCCATGATTCCAAGTTGTTTCCACAGTCTGACTTTCTTTCCTTTTTATCTTTTGCTTTCCCCCCCTTTCTCTCTTGCAATCTTCGCGATCTCCCATCCTATCTCTTGCTCATTTGCCAGTTCTGCCCCTCTAGATCTTCCTCCTTTCCCTTTAAATCACATGCCCCTTTCTATGCTTGTTCCAACACTACCTCCCATCAGGTCCTGAACAATTGGAATTGGAATTGGTTTATTATTGTCACTTGTACCGAGGTACAATGTAAAACTTGCCTTGCATACCGTTCGTACAGATCAATTCATTACAACAGCGCATTGAGGTAGTACAAGGTAAAACAATAACAGAATGCAGAATAAAGTGTAACGGCTACAGAGGAAGTGCAGGCAGACAATAAGGTGCAAGGTCATAATGAGGTAGGGAACCGTTCAGTAGTCTCATTACAATGGGATAGAAGCTGTTCTTGAGCCTAGTGGTATGTGCTTTCAGGCTTTTGTATCTTCTGCCCAATGGGAGAGGGGAGAAGAGAGAATGTCTGGGGTGGTGGGGTCTTTGATTATGCTGGTTGCTTTACCGAGGCAGCGAGAAGTGTAGACAGAGCCCATGGAGGGGAGGCTGGTTTCTGTGATGTGCTGAGCTGTGCCCACAACTCTCTGCATTCTCCCAATCTCTGTATTTCTCTCCATCTCTCTACCTCTCTTTATAGGAGATTTTGAGCTTCAGTTACATAAATCTTTCTCAGTCTTCTTGTGCTGTTGCATCCAGAAGGCTCCGCCATTGGATCATCACAGGAGAATCCCAATGGGGAACAAAGACAGAGGAGGTTTGGGAGGGCAGTGGAGCAGCAGAGGAGGGGACTGAGTGGTGAAGAATATGGAGCAACAGGAGAAGAGGATCTGAGAGTAAGGTTCAAGGATTAGCAAAGGTGGAGATACAAGGGGCAAGGCTCGAGTGGCAGAAGGGAAAGCCCTGAGAGGCAAAAGACTTACAACAGCAGCAGATCATGGAAGCCTGGGGCAGGGGAGGGAGAGCAAATGGGGAATTCTGAGACGGAGCAGCAGAGGGGAATCTGGAGGTGGGGAGCAGAGAAACAGATGGGGAAATCTGAGGTCAACGGGGAAACCCGAGGCTCCAGACAGAACACTGGAGGGAGGAGCTCGGGGTAGCGGGATGGAGCAACAGGACGGTGAAATCTGTGGCAGAGCAGCAATGGGGAAGCTTGGAGCGGGGAGAAGGTTGAGGAGGGGAATGCCTGAACCAGGGCTCTGTGCAGTGGGCTGCGGGGTGCCTGGGGCAGGAGACAGTGCAGGAGGGGGGAGGGTGCCAGTGGCAGGGGTCAGTGTAGTGGGGGGAATGTCTGGGGCAGGGTTCAGTGTAGTGGGGGGAATGTCTGGGGCAGGGTTGAAGGAGAACCCGGGGTCAACAGCTGAGCAACCATGTGGAAGGTTGAATGGAGGTGATGGAGCAGTGGAGGGGGTTATCTTGGAATGGGACGGAAATACAAGGAATCAACAAGCAGGATTGTACAGGGAAATGGAGTAGCTGTAATTGAAGGAGCAAAGAAATGGTCTGAGCTCTTCATGATTTTTTTGTCCTGTCGAAATTGGGCGCAAAGTTACAAGAAATTGGCAGCTTCTTTTTAGAAGTTGCTGGCAGTTTGTAACAAAGTTACATGGGACATTCTTACCCTAGAAAAATGACAGAGATGAGCAGTATTTCTTGGCCTTCAGCAAGTTTTACACGATAGCAAATGGGATCAGTATTGATGATTCCCTTCCATAGTGGAGCTTTGTTCTTCTGTAAATTTCAAGGAATGGCAGACTTTGCACTAATTGGCTTCAGTACATACTTCCCACTGGAATTGTGAAATTAGTTCAATAGGAGGAGCTCTCGGCACTGGAAGCTCAACAAACTGAGTTGGGGGGGTAGAGAGAACACTGCCCGTCAGTGCTGCTCCACTCAGTGACAGCTTGCAAAGGGAAACATTCCTCTACAAAGGTGGAAAAATAAAAAAAACTCTTCCTTCAGAAGTATAAACCATTTTCTTTGGAATACTTCTAATCAGTTTTCTTGTCAGTCATGGCACTACTTGTCAGACTTACCCCTCTGTGTCAGATGGTCCTGGTTTGGAACACCATTCTAGAAATTTATGCTCATATTATTGTAGTGCAGTATTGAGGGAGTATAATGCTACCAGAGATGCCTTCTTTCAGATGGCACATGAAAAGAAGACCCCCACTGCCTTCTCAGTTGGATGTAAACAATCCTGTTGCTCTATTTTGCAGAGTGCAGGAGTTTTGTCCAGTGTCCTGCCCAATGTTGTTTTCTCAACCTACTACATTGAAACAGATTATTTCGTCATTATCATATGGCAGTCCATGAGAGCTAGTTGTGCACTAATTGGTTGCGACATTTCTTGCCACTTAGTAATTTAGAGCTGTAAAACACTTCGAGCTGACCTGCTTTTGTGATAAGTACAAGCTCTTTCACGCATTTTCAATATGTCCTGTGCACAGCTGACAGAGGAATCACTTCAGAGGTGCAAGGATGACCTACACCCAAAAATATTCCATCAAATTTTCCGAATGTTGCAAAATGATCCAGAGAGGAACAGAATTATGCAAGTAAATTCCTTCCGTTCTCTTGGCTGCCTATAAAGAAAATATTTTTGTAATCTAGTTCTACAGTAGCAAGCATTACAGCAATTGTATTGATATTTCTCCTTTGGTATTGGTATGGGTTTATTATTGTCACTTGTACCGAGGTACAGTGAAAAGCTTATCTTACAAACTGATCATACATGTCAATTCATTACACAGTGCAGTTACATTGAGTTAGTACAGAGTGCATTGATGTAGTACAGGTAAAAACAATAACAGTACAGAGTAAAGTGTCACAGCTACAGAGAAAGTGCAGTGCAATAAGGTGCAAGGTCACAACAAGGTAGATCGTGAGGTCATAGCCCATCTCATTGTATAAGGGAACTGTTCAATAGTCTTATCACAGTGGGGTAGAAGCTGTCCTTAAGTCTGGTGGTACGTGCCCTCAAGCACCTGTATCTTCTACCCAATGGAAGACGAGAGAAGAGAGAATGTCCCGGGTGGGTGGGGTCTTTGATTATGCTGGCTGCTACACCAAGACAACAAGAGGTAAAGACAGAGTCCAAGGAGGGGAGGCTGGTGTCCGTGATGCACTGGGCTGTGTCCACAACTCTTTGCAGCTTCTTGCGGTCTTGGGCAGAGCAGTTGCCATACCAAGCCATGATACATCCAGATAGGATGCTTTCTATGGTGCATCGGTAAAAGTTGGTGAGAGTCAAAGGGGACAAGCCAAATTTCTTTAGCCTCCTGAGAAAGTAGAAGTGCTGGTGAGCTTTCTTGGCCATGGCATTTACGTGATTTGACCAGGACAGGCTGTTGGTGATGTTCACTCCCAGGAACTTGAAGCTATCAACCCTCTCAACCTCAGCACCATTGATGTAGACAGGTGCATGTACACCGCCCCCTTTCCTGAAGTCAATAACCAGCTCTTTAGTTTTGTTGACATTGAGGGAAAGGTTGTTGTCATGACACCATTCCACTAAGCTCTCTATCTCCTTCCTGTACTCCGACTCATCGCTGTTTGAGATACGGCCTACAACGGTGGTATCATCTGCAAACTTGTAGATGGAGTTAGAGCAGAATCTGGCCACACAGTCGTGAGTGTATAGGGAGTAGAGTAGAGGGCTGAGGATGCAGCCTTGTGGGGCACCGGTGTTGAAAATAATCGTGCCAGAGATATTGCTGCCTATCCTCACTGATTGCGGTCTGTATAACTGGTGTATTGCTTGTGGTTATATTGACAAGAGAAATGTCACTACAAGTACTCAGCAGAACTTTTGTTAAATGGTCATTTGGTTGTACAGATCTAGCTTTGAATCAGAGCCACCTCCAGTCTCTTTACTGATGTTACTTTCTATAGTTGCCCATTTGCAGAATAAATTTGTGCAGCTGAAGATTTCTCAAGAACAAGGAAAGAACTGAGTTCTGAGGAAATTAAGATATATTCATAGGAAATGGGCAGCCCCTCACAGGCAGCCAGCAGAAGCCACAAGAGTACCCACCATAGCTGATACCAGTGTAGAGACTTCTCTACCAGAAAACATCAGGATTGATAGGATGAGAATGACTAGGAAATCCAAGAGCTTATTAACTGCAAGTGCAAAGCATTCCTAGAAAGGAAACTCCACCAAGGCTCATGGGAAAATAAACAACTCTGCAGCCAACTAAAGGCCAAAGTCCAAAACCTGTGACCTAAAGAACAGGTAATGGTGCAAAGAGTGCAGGAGGTCCAGCAACTTGCACATATTCTTTAGTGATGCTGAGGCCAAATACATAAAACGCCCATTCTGCTTAGAGCCAAGAACGGAATCAAACATATCAAGGATTCAGAGACAATCACCACCCAGTGGAAGAAGCACTTAAAAGAATTCCTCAACCTTGATGTGAGTTCAATCTTCCCCCTGCTGTGCATTAATGTCTCCTGACAAAAATGTCTATAATGAGACTATACTCCCTATATCTTGAGACCCACATCTCCATGAAGGCAGACATCAGCGATGGAATTCACCATTGCTATCAACATACCAGCATAAACTTTGGCCCTCTAAGGAGAAAAGTGTTTGAAGATCAAGAGCTCAAAACTGACTCAGATCTTACCGTCATTGACCGCAGAGATCTGTTGTGCCCTACTGTATGCTTCTGAGACATGGACTATCTTCAATCAGCCCCTCAAAACACTGGAGAGATATTACAAATGCTGTCTCTGTAAAATCCTCAAATCCAATCCCAGCATCTTCTCCCAGGTCAACATTTCCAGCATGGAGTCCATAATTACAGTGGACAGGATGCAAATTGTTGTATATCTGACACCAGTCTCCTGAAATAGTTCCTAGTTCTGCACAGTGGAAAAGATTCCAGGAAGTTCTCAAAGCCTTCTTGAAAAGATGTAACATCCAGCAGATTTGTGGGAATCCCTGTCCCATGTCTGCTCAGAATGGAGAAGGAGTATTCAGGATTGCATTGAGAAGCGACAGCATCTGGTGACCCTGTGATCTCTGTGTCAGAGGCCGGCATCAGAACATCCTTCAAGAGGGTGAACCCTCACAAGGCATCAGGCCCCAACAGTGTACCTGGCCAGGTGCTGAAAACCTGTGCTGACCAACTGGCTGGAGTGTTCAAGGACATCTTCAACCTCTCACTGCTGCGGTTTGAGGTTCCCAACTGCTTCATAAGGGCAGCAATCACATCGGTGCCCAAGAAGAGCAGAGTGAGCTGCCTCAATGACTATCGCCTGGTAGCACTTACATCAACTGTGATGAAGTGCTTTGAGAGGTTGGTCATGGCTAGTATTAACTCCCGCCTGAGCAAGGACCTGGACCCGCTGTAGTTTGCCTACCACCGAAACAGGTCTGCAGTGGACACAGTCTCACTGGCTCTCCACTCGGCTTTGGAGAACCTAGACAACAGCAAAACATACGTCAGGCTGCTGTTTATTGATTACAGCTCGGCGTTCAACACCATCCCCTCAGTACTAATCAACAAGCTTCAAAACCTGGGCCTCTGTACCTCCGTCTGCAACTGGATCCTCGACTTTCTTATGGGGAGACCACAGTCACTGCATATCAGCAGTAACATCTCCTCCTTGCTGACAATCAACACAGGCTCACCTCAAGGATGCGTGCTTAGCCCACTGCTCGACTCTCTCTACACTCATGACTGTGTTGCTAGGCACAGCTCAAACACCACCTACAAATTCACCGATGACACCACTGTTGTTGGTAAAATCTCAGATGGCGATGAGGAGGTGTACAGGAGTGAGACAGATCGGTTGGTTGAGTGGTGTTGCAACAACAACCTCGCACTCAACATCAGTAAGACCAAGGAACTGATTGTGGACTTCAGGAAGGGGAAGTCGGGAAAACACACGCCAGTCTTCATTGAGGGGTCAGTGGTGGAAAGGGTGAGCAGCTTCAAGTTCCTGGGTGTCAACATCTCAGAGGATCTGTTTTGGGCCCAACACATTGATACAATCATGAAGAAGGCATGCCAGCAGCTCTACTTCATTAGTAGTTTGAGGAGATTTGGTACGTCACCAAAGACTCTTGCAAATTTCTACAGATGTACAGTAGAGAGCATTCTGACTGGTTGCATCACCACCTGGTATGGAGGCTCCGATGTGCAGGATCGAAAGAGGCTGCGGAGGGTTGTAGACTCAGCCAGCTCCATTATGGGCACAACCCCTCCCACCATCGAGGACATCTTCAAGAGGCGGTGCCTCAAGAAGGCGGCATCCATCACTAAGGACCCCCACCACCCAAGACATGCCTTCTTCACATTACTACCATCGGGGATGAGGTACAGGAGCCTGAAGGCCCACACTCAACGTTTCAGGAACAGCTTCTTTCCCTCTGCCATCAGATTTCTGAACGGTCCATGAACCCTTGAACACTACCTCGTTATTCCTCTTTTTTACTATTTATTTATTTTTGTAACTTATGGTAATTTTTATGTCCTTATGTCTTGCACTGTACTGCTGCCACAAAACAACAAATTTCACGAGATATGTCAGTGATAATAAACCTGATTCTGTTTCTGATTCACACAGAAACCCAATGTGAACAGCAGAAAGAATGCAGCATCTCCCAAAATACCTGCAAGCCTGCCTATCAGGCACCTCCTAGGCCACTTGTGGCAGACTCTGTGAGGCCCACATTGGCCTCATCAGCCACCTCACAATCCATAAACCGGAGCGGAAGAAGGTCATCCTTGACTCCAAGGTACTGCTCAAGACAAAGAAGCAGAAGACTACATCCAGGATTTGAAATTAAAACCCAACCCATTGAATTAATCTCAAGGCATTCTATATCAACAGCAAGAAGATAACTAGGGAGAGGGTAGGACCACTCAATGATAAAGGAGGGATCATGTGCTAAAAGGCAGAGGATGTGGGTGAGGTCCTAAATGAATACTTTGCGTTGGTATTTAGCAAGAAGAAGGACGTGGAGGATAATGAGATCAGTGTGGGGCATGCTAATATGCTGGGGCATTTTGAGATAAAGAAAGAGGTGGTGTTGGGTCTCTTGAAGAACATTAAGGTGGATAAGCCCCAGGGCCTGATGAGATATACCCTAGGTTATTGAGAGAGGCAAGAGATCAGATTGCTGGGGCCTTGACCAAGATCTTTGTGTCCTCTCTAGCCAGACAAGGTCCCGGAGGACTGGCAAATAGTTAATTTTGTTCCTTTGTTCAAGAAGGGAAATAGGGATAATTCTGGAAATTATAGACCAGTGAGTCTCATATCAGTGGAAGGGAAGCTATTGGAGAGGATTCCTAGGGGTAGGATTTGGAAGAGCGTACCAAGAGGGACAGACAGCAAGGCTTTGTGCGGGGCAGGTCAGGGTTTTTCGAGGAGGTGACAAAAGTGATTGATGTAGAGCAGTGGAGTAAGGCGCTTGACAAGGTCCCTCATGGGAGGCTCATCCAGAAGATTAAGATGCATGGGATCCAGGGTGACTTGGCCATTTGGGTTCAGAATTGGCTTGCACATAGAAGAGGGTAGTGGTTGATGGGTCTTATTCTGGCTGGAGGACCATGACTAGTGGTGTTCCACAGGGATCTGTACTGGGACCTCTGCTGTTTGTGTTATATATAAATGACTTGGATGAAAGCGTGGATGGGTAAGTTAGTAAGTCTGCAGGTGACACAAAATCGGTGGCATTGTAGATAGTGTAGAAGACTGCTAAAGGATACACCAGGATATAGATCAGTTGCAGATATGGATGGAGAAATGGCAGATGGAGTTTAATCCCGGCAAGTGTGAGATGCTGCACTTTGGGAGATCAAATGTAAAGAGAAAGTACACTGTTAATGGCAGGACCCTTAACAGTGTTGATGTACAGAGGGATCTTGGGGTCCAAGTCCATAGCTCTCTGAAGTGGCTGCACAAGTTGATAGGGTGATAAAGAAGGTGTATGGCATGTTTAACTTTATTAGTCGAGGCATTGAGTTCAAGAGTCAGGAAGTTATGTTGCAGCTTTATAAAACTCTGGTTAGGCCACATCTAGAGTATTGCATTCAATTCTGGTTGCCCCATTATAGGAAGGATGTGGAGGCTTTGGAGAGAGTGCAGAAGAGGTTTATCAGGATGCTGCCTGGATTAGAGGGTATGTACTATAAGGAGAGGTTGGACAAACTTGGGTTGTTTTCTCTGGAGCGGCGGAGGCTGAGGGGAGACCTGATGGAAGTGTATAAAATTATGAGAGGCATGGATAGAGTAGAGAGCCAATATCTTTTTCCCAGGGTCAAAATGTTTAATACTAGAGGACATGCATTTAAGGTGAGAGGGGGAAATTTCAAAGGAGATGTGCAGGGCAAGTTTTTTTTACACAGAGTGGTGGGTGCCTGGAATGCACTGCCAGGGGTGGTGCTGGAGGCAAATACAATAGAGGCCTTTAAGAGGCTCTTAGATAGGCACATGAGTCTGCAGAGAATGGAGGGATATGGACCACATGCAGGCAGAAGGGATTAGTTTAATTCGGTGTCATTAGCTTAATCAGTTAGGCACAACCTTGTGGGCCGAATGGCCTGTTCCTGTGCTGTACTGTTCTCTGTAACAGTCAGAAAAGTAGCTTTCATTGGAGTAACACTTAGCTTCTAAATTCAAGGCATTTTATCCCAATCCCCTTTTAAATGAGGAATAGAGAGGAATGTTCGGAGTAAGTGTCCTTAGTCTGAAATGATAATTGACACAGTGTAACAATAACTCTTAAATGTCCTTGGAAAAAATCTGCAATTATTTGTGTAATTGATATGATACTGCCTGTGTGTCATGTCATTGGTGATTTAGTTTGTTTGTTACTGTAGCCCAATCATGCCATCACATTTGAAGGAACTATCTTTTCAGTGGTGCCCGCAATCACTTAGATAATAATGGTTATGAAAAGAATTTAACAAGACAGAAATGCTATGTCAGTCAGATGACTGATAGTCACATTGTTTTCAAGGATCAAGAATGTACAAATGGAAATTTGTAGTGTTGGCTGCCTTGGCTATACCTGAAGTTCTGTTATTTTAGATAAATCACAAATTCTGAATTTCTGTGACACCACCATAGTTATATTAGTCAAAGGAAATGCATGAAACTTAGATTAATTCAGTTGTAATGTGCACAGTTTCATTGCAAAAGCAATTAGCCAGTTATTACCTTTTTTTGCCTCTGTGCACATGCCTCCAACCAACAGGTTTGTGACCCTATTGTAAAAATTAAGCATATATACATACAAGAAAAAGTGTTTTAACAAACATGTCCTTACTTAAAATAAAATCTCATGCCCAACTTGGAAAAATTAAGACACAAGTTAACAAACATTTGTATGAACCTTTTTCAATATTCACCACAAACCTTGCAAATGAGTAAATATTCATATCATTACATAAAGCATAGAACAGTACAGCGCAGGAACAGGCCCTTCAGCCCACAATGTTGAGCTTAACCAATTACATTAGTAATAAGATGCCCAACTAAACTAATCCCATCTGCCGACACAATGTCCATATCCTACCATTTCCCTCACATTCATGTGCCTGTCTAAGAGCTTCTTGAACACCCCTATCATATCTGCTTCCACCACCACCCCAGACAGCGCATTCCAGGCACCCACCACTCTCTGTGTAAAAAACTTGCCCCACACATCTCCTTTGAACTTAGCCCCTATCACCTTAAATGCATGCCCTCTGGTACTAGACATTTCAACCCTGGGGAAAAGATACTGGCTCTCTATCTATGCCTCTCATAATCTTACAAACTTCTAACAGATCCCCCCTCAGCCTCTGCTGCTCCAGAGAAAACAACCCAAGTTTGTTCGACCTCTCCTCATAGCACATGCCCTCTAATCCAGGCAGCAACTTGGTGAACTTCTTCTGCACCCTCTCCAAAGCCTTGACCTTCTTCTGATAATGGGCGACCAGAACTGAATGCAATACTCCAGATGCGGCTGAACTAAACTTTTATAAAGCTGCAGCATAACTTCCTGACTCATGAACTCAGTGCCTCAACTAATTAAAGCAAGCATGCCATATACCTTCTTTACCGCCCTATCAACCTATGTAGCCACTTTCAGGGAACTATGAACTTAGACCCCAAGATCCTTGGACTTGGACTTAGTCTTGGACTCCAAGATACATATTCTGAATTCCAAAAGTTAAATATCTCTGGTGATAAAATGGGCTGTAAAAATCAGAGAAGATATATGTTTTGTTGATTTTAATCTTACCAGCTTGATCGCTTTTAAATATTATGTCATCACTGACACAATCAATTGGGGTAACGCTCAAATGGTCATTATCTGTTGTAACAGTTTAGCAGCAAAGACAAGAATATGTTTGTTGGGAAAGCTAGTTGTAAATTGGTAAATTGGTTTATTATTGTCACATGTACTGAAGTACAGTGAAAAACTTGTCTTGCATACCGTTCATACAGATCAATTCATTACACAGTGCATTGAGGTAGTACAAGGTAAAACAATAACAGAATGCAGAATAAAGTGTTACAGTTACAGAGAAAGTGCTGTGCAGGTAGACAATAAGGTGCAGGTTGTAACAAGATGGATTGTGAGGTCAAGAGTCCCTCTTATCGTACTAGGGAACTGTTCAGCAGTCTTATAACAGCAGGATAGAAGCTGTCCTTGAGCCTGGTGGTACGTGCTTTCAGGCTTTGGTATCTCCTGCCTGATGGGAGGGAGGAGATGAGAGAATGTCCGGGGTGGGTGGGGTCTTTGATTGTACTGGCTGCTTTACCGAGGCAGTGAGAAGTGTAGTCAGAGTCCAGTTTATGTGTTATCAGTTGGAAGAAGCAAAGAAAATATACATTCCAGAAAATGAAATGTTTAATCACCAGACGTTAGAGGCTACAAAATACTCTCCTGTTATGAGGTGAATATAGTAAAGTGGAAGAATTATTGCTAAAACTTTAAACTGTCCTTTTGTTTGGACATTCAGGTGCACACAGCCACATGCACGCATAAAGGTGCAGAACTTTGCAAATGGATGAATCTTCTTAAAATGAAGTAGAAAAATACAGTAAATATGTCCCCAGTCACTTGCACTAAATGTGTACTAATTAGGCTTGGAGATGTATCTATCTCATACCCAAGGGTTTTCTCATTATCATTATTTAAGTGGAAAGTTTCTCATGAATTTAGTGTCTGCTCTGTCAGAGTTTGATTTTATGTTTAAGAGTAAGATGGAAGAATCACAAACCAAGGTTTTAAACTTAAGTAAGGGAAATTTCAAAAAGCTGAGACATAAACTGACTCCAATTAACTGGGCTGAACTGCTAATGATTGTTTGTAGATTAACTGGTTATTTCATATCATGCATGGTCAGTATATGCTGTAAATGGCAGAAGAATTAGACCAAAAGATAAACCACTGGAAGAACTCAGCAGGTCAAGCAATATCTGGGGAGACAAAGGGGTGGTCAACATTTCGGGTCGACACCCTGCTTGACCCACTGAGTTCGTCCAGCAGTACATATCTTTTGCTTCAGATTCCGGCATCTGCAATCTCTTGTGTCTGCCCTAGCAGATGATTTACTTATACAAATAAGTATTCATAGTCAACAAATGAGGGCAAGAAACAGTTTCAAGACAAAAAAGAAAGGTTTGTCTAAGGAAAATGCAGCAAACTGGGAGAGCAGTAAGATGTAACAAAAGGGTAGAAACTATAACGTGATGCAAAAAAAAACATGAAAAATGCAAGAGATATCAAAGTTAGCAATTAATTTTTATAAGCATATTAAGGGAAAATGGAAAAGGCAAATGTGAGCCTATTAAAGACAAGTGTGAGCAATACTACAGTAAACAATGGAGAAATGCCATGCTTGTTAAAATGGGTATGTTGCATCTTTCTTCACAGTAGAAAAAGAGAACAAAATAATAAAGAAAACTAAAAATAAGACAACCAGAAAAAAAAATGAATGATGGCAAAATAGGGGGCGATGTGGGAGGGAAGGGTTAGATAGATCTTAGAGCAGGATAAAATGTCAGCACAACATTGTGGGCCAAAGGGCCTGTACTGTGCTGTGGTGTTCTATGTTCTAAAATAATGATAATGAGAAAATCCTTGGGCATGGGATAGATAGACCTCCAAGCCTTGATGGTTACCATCACCAGCTATTACGAAAAATTGGTATGGAAATTCAAGCTGTGCTTAGTTAGTATTTTTGAAAGCACACTTGATTTAGGAAGAATGCCAGTGGTTTTGAAAATTATGTTATTGCTTGAGAAGTAAGAGACAGAGAGGTGGGTTAAGGGAACATACTCTGTTTGACAGAATATGAGAATTAACATTCCATAAAGAGGTTAAGGCATACATAGAACAGTACAGCACAGTACCGGCCCCTCAGCCCACGACGTTGTGCCGATCTTTATAAACACCTACTCGCTGATCAATCTAATCCTTCCCTCCTACACAGCCCATAACTCTCCATTTTTCTTACATCCATGTGCCTGTCTAAGAGTCTTTTAAATGTGCCTATTGTGTCAGCCTCTACCACCACCCCCGGCAGTGCGTTCCAGGCACCCACTACTCTCTGTGTAAAATACCTACTTCTGCCATCTCCCCTAAACTTTCCTCCACTCACCTTAAACTGATGTCCTCTGGTATTTGCCATTGCCACCCTGGGGAAAAGGTGCTGGCTGTCCACTCTGTCTATGCCCCTCACAAAGTTATACACTTCTATCAAGTTACCTCTTAATGATGTCACGCCAAAGAGAAAAGCTTTTCACTGTACCTCGGTACAAGTGACAACAATAAACCCATACCAATACCAAAAGCCCTAACTCGCTCAACATTTCCTGATAAGTCACGTTCTCTAATCCAGGTAGCATCCTGGTAAGTCTCCTCTGCACCCTCTCTAAAGCTTTCATGTCCTTCCTATAATGAGCTGACCAGAATTGAACAATGTGATCTAACTAGAGTTTTATAGAGTTGCAACATTACCTCATGGCTCTTGAACTCAGTGCCCCGACTAATGAAGGCCAGCACACCATATGCCTTCTTCACCACCCTATCAACTTGCGCTGCAACTTTGAGGGATCTACGGACTTGGACCCTAAGATCTCTCTTTTCCTCCACACTTCTAAGAATCCTGCTATTAACCTGCCATTGTACTCCACTGTCAGGTTCTTTCTTCCAAAATGTATCACTTCACACTTTTCAGATTGAACTCCATCTGCCACTTCTCTGCCCAACTCTGCATCATGTCTATAGTCGGCCTATCCTCATACTGTGTCAGGAATCCTTACTGGACACACGTAACAAATTCTCCCCCATCTAAACCTTTTGCACTAAGGAGGTGCCAGTCAGTATTAGGGAGGTTGAAGTCTCCCAAGACAACAACCCTGTTATTTTTGCACCTTTCCAAAATCTGCCTCCCGATCTGCTCCTCAGTGTCCTGGTGGCTACTGGGGGCCTATAGAATACACCTAATAGAGTGATCGCTCCATTCCTGTTTCTGACTTCTACCCACACCGACTCAATAGACGATCCCTCCATGACATCCTCCCTCTCTGCAGCTGTGATACTATCTCTGATTAGCAAAGCCACTCCCCCACCTTTTTTACCTCCCTCCCTATCCCTTTTGAAACATCTGAACCCTGGAACCTCAAGCAGCCAATCCTGCCCTTGCGACAGCCACGTCTCCATAATGGCCACAACATCATAATTCCACGTACTGATCCATGCTCTGAGTTCATCACCCTTATTCTCAATACTTCTTGCATTAAAGTAAACACATTTCAAGCCATCCAACTGACTGCGTTTATACCCTATCCACTGTCTATCCTTCTTCACAGTTTCTCTGCAAATGCATCGACCTTTACACCAACTGCTCCATCATCTGACCTAACACTCTGATTCCCATTCCCCTGCCAACCAAGTTTAAGCCCTCCCCAACAGCTCTAGCAAACCTGCCCGCAAGGACATTGGTTCCTCTTGAGTTCAGGTGTAACCCGTCCCTTTTGTCCAGGGCATACCTTCCCCAGAAGAGATCCCAGTGATCCACAAACCTGAAACCCTGCCCCCGCACCAACTCTTCAGCTAAGCATTCGTCTGTCATATCTTCCTATTCTTACCCTCACTGGCGCATGGCACAGGCAGCAATCCAGAGGTTACCACCCTTGAGGTTCTGCTTTTTAGCTTCCTTCCTAACTCCTTATATTCCCTCTTAAGGACCTCATCCCTTTTCCTATCTATGTCGTTGGTACCAATGTGGACCACAACTTCTGGCTGCTCACCCTCCCTATTAAGAATGCTGTGGACTCGATCTGAGACGTCTCTGACCCTGGCACCTGGGAAACAACATACCATCCGGGAGTCTCGTTCTCGTCCACAGAATATGCTGTTTGTTCCCCAAACCAGTGAATCCCCACCACTACTGCTCTCCTCTTCTCCCTCCTTCCCTTCTGTGCCACGGAGTCAGACTCAGTGCCAGAGATCTTCTGCTGTGGCTTTCCCCTGGTAGGTTGTTCTCCCCCCCCCCCCCCCCCCCCCCAACAGTATCCAAAACGATATTAAGGGGAACGGCCACAGGGATACCCGGTACTGACGGCCTATTCCCTTTCATTCCCCTGATGGTCACCCAGCTACCTGCACCCTGCACCCTAGGTGTGACTGTCTCCTGGTAACTCCTGTCTATCAGCTCCTCAGTTTCCTGAATGATCCAGAGTTCATCTAGCTCCAGTTCCCTAACACGGTCTGTAAGGAGCTACAACCGGATGCACTTCTCGCAGGTGTAGTCATCAGGGACACTGGAGGCCTCCCTGACTTCCCACATCCCGCAAGAGGAGCACACCACTGCCCTGACAGCCATTCCCACTGCTCTAACTGTGCAATAACAAAGAAGGAAAGAGAATTTACCAGAACCTCACCGTAGTCTCCACTCACTGCCTCTGCCTCCTCATGCCGAAGCCTCTTGAGCCAAAGCCTCAAGGTCCCACTCTTACACTGAGCCACGCACACAATGGCCACTCCACTTGAGCTTACCTTCTCTTTATTGGCTGCTGC
This sequence comes from Pristis pectinata, assembly GCF_009764475.1. Classification (NCBI taxonomy): domain Eukaryota; kingdom Metazoa; phylum Chordata; class Chondrichthyes; order Rhinopristiformes; family Pristidae; genus Pristis; species Pristis pectinata. The sequence goes on from NC_067413.1 coordinate 97,082,185, forward strand.
TGCCCAATTAGCTCAGCTGTGAGACTTGCTCTTCAAACTGCTCCATACATGGGAAATGGATGAAGGAATGCTTCAGTACTTTATTGTGCGTACAATGTGTGGTACAGATACCAGGTGATTTGACCCAACTGATCCATGACAATATTTATCCTCCAAACAAGTCTTCTAATCTAACATGGTCTTATCTACCTTAAGTGCATCTATTGTGTTTGACTCAACCACTCCTCTTGGCAGTGTGTTCCTCATTGTAACATCTCTCTGGGTGAAACTACTCAGTTGAAATGAATTAACAATGAGAACTGACTTTAAGAATATAAACACAAAAGACACTGAAAATGTCCAGGCAAGCTGTGGAGAGAAAAACGGCACTTATTTTCTGTTTCTGTTTCAAAATTTCAGCAGCTGCAGTTTTCTTTTGCTTTTTATTTAAAAGCCTTGTGAGGAATATGCCGCCCAAATTTGCCACCAGTGGTCCCCACATGCATGGACTTACCTGGACCAGATGTAGAGGGCCAATCTCACTGACCCTCCGCACTCTCAAGGTCATGGGTGGCATGGTGTTGTTGCGCTACCCACATAACACCTGATGGTCTTTCACAGAAAACAAAGGCTGTCGTCAAATTTAACACTTTTTAACAGTTATTCAGAAACATTTAACAGCTATTAAAATTGATGTAAATAATTTTTTTAAATGTTCTGAAAATTAACTGACAACAAATAAAACACAAATAATTAAAACCAGTGAAATAATGAAAAGCATTATCTTCCTCTTTGCCTCTTTATATTCCAGTTTAGAATCCCAATTCAGATCAATGAGTCTCTGATGCCAAAGCAGGATTGACCAATATCGGATATGGGACGGGTTCTCCCGTATAATGCTGGGAAATGCCAGCAAGCCTGAGTCCCACCATTGGACTTCATGGAGAGTTCAGTGGCAGAACACTGTGATAAATTTGGCCCCGTCATGGCAGTCTATAAGGTCTGGACACACAACCCCTTTCATCCAAAGGCAGAACTGAATTCACTCCTTCTATTACCATGGGTAAAAATGAGGTTTGTAATCTAACTATACTCCTTGCTCTTCTTTCTGTCAATTGAAACATCAATCCCATTCTTATAGTTATTGGCAACACAGTACATAAGGAACAACCTGCGGATCTCTAGTTTAACCAATGCAATAGAGCATTTAAATTATTACAATTGACTCTCATCTGAAAACTGACATTTCTTTCAACTCCTTAAGGCCAGCATATTGAGCTTCTTGAGATGGGCAATGTAGAGCACCATTAATAGTACAGGTACTCACTCAATTAATGCATAAGGCACAATCATTTGTCTAGCCATGGTAGCTGATGACATGGAGTTGGGGGGTGCCACAAGCTGTGTAGATGAAAACAAGAAGTTACAAATAGAAACAGGAGTAGGCCATTTGGCACCTCATTGGTACTGTGCCACTTTTCTGTGTCGACCCCATATCCCTAAAATTCCCGTAAAAACCTAAAAATCTATCATTCTCTGGTCTTGAATATGCTGAGTAAGAGAACCCCCATAGCCCTCATTGGTAAAGAATTCTAAAGATCCACCATTCTCTGGGTGAAAACATCTCTTATTTTCTCCGATGTGAATGGCCAACTCTTTATTTTGGGACTGTGACCCAGTTCCAGATACTCCAGCAAAGGAAAATATCAAATCCGCATTTACCCTTAAGGTTGTTTCAATGCAATCACCTCTCATTTTTCTAAACACAAGAGACTACAGGCTTAGTTGGCTCAATTCCTCTTCATACAACAAACCTGCCACCCTGTTTTATTGATTTGTTTGTTTAAGGTATTTGAAAAAAATATATTTAGTACGTTCATATCTGGGGTTTTGTTGATCCATTACATACTTAGTGCCGTAAAAGCTCCTTCAATTTTGGAGTGAGAATCATTGCTAAAACTGCAAATTGTTTGTTTGGACTTTCAGATTCTACCAACACACATCTGCACTCATTCATATTATCTCATACACTCTCACCTTGTGAACTTTTGCTTTAAACATTCTTCCATAGAAAATAAGTAACAAATCTGAACTGATATTGTTAAGATTAAACTAAACTTATTTTGACACCAAATTATCATATTTCGGGTTTAAAAATTAATAGGAAGCTTGCTTGCCAGCTATTAGCAACAGTTGCTGACAGTTAACTAGTTTTATTATCATTCTTCAAAAATCTCTAATCTTTAAGATTATTTAATCAAAATCACAATGTAATTGGCTTGCTTAAATGAATTTAGCTGGGCAGATCAAGTGCTGTAAACATGGTTATTTCCTGTATGTGTCCAGTTTCCATTTACAGCCAAAGCTTTTAGCTATGCTTGAATACCACATTATTCACAAAAACAATTTATTAAGCATTATTAAAAAGAAACTGATCCTAATTTGGGATCCTTCTCTGCATTGTGGTGAATGGAATCAGCTGGACACAATCTGGAATTAAGTTTCTGTTGTAGGTTACATAAAAGTTATGTTTGACACTATCTCCTTTCATTAGTCTAGAGAAGGACTTAAATATGTAAGTGTCCTGTTTAAGCCGGATCTGTGTGAGACAGTCTTAACTGTTATGTGTGGAGCCATTGCCAATAAAAGCAATTTTGGATATCTGATCTACATTCCGTCTCAGTCAGTGGGAATAAGTGGATGTGTTAAATTGATCACAGCTCCCCAGCTGTGATATTATGTGACAAATATCTTGCCATTTACAATCCTCTGTAGTGTTCTTTTTTGGAAAAATTAATAGATACATCCTTTATTTCCTGGGAGTTGGGAGAAGGCAGGCCTCTTAATCAATTTTAAATTACTCAAGGCAGCAGAATAAGAAGTTTGAGCAGTTGCAGCTCATGTTAATTGTTGCTATTAGAATACCCATTGATGATGCATGTCTGCTGTTAACCCAGTTCTGGAGGCTACTGAGATTGAAAGCAGCACCACATCAACTTGTCACCTACCATATAACATTGCTCTTAACCTAAATATAATGAATTACACACTCATGATCAGCATATCATCTTACATATCTATATAAATATACAAGGCTTTTGTATTTTTCTCTCTCTCTCTCTCCCTCTCTTTCTCTCTCTCTCCATATACATTTTTTTTTCGGCCATGGGCTGAAATAGCAGTTTTCTCTCTTTAAATTTTTGATCCACATTCTGCTTTCATACTGAATACTTTGAAGGCAGAGCTGAACTATATCAATGTAAATTAAATCTGCTGGACAACCTTTGGCCATGAACTTTGTTTATTTTCAGCCTCAAAGCATCGAAGTAAATTATCTGAAAAGTGACCTATTGTTTCCAAACCAGTGCTAACCATCCCTTGAGAGCTGTGTGATCTTTAATCTGACTCTAGGAAGATGCTGCATTTGAAAGGAATGTAAGGAAAAGGCAGGAAATCGAATTAGACAGTTGTTGAAGGAGTAGTGTGAGAACAAAGATTATGCTGTAATTTCTGAAATTATATAAAATAAAATAATTTGGATATATCTGTGTCTCTAGTATCAATATAATTAGTCTGTAATCCATGATTTGTTTGCTCTGTTTTTATAAGTATTGGGATGTCTTTCACTATCATCAGCTACTCAAGAAGGCTTCTCTTAAAAAGAATGGCTCCGAAAATGTGTTATCCCCACTGTGCCAGTATTGGTATTGGTATTGGTTTATTATTGCCACTTGTACCGAGGTACAGTGAAAACCTTGACTGAGTGCAAACAGCTGGAGCATTACTCCTTCAGTGTATCCAGCACCTACACCAGAACAATACATGAAAACAGACAACATGAGAGAGGTATACAAGATATTAAGAGGAATAGATAGAGTGGACAGCCAGTGCCTCTTTCCCAGGGCACCAATGCTCAAAACAAGAGGACATGGCTTTAAAGTGGGTGGGAAGTTCAAGGGAGATGTCAGAGGGAGGTTTTTCACCCAGAGAATGGTTGGTGCATGGAACGTGCTGCCTGGGGTGGTGGTGGTGGAGGCTGATACGTTGGTCAAGTTCAAGAGATTGTTAGATAAGCATATGGAGGAATTTAAGATAGAGGGATATGTGGGAGGAAGGGGTTCGATAGTCTTAGGTGTGGTTTGAAGGGTGGCACAACATGGTGGGCCGAAGGGCCTGTATCGTGCTGTATTGTTCTATGGTTCTAATACACAAATAATGCAGTTCTAGATGTCTGAATGGCAAAGCCAGTGATGGGTGATCCCTGCCTTTTTCCCCTTAAAGTTAAGTTCTATAGCTGATTGGGCTTCTTCATAAAATTGACATGATACATCCTGGAATTCCCAAGGAAATGAGTAAGGAAGCAGGTGAGATTCCAGTGAAAATTTCTGAATTAGGACCCTGGAATTCTCTTGGGCCCCTTTTTTCACCTACGTAAACTGACCTGGATCACAGGTTCTTAAAATTACTGGAAACCTAGGAAGTCTATCAGGTGAGAGTTAGTTCTCACCTCCATGACCACTGGACCTATGGTCCATGCTTGAGGCGGTCATGTTACCTCTTTCTCTGAGCCAATTGGATTCTGTCATTTGTTACCTCTTCTGGACAGAGATGTGACAAATGGAGCCTCTGGATGACATCTTGACTTTCCTCAAACCACTGTTGTTCATCTTAATCTCTGCCATCTGTCCATTACACAGACAGCCCCATAGGAATGAAGAACCATTCACTGGAATCTCACCTGCTTCCTCACTCATTTCCTTGGGAATTCTAGGATGCATCATTTCTGGCCCAGATGTCCTGTATTTATTTATTGCTTTCTATTTCTTCTGAACACATATTTTCCTAAGCACAAAACTATTAATTCTCAAGTTAGTTGGAATCTGGAACTCATCCACCATCTTCATTCATGGAAACTGTATGAAGAATGAACTTAACGCATCTGCTATTTCCTGCACAGTATTTCTACCCAGTCTGTCCTATGAAGAATTTTACATGGTACTTTTTACCTGCTTCATGTTATGTTTTGATCATTCTCATACAAAGATTGGATTCCCTAGTATGATAAAATGGGCTCTTGACCTCACAATCTACCTTGTTATGACCTTGCACCTTATTGTCTGCCTGCACTGCACTTTCTCTGTAACTGTAACACTTTATTCTGCATTCTGTTATTGTTTTCCCTTGTACTACCTCAATGCAAAGATCTGTACGAACAGTATGCAAGACAAGTTTTTCACTGTACCTCAGTACATGTGACAATAATAAACCAATTTACCAAATAAAATAAATATATGACAATGTAGGCCAGGTAAAGAACTGTGGCCCTGAAACTGCTGAACAGAAATGGGATGCCTGGACACAGTAAGTAGGTACCTGTATCACCCATACACAGATGTGCGCCATCAGTCTTATAATCTCCTGATGGGAAAAATAGCCAAGTCCAATTATGGGGGAGAAGAAATGCGTAATTTCTCTCCAGACCCTTAGGAGATTGAAACTAGTTTAGTAGACCATATGGACCACATGTATAACACCTGGTATTTTACCCATTTTAGCTCAAAAATTATTTTGCTATCTTTTAAAAGCATTGAAACAGAGCTATAGGTCACCCTAATGTTCATGAAAGTCTGAGAATTTCGGGGTTGTTAGGTTTCCCCCTACCTTAGGTACACTAAAAAGTGTTCTATGATCTAGTCATCCTTGCAATTGTGATCAATGGATAAGGCCAGGTGCTATTGGCAGGAGTTTGCTGCGGTTTATAAAACCTGGTTCCACCAGAAGCTGCCCTTGAACCTGGTGGTACATCCCAGGCTCAAGGACAGTATGGTTAACAGTTTGCAAGTATGTGTCTGTGTTACTGCGTGTGAATGTGTGTAAGTGTTTGCGTGTTTAGATCTATGTAACTGCATGTGAAATAATGCACAGCACAAGCCGTTTCCTGCCATCTTTTCCTGTGACGGAAACTGTGACTCTGGCATGTCTCTTCTTATCAGAGCGCCCAACTCCTCTCTGTGGCATATCAGACCTCTCTCCCAGCATGCATCTCAGTTATAAAATAAAGACAGAAAAATGTTGGAAGCATTCAGCAGGTCAGACAGCAAATGTGGAAACAGAAACAGAGATAACTGCTTCAGGTCAAAAACCCTTTATTAAAACCGGAAAAGAGAGAATACACAGTAGTTTTAAGTGGTACACAGTAGTGGAAGTGGAGCGGGAGGGACGGATAGGACAAGGGGAATATCTCTGATAGAGTGGGATTGCCAGGGTGATAAGACACTGAGGAAGCCATCTGATGTCGAGAGGGTTGAGAGCTTCAAGTTCCTAGGAATGAACACCACCAATAGCCTGTCCTGGTCCAACCACATAGACGCCATGGCCAAGAAAGCTCACCAGCACCTCAGGAGGCTAAGGAAATTTGCCATGTCCCCTTTTGACCCTCACCAATTTTTATCGATGCACCATAGAAAGCATCCTATCCGGATGCATCACGGCTTGGTGTGGTAACTGCTCTGCCCGGGACCGCAAGAAACTGCAGAGGGTTGTGGACACAGCCCAGCACATCACAGAAACCTCCATGGACTCTGTCTACAGTTCTTGCTGCCTCGGTAAAGCAGCCAACATAATCAAAGATCCCTCCCACCCCGGACATTCTCTCTTCTTGCCCCTCCCATTGGACAGAAGGTACAAAAGCGTGAAAGCACGTACCACCAGGCTCAAGAACAGCTTCTATCCTGCTGTTATAAGACTATTGAACAGTTCCCTAGTACAAAAATATGGACATTTTGACCTCACAATCTACCTCATTATGACCTTGCACCTTATTGTCTACCTGCACTGCACTTTCTCTGTAACTGTAACACATTATTCTGCATTCCGTTATTTCACCTTGTACAACCTCAATGCACTGATGTAATGAAATGATCTGAATGGCAGTATGCAAGGCAGTTTTTTCACTGTACCTCGGTACATGTGACAATAATAAACCAATTACCAATTAAATGACGGAGTGTTGGAGAAAAACAGAAAACATTGAGGGCTCAATCTTAGTAACACATCAAAATGAGTCAAATGTTGTCCTCAGTTGTAGCTAATGCAATAGCATAGGCAGGTTGAACTTTGCTTCTATAGTTCAGTTCTATTGGCTTCAATTTGCCCCTATATATTTGCCTCCCCTCCTTGGACTCTGTCTTTACCTCTCACTGTCTTGGTGAAGCAGCCAGCATAATCAAAGACCCCCATCCACCTGGGTCATCCTCTCTTCTCTCCTCTTCCATCAGGTAGAAGATACAGGAGCCTGAGGGCACATACCGCCAGGCTTAAGGACAGCTTCTATCCCACTGTGATAAGACTATTGAACGGTTCCCTTATACGATGAGATGAACTATGACCTCACGATCTACCTTGTTGTGACCTGGCACCATATTGCACTGCACTTTCTCTGTAGCTGTGACATTTTACTCTGTACGGTTTTTGTTTTTACCTGTACTACATCAATGCACTCTGCACTAACCCAATGTAACAGCACCGTGTAATGAATTGACCTGTACGATCAATATGCAAGACAAGTTTTTCACTGTACCTTGGTACAAGTGACAATAATAAACCAATACCAATACCAATATCTCACACATAATTGTAGTCCTCTGAAACGTTAGAGGCATCTTGTTTATGGCATTAGTAAAAGCAGAAATACACAGCAGACCAGTCAGCATCTGAAAGGGAAAAGGCCTGTTAGCATTTTGTGTGGGGCTTGTCAGTACATTCCTGTTTTAGCTCTTGCTTCTCGTTTCGATCTCAGGGGTGCTTTGGGTGGAATGATATCACTGTGGCATCCAAAAGCAGGAATAAGAAGGACTATGCCCCCTGCTGATTAAAAAGTGTAGCATTCTGAGGCAGATTTCCACAGCAAGTGAACAGATTAACCTTAAAACAAAATCAAAGTGGGCAATTTTCAAATAATCTTATATTAATTTCAAAATGCAATTAATATTTCAAATCAACTACCCTAAAATTAATTGTATCGTGTACAATTTCTGCATTCAGTACATACAAAAAGTTGCCTCAGACTGGAAGTTGTGCCCAACGTTGCTGATGAAAACTTTGAAAATGTGGCTAATGCATTTCCAGCCCACAATTACATGTTGTACCGGAATTACTCCGATCATTTGAAGAATTTCTTTGGTTTCCTTAGATTACCTAAAGCCGTAAATATAGCAGCTGAAGAATTTATTCCCATAATGTAAATTTCACCCAGATTAGCACAGCCTCAATTCTGATTGAAGGAATATGTAAGTTAGTGTGGTCTAGGTCTGTAGCATCTTCTAATATGTAGTGCATGGTGAACATAGGTAGAGCTGCAGAGCAATGGAGCTTAAACTCTTGATGACTATCGATCCACTGTTATAGGGGCAAAAATTAATACAAAAATTCAACTCTGTTCCCCTTTCAGGTAAACTAGCAACAAATGTTTGTTGTAATAGATCAAATTTCTTACAAATCATGTCATTCAAGTACTTGTACCCATGTTCTCTACGCCAAGTATTGTGCATTCAGATACCTTCAGTTGCTCTTAGTACATGCAGGAAAGATCTGACATACCCACTGTTCCAACTAGGTAGTGATATTATTTTATATCTGGAATGTCTTTGCTATCGGGGAACTAATCAAGGGGAGCTAAAAGTAAGAATAAAACAGGGAATTTAAAGGACAAGCAGAAAGTGCTGGAAATACTTAGTGGAAAGAGAAACAGATTTAATGTATCAAGCCAAAGACCCTTTGATAGAAATAAGTTCAGAGGAATGGTCTTTGACCTGAAGTATTAACTCGGTTTCCCCTTCCACAGATGCAGCCAAAACTAAAAAGATGGTAACATGTAAATAGTTAATGTGTAATTGAAGGCTTATGCAAGACACTAATCAAAGTATCCTTTCATCTATTTTGTCTTTTATTTTACATTTACAGAATTATAGTTCACTCTGCTAAAAGGGCTACTTTAAATGGAATGTAAGAGAAATGTAAATGAGCACATTTGGTGTTAGTGGGGTAGGTCTTGACTATGCAGTGATGTAGAATAAAAGAGATGAAAAATGCCATGCTGAGTCGATGCTGCTAAATCAGGGTAAACAGTGAAAAATTAGGAGAACTTCATATTACAAAATGACTTTTGTGGTTTTCTCTCATTTACGAGCGGTAGAATACAGTTGTGCTTTCACTTGTAACCACCTTTTCATTGTTGCACTGTCTGCCCAGAAGCATATCCACATGGTAAAATTATACTCTCTATGGCAACCACATGGCTTATCATGAAATAGAAGGAAAATGGAGAGAGGGAGTAAAATAGAGAGCACTGAGGGGAAATGAGGAACATGGGCACATAAGGGATATCTGGCAGGGGAGGGGGTGAAATGGTGCAAAGGGCTGTGATGGAACCTACCACTTTCTGTACATCATGCTTCAGAGCATGACACCATGCTATCATGCTCCATGTTGAGACAGGCTACTGGAAGCACTGGGGCCCCAGATCTCAACTTCTTTCACAGTTTTGCCTATTTGCAAAAAGGTAGCGCATGAAAATCAGTACAGGGCGCAATGGATATAAAATGCCTGTTCTAGTGTATGGTTTCCGACTTGCTGTATTGTTTGCTCTTGGATTAGCTGAATGTGAAAGATGAAGGTGGTAGGTCAGAGTATTGGTGTTGGCTTATTATTGTCACATGTACCAAGGTACAGTGAAAAACTTGTCTTGCATACCGTTCGTACAGATCAATTCATTACACAGTGCATTGTAGTACAGGGTAAAAACAATAATAGGATACAAAGTAAAGTGTCACAGCTACAGGGAAGTGCATTGCAGGTAGACAATAAGGTGCAAGGTCAAATAAGGTAGATTATGAGGTCAAGAGTCCATCTCATCGTATAAGGGAACCGTTCAATAGTCTTATCACTATGGGATAGAAGCTGCCTTTGAGCCTGGTGGTACGTGCCCTCAGGCTCCTGTATCTTCTGCCTGATGGGAGAGGAGAGAAGAGAGACTGACCCGGGTGGGTGGGGTCTTTGATTATGCTGGCTGCTTCACCAAGAGTATTTTGATCCCTTTTGCTAAATTGGTAAATTGGCTGGTTTATTATTTTCACAACTGCAGTGAAAAACTTTGCCTTGCATACTGTCCATACAGATCAATTCATTACACAGTGCATTGAGGTAGTACAAGGGAAAACAATAACAGAATGCAGAATAAAGTGTTAGAGTTACAGAGAAAGTGCAGTGCAGGCAGACGATAAGGTGCAAGGCCATAATGAGGTAGATTGTAAGGTCAAGAATCCATCTTATCCTACAAGAGATGAATTCTATAGTCTCATAACAGTGGGATAGAAGCTGTCCGTGAGCCTGGTGGTACGTGCTTTCAGGCTTTTGTATCTTTTAACCGATAGGAGAGGTGAGAAGAGAGAATGTCCTCCCTTGGCAAGACAGAAACATGCACTATGATGTCAGGGTGATGACACCCACATGATGTGAATCATGACAGGCATGGTATTGTAGCAATTAGCTCCAGCAACCCAGGTTCAATTCCAGCCACTGTCTGTAAGGAGTTTGTACGTTCTCCCTGTGTCTGCGTGGGTTTCCTCCGGGTGCTCCGGTTTCCTCCCACATTCCAAAGACATATCGGTTAGGAAGTTGTGACATGCCTTGTTGGCGCTGGAAGTGTGGCAACACTTGCGAGCTGCCCCCAGAAACACTCTATGCAAAAGACACATTTCACTGTGTGTTTCGATGTACATGTGACTAATAAAGATATCTTATCTCTTATCTCTAAATTTCCTGCTGGCCAGGATATGGTTGGAAACATTTCACCACATGCATAAAAGAGTTTCTTTGTGCGATTTATGCATAGAATAGATGCAGATGTTAGTTTTCTAATTCAGTATGTCGGCTAATCTGCCCCCTCTCCCATTTAGTAATAAATGAGCTGATGGGCATGTTTCCACTGGATAAAACTGATGAAATTTGGTATCGTTAAGCACAGCAATGACTGTGTAGACTGAAGATCAGCAACAATCAAACCTTTTAAATGATGAATGTGTTTTAAGGATCAAAATAATTATACAGTACTCTCCCAGCACACTATCTAAATCTGATATAAGGTTCTTATTAAGGACCTGTATTTTCATCTGTTGAATCCTCATTCTTTGCTGTGCCAAGTAGATGTGCTGAATATTGATTAAGATTATGAAGCAGGCAAATATGATGGTATCATATAACTTCATGGCTATTTTATGAGTACAATTTACAATGGCTTAGGAATTACCTAACTATTCTTTCTTACCTGGAAATCATTGCCCATATGAAAAGGTACACTATCACTTAATTTATTACTAGGTTTCAGTGTCCTAAAATTACCTCAAGCTGTGAAATATACCCGATAAATCAAATCTGATTTTTTTCCTGCAGGAAATCAAAGTTCCAAATTATCTGTTAACTAATCTGTTTAGTAACATTATAATACATTTCAAATATTCTGTAGAGGTCTAATGAGACAAAAATAGATTCTGGGCCCAGAAATTGTGAACAAATGTTAAGGTGTATTTATTAAGGAGAAGAAGAAGATGAAGCAATGTAAGGATTTAAGGAATGAATTGCAGTTTACAGGAAAGAAATGGTCAGTGCGTATGTGAGATGACCAGTTGCAGCAAGGATAGAGATGGACATTGGGCTAGGGTTGTATTCACTGTGGAGAACCATTGGCATTGACCTCCTCGTGGGCCACTTCATTTGTGGTTTACACACCTGCACATTGAAACATGGAAGTCAGTGTCAAGCAGGAGGTCTGACACATCTAATCTCCCAGTCAAAATCAAAAAATAAAAACTGAAGATACTCAGAAGGTCAGGCCGCATGTGTAGGAAGAAAAACAGAGGCAGTGTTTCAGATCGAAGACCCTTGTCAGAGCTCTCCTGATGAAGGGTCCTTGACCCGAACCATTGCCTCTGTTTCTCTCCCCACAGCTGTGGCCTGACCTCCTGAGGATTTTCAGGTTTTTTGTTTTCATTCTACATCAAATCACCTGTTCTGGTGCTGCATTTACCACCGAGTCCAGCAAACCACTGGTGCTGGGATAAGTAGAGCGACCCCATTCCCAAGAATAGGATCACCAACCTTGATTAAAACAGTTTATTTTATCTTAATGTTTCAATTAATTTTTGGTTGTTTAAGGTATTTGTAAATACATTTTTTTCAGTTATTTTATCAAGTTTGAAGCACTTATTAAAGGTCTCTGGTTGGCAGAGATACAGTATTTAAGACTGTCATTGACCGCAGCTGTAAAACTATTAGAAAGGCCATTGACAGTAATGATCTGTCAAGAGGTTATTAGGGCTTTTGGGTGTTGTGGCCACCTGAGCCTTAGTTACTGCTTGCAGCTCACTCCACCTCATGGGATGACCACGGAATCTAGATCTCCAGGTGAATGGGTCTCAGAATCATATTGGGGTGCCATGGGTGGTGGACTGGATCAAGTACAATCTGGCACATTGTACAATGAGAGATAGCAGCAATGTTAAGAGAGATGAGTAGAATATGTGAGAGTGAGGAAGGGAGAGATATGAAGTAAGAATGCTGCATTTAGTTCATAAGGGTCTTTGCTGGTAAACTGTTGTATACAAAGGAATATGCCTTTACATAGCAGCACCATAATCCTGAAGGGCTGTAAAATGAACTGCATCATCTCCACTCTACACTGCATCTTTTATTTTTGGCAAGCATTTATTATATTTTAGTAAAATACTTGGAAGAGCAATCATATTGATTTTAAAAATATAGAGTGCTGATGTGAAATGTGCTTCCTGAGTCTAAGGTGTAAGGTGCTCCAAAACAGCTGACTGCTGGCATTGTAGCAGATCCAATAAAACAAGATTTTTGTATGAATACATGCTCTACATTTCAAAATTAAATTTAAAGTAAATTTTCCTCAAAATTGAGATAAAATTTACACTTGAAGCATCTTCGAGGGGGTGATAAGCACATTATGTGCAATTAAATGCGTTTTTATTTTGATGCAGGGTATTTCAGTAGTTTAGTGCTCATTAATTATTAGATGCTTAATTATAAGGTTGGCATTTTAGAGTGTTTGCTTAACTGATATGATTGCCTTGATATGACAGCCAGTATTTCATTCAATTGAGCTTTCTCCACAATTTTCTGCTCCCAGTGGGAAGCTCTGCTTACAAGAACATGGAATGAGAATCAAGGCTGCAACATTATTGCCCACTCTCCCTGGGATTATAGAATTTTACAGAAGAAGTCCATATATTTTCTGAGTAGATTTCTGTAAGAATAGCCATGAATTATAAGTGGCCAAATAGTCACAATTTGGTTTAAAACATTGACATACTGTGCAGCTAAGACTACATTTATTGTTTCTTTTTCTAGGTTATTCACAATGACCTCATTTTAGAAATGTACCATCCAACTGCAGGGAGCATAGCTGTTCCAGGTAGGTTAAAGGTCTCTTCTCTTTGTTAAAGCACAACCAAACATCCCTTGCTGCTGCTCTCTGTTGTTAGTCTGATTTGGCCACTACTTGGCAAGGAAAAGAATAAACAAATGTTTCAGTGTTTATTGTACAAGCCAAGATCTTCAAAAAATAATAGAAGCACTTGTAATTTCTGTATTTACTATGGCTTTCTTCTTTGGGACTTTTCTGACCTAGGTTTGTAAGTAGACCACTTCCCCCTTTACACTGAAAGCTCAGGCTAATGTTGTTGAACTTGAACTAGAACTTTTGGAAGATTGATGTTATGGCAAGGCTGTTACAGTCAGGTGTGACCCACTGACCACACAACTCCAAAAGGGTCACAGAACTCTTCCAAAAAGAAGTCTCTACTTGGGAATCTAATTGGTAGATCTCTCTTGGAACACTAGAGGACAGTATCAAAGTCGTCCATCGTTACTGGAGCTATTATCCACATTGGGAAGGTTGTAATCCAAGGATCTCAGAGAAATCACCAAAAATACTTCCATGCCCTTTCAGAAACAAACTTGTCCGATGCCTTCATTTAAATATTGAGCTATAGTTTCCGGCTGATAACCTTTCATTATGACTAGAAAAAGAATAGACATGTGTTATGTTTGAAACCAGTACGTAGGCAAGTAAGGGGAGTGGAAGGGCAAACAAAAGGGAAGATCTGTGATGGAATGGAAAACAAGAGAGGTTAACAGACAAAATGTTGCCCATTTGTCTCTAAACCTCTGGTCTAGAGTTGGTCCCCCTTAAAGAAAATTAAAATATTCTAGCAGCAAATCAGTTTTCCTAAACTGCTCAGACTGGTCTTTGCATAGAACCACAGTAGTGTCGTGGTTAGCGTAATGCTTTTACAGCGCCGCCGACCCGGGTTCAATTCCAGCTGCTGTCTGTAAGGAATTTGTACGTTGTCCCCTTGTCTGCGTGGGTTTCCTCCGGGTGCTCCGGTTTCCTCCCACGTTCCAAAGACGTACAGGTTAGGAAGTTACGGACATGCTATGTTGGCGACGGAAGCGTGGCGACACTTGTGGGCTGCCCCCAGAACACTCTGCACAAAAGATGCATTTCACTGTGTGTTTCGATGTACATGTGACTAATTAAGATATCTTATCATAGGATCAACAAGTTTTGGTAATTAATCGGTAATTGGTTTATTATTGTCACATGTACCGAGGTACAGTGAAAAACTTGTCTGGCATACCGTTCATACAGATCAATTCATTACACAGTGCATTGAGGTAGTACAGGATGCATATAGGAAGAATACAGAATGCAGAATAAAGTGTCACAGCTACTGTGAAAGTGCAGTGCAGGCAGACAATAAGGTGCAAGGTCATAATGAGGTAGATTGTGAGGTCAAGAGTCCATCTTATCGTTCTAGGGAACCGTTCAGTAGTCTTAGGACAGCGGGATAGAAGCTGTACTTGATCCTGGTGGTACATGCTTTCAGGCTTCTGTATCTTAGCCTTTAGTAATTCTGTTAATCTAATTATTTTAATCCAATGTTTTAAATAATGCTGTTAATTCAATGTTTATTTGTGCTGTTATTCTAAAGTTGTTTGTTATTTCAACCACATTAAGAAATGTTTTTACCCTATTGATACTGAAGAGTGCTTTTAACCCAACAGTACGAGTAAATACTGTTAGTTGAACCAGCAGTGTTAATTTGGGTGTTTAATGTTGCATTGTTGCAAATGTCTGCTTAAAAATTCAGTTGCATAGATTAAGCATTCTGAAATTAAATTACAA
Organism: Pristis pectinata; assembly: GCF_009764475.1. Classification (NCBI taxonomy): domain Eukaryota; kingdom Metazoa; phylum Chordata; class Chondrichthyes; order Rhinopristiformes; family Pristidae; genus Pristis; species Pristis pectinata. Next base: position 97,097,429 of record NC_067413.1, read on the forward strand.
CCTTAATGCAATTGGTACCTTATGGCATATTGTAGATATTAAATCTTAATATCGTAGGGTGCTATGAGCAAAGCATGCACACAGTCAAAGCACTCTGGCCAAAGTGATGTCAATCATTGTTGGAATGATTTAAAAATCAATGCTGGAGTCAGTCCATTAACAGCAAAACAGTTTATTTCAGAGCTCAACGTAACTGATGTATCAGGAGAATGACCTAGAATGTTTTTTGGCCCATTCTACCTGACCTACAGAGTCGAGACAATATATACCGTTACAGAGCTTAACATACGTGATCAATGTTCCTTAAACACAATGTTATCAGGAGCCTAGTTGCTGCATCCTGTTTGTTCAGAAGTTGCTACCCACAAGGTCACGACAATACATCTTATTGTAAAACAAGAAGATCATGTTGTCCTTGCTTGTACAACCGCAACATCGCTAACCCTGCCTAGCTCTATTAACCTGCCTAATTGTATTAACCTGCCTAGTTGTCCCACTTACTGTCCTGAACCTGCCTGATCATATTATTGCCTTATCTGTCCCTCCTACAATCATTCTGCAATTTGAATTTGATGTTACATTGTCCCCACATTTGCTGCAAAGAAACAGAGCAGGCTGCGCCCAGGAAAGCAACCTTTAGGAGTAGAAAGCAGTCTGGTTCTGCAAAGCACCATTCCTTACAACTCTGCTGGGGAACCAGTGGTTGTCAGTCGAGTCAGCTGAGTTGTGATCATGGAACAGTTTCCTCGTTATTACTCAGATGAGGCCTTCCAGTCCCCTCCTTGAGCTTCTGCCTCTGCCAAAATGATCTCAGTCATTGTGGAGGAAAATGGTGCAATGGTAGTGGAGCTGCCTCACAGTTCCAGCAGCCCAGGTTCCATCCTAACCTCTTGTGCTGTCTGTGTGGAGCTTGCATGGGTGCTCAACTTTCCTCCCACATCCCAAGGACATTCTGGTTGTTAATTGGCTAGTGTTCCTTGCCCAAAGGGTAAGTAGTTGGTGTTAGAGTCAGGGAGGTGTTAATGGGCATGTATGGAGGAAATGAGTGTGGGAATGAGATTGATGGATTGCTCTAAAACTCGATGGGCCGCATGGAGTGATTGAGCCATACAGCAAAGAAACAGGCCTTTTGGCCCATTGCATCCGTGTTGGCCATCAACTACCCTTCAGAACTAATCCCATTAATCAACATTTGCTCTGTAAGTATTAAGCAGTACTGTTAGTTCAGTGATATTAAATGTTGCCGTTAATCCAGTGAAATTGTGCTGTACTGTTAATCCAAGAACATTAAATGGTGCTGTCAATCCAGAACTATTAAATACAATTCTTATTGCAGCAATATGCTGTTAGTCATTTGTTTTAAAATGGCGATAATAATCCAGGAACATTAAATAATGCTGTTAATGTAGTGATATTAAAGATAGCTGTTAACCCAATGATAACCCAGTGGCAATAGAGCTGTTAATCCCACTATATGTTGTTAATCCTGTGATATTAAGCAATGCAGCAATATTAAACTGTTTTGTTAACCCAGTGAAAATAAATACTGTCAATCCAGTGATATTAAATGGTGTTCTGAAACCAGCATCATTAAGTCAAGCTGTTCACCCAACAACATTAATTAATGTTATTAAGCTATCAACATGAAATATACCAGTTAAGACAATATTAAATAGTAGTTAGTCTATCAATATTGAATACAGCCATTAATGCAATATACCCTGTTATTCCGATATTATTAGGTAGTGCTGTTAATCCAGAAATACATCTGCTAATGCAATAATATCAAGGTGCCCTGTTAATCAAACAAAATTAAAGATTGTTGCTGCTCCAGCAATATCAATTTGTACTGTTAATCTGGCTATATTAAACAGTGTTGTTGATCCAACAATATTTAGTGCTGCTGTTAATTGATATTAACTATCACTGTAGATACAATGATTTAAAATAGTGTCGTTAACTCAGTAATATTAAATGCAACTGTTGATCTATTTCAGTTGAATATAGTGTTTAACCCAATAATATTAGGCAGTGCAGTTAATTCAGCAATATTTAGTGTTAAAGCTAAATGAGTTGTATTGAATATCACTATTAATCCAGTGATTTAAAACATTGCTGTTAGTCCAGCAGTATAACGCTCCAATGTTAGTACACTGACAATTAGTGCTATTAACTTAATGAAGGAAAATGTACATGTCAATCCAGCAATTATTAATTGTTGTTAATTCAGAAAATTAAATATAGTGGTTAATCCAGCAGTATTAAACTGTAGTATTAGTTGATCAGTAATAATCAGTTCATCTAAGCCAGCAATATTAAATGTATTTGTTAATACAACAAGGTGAAGTAATGCTGTTTATCCAGCCATATTATATACAGCTGTTAACCCAATGGTAATAACCGATGTTTATCCAGCAGTAATAAACCATGCTATTAATCCAGCAATATTAAATATATCTGTTAATTCTGCGTTATTAATTCCTGTTGTTAATCCAGTAATACTAACTACAGACATTAATCCTATGATATTAAGCAGTGCTGCTAAACCTGCAATTTGAAATAAAGTTGTTAATCCAGCATTACTAATTAATGCTCAATGCAGCAATGTTGATTGTTATTGTTAATCCACTGGTATTAAATATACAGTGGCATGCAAAAGTTTGGGCATCCCTGTTCAAAATTTCTGTTACTGTGAATAGCTAAGCGAGTAAAAGATGACCTGATTTCCAAAAGGCATAAAGTTAAAAATAACACATTTCTTTAATATTTTAAGCAAGATTTTTTTTATTTCCATCTTTTACAGTTTCAAAATAACAAAAAAAAGGGCCTGAAGCAAAAGTTTGGGCACCCTGCATGGTCAGGACTTAGTAACACCCCCTTTGGCAAGTATCACAGCTTGTAAACACTTTCTGTAGCCAGCTAAGAGTCTTTCAATTCTTGTTTGGGGGATCTTTGCCCATTCTTCCTTGCAAAAGGCTTCTAGTTCTGTGAGATTCTTGGGCCGTCTTGCATGCACTGCTCTTTAGAGGTCTATCCACAGATTTTCAATGATGTTTAGGTTGGGGGACTGTGAGGTCCATGGCAAAACCTTCAGCTTGTGCCTCTTGAGGGTAGTCCATTGTGGATTTTGATGTGTTTAAGATCATTATCCTGTTGTAGAAGCCATCCTCTTTTCATCTTCAGCTTTTTTACAGACTGTGATGTTTGCTTCCAGAACTTGCTGGTATATAATTGAATTCATTCTTCCCTCTACCAGTGAAATGTTCCCTGTGCCACTGGCTGCAACACAAGCCTAAAGCATGATCGATCCACCCCCGTGCTTAACAGTTGGAGAGGTGTTCTTTTCATGAAATTCTGCACCCTTTTTTCTCCAAACTTTCCTGCGTCCTCACCACAAAATTCAGCATCAGAAGTTTGCAAAGGAACATCTAAAAAAGCCTGATGCATTTTGGAAACAAGTCCTGTGGACTGATGAAGATAAAATAGAACTTTTTGGCTGCAATGAGCAAAGGTATGTTTGGAGAAAAAAGGGTGCAGAATTTCATGAAAAGAACACCTCTCCAACTGTTAAGCACAGGGGTGGATCGATCATGCTTTGGGCTTGTGTTGCAGCCAGTGGCACGGGGAACATTTCACTGGTAGAGGGAAGAATGAATTCAACTAAATACCAGCAAATTCTGACCGTCTGTAAAAATGCTGAAAATGAAAAGAGAATGGCTTCTACAACAGGATAACGATCATAAGCACACCTCAAAATCCACAATGGACTACCCTCAAGAGGCACAAGCTGAAGGTTTTGCCATGGCCCTCACAGTCCCCCGACCTAAACATCATCGAAAATCTGTGGATAGACCTCAAAAGAGCAGTGCATGCAAGACAGCCCAAGAATCTCACAGAACTAGAAGCCTTTTGCAAGGAAGAATGGGCAAAAATCCCCCAAACAAGAATTGAAAGACTCTTAGCTGGTTATAGAAAGTGTTTACAAGCTGTGATACTTGCCAAAGGGGGTGTTACTAAGTACTGACCATGCAGGGTGCCCAAACTTTTGCTTCGGACCCTTCTCCTTTTTTGTTATTTTGAAACTGTAAAAGATAGAAATAAAAATGTAATCTTGCTTAAAATATTAAAGAAATGTGTCATCTTTAACCTTATGCCTTTTGGAAATCAGGTTATCTTTTACTCGCTTAGCTATTCACAGTAACAGAAATTTTGACCAGGGGTGCCCAAACTTTTGCATACCACTGTAGCTGTTATTGCAGTGATATTAAATAACTGTTAATCCAGTGACACTAAATACAGTTTTTAATCAACTTATATTAATTGATGCTGTTAAATCAGCTGTATTAAATGGAACTGCTTTTTGTGACTGTGAATGAGTCACACGGAGACCGGAGCTGAGATGTAAATGGTCCTTCTACAGCACAACAAGCAGGCATTATCTTGGATATGTTCATTGGAGCAACTCAGTAGAATGTCCCCAAACTCAAAGTTCATCAAATTTTTATATTCTTAAGAACAAAGGTAACAGCAGTGATTCAATACAATTTCAATAGCTACAATGGCATCATTTATTTCAATATTTTGAGCCAGACAAATGGTTCTATTGAATTACATATTTACAATGGAAGCACATTGTAACTGGCAAGACACCATTGAATATTCAAGCACCTTTGCCAGAACAAAGTAATTCAGATGGATGGTCTAAAAGCCTCTGAAGACAGACCCCAGACACCCAAAATTGGTGTTGCCTCTCTGGGCATACAAATATCCCAGTTATTGATAGAGCAAATATGCCAATGACCCATGTTTGATGTGCTCAGTGACAAAATATGTCTGGTCTGGAACCTTCCTTGATCTCTGTATCAGTGGTGTGAAATAACTTAGCTGAAGATGTCTGATGCCTGGTTTGATTTAGGCCAATTATTGTCTTACTTTTGGCTGATGCATATGGTCATATCAGTTTACAGACTGTATCTCTTGAGCAGTCTCCTTTTGTGGGCCAGTAACACATGCTCTGTAGACAGTATACTTTGTTTGCATAGCTGTCCTTTTAATTTTAAAACTGATTCCTGCTTCTAGCTTACATTTGAGCAGATTTTCTTGAAGACTGGTTCTTGTTTGTGTTAATGCCTGCTATCCACATAATTCCTGAAGGATGTCCTTTGTCTAACAATCCCTAACACTGCTTATACAACAATATAAACTAGAGCTTTAAACTTGCATAATGAAAAACACCTGTTAATCCAGCAAGATTCAGTATTGCCATTAATTGAATTATATGAAATACAATTTTAATTCAACAAAATTAAATAACACATTTTAGCACTGTTAAATATAGCTGTTAATACAGGGAAATTAGAATGTTCCATCAATCTAACAACAATAAATAGAATTCAGAATCCAGTAAAGGAAGTATTGCGGTAATCCAATGATATTGAATATATCTGTTAATGCTATGATGTTTACTGATACTGTTATTTCAATGATATTAAAGACAGTTGCTCATGCAACAAAATTAAGAAGTGTCATTAATCCAATAATATTAAATGATGCTCTCAGTCCAGGCAGCAAATGTTGCTGCTAATCCAACAATAGAAAATAGTGCTGCTAATCTAGTGATATTAAATATTGTTGTTCATCCAATGATATTAACTAGTGGTATTAATGCAGTGATACTAAATAGTACTGTCAATTCAGCAGCAGCTGATAGTGCTGTTAGTCTATTGTTATTAAAGTATTGTTAATTCATCATAATTAAGTAGTGCTGCTAATCCAGCAAAATTAATAGCTGACAATCCACTGATCCTAAATACTGCTGTTAAACCTGCGATATTAATTTGTGTTATTAGTCCATCGATCTGCTGTTTAATCCATCAAAGCTCCTGTACTTGAAATACAGAAGGCAGGCGGTCCATCCCGTTTCATTCTTTCTATGTTTAAACATAGCTGTAATGGTGCAACTGAGTGTGGCTTGCTCGGTTGCTTCACACAGCATTGCCAATCACATGTCAGATAGATTTCCTCCCTTGAAGGACATGAATGAACCATATCAATTTTTACAATTACGTTGCTGTCACGACTAAGACTTGCTGTTTTTCCTTCCTAAATCTTGATTATTAACCGAATTTAAATTCCACAACTGCTGTGGTAAGATTTGAACTCTAGTCTCTGGATTGTTAGTTCAAGACTCTGGATTACTAGTCTGGTAATTTAACTGCTGTTTTACCACCATAGCCTAAAATAATGCTGTTAATCCAGTGTAATTAATTAGTGCTGGTTATTTAGCAATAATAAATATAGCTCATAATCAACAACATTAAAAATAGCTTTATCCAGCAATATTATAGCTATTAATCTGATGTTATTAAACCATGCTGTTATTACAGTCAAATTACATAGTAAATCAAACAATATTAAACTATGGCTTTAATGCAGAGATATTAAATACCACAATTAACCAGTAATATTAAGAATTATTAATGGTGCAATATTGAATTCTGCTGTTAATCAGTTGATATGAAATACAGCTATTAATTCAGCAGTATTAGGTAGTGCAGTTAATTCATTGATAGTAAATGTAGCTGTTAATCCAGCAATATTAAATATTGCTACCAATCCAACAATATGAACAAGAACAGATTATCCAGGAGCATTCAATGTAGCTGTTAATCCAGCAATATTAGGTAATACAGTGATATTACCAGGTACTGTTAGTCCAGGAATGTTCATTCCTTTATATTAATTTGAGCTGTTAATCCAGCAACAATAACAGGAGTATTAAATTCAGTGACATTAATTATATCTGTTAAACCAGCGATATTAAAAAAGTACTGTTTATCCTGCTGAGTTGTTAATCCAGTGATATTAAGTAGTGCTGTTGATCCAGAAAATTAAGTAGTACTGTCAACCCAGTAATTTTAGTTGGAGCTATTAATACAAAATCATATAGTGCTGTTAATATTGTGATATTAATTATAGCTGTTAATCCAGCAGTTTTAATTATTTCTCCATCTAACAACGGTAAACAGTGCTCTTCAAGTTTTGTTCATTCAGGTATATTAAATTCTGATGATAAACCAGTAATATTAAATACTGCTATTAATTCAGCAATACTAAGAGCATATTAGTTATACTCCAGTTATATTCCAGTTATATTAAATATTGTTGCTAAACCAGTAAAATTAATTAATGCTGGTAATTCATCAATAATAATTATATCTGTTAATTCACTGTTATTAATAAATCCTGTTACTACTGTAAAATTAAATAATATGTTATCCAGTGATAAAGTTGTACTGATAGTTAATGATATTAGATATTTCTGTTAATCTAGCAATAATAGTGCAGTCAATCTAGCAAAATTAAGTATTGTTGTAAATCCAGCAGTAAACTTGCCAGTAAACCAACATGATTAAGTAATGCTATTATCTCAGCCAATTCAAGTAGCACGGTTATGATCCGAATCCAGCCACATCAACTATTGTACTTATCCAGTAATATTAAGTATTCTTAATGAAACATTATTAAGCATTGTCATTGATCCAGTAATATACGGAATGCTGGTAATCAAGCAATATTAGGTTTCTCTGTTAATCTAGTAATATGTGGTTAATCCAGTAGTATTTAGTAGTGCTATTAATTTAGCAATATTAAATATGCTGTTAAATCAGTGATTTAAATATGTAGGTTAATCCGGCAAATAACTTATATATTGCTGTTAATACTGCATTATTAAGCAGCTCTGTTAATGCAAGTATTTAATAATGCTATTAATGCATTGGTAGTAAATACTACTGTAATCCCAGTGATATAAAATTCTGCTGTTAATCCAGCAATATTAAATAGTACTTTTAGTCCAATGAAATTAAGTAGTGCTATAAAATACAGTTATTAATTCATCAATATTAAATAGTGTTGTTATTTCTGCGAAATGAAGTATTATTAATTTAGCTGTGTTATTAACATAGTCGTATTAAGTACTGGTGTTAATCAGCCATTCCATGCAGTGCTGCTGATCTAGTAGTATCCAGTCATACTATTAATCCAGTAAAAATGCTCTTAATTGTGTCAGAGTAAATATTGTTGTTAATCCAGTAATGTTAATTAGTATTCCTAATCCAGTTATGTTAATTAGTATTCCTGATCCAGTAATGTTAAGTAGCATTGCTAATCTAACTACTAGTAATATTGCTAATATTACTACTATTCTTAATCTAATGTTACTCAATTATTTCCAACCACATTAAACAGTCTTGTTTATTGATTGATTTTAAGTGGCTCTTTAAATTGTGAATAAATATTGTGGATCATTTCATGCTTTTAATCCATAACTAGTATGTTGCATAATTAAACCTGTGATACTAAGTAATACTATTACATTGATGTAGTTAATCTAACAAAGTAATCCAGAAATGTCAAGTAATATTGTTAATTTAATGCTATTAAATAATTCAAATTCAATATTAATCCTATGTGTTAAATTTCACAGTGTCATTACATATTGTTACTTGCTCAGGGATCATTAAATCAAAAATAGTAAATCATGTGGTTATTTGATGCTGACCATCCAAAACTATTCATTTGTGCTATTACATGGTGATATTGCTATTAATCCAGTAATGTTAATCCAATAATGTTATATAATGATCTTAATATTAAGATATTTAGTAGCTTTATTGTCCCAGTGATATTAAGGCATGCTGTTAATCCAGAATTAGTAAAAAGTGTGGAATAGCACTGTTGTTGAGTAATTATGTTAATCCATTGATATTAGGTAGTACTGTTAATCCAACAATAATTAACAAGATTTTTATCCAGTATTTTTACCATTGCTGTTTCAGTAATATGAATTAGTCCTGTTAATATTAAATACTCCGGTTGCTAATGCACTATTAAATGGCACTGTTAATCTAACAATGATAAACATTGATGCTAATCCAGTGATAGTAAGAGCTGCTGTTAATCAAGCAATGCTAAATACAGCACAGGAAATGGCTATTCATTCCATTAGGCTTGTACTGGCACTTGGAAAAAGCTATCCAAGTTGTCCCACTCTGCAGCTCTTAAATTGTTCGAATTTCCGTCCCTTGGAAAGTCACTATTGAATCTGTTTCAAGCACTTGGATTCCAGATTAAAACAGTTGATTGAAACAGGACAATTTATCCTCATGTAACCTCTGTTCTTTTCCCAGTTACCTCTACTTTATGATATTAGATCTAGCAATTCCTTTCATTCAGTCCTCTTTATTGAAGCCAGCAGCCTACCCTCATTAAGGTGGACAACACTAACCTAAAGTTCCAGGAGCTAGTGGTAGAAGACAAATTCTTGCCTGCAGTTCCACGAATTTCAAACATTGAATGGAAACATCTGCCATCAGGATGTCAAACTAGAATACTGTCATGGGCCTTAAGATCCACAATCAGAATCAGGTTTATTATCACTGACATATGTTGTGAAATTTGTGTTTTGTGACAGCAGTACAGTGCAAGACATAAAGACATAAAAATTACTATAAGTTACAAAAATAAATAAATAGTGCAAAAGAGGAATAACGAGGTAGTGTTATGGCAGAGGGGAAGAAGCTGTTCCTGAATCATTGAGTGTGGGTCTTCAGGTTCCTGTACCTCCTTCCTGATGGTAGTAACTTGAAACCTCTTAATCCCTGGGAAAAGGAGTAAAAATAAATGAGCTGTAATTGCCAACAAAATATGCATTTTTCTCAATTTAAGTTTTTCACTCTGACACCATTCTGCATATGAGCCATTCTTTCTTTGTATTGCTATGAGAGAATATTTGATATATCTACTGCATCTCATGGGGCTTTAATCTGGTTTCAACATGCATTCACAATATTAGCCCATATTTTCCAAGCGACAATTAATTTTGCCTCAGATTATTATTTCCGAAACTTTTCCCATTATTGGTATTACTGATGAGTAGCTTTTAGTTCCCACCTTGTCTGTAGTTTCCAGTGTGTATTGAATCACTATCATGCTATTTTTGTTACTATAATTGTTCTAACTACATGATTAAGATGTATAATTTTGGGAGCGTGGTGTGGTTCTGAGTCAGGGCGACATTCTTTGTCTGACCACACCTTAAGCAACAATCATCTCTTTAAATTAGAGGACTATAAGCTTATTATGTGTCATAATAAATCCCCCACCCCATTTTAAGCTACATATGTGAACAACGATGGTTGTTCCCGAAGTGTAGGTGTACAACCTCTGTGCCATAATTGCATCAGACAGTGGAAGAGCTGTAGAAACCAATAAAAGGAATCAGAGTATCTAATTGCCCCCAAAATTGTTCATTTTTATTTCTCCTCATGCTGTTCCAGAAAGCAACCTGGTTCCAGGGTAGCATTCTGAAGACCATAGTAATCTTTTGGAATCTCAGCTGGGTCAGAAAGTGAAAGAGAAATTTAACAGAACATGGAGGGAAACTGATGGCATGTACTTGTGTGTCTGCTTTACACCTTGTCTCATGTTACTTTCCTTTGAGGTTGATAGGTCATAAAATTGAATGGTGTGTAGAGTGATTGGAGATCCAATATCAATTTCCCACTAGTCAAGTTAGTTTCAAAATATCTTCCAAAGATGGCAAGCTGCTTCTTTCTGAAAGCACTTGAGCACTTGAAAGCACTACTGTGGGGGCACAGTAGTGTAGCAGTTAGCGTAATACTATTACAGCGCCAGTGACCCAGGTTCAATTCCCACCGCTGTCTGTTAGGAGTTTGCACGTTCTTCCCATGTGTCTGCGTGGGTTTCCTCCAGGTGCTCCGGTTTCCTCCCACATTCCAAAGACGTACGGGTTAGGAGCTCGTGGGCATACTATGTTGGCGCTGGAAGAGTGGTGACACTTGCGGGCTGCCCATAGAGCACTTGAAACAAAAACATGCATTTAACTGTGTGTTTCCATGTACATGTGACTAATAAATAAATATATTTAATATCTATATCTTAATTCTGCTATCTTCATGCGCCTTTCAGTTCCTTGGTCTCCAGTGTTGCCTTTGAACTCACAGAGCCTCTGTCTCTTACACTACCCCTCAAATCATGAAGCTTCTACTCTGCTGCCCCTGGATCCTCTAAGCCCTCTGCCACACGCACGCATTCACACACCCAACACAATTCTCTGGCAAGAGTCAATTGACTAGGAGGAAATTGGGAAAACTAACTCAAAAGCTTGGAGTATGGTCTTGTCGAAACCTTTACCCTATTCCATCAGAGAGCAAGCACAAGAACTCTTGGCTGTACCCCTGATGCAGGCATTGACACCTATTAGATTACGTCTCCAGAAATTTGTCTTCACCTTACATCAGCTGCGTGATAGCGTACAAGCTGTGGTTTTAACCAAACTCACCCAATCTCAATGCAGACTAGTGTCAAGCAAAGTTACAGTATGTCATTGCATCAAAACTTTCCTCAAGCATTCTCATCGCAATACTGCACCTCACCCTCAACGAGCTGGAGAAAGGGTAATTTACAGCACACATGAAAACTATTCTACCAAAGTTGCTTCCACGTAGAACAAGATCAACTATACCTACCTATACCAACCTTTTTTGGACTGCTTCTTATATCTCAGGAGCATCATTCAGTGAAAGCAGATATTGATGATGTAATTCAGTGCACCAGTAAAGCCTTTGACTGTTGAGAAGAATGGAACTTGAAATTCAAAATCCCAGCACGTGGTCTACCTTGTAGCAGTAGATACTGCCTTCTGATTTGCTTCTGAGGCATGGACAGCAAGCACCACAAAAGTACTGAAGAGGTACCACCGATGCTGTCTTTGCAAAATCTTCCGAATCCATTTGCAGGAAAAGCAAATCAACAGCAGCAACCATTCCCAGGCTAACATCCCCATTACTGAGCCCCACATTATACTCAGTTAACTCCAATGGGAAGGCCACATTGTTCGAATGCCAGATACCGAGCTCCCAAAATGGACACACTATTCTGGGCTCTGACATGGCAAGAGATCAGCAGGGAGACAGAGAAAACAGTTCAAGGATTTTCTGAAAGCCTCCTTGGAAAAATGTATCATCCCCACAACTTAACGGAATCCATGGTCCATGACAATTCAAAATGGAGAAGGAGTATTCAGGATGGAATTGATGATGGAATCTATTTGTCAAAAGTACAGAGAAACCCAGAATAAATGGTGGACGGAGCACACTGCCTCCCAAACTATCAAACATCTCCTGCCCCATCTGCGGCAGAGTTTGCAGATACCACATGGTCCACATTAAAACCTCAGAAGTCACAGAACTGGAGTGGAGGCAACTCACCCTCCGTACAGAGGGACTGCCTAAGAAGAAGAACACAGAATTGTGTGCAATTTGGGCTTAAGCACAACTCATTCAAGGTTCCTTGCACCCTGGGACTCATTTTCTGTTCTTTCATCAGTGGCATATGAATTGGTGTTCTTCTTTCTCTCTGCAAATGGATTCAATGAGTTCTTTACCAACAATCCAGATCCACTGTTACAATGCAATGCATTTTATAGTTAAACTGCTTTTGTGTCCCCAGCTGGTTTCCCTCTGCCTGACCATCAAGGTATTTTGTGTTGTGTGTAGGACCCTTCCTTTCATTCTGTGATTCAGCAACACTTATAACCTTGCAAATCAGAATGCTCTGGGTGCAAGGAATAGCTAATGTTTGAGGGTGTAATCTAAGCTACACACAGGTGCACTACTGAGAATATGCCACATTCAGAGACATCATTCTTTGAATGAAATGTTAAAACAAAACCTCAACTTCACCTCAGGTAGACAGACATCATACTGGAGTTCAGGCCAAAATTTCTCCCTCAGTTACCACCAGCATTAGAAATTTCCTGTATCCTTAAATAAGGACAGCTCCAGTGTTTTGTGGTGTTTCGGAAAGTTGGATCTTCATGGTGTAAAATGGGCTATGGAAACTCAATGACTTGTTTCCTCTCACTCCTGAAGGTGCTGTCTTTCACATGAAACATTTGTTCCCTCAGGTGGATAGAAAGGATCATCTGACATTATTTGAAAGAAGAACTGGAGAGTATTCACCAGTGTCCTTGTTAACATTTATATCTTACAACTGATATGAATAGATTATAATATTATTATCATATTGCTAATTGTGGTACATTATCATGTCCCAATTAGCTACTGTGTTTCCTGTTTTACAATATTGACCACAAAAGAACTTCTTGGGCTCTAAAACAGTTTTTGAGATTCTGAGGTTGAGAAAAGGGTTATATAAAAAAATCTTCCTATCTTTCTTTAATGAGCGAGTCCTGACAACAGGTGCCAATGCCAGCAACATGTTTAGCTTCACGGGACAATCACTCTCTTCTCACTCAACAGCCAGCCCTTTGCCAGTGATGTTCCCCTCCCTAACCAGCAGATCTGAAGCCAGTTGTGATGCTCCATGCTGCCTCCTGCAGTGATGTTGTTCGGAGAGATTGGATAGGCTGGGCTTGTTTTCCCTAGAGCAAAGGAGGCTGAGACATGACTGAATAAAGGTATATAAGATTATAACAGTCGTGGATATGGTAAATAGTCAGAATCTTCTTCACATGATAGGGGTATCAAAACAAGAGGGCATAGGTTTAAGATGAGAGGAAGGAGTTTTAAAGGGGATCTGAGGGGAGAGGTTTTTTTCTTACACAGGTATCTGGAACTCACTGCCAGAGCAGATGGTGGAGTCAGATACAATTACTACATTTAAGAGACATTTTAGACACAAATAAGCCAGGCATAGAAGGATACAGACCTAATGTGGGGAAATGGGATTAGTATAGATGGGGAACAAAGGTTGGTGTGAGCGCAGTCAGCCAAAGGGCCTCTTACTGTGCTGTACCACTCCATGACTCTTTAACCCAACTATTGACTATTAGGTCTGAATTTTCCTGGGCCATGTGCCCAGCTGCTCACTGGAAAAAGGTTGCTGAGCCTTCAGGACATTTTGTTATGTTTTATGGACAAGCCAAGGAGTATTCATGAAGGGTAGATCCCAGTGAGATTTCATTTGTCACTGTGTGGATGTTTGAAACCAATTTCAATTTGTGTGCTGGCAGCAGTATCCATTTTTTAAACAATGAAACTTTTAATTTCAACAATTATACATGGGATACATTTCTAATTTAACTTGGGAAGTGAAATCAAGACTACCAAGAAGTAGCTTAACTTTAGAAAGCTGAGGTGAGTGGTGGGGGATGAGTGAGGAATTCACTATATGCCCTCAGTCAGATACTTGCTGAAACCAGTAGTTAGTGGCAGGTGAGCTACAGGAGAGAATCCAAAGTAATTAGCAATCAAATATGTATTGGGGAGAAATTGGTTTTCAGGAGATCTCAATATAGGATTTGTTGCTGGGGAGCTGGAGTTGCTGGGATGTGAAGGCACAACCCAGGAGGAGTAGAATACACTGTCAATATGCAATGTAAATGCATGTTTTGAGCCAGGATCTGTGGGAGACTTGCACATACAAAACTTGGAAATAAGGTTGGTAGCCCAGACTCTACGACTTGAGCTTCAAGCAATAAATTTTGGCTTCTGGGTTTTGCATGGAGGAATTGGAAATTAAATTGGTTTGTTATTGTCACCTGTACCGAGGTACAGTGAAAAACTTGTCTTGCATACCGTTCATACAGATCAATTCATCGCACAGTGTATTGAGGTAAAACAATACAGAATAGGAATAAAGTGTAACAACTACAGAGAAAGTGCAGTGCTGCTAAACAATAAGGTCCAAGGTCATAACGAGGTAGATTGCGAGGTCAAGAGTCCATTTTATCACACTAGGGAATCATTCAGTAGTCTTATAATGATGGGATTGAAGCTGTCCTTGAGCCTGGTGGTATGTGCTTTCAGCCTTTTGTATCTTCTGCCCAATGGGAGCAGGGAGAAGAGAGAATGTCTGGGGTGGGTGGGGTTTGCATGTCCATTGCCATGCTGTGACATACACTCATATCATGGATTTGAGTCTCATGTTTGAAAGGCTACTGCAGAAATGGAATTTGAAGATTCATAGGGAGTTTGAGGTGGATAATGGTGCAGCAACCAGTTCTAATGGTGCCTCTCTGAACGTAGTGCCATGTGCACACAGGAGCAGGAGAGACATCATTTTCCATAGAAAAGGAAGAAGCCTGGAATTCTCAGCTGGAAAGGTTGATGACCTCTGAGGGTGAATAGCAGCAGGACATTTTGTTCTGGGCTTTGGTACTGGTATTGGTATTGGTTTATTATTGTCACTTGTACCGAGGTACAGTGAAAAACTTGTCTTACATAACGTTCCTATAGATCAATTCATTACACATTGCATTGAGGTAGTACAGGGTAAAAACAATAACAGAATACAGGGTATTTGATGTAGTGAAGGAAGTTTAATAACTTAACCAGGTCAAGAGAAAAAGAGATTCATCTATGTCTCATGGTATAAATGCTAATCCCCACCCCCGCCCTCCAGAAAGATGAGTATTACACAAGAATGCAACAAAGAACAATGTGTGGTTCTTCTCAAGCATTTAAGATTCTGCATCTGGCAATATAAAATAATGCAGCAATGCAGAACATCCTTAGCCTGTGCTCTTTAAGTCTTCATTGCACATGGAACTGTGCGTAAATTGACTGTTACATCAACTCAAAATGAAACTTGCAAGTAAAATTGTGATCCTTTTGGAAAATTGATACAGGGACATCATTGGCCAAAGGAATTGACCACAAAACTTTACTTTTGTATTCATTCAACTGATTTTCCGTTTCTTCTGTCTTTTTGTACTTGTGCAGCTGAATATCTCTCCTGTAGAATATTTTGTCTGAAATAGAAACAGAAAATGCTAGAAACATTCCGGAGCACTCTACACAAAGATGCATTTCACTGTGTGTTTCCATGTACATGTGACTAATAAAGATACCGTATCTTAACATTCACCAGGTCAGTCAGCAACTGTAGAAAGAGAAACAGAGTTAATATTCCAGGTTTGAGACTGTTGTTTGACAAATGAGAACTGATGAAAAAGTTATAGAAAAAGCAATATAAATGGTACTGGCTGTCATATCAGTGGGGTTTGAAGAGAAACTCGAAATTACATCTCTACTTGCTTCAAATAAAGACCGAAGGATAAATGGAATTTATTAGAATTCCATGAGCATATAAATAAAATGGGTGCAGATTTGAATTCCCGTGGTATGTTCTTGGCATATGATAAGTAACTTCTAAAGGACACATTGACCCTATGAACCAAATCTTTTCATTTAGGATTGTGGCTGGAAGCCAAAGAAACTTCCAAGTATGTGCATCAATGTAGGTCAAGACAAGGGTTGCCAGATGCCCCTCGGACACAAGAATCTTCCAGGCTATTACAGCACTTGGCACCTGCTGTCACTTGTATTAGAAGTTCAAACCTCACTTGCTGTACTCGGATCTCAGGAGCAGTCGTCAGGGTCTAGCTCACCTGTTCATCGTCCAAAGCAAAGTCTAGTTCCTTCTGTACCTCCAACAAACAGGAGAATTATTTGTCATAAAAATAGAGTTGTAGCATCAGATGCTTCTTGAGCCAACTGTTCCTGTGTTATTTGTTTCTACCCGCACGTGATTATTTGTCCATCAAAAGGGGAAACGGAGAGATATCAGATCAACACCAATTTAAGAGAGATGAGAGTGGTTGTGAGCAGGTTTAATTGACAGAAAAAATTACAAGGCTTCCCATCATCAAGGTTTTAAGTAGTTGGTTCTACAGGTGACAAATGGCATTCTGTGCTCTTCCAGAATAACAACAAATGGATATTGCTTAATAGCATTTGATTACAAACCAAATGTGCATATCAGGCCATCTTAAGAACTGGAATGGGCAATTTTTATCTATAGTTATGAAGCATGCTTTGACTTGTCTCCTTAACTACTTAATCAGTTTTTGGGAGGAACCTTTTTTGAGAATTAACCTCCCTACAGCCCCTCCCCAACCACATACATGTACAGAAAACCCCAGGGTACTGAGTAGATGAGAAGTTTTCTGAAGCAATCATGGTGGTTTTAAATTAACAAGCTTGTAAAAATATTTTTGGTTTGACTTCCACCCAAGAGACTCTAATTGAGTTCAGACTTTTAAATAAAATTAATGTTCTTTCATGTTCATCCCTGTTAATAATATACCATAGCTTCTCCCACGTAGCACAAAAATTATAGGTCTTCTCCAGTGCTCTATACTTTGTTCCAGGTCAACAAAAACACATGAAAAGAAAAGACGTGATCCCCAGAGACCAACAGGATCTAATTTTAAGAAGGTATCTTCCTGATAAAGTACATATTTTACTAGAATACTTTAACATATTACCATTTGTTTAACATAAGGATCCTTGTGTTTTTTCTCATTCTCTGTGTTCTGATTCCTTTTCTCCAACTCATTACATACACTCTCTAGTTATTTGACTTATTCTAGCTGCTATCCATCTTTTGGCCTCTTACAGTGTGGTCTGCAACATTTTCCCTCATGCTTTGCGTTCTGTATCTTCTCATTAAATTACAAGTTCAGTCGGTGTTGAGGGAGAAAATAATAGAATATAGCAATAGGGGTAGATGCAGTGGAGTGGGAAAAGGCTCATAAGGAGCATTATCTTCAAAATTGTTCATCAAGGCAGAATGGCCTGTTAGATTCTGCTCGATAAATTCCACGTGCTCTGTGTTTCTCCATCTTGACATTTACATTTACCTCTGTAACTGCCGGGAAGTCCAGGAGTATGCATACAAGCATGCTGATTTCCATTGTCATTTCAGTGGGGCTGCTGTGCTGGGCTACCCATTGAGCCCACCAGCAGCATGCCAACTTCCTCTGGTGTTCCAACAGTTACACTGGGAAATCAGCTTGTGTAACCTGTAATGAACTCATTCATTCCAAAGAGGAGGAACCACTGCAGGGGAGAGTCAAGTTTCAGGTAATGTAGTTTTTATACAAATTTAATATAAATTATTAAGTGTATTTTGCTGTTCACGAGTAGTTCAAGTTTGAACAGTGTGAATAATTTTTAATTGTTCACTAACATTCAACCTGTTAGCCAGCTAGTTCAGTCTGGGGGTGTGCCTTGACCACCCATCAAAGCATTTCTGTTCAACTGACAATTTGAAGACCCTACACAGAACAGGGCTGTGCCAGCCAGGTTGGAGCCAACGTAGTTCTTGAAGTTCTTACCAGGTAAATGTGGGCTTAGCAGACAAGTGAGCAGTTAGTGCAGATGGTTGGCCACTCCCAGGGAATTATGGGCCATTGGTTAATTCTGTATCTTGTATGCTTTATTCCTTGGTCCTGTATTCAGCTATGAGTTGTTGATCAGTAAATCTGTAACTATAACATTTCTGTAGTACGAACCTAATTATGAACTTACAGCCACTCAGCATCAATTGTCACAAGAGCTGCACTAGCATCTCAATGTAGCTAAACTTAAAATCACACATATTAAAACAACAAATACCAGGAGTGTTTTCAAGGCTTAAATATCAAAGAATGTTTATAAATTCATTGCATTTCTCTATTATGCTGTATGGCAGAAGCAAAACTTATTGAATTGATCATAATCATTTTTATATACTCATTAATAAAATCTGTGAAGAGACTACCATTCTACCTTTCTCAAATTCTAGTCAGTTTTTTAAAATAATTCACTGGTGAGGATATAGATCAAGATTTGTGGGTAAAGAGATAGTTTTCTGAAACATTAGTGTTCTGAAATTCAGAAATGTAAACCTTCCCATGGGCAAGGTTAATTTCAACATTAAACATGAACAACACTGTCTAGAACTCTGAGAAAAAGAGAAGCAGTTTTTTTTCACATATTTTAGGTAATTACTGTAGTACCAGCTCCTGCCCAAAGGGGTCACTAACTGCTATTACCAATCCATAATTTTTTGAATGTGTGTACCTAATACAGTATCTGCATGCTGCATTGAGCAGGTCACCATGACAGCATCCCAGCAGTATGCTGCATTACACATGCCAGGTTATTATATTTCAGGCAATGAATGCATACTGCTATTGAGGGACTTGCTGGAAGACACTTAATTCTCCCACAACAATTGCTCAATGAGCTGAGCAGAGAATCAAGCACCATAAACCCGATTTGAGAATTTAACCAACTTTTTACAGCAATTACCAATTTTAATTACCAATAAATGTGAAGAGCCACAAGTTGGAAAACGCAGACTTCTGCATATGGACCTTGCAAAATCTGCTTTACAATTCTTATACTAATCTGAACTCGATGAAAAATGCGACTACTTGCATTTTTTTCCATGGAGAAGGAACTATCCATTACTTTCAACTGAGTAACATCATACAGTTAGCATACCATGACAAGGCATTAAGATGCAATTTGGTTTGCATGCACAATGAAGCCAAACAAGTTTAGCATTTGTTTTACATCTGGAAAGGAAAAACTGGGTATTAGATATCCACAACATCAGTTGTACACAAGGGCAGCAGATCAGAATATATCTCATTATTATTTTCATTCAGTGAAACCTTCAGACCTGTCAATATGGGATTATTCCAAGAGCTATCAGAGGAGTTAAGAGAAGGGCTGTCACATTCTAAATGGATTCCCAATGAAAATCCATTGAATGTGGGGAAATTCAGCAGTCTGATAAACCATTCCAAAATAAACTTCTGGGTCAAAATTTATTCTGGCTGAAAAAGGAAGAAGTTCCTTCCTATAATGTATTGTAGATCTCTGAAAAAGTACTGAAATATAAGCCTAAATAGTGTTTGAGTCTGGTGTCCTCGGTGCTTAGGAACATAGGAAAAGAAATAGGTGATTGAGCCCCTTGGGCCTGATCCATAATACAATAAAATCATGGCTGATCCATTTCCTAATTCTATCCATCTGTCTGGGCTCCATAATCCTTTAACACTTCCAGCTGGGAAAAAATATTAATTGAACTAGCACCTACTGCTTTTTATCAATGAAAGTTTCACACTTCTATGACTCACTGCATGAAAAAATCTCCAGATTTGATTTTAAAGTTACATTTGCTTGTCCGAGGCTCCCCACCAGGAAAAAACATTTCCCTCAATCTATCCTATTAATTACTTTCAAAATTATGAAAACCCTAAAGTACATCTACTGTTTACCTTCTGTAATCTGGGGAATACAAGACTGCTATTGTGTAATCTTTCCTCATTACTTAACCCTTGGAATCCTGGAGCTTGATAAATCTGTAGTGAATTCAGTCTACCAATAAATCCTTTCTACGGTTGTATACCAGGACGGTACACTGAACATGGATTGGCCAGAGTTTGACTCAGTTGTGACAATTCCTCCCCTATATACATACTCACACTCCAATTCAGAATCAGAATCAGGTTTATTACCACTGACGTATGTCGTGATATTTGTTGTTTTGTGGCAGCAGTACAGTGCAAGACATACATAAAAATTACTGTATGTTACAAAACTAAATAGTGCAAAAGAGGAATAACGAGGTAGTGTTCATGGGTTCATGGGCCATTCAGAAATCTGATGGCAGAGGGAAAGAAGCTGTTCCTGAAACGTTGAGTGTGGGTCTTCAGGCTCATGTACCTCCTCCCCGATGGTAGTAACATGAAGAGGGCATGTCCCGAGTGGTGAGGGTCCTTAATGACGGATGCCGCCTTCTTGAGTTCTTTTATTTATTATGTCAAGTACCTCACCATTACATTTTAGTAACCCGTTAAAATGAATTCTTTTTATACCACAACTGTTCCTAGTTCTTCATCTTTTAAAAAATAGTCCTTTTGGTTCAAAATGGATGATCTCACACTTAGCAACTTGTGCTTGTGGGAGATCAGTAGTCATGTCTTTTTAATTCAGGTGCTTTCTAGTTATTTATGCTGAATTATACTGGCAAATTAGTTTCACAATTTGCATTCAAATCCATTAGCTTTTAGTACCAGCCTCTTATGTGGAACTTTATTGTATGCCTTCTGAAAGTCCTTATAAACTATATACATTTCTATTACTTTAACTTCAAAAATGCAATTAGGTTCTTAAGACATGGCCCATTTATTACAAATCGGTGAAAGCTCTTTAATCAGCCCAATTATCTTCCAAGTACTCATCACTCCATCCTTAATTATATATTCCAACAACTTCCCTTGCTACAGATGTTAGCTGAACAGGCCTATAATTTCCTGTTTGTTTTTCATCTCAATTATCTTAACTAATGGAATTATATTTGCAGCTTTTAAATCTAAAAGTAAAATTCCTGAATGGAGAGCATTTCAGAAGATTATCGCTATAACATCAGCAGTTTTCTCACCAACTCCTCTTTAAACCCTGGGGCAGAAATCAACATGTTCTGGAGGTTTTTCAGTCTTCAGAGTGCCATTATTTTTTCTAATGCTTATGTTAACTTTGGTGAGTGGCAGTTTTTGATTCATTATCACTCTTCTTGAGATGTCAGGTATATTATCATCCTTTTCCTCTTCTGGGAATACCCTCACCATATAATTATTCAACAACTATTTCCTTATTTTGATTTGCAATATTACCTAATCAGCTTTTAAAGAGCCCATACACCCATCACAATTCTTTGTCCTCTACTGTAACTTAAAATCTTTATTTCTGTTAATCGCGACCTTCAAAACTTTTTTTGTATTTCATTTTTGAATCGAAGCTAAATGAAGATTTCCCAAAATCCATCCTCAGTTTTATTTGCTAATGGTGCTGACTAGTTTGCTTTTGTCAGTTTCTGTCCAATTTCTTTAAAGTTAGCCATTCCAAAGTGTGGAATTTTAGAAATTCAGATATTCACAAACATTCAAGTTGTTTGATACCTTTGACAGCTAGTCAACCATAGCTATCAATGTGGGATTTATGATAGGAAGGGAGGGCGCAGAGTCTTCCCAATCAGATTGGAGCTGTCTATGTTCAGGAAGTTCTCACAGGAGATCCACTCAAAACAAAATGGGTTTAATAGGTAGGTATGTGCAAAGCACAGAGGTTCACTGCTCCCGTCATCCTTTTGGTTCAAAATGGATGATATCACACTTACCAATTTGTGCTTGTGGGAAATCAATAGTCATGCCTTTTTAATTCAGGTGCTTTCTAATTATTCATACAATTATACTGGCAAATTAGTTTGATAATTTGCATTCAAATCCATCAGCTTTTAGTAACAGACTCTTCTATGGAATTTTATTAAATGCTTTCTGAAAAATTCATATAAACTATATCCAATTCTGAGCCATTATGTATTTTTATATCTGCCTTCATAGTAGAAGATGCAAAATATAACCGTCAGGAAAGGAGACACCAGAGACAGCAGACACTGGAATCTGGAGCAACAAACAATCGGCTGGAGGAACTCAGTGCGTTGAGTACCATCTGTGGGAGGAAAGGAATTGTCGAATTCCTTCCTCCCCATCACAATCAAATAACTTTAAGCAGTTTTAGGGAATTCAGGTTAAAGTGAGAAAGTATTAGAGAAATTAATGGGCCTAAAAAACAGTCCACAAACACTACTTCATTATAGCTTTTTTTGCACTATATTTATTTTGTAATTTATAGTAATTTTATGTCTTTGCTTGTACTGTTGCCACAAAACAACAAATTTCACAACATATAAGTCAGTGGTAATAAACTTGATTCTGATTCTGAAGCCTAGAATTATTAAGGCAATCTCAGGAATAGTGCTGCATTGGTTTTTATTTTTTAGGATTCCCAGGAGTTTAGAATGGATTGAAACGTGGAAAACATCACATTGTTATTCCAGAAAGGATGGGGAGAAAATCAAGAATTGTAGGCCAGTTAGATCAAAATCTGTCGTATGGAAAATGCATCTATATGTTATCAGGGAATTAGTTTTGCAACTGACCTCAAAATACTGCAGTTTCATTGTGCAGTCTCCCAAAGTTGTTTTGCAAAAAGGGCACCACTTCACACTTTTCCACACAGAATTATATCTCCCATGTGTCGTACAAGTCTGGCTATGTTTGGTATTACATTGTTCACTATTTTGTTACTGTGTTTTGTATCTCCTGCACACTTCACAATTCACACCTTATATCCAAGGCCGATACAATTATGTATAAGAAAACCAATGCTTTGGTCAGAAATCCCTCCAACCAGAAAACACCTCTGTGTCACAATCTTTATCACTGCCTTTTATCTTTTAGCCAGTTTTGTACCTAAGTTATTATTGTCCTTTTCATCCTATGGGCTTGAGGTAGGTATCATGCTTTACGCAATAACTGTCCAGACAGAAAAAGCAATACAGGTTCTGGAGGGAGTGGGAAGGTGGGATTGAGAAGAGGATCACCCGCAGGAGATAACTGACCTGCTTCTGCTCTTTTTCCTATTTTTACTAGTCCACTTGTACAACATTTACAGCACTACCTTCATCAACACATGTAACTTCTTCAAAGTGTTCTGTCTACTTTATAATTAACTCACACACTCATCTCAATCATCAGAAAACTGAGAAGATAAATTCCCTTCTATTTCAGAACTGTGGTTCACTAACCAAAATTACCACAAAACCAATCAACTTCAGTTCAGTGATTTTTTGCAGACAATTTCTTTTCTCTAATTTCCTTTTTACTCTATTCATTGTGTTCAACCTAGCAATAATGTTTATAATATCAAATTACAAAATCAAACAAAATTACAAACATAAAGGTTAATAAACATTCAAAAATGCCTTTTTAATGTGAAAGGTACCCACAGGACATGTCCACCTTCTATAAAGAGCCTAGGACTTGAGCCAGAAATTTAACCTGGGCTTGGATAAAAGACATTTCCACACACTGTGAACGACCTCTTGAAATCACCATATTGGTTCCTCAGTTCCTCTCGTATCAGAAAAGAATGTGGAACAATGATTGTAATGTGGAGTAGATAATTCTAAAGTTTCATATTTCTCATTGAAGAAATTTCTCTTCATCTCAGTTTGAAATGTCCTACCTCTATTGATTCCTAATTAAAAACTCCACAGTCCGGCAACATCCTCAATACCTACCACCAATTTTCGTGTCACTCCTTCTGAAGCTGAGACCTTGCCCCTTTCTGCCTAATTCCATTGATGCAGAAGTTTCAATTTTGTCAAATGTGTAGAAAATTGATGGCCACCTCATACTCTATGCTTAACTTTCATTTAAGGTTGAGTGAGCTCGGGCTTTTCTCTTTGGAGAGAAGGAGGATGAGAGGTGACTTGATAGAGGTGCACAAGATGATAAGAGGCATAGATCGAGTGGACAGTCAGAGACTTTTTCCCAGAGTGACAATGGCTAACACGAGGGGACATAATTTTAAGGTGATTGGAGGAAGGTATAAGGGAGATGTCAGGGGTAAGTTTTTTACACAGAGAGTTGTGGGTGCATGGAACGCGCTGCTGGCAGAGGTTGTGGGGGCGGATACATTGGGGACATCTAAGAGATTCTTAGATAGACACATGAATGATAGAGTAATGGGGGGGAGTGATTTGGGAGGGAAGGGTCAGATAGATCTTAGAGCAGGATAAAATGTCGGCACAACATTGTGGGCCAAAGGGCCTGTACTGTGCTGTAGTGTTCTATGTTCTATTTCTTTGACTTTAACCAATCCACTGCCATCAAGTAATCCCACCTGATCTTCTTCCTGATCCCTACTTCAAAAGCCCACATTCTCTTTCAACTAAATACAACCTAAGTGGCTCTTATGTACTCCTGCTTCTCTAAGCAATAAAAAAATTTACAGAAAAATAAGCAGAAGAATATTTGGGTGAATAAGCAGAAAATGTGTACGAAGTATTCAGATGAAGATACATCCGGGAGGGGAAATGGAATTAGTTTGCTGACACAAAATGGGGTTGCGGGGGGGTTGGGGAGAAGAGTCAAGGACAAGCAGTGTGGTAGCACGGCCAACAAGAAATAGTGCACTGGATGTACTAAACAAGATTGGCAAGAGTGGAAGATAAATTAAAACAGCAGAGTAAGACTAACAGATTATTTCAGGAAGGGAGTGGTATTTGCTTTATTTTTGTCTGAACTACATTATAGGTAATTAAATACATAATTTTAAATAAAAGTGGACCAGATACATTTAACCCATTTATATCTGCTATCGTTAAGTGTAGTAATTCCTGGATAGTGACTGTCTCAGAGCTTAAGATATGACCTTTCCATATATGTACTATATTCTAATTTTATTCTCCACAGAACAACTTAATTGTTTCACTCAGCTTTCTGGAGATGCCTCTGAATTTGCATACAACTGAGTAAAATTAGTATCTTCTTTAAAATACTCCTGTGGTTTAACAAACATCCCCAAGTCCCCACTTTCCATTCACTCTTGTATAGTGGTTCTAATTGAAACGTCAGGGCAAACAGCAAAATCCAAGTTAATTGTTCAGTACAATTAATGTTATTAACCCTTTTTACAGCCTCATCTGAAAATATTAACACCTCAATGGGAATGTTCACTCTAATAAGTATTTGTAACAAAGTCAAAAATATGAACGTAACTAACACAGGAAATCCTCAGACCAAAAATCTGGAAAGACATTTTCAGATTAATATCTGTTATGAAATATGGGGCCAGTTGTATGAGCTTAGTGTTCCAGGGCAGCACTTTACATGAACGAGAGCACACGTTGTACCTTCTGAGTATGGAAGTCAACATGTAATTCCCAGACAATCTGAATTCCCAATCTACTGAGTGTACTGGCAAAGCTTTCCTGTAACAGACTCCAAAGCACAATGAGCCAAAGCAGTCAATGTATCTATTCTATACCTATAACAAAAATCATCAGACCTTTGAATAAAAGCAACACACACAATGGAAACAAAAGAGATTCCGCAGATGCTGGAGTCTGGAGCAACACACACAAAGTGCTGGAGGAACTCAGCGGGTCAGGCAGCATCTATGGAGGGAAATAAGCAGTCGACGTTTCTGGCTGAGCGCTGACTCACCTGGAAGGACAGTCTAGGGCCCTGAATGGTGGTGAGGGAGGAGGTGTAGAGATAGGTGTAACACTTGGCACGGTTGCAGGGATAAGTGCCAGGAGGGTCATCAGTGAGGAGAGACATAAAGGCAACTGCTTTATACAGTCCCAACCACTGAACCCTTGATCTGCTGCTTCCCAAAGTACTCTCCCTGCTCACAGTTCTGGGGGCATTCCTCAACCTCACACTTCCATTAGGCAGCTACATCTGAAGGGAGGACAGGTCAGAGAATTAGCATTGTAATGTTTGAGCCCTAATTCCAACACATATACAATTTTAGGAATATTGCACAAGTGAATTTATTCATAGTCATTACTATAAAGGTATTAAACATGCTATCATTGCTATGGTAGCTTGGCATATGGTATTCCAACGTAATGGATACATTAAGCCAAACCAACATTCTTCTCAAGGTAAACAAATGTTTCTGTTCCTCTGTGATCAGCAAATGTGACAAAAGGCAACAATACATTTACGCCTCAAAATGCACTCCAATGGGTATGTCAGATGGACCCAGCAACAGGGCACCAAAGATCATCACCTTGGATGCAATTGATGGGCATTTCATATCCTCGACATCAAATGGGCTTGTGCTGTTTCTGGGAGGGGATGGTCTTCAGATGACAGATTTTGAGGGAGAGGAGGAGTCCAGCAGTATGAATGATGAGGAGAATCACAATCAGGTTTATTATCGCTGCCTTATATGATGCAAAATTAGTTGGCTTGCGGCAGCAGTACAGTGCAAAGGCATAACATTATGATAAATTACAGAAATAAATAAATAGTGCAAAAAAGTTCATGGGTTCATGGACCGTTCAGAAATCTGATGGCAGAGGGGAAGAAGCTGTTTCTGAATCATTGAGTGTGGGTCTTCAGGCTCCTGTACCTCCTCCCCGATGGTAGTAATGAGAAGAGGGCATGTCCCGGGTGGTGAGGGTCCATAAGGATGGATGCCGCCTTCTTGAGGCACCGCCTCTTGAAAATGTCCTCGATGGTGGGGAGGGTTGTGCCCGTGATGAAGCTGTCTGAGTCTACAACCTTCTGCAGCCTCTTGCGATCCTGTGCATTGGAGCCTCCGTACAGCAGGTCATTGATCGGACTCAGGCCATTGTTGAGCTTGGAGGAAAAGGGTGGGAGAAGCAGGTTGGGGGTAATGATGGGATCAGGGATGTTGGGCAGGTGATCTGTGCATTTGTGGCAAAATAGTCGTGGGTGGTCTGAAGGATAACAGAAAGCAACTCACTTACCTCGGAAAATGTCCCAGTCTGCAACTATGCTAGGAAGACTATGTTTGTCCTTGGTCAACCCAAGTATGTTCATTCTTAGAACAACATGACTCAAGTTCCCCTGTTATGCTCTAAAACGAGCGTTGCACATGATGTTATGTCATCTTGCGTGCCCCTGCTGCAGAAATTGTGTTGGGGTGCAATGTGACACGTGCCTGGAAATGCTAGGTTGAATTTCTGGAACTACATGAAATGGCCAGAAAGCAAGTTTCACTCAAAGTACATTTTCAATCATCCAGCACTGAAATAAATAACATTATCCAATCAAAGTCATAAAATTCAAAAGAGAGAAGACATATTATATATATAGAACAGTATTATACACAGTTCTGGTCTCCATTTTACAAAAGAGGGTACAAAGTTACTGAATAAAAAGTACCAGGGAGATCAGTGCTGAGACCAAAGCTATTCACAATGTAGACCTAATTTGTATGTACCTTCTCCAAGTCTGCAGACAATGCCAGACTAGGTGAGTGGAGGTTGATTTGGACAGATTGAGGGAGCTGGCTGACAAGTGTCAGATGCAACATAATGTGGAAAACATAGAGAGTATAAAAACAGTTTCCTTAATCTCTCCTCACATGACAAACGCAGGAATACATCTGGTGAACTTCACTGAATTCCCTCTATCTCAAATATGCCCTTCCATAGGTAGGGAGACTAAATCAGATTCCAGATGCTGTCTCTCAACTGCCTAATTTAATTGGAGCAAGATGTCTCTGCTCTTTTTCTCTAATCTTCTTGCAATGAAATCCAATATATTGTTTGCCTTCTTAACTTCCTGCATATTAAGTTCAGGTGATTTGTGTTCAGTGACACATGGGTCCCAGAGACTACCTTCGCTTCTCAATGCCTGACCTGTATTTCCCTACCAAAGTGCATGAACTTACATCCTTCCACATTATATTCCATCTTCCCATTAACTTAACAGATCTACATCCCTCTACATCTCCCTCACAGCCCACACTGACACTTAGCTTTGTATCATCAGTACATTTGGATATATTGCACTTGATTTCCTCGTTCAGCTGTGTACAGCTGGAGCACCAGCATTGGTCACTACATCCCAACCCAAAAATGAAAAATCATTAGCAGCCAATAACAGGACATGGTGGGTTGCTAACATAAGCCCAGTTGGTGCCTTAGAAACCCTGATATAGATATCACTTAATGTTACATCTTTTAAAGGAACTTCACCCCTAGTTTGATTCTTCACCTGCAAGACAATTGTATGATTGTATCAAGGTACAAAAGGTTCATCTGGAAGACCAGGCTCACATTTGGTAAAGGAAGCTTGACTGTTCCAACTGTTGCCTATCCTTTTCTCAGGGACAGACTTGAAGGTCATCACACAGCTATCCACTGCAGAGAACATTTCAGACCCTGCAGTAAATATTACAAGATGCGCACAGTTTATTGCATCGCAATGGGCAGATAAAACAATATTTTATGCTACACAATTATCTCAGACATTGCTACAGATGTCCAATACTTAAGAAAACAAATTCAGCAGTGATTAAAAGAGACGTATTAGATATAGATCTTCAACTTCATTACAGAAAGTGCTGGAAAAACTCGGCAGGGTCAGGCAGCGTCTGTGGAAAGAGACAATTACATTTCAGGCTGAAGACCTTTTGTCAGAACTGGGAAAGAGAGGCTGACCAGTATCTTCCATTTTGTGGAAGGATTTTTAGTGCTTCACTCAAGGTCATTGAAGTAAGAGCAAAGGAGGAAGAATGTTCCTTGTTCTTCTATTCTGGAGGGTTCTATATTTAGAATCAGGTTATTGTCACTGACATATGTCATGAAATGTGTTGTTTTGCGGCAGCAGTACAGTGCAAGACATAAAATTACTATAAATTACAAAAATAAATCAATAGTGCAAAAGCAGAAAATAACAAGGTAGTGTTCATGGACTGTTCAGAAATCTGATGGTGGAGGGGGAAGAAGCTGTTCCTGAATCGTTGAGTGTGGGTTTTCAGGCTCCTGTACCTCCTCCCCGATGGTAATAATGTAAGAGAGCATGTCCCGGCTGGTGAGGGGTCTTTAATGATGGATGCCGCCTTCTTGAGGCACCGCCTCTTGAAGATGTCCTCGATGGTGGGGAGGGTTGTGCTCGTGATGGAGCTGGCTGAGCCTACAACCCTCTGTAGCCTCTTTCGATCCTGCACATTGGAGCCTCCGTACCAGGCGGTGATGCAGCCAGTCAGAATGCTCTCCTCTTTCTGTAGAAAGTTGCTCTCACAATTTCTGTAGAAATTTGCAAGAGTCTTTGGTGCCATACCAAATCTCCTCAAACTCTTAATGAAGTAGAGCCATTGGCATGCCTTCTTCATGACTGCACCAATGTGTTGGGCCCAGGATAGATCCTCTGAGACGTTGACGCCCAGGAACTTGAAGCTGCTCACCCTTTCCACCGCTGACTCTTCAATGAAGACTGGTGTGTGTTCTCCTGACTTCCCTTCCTGAAGTCCACAATCAATTCTTAGGTCTTGCTGGTGCTGAGTGTGAGGCTGTTGTTGCGACACCACTTAACCAGCCAATCCATCTCACTCCTGTACGCCTCCACATCGCTATCTGAGATTCTACCAACAACAGTGGTGCTCAGAAGACAGTCTGTACAGACAAACTGGATTCAGTGCTCTAAGAAGTTTACTGACTTCAGATAAGTGGTCAAGGTCACCAAGTGCATTAAACTGCCATAATCTATCAAATTGACTACTCAACTCAGGCACTGCTCAATTCATCACATCTCAATCACTCAGCAACATAAGAATTCATATCCGACAGGGGGCACAGTTAATTCCACAGGTTCATCCCACCTTCACACACTTAGTTCTGTTACTAACATCCACCTCTCAAAGTCTGCACAAAGTGCCAGATGTACAGCTATGACAGTGTCATTCCCAAAGATATTGCATGGCTTTCACTGGCACATTTCCTTGTCTCATGCAGGAGGACCATAATTATCGGGAGCAAGAATTAACAACTTGGGAAAAGTGTCAGCCTCCATGGAGCAATTGGCCATTAATAGCAGCCCAATCCTGAGCTCGCAGTGTGAATTAATTAACAAAGGTGAAGGTCAAACCTAATGCTCCTCACATTTCACTTTCCACCCGCTCATCCTTCAGTCTCTTCCAGTTTACAAGTTTCAGATGTGGTAACAATGCACATTCAGTGTAACAATGCAGTTCCAACTTTACGCAATCCCTTCACCCCAATATTACCTTTGCATCTTTTGCATTTCCTGAGTATCTGAAATGAAGTTTGGTCAGGCAGTGGAGGACCATCCACACAGAGTGATTTTGAAGATGCAGGTCACTTGATTTCACATTCACTGCTCTCAGCTCATGCACCAACACTGCATATCCTACATGATATCCTACATGATAGGGCAGCACAGTAGCGTAGTGGTTAGCGCGACACTATTACAGCACCAGCGATCGGGGTTCGATTCCCATCGCTGTCTGTAAGGAGTTTGTACATTCTCCCGTGTCTGCGTGGGTTTCCTCCGGGGGCTTCGGTTTCCTCCCACATTCCAAAGACGTACGGGTAGGTTAATATGGGTTTAAAATGGGCGGCGCGGACTCGTTGGGCCGGGAGGGCCTGTTACCACGCTGTAATTAAAAAAAAAATATCTGAAGGGTAAAACTGCATGTGGAAAATGACTCCATTTGGAGCCAAGACACACTAAGTTTACGTGAGGAGAAGAATGATCCTGTGAGTGTGTTCAGCTGAAGAAGACTCCGAGGAAGACGTTAATGGCCTGGACTACAGTAGAAGGCTTACGGAAAAGCTTCAGAAACGGCTTTGTGCACTGGGAAGTTGCCAGAAAGTGGTAATGTTGTGTTGGAAAACAGACCTCGTGTTCAGTCTCACAGTGACAGAATTCTGCTCCCTCTCCATTCATGCACTGCCATTGATTGTCCAACAGCCAACCCACACTGTTGTTGGCTGTGCCAACTTGCTCACTCTGGGCCTTCCAGCCCAAAAGCTGCTCCAGAGCGGCCTCCAGGGTCGTCTGCAGCCTTCGGTTAGCCCTGTTGTAACCAAAGGACTCGCACTGCATGGGGGCACAGGAATGAGCAAAGGCTTACGGAAGACTTGCAGTAAGGAATGCACAATCATGATTTTATGTGGGCTGGAGTCCAATGAGACCTTATTTTGTTTAAAAATTTGATTTAAATGTTTATTTTATGTGTGCTCTTATTTGTGCATTGTGGACAAGTTATGTCTGATGGTAGAAGTTAAGGACATTGTGAATGGGGAATTGGGCCTGAGGTTACTGGTAACTTACTGGAATTAAGTCTTTGTGTACAGCTGTGCAGAAACAGGCTGCCGAGATTGCAATCTCCCTCTTTCTTTCTCCTCTTCTGCTCTTAGATTTCTCTTCCATCTCTTTCTCAGCTTTTGTCCTGACTAGTAAGGCAACGACTTTCCCTCATTGCAGGAAATCTGAACCAAAAATACAAAGAAAGCAGGCAGCATCTGTGGAGAATCATCATAGTACGACAGATTACACAAAGATTCGAGCTGATTCAGTTCAATCTGAAACAGGGTCTTAAAGCAAGCAACAGAAGCATGTTGGCCTTGGTAGATTGAGACACTACATTTAACAAATATAGTAATAAACCAACAATGACTAATTCTTAAAAGATTAATACATAGTTTACAAGGATAATATACCCCTTTAAGGCAAAAAGAATCCAGACAAGGCTATCTAGTTTAATATAATATTTGATCATAGGAAAAGGCTTATAACTTTGCCAGTAACAGCATTACGATCGAGATATTTTCATAATTCAACAGAGGATCAAGACACTGATGAGAAGAATACAAGGCTAGCCGAGCAAGAAACACAGTAACATTGTAAAAACTTTTATAACTATGTAAAAGGGAAAACAAAATAGCAAAACTTAAGCAGGTCCCTTACAGACCAAGACCAGAGAAATTATATTGAAAAATAAGGAAATGGCAGAGAAATTAAACAATCTCTTTGCTTTTCTTTATATAAGATACATAATCCTGTCTCTGCAAAAATAAAGGACTACAGATGTAGGGTAAAAGAAGAACTCAAAGAAAATAAAGTCAAAGTCGAGTTTATTGTCATCTGCACAAGTCCATGTGTGCGCAGGTCCAATGAAAAACTTACTCGCAGCAGCATCACAGGCACATAGCATCAGATAAGCAACATTCACAAGAAATACATAAATTATACACAATTTTTACAAGAAAACTCAATTAGAACAAAAAAAAAACAAAGTCCATTTTAGTGCAAAGTGGTCATAATGTTTCCAAACTGCATTGATTAGGGTTTTGCTGGTTGGCTCAAGAACTGAATGGTTGAAGGGAAGTAGCTGTTCTTGAATGTGGTGGTGTACCTCCTGCCCGATGGTAGCTGCGAGAAGATGGCATGGCCCGGATAGTGGGGATCTCTGATGATATACGTTGAGAAAAGTAGAATTGCAGAGATTACTGGGAATAATGGCAAAGATCTCCAGGACTTGACCTTCATCCAAGGATTTTGAAAGAGGTGTCAATGAAATGTGGTTGGACACTTGGTTTGGACGCCTGGAAAAAAAGTATAGGATTGAACAGAGTCAGAATGAATTTATTATGAAAGGGAAATCATGTTTGACAAATTGCTACTCTTTTGAGGTTGTAACTAGCATAAAAGGTAAGAATAAAACTAACTGATGTGGTGTATTTGGACTTTAAGAAGGCCTTCAATAACATACCACATGGGAAATGATCAAAGTCAGAGCCCATGGTGTTCGGTGTAATACACTAGCACGGGCTGGGGATTGGTCAGTGGATAGAAAAGAACGGGTAGGAATAAGTGAGGTCATTGATCAGTGGGGTGTCCGCAGCGAAGCCATGATGGGTTGCAACTATACACAGTCAGTAGTTTCACTGAGGAGATCAAGTGTAAGTTTGCTGCTGGTTCTAAAGGGATCAAGCGTAAGTTACTGATGATACTGAGCTAGGTGGCAGTGTGGACTGTGAGGAGGATGTACAGAGGCTTCAGGGGAATGCAGACAGACTGGATGATTGGGCAAAGATGCGGCAGGTCATAGAGTCCTACAGCACGGAGACAGGTCCTTCGGCCCAACTGGTCCATGCCGACCAAGGATTTCCATCTAAGCCAGTCCCATTTGCCTGCGTTTGGCCCATATCCCTCCAAACCTTTCCTATCCGTATACCTGTTCAAGTATCTTTTAAATGTTGTTAATGTACCTACCTCAACCACTTCCTCTGGCAGCTCATTCCATATACTGACCACTCTCTGGGTAATAAAGTTTCCCCTCAGATTTCTATTAAATTTCTCCCCTCTCACCTTAAACCTATGCCCTCTGTTTCTTGATTCCCCAACCCTGGAAAAAGACTGTGTGCATTCACTATGCCCTCATAATTTTATACAGCTCTATAAGATCATCCCTCATACTCCTACGCTCCAATGAAAAAAGACACAACCTGCTCAACCTCTCTCCATAACTCAGTCCTTCAAGTCCTGGAAATGTGCTTGTAAATCTCCTCCGCACTCTGTCCAGCTTAATGGCATCTTTCCTATAGCAGGGTGACCAAAACTTAACACAGTATTCCAAATGGGGCCTCACCAATGTAACATAACATTGCAGCATTATACTCAATGCCCTGACTGATGAAGGCCAACATGCCAAAAGCCTTCTTCACCACCCTGTCTACCTGTGATGCCACTTTAAGGGAACCATGTACTTGTACGCCTAGTTCCCCCTGATCTACAACACTCGCCAGGACCCTATCGTTCAGGTGTACTGCAATGTGGAAAAGTTTGAGGTAGAAAAATAGAACTAATAAATATATAAATCACATACAATTATAGTTAGCATTTAGAAAGGCATATGGTGCATTGGCCCTTGTTGCAAGAGGATCTGATAGGCCTACTCCAATTAGTTATAGCTCCAATGAGGCCACTCCTGAAATACTGTGCATTGGTCTGCTCTCCTAACCAATGAAAGGATATGTTCATGTTAGATGGAGTGCAGCAAAGGCCAGATTGATCCATGAGATGGGGGATGTGTTTTATGAGGAGAGATGAAGCAAAATAGGCCCGGACTGTCTTGAGTTTAGAGTGATGAGAGTGACCTTACTGAGAAACCTATACAATCCTTTCTCAATTGAGCCTAAGGTCACAGTGTCAAAATAGAGGATCCGCCATCCAGGACAGAGCAGCCTTGACATGCTGATGGATGTCACAATCTGTCCAGTCTGCATACTTCTGGCAGATGTCAAATGCATGTGTGCTATCGTCTTTTCCAACATGGTACACCACTTTGGATGCCAAATGGGAGTTGTAAATACCAAAAAAAAACAGGTGTTACTGAGCCCAATTTCTGGCCATAGAGTTTTTTTGTGATATGTCTGAGTATGTGTGTGACATCCTTTGTCAAAAGTTATACTCTGCATGTTAAACCTGGGGCAATTTCGATTGTGTGATGGACATCAGCAGTGACATCTGATATGTGTGGTATGGCCTATCGATCCTGCTACTGCTCGGCTCGGCCACTCTTTCACCTTTAAATCTGCCATGATAGGGAAGAGACATACTAGAACTAGGGGACGCAGCCTGAAGATTTGGGGAAAACATTTAGGATGGAGATGAGGAATTGCTTTTCCCAGAGAGTAGTGACTCTGTGGAATTCTCTGCCCGGGGAAGCAGTAGAGGCTACCTCATTAATATATTTAAGACACATTTAGGTAGATTTTTGCACAGTAGGGGAATTAAAAGTCATAGGGAAAAGGCAGGTAGGTTGATCTGAGTTCACGGCCAGATCAGCCATGACCTTATTGAATGCAGACCAGGCATCGATGGGCCAGATGGCCTCCTCCTGCTCCTATTTCTTATGTTCTGATGTTCTAGAGGTTCATCTCACTTCTCTGTATTACCTGAGACAGATCCAAACATCCAAAGATAATGGGCCCAATTGCCAACACATCACTCATCGCCCAATGATTTGGTGAGACTCTGAACCGCTGACTGAATTCAGCGGGCTAACCCATGGCAGATCTTGCACCATTCAGTGATCATCAGCACACGGGAGAAATCAACTGACCTGACCTTTGAGCACTCTGGTTACAGGCTCAAGCCACCCAGCCTGAACAAAGATAAGGTTTTTAAGTCTTTCGCCATTTGGGTCAAAACCTTGGCTCTCGGACCTCATGTTGTCTCTACGTGTATTTCTGTGGTGTTCCAATGGTTAAAAAGGTTGGCCTGAGCTGATGGAACTTTTGACCTGCGGAGCAGAGTTTGGGTACAGACTGTGAGCCAGTTCAGGTGGGGTGGGGGAGGGATGAGGGGGGTGGTGTGAAAGGACAATTAAAGGGTGCTCAGCAAGGAATCATGGCCCATCCACAACAATATGAAGAACTGTTTATTCACTCATCCTTAAATCAGTTCATAGAATAGAAACAACAAAGGATTGAAAACAAAAGGATTATAAGACAAGGCTGCACACTTTCACTGCTCATGAGAAACATAAATGTGTGTTCGCTTTAGGATAAATCTGTCTTACAGTGGCGTCACCATGTTCTGGCTGAGGATACCCCTCACTTTCAACACTTCTGGGGCAATGACTGCCAATGGACAGTGAGAGCAGGGCATTGGTGCAACATTTGGTATTGGTATTGGTATTGGTTTATTATTGTCACTTGTACTGAGGTACAGTGAAAAACTTGTCTTACAAACCGATCGTACAGATCAATTCATTACACAGTGCAGTTACATTGAACTAGTACAGAGTGCATTGATGTAGTATAGGTAAAAACAGTAACGGTACAGAGTAAAGTGTCACAGCTACAGAGAAAATGCAGTGCAATAAGGTGCAAGGTCACAATAAGGTAGATCATGAGGTCAGAGTCCATCTCATTGTATAAGGGAACCGTTCAATAGTCTTATCACAGTGGGGTAGAAGCTGTCCCTAAGTCTGGTGGTACGTGCTCTCAGGCTTCTGTATCTTCTACCCGATGGAAGAGGAGAGAAGAGAGAATGTCCCGGGTGGGTGGGGTCTTTGATTATGCTGGCTGCTACACCAAGACAACGAGAGGTAAAGACACTTAACAACACAGTGCGGTGGGGTCAACACAATTCTGCTACCACTCACTGTATTCAAATACAAGTATTTATTTTGTTTTAGTAATTTTGTCCAAGAGGTTTTAATAAGCATTTGTATGATTTGATTTTTGTTTCATATGGCCATTCCTTATACACATTTGTTTTAATCTATTTGCAGTTTGGTTTAATTTTACTGAGAATTTTAACTGCACAGATAAACCATCATCGAGTCGTTGTCTTTTAAGAGGGAAATACACAAATTTCACATTATTGTTTCCTCTTCACTTTGGATTGATAGCAGCAATTATGGTCGATAAAGCTAAACTGAAGAAATAGGAGCAGGAGTAGGCGATTTGTCCCTGTGAGTCTGCTGCACTATTCATCAAGGTCATGACCAATCTTTTACCTCGGTGACATTTTCCTGGACCATCCCCTTATCTCCTGATTCTGTTAATATCTAGAATTAACTTAATGACTGAGCCTCCAGAGCCTTCTCACCACGGCCAAGAAAGCTCACCAGTGCTTCTACTTCCTCAGGAGGCTAAAGAAATTTGGCACGTCCCCATCAGCACCAAGTTTTATCAATGCACCTTAGAAAGCGTCCTATCCTGATGCACCATGGTTTGGTATGGCAACTGCTCTGCCTGTGACTGGAAGAAACTGCAGAGAGTTGTGGACACAGCTCAGCACATCACGGAAACCAGCGTCCCCTCTATGGATTCTGCCTACACTTCTTGGTGCCTCGGTAAAGCAGCCAGAATAATCAAAGGCCCCTCCCACCCCAGACATCCTCTCTTCCCCCCCACCTTCCCGTCAAGCAGAAGATACAGAAGCCTGAAAGCACATACCACCAGGCTCAAGGACAGCTTCTATCCTGCTGTTATGAGTATTGAATGGTTCGCTAGTACAATAAGATGGACCCTTGACCTCACAATCTATCTCATTATGACCTTGCACCTTATTGTCTACCTGCACTGCACTTTCTCTATAACTGTAACACTCTACTCTGCACTCTGTTATGTTTTACCCTGGACTACCTCAGTGCACTGTTGTAATGAATTGATCTGTATGAACGGTATGCAGGACAAGTTTTTCACTGTACCTCAATACATGTGACAATAATAAACCAATTTACCAATTTAAAGTATTCTGAAGATTCAATACCCTCTATGTGAAAAAAATTTCTCCTCAACTCAGTCCTAAATGGCTTACCCCCTATTCTAAGCCTAAATGACCTCTCCCATATTCTGACCCCCCTGCCCCACCACCCTCTCCCAGGCTGAGACATAGTGCCAATTCTTTCCTCAGATGTAAGTCAGCCAAAGGCTTCCTAACATTTAGCAGTCCAGGTGCACCAATAAATCTTGGTGGAGCCCGGATCACTGGAAGAGATGGTTCCCCACTGACACACAGTCTGGAAGACTGAGCTTGGTGTGGGATCCCTACACCAGCAGATTAGCAGGTCATTGTTTGGTGATCACTGAAGGACTCTGCTGATCCACCCACCTTCCAACTTGAAATGGAGCTAAGTATGAGAAGTAATGGCAGATCAGATGCTTCAGCCCAATATATGTGGTAGATTTAATGTCTTGTTAGTACTGTAGCTTCAAAAGTCTAACAGAGATCTAGTTATGCAGCTCATTCATTAAGACACTGATCAATTCTAGAACATATAGAACATAGAACACTACAGCACAGTACAGGCTATTCGGCCCACAATGTTGTGCTGACATTTTATCCTGCTCTAAGATCTATCTAACCCTTCCCACCCACATAGCCCCCTATTTTTCTATCATTCATGTGTCTATCTAAGAGAAAACTGAGTGTATACACTGATGTGAGACTTCAATTCTGATGAAATTCACCGGTCTATTTTTAAATGCCCCAAAAGTTTGGAGATGTTTCTTTTATCCTTTCATACACAGGGAAGAGCCTTAATTTTTTGCATCTGGGCCACATGGGTTACTCTGTGAAGCTGCACCAAGAAATAAGTTGTTCATCACTTTGTTTTGACCAGCTGTCAGCAATATGATTTTAATGTTTAATATGTTGAACGCAGTATTATACTGTTTATAGCTGTGTTAATTAAAAACATCATGCAAAAGTGAAGGAGAATTTTAAGTTGAGTGCATTCTTTTTCTTTAATTTAAAAAAAACCTACAAAAATAACAACTGGGCCTATTAATTTTCCTGAAAAGCAGAAACAATATCTGGTTCTTGATTCTCAATGTAACATTTGTTGTGAAGGATGTTGCTTTTAGATTGGACTGTAAAGCTATTTGGTAAAGCTTTGGGCATATTGTGTGTTGTCTATATACATCCCCATTCTTAAAGAAAATTAATTATAATTCATCATAGAGAGCTCTTCAGCATTGGTTAAGCAGCTGTGGCAACTGATCAGGCGATGTCACAGGAATGGTTTCCCTGATTTGGTGATCACTGTGTAAGGCAAACTGTTGGAAGAAACGGTAGAATGAAGGGATTCAATTTTGAAGCTATTTATAATAAACTGAGAATACATAACTGCAGTCTTATATCACCAGCACCTCCACTTCCTCAGGAAGCTAAAGAAATTTGGCATATCCCCTTTGACCCTCACCAATTTTTATCGATGCACCATAGAAAGCATCCTATCCAGATGCATCACGGCTTGGTATGGCAACTGCTCTGCCCGTGACCGCAAGAAACTGCAGAGATTTGTGGACACAGCTCAGCACATCACGGAAACCAGCCTCCCCTCCATGGACTCTGTCTACACTTTTTGCTGCCTCAGAAAAGCAGCCAACATAATAAAAGACCCCACCCATCCTGGACATTTTCTATTCTTCCCCCTCCCATCGGGCAGAAAATACAAAAGCTTGAAAGCACGTACCACCAGGCTCAAGGACAGCTTCAATCCTGCTATTATAAAACTATTGAGCAGTTCCCTAGCATGATAAGATGAATTCTTGACCTCACAATCTACCTCGTTATGACTCTGCATCTTATTCTCTACCTGCGCTGCACTTTCTCTGTAACTCTAACGCTTCACTCGGCATTCTGTTATTGTTCTACCTTGTACTACCTCAATGCACTGTGTAATGAATTGACCTGTACGATCGGTATGCAAGACAAGTTTTTACACTGTACCTCGGTACGTGACAATAATAAACCAATTTACCACATTACTGAAAGTAAGCACGGGTTAGGATGGAGAAATAGAAGGTATGTACACAGGGAGATACAGGTTATTCTCAAGATTGCCACTGGCCCTGTTTGTTGATGGAGCATTTTTTTCCCCAAATTGATGCATCTTGGTTTAGCAGAGAGGAAAAATATAAAACTAAAAATTTAGTAATAACAGACTGGATATTCATTGGAAAGATTCTTGGAATGCCAGTCTCCCACTGTTTTCTACAGCTGACAAAACGCCTCATTTAGTTTCATCTCATTGCAGTGCAAACAGGAAAATAGAACAAAATCAAGTGAGGCCAATGTAGGATTATAAATGTAATACCTAACAGTCCAGCTGCACTGGCTAACTCCCAAACACCTGGGACAATAATCACAAATAGACTAATAGTTCAACAACATGGATTGTTCAATAGCCTTTGACATATCAACTCAAGTGCGGATAGTAGGATCTTTATGAAGTTTTTATTAAACAGGCAGTTTCTAAAACTCTTTTGTTGAGAATAATGCATTACATCTGATTTCAGTGCAAAAACTTTTCAGAGCTAAGCAAAGTAAAAAGCTTCATCATGGCTTCAAAGAGCTGTCAAAATTTCACCGCAGATGGAGGACATTCAGCCAATAGTATCGGTGTTAGCAGTTCTAATGTAGCTGTCTACTCCAATCCCACTTTTCTTTTTCCATTTCCTATTATACTCTTGAAGTAACCATCTGGAAAGAATTCTCTTACAGCTTCCATTTTGTTCTGGTGATAATCCTGAGTTCATACCCCTTATGATCAATCCAACAACCAATGGAAACAATCTTTCCCATTGTGTAAGTAGCCAACAATTCAAGGGGTCTGCTGGGTTAAAAATTATCTCCTTAAATGGGTTTATCATTTTATGCAAATTTTTGAGCAAATCTCAAAAGTTATGATTTTTTCCAGTAGTATAATAGCAGAATCTGAAAATGAACATTCCTGCTCTTCACTGAAAGATTTAAACAGTACTGATCTGGGGACATTATACTGTTCAAACCAGGAACAACTGCTCACGGTTACTTGCAGGTGAAAGTTTTCTGTAAGTTACGTTGTTCCTTTAATACGCTTAAGATGATTCCACGGCAGTATTAAAGTAATGTTTTTACATGAAGCTAGAACAATGACATCAATATTTGTGCAATGCCTTTTTCTATCGTTACCCAACATAAATTGGAGAGTCTGGTTACAAACTTCAGCCATCACTGAACCTTCACAGCACAACTAGGAGCACATCATGTTATTGTGTTGTATATATTTTCATCTTATAGATACTATGCTGACGCCAGCAGGTTTGACTGGGCAGCCTCAGATGTAACTGCAGACTGCTCAAACACCTTCCGAATTCCATAGGATGTGCTAAAGTTAACGGGGAATGCTTTCTCCTGCATTTGGCTGCTGCATTACTCGTTCAATGGGTACTCAGTGTGGTCACCTCTGGCTGCACTGTCATTACTGGAGGCAGCGGTTTGGCAGTGACTGGCCATGCCAGGTCTTTCAGGAACGCTGGGACAGAGGGAAAGATATTCCCAACAGCTAAGAGCCTATTCCTATGGAATTATTTTGAGCCACTACTGATCTTAAAATATAAATAAATGAATTCCTTATCTAATTGCCGAAATGGCTTGCTACATCAGCTTTTAGACATCTTCTGCTCAACCAGAAATGTCTTCCAAGGACATGGAATTTATTTCTGCTTTGCCTGAATGTGAATGTGGATTGTCACATCTGGAAGAGACATCTGAAATCTCCTCCAGCCGCATGTCCAGTCATGCCCGGTCTCCTTGACCCCTTGGCTCATGGGGTCTTCCTCCCAGCATGTGTCTCTCTGAATGAGAACTTCCGTGTGCTTTTCTGTGAAACTAGGGGTTTCTCCCTCTCCCCAGCAGGCTCTCCCCCCTCCTTGGCACCCACAGTGTCCAGTTGCCATGGGGAATATGCCTTTATAGACAGGTGCCCTTTTCAGATTGGTGTGAAGCAAGTTGTCAGCAAGTTGAATATGGTCCCATTGTACACACGAAGGTCTCCTTTTAGCCCACGCTTCTGGGTGTAAGTAATGTCGCTTCACCAGCTTGAAAATAAGCTAATTGGAACAGTAAAAGGGATACAGGTTCTGCTTGTTTGTTATTTGTGTAGCCCAGAACTTATCAAAATAATTCACATCAACAATTGTTTCTGGGCCATTAACAGAAAAATTTGCAGTGGTTTAACTGGGATCTTGTAATTAAAATGAGTACTTTTGGGGAAACCTGCTCTGGCTTTCACGTGGTAAACTATTCCACGTTTGAGCAAAATTTTACCATCTGGACAGAAGACCAGATGTTCTTTCTGACTCTAAACAGTAGGTTGTGGTGTAGTAAATAACAGCTGATATATTCTTTCTCCATCTATTATCTAGAATGGGAACTGCATTTGGAAGAAAACCTTACAATGGGAAGTTAATATTAAGCAGAAATATCTCTAGAGCAAGGCTGGAATGATTTTGGTAGCAAAATAGTTTTCTAATTTATTTGCATGTTTTCTTTTCCTTTGGTTTATTACATCTACTTCTCATTACTGCATTATATTGCTTGCTAAAACTGAACAACCAAGATTTCTGTAATTTCCACCACCCACGACTGGTTCTTGCTCCACTTGAGCTGTGAGGTGTGCAGGATGTTTTGCCTTCCCTTTTAAGCTAAATGTTGTCCACCGGCAGAAGTTGTGCTGTGAAGCAAAACTTTGGGATATTGGTTGAGAGAACTCTCTAGTTTGAGCCTGGAGCAGTGAAACTGGAACCACTGCAGTATCTCAGAAATATAGAGGGGCTGATTCTCTGTGTTTGACATCCTTTGGAGAGCAGCTCTTACTCATTTTTAATAGAATTTTATTCCATCCTTCTATGTAGTTCCCTCCATCTCTCCACTTCTGTGCACCTTTATATCTTTGGCTCTCCAATCCACTCTTCATTTTGTATTTTTTGTTTTCACTTCTTACGTTGCTTGTTGGATTGTCATAAAAATTGGTTCTTACATGCGTGTGGAAAGGAAACCTACCATCCTTAGCTGGTCCAGCTCATACAGAACTCCAGCCCTGCATCAAAGTGATAGAGTTTTAATTGTTCCCTTAAGTGACTCAGCAAACCTTGCTATGGTATCAAAATACTTTCAAAACAAGGTCCCCTGTCCAGGCCAACTAAGACAATAAATTTCAGTTGTTGGAACATAAGAATACAGATGCTGAGAATTTGAAACAATAAAAAATGCTGGAAACACTCAATAGATCAAGCAGTAACAGTGAGGGGAAGAAACATGTTTCAGGTCAAGGACATTTCATTAGAACTGGTTAAGTGAGAAAATAAGCATCTTAATTTGCAGAGAGGGGGAGGGTGGGAAGATTGGAGGGAAGATCTGTGGAAGTATGCAGACCAAAGTTGTCAAAGTAACAATCACTTTAAAAAAAAGTAGAAGGGAAAAATGAAACACATTGAACCGTATAGCCACATCTGTGGAGAGAGAGGAAGGGGTGGATGCCTGAAACTATTCAATTCAATAATAAGTCGTAAGGGCTACAACATACGCTGATAGAAGGTGAGGTGCTGTACCTTGACACAATACAGGAGGTCGAAGACAGGGAGGTCTGAGTGGGCAAAGGAAGGAGAATTAAGTTCTCCTTAAGTCAAATTGATTCAATGCACCATAAAAAGCATCCTATCTGGATGCATCATGGCTTGGTACGGCAACTGCTCTGCCCAGGACCGCAAGAAACTGCAGAGAGTTGTGGACACAGCTCAGCACATCGCGGAAACCAGCGTCCCCTCCATGGATTCTGCCTACACTTCTTGGTGCCTCGGTAAAGCAGCCAGAATAATCAAAGACCCCTCCCACCCCAGACATCCTCTCTCCCCCCCCCTTCCCGTCAAGCAGAAGATACAGAAGCCTGAAAGCACATACCACCAGGCTCAAGGACAGCTTCTGTCCCACTGTGATAAGACTATTGAACGGTTCCCTTTTACGATGAGATGGACTCTTGCCTCACAATCTACCTTGTTATGATCTTGCACCTTATTGTCTACCTGCACTGCACTTCCCTGTAGCTGTGACACTTCACACTGTATTCTGTTATTGTTTTTACCCTGTAGTACCTCAATGTACTCTGTACTACCTCAATGCACTGTGTAATGAATTGATCTGTACGAACGGCATGCAAGACAAGTTTTTCACTGTACCTCAATACAAGTGACAATGATAAACCAATACCAATTCCAATAAAGTGACAGGCAAATGAAAGCTCACAGTTGCTTTGTGGACTGAACAGAGTTCTTCTTCAAAGTGGTCACCCAATCTGCATTTGATTGCTTCATTATAGAGGCTATCACATTGTGAGCACCGAATGCAATATACACCGAATTGGAAAAGTGCAAGTGAATTCCTGCTTCTCTAAGAAAGATTGTTTGGGTCCCTGGATAATGAGGTGGAAGGGCAGGCATTACCTTGAGGTTGCATGGGTAAATATTGCAAGGAGTGATCAGTGTAGATGGGAATGCGCACCAGGGATTCACAATATAAATAGTCCCATCCAAAGGCTGTAAAGGGAGGAAAGGGTAAGATCTGTCTGGTGGTGGAATCCCATCAAGGTAATCAAAATTATGGGGGGATGATCCCTTAAATGTGGGGACTGGTGGGATGGAAGCTGAAAATAATGGGACCCCTAGCCACGTTGTTACTGGAAGGTGAGAGGGCGAGAGTAGAAATGTGCAGAATAGAGCAGATACAGTTAAGAGCCTTGTCAACGAAGAGAGAGAGAAAGTCATGTTAGTGGGAAAAGGAAGACATCTTAAATGCACAGGTGTGGAAGGTCTCATCATTAGATCAAATTTAACAGAGATGGAGTCACTGGGAGAATGAAATAGAGTCCCTAGAGGAGGCAGAGTGGGAGGAGGTGTGGTTGAGATCATTGTGGAGTCGGTAGGCTAATAATGAATATTGGTCACTCACCCTATCCTGTGCGATAGAGATAAACTGTCAAGAAAGTCAATGGAAGAATCAGATAGGGAGTATTTGAATGTGAGTTTCGGTGTGCTCCACATCTAAGAACTTTTACTTAAAAACCTGCTGAAGTCCCTCTGGTATTCAGCTGCTCAGAACTCTGACATTCTTCATCAACTGCCAGAGAAGAGGACCTCAGGTCTTC
Organism: Pristis pectinata; assembly: GCF_009764475.1. Taxonomy (NCBI): domain Eukaryota; kingdom Metazoa; phylum Chordata; class Chondrichthyes; order Rhinopristiformes; family Pristidae; genus Pristis; species Pristis pectinata. The sequence continues at coordinate 97,142,101 of NC_067413.1, forward strand.
CTTCTCTTTATACCCACACAATCTGCTGCATTGCTAATAATGAGTACAACATCTGGATAAATTAATATGACAAACCAGAGAGAATGATTCATAACCTGAAGCAGGGGAAAGGTCGGTAAGGAAATTTGTGCAAGGAAGACAAACCTGTCATCTGTATTCTATCTTTTACCTCCAGTTGATATAGTGACTCTTGTACCTCATTGAGTGTCGGGCACTTTGGGATATCCTTCTGGAAATCACAGAAGACCCCTTATAAATAGAAGTATTTTTTTATATGGCAGCTGTGAGGAATTTTGGTTTCTTACTGAATGGCGACATTGTTTACCAATCTTTGTACTTACTTTTCGACATTGATAATTGCTCAGACGTGTGCTGACAGTAGATGAAGCGATCGTCTGAGAGAAACCTAGAAGTAGGTTCAAGCTGCCCTGTCTTTGCCTTATAATGCAATCACTTCATGATCATGATACATTTGGGTTTGTGTTGACTGTGTCACAGGAGTCCTGATGAAGACCCACATTTGGTTATATTAATCCATGGCCTGTTGTTATCAGTGGCACTTATTACTCATTCCCCATTGTGCTTGAACGGAGTGGATCATTTCAAAAGGGTGCAAAGATTGTTGTGGGTCTAGATTCATGGTAAAATAGATCCCAACTAGAAATACCTGATTGTATTTCATGGGTAGTGTGATTTCCTCCAGGTTGAACCAATTTTCAAATACATAACACTAAAAAAAGACTCTGTGATCCAGTTTCCAGACCAACATTCTTACCTTGTCAATATTAAGTCATATCTTTTATCACTGAAAGGGCATTCTTTCATGGAGCAGGGTTCTCTGACCCTTCTGGATGGTGAATCCACAGAGTTCTGGGGGTCTGCTATTGGAGGACTCAAGCTTGTTATCGTTTCCCAGATGTTTTCTTCATCCGAGACAACTCAGATACCCATGCCTGGGTTCAGTTGGACAGATGGTTGGTTTTCACTTTGTTAGTCACACTTCATAATGACCAAGAGCATAGAGTGGTGGCAGGGACAGCTGTGGATCATCTTCTCTAAACTCTATCCAGGGGGTTGCTGACGAAGAGGAGGATGTGCAGTCTACTGCCTTGTCTTCCAGATGCACAGGCCATGGATGTGAAGAGGATGGGGGATACCATCTGATGATATGTGTGCCACTAGGCATTGAGATGATGTCCTCCTATATGAATAGAGTCACCAACTCTGTTCAACTTCAGATACGGGTATGAAACAAGTCCTTTCACAGTTTGGATGACAACAAGTCTGTCACCTTAAATAGGATGAAAAGCAATAAACCACGGATGCTGTAAATCTGAAATAAATGTAGGAAAATGCTGGGAAGTGATCAGCAGCTCAGGCAGAACCTGTGGAGGATGAAACAGAGTTAATATTTCAGATCTTCAGATGGATGCTTCATCAGAACTATAAAACTGAAGGGAAAAAATGCTGAGGTAATGTTACAAGTGGATGATCTTACATCAGAACCGGCTATTTCTGATACAAACAAAGAAGGACGGTTATCTGAGATCGTTGAATTCAATATTGTGTCCTGAGGCTGCAGCATGTCTCGATGTCAGGTGAGGTGCTGTTCCTTGTGTTTACTTCGGGCCTCAACGGAGCTTGTGTTGGATTTAGTTGTGTTTGTGTCAGAACTGGCCAGTAATGTTAGTCCACCTGTAACATTACCTCAGTTTTTCTCTCTCCACAGATGCTGCCTGTTCCAACATTCTCTTTTGATTCAGAACCCCAGTTTTGCATCTCACAGTTCCAGTATGTCCTTTTGTGTTGCTTTCCTCTCTCAAACTGTCATCATTATCTGATAACTAAACAACACTGAAAGCAATGTGTCAGCTGGACAAACTTGGCTGCAGCAGCTGGGGCTTGAAGACCAAGAGCTGAATTGCAGAAGTGAGGTGATAGTGACTGCCTTTGATATCAAGGCAGGATTTGACCAAGTGGGATATCAATAAAGCCTAGTAAGATTAAGATTGAGATCTCTTTATTAGTCACATGTACATCAAAACACACAGTGAAATGCTTCTTTTGCGTAGAATGTTCTGGGGGCAACCCGCAAGTGTCACCATGCTTCCAGCGTCAACATAGCATGCCCACAACTTCCTAACCCGTACGTCTTTGGAATGTGGGAGGAAACCAGAGCACTCGGAGGAAACCCACGCAGACACGGGAAGAATGAACAAGCTCCTTACAGACAGTGGCCGGAATTGAACCCGGTCACTGACACTGTAATAGCGTCATGATAACTGCTACACTACCGCGCCTGCCCCAAAGTCAATGGGCATCAAGGGAAAAACACTCCAGTGGTTGGAGCCACACCTTGCGTGAAGGAACTTGGTTATGATTGAAAATCAACAGAAATGCTGGGACTCTGAAATATAAACAGAAAACTCGGGAAACACTCAGCAGTTCAGGCTGCCTTGGTGGAAAGAGAAACAGAGTTACTGTTTTACATCAAAGATCCCTCAGCCAGTTGTCCTTGTTGGAGGTCCTAATCCCAAGATATCACTGCAGGAGTTCCTCAGACAGTGTCTGAGGACCAACAACCTTCAGCTACTTCATCAATGATCTTCCTTCCACCAAAAGGTAAGAAATTGTGGTGATTGCACAATGTTCAAGTCCATTGACATCCCGTCAGAAAATTAAGCAGTCCACACCGTATGCAGCAAGACCATGGCAGCGTTCAGGCACTGACTGATTAGTGGCTGGTAACCTTTGGGCTACAACTGTGCCTGGCAGTGGCAGGGTCTAACCATCCGTTTCGTTAACGTTCAATGCTATTACCACAACCAAGTTCCCCACGTCAACATACCGGGGGGGGGGTTACCATTGACTAGAAACACAATTGCGCCAGCCACATAAATCCTGTGGCTACAAGAGCAGGTCAGATACTGGGAACTGTGTAGCGAGTGACTCACCTGCTGATACTGCAAGGATGTGTGATTAAATACATTCCATTTGTTTTGATGAGTGCAGGTCCGACAATTCTCAACAAGCTGAACACCACCAAGGACAAAGCAGCCCACATGGTCGGCACCCCATCAATCACCCGAAATATTTAACCCCTCCACCGCTGGCTGCCGTATGTATCATCTACAAAATGGACTGGGGTTACACACCTAACTGCTCTGACAAGACCTCCCAAACTCATGACGTCTGTCACCAAGGATGACAAGGACAACAGACACATGGGAACACCATCACCTGCAGGTTCCTTTCCAAGTCCTGCATGTTAATTCTGTTTCTTGGAACTCCTGCCCAACAACACCGTGGGAGTACCTTCACATGTAAAACTCCAATCATTCAAGATGGCAGCACACCACCCCTTACTTTAGGGTAATTAGGGTCTCCTCTTGGCTTTCCCACTACAGATGTTTCAAAAGCATGTTTTGTGATGATATTGAGTGTACCTGTTCGAGAGCACTAAACTTAAAGTCAAGGCTCTAAGCCCTATCTGGTATAAGTATCTACAAGTACCCCCGCTTTAGGGAGATTATACTGAATCAACCAAGGACTAATTTACCTAGGGCAGTCACAGTAGGGTAGCGGTTAGCGTAATGCTATTACAGAGCCAGCAAACCGGGTTCAATTCCCGCCGCTGTCTGTTAGGAGTTTGTACGTTCTCCCCGTGTCTGCGTGGGTTTCCTCTCACATTCCAAAGACGTACGGGTTAGGAAGTTGTGGGCATGCTATGTTGGGGCCGGAAGCGTGGCGACACTTGCGGGCTGCCCCCAGCACATGCTCAGTAACGCAAAAAGACGCATTTCACTGTGTGTTTCGATGTACATGTGACTAATAAATAAATATTATCTTACTTCACTACTTTAGTCTCTTCCTGAAGGAGTCTAGCTGTCAATAATCACTATTTTGAGCAGTGGGTCCCCCCTCCCAAGCAAGGAGGAGATACTTCCAGCTAACGAAGCAGATTAAACACTGTTTATTTTTAAGTGAAGCACGTTTAATCCTGAGGAGTAATTCTTGACGGAGATTTATAAATTACAAAGGATTTCCAAAACACAAGTACAATTCTTACAAACTAGAAAAACATACCTGTGGGTTGCAGACAAACAAGTCATCCATCGCAGAAACCGAGGCTGAGGAATGGATTCTGTATTTTCTCTCTATCACTCCAACCTACCCTGACTGCCTTCTAACATCCATACTGTTTTCATACCAGCTGACATCTTTTGTATGTAATGTTTTTCAGGTTGTATAAGTCATTGGTGAGACCAAATTTGGAATATTGTGTGCAGTTCTGGTCGCCGAACTACAGGAAGGATGTCAGTAAGATTGAAAGAGTGCAGAGGAGATTTACTAGAATGTTGCCGGGTCTTCAGGAGTTGAGTTACAGGGAAAGATTGAGCACGTTAGGACTTTATTCCTTGGAGCGGAGAAGAATGAAGGGAGATATGATAGAGGTTTACAAAATGATGAGGGGCATAGACAGAGTTAATGCAAGTAGGCTCTTTCCACCTAGATTAGCAGAGATAAGTACGAGAGGACATGGCTTTAGAGTGATAGGGGAAAAGTTTAGGGGGAACATTAGAGGGAACTTCTTCACTCAAACAGTGGTGGGAGTGTGGACTGGGCTGCCATCTGATGTGGTAAATGCGGGCTCACTCTTAACTACATGGACGAGAGAGGTCTAGAGGGGTATGGGCTGGGGGCAGGTAAATGGGACTAGCAGAATAATGTTTCAGCACAGACCAGAAGGGCCAAATGGCCTGTTTTCTGTGCTGTAGTTTTCTATGGTTTCTAGCTACAGTTATCGGGTCAGTTGGATGGAGTGTTTAATTAGGCCAACGTGGACCCTCTTGTTTCTCTTGATTAAGTCAAGAGGGTGAGCAAAGTGTGCTGGTTAGAAGCTTAACTTAGTGAACAACAAGCATTTTGAACCTTGGAGAGTCTCTGCTGCTGTGCTAAAAAGCTGAGGTTAGCAATATGTCTTTTGGGGCTGGAAAGTGATTATCCCTCACAGTTTCTACTTGCGTTTCTGAAACTCTCTTCATGGTGCCGGTGCAAGTCTCTGCATCACACATCAGTTGTTGTTCTCGATACCCCCTCTGCGGTCCCAGTGCAAGTCTCCACATCATGCATCTGCTGTTGTCTCTCATTCCCCTCTTCAATGTCCCAGTGCAATTCCCTATATCGTACACCTGCTGCTGTTTGTGATTCCCTCTCCATTGTCCCAGTGTAAGTCCCTACAACACACATCCTCAGCTACTATTGACCCTCCTATGTTGTCCCAATGCAAGTCTCCATTATTGCACATCTGCTGCTATCCCAGTGCAGGACTCTCCACAGCAGTCTTCCACTGCTCCTTCTGATGTCCAGGTATGTATCTTTATATATAACAGGGTTTACTTTCTGGCAGCTTAAGTGTAGAAAACAAAAGTATTCTGAACAAATGCTCTCCTGCGAGAAGGTGAGATAGCAGCTGTGCAGACTGAAAATGTATCACAGCATTTCCTTGAACTTGAATGAGCTCCTTCTTTTGCAGTTTTCTTGCTCAGCTTTCACTGGTGAGTTTAACAAAATGTTTAGATCCACCTTGAATTTGAATACAGCTTGATTTATGCTCAAGGTCAGTAAAAGCATGTTTGTATGAAACCGGCTTCTCCTGAAGAAGTATTAGCTGTCGGGTGTGGGTTGGAACTGGTTCCCTGCTACTCTGATACGTTTCACCTTTCTTCCTGCACCCAAGACCACACCTGCCTCCAGGTTAAAATTTGCCTAATTGTGATGTCAAACAAGGCCTAATTTAACCTAATAAACCTACTCTGGAGTCAGAATACAAACCAAAAGTGAGTGTTAAAGCTGAATTTGAATTAAGGTATCATGTCTAAGCTGGGTGTTTTTTATAGTCCGCCCAAAACAGGGTTATTGAGGAGCAGATAGGGAAGCAGGTCCTAGAAGGGTGTGAGAATAACAGAGTTGTTGTGATGGGGGATCTTAATTTCCCAAACATCAATTGGTATCTCCAGACAGTGAGGGGTTTAGATGGAGTGGAGTTTGTTAAGTGTGTTCAGGAAGGGTTCTTGACACAGTATGTAGATAGACCTACAAGAGGAGAGACTGTGCTTGATTTGATATTGGGTAATGAACCTGGTCAGGTGTCAGATCTCTCAGTGAGTGAACATCTTGGTGATAGTGATCATAATTCTATCTCCTTTACATTAGCTCTGGAGGGGGATAGGAACAGACAGGCTAGAAAGGTGTTTATTTGGAGTAAAGGGAATTATGAGGCTCTCAGGCAGGAAATTGGAAGATTAAATTGGGAACAGATGTTCTCTGGGAAAAGTACAGAAGATAAGTGGCAAATATTCAGGGGATATTTGTGTGGAGCTCTGCATAAACATGTTCTGATGAGACAGGGGAGTCATGATAGGATACAGGAACCATGGTGTACCAAGGCTATAATAAATCTAATCAAAAGAAAAAGAAAAGCATACAAAAGGTACAGAGAGCTAGAGGTTAGAGATCTGGAGGAGTACGAGGCTAAAAGGAAGGAACTTAAGAAAGAGATTAGGAGAGCCAGAAGGGGACATGAGAAAGCCTTGGCGGGCAAGATTAAGGAAAACCCCAAGGCATTCTACAAGTATGTGAAGAGTAAGAGGATGAAATGCGAAAGGATAGGGCCTATCAAGTGCAGCAGTGGGAAAGTGTGTATGAATCCAGAAGAAATAGCGGAGGTACTTAATGAATACTTTATGTCAGTATTCACTACGGAAAAAGATCTGGGGGATTATAGTGGGGACTTGCAGCAGCCTGAAAAGCTTGATCATGTAGATATTAGAAAAGAGGAGGTGCTGAAACTTTTAGAAAGCATCAAGTTAGATAAGTCGCCGGGACCAGATGAGATGTACCCCAGGTTGCTGTGGGAGGCGAGGGAGGAGATTGCGGAGCCTCTCACGATGATCTTTTTGTCGTGGATGGAGGTGGGAGAGGTTCCGGAAGATTGGAGGGTTGCGGATGTTGTTCCCTTATTCAAGAAGGGGAGTAGGGATAGCCCAGGAAATTATAGACCGGTGAGTCTTACCTCAGTGGTTGGTAAGCTGATGGAGAAGATCCTGAGGGGCAGGATTTATGAACATTGGAGAGGTATAATATGATTAGGAATAGTCAGCATAGCTTTGTTAAGGGCAGGTCGTGCCTTACGAGCCTGATTGAATTTTCTGAGGATGTGACTAAGCACATCGATGAAGGGAGAGCAGTAGATGTAGTGTATATGGATTTCAGCAAGGCATTTGATAAGGTACCCCATGCGAGGCTTATGGAGAAGGTGAGGAGACATGGGATCCAAGGGGACATTGCAGTGTGGATCCAGAACTGGCTGGCCCACAGAAGGCAAAGAGTGGTTGTTGAAGGGTCGTATTCTGAGTGGAGGTCGGTGACCAGTGGTGTACCTCAGGGATCTGTACTGGGACCCTCACTATTTGTGATTTTTATAAACGACCTGGATGAGGAAGTGGAGGGGTGGGTTAGTAAGTTCGCAGATGACACGAAGGTCGGGGGTGTTGTGGATAGTTTGGAGGGCTGTCAGAGGTTACAGAGGGACATAGATAGGATGCAGAGTTGGGCTGAGAAGTGGCAGATGCAGTTCAACCCAGATAAGTGTGAAGTGGTTCATTTTGTTAGGTCAAATATGTTGGCGGAATATAGGACTCTTGGCAGTGTGGAGGATCAGAGGGATCTTGGGGTCTGAGTCCATAGGACGCTCAAAGCGTCTGCGCAGGTTGACTCTGTGGTTAAGAAGGCATATGGTGTATTGTCCTTCATCAATCGGGGAATTGAATTTAGGAGCTGTGAGGTATTGTTGCAGCTATGTAGGTCCCTGGTCAGACCCCACTTAGAGTATTGTGTTCAGTTCTGGTTGCCTCACTACAGGAAAGATGTGGAAGCCATAGAGAGGGTGCAGAGGAGATTTACAAGGATGCTGCCTGGAATGCGGAGCATGCCTTATGAAAGCAGGTTGAGGGAACTCGGCCTTTTCTCCTTGGAGAGACGGAGGATGAGGGGGCACCTGATTGAGGCATATAAGATGATGAGAGGTAGTGATAGGGTAGATAGTCAGAGGCTTTCCACAGGTCTGAATTGGTGGCCACAAGAGGACAGGTTTAAGGTGCTGGGGAGTAGATATAGAGGAGATGTCAGGGGTAAGTTTTTTACTCAGAGAGCGGTGAGTGCATGGAATGGGCTGCCGGAAACGGTGGTGGAGGCTGATACAATAGGGTCTTTCAAGAGACTGTTAGATAGGTACATGGAGCTGAGTAAAATAGAGGGCTATGGGTAAGCCTAGTAATTTCTAGGGTAGGGACATGTTCGGCACAGTTTTGTGGGCCGAAGGGCCTGAATTGTGCTGTAATTGCTCTATGTTCTATATTATAATAAAATTAAAAAATAGCATTTTTATTATAATATAATAAAATAATAGCGTGCTCATCAGTGTTTGAATGAACACTGATCGATGACGGTAAGAGGCATTGATCGTGTGAATAGTCAGAGGCTTCTTCCCAGGGCTGAAATGGTGGCCACAAGAGGACACAGGTTTAATGTGCTGGGGAATAGGTACAAAGGAGATGTCAGGGGTAAGTTTTTTACTCAGAGAGTGGTGAGTGTGTGGAATGGGCTGCCGGCAACGGTGGTGGAGGTGGATATGATGTCTTTTAAGAGACTTTTGGATAGGTACATGGAGCTGAGAAAAATAGAGGGCTATGATTAAGCCTAGTTATTTCTAAGGTAGGGATATGTTCGGCACAACTTTGTGGGCCGAAGGGCCTGTATTGTGCTGTAGGTTTTCTATGTTCTAAGTCAGCATGCTTTTTCTGGTGCAGACTCCTCATCAGAACAAGCAAAATTTGACATACTGTTTTCCACTCTTTTTTTCCTTTTTTTCATTTTTACTATTGAACTTTACTTCTACTTTCAAAGTTTGGACCTTGTTTAACTTCATCTGTTGATTTCCCATGGTGATACTCACATTAACTGAGAGAATACGCTGTTTCAAAACAACAGAGGTGTTATCAATAAAGTGTGACAGGATATAAGGGTTTTATTTCCCTCAGTAATGTTCCCACCCTCTTTCCTTCCTGCAAGGAGTGCAACAGTTGTTCCAGCTACACTTGAGGCCAGGAGCAATTCACAAAACAGCAGGGGCGAGGCTACATGCCCTTCTCCCTGACAGTAGGATCTGTCCCTGAACAATGACTTATGAATGTGTTAGTAACCATCGCTTGCTGAACTTGACAATCGAGCATTTAAGATGTGAGAAATCTCTTGACTTGTCTAAGAGCACTCCCCAAAATGACTTTTCTGGATTTTCCATCCTCACAGCTGCAAGGTCAAACTGATTAAACATCTGTTCTGGTTACAGATGCTTCTGACTAGCCATGCCTTACCACCTCATACAAATGAACCAAATAAAAAGAATAAAAATAATTTTTATACTGTTTTGTTATTACATTTTGTGAAAATAATTTATGCTGCCAAAACCTTTTCATAAAGGTGATTGCTAAAAATTCTCTTCCACAAGCAAAATCGTATGTATTATTAATTGTACTGGGTGAGACTGAATGGATAGTTTTTTTCAAAAAGCTAGGATGAGCACCATGTATTAAATGCTCCACTTCTGTTCTGTATCATTCAATGCTTTTATTTTATTCAATTTTCAGAGTCAAAAGGATGTAAATGTTGCTCCTAATCACATGTTTGAAGGTTGTATTAATGAATGTACCACTGAATCGCATGTATTTTACAAGATTCCATCAGGCCTCCTGAGTTTCAATGCAGCTTAGGTTTTCATTACACCAGTTAGTTCCAAGGGTTATCCCACTGTGTTCCATGGCTATGTCAATCTGCCCAGCTTGTCTTTAGGCACAATAAAACTTGTAAATTGATGCACAAATGACCCAGTGGTGTTGGCGCATTGTAACTGAAGCTGTTTTGTTTTGCCCTGACATTAAAATTGTGATACGAACCTAGAATCAGGACCCGATCTTGCGCCCATGATAAAGCAAAGTGTGATCTGCTGGTGGGTGGATTTCATTTCACTGTGAAATGGAGCTAGACTGTGGGTTTTCAATAAAGCCTTAGTTTCAGTACATGTTTCCATCGCATTGTCATGAGAGCCAATTTTTATCGAAGCAGAGGCCATAATGAACAAAAGCAAATAACACAGAGAAATTAAAGTTTTTTTCAGGTTACTTCCATGGGAAATCTACCAGCAATATATTTCCAGCTGTCAGTGTAATGTGCAACTCCCAGTTAATAGCTTATTCTGTATCACGTTCTTGCTGTTACACTTTATTACCAGGACAGTGTAAATATGTGTCTGGAAATTCATCCTCAGTCACTAGGGGTAAACATGCTATATGGCAGCATTTGCATATTGTACCCTTCCTTTGAAATTTAATTCCATTGACGTCAATGGAATACATTTTGGAGCCAGAGTATAGACTCTTGGTAAGACTGAACTTGGAGTATTGTGCATAGTTCTGGTCTCCATATTACACATAGGATATAAGTAAAAATGGATAACGTACATAAATGAACCACAAAAACGACACAAAATTGTAAAGAAAACGATCACAAAAGACCAAACAGGTAAGTTTTCTTTATGAAACAGAAGATATAGAAGTGATCTTGTAGAGATTTTTAAGAATGTGAAAAGGTTCATTGGGATAGTCTTGGAGAAAGTATTTCCACTTGTGAAGAACTCAAAACTAAGGGTCATAAATATGAAATGCTGTATACTCAGAATTGTGAGGAATTGAGGGAAAATGTCTTTATTTATAAAATATTGAGAATGTGTAGCTTGAGAAAACATGGAGTATTTGAGATAAATACCTTTTCTATAAACAGAAGTTTGTGAAGTGCATAAGGCAAGTCTGACAGAGTGGGAGAACAAATAGAAGGATTGCATGAAGCAAAAAGAACAACTTGGATCCATTGGGCCAAATGGCCTATTTCTTTGCCATACATTCTACTTAAAATATTTTCAATCATCTTCTCTAGGTGCAACACTGGGCTACGACTTTCAGGGAATATTTAGAATGTAGTGTCCAGCAAACCCCACCTAACCCTTCAACTAGTGAACTCCTCTCTTTGGTCCATCATCAGTTCTGAAGGCAAAAACTGTCCATGCCACATACTGATTTTAACAGTAGTATTCTACAATGACACCAATGATGCTATGTTAATATTGTTTTATATACATAGAGATACAATTAATATTTTAACAATAATATATTATTGGTATTGGTTTATTATTGTCACTTGTACAGAGGTACAGTGAAAAACTTGCATACTGATCGTACAGGTCAATTCATTACACAGTGCAGTTACATTGAGTTAGTACAGAGTGTATTGATGTAGTACAGGTAAAAACGATAACAGTACAGAGTAAAGTGTCACAGCTACAGAGAAAGTGCAGTGCAATAAGGTGCAAGGTCACAACAAGGTAGATCGTGAGGTCATAGTCCATCTCATCGTATAAGGGAACTATTCAATAGTCTTATCACAGTGGGGTAGAAGCTGTCCTTAAGTCTGGTGGTACGTGCCCTCAGGCTCCTGTATCTTCTACCTGATGGAAGAGGAGAAAAGAGAGAATGATTATGCTGGCTGCTTCACCAAGACAGCGAAAGGTAAAGACAGAGTCCAAGGAGGGGAGGCTGGCATCCGTGATACGCTGGGCTGTGTCCACAACTCTCTGTAGTTTCTTGCAGTCCTGGGCAGAGCAGTTACCGTACCAAGCCATGATGCATCCAGATAGGATGCTTTCTATGGTGCATCAATAAAAATTGGTGAGTGTCAAAGGGGACAAACCGAATTTCTTTAGCCTCCTGAGGAATTAGAGGCGCTGGTGGGCTTCCTTGGCCGTGGCATCACGTGATTTGACCGGGACAGGATGTTCAGTCCCAGGAATTTGAAGCTCTCAACCCTCTCAGCCTCAGTACCATTGATGTAGACAGATGCATGTACACCGCCCCCTTTTCTGAAATCAATGACCAGCTCTTTTGTTTTGTTGACATTGAGGAAAAGGTTGTGTCATGACACCATTCCACTAAGCTCTCTATCTCCTTCCTGTACTCCGACTCATTGCTGTTTGAGATACGGCCTACAACGGTAGTGTCATCTGCAAACTATTAATAAAAGTATTGTGTTGTACTTCTGCCTCACAAAGAAATTACTGCTTTTGATGCCCTTATATTGAAACCGCCAGCAATGGTATTGAAATCAAGTAGTTATGAGGCCAGTGTCACGGCCAATAAGCTGTTAGGAACAGACTAACTACTTCAGTTTGGCAGAGACAGAGGGAGGAGGAAGCCATGTTGGTAGCAGGGAACCCACAGGGCAAATCGGTAGCTTTAGTTCATGAATGGATGGTGGATTTCTATTTTGCATTGCCTGCATTGGGGTCTGTAACAGTGGTGCGAACACATGAGCCTCTCCTGGATCTGATTCCTGGGCAAAAAGTGAGAGTGTGGAGGGTGACAAATTTTTGAATGAGACCTTGTGCCCGAGACTACATCCTGGTGTCAAAGTGAGGAATAAGGGTTGTGAAGTTCAAATTATTGTAAAATATAGACATTAATAACAGGACAAAAACGTACAACATTCATTGCAGAGCAACAAATCAAAAGCTGCACATGCGGAAGTCATCAGTGCTAAAAATGGAAAACATATGGCATGGAACATTAGAAGGACAGAGGTCTATAGAGACTTATGTAAATTGATGAAATGATGCATAATAAAATGGGAAGCCACACACTTAACTAACAGTAAGTCAAAAGGGAAAACGTCTAAAACACTTAGAAAATCCCAAAGTACCCTTTCTTCCAAAGGTAAAAGAAATGTTTGCTGGGAATTATTCAAACAGTACAATGTCTTTCCAAGAGAAAAATCAGGGCAATTCTATTAGCTGTTGTTTGTGAAAATCAATACAAAACCAAGTTTCATGGCTTTATTTTTCCAAAGCTTGTGTTAAATGTTCTGTTCTATGCCACACTGACCCATAAAACAGAAATATTGTATCCAGCTACTCTGACAAAGGCCCACCCAGAGCCCTAACCTGCAACATACAGTTCATTCTGCCTGCTCCAAATCCCAATTTTGCTTCAGTTGTAGGTTTCTATGGTTACATTTATTCATGTTTGCAAAAATATGGTTTTGTGATTAATAATTTCCTATATTTCAAACAAAAGTTAAAAAACCGAAACTCATTTAATGTTTTTCACGTCCTCAGAACATTTTAAAAAACCACTTTACCTACAAAAATGGATTGCGTAACACTGTACTTTTCATTGCCATCCAACTGAAAATTGCTACAGCCTGTGTAAATAGTGTGCCTGATCATTTTGGGTCAAATCACGCCAGCTGTGAAATTTGACCAGGCACCTCCTGTCTTATGTCATTCTTGCAATCCTGGCACAATTTCTTCGTCGGGAACATACAAGATGACGTGATTCCCCATGCATTGTCCCCCACGTGCTCCTTTTGGCTGAAGAGTCTGAGAAATTTGTCAAACCTGAAACGTTACCGTTTCTCTTTCCACAGATGCTGCCTGAACCTGCTGAGTGTTTCTATCACTTTCTGTTTCATTCCTTTGGGGTATTGCAGGAGAACTTAGAACCACAGAAAACAGGCCATTCAGCCTTTCTAGTCTGTGCCGAAACTTTATTCCGCTAGTCCCATTGACATGCACCCAGTCCGTAACCCTCCAGACCACTCCTGTCCATGTATCTATCCAATTTATTCTTAAGACTTAAGAGTGAGCCTACATTTACCACGCCAGATGGCAGCTCATTCCACACTCCCACCACTCTCTGAGTGAAGAAGTTCCCCCTAATGTTTCCCCTAAACCTTTCCCCTTTCATCCGAAAGCCATGTCCTCTCGTACTTATCTCTCCTAATCTAGGTGGAGAGAGCCTTGGACTGCATTGAACTTGGACTACATTGTCCAGGACCTCATGTTGACTTACTCTCACCCTGCTGAATGGAGTGGCCTGATGGTAAATGTGAGTCCCAGTACATGGTCTCAACACAAAATGTTGTCTTCCACCTTCTGCCTCGAAAGATGCTGCTCGACTTGCTGAGTTTTTCCAGCATCTGTTCCAGTTTCCAGCATCAGCAGTCTCGTTTGTCTTCAACCTACACAGGTTCTTAGGTCAATCAGCTTTCCCTCCTCCAACACAAGCAACATCACCAATCATTTCCCTCCCTCCTATCTGTATCTCTGATCATTTCACTCCCTCCCCAACACAACCATCTTCCTTCACCATTACCACTTGTGTTGGTCTCTGGGAATTGATACTTCAATCACTGGGTGATTCAAACAAAAAGTTTTTTGTCTGAGTGGTAGTTTGGAGCTAAGGGAAGCACCATATATCTGATATTGATACGATATTGTGACATCTGCCATTTTCCTTTTTGGTATAGTTCATGCCTTTGTATATTATTCTGATGGAGAGGAAGCCTTCAGAAGTTGTTGTATGTTGGACTGTAGTGAGAATTCAACATCGTTAATGGGGATTAACCTTCTTTGGGTTAAATGTTTAAGTCATTGGCACTCCATTCACCTCGGTAAATAGAAGGCAATTTTCAACATCCTTGGAGTTGAAGGAAACTGCTCTCAGAAACCCAATTTGTGTTTTATGGATAGTGAAAATCTTTGCAAGGTCATTTGAATTCCTTGTTACGCTATATACAGCCTCTGATGTGTTCTTTCAACTATAGTAACTAAGTGCCTGTCTTGGTCAATTTCTGGTCAGTGGTAGTTGCCGGGATATTACTAATGGGGGAATGATAATGCTGTTAAATATCTAGGGGAAATTCTGTCACTTCCTGTTGTTGAAGTTAGTCATTCTCAAGTACTGGTGCTGTGTAGTGGCACCTTGTCACTTATCTTTCTAATTTCAAATGGCAGCAAGCTCCCGTTGCATTCAGGCAAACACTGTCTCTCTGTTTGAGCCCTCATTAGTGGTAGAATCCTCATCTGAACCTTAGGAAGATAAGGTAAGCCTTCCCTGTGAATTCAGAGAGGGTCTCTCTTCACTAACTCTTGGTTCTTTCTCCTCCCTTCTTGTTATGCAGTAAACGGTTTTATCCCTCACGACATTAACAGGTTGTGGAGGAAACCACAAACAGTGACAGAATGGGAGACTTTTTGGAGTATACTGCATAAGCCTCCCGACAGACTCAGGCAATAGGATCCCACTTTGAGGAATGCAATAGCAGTCACCAGTGCATTGCTCACGGTGCTGTTCTGCTCTCCAGCGTTTCCAGGAACTAAACAAGAGTGAACCCAAAAATAGAGCAGAAAACCCTTGTCCTGCAAAAGCCATCCAACCATCTTGCAAAACAACTGAACCTAGGTAGGTACTGCAGACAATCTCAGGGTGGCAGTCTTGGGAGCTTCCTAGTTACATAGTTTAAGTATGAGGATGTATTTACAGTGGTCAGTACTGACTTAAACTAGATATCATCCATTGAAAAGATGAAGCACTACATTGTTTTCACAAGTGAAAAGCAGAAAATCCCGGGACTGTTTTAAGGATTATTTAGGTAAGATATCTTTATTAGTCACATGTACATCGAAACACACAGTGAAGTGCATCTTTGCATTGAGTGTTCTAGGGGCAGCCCGCAAGTGTCGCCACACTCCTGGCGCCAACATAGCATGCCCACAACTTCCTAACCCGTACATCTTTGGAATGTGGGAGGAAACCGGAACACACGGAGGAAACCCACGCAGACACGGGGAGAACCTACAAATTCCTTACAGACAGTGGCGGGAATTGAACCCGGGTCGCTGGCACTGTAATAGCGCTACGCTAACCGCTACACTACCGTACCTGCCCATGATTTAACAATGTTATATTATTTTTAATGGCATTTAAAGGGTTAAAATGGTAATGGTTTGCTGCTATGGGTGCTCAGCATCTGGCATTTCTGGAAGGGGATACACCAGAAAGATAAGTTTGGGAGCTGCTGAGCTGAATGATTTCAGTTCTTTGCCTCACTACAACAATCAAGATTTGTAGGGTTGTCTGTGATAAATCTCGCCCTTAATTCCCAATCAAGGGATTATTATGGAAAATAGTTTTCCAAATTACCAAATCTACTACATAATTATGATAATGATGTTCGAAGTATGTAGAAATGCAGCTTGTCCAAGAGTAATGAGAATCTACAAGAGTGGAAGTACAGTTTGACTACTTTGCTGAACAGCATTTCAGTGTTAATGAATTAGCACAACTTTTCATGCAGGAAAATGCTCACAACTGAAATTTTTGATGGAGAGGAGTGGATGCAGTGGATATGAAGGACCCCTTCAAATATATAAGACTCAAGGAGGTGGAAGATAGTAGACCATAGAACATAGAACCTTACAGCACAGTACAGGCCCTTCAGCTCACAGTGTTGTGGCGACATTTTATCCTGCTCTAAGATCTATCTAACCCTTCCCTCCCACGTAGCCCTTCGTTTCTCTATAATTCATGTGGCTATTTAAGAGTGTCTTAAATGCCCCTAATGTATCTGCCCCCACAACCTCTGCCGGCAGTGTGTTCCACACACCCAGCACTCTCTGTGTAAAAAAACTTACCCCTGACATCCCCCTTGTACCTTCCTCCAGGCACCTTAAAATTATGCCCCAAGTAGACACAATTTCTACTCGAGGGTAGATTCACACAGGTGTAAGATAATAGTTTCAGTTACTTGAATAAGATGATGATCAGTTTTTGGAGGAACTTACAAGGGAAAGTAAGGCAACAAATTACTTTGATCTCTTCAATTACCTGAAAAGTAAATACATTTGATTACACTTGCTAGTGCAGCAGGAAAGTAGGTTAGGCAGATTCTCAGTTATAAAATTTTCCACGTTTTAATTCCAGTGAAGATACCTGCATTCCTACTTACAAAAAAAATCCCAAAGAGGCTGGGTTTTGCAGGAGTAAGTTGCAATGGAATAAAGAAACAGTGGAAGTGAAGGTGGTGAGGGTTTGGTCACCACCGCTGTATAATGTTGCATAATTACCTGTGGAAAATCATTAGCAAACTCAGCAGAAAGGATTCAATTCATGAACATAGAAAGGAAGAACAAACTTGCATTGAGATACTATGAGAGAATGCAGGGCATTATATCAGCGCAAGGTTGCTCTTTCTTTCTATGGTTGACAAAAAGCCCAAAAAAATATCCTTGGAATCATAGTACAGAAACAAGCCCTTTGGCCCACCAAGTCCATGCCAACCATTAAACACTTATGCACAGTAATCCTTTTTTAATCCCCTTTATTTTATTCTCCTCATCAACTCCCCCCAGATTCTAACACTCACTCACACACTAGGGGCACTTTAGTTAATCTAACAACTCGCAGGTCTTTGGGACGTGGGAGGAAACCCATATGGTCACAGGGAACGTGCAAACTCCACACAGAGAGTGCCTGAGGTCAGAATTGAACCTGGGTCTCTGGCACTGCAAGGCCGTGGCTCTACTGGTGGTGCCACAGTGCTGCCCTTTTAACATGATCCTGAGTGCAAATGAACTATCAATAAAGGTCATCAAAGGACCAATTATAAAACCTTGCACTTAGACCATGTAAACTACTAATGATTCAAGAGGCATTAATTGCACTTCATTTGGACACATTTACAGAGGAGTTTTGTAATTGCAAAGAGACTGTTAATGCACAACAAAAGAGAAATTAACTTCCTCTGAAAACCAGTCTGAAAATTGCTGCAGAAAATATTCTTCATTCCTCACATTCAGATGGAGATGGACTCCATCCATTATAAACTAGGCATTAAAGATACAGAGTAAAAACGGGATCTTGGCTGAACACATTTACTGCACCTGAAGGTATAGCGTGAGTAGAATAACAAGCTGTTTTATTCAAATGAAACCAAGCTGCCAAAGTTATTTAGTGCATGTTGGTGTACCTAGCAGGGAGCTTTTCAGTAGGAAAGATCAATCTGAAAGAAAGAAAGTTATTTTAACTTATAACAGCACTGAAAATTCAAGACTTGGCTTCAATCTCAAAACAGACAAGTGCTGTACTGTACAAACTGACAACAGCGTGGTGAGCTGAGACATCCCAGCAGGCTGGCTGATGGAGAGGAGGTATACAGATGGGAGAAGTAAGACAGAATTCTGTTTTAATTTAGCACCAGGTCATTGGACTGAAAATAACTAGGTAAGGAAGTAATAAAGGAGAAGACCACTACAGGCAGTTAGAAAACAAGAGGTCATTTGGGCTAAAATGCCAAGGACACTACTGACTGAAATGGCAAAGGGAAGTAGAAAGCAAAGAAAGATGGTAGAATTCCTGTGTGTCCAAAGTGAAAATGCTGCTGAAGTAGTAACCTCTTTGTGTTCTGTCAGCAGGGTTCTGTGGTTCTCTAGTATCTCCTTCAGTGCTTCACCATGCTCTACCTCCCTTTTGTAGTATCCGTATTGCTCAACTTTCTGTTTATGTCAGTCATATTTTCTTTATAAAATCTTCTTCTAATCTTGATTTCAAGACTTTACTGTGCATCAGTAGTTCCTGCTGCATCTACTTCTTGTGGAAAATGTCTTGAATATAGTTGAGAGAGGTTGGGAGAAACTTCTTTTGTTCAGACTCATTTTCGAGTCACAGAGCAATACAGCACAGATACAGGCCCTTCGGCCCAACGAGTCCATGCCGACCATGGTGCCCACCCATCTGGTCCCAATTTCCTGCTTTTGGCCCATATCCCACTAAGCCCCATCCCTTCATGTACTTCTTAAATGATACTATAGTAATTTTAGAATGAGGAATGCTTTGAAACAAGAAGTAATCTTAAGCAAAGGATCTACAATAGATCCAATGCAATCTCAGTGCAGGCTGGTGTCAAGTAAGGTTATATCATCATTCCAACTCTTTTACCAGTCTTTCTCAGATCAGTGCTGCAACTCACTTCCAAGAAGTTCCTTACTGGAATGGAGCTAATCTACAGGATGAATGGGAAACCGTTCAATCTATATTTCCTCCACACCAGTGACAAGGTCACTTCAACTTCAGTACCCAAATGACTCTTTCATATGAGCACTTTCAGAGGCTGAGACATTATTGACTTTTCCATTGAAGCAAGAGAATAGGCCTTACAGTTGATATATGCAAAACAAATGCCCTCTACCACCCACCCAGCTATACAAGAACATCTTCCAACAATAGAGGCCCACGAGAAGGCCTGGAAAAGTTGGATTGTTCCCATATCTAAGGAGTCAGCTTTTGCCTTAGCGCACCAGTACAGACTGAAGAAGACCTCAAACCTAGCACAAAGCTCATGGTACATCAGGCACTTCAAACACTAGAGAGGTCCCTGCAAATTCCTGCAAATTATTGGAAGGAGAAGTAAACCAACATGTTCTCTCCCAGGCTCGTATCAGCTATGAGGCCCTTATGATATTTAATGGGCAGGTCACATCGCTATCGTGCTCAGACTCTATTCTAGGCTTCATCACAGTGAGAGATTGCCAGGTTGACAGAGAAACAATTGAAAATGTTCTCAAACCACTTTCTCGAGTGTAGCATCCCCACTAACTTGTGGGAATCCCTTGCCCACGATTGCTCAAAATGGAGAAGAAGCATTCAGGATCTCTGGTAAAGTCTGCAGGTCCTACGTTGCTCTCAGTTACCACAGAACCCACCGAACTGAAGTAATTATCCTTGATTTCAAAGGCCTGCCTAAGTTGAGGAGAGACAGCAAATTTTGTCAAGGCTGCAGGAGATAGCAGGACAGAGGGTAAATTTTGGATTTTCTGGCAGAAAACTACGGAAAAAAATACACGGAGTGGCTTCCTTCTATAGTGCAAATCTCCATCTACCCTGCTCACTGTTGGGTGATGCAGGCCTTCCTCAAATTATTTCTACTTTTTCTAGTGCATTATATCTATTAGAGAGTCCTATTGTAACTGTACTCAAGCTCCTTTCATTTTGACAAATAATTGTGACAGGGACCTCATTCCATGAGCTTACAGGTAACCTCTTTCTTCTTATAAGTAAGATTTATGTGGGCATTCTGTAAACAAACTTCAGTTTGAGTTTACCAATGGTGTACATGCAACAACAATAATATTAAGCAACACTTTAATCCCTTAAACATCTCTCCACTTTCCACACAGCTCTTTTTTGCTTCTGTATCAGGATAACACTGCCACATTGCAGATGTTGATCAAGTACAAAGATAAATTTTGATTGGTTTGTCAACAAAACAATTCTATCTGCAGTTATGTTACCAATTTTTTGATAATCCTTGAAATTGATTAATATCTGAAAAGATTGTTTACAGCTAGCTGATGCTGTACTCCCTCAGTTTACCTCTGCATTGCAACAGGTTGAAAACCCGGTTCCAAAAGAGTTCATGTAAATTATGCTCTAAATTATTATGGATTTCAGGAAAGTGGTCCTTCTGCTGTTTGTATTGTGAAATAGATTACACTATGCAATATTTCCAACTGTAGAGCTCTGAGCAAAAGCTTTTAATTAATTATCTTCCTGGGCGTAGGGCTTCATCCGCCAAGAGAACATCAGGCATTTGGGTCAGTGTCCAAAATCCTGATTTGCATTCCAGGGAGGCAAAGCTCTGCACTGAATATGCAAAGTCACAGAATTATTCCTTACATTCCAGAAGGATTTAGTAAGGGATTATGGCTTTGCAGAAAGAATTGAAAAATTGATACTCATTTCAAGTGGCTAAGGGAATGTGGGTAAACCAATGGGAGTTTGAAACAACACTTTGGCTAAGTAAACATTTAATGGTCTATCACAGTCTGCAATATTCTGTAAATAGTAGTTTCCCCAGGAGCAGAAACCATGTCCATGCAAGAATAGGAGGACAATAGTCACTATATAGAAATGGCAGCTCAGAATACCAGTGTAGCCTGGAGAACACATGCACCAGTTACATACAGGATATGCCCCTGCTGGACTCACTGTGTGATGTCATAGAGTCATACAGCACGGAAACAGGCCCTGCAGCTCAACTGGTCCATGCCGACCAAGATGCCCCATCAAAGCTAGTCCCATTTGCCAGTGTTTGGCCTTGTAAACCTTTCCTATCATGTACCTGTCCAACTGTCTTTTAAAAGTTGTTATTGTACCTGCCTCAACCACTTCCTCTGGCAGCTCGTTCCACATGGATACCATCCTTTGTGTAAAAAAGTTGGCCCTCAAGTTCCTCTTAAGTCTTTCCCCTCTCACCTTAAACCCATGCCCTCTAGTTCTTGATTCCCCAACCCTGGGAAAAAGACTGTGCACATTCACCCTATCTATGATTTTATACACCTCTATAAGATCACCTCTCAGTCTCCTACGCTCCAAGGAATAAAGTCCCACCCTGTCCAACCTCACCCTATAACTCAGTCCCTCAAGTCCTGGCAACATCCTTGTAAATCTTTTCTGCACTCTTTCCAGTTCAATAACATCTTTAATAAAATGTTCAGCTACCCGTGATGTATGTATATACATTCTCAGTGTGAATTACCACAGTGTTTATTCATTTGTGCTTTGAATATGGCATGTGATGCCTGACATTCTGCTCATTCCCGGTTAGCTTCTTTGGTCAAGGAGGATGTGTGCTGGTTACCTGCAAGGTTTCATATCAGCCTGCTGAGATCCAGTGGCCTCAGACCTCACTGCTATGGCACTGAATCTGAGCCAGCCTATCTGGTGCTGTTGTGGCTAGTGGTCCTATTTGCTCAATCACATTTAGCTGCTATTTTTGACCTGGGTATCACTTTGGTGGACAGCAGCCTTGATCCACTATTACTCCCGATGTGGCCCTGGGCCTTTTGTGTAATATCTTTTCAGATGAAAATGTTCAGCTACCGATGATGTCTGAGAATTGAGTATCAATATTGCACTTAACTGATTTTGAAGTGTACTAAAGCCAGATATGAAAGTGTCTTTAATTTTTGAGCCCAAAACCTTAAAATAAGCAGTTTGTGAGTTCACCAGAATTGCTTCCATTGTGCTGTGATCTGCACACTGGAACCTCTGCTGCAGTTACACAATGACCGTGCCACTGTTACAAGAGGGACAACCTTATGTCTCAAGAGGGACAACTTCTCATCTTTTCTCCTCTTTCAAGATTAAAAACATCACACATACCCTCTGTCAAGCAGGAATGCTACTAAAGTACCAGAAACTGTTGATAAGCACCCGTTTAATTACAACTTTGTATCTTTTGCCGGGACCTGTGCTGAAAATCACTCTGATGTCGAATACAGTAGTTACTTAGGTTATCGATGAGAAAGTCCGTCTAATGCAGGAGTAGAAAACATAGTGACAGACAGGATGCTTGAAGCTGAAAGAATTTAAGACTTGTATTGGTGATTACAGGTTAGCAACAAAGACTGACCAAACTATTAACTAGCTGGAGAAAGTTTTACCTATTCTCAGCATGGACCACGGGCTTTAGCACCCAACCATGCCATGGTGTGGAAACTCTCCATCTCACCAGAATCCAGGTGAAGGGAAGGAACGTACTAAAAGGACGTTCTAACCTTAGATTATCACAGATATATTACATTTCAATTCTCAGAGCTTGCATTTCTTCAGGGGAGTTATACATAACATAATTAAATCTTTTTATTTCAGTTAAATGTCTTTAATTATTTCTGACTGCTTTATTTTTTTATTCCCCCTGGCCCCTTTACCCCTTCTCTTTCCCCTCTCCTGCCCTTATGACCCGCCCATCACCAACACCTTCCTCCCTCTGGTTCCCTATCTCATTCCCTGTATTCCATGGTCTACTGTCCTCTCCTATCAGATTCCATCTTCTTCAGCCCTTTGCCTCTTCCACCTACCACCTCCCAGCTTCACACATCATTCCCACTTCCCCCCACCTACCTACCTTCCCCTGCTCACCTGGATTCACCGATCACCCACCACTCGTGCTCCTCCCCCACCCTTTTATTACGGCTTCTGCCCTCTTCCTTTCCAGTCCTGATGAAGGGTCTCGACCCGAAATGTCGACTGTTTATTTCCCTCCATGGACGCCGCCTGACCTGCTGAGTTCCTCCAGCATTTTGTGTGTGTGTTGCTTTTAATTGTTTAATCGTGTTTTATTATTTTAAACTGATAAAATCCTTAACATCTTTGACACAAGGCAAAGCTCTATCCCCAGCTATGCCTTTGGTCAAACCCTTTAGAGGCACAACAGTCGGGTGGGACATCTGCACTGTGTCGTCTGTGGCCCAGTCACCACTGAGGCCTCAGCACCCACCATCCCAACTCGAGTGCGCGAGGGCAAGCAAGATTGGCCCACCACATCAGCCCAAGCAGAGCTCATGGCTAATGACTCCAGGTGATGGGGTAAAGTATCATGATCACGCTGAACATGTTCACAAAATGTCATCTTCTTATTCATTTATCAAATATGCAGCCTCTCAGAACTCTTGCATATATCTTTTGTAAACCAACCCAAACAAAATGGCGTTGATGACAATATATATAAAAAATGTAATGGGAAGAAAGATCTGCTTTATTAGTCAATATTATAATATGAACGTTAACTGTTGTAGTCTGGAATGAAACCAGACATTGTGTAGATAATAGGTTCAGTATATCAATAACCAGACTGACTGCATTCTAAGGATGTGGCTAAGCCACAATTGCTAAGCAGCAATGAAAAAGTGGCTCTCTGAAAAAAAACCTGAGAATATTTATATAACTAACTGTTAAAATGTCGACCAGCTTACACATTTCTCAGTAATTGTCCCCATGACAACGGAAGCACTTGAGTGACTGGTGTTTAAATTTATTGTTTATTTTATCTAATGTTTCCCAGTATACTACGTCATGACTTAGTGTGGAAAACCTTACAGCTCAGCAGCCAACTCATTTCACATACTGGCAGACATTAGTCAGTTTAAATGAAAGCCCTCTTCCTTTTTTGCACTTCCAACTTCACCATTTGATCACATTATTTGTTGACCATATTAATAACCAGTTGTTCACAATTAGTATGAATTGCTTGAGACTTTTAGGAACTCTTTGCTCACACTGCTTTTCATCTACTTTTTATTTTTCTTTCCTTTTATTAGGCTTTATTTTTTTTCCCTTTGATTCGTCTTTGATCTGACTCATTAGTATCGTCTTTGCACATTCAGGACCAAGAGGGCAATGGCACCTTTATTTTCTCCCCCTCAAGCAGTGCCAGCTTTCCAAACAGATCGTAAGAGGTGTGTAACACAGATTTTCACTGGGCTGCATTCTCTCCCCATGTTCCATTCAACACTGTGCACTTTTCAGTCAGCGAAGTTTTCACGTGTCCTACAGCCAGTTATCCCACTGCCACTCAGGTAGTCCCCAGCAAGGCTCAGATCTGTTTGTAGTTAACCATCCTGGCTATATACTGTCGCAGGCATTGAGAGGTAACAGCCTTCTAATGGACTGACTACTGACTGACTGACTACAGCCAATGTACTGCATAGAAGGCCCAACAAACCAATTTAGAAAGCAGTTGTCAGGGTACTTGGTCTTTACTTGCTGTCTACAAATTCGCCGAGGACACCACTGTTGTTGGATGAATCACAGGTGGTGATGAGTCAGCCTACAGGAGTGAGATCGGACACCTGGGTGAGTGGTGCCACAACAACAATCTCTCTATCAACGTCGGTATAACTAAAGAGCTGATTGTTGACTTCAGGAAGGGGAAGGAGGGCAGACATGCACCAGTCTATATTGGGGGATCGGCGGTGGAGAGAGTCAGCAGCTTTAAATTCCTGGGCGTTAACATATCGGAAGACCTGTCCTGGGCCCAGCACATACATGTAATCATAAGGAAGAAGCACCAAAGTCTTTACTTTCTTAGAACGTTAAGGAGGTTCGGCTTGTCACTGAACACTCTAACAAACTTTTACAGATGCACTGTTGAAAGTATACTGACTGGTTGCATCACGGTCTGGTACAGCAATTCGAATGCACAGGAACGCAAAAAGCTGTAGAGAGCAGAGGACTCAGCTCAATACATCACAGGTACATCCCTCCCCACCATTGGTAGTATCTACAGGAGGTGCTGCCTCAAGGAGGCGTCGTCCATCATCAAAGATCCCCACCATCCGGGCTATGCCATCTTCTCGCTGCTACCATCGGGCAGGAGGTACAGAAGCCTGAAGTCCCACACCACCAGGTTTAAGAACAGTTACCTCCCTTCAAACATTCGTTTCTTGAACAAACCTGCACAACCCTAATCACTACCTCAGTATAGCAACACTATGACCACTTTGCACTACAATGGACTTGTTTGTTCTAATTGTGTTCTTTCTTTTATAATTTCTGCTTTTCTTGTGAATGCTGCTTACATGATGCTACGTGCCTGTGATGCTGCTGCAAGTAAGTTTTTCATTGCACTTGTGTATATGACAATAAACATGACTTTGACTGTCATTCTGGTCCATCAATGCCATGTGAAAACTCAAGTCTCCTTTTAGAATTGAGCAACAGATATTGCCATAGTGGTTAACATAATGCTTTACAGCGTCAGCGACCCGGGTTCAAATCTGGCCACTGTCTGTAAGGAGTTTGTACATTCTCCCCGTGTCTGTGTGGATTTCCTCCGGGTGCTCTGGTTTCCTCCCACATTCCAAAGACGTACAGGTTAGGAAGTTATGGGCATACTATGTTGGCGCCGGAAACGTGGCGACACTTGTGGGCTGCCCCCCAAAATCACTACGCAAAAGATGTATTTCACTGTGTGTTTCGATGTACATGTGACTAATAAAGATCTTATCTTATCTGAATAAGTCACAGATCCCGCCATAGTGTGTCACTCTATCAGATAAAACTACAAAGACAAGGGAGTAGATACTATATACCTCCTTCATCATTAATATAAGATAGCGATGTCATCAATGTTTTATTTTCACCACTCCATAGCCAGCTGATGAATCTTTAGTCTCTGATTTCTACATATTGTCCTCTCATGCCAAAGTTCTTACAAAGTGCCTGGAGCATCAAGTGTGCAGCTTGGTCAAGACCTGATTAAACAAGTACGGGTGAAGTTAACATAGATGCTTCCAGTAATACAATGTAAACAGCATCAAGATATCTTGACCATAGAGTCCCAAAGCCATGTAGTGTCAAGATGGATGATCATTGCCGCAGTTATTAACTCCCTGCCTGGGTGCAAGGCAAATGGAATGAAGTCCTCAAGAGACTCTGAGGTACAGAGTACATCTTGGCACAGCATTCTTCATCTCTTTCCCCTCCTCTTTTTTTCCCCCTCATCCAGTTTGGCAGCCTGGACAGGTCAAGAAATTTTACTATTCCCATGATTTACGCAGGAAAAAAAACATTGAAATTCATCGTAGCACACAAAAACAAAATGAATTTCTAGCCCTTGTCCATACCTAGTGGGATATGAGTGGACTGCAAATCCACTGAGGCATGCAGACTTTGGCTGGACTTTGCCTGGGCCAGAATGGAAGCTCCATCAGCCACTGTACTGTGTGGGTGTTACTGCTTGCTGGCACTGAGGTACCTGTCACCTCCCAGCTGGCAAGGATATACTCCTTGCTCTGCTCAAGGTCCAGCAAGGATTTGAAGAAATGCACCATGTTCCTTGACATCTATTGACAGCATTCATGCAGGATGGACAATGTGCCAAACGTATCAATGTCAATCTGCATTATCCTTCCCAAGTATGAACATTCACCAGAAGTTAACAGTGACTTGAAATTTTAACTCTTTCCACAGATGCTACTTGACCTACAATCTCCAGCACTTCTTAATCTTGTTTACATTTGCAGCAACTGCAGAATTTTGTCTTAATATGCAGTCCTTGGATTGGCACGACTTGCAGGGATCTCCAGATCAAAGAACAGCCCCCAAAGATGCTGTTGGCATAAAGTACATATTCTACTGTATGCCACTGCTATATCCACATAGCATCCCATAGGTTACCTACATGAGTGCCTCATTAAGTTCCTTCAAGGACTTCCTTCTCTGCAAAAGTGTGTATGATATCATAATTTCCAAGTAACCTATTCTCTAAGTTCAAACTGAGATCATTGCAGTGACTCTGTCACTGTATACAGCAGCTGTATAGAATGCGAGACATTGTTTGCTTTAGTAATATGCATTTATAGGACGACTCCAGTGTCTGTATTGCAAAATCCAATCCTGGATAAATGTGTTCGCCAAAGTCAGTTTGTTGAAAAATGTAAAATAGTAATCCCCAGAAAGGATATCAACACATGGCCAGGAAATCCGCTGTGATATCACCTTACCTTCACCGAATACATGGTGCGTATGTGTTTCTACTTCACATCTGATAAACTTACTTTGGCAAAATGAGGCCACCTCTGGGGATACTCACAGTCGTGATATTGCTCTGTATTTTCTCCACACATGTTTAATTGGAAGACGATGTGTATAAAACCTCAATTTGCATTCATGTATTACATTTAAAATTGCAAAATATCTCTAAATTTATAAGAGGAACATTTTCAGAAACAGTCAGCTTCAGAGTGATCTTTTGACTTAGAACATAGAACACTACAGCACACTACAGGCCCTTTGGCCCACGATGTTGTGCCAACACATTCTTGTGCTCTGAGATCTATCTAACCCTTCTCTCCCACATAGCCCTCCATTTCTCTATCATTCATGTGTCTCTTAAATGTCCCTAATGTATCTGCCCCCACAACCTCTGCCGGCAGTGCATTCCATTCACCCACCACTCTCTGTGTAAAAAAACTTGCCTGTGACATCCCCCCATACCTTCCTCCAATCACCTTAAAATTATGCCCCCTCGTGTGAGCCATTGTCACCCTGGGAAAAAGTCTCAACTGTCCACTTGATCTATGCCTCTTATCATCTTGTACACCTCTATCAAGTCACCCCTCATCCTCCATCTCTCCAAAGAGAAAAGCCCTAGCTCGCTCAACCTCTCCTCATAAGACATGCTCTCCAATCCAGGCAGCATCCTGGTAAATCTCCTCTGCACCATTTCTAAAGCTTCCACATCCTTCCTGTAATGAGGTGACCAGAACTGAACAGACTTCTGTCTTTCAACATGATCACAGTCCCTATATGGTCCCTCTACTGCCACGTTGAGGCCAGATGTAGGTTGGAGAGACAACACCTCGTATTTCACCTTGGTAGTCTCCAACCTGACGACCTCAGCATTGATTTCTCTAACTTCCGGTAACCCCTCCCCTTCTCTTTTTTTTCTCTGTCATTCCTGAGGCCCTCTTCCCCCTTCTCTTTCCCCTCCCCCACCCTCGTGACCTGCCTATCCATTCCCAACCTCCTTCCCTTTATTCCATGGTCCACTGCCCTCTCCCACCAGATTCCTTCTTCTTCAGCCCTTTGCCTTTTCTTACTTCTCCCCCCTTCCCCAACCACCCCCCCCCGCCTTCCCCCTCTCACCTGGACTCGCCTATCCCCTCCCTGCATGTGCTCCTCCCCCTCCCCTGACCTTCTTATTCTGGCTTCTGCCCTCTTCCTTTCCAGTCCTGATGAAGGGTCTCGACCCGAAACATCAACTGTTTGTTTCCCTCCATAGATGCTGCCTGACCTGCTGAGTTTTTCCAGCATTTTGTGTGTATTGCCCTATATGGTATTCATTTGCTAGGCTAGGAGACCAAAACTGCACATAATGTAATTATAAGCCCTGTATAATAACAGCACGATTGCCTTCTTTACAATGGGGCATGGTCGTGCAGCAGGTGGTGCTGTTGTCCCAACTCCAGTGAGCCAGGTTCATTCAGAGCTCGGGTGCTGTCTCTGTGGAGTCTGCACGCTCTCCATGTGATTGGATGGAATTTTCCAGGGTCCTCCAGATTCCTTCCACATACTGAAAATCTGCCATTGGTTACTGTGGATTAGCCCCGGTGTATTTGGGGATAAGGAGAGTTATATTATCATATTGAGAGAAAACACGTTACAGGGATGTAAGTGGGGAATTGGAAGCCCAGGTCTACATAACAGGCCAAATGCCCTCCGTTCTATATTGGAAAGAAATGTGAAAAACCACTCTCTACACCCAGGTGTTTGCTTTCAGTGACTGCGACACCAAACCAAAGAATTCAAACAACTAATAAAATAGACTGGTTTTCAAGCATGACTTCAAGGAGGCGAAAGGTGGAGACTTTCAGGAGAGGGATTCCAGACAGGGCTGAGGCAGCTGAGAGCACATTTGCCAATGGAGGAGGAAAGGAAATAGACAACAGCCAGAGTTGGAGGACTGTTTTAGGGCTGGAATTTACATTTGCAAATTATCGTTTTAGGTGGTCACAATCATTTGCAAATGTAAAGCTATAGAAGGACTAGAATACGGAGCTGAGAATTTTAAAATTGAACCATTGCCTGCTCTACTTATTTAGCAGCAAGTCAGATTTTGGGAATAAGACTCATATCCAGGTAACATGTGAGGAAGTAGATCCCTACCAACTGGCAGGCACGGTAGTGTAGCGGTTAGCATGACACTATTACAGCGCCAGTGACCCGGGTTCAATTCCGGCCGCTGTATGCAAGGAGTTTGTACATCCTCCCTGGGTCTGCGTGGGTTTCCTCCGGGTGCTCCGGTTTCCTCCCACATTCCAAAGACGTATGGGTTAGGAAGTTGTGGGCATGCTATGTTGGCACCAGAAGCGTGGCGACACTTGCGGGCTGCCCCCAGCGCACTCTACGCAAAAGATGCATTTCACTGTGTGTTTCAATGTACATGTGACTAATAAAGAAATCTTATCTCAAATGCTACATCATCAATTCAGGGTCATACTCTGGACCACTGTTATTTTTTTAATTTAATAGGTTCTGTAATGTACCGGAAGTGTCTACAATACAGTAGTCAATTTACTCAACTCAGTGGGAACAGAGCAGCCACTTGATCATGATTTTATTGCCTAATTTTACTTTTCACTTAAATCATTCCATGAAAGATCAACCTGAAGACATCTGTGTAGCAGATTAAAATGACCCTCCCCCCCCCCACCCACCAAAATAGGATTTTCTGCATATGTTTTAATACATTAAAAATGAACCTTGCATCAAGAAATCCATGTAACTATCATTAGCCATCCAAGATGTAGGCTTTTTTTTTGTCAATGCTTCCTTGTTTTGTGTAAAAGGAGCTAATATTAACCACAGGGATAGTAGCTGTTCTAAGGATACTTACTGCCCGTGATGGGTTAGCTTGGATAGCACATACACAGCAGACACCTGAATGAGTTGCAACAATATCATCTTATGTTCCGTAGTACCTAGAACATCTGAAGGTGCTTCAACAAACAGAATTTGACACTCAGCCACATGAGGAGATATTAGGCCGGATGATCAAAAGCCTGGAAAGGAGGAAGATCTTAAGAAGCTTCATAAAGGAGGAAAGTAAGGTAGAGAGGAGAAAACGCTTGGGGAGAAGATTCTTGCTTCGGAAGATTCAGGCTCTTACCAGCTGAAGACACAACTAACAATGCAGCACTTAAATTCAAGGATAATCAGGAGGCCAGAACTGCTGGAAATTACACAAATAGGTAGGGGTGAAGCAATGGAATTGTAAATATGGAAGGGATTTTTGAAATCAAGGTTTTGTTCAAGTGATATCTGATGTAGATCTGCAAACACAGGAGAATTAGCGAACAGAACTGAATGCAAGTCTGGACATTACAGATGTTTTGATGGTCCCAAGCAGCAGCCTTATGGCAGCAGCAAAGATGTTGAAGGTTCTTGGCTCGAAATGTCAACCGTTCATTTCCCTCCATAGATGCTGCCTGACCCACTGAGTTCCTCCAGCATTTTGTGCGTGTTGCTCCAGATTTCCAGCATCTGCAGAATCTCTTGTGTCTCAGCAAAGATAATCTGTTCAGGTGAAGAGGGGGATGATAAAACAGTTCATTTTAAATTTATTGAATTGGCATAATGAATACACTGACAGGTTCAATTCACCTTATGCACTGATGCCTCTGCATAACATAGGGATGAATTTTGGTAGTAAATTTGGGACTTTGGCACATGTGCATCAGGAATGAGAAATCCTAATTTGCTGTCAATGCTGTCATCATGCTCTGCTGTTGGGGGGGGGGGGGGGGGGGGGGGGGGCGAGAGAGAGAGAGAGAGAGAGAGAGAGTGTGTGTGTGTGTGTGTGTGTGTGTGTGTGTGTGTGTGTGTGTGTGTGTGTGTGTGTGTGTGTGTGTGTGTGTGTGTGTGTGTGTGTGTGTGTGTGTGTGTGTGTGTAACGCAAACCTGGTAAGATTCCCTTGGACCTAAACTGGGAAACCTCTTTAGTATTGGTATTGGTTTATTATTGTCACTCGTACCAAGGTACAGTGAAAAGCTTGTCTTGCATACTGTTTGTACAGATCAATTCATTACACAGTGCATTGAGGTAGTATAGAGTAAAAACAATAATAGAATATAAAGTGTCACAGCTACAGGGAAGTGCATTGCAGGTAGACGATAAGGTGCAAGGTCATAACAAGGTAGATTGTGAGGTCAAGAGTCCATCTCATCGTATAAAGGAACCATTCAATAGTCTTATCACAGCGGGATAGAAGCTGTCCTTGAGCCTGGTGGTATGTGCCTTCAGGCTCCTGTATCTTCTGCCTGATGGGAGGGGGGAGAAGAGAGAATGACCTGGGTGGGTGCGGTCTTTGATTATGCTGGCTGCTTTACTGAGGCAGCAAGAGGTATAAACAGAGTCCATGGAGAGGAGGCTGGTTTCCATGATGTGCTGGGCTGTGTCCACAGCTCTCTGCAGTTTCTTGCCTAGTTTCTTTGCAAATCCAACACCAGCCTCAACTTGGCACAGAATACATAAGCCCAATCATTTTGAGGGGTGATTTTACAGCTACAAAGAAGAAAGGTGGAAATAAGGTAAGTCACATTTTTTGTTTATTTATGTTAGGAGTAATGTTTGTAATTTGAGTGTTTTTGTGGGTTTTTTGGTGACTTTTTAAATTATTTTTACATCTTGATTATTTTACCTTTTATAGTTTTCGAATGCTTCTGAGTGTCAAAAGTGAGAGCTTTAACAGATTTCAAAGGTTTTCACAGCAGCTTCACATAGAGGGCCTCTTCTGGCCACCCATGTGATTATATTACCCATGCAAAGCCCTGGAACTGCGCAGAGCCTTGCCGATTAGGTTCAGGACACTCTGCCAGTAACTTATGCCTTCCATGTTTATCCAAACCAGGTGAATGCATGGCAGAGGGGTATCCAAACAGCAAGTGGACAGTGGGCCCCACATGGTAAAATACAGGCCACCTTCATTCTATACTATTTAAACACAGATGATAATGGGTTAAGTAAATATTAATATAACTCAGCTGGGAATTTATGTGCACTGAGGAAATTAAAGCCATATAAATGTTTATTGGAAACATGAAATGAGAGATCATATAGGAACTGTGATTGTGTTGAAAGACAGAAGTCAAAAGATCACTCTGAAGCTGACTGTTTCTGTTGTACATTAAAAGGAGAGCTTTTTTCATCTCAGTTACCATAAATTGCTCTTTGTTTAGATATGCTTAACATTGTGGATAAAATCTTTGATGGCTTTTTATTTTTCACCTAAGACACAGAAATCCTGGTGGCTTATGGTTCCATCTGGTTCTTTCAGCTTTTCTACCTGCCTCCGAATCCACACCAAAATAATAGGATTAAAGTCCTCTATTTGCTTTTCCTTCACATCCCTTTTGTGAAATTAAGTCAAAATCAGTTTCTAAATAAAGCTGGGCACATGCACAAAATTGTACCAATTCAGCAATTTATGGGTGATTTCACACATTGCCAAATTAGAAACACTCACTTTCCAAGTTCATACGTAAAGGACTGTCATGTGGGTGATGAAGCAAGTGTTCAACCATGAATCAGTCATTTCAGGAAAGGGTAAGTCCCTCTGTTTCATTTGAAAGTGCAGTCATTTAGTTTTTCATAAAATCACTATTACATGGTTTATTCATAAAAATCACCTTATTATTCAAATCTGATTCAGTATTTAGTCATACAGACACAGCACTGAGCATTTGACATTTCGAGTTACCATTTTGTCTGGGCTGGTTGGATTCTGACACAAGTCTGGGTCTCATTTACTTCCTCCTGCGCATCTTCTGTCTCTGTACAGAGGTCACGACTGATACATGCCAAAGAAACTGAAAGAGAAACAAAAGTACACAAAATGATAGGAAAGCAAAGATACCAAATAAAGTTAAAACCAAGGGGAGCAGCAAAGGGGAAAAGAGAGGTTTCAGGACAGATGGTCCCATAAAGTTCAAGCAAACCTGCTTCAAAGTTGATTAAAGGCAAAATGTATCCAATATAACAGAAAACAAACTGTCCTTCTTCATGGAATGCCTCATGTTGATATCTCTGATGACATAGCACTCCCTCACAATCATACCGTATGTTGCTTATATGTCAATTACACAAGCCCATAGTCTTCTGAGCTAAGTTGAAACTACAGATGGATCCAAACTGTCTCCACTAAGCAAGTAAAGCTGGCTTTATTAACAGAGCCAAGCTACTCTATTGACTAAACTACTCAGTGAGTGAGCTAACCTGATTCTGCTAATGGAACCAAACTGCCTCACAAAACTAAGCCAAGCAGCCTCAACTGACCAAGTCAGACAGAGATAAACTGCCTGTATTGACTGAGCCAGACCAAGTCAAATTGCCTGAACTGACCAAGCAAGGCTGGTTCTACTGGTTGAATGGCTCAACTGACTGTGCAGAACTAGGCTGCTGACAGAGAAATGTTGGCAGTATTAACCGAGGCAAGCTTAATCACATAAATTCCTGGAGCTAAATTAAAAATGCTCCACAAAGGAGTTACTCTGAAGCAGAATTAGACAGTAACTACAAATAGTCATTAGATATAAATTGCAGCAGTGATTAGACCAGGATGCTGCCTGAATTAGAGGGTATGAGCTATAAGGACAGGTTGGACAAACTTGAGTTGTTCTCCCTGGAGCATTGGGGGCTGAGGGGAGACCAGATTGAGGTTTTTAAAATTATAAGAAGCATAAATAGGTTAGACAGACTCTTTTCCCCAGGGCAGAAATGTCAAACACCAGAGGACGTGCTTCTAAGGTTAGAGGGTGAAGTTCAAAGGTGACATGAGGGGCAAGTTTTTTACTCAGAGAGTGGTGGGTGCCTGGAATGGGTTGCCAGGGGTAGTAGTGGAAGCAGGCAGTGTGGTGGAGTTGATGTACCTGCTTACAAAGTATTACATCTTTTTTTTTAATTTTAAAGAAACGTGCACTGGAAGTAAACTGTGGATAAAATCAATGTTGTATTGTCAATTGCCACACTTTCAGCCCCTGTAAGACATAGTTACACAAGGTAGAAGAATGCAAGTTTTAAAAGAATTGTTGAAGTGATTTAGCCATGACAGAACTTAGATTTTTGTATTATTCAATTTATTCCTCCAGCTTTGGAATATTATTTTACATTCCCATTCGGCCCATCATTTGTTTTTGACCCTATTCCTTCCATTAATTCTATTAAGTGAAGCTCTGTCAACAGCCTGGTCATTGAATTCAGTGGTACACTTGTTCTGGCCTAATTGTATTGGAATCCATCTCCGTGCAATAACTGTTTCCAGCACTGGTGGTTGAGTTCCTTACATCCTCTTACGCCACTCTTTGGGTCATGTGATCATATATCTGATTCATTGAACCCCATGCCATTATGCACATGGGTCAGATTGTTACATTTCAATGTCTGCATTTTACTTTGGTCCATTGTTCCATAGCAATTGTTCAGCAGAAACTTATTCTTAGTTCGATCTCTATTGGTTCATATATAGATCACAGCAACCAGATCGTTCCCCTCACACTCCAAGGTTCTTGTCCAGTCATTGGAAACTCCGGGGATAATGTGGTCTTTCACTGCACTGACTGGGGCACCTGCAGGTGCTGGAAATCAGAAATAAAGACTGGAAATATTCAACAAGTCGGGCATCTGCGGAAGGAGAAGCAGAGTTAATGTTTCAGGTTGATGACCTTCATCAGGGCAGAAAAAGTGAGGAAACAAGTGTGCTTTAAGTTGTTGAGAGAGGGGAGCAGTGGAGATAACACCGTTCTGTAACTCAGCCTTTTCTCCCTCCACAGTTCTTAGCTGACTTGCTGAGTATTTTCAGCATTGTCTTTTATTTCATATTTTTGGCAAGTGCTGTACTCCAGCATTTGTTTTACATCTCTGTTTACAACAGAGTTATACAACACAGCAATGGAGCCTCTGGCCCACCACGTCAATGCTGACGTTTTTGCCCACCTCCATTATTACCATTCATCCACATTAGGTCAGTTCCCTTGCCTTATTAAGTCCCTGTCTCAATGTCTCGTAAATGTAGAGATTGTAAGTGACTGCACCACCTCCTCTGGCAGTGAGTTCCAGATATCACCCTCAAATCCTCGATAAAACTCCTTTCTCTCGCTTTAAACCTATGCCGTCTTGTTTTCGATACCCCTTCCATGGGAAAAAGATTCTGTGTATCCACACAATCTGTGCCTCTTATAATTTTATATACATCTTATGAGGTCCACCCCTCAGCCTCCCTCGCTCTAGGGGAAACAAACACAGTCTATCCAATCTCTCCTTGTATTTTAAAGTCCTGCAATACAGGCAACATCCTATTGAATCTTCTCTGCATTCTCTCCAGTGCAATCATATTCTTCCTATAGTGTAGTGACCAGAATTGTACACAGTACTCCAAGTGCGACCTAATCAGTGTTTTGTAAATTCACATACTTCAAGTCATTAATATCTATCACAAACAACAAGGGTCCCAGCACTGATCCCTGCAGTACAACACTGGTCACAGACTTCCAATCAGAGAAGCATCCTTCCACCATTACCCTCTGCCTCCTATCACCAAGCTAATTTTGGATTCAATTAGCTCGCCTTGGATCCCATGTGCCTTAAACTTACGGATCAGCCTACCATGTAGGGCCTTGTCAAATGCCTTACCAAAGTCCATGCAGGCAACATCTAACACCCTGCCTTCTTCAATCTTCTTAGTTACTTGCTCAAAAAAATCAACAAATTAATGAAGCAGGTTCCGCACCCCCCCCCAAAGAAAAAACATGTTAGCTATCCCTGATCAGCCCCTGCCTTTCCAAATGAACGTAAATCCTATCCTTTAAGATTTTCTCCAATAATTTCCCTACTACTGACATAAGGCTCACTAACCTGTAGTTAGCTGGCTTATCCCTGCTGCTGTAAGACTATTGAATGGTCCCCTAGTACAATAAGATGGACTCTTGACTTCACAGTCTACTTTTTAGTGACCTTGCACCTTATTGTCTGCCTGCACTGCACTTTCTCTGTAACTGCAACACCTTATTCTGCATTCTGTTATTGTTTTCCCTTGTACTACCTCAATGCAGTATTGTAATGAAATTATCTGTATGGATGGCATGCAAAACAAAGTACTTCACTGTACTTCGGTTACATGTGACAATAATAAACCAATTTACCTTTTAAATAAAGGAACTTTTGCTATCCTCCTGCAAAAAACAATCTGCTGGAGGAACTCAGCATGTCGAGCAGCACCTGTGAGGGACAAGGAATTTTCGACATTTCACACCAAGACTCTGCATCAGGACCATGTACCCCACCCTGAACTCACTGTCTTCCATGTCCTTCTCCTAGTTGAATACAGATGCAAAGTATTTATTTAGGATCTCACCTGCATCGCCTGGCTCTACACATAGGTTACCCCCTTGCAACACACACAAAGTGCTGGAGGAACTCAGCAGGTCAGGCAGCATCTATGGAGGGGAATAATCAGTCGACGTTTCGGGCCGAGACCCTTCATCAGGACTGGTGACAAGGGAGAACAATGAGAAATGGTTTGGGTGATTTATATTTTAAAATGAACCTTAAATCTCTGTCTACTCACTGTTCCTTTCCTTAATTGTTTTTTCAATGGACGTTCAGCAAACGTGGTATCTTTATTCAAGAAGAGCAACAGGTAATTACAGGCCATTGGTTCTAATGTCAGTGATAGGGAAGTTATTGGAAAAAATTCCAAGGATCAGAATTAATCTACACTTGGAAAAGGAGGGATTGGTCAGAGATAGCATGACTTTGCTGGTGGGAAGTCCTGTCTGACCATTTTTTTTCTGAAGAAGTAACAATATATATAATGAAAGAAATGCAGTTGATGTAGTCTGTGTGGACTTTAGTAAGGCCTTTTACAAGGTCCCACACAGAAGACTGGTCCAAAAGATTAGAGCCCACGGCATCCAAGGCAAGTTGGCAAATTGGATCCAAAGTTGGCTTGGTATTAGGAAGCAGAAAGTGATGCCAGAGGGTTCCTCCTGTGACTGTAAGCCTTTGACCAGTGCTGTTCTAAAGGGATCAGTGCTGGGACCTTTGCTCTTTGTCATATACATTAATGATCTGGATATGAATGAAGGAGGTATGATTAGTAAGTTTGCAGATGACATGAAAATTGGTGGTGGTGTCGATGGTGAGATGGATAGTCTTAGGTTACAGAATGATATTGATCAGCTGATAAATTGGGCAGAGCAGTGGCAAATGAAACATAACCCCAATAAATGCAAGGTAATGCATTTTGGGAGGTCTCATAAAGATAGGATATACACCATGAATGGTATATGGTAGGTAGGGCTGGAGAGGAGGGACCTTGGTATAGACATCTATAGGTGGCAGCATATGTTGGTTGAGCTGTACAGTGGCGTAGTTGGTAAAGCCACTGCCCCACAGCGTCAGCACCCAGGTTCCATCCTGACCTCGGGCGCTGCCTTTGTGGAGCTAGTTTCAAGCTGTGTGGATTCGGAATTGGCTTGTCCACAGAAGGCAGAGGGTGGTTGTAGAAGGGGAGTATTTGACCTGGAGGTCGGTAACTAGTGGTGGTCTGCAGGGATCTGTTCTGGGACCCCTGCTCTTTGTGATTTTTATAAATGATTTGAATGAGGAAGTGGAAGGATGGGTTGGTAATTTTGCAGATGACATGAAGGTTGGTGGTGTAGTAGTTAGTGAAGGAGGTTGTCGTAGCTTGCTATGGGATATAGACAGGATGCAGAGCTGGGCGGAGAAGTGGCAGATGGAGTACAATCCAGAGAAGTGTGAAGTGATACACTTTGGAAGGTTGAATTTGAAGGCAGAGTACATGGTTAACG
The DNA here is from genome assembly GCF_009764475.1 of Pristis pectinata. Lineage (NCBI taxonomy): Eukaryota > Metazoa > Chordata > Chondrichthyes > Rhinopristiformes > Pristidae > Pristis > Pristis pectinata. Next base: position 97,180,254 of record NC_067413.1, read on the forward strand.
GCAGGATTCTTAGCAGTGTGGAGGAACAGAGAGATCTTGGGGTCCAAGTACATAGATCCCTCAAAGTTGCCGCACAAGTGGATAGGGCAGTTAAGAAGGCGTATGGTGTGCTGGCCTTCATTAGTCAGGGGATTGAGTTCAAGAGCCGAGAGGTAATGTTGCAGCTCTATAAGACTCTGGTTAGACCACACTTGGAATATTGTGTTCAGTTCTGGTCACCACATTACAGGAAGGATATGGAAGCTTTGGAGAGGGTGCAGAGGAGATTTACAAGGATGCTACCTGGGTTGGAGTGCATGTCTTATGAGGAGAGGTTGAGCGAGTTAGGGCTTTTCTCTTTGGAGCGACAGAGGATGAGAGGAGACTTGATGGAGGTATATAAGAATATGAGAGGCATAGACAGAGTGGACAGCCAGCATCTTTTCCCCGGGGCAGTAAAGAACAATACTAGAGGTCACCCATTTAAGGTGCATGGAGGAAAGTTCAGGGGAGATGTCAGAGGTAGGTTTTTTACACAGAGAGTGGTGGGTGCCTGGAACGCACTGCAGGGGGTGGTGGTGGAGGCTGATACGATAGGGTCATTTAAAAGACTATTAGATAGGCACATGGATGAAAGAAAAATAGAGGGTTATGGGAGGTGAAGTAGAGAGGGGGATAGATTGAAAGGGGATAAGGTTTATATAGGTCGGCACAACATCGTGGGCCAAAGGGGCCGTACTGTGCTGTACTGTTCTGGGTTCTAAGTTGCAGAGAGGGTAGAGGAGGGATGGATAGGATGGCTCTGGTGGGGTGTGGCCAGGGCTGCCAGAGGGAGATACTGTTTACAAAGCCATCTGGTTGAGAAATTAATGAGTTTGTTTCAAGAAAGCGACGTACTGTATATGCAGATCAAAGCTGTTGCAGAGAACTGAAAACAAAAGGAGAATGTTGGAAGTGACCAACAGACCAGGCAGTGTCTGTGGAGAGTTAATATTACAGATGGGAAGCTTATAACATCTGAAACAAAGAAAACAAGTTCCCCGAAGTTGGTGAATTCAGTATTGAGTCATTGACCTGAAACGCTTCTCCTGTTTTCATTTTAGATTTTCAGTGTTCTGATTTTCTAATTGGATATGTATAATCAGACAGCCCATAGATACTACATTGCAATTCTATCAATTCCTTGAAACATTTTTAGAAATTGTGCTGTTGTGTCAGATTAATGCTTTACATACATGATGAGTCCAAAAGGAAATACAGGTTTTGAAATGCATAGGAACACAACTGCAAGTTTCCTCAAATCAATGGTCATCTCCTACAATTTCTGCCATGCCTCATTAAGAAGGCTTGGCTGAGTAGCTCCGCTCAGATTACGAAGAATAGGCATTTCAGCAACAAAACACATGGCTACAAATATCAGTAAACGAATATGCCAGTCTGGCTTCTCAAGGGTAACTAGGGATGGGTCGTGAACACTGGTGGCACCCATTTCCTGAAAAATGGATATAAAAGAGCACTCAGAAGAGGACACAACCAACGATTGCATTAATGTTAACACTGCTTTTAAACCGTGTACCTCCCTTTTCCTCCAATTGTGGCCTCACCACATCCTAGGCTGTCCAAAACCAAAACACAGTCTGTAAAAATGTAAGCAACCAGACAATTAAACCAATTATTACAATGGTCCCTGAATACAGGATGACCAGTTCCTACTTCTAACACAATGGTATTATTACCCAAGAGACCCAGAAGTGAGCTGGGAACCAACCCTGTGGCACACTTGCTCTCGACTTCTCTCACACCAACTTTCACATAAACACAAAATGATGGAAAAACACTCAGCAGGCCAGGGAACATCGGTGGCAGGAGAAACCAGAGGGAATATTTCAGGTCGAAGGGCATTCATCAGAACTCAGAAAGAGTCGCCAAGCTGAAATGTTAGCTTTTGTTTTTCCAGTGATGCCGCCGTTTGCAGAATTTTTATTCCCGATTTCTAGCTTCTGTAGCCTTTTTGATTTTCATTTCACACACACACCGTGGGCTAGAAGCTGTAGATGTGAAAACGCAGTTCAAATAAACACATGTGGTTTTTATTGGGGGGGGGGGGCGGTGACTATTGTGTGCAGGGAGCCGTGCACGCTAACAGTGCGGTTCCTGGAGCTTCACAGCAGATACGCACAGAAATTCCGGAAACTGCTTTAGCAAAATTAACGCAAGCATTTCTCCACAGTGGGAGTTCACAAAACAGCAATTTTCAATCGAGAGGGCAGCATCAAATTGGGGGCCGCGGTTGGAATGTCCTAAACAGGAGTGGCGAGTTGGCAACTGCTTGTCCGATAAATGTTTGGGCATTGTGATTCCAGGAAGCATGGTGGAGACCCGGGAGGGGAGCCAAGGGCAGCCGTGCCCTTCCCCGTCTATAGAAAGAAAGCAGAAGGTTCTGCCCATCTGGGCTGGTGGTGATGATGCCGTGGGTGGCTTCACTTCCCTCCTACCGTTACAGCTGGCTCTGAGCTGTGTTTCGTCAGCTGGCATTTATACTTGAGTCTAAGTGAACCCCTGTCCGATCTCCGCGTCTGCACCGTGGCCCAACGACACCACGCGTTCGGAGCTCTGGAACAAACACATTTTCCTCTGTTGTTGCATTAAACTGTCGTAGGTAGCTCGTACTCCTGAGAGTTGACATTTTGAGAGTGTTCGTTGTGCCATTTGTGTAGGAGGAAATGACGAGGGGCCGTGCGGAAAATCATGTGAAAGTTTCACCCAGCATCACAGCCCCGAGGCACGGGGACTTCCTACTGATCACCCCGGCGTCTGCCAACAAGCCCGGCTTCAGCATCCTCTCAAAGCAGGTCGAAAAAGGCCAACAAGTGTCATATAAAGTCGCCTGGAAAGAGGCATTTACAAAGATAACGGAGAAAAAGTCGAAGTCGAGTTTGTCAATGCACGTGTGCTCAGGTGCTGAAAAGTTTACCTGCGGCAATATCACAGGCACATAGCATTATTTAAGCAGCGTTCACAAGAAAAACATAAGTATAAAATATACACAAGAAAAGAACACAATTAGAACAAAAAACGTCCATTTTATGGCAGAGTGATCATAGTGTTGCTAAACTGGAGTGGTGATTAGGGTTTTACTGGTTGGTTCAAGAACTGAATGGTTGAAGGGAAGTAACTGTTCCTGAACCTGGTGGTGTGGGACTTCAGGCTTCTGTACCTCCTGCCCGATGGCAGCTGCGAGAAGATGGCACGGCCCGGATGGTGGGGATCTTTGCTGATGGACGTTGCCTTCTTGAGGCAGCGCCTCCTTGTAGATACTACCGATGGTGCGGAGGGATGTGCCTGTGATGTATTGGGCAAAATTATTTAAAATTATTCAGATTTAATTTTAATTAAGTGCTTTTTGGTGGGCTTTATACTGTTTGAAGAGTCAGGCATCTTGGTTAATTTGGAAATTAATATGCTGCTTTCATTGAATAGATTGCTCCCTCAGAGAGATATGAAAGCTTTCACTGGCCTATTTGTGAAAGAGAATGGAGTTCTCCCCAGTAGCCTGACCAATATTTTGCTTCAACAAAACCCACTAAAATATGATTAACTGTGGCATTTCATTTCTTTGTGGGAATTGACTGTTGCAACTTCTTAACATTGATTCCTCTTAAGAAAAAAGTAGCCTGTACTCACACCAGCTGAGCTTTACATTGGATAGTCTCCTTCACCAGAAAAATGTTGCTAATCATTTGGCATTACCATTGAAGTGGATTACAAATGCACAGCTTAAACTGTATGATGCATGGAAACTATTTTGGGCAGTTCAACAGCAGTGTTTGTACCTTTTATGATCTGTCATCAAGGGGCAGAACTAATCATCACCAGCAAGTATTCCCTGCTACTCTCTGACATATGTATCAACTATTTACCTTTTCTGGAACCACCAGTAATGATTTGCTGTGAGCTGCCATTCTAATGTAAAGAGGAAAGGCACTGTCTAGCAGCATGATGTTGGGATACCAGAACAAGCCCTGCTGATGAAATGGCTGGAAAAAAACTGTGGCAGACTTTGCAAGCTATCAAAGCTAACAAGTACATTGAATGGCTCTGAACATCCCTGACATGAAACTATTAAAAACTAATAGAAATCAATTAAATAAAATTAAAAATGATTGAATAGCAAAAGTGAAGTAAAAAAATGAAATCATATATGAACACTTACAATTTTACACTTACAAGAAACAGTTACTTAAACATGTTTAGTACTTATTACTGTTCATCCCCATTCAATTGTAAGGCTTTGCTGTTCCTGTGGCAGGTCAAATCTGATGTAGGTTCAAGACCAAACAGCAAGTTGTGTTCTGTGGCTGGACTACAAGTGTCTGTAGTTTTGGAACATCCATGTTAAAGTGTGATTCATGAACTTACTGACACTTATGGAGGGAATCATGATAAATCCTGCAGTTGCACATCACTACTGTCAGCATTTGTATGACCCTTAAGTATTTTCATGACTGCTTGCTAGCTGAGCCTTTTATTACCCAGTGGTATTACCTGCTTGGGCAATTCTTGCTAATGTCCCATCACCTGCAGGTTCTTCAAGATAAAAATAAACATTTTATTTTACTTTATAGTCTTCTGATACAACTTCTAGGCTCTGTTTTACAAAATGTTTAGATGTAGTGACTTCTCCTTTTACTGTCAATTTTATCGAAGGGGATTAAGATCTCTGACGTGGTTTAATTCTTTGTGCTGTTCAAGTTACTGAGGAAGAGCTGACGAGAAGTTGTGAAAAAATCAAATTGGACAAATCCTTAAAACTCCTGTGGGATTCCTTGCTTGGATTATTACTATTATGTCCGTATCCTTTAGCAAAATTCATATCAGCAACTTAATGAGCACAGGTTGGGAACACTCACCGTAAGGGGTAATGTGGAGGATGTGGATTCCCTCCTTTCTTTCATTATAGCTAGATTTCTTGTTGCTCTTGTTAACCAATTTTTGTTTTGCTGGCTACATAGCAAGCATGGGAAACCCACAGAATCCATAATTCAAATCAGAATTTGGAAATGTAAGGGATTATCAAAGGCAACAAGCATGGTGCTGTTCAAAGTTAAATCATGTTTGACAGATATTTTTGAAGAAGTGGTAGATTGGATACAGAAAGGGATATGGAAGCAGTGTGCCTTTCTTTTCAAAAAGACTTAAAGGAGGAGAGCTGGAAAAAGATTCAATACAAGGTCTGAGTGTAGATGTAGAAGTACAGATGGAAAGTTGGTTCACAGAAACGTTCAGATCAATTGGCACTGTTAAGTTAGAGGAGTGGCAGCCCATTTAAAAAACCCCATTTATCCGATGTAGATTTAGCCGCAAGTAGCAACTCCTACTCCACTCTTGCTAAGTCCTGCCTTATGATATTCAAATCGGTCTTCCCCTAATTCAGGACCTTAATTTCTGGACCACCCTTATCCCTTTCCATGAAGCGTCCTGACCCAAAACGTTGACCACCTGCTTTTCTCCACGGATGCTGCCTGGCCTGCTGAGTTCCTCCAGCATTATCGTGTTTCTCATCTAGATTCCAGCATCTGCAGTCCTTTGTTTCTCTACCTTGAGTGTGGCCACAGTCCCCAAAAAACTCACCCACAGATACTTCAACCACTTTCCTGGCTTCATTCCCTAAGATTAGGTCCAGTACGGCCCCTTCTGTAGTAGACTGCATACTGGCTCAACAAAGCTCTCCTGGTGGACTTTAAAAATTCCACCCTTTTAATCCTTTCACACCAAGGCAATCCTAGTTAATAATGGGAAACCGAAATCCTTCTGACTTCTGTAACCCTATTGTTCTTGCACCTTTCTGTAATCTGCCTACATTGCTGTTCCTCTATCTTTCACAGTCTGCTGGGAGGCCTGTAGGATAACCCTAGCAAATTGATTGTCCTTTTTTTTACTTCTAAGCTCTACCCACGTGGCCTCATTTGAAGAGCCTTCTAGGACATCCTTCCTCATGACTGCAGTGATGGTCTCCTTAGTGAACGCTGCAAACCCCCACTCCCCACTTCTCTTTTACTTTCTCCCTATACCCTATAATGTTAAGTTGCTAGTCCTGAAACGTTAGGTCTTTTCCCAAACATACTGCCAGTCCTATTGAGTTTTTCCGGCGTTTTCTGTTTCTACTTAATATATCCAAATTGCTGCTAACATAAAGATAGGTGTAACATGTGTATTGTCATTGGAAGCACTACATTATCTTAATAGATTTTAGTGAAACCAGGTGTGAAGTCATCCACTACAGACAAAGAAGAGAAAGGATCTAAAACGGCATAAATTCCTTTCCTCCCACAGATGCTGCTTGACCCGCTGAGTTCCTCCCGCACATTGTGTGTTACTCCAGATTCCAGCATCTGCAGTCTCTTGTGTCTCCAGGGAAAGAACAGACTACTTTCTAAATAGTAGAAGCAATGGATACCTAAAGACATCTGGGGATCTACGTACATTGGTGTGGATGCTGTACTCACCAACAGAGAGTAAATCACTTCAATTGGACATTATTTTGACACCTTTGACCTAGCATTTCCTTGTTCTGGATGGAGATTTAAATTCCCTTCTTGAGATACAAAGGACTGCAGATGCTGGAATCTTGATGAAAAACATGATGATGCTGGAGGAACTCAGCAGGTCAGGCAGCATCCGTGCAGAAAAGCAGGCGGTCAACGTTTCGGGTCAGGACCATTCTTCAGGTCTGAAGATAGGAAAAGGGGAAGCCCAATATATAGGAGGGAAAAGCAGAGCAGTGATAGGTGGACAAAAGAGGGGAGGCAGGGTGGGCACAGGGTGGTGATAGGTAGATGCAGGTAAGAGATAGTGATAGGCAGGTGATAGGCAAGAAAAAATCCCTACTTATCTGATTATGTACTTTCAGCATTGAGTCTCACTTGTGCCAGACCGTCTCACTGTTACTTGTTATCTGACCATTTTTCATATAATAATAGAAATAAGATAAGATAAGCTATCTTTATTAGTCACATGTACATCAAAACACACAGTGAAAAGTATCTTTTGCGTAGAGTGTTCTGGGGGCAGCCCGCAAGTGTCGCCATGCTTCCGGCACTAACATAGCATGCCCACAACTTCTTAACCCGTACGTCTTTGGAATGTGGGAGCAAACTACCTTCCAAGTTTCTTTCCTGCGTCCACAGAATCGCTTGTCTGCCCACCAAACTATAGTCCCCCATCACTAGTGCCCTCCTCTCTCCTTCCCTACCCTCCTGAGCCACAGGGCCGGACTCTGTGCCAGAGACACTGCCACGGTTGCTTCCCCCAGGTAGGCTGTCTCCCCCAACAGCACTCAAGCAGGAGTACTTATTGTCAAGGGGTACAGCTACAGGGGTACTCTCTAGTACCTGACTCTTCCCCTTCCCCATCCCCCTCCTGACTGTGACCCACTTGCCTGACTCCCGTAGCCCCAGTGTGATTACCTGCCTATAACTCCTTTCTATCTCCTCCTCATTCTCCCTGACCAGACGCAGGTCATCGAGCTGCATCTCCAGTTCCCTAACACGGTCCCTCAGGAGCTGCAGATGCAGATGTAGCCCTCCTGGAGGCAGGGAGACTCCGGGAACTCCCACATCTGACACTGAGTACAGGATACCGCACTCATACCCTTTCCTTTCCTCAAGTCACCTCCCTTTCCTTGCCCCTTTAAGTCCATTTTAGTGCAAAGTGATCGAAATGATCATAATGTCGCTAAGCTGTAGAGATTAGGGTTGTGACAGTTGGTTCAAGAACCGAAGGAAAGTAGCTGTTCTTGAACCGGATGGTGTGGGACTTCAAGCTTCTGTACCTCCTGCCCAATGGTAGCTGTGAGAAGATGGCATAGCCCGGATGGTGGGGATCTTTGATGATGGATGTTGCCTTCTTGAGGCAGCGCCTCATGTGGGTACTACCGATGGTGGGGAGGGATGTGCCTGTGATGTATTGTGCTGAGTCCACTACTGTCTGCAGCTTCTTACATACCTGCACAATGTAATTGCCGTACCAGACCTTGATGCAACCAGTCAGGATACTTGCAACAGTTTATCTGTAGAAGTTTGTTGGCGTGTTCAGTGACAAGCCAAACCTCCTTAACCTCCAAAGAATGTAAAGATGGTGGCTTGCCTGGGAGAATTTCAGTCCTCTGGTCTACCACTAGTGCTTACCACTTTTAGCCTAGTCTTTAACTTAATATTTTCATTGACTTCTTTTATCACTCTGGGGATTCCTCTTTCTAATTGGGATAAATTTCTGCTGAGCAGGGAGGGAGTTAGAGATAAAGAATGATGTTTGAATATTCGTCATTCAAAAGAATAGAAATTGGTTTGGGCCATTTTCAAGTCCACATTCAATGCTGCATGTGCTCATTGTCTGCTAGACCTGAGGCCAGCCCAAAATTCCTTCTCAAACCTCATTTCTTTTGTGTGGTCTGCAAACCTACTAATCAACCCACTTACAGATTCAAGTCATTTATAAATAAACAACAGAGGTCCCAGCACCGATCCCTGTGGAGCACCACTGGTCACAGACTTCCAGTCAGAATAGCACTCTATACCCTCTGTCTTCTATAGCCAAGCCAATTTAAATCCAATCTGCCAAGTGTCCATGGATCCCATGGGCCTTTATCTTCTGGATCAGTCCATCATGAGGGACCTTTACTGAAGTCCATGTAGACAACATCTACTGCCTATCACAGTACAGTAGCTATTACAGCGCCACCGACCCGTGTTCAATTCCAGCCGCTGTCTGTAAGGAGTTTGTACGTTCTCCCCATGTCTGTTGGGTTTCCTCCAGGTGCTCCGGTTTCCTCCCACATTCCAAAGACGTACAGGTTAGGAAGTTGTGGGCATGCTATGTTGGCGCCGGAAGAGTGGGAACACTTGCGGGCTGCCCCCCAGAACACTACGCAAAAGAAACATTTCACTGTGTGTTTTGATGTACATGTGACTAATAAAGATATCTTATTTCCTTTTTATTTGCACAAGCTGGCGCAATCTGTCACAATCCACTGGCAGCTCAGACATTTCAACAGCATGGAAGTCAGTGAGGCCAGTTCAGGGAGTGAGTTTGCAGTGGGAATTAGGTGCCGTGGGAGGGGACTGGGTGCATTGGTTGTAAGGACTGGATTTGGGCAGGGAGTGAAGAAGAAGCCTTGACCTGGGGTTCGATTGGAAAACTTCCCTAAATCAGTTAAAGATTCAACCTTGGCTCTTTTTGGTGGGTTCTGCTCAAGGTGATCAGTTTGAACTTGAGTAGAGCAGAGCTGGGATCTTCTCAGCTCATCAGAAACAAAATTCCCAGAGGATCCTTGAATGGAACTGGGGAGGTTAACACTTCAGATAAATGGGAAACCTAATGCCTAGGCAGCTGCCTGAGAAAACGCACTGGCAAGTTAAGTGTGGACAGATCCACTACCAAACATTTCAGTGTTTCTACCCCACTATGATAAGACTATTGAACGGTTCCCTTATGCGATGAGATGAACTCTTGACCTCACAATCTACCTTGTTCTGACCTTGCACTTTATTGTCTACCTGCACTGCAGTCCTTTGTAGTTGTGATACTTTACTCTGTACTGTTACTGTTTTACCTGTACTACCTCAATGCACTCTGTAATAACACAATGTAACTGCACTGTGTAATGAATTGATCTGTATGATTGGTATGCAAGACAAGTGACAATAATAAACCAATACCAATTTCAGTGTTGGGCCCATTTTACACCCCGAAAACAGATGCAACATGTACTAATTTCTACCTCCAAATATTCAAAATTTATGTTTCCATAGAACCATAGAACCATACAGCACAAAACAGGCCCTTCGGCCCACCGTGTTGTGCCGTCCATCAAACCACCCTCACACTATCTAACCCTTTCCTCCCGCATGTCCCTCTATCTCACGTTCCTCCATGTGCCTATCCAACAAACTCTTGAACCTGTCCAATGTATCTGCCTCCACCACCACCCCAGGCAGTGCATTCCATGCACCAACCACTCTCTGGGTGAAAAACCTCCCCCTGACATCTCCCCTGAACCTCCCACCCATAACCTTAAAACCATGCCCTCTTGTCTTGAGCATTGGTGCCCTGGAAAGGAGACACTGACTGTCTATCTATTCCTCTCAATATTTTATATACCTCTATCATGTCTCCTCTCATCCTCCTCCTTTCCAGTGAATAAAGCCCTAGCACCTTAAGCCTTTCCTCATATTCCATACACTCTGATCCAGGCAGCATCCTGGTAAATCTCCTCTGCACCCTCTCCAACGCCTCCACATCCTTCCTATAATGCGGCGACCAGAACTGAACACAGTACTCTAAGTGTGGTCCAACTAGAGTTTTGTAAAGCTGCATCGTCACTTCGCGGCTTTTAAACTCAATCCCCCGACTTATGAAAGCTAACATCCCATAGGCCTTCTTAACTGCTCTATCCACCTGTGAGGCAACTTTCAGTGAACTGTGAATTTGAACCCCCAGATCTCTCTGCTCCTCTACACTGCCAAGTACCTTGCCATTTACCCTGTACTCTGCCCTGGAGTTTGTCCTTCCAAAGTGTACCACCTCACACTTCTCCGGATTGAACTCCATCTGCCACTTGTCAGCCCAGCTCTGCATCCTATCAATATCCCTCTGTAAGCTCCGACAGCCCTCCACACTATCCACAACGCCGCCGATCTTAGTGTCGTCTGCAAACTTATTAACCCAGCCTTCCACCCCCTCATCTAAGTCATCTATAAATATCACAAAAAGTAGAGGTCCCAGAACCGATCCCTGCGGGACACCACTAGTCACTGCCCTCCAATCCGAGGGCACTCCTTCCACCACAACCCTCTGCTTTCTACAGGCAAGCCAATTCCTAATCCACACAGCCAAGCTTCCCTGGATCCCTTGGCCTCTGACCTTCTGAAGAAGCTTACCATGAGGAACCTTATCAAACGCCTTACTAAAATCCATATAGACCACATCCACCCTACTACCCTCATCAATCTTCCTCGTCACCTCCTCAAAGAACTCTATCAGGCTTGTGAGGCAAGATCTTCCCTTCACAAAGCCATGCTGGCTGTCCCTAATCAGTCCATGATTCTCTAGGTGTTCATAGATCCTATCCCTTAGAATCCTTTCTAACAGCTTACCCACCACAGGCGTGAGACTCACCGGTCTGTAATTCCCTGGACTATCCCTACTACCTTTTTTGAACAAGGGGACAACATTCGCCACCCTCCAGTCCTCCGGCAATGGTTCTCAATGCTTTTTCAGCTTTTGACCACCACTGGATTCCTAAACTGCTGTGGACCTCTTTTAAGATTCCAGCAATTTTTTTGAAGCTACATTTGTGAATATAAGCTTGAAATTAAATGAAAGTGCACACACAGTCTTAATTGTTGGATAATCTGAAACTAACCCTATTTAATTCAGTTAACAATAGAGAACATTCTATTGAAATTGAACATCTCTGATAGATTTAAGGGCGAGTGCTTTACATTTTACACACAGTCCATTCTCAAAGTAAACTGCAGATCCCAATACAGCATTTTTACAGCAAAGGTATAATAACAAATTCATGCTCTCTTATGATTCTACATTTTTTAATTCATAAAAATGATTCTGTCTCCGTATCCTGGTGAAATTTCTGTGCCTTCCATGCAGATGCAAGCTTTTTGATCCAGGGACAAGTGTTGAACAAGGATGTTCAGTGTCTTTCGAATGCTCAATCTTTGTTTTAATTGCAGTCATTGCTGAAAATCCGCTTTGGCAAAGATACGTAGAATGGAATGGCGGTAAGGATTTGCTTGCACGTTGACTGAGATCTGGGCACATTGCGTTCATTTTAATCTAGAAAGCAGGCAAAGTCAGGTTTAAAATGTCATTTCAAGCCCTCATCACTCGAAAATTCCAGCAACTTGTCCTCTGATGTTAGCAACAGTGAGGTCTCAGTGTGTACAGATGAGAAGGTCACAGATCTAATGTTTTCTTCCCAAGGATTGAAGTCAGAGGGAAAAGACTCAGTGAATCTCTGGAGAGTGTATTTTAGATGGAATGGTATTACTTCTGTTTGGAGAATGAGATTCACATCTTTGCCATTCATGCAAAAGATAGGAACATGTCAAAACAGTTGTGTCTGACTCTTTCTTTCCAGACTTCAAGCATTTTAAAAGTGGCATCTATTATTGAGCACATTATTAAATGTTCACCTCTGGTGATTTGCATGTGGCAATACGATGGGGCAGGAGATAGGACACTTTCAGAGTACTTTCAGCTGTCATTCTTGCAGTCATAGAGTTATACAGCACAGAAACAGGTCCCTTGGCCCAACGCATCAGCACCAATCAAGGTGCTGTCGGATCCGGTTATTTTCGAATCCGCAGGTTCTTTCAGGAGTCCAGGAATGAGTTAAAAACAATTTGGTGCTTCACAGAGTTTTATTGGAAAAGTTTAAAACAAAGAAACAGTCACAGAGCACATGGCACTAGCTTTACTACTAGGAGATGAGCCAAGACAAAAGGAACTAAAGATGAGCTCAGGCCGGGGGGGGGAGAGCAAGCGAGAGAGTAACAAAAAACGACGCCTTTTATACCTGAGATAAGAAATACTCCTTAGCTAACAATAGTCCAATCAGGAAACCTGTTGGATACCTGTGGGCGAACCAACCAGTGAAAAAACACATATTCACCTGATGGATGAACCAATAAGCTAGTGAGCGGCCATTCCTTGTGCAGCCACTTGAGGTGTATTAAACACCGCACATGTTAAAAAAACTAATTAAAACAGTCGAATCCAACAGTGCCTTCCTGAGCTAGTCCCATTTGTGTCTTTTAAATGTTATTGTACCCGCCTCTACCACTTCCTCTGTCAGCTCATTTCATATACTCACCACGCTCTATGTGAAAAACCTCCCCTTCAAATCCCCTTTAAATCTTTTCCCTCTCACCTTAAACCTATCCCCTCTGGTGTTTGACTCCCTTACCTTGGGGGAAAAAAGACCATGACCATTCACCTTATCTATGCTTCTCACGGTTTTGCAAACCTCTATAAGGTCACCCCTCAGCTTCCTAAGCTCCAAGGAAAATAGCCCCATTCCCTCCATAAAACTCAAGCCCTCCAGTCCCAGCAACAATCTCATGAATCTTTTCTGCAACCTTTCCAGCTTAATGACATAGCTGGGAGACCAAAACTGCACACAAGCTGTAACACGATGTCCCAACTCTTGTACTCAGTGCCCTGACCAATGACAGCAAGTGTGCCAAATGTCTTCTTCACCACCCTGTCTACCAGTGTCGCCACTTTCAGGGAACAATGTACTTGTAGCCTTTGGTCTCTCTGTTCTACAACACTCTCCAGGACTCGACCATGGAAGGTTTTATTGAATTATTTGCAGCATCACACAATACTCTGAGGTTGACACATTCCTTTCACCTGCTCGGAATAAGTTCATAGTATACATGCCACATGCAAGTCCTGCCCTGGTTTAATTTCCCAAAGCGTAACACTTCACACTTGTCTGAGTTAAATTCCATCCGCCATTCCTTGGTTCACTTGCCCAGTTTCTCTAGATCCCGTTGTAATCTTAGATAACTTTCTTCACTGTCCATCACACCACCTATATTGGTGTCATCTGCAAGCTTACTAACCATGCCACCTACATTCTCATCCAAATCATTAATATATATATATATATATGGCAAATAGCAGGAGACCCAGCACCGATCCCTGTGAGACACGACCGATCACAGGCCTCCACTCTGAAAAGCAACCTTTCACCACCACTCTCTGACTCCTACCACCAAGCCAATTTTGTATCTAATTGGCTCTCTCACCCTGAATCCCATGTGGTCTCACCATCTAATAGGCGCGACCTTGTTAAAGGCCTTGCTAAAGTTCATGTAGACAATGTCTACCGCCCAGCTTTCATCAATCCTCTTGGTCACCTCTTCAAAAAACTTAATCAAATTCGTGAGACATGATTTCCCCCACACAAAGCCATGCTGACTGTCCCCCAATCAGTCCTTGCCTTTCCAAATGCAGGTAGATCGTGTCCCTCAGAATCCCCTCCAGGAGATTTTCCCACCACTGATGTTAGGCTCACCAGCCTGTAGTTCCCTCCTTTCAGCCCTTCTTAAATAAAGGCACAACATTAGCCACCCTCCAGTCTTCCAGTACCTCACTCACAGCTAACGACACAAATCCTTCCACCAGGGCCCCGTCAATCTCCTCCCTTGCTTCCCACAACCTCCTAGAATACACTTGGTCAGGTCCCAGGGACTTATCCATTTTTCTTTCTTTTTCAATCTTTTTATTAAATTTCAAATTAATACACATAACAATAGTAATTGTACACATGGTATGAAAAGATCGGGATGACTTATCCATCTTTATGTGCCTTAAGACCGCCAGCACCTCTTTGTAAGGTGGATTTGTTTCAGGACATCACTGTTTTCTTCCCTGAATTCCCTAGCTCCATGACCTTCTTCACGGTTCACACAGAGGAGAAGTATTCATTTCAAACCTCACCCATCTCCCCTGGCTCCACACACGGTCGATCACACTGATCCTTTAGGAGACCTATTCTCTCCTTAATCACCCTTTTGCTCCTAATATCAAATCTCTTCGGACTGTCCTTTACCTTGTTTGCCAGAGCTATCTAATGTCCTCTTTTTGCCCTCCTGATTTCCCACTTAAGTGTACTTCTGCATCCCTTATACTCCTCCTGGGATTCACTTGATCCCAGCTTCCTATACCTGGCATATGCCTCCTTCTTTTAAGATAAGATAAGGTAAGATACCTTTATCAGTCACGTGTACATCGAAACACACAGTGAAATGCATCTTTTGCGTAGAGTGTTCTGGGGGCAGCCCGCAAGTGTCGCCACGCTGCCGGCGCCAACATAGCACGCCCACAACTTCCTAACCCATACGTCTTTGGAATGTGGGAGGAAACCGGAGAACCTGGAGGAAACCCACGTAGACATGGGGAGAACATACAAACTCCTTACAGACAGCGGCCAGAATTGAACCTGGGTCACTGGCATTGTAATAGCGTTACGCTAACCGCGACACTACCGTGCCTGCCGCGCCTCAATATCCCTTGTCAACCAGGGTTCCCTCCTCCTGCCAGCCTCACCCTTCACTCTAATAAGAGCATGTTGGTCCTGAACTCTCCCTATCTCACTGTTTAAAACCTCTCACTTGTCAGGTGTCTCCTTGCCTGCTAACAGCCCCTCCCAATCCTTTGCAAGTTCCTGTCCAATGCCATCAAAATTAGCCTTACCCCAATTTAGGACTTTAACTTGTGGACCAGTCCTGCCTTTTTCTATCGCTATTTTAAAACTAATAGAATTATAGTCACTGGTCTGAAAGTGCCCCCCCACCCCCCCCCCCCCCCCACTGACACTTCAATCAATTGTCCTTCCTCATTTCCCAATAGGAAGGCAAGTGTTGCCCCATCTCTAGAGGGCCATCTACATATTGCTTGAGAAAACTTTCCTGAACACACTTAACAAGTTCAGACTGTAGTAGCTATGTTGCAATGCCAGTTCATCTTAAATCCATCGGAAAAATTCCACTGGCTTTTAATTTCAGGTGTTTGATCTTGAGATAAAATCATTTTGGAAGGTTTTATTGCATTATTTGCAGCATCACACAATACTCTGAGGTTGAGACGTTCCTTTCACCGGCTCGGAATAAGTTCATAGTACACATGCCGCATCATATTTTCTGATGAAGGGAAAATGCTTCCTTGCCTCTTCCAACTTCTTTCATTTCATTGTTCATCTTATGCCTCACCTCTGATACATTTCCCTGAAATGTTAATAGTTCCAAAAGTGAGCCAGCTATATCTCTTTGACATACTGTTTCGGACAAATTGAAATCTTTGTTTAACTTGTTGGTTTGTAGTCTTGTTAAATTTCTCTTGAAAACTGTCTGCAATTGAAAGTTTAAATGGAAGACCTAAAGCAGAACTGCTGTGGATCAGAGTGTAAACTTACTTTGAGCTGTTTGGGATTTTGTGAAATTCCACTTCAGAAATCAAAGAAGTCTGCGTCATTTTCTCTTTCCATAAAATTTAAATACATTTACTTCTCTTTATCTACTCTCACGTGAAGTGACAAATTTAGTGCTGTGAATCAGCACCAGTTGTTAAGAAACTCTGTTCAGTCTGACTATGTGACGATTTAGGTGTGGAAGTTGTTGAACTGGGAAAAATCATATCTCAAGTTACATATCCAATATGAATGCCTGAGATTGGAGTCTCAACTTCTGTACTTTAATGAATAGTCCAGTTACAGATTTGCAATGAAAGAAAGAAAGAATTTGTATTCCGATACCTTCTTTTGCAACATCAGAGGTTTGCCTTTTGCTTTACAGACAGTGAAATACTTTGCAAAACCACCACTTTTGCAGTGTGGGTAGTCCAACAGCCAATTAGAGCACAGAAAGCATTAAAATAAATTGTCTGATAATATATTTGAGTGAATATATTGAGCAATAATTGTTGGCCAGGACTCTCAGGAGAACTGTTGTGCAATCCTTCCAAATAGTATCACGGGATCTTTGTTAACTTCCTGGAAGAACAAAGGGGGCCACTGGTACTGTCAACCATGCAAACACTTCTTCAGTGGAGCATTCATCTGTCAACCTGGAGGTTGGCTCATGACTCAACAATGAAGGTGCTGCCACGGAGTCATGACTGACACCATGCTGGTAGGGCATCTTGAACTCCTGCAGGCCTTGTACTGATAGTGCTCATCGAATGGTGTCAGGTATTTTGAACAAATGATTATCAGGAAAGTGCATGATTTGCATGGGATGTTGCACCCATTCTTGTATCAGTGGAAACATTTTGAAAAGCTAAATACTAATATCTTGTGTACAAATGCTTTATCCAGCAATGATGTGTGGAGAACACCTTCAAGCTACCCCTGTTACACGTGAACAAGTTACAGAGGACTTTGCAGCTGCCTGTTAGAAATGGACCATTGAACCCATTGGAGTACTTCCAGAGCATTCCACCACCCCTGTTTATAAGTTCTTTGAAAAATTGGTGACATTTTCTGAAGTACTAAAGAATATATTTATTTTTCTGCCCCGCTGATGGTAGGGTGAGTATGTTGCCTCGTTGGTGATAGGGTCAGTGTGTTGCTTTTTCTCCAATTAAAAGTCCAAAGTTGGCAGGACAGCGACTTCAAGAACAAGAAGATGATTACTTGATGCATTTTTTAAAAATTTTAAAGAAAAAGTACTTGCAAACCTGCGTTCATTTGGTCTCAAACCACATCAAATTGCATGATCATATTAACCCTCTGTGAGGCGAGAGTGTTGGGAAAAACACTTGGCTGCTCTTCAAACAACAAAGGAGCTTGCCAAACAATGCTTCAAAATGGCAATGCCCCTTCAATAGCAATATTATGCATTACAAAATACTCTGTTAACTGGGGGGGGGATGGGGATGAAACTATCCTCCAGTGTTATAATTCGTCAGTCATGCAGGAGAATTGACTGATGGTGAATTAACTGGAATTTTAATTAAACTGAGCATTGCTCTGCCTGTTTCCCATCACAATTCCTTCACTGTGTTTACTAATTGGTTTACCCACTATTTCAAGCTCCACAGGTTTCTATTTGGGTCCATGTAAACACAACAATAATCACAGTCTCATTTTTAGTGAGGTCTGGAGGTTCACAATTGTTTCAATAGAGGTTGAATAACTTGCATCTTAATAGGCACATACCTTAATGTAAACACAGCATTCAGACAGTGTCATTGGACTCGGTTGAGCTTATTCAATGAGCTTGTGAAGTTTTAGATTGAGTATAAGAGTGAAGGAAATTTGTAATTTCAGCTCTCTCAGTGATGATTACTTCTTTCACATCCAGATATTCTGCCTTTCTACTGCTCTTTCCTGGTAGGGGGTCACATTTATTTGATTAAGATAAGATATCTTTATTAGTCACATGTACATCGAAACGCACAGTGAAATACACCTTTTGCATAGAGTGTTGTAGGGGCAGCCTGCAAGTCTCGCCACGCTTCCGGCGCCAACATAGCATGCCCACAACTTCCTAACCCGTATGTCTTTGGAATGTGGGAGGAAACCGGAGCACCTGGAGGAAACCCACGCAGACACGGGGAGAACGTACAGAAGATCAGCTGACCAGCTCTTTGACTCTGTTCACCAGCACTTTCCCAATCTACTCTGAGGCTGTTTTCCTTGAAGCCTCCTACCATACAAATGGCTTGTTGCCGAGGCACCCATCTTTTCATCTGCTCAGTAGCTCCCAGTTACATTCTCTTCCCAGTCCAAATCTATGGACCCCTCCTGTTTCATCATCCCCATCTCCAGGATCAAGACCTCAAATATTTATTTGTCTGCCTCTCTCCTCCAGTCACAGATTCCAATCCACACAGGTAACATAGTTATGAGCTCCAAGTCACAAAGAGTTCAATAACGTTTTCATCTTCCAACCTCATCCAACTCTGCTGGTTCCTGCTACCGAGCAAGTTTACTGCCAAGTTAATATCTTCAACTTTAGGTCCCTCAAGCCTTGTTCACAAAATCTTCCCCTTTCATAAAAGTCACCTCTGGACTGATGCTTGCCTCCAACTATTCCAGGCATGAAAATCGGTCCTCAACAACCTAAGCTCTCTTCTGAATGACCTCACCTCAATTTTGAAATCTTTTTTCAAATTCTCTGGGGAGCACTTTTAATCCACCAACAGAAATGGAGTTGAGAGTGGTAGTGCATGGTAATAACTTCTTATTGAAAATCAAGTCCCCACAGCTTCTGGTTTAACCAGGAAAGACTAGATGAGGAACCCACCCCCAAGGGGCAGCACTTCCGTGTGTAAATGAATGCCTCAGATTTTATCAGTCAACAATCAAGATTAAACAGCTCTAACCAACCAACATGAAGCAAAACTCCTGCCTTAAGCAGTGAGATATCTTTATCAGATGTCTTGTCCTTGACCCAGCCAGAGAGAGGAGGAGACAGCAAGAGGTGAGAACAAAACCAGAGTTAGGATGGTGACAGGGAGAGAGTGGAAAACAGCAAGAAGTAACGGCGTGGTCAGGGGTAAAGTGGTGAGGGAAAGCAAGCAGAAGGCGGTAAGAGCCAAAAGCGTAGCCATGCTTCAGAGAGTGAGCGGGAGAAGTTGAGAGCTGAGAGGGCAGCCAGCGGTGAAGTGTCAAAAGGAAGCATGATCCAGCGTGGGCTGAGTTCACCCGGGATTACGGTGGTGCATCAGAGAGCACGTTGGAGACCGCAAGGATTGAGTAAGGGGCCAATGGTGAAATGGTGAGAAACTGTGGGAGGCAACAAGAATCAAGAGTAAGGCCGGGCTGAGAATAGTGAGAGAGAAAGAGAGAGAGAGCAAGGGATAGTGAGGGCTGAGAGCAGAGCCTGGGATAAAGAGGAGGGTGAGAGAGAGGCATGGAGGCTTGAAAATGGAGGCAATAGTGAAATGGTACAGTGTGTAGATGCTCTAATATTGAGTTTTTTTCAAAGCTGAGATCAATAGAATTTTAGTCTCCAGGTGAACCAAGGGATATTGGGATGGATTATCTGACTGGGTTTGAGACAGAGCATCAGCCTTGACCTTATTAAAATGACCTCATTGCCTACTCAGGTGCCCATTTCAAGTTCAAGCTATACTTTATTGTCATTTACCCATGTGCTGTAAAACATATGGAGGAACGAAATGTCGTTTCCCCCAGACTCACACAACAGAGGACATACATAGAACAGAGGACATACAATAAACGCAGACAGAAAAATTGTGCAAGCACAAATAGTGCAAAAAATGGTATATACAGGATTCAAAATTAGTGCAGGGTTACTGCAAAACCAAACTGGACAAAGAAAATACAAAACTCAGTGTATTGCACTAAGTGTATAACATGTTCAGCAGCAGCCAAAGTTCTTATACGCCATTGTGCAAACCAGGACTTTTGACGCGGCATTTGTCTGAGGCTGCCTCCAGGGTATTCAGGAGCCTGACAGCCTGGGGGAGAAAACTGTTGTACAGTCTAGTAGTTCTGGCTCGGATGCTCCGGTACCGCTTGCCAGACGGCAGTGGGACAAATAGATCGTGGGAGGGATGAGAGGGGTCATCTATGATTCTGCAGGCCTTGCGGGTGCATCGTGTGTTCTAGATGTCCACGATGGATGGAGGAACACTTCAGTTGAGATCTTTGATAATTGAATACAACAAATGAATCAAGGTAAATTAAAAGAAGGGTCCTGACCCGAAACGTTGACCGCCTGCTTTTTTCCACGGATGCTGCCTGGTCTGCTGAGTTCCTCCAGCATCATCGTGTTTTTTATCTTTTCTCTGTTTACTGTGACTACTACCACTCTACTCAAAACACTTGCTCAACCCTTTTAAGTTGCTGAATGTAGACACTTCAAATTTAGTCAGTCTCTGACCTAATTTGAAACTACAACAACTATCTTTCTTTGTGTAGTATTTAGCTCTTTTTTAATTAATCCACAGGTCCTGCTGTCAGGTTTAGTGACTTCAAGATATCAGATCCAAAGCCACCGCCTCTGATTGGACAGCACACCGTCGAAGTACTGAAGACAATGCTGGGTTATAGTGAGAGCTCCATCAACGAATTGCTTGCAGCTGGAGTAGTTACCCAGCATGAACTAAATTGAAGGCTAATCTGTATTACACAAGTGATCTTAATCTTTCTGAGAACAACCACTTTCACACTTCAATTGAGATCTTTGCTAATTGAATACAACAAATGATTCATGGTAAATTAAAAGAAGGGTCCCTGACCCGAAACGTTGACCGCCTGCTTTTCTCCACGGATGCTGCCTGGCCTGCTGAGTTCCTCCAGCATCATCATGTTTTTAATCTAGATTCCAGTGTCTACAGTCCTTTGTTTCTCAAGGTAAATTAAACTCCAGGTTGTTAGAAGGCTAATTTGCTTTAATATAATTAACTACAGAACGGTAAATGAAGATATATAATAGATGTGATTTTTTTTTATTTACAGCGTGGTAGCAGGCCCTTCCGGCCCAATGAGTCCGCGCCGCCCATTTTAAACCCCAAATTAACCTACCCGTACGTCTTTGGAATGTGGGAGGAAACCGGAGCACCCGGAGGAAACCCATGCAGACTTGAGAGAATGTACAAACTCCTTACAGACAGCGACGGGAATCGAATCCCGATCGCTGGCACTGTAATAGCGTCGCGCTAACCGCTACGCTACCGTGTTGCCCCCTAACCACTATGCTACCGTGCCGCCCCTTGGTGTGGCTCTTCATAGGTGATGTCTTAATAGAATTCAAAATAGTTGTTCAGAGATCTTTAGACAGATGTCTTGAAGTGCACAGAATTTATGAATGCTGTGGTGTTTGTGTTGCGCAAATCCAACCACTTTAATTTAATGGAAATTTGACTTCCCCAAGCCAGCAACATTGTCTGACATGTGGCTGAGACACAAAATGTCAGTGAAAATAAATGCAAGGCCACTTTGAACCTGCCAAAGCCCTGCTGCTAGACACTGCTCATACAATACATAAGTTCATTGCAATACAACACTACAATTTTAATGACAGAAATTTTCTTTTATCATAATGCAAATAAAAAGAATTGAAAAGGATTTTTAAGAAGCTAATTTTGTACTTCCGTAATATGTTGAAAGTTAACTGATAAAGCTGTTATTATATCCCGCATTTCTTACTGGAATCAATTATCTACACTACAGTATGTAAATTGTTTACTTACCATTAGTTTGGACAAGCTCACAGATATTGTTGGAATAAACATTTCTATCTATTTTATGTGGCTTTTTTTTGATACAAACATTTCTGACTCAGATGAAGAACCTTGAAGGAATGCAATGTTGGGTTTCCATACTGGATCTGCTTGCAAATTTACTGTATAGTTTCATAGTCAGTTTTGACAGTGGCTGTTGAAATAACTTTAGCAGAAAGGCTGTGGGTACAAAAAAGCACTTTCCTCCATAGACGAATTTAGGGTTGGAATCTTCCCAGATAATAAATACCAGATTCCAAGAGTTACCCATCTGATTCATTGAATCAGTTCAGTGATGGGGACAGAGGGGTTGGGGAGGGTTAAAGTTTCAAAGTTGCTGTATTCTTCCTAAAAACTGCATCAGTAAACCTTCCCGATAATCTGTGGCATTGAAATAGCCCCCAGATCAAGGACAATACTCAATATGCAGATGGCAATGAAATACACAATGCAAAGTTTTACAAGTGCATTTGTCCCTGGATTCTGCCATATTTTCCCTTTCTCCTTGCAACAACGTTCACTATCTGTGGCTGTTGGCTTTAATGATCTTCTAAATAGTAGAAACTTGTTCGAGGTGATACATTCATTGTTAGGGCTGTGGTGAAATACTCAGTGAGATTTTTTTAATGGTATGAAGTTAAAACAACAAAGTTAATGATGTCTAGTTTTATTTTGATTCTGCAATTATCTAGCCCAATGATTTTTACATTGTTTTAAAATAAAAAGTATTTGGGAAGTTCATTTCACAGTATTTTTAAAAATATTCTGACGTCAATATATTAGTCATCTGCTTGTTTAGGATTAACTTTCTTGGCAAATAATCTTGAATTAATACATTTATCAAGATGAATAAACAGAAAAAAGTCCAAGAGAGAGACACAAGAGACAGCAGATGCTGGAATCTGGAGCAAAGAACAAACTGCTGAGCCTTGAATCAGGGTCTCGACCCAGACAATTGACTGTCCCTCTGCTTCCACAGGTGCTGCCTGACCCACTGAGTTCCTCCAGCAGCTTGACCTTTTAGTGCTAGAAACTCAAGTGGTTTAACTTGCATAGTTTTATGTTACTTCCAGATGTTTCAAAGCATTTTGCAAACATTTAGATTTGAGGCACTGCCCCTGTTGCTTTAAAGGCAGATACAGTAACCTGTTGCACAAAGCAAGCTCCCACAAAGAGCAATGGGAGAAATACCACTTAATCCTGGAATGATGGTTTTGCCACGAGGAGAGATTGAGCACTGTCGGCGTGTACTCTCTCAAGAAGTGGGTGGGGATTATTAGAGATGGGTCAGAATCAGGTTTATTATCACTGACGTATGTCATGAAATTTGTTGTTTCGTGGCAGCAGTACAGTGCAAGACATAAAATTACTGTACATTACAAAAATAAATAGGGCAAGAGAGGAATAATGAGGTAGTGTTCATGGGTTCAAGGACCGTTCAGGAATCTGATGGCAGAGGGAAAGAAGCTGTTCCTGAATCATTGAGTGTGGGTCTTCAGACACCTCCCTGATGGTAGTAACGAGAAGAGAGCATGTCCCGGGTGGTGAGGGTCTTTAATGATGGATGCCACCTTCTTGAGGTACCACCTCTTGAAGATGTCCTCGATGGTGGGGACGGTTGTGCCCGTGATGGAGCTGGCTGAGTCTGCAACCCTCTGCAGCCTCTTTTGATTCTGCACCTTGGAGCCTTCATACCAGGCGGTGATGCAACCAGCATACATCTGTAGAAATTTGCAAGAGTCTTTGGTGACGTACCAAATCTCCTCAAACTCCTAACGAAGTAGAGTACTGACGTGCCTTCTTCAAGATTGCATCAATTTATTGGGCCCAAGATAGATCCTCTGAGATGTTGATGCCCAGGAACTTGAAGCTGGTCACTCTTTCCACCGCTGACCCCTCGATGAGATCTGGTCACCAAAACAATCGGGCAAGATTCAGTAGTGTGACACACAAGGGGCATAGATAACAAGATGGAGAAAGGCTTGGGGAAGTGTGGGAGAGAGGGATGAGAGCTTTGGGGGGGGGGTGCAATTGTGGGAGAGAGAGGCCCAGAAACTTTGCAAGAGCATGTGAGAGGGAGGCCTGGGAGAGAGAGGCCCAGGAGTTTTGGGGGGGGAGTGTGAATGAGAGAACCCCTGGCATTTTGGAAGGACAGTGGGAGAGAGGGCTCTGGAGCTTTGGGGGAAGTGCAGGAGAGAGAGGCCTAGGAGCTTTGAGGGGAGTGTGGGAGAGAGAGGCCCGGGAGTTTGGGGGGAGTGTGGGAAAGAGAGGCCCAGGAGTTTGGGGGGAGTGTGGGAGAGAGAGGCCCAGGAGTTTGGGGGGAGTGTGGGAGAGAGAGGCCCAGGAGTTTGGGCGGAGTGTGGGAGAGAGAGGCCCAGGAGTTTGGGGGGAGTGTGGGAGAGAGAGGCCCAGGAGTTTGGGGGGAGTGTGGGAGAGAGAGGCCCAGGAGTTTGGGTGGAGTGTGGGAGAGAGAGGCCTGGGTGTTTGGGGGGAGTGTGGGAGAGAGAGGCCCAGGAGTTTGGGGGGAGTGTGGGAGAGAGAGGCCCAGGAGTTTGGGGGGAGTGTGGGAGAGAGAGGCCCAGGAGTTTGGGGGGAGTGTGGGAGAGAGAGGCCCGGGAGTTTGGGGGGAGTGTGGGAGAGAGAGGCCCAGGAGTTTGGGGGGAGTGTGGGAGAGAGAGGCCCAGGAGTTTGGGCGGAGTGTGGGAGAGAGAGGCCTGGGTGTTTGGGGGGAGTGTGGGAGAGAGAGGCCCAGGAGTTTGGGCGGAGTGTGGGAGAGAGAGGCCCGGGAGTTTGGGGGGAGTGTGGGAGAGAGAGGCCCGGGAGTTTGGGCGGAGTGTGGGAGAGAGAGGCCCGGGAGTTTGGGGGGAGTGTGGGAGAGAGAGGCCCAGGAGTTTGGGGGGAGTGTGGGAGAGAGAGGCCCAGGAGTTTGGGCGGAGTGTGGGAGAGAGAGGCCTGGGTGTTTGGGGGGAGTGTGGGAGAGAGAGGCCCAGGAGTTTGGGCGGAGTGTGGGAGAGAGAGGCCCGGGAGTTTGGGGGGAGTGTGGGAGAGAGAGGCCCGGGAGTTTTGGGGGGAGTGTGGGAGAGAGAGGCCCAGGAGTTTGGGGGGAGTGTGGGAGAGAGAGGCCCAGGAGTTTGGGGGGAGTGTGGGAGAGAGAGGCCCAGGAGTTTGGGGGGAGTGTGGGAGAGAGAGGCCCGGGAGTTTGGGGGGAGTGTGGGAGAGAGAGGCCCGGGAGTTTGGGGGGAGTGTGGGAGAGAGAGGCCCAGGAGTTTGGGGGGAGTGTGGGAGAGAGAGGCCCAGGAGTTTGGGGGGAGTGTGGGAGAGAGAGGCCCAGGAGTTTGGGCGGAGTGTGGGAGAGAGAGGCCTGGGAGTTTGGGGGGAGTGTGGGAGAGAGAACCCCTGGTGTTTTGGAAGGACAGTGGGAGAGAGGGCTGTGGAGCTTTGAGGGAAGTGCAGGAGAGAGAGGCCTAGGAGCTTTGAGGGGAATGGGTGACAGACGGGCCCGGAGTTGTTGGGAGGGGCCTGCAGACTGTCTCTGCAGCAGGTAACAATGAAATATACATCGAATATGAAATTGTCTGAAGTTTAAACAAAGTACTTTGATTGTGCCCACAATTAGATTAACAGTGAGCTAGTTAATATTGGATTGCATGGATGAACCATTTAGTTAAAACGGGTCACCTGAAAAATATGTTTCAAAGAATGAGAGGCAAACTCATCCAGACGCATAAAATGACTACAGGGCTTGACAGGGAGATGTTTCCCTTGGCTGAGGAATCTAGAACCAGAATAATGGATAGGCTATTTAGAACTGAGATTAGAATAACATCTTCACTCAGAGTGTGGTGAATCTTTGGAATGCTATATCTCATAGGGCTATGGAGGTTCAATCAATGATTTTATTCAGAACTATAATGAATTGGTTTCTAGATATTAAGGGAATCAAGCGATATGGAAATCCCGCAAGAAGATTGAGCTGAGGTAGGTCAACCATGATTTTGATGAGTGCTGGAGTGCTGGAGCACACGAGAGGGGTTAGATGGACTCCTCCTGCTCCTGTTTCTTAAGTTCAGATGTTAACCTGGTTTTGGTGACATTGCTATAAGAATGCATGCTAGACAGAATTCTAGATGAACCAGCCAACTCTTTTAACGGTATCATCCTAAGCAAGCAAGAAGTCCTTAGATTAATGGTTTAATTGAAGAAAAATAATTCCTCCTCTGACAATGGAGCACTCTTAGTATAGGCAACCCCCGTGTTAGAAGGGAGTTGTGTTTCTAGTAAATGATCTGTATGCATCATGATTTTCCATAACGTGAAGCCGCATCATCTGTGTATGCATCAGAATCAAAATCAGATTTATTAACTCTGACTTATATGATGAGAAATTTGTTGTTTTGCGGCAAGTTTAAAAAATTTAACTTGTGTGTTTATTTATTTACTTTTCTTCAGATAAATTCTGTGAGAGCAAAGTTTATTCTGCATCAAGTTTTTGGGTAGTGAGTTGTAAATTTCATAAGGGCGAATTTCTGTTACCTAAACAACCATAACTTGGGGGATGCCTGTTGTATACTGCACTAAATGTTACCCCAATGTGTGTTCAAAATCTGGAGTGGCACTCAAATCTGCAACGTTGCAACTAATTAAAAATGGAATTAATAGAAAGGTCTCTATACCAATGAGATCCTTCTCAATCTACAGGGGATAGACAATTCACATTTTGGATTAGAAGGACCACCACTGTTGAGCAATGCCCGACTAGTCTGGGAAGACGAAGCCGTAACATGTGCATAAAATATTATGATTTGAAGAGAGGCCATGGAAAGTATTGAGGACGGTGTCAATTATTTGCTGTTGCTTTATTGAGTATGACTACTATTTACTTCACAGTGATATATAAGGACACATCTACAAATTACACTATTTTAGTGGAAAAAAATTCAAGCTTAATGCAGAGATCAACTGATTGTTTATTATTGTCACTTGTACTGAGGTACAGTGAAAAACTTGTCTTGCATACCGATCATATAGGTCAATTCATTACACAGTGCATTGAGGTAGTACAGAGTGCACTGAGGTAGTACAGGGTAAAAACAATACCAGAATACAGAGTAAAGTGTCACAGCTACAGGGAAGTGCATTTCAAGTAGACAATAAGGTGCAAGGTCATAACAAGGTAGATTGTGGGGTCAAGAGTCCATCTCATCGTATAAGGGAACCGTTCAATAGTCTTATCACCGTGGGATAGAAGCTGTCCTTGAACCTGGTGGTATGTGCCCTCAAGCTCCTGTATCTTCTGCTTGATGGGAGAGGAGAGAAGAGAGAATGACTCAGGTGGGTGGGGTCTTTGATTATGCTGGCTGCTTCACCAAGGCAGCGAGAGGTATGGACAGAGTCCAATATTCTTAATCTGAGATTGCTATGACTTTCCAGCTATTAAACAACTTTGAAGTGCTTGTAAAGTAACTCTGGTTCTTAAGAGTGTTTTGACCAGTCCAGATATGTACATAAATCTTTAGTATATCTGGGGAACAAACATGGAATAATTCCAGCAACTGATGTTATCACATGGCCTCACAAAAGTGATGGCTTAATTACATCGAATAGGAAGGTAGCAACTGATTCCCAACATTGGTGCTAAACCTTAAAAGGTAAGATTTTTCTGAAACCTAGCAAATATATTCTGTGAACACCAATCACAAAAAATCTCAGCCTATTCATTAAGCACATACTCTTGATGTACACCACAGACGATCACTTGTAAAATCTATCCTATAATTTTGGTGAGAGTTAATTTCCGTTTTTTTTAAACATCTATGGAACTTTTATGGCTTGATTTTCTCTCTTCAAAGGCTGTAAACAAACTCAGATTAAAAAGGATGGCCTGAAAAATAACTTCAGAAAAGTGACCAGAGCTGATTGAATTCAAATAAAAGTTTGCTCATTAAAAAAGCTGCTGATCAAGTATTTATTTCAATAAATCACAAAATCTATTTGAACTTGTAACATTTAAGAGAAGTTTGGATAGGTACACAGATGGGA
This sequence comes from Pristis pectinata, assembly GCF_009764475.1. Lineage (NCBI taxonomy): Eukaryota > Metazoa > Chordata > Chondrichthyes > Rhinopristiformes > Pristidae > Pristis > Pristis pectinata. Next base: position 97,208,055 of record NC_067413.1, read on the forward strand.
GGGGTTTGGAGGGATATGGTCCGGGTGCAGGTAGATGGGACAAGGCAGAAGATCAGGCTGGCATAGACTAGATGGTCCGAAGAGCCTGTTTCTGTTCTGTAGTGCTCTATGATTCTATAACTTTAAGCTCCTAATAATATTTATACCAATTAGACTGTAATATGATTACTCCGAATAAAATTACATGTAATATTCTACACAAAATGATGAAATAAAAAAGGTAGTGTTAATCTACACTTCTATATTTGTATGTATCTATATTTGTTGTGGAATGGTGTTTCCTGAAATTCTGGCTATGATGACTAAAGGCTCTGCCATCAGTGATAAATGGCAGGTGCACAGTGGTCCAGACTTCACCTACAATGTCAAGCTGAGAGGGTTATAAGGAAGGGTAGACTGCAGACAAGGAAACATTTGTAGAAAAGGACAAGAAATTTCATATTTTTTCACCCAGAGAGTGGTTGGTGCATGGAATGCGCTGCCTGGGGTGGTGGTGGAGGCTGATACATTGGTCAAGTTCAAGAGATTGTTAGATAAGCATATGGAGGAATTTAAGATATATGTGGGAGGAAGGAGTTAGATAGTCTTGGGAGTGGTTTGAAGGTCGGCACAACATGGTGGGCCGAAGGGCCTGTATTGTGCTGTATTGTTCTATAGTTCTGTTCTATGGTTCTATATTCTTATGTTGGGTAATGCAGTTCTGGTGGATGTCCATGAGAACAGGGCTGATAGGTAGAAGGAATTTAGTATTGGATAAGATGCAGTGTTTGCTTCACTCTGCATTACTTTGTCTACCTCTATCAGCATTATCCTCTATTCTCTTTTCCTTCATCATTTACCAAGCCTTGCCTTAAATAATCTACATCAAAAGCCCCCATCCCTGGCCTCCTTAATTCCAAATCATTCGACTGCTGTCTGGAAGGGACTGGTTGACACATAACCAGAACTGATGGAATGTCATATTAAATGGCACAAACATGTGAGATTTTGCTCATCCATGAATTAAATCCTCTGTCTGAGGTTGTTAGGTATATGATGGAGAGTATGCCTGCTATTTTCTGAAATAAAGCTGGTGAACGAGTTGCTCTTCAGAATGAACATTCATAAATTTAGTCCTTAGCACCCCAAAATAGCAATATTTTGAGCCCCTTGCATTGGTGTTGAGTGTGTGTGTAGATATGATAAGATATCTTCATTAGTCACATCGAAACACACAGTGAAATGCATCTTTTGCGTAGAGTGTTCTGGGGGCAGCCCGCAAGTGTCGCCATGCTTCCGGCACCAACATAGCATGCCCACAACTTCCTAACCTGTACGTCTTTGGAATGTGGGAGGGAAATGTGCAGTTGTACACTTTGGAAGCAGAAATAAGCGGGCAGATTATTATCTAGGAGGAGAGAAAATCCAAAGCAGGGAAGTACAAAGGGACTTGGGGGTACTCGTGCAGGATACCTTAAAGGTTAACCACCAGGTCGGATCGGTGGTAAAGAAAGCGAATGCTATGTTGGCATTCATTTCGAGAGGTATAGTGTATAAAAGTAAGTAAGTGTTAATGAGGCTCTACGGGGCACTAGTGAGGCCTCATTTGGAATATTGTTCGCCGTTTTGGGCCCCACATCTTAGGAAGGATGTGTTGACGTTGGAGAGGGTTCAGAGGAGATTTACGAGGATGATTCCAGGAATGAAAGGGCTTACGTATGAGGAGCGTTTGTCGGCTCTTGGACTGTACTCGCTGGAGTACAGAAGAATGAGAGGGGACCTCATAGTGACATTTAAAATATTGATAGGAAAGGACAGAGTAGATGTGGCTAGGCTGTTTCCCTTGGTGGGTGAGTCCAGGACCAGAGGGCACAATCTTAGAATTAGAGGGTACAGTTTCAAAACAGAGATGAGGAAAAATTTCTTTAGCCAGAGGATGGTGAATTTGTGGAACTCCTTGCCACGTACAGCAGTGGAAGCCAGATCAGTGGGGGCGTTCAAGGAGGAGATAGATAGATATCTAAATAGTCAGGATATCAAGGGATATGGGGATAAGGCCGGTAATTGGGATTAGAATAGTTTTTTTCTTCTTCTTCTTCCCCCATTCCCCATTTCTCATTTCTATTTCCCTTTCCTTGGAGCAGACTCGATGGGCCGAATGGCCTGCTTCTGCTCCCTTGTCTTGTGATCTTGTGACCCGGAGGAAACCCACGCAGACACAGGGAGAATGTACAAACTCCTTACAGACAGTGGTGGGAATTGAACCCGGGTCGCTGGCGCTGTAATAGTGTTACGCTAACCGCTACACTACTGTGCCTGCCCACTTGGGTGCCATTAAGAACATAGCAATAACATGGCATAATCAACCAAATGCTTCCCCCTCCCCCCCAAAAACACTCCTGCAATATGAAATTATAATTAATGGACACAATAGCAAACTTTAAGTAACGTATTAGCTAAATCACTCACCTTATTACTTATGGAGACACAAGAGGTTCTGCAGATGCTGGAATCTGGAGCAACACACACAAGATGCTGGAGGAACTCAGCAGGTCAGGCAGCACCTATGGAGAGAAATAAACAGTCGACGTTTCAGGTCGAGACCTGTCCTTTTGAAGGGTCTCGACCCGAAACATGGACTGTTTATTTCCCTCCACAGATGCTGCCTAACCTGCTGAGTTCCTCCGGCATTTTGTGTGTGTTGTGCCATATTATTTATCTTGCTTTCACATTCAAGTCATTTTCTCATCTGGTTCAAGTGTTTTTGCCACATTTATTTCTTTGTGCCTCCTCATAACGTTAGCACTTTACTAACTCCATTGAAGCAACTGATTCCCAAGCCAGTTTGGATTTGGAATGTCTGCAGTTCTCCCTGAAGGATGTTGGAAAAATTATGTCAACACATCTGCCATTTCCTGATTCCCTAAAAGTACATCTATCCACTTGTCCTTTCAAAGACCTGCTTGTTCTTTAACACTTCATCTACGTTCTCCATAGCCAGACATTTTCTTTGGCTCACTTTAACTGATTTTCCACTGTCCTCTTACCTCCTAATACCCAATGTGATTATCCTCCATTAACCTTTGTATGACTTCTATGCCTCACTACATTTAGTTTCCTCACATTTGTTAAAGTAATCGCCCTTAGCCACTTGGTGTTTTGACCTTTCATTGTCTATGCCTTGGTCCTTACCATTTTCTCGTAAGGATAAGTGATTCCCACATCTCTTGAAGGAACTCTGTTTTTCTTATTACTTTTATAGCTGCTTCTCACTTATTCCTCTGCTGTATTCTCCCATATCCTGTCTTTTGTTCTTCTTAAGTAAGGTACACTTGCTTTGTTAATCTTGGCTGTAGCCCTTAGTATGGGATTGAAGCTAATTGCAGAGTGATTCCTTAAACTCATGGATAATTCCCATCTCCTAGTATTGATGATTATTTTTTTATTGGTTGCTTAATATGGATTACTGAGGAAATGTTTCAGCCTGTCGGTGGTGTGCTTTAAACGAATATGTGAGAAGTTTCTGATGTACTTGCTTTTGCCTTCGGAATGCAGTTGGACAGGAGTGAAAAGGAAAAAAAGTGCATTTATATTGCTTCTCCTGTGACCCTAGGAGCTTCCAACTATTGCTAGTTTTGTGAAGTTTTTGCTTCATCTCACACAGTTCACCTCCAGCACTTAATTACGATGCAAAGTTTGCTTATCTGTGGCATTCCTTCTTTATCAGAAAATGATGATTAGAAAAGATTTAGTTCAGCTCCCTAGAAGTCACAGGAGAAGTTAATTCTGGCTGGACCTCTTATGAATGCCCCACTGCGACAGGTTAGTGTTTTCCACTGTCACTGCATTGACAACCATGCCTTTAAAAAGCACTGTGCATGTCCTTGGGACATCCTAAATGTTCAAAGTAAAAGAGCTGCAGCACTTCCTCTTTCAACCAGTACTACTGTGGGCTTCCAGGCTTAGTGTTGAGCTCAGTAATTTCACAGAATGATTCTGCTATTCTTAATTACACATTTTCTGGACCAATATTCTATTCCTTGCTTCTTACCATCCTCTCTGTCCTTTGTCACTTCATCTCTCTTTCCTTCCACCCATCTAGATATTTTGTGTCCTTCACCGCAGCTTCCTCTGTATCTCAAAATTTATTTTGTATGTAAACTGTTACCAATACTGAAGAAATGTCATTCATGTGAAATATTAACTCTGTCTCTCTCTCCCTTCAGATGCTGCCTGGCCTGTTAAGTATTTTGGAATTCTTGGAATTTTCTATTTATTCCTCCTGATACCAAGTATCTGCATACATTCTTTTAAACTTTTTGAGGTGTTGTAATGTCACTTCTGCAATGTAGGGAATAGTTTAACCACAGCAATAGGGTACCAGGGCATGGGATTTTTTTTATATCTGACAAGAAGGATAGGGTTTAGCACCTCATCTGAAAGGGAGCACTTCCAACAACACAACACTTCCTCAGATGAGCACCGAAAGGTCAGATCATGGTATTGAAATCATGGACTGAGATTTGAACCCATGACTTTCCGACTCCAAGGCAAGAGTGTCACCGATGGAGCAGTTCACTGACAACTGGAGGATCTTCCTTCATTAATGCAAAGTGCTTCATCGTTCAACTGTTTTAGTTGGAGAAAATAATCACTGTGTCTTCAGAAAAGGGATGAATGGATGGCCCTTCTGAACAGTGAGACTGAGAAGCTAATGTAAAATTAAAAACAAAAAGTGCTGGAAAACTCAGTAAGTCGGGGAATGGCTGTGGAGAGCGAACCAGAGAGAACATTTCAGGTGGATGACCTTCATGTTACAGTGGAAGGCAGAAGATATTAAATGACAAAAGTGCAGGGTGAAAGGGATTAGTGAATGACAGAAAGTGGTTCTGGAGGAGGGGTTGTAACTCAGGGAAGCAAAATAATTATCTGAAATAACCAGATTTACGAGGACGTTGCCAGGACCAGAGGACCTGAGTTATAGGGAGAGGTTGGCCAGGCTAGGTCTTTATTCCTTGGAACGTAGGAGAATTATAGAAGTGTTTAAAATTATGAGAGGCATAGATAGATGAATGTTAACAGTCTTTTCTCCAGGGTAGTGGAGTCCAAAACTAGGGGGCATAGATTTAGGGTGAGAGGGGAAAGATTTAAAAGGTACCTGAGGGGCAACTTTTTCACCCAGAGGGTGGTGAGTATATGGAAGGAGCTGCCAGAGGAAGTGGGTGAGGCAGGTACAACAGTATCATTTAAGAAGCACTTGGATAGGTACATGGAGGGGCGGGGCTTGGAGGGATATGGGCCGAACGCAGGAAATTGGGACTAGCTGGGTGGGCACTGTGGTCGGCATGGACTGATTGGGCCGAACGGCCTGTATCCGTGCTGTATTGCTCTGTGACTCTAATAACCAGTAGAAAAGAATCTGATGGAAATATGAAATGCAAAATCTGAAACTGCTGAATTTAGCATTGAATCACAAAGATTGCAGTAAGACAAGTCAGAAGATGAGATGCTGTTCCAGGGTTATGAAAAGTTGTGACTATTTTCTGTAATTATTTTAAAGATTTTTTTTCAAAATGCTATAACAGTGTAAAAGGCCAAAGACAGAGGTGAGATAGAAAATTAAAATGACAGGCATGTGGAAGCTCAGGTATACCCTCTCTGGTAATTGTGGTCTCCATCATAGAGGAGACTGCATTGTCAGCAGAGAATGCAATAAACTAAATTGGAAGGACTCCAAGTAAATCATTGCTTTGCTTTGCTTGGGAAGAGTATTTAGCTCTCTGCACATTGGGGAATTTTGAGATAACAGGACAAGTACAGGAAGGCGCAGTGGGAAGGGGAGCAGATACTGGTGGAGACTGAAGACTGATGCACGTCAGAGGGAATGATCCCTCTGGAATGCTGAAAGGAAAGGTGAGGGGGATGGATTTCTGTTGGTGGCATCAGGGCGGAGGTGTCGGACATCACCAGGAATGATCCATTAAACGTAGGAGCTGGAGGGATAAAAGATAATACCAAGGAAAGTTCTATTCTGGTCTGGGCAGGAGGGGGAGGTGAGAGCAGAAGTGTGAGAAATGGAATGGACATGGTTTCGTGCCCCCTCAACTCTAGTGGAAGAAAGCCCACGGTTAAGATAAGATAAGGTATCTATTAGTCACATGTACATCGAAACACACAGTGAAATACATCTTTTGTGTAGAGTGTTCTGAGGGCAGCCCACAAGTGTCGCCACGCTTCCAGCGCCAACATATCATGCCCACAACTTCCTAACCCGTACGTCTTCGGAATGTGGGAGGAAACCGGAGCACCCGGAGGAAACCAACGCAGTCGCGGGGAGAATGTACAAACTCCTTACAGACAGCGGCCGGAATTGGACCCGGGTCGCTGGCGCTGTAATAGCGTTACGCTAACTGCTACACCACCGTGCCTGCCCTAGAACGAGAGGACATAGGTTTAAGGTGAAAGATGAAATATATAAGGGCAATCTGAGGGGAAACTCCTTCACTCAGAGGGTGGTGCAAGTGTGGAACGAGCTGCCAGCGGAAGTGGTAGATGTGGGTTCAATTGTAACATCTAAAAGAAGTTTGGAGGGATATGGTCCATGTGCAGGTAGATGGGACTAGGCAGAAGGTCAGCATTGACTGGATGGACAGAAGGGCCTTGTTTCTGTGCTGTAGTTGTCTACGACTCTATGAAAGGTCAATGTGTGAGTGGGATGGTGAATTAAAGTGGCAAGCCAATGGGACCTCAGGTTTATTCCTGTGACCAGATTGCAGGTACTGCTCAAAGCAATCACCTAATCTGTAGTTTCTCCAGTGTAGAGGAGAGCACATTGTGAGCACTGAATACAGCACACGAGATCGGAAGAAGAGCAAGTGAATCGCTGCTTCACCGGCAAAGACTGTTTGGGTGCCTGTTGGGAAGGGAAGAGGTGAAAGGGCAGGTGTTGTATCTCCAAGGTTACGTGGCAAAGTGCTACAAGATGGCGAATGTAGATGGAGGCAGAAGAGTGGGCCAGGGAGTCGTGAAGGGAAGGGCAGTGTGGAAATTGACAGCAAAGATGTTGAAACGTTCTAATTCAGTGCAAGAGCAGGAAGAGGCACAGGAATAGTCATCAACGTGGCAGAAAAAGAACGAAGGAAGGGAAGTGAGTTGACCCGATAGAGATAATGTTCCACATATCCCGCACTGTGGCAGGTAAAGATGGGGCCAACACAGGTTGCCATGGCTACATGGCTAATTTAGAGGAAAGTAGAGGCGTAGTCCAATATGGGAAAAAGTTCACCAGGTGAAAGAGTGTAATGATGGAGAGGAAGATGTATGAAAATGGGAGCAAAAACATTATCAAAGACAAGGAAAGAAACAAAAATAAATGAATTTTAACAATGTAGGGCTAGTCTAAGTAGATGGCAGATGGTTGATGCTGCATCTGTCTAGGAGTCTATGACTCTATGACAAATTAAAACTCAAAATCTTGCTTTTGAATCATGTGTTGCCACCACATACCTGTGTGTACTGTTATTATGCAATGGAGAGTTTGAGGAGTTACAATGCTGGTCAAAATGACATGCAGAGGGATTTGGCACACGAGCCTCTTCAATCAAATGTTTTGCCCTACGGAGAAAGCTCTGCAGAAGATTAAGTGGGAAAGAGAGCTATAAAAATAACTGGAAAAACAGAATTCCTTCAGAGGATGTGGGAAAGAGATTTCTCAATGAGGAAATGGTGAAACCAAAATTCCAACCTTTGCATAAACTGGCCGCTGAGACCTGGGAAATGGGGAGGTTGAGATAATTCTTGAAAGGGCTTCTGGTTTATCATATCACACAACCCAATAACATCTGTACTCCTCAATAAAACCCACTAAAAATGTAAATCTCAGTCTTACAGCATTAGGGAATGAAAGAAGTAAGTCACTGTGTGATCCGGTAAGTTCGGCACAGCCACATTTCTCAGGAAATGAATGGATGAAAATCATAGGCTGTGTAACCACATCCAACCCCAGAGGGAATCTCACTTAAGGCCCAGAATTCTAGTGGTGCAGGAGTGGTGTAGGTGTAGTAGAAACATAAAGCTCACTGAGATACATTGAACTAAATCTTTAGCATTGTTTTTTTTCAGCAGCCTTTTATACTGACAGAAACATGCCTCATCCATTATTCAGAAGACAAAGGAGATTGCAGATGCTGGGATCTAGAACAAAAAACAGATGCTGGAAGAACTTAGTGGGTCAATCATCATCGGTGGAGGTGAAAAGTTAAGTCGACGTTCCAGGTTGAGACCCTGCTTCAGGACGAAGAGGAACCAGGAAGGGTTGAATAGAGAGCAGTGTGAAGTGGGGTGGGATAGAGAATGGTAGGTTATAGGTGGAACCGGTTGGGGTGGGGCTCGTGGACGGATGGAACCACATGGAGGAGGAGAGTGTGGGACAACACCTGTCCCTTCATTTCGTCTCTCACCACCATCCAGGGACCTAACATCCCTTCCATGTGAGGCAGATGTTCACCTGCACCTCTTCCAACCTGGTCTCCTGCATTCCGTGCTTGTGATTTGGTCTCCTCTATGTTGGTGAAACCAAGTGTAGAACAGGTGACCGTTTTGCAGAGCACCTGCTGCCACCTCGAGCTTCTGATTGCATGTTAACTCTCCGTCCCAATCTCACACTGACCTGTCTGTCCTTGGCCTTCGTTGCTATGGAGAGGCGACATGCAGATTGGGACAACGTTTCATGTTCTGCTTGGGTAACTACATTCCAAAGGTATGGAGATTGAACCTCCCATCTTCAGGCAACCTTCCTTCATCCCGTCTCCTCTCCCTCTGGCTCCATCTTTCATCTACCAGCCTCTGTCCCAACTCCCACCTCCACCCTCACCCCTGCACCTGGATCCCTCTACCCATCATCCCCTCCCCATCCGGTTCCACCTGTGACCGACCAGTTGCTACCTGAACTCCTTGCATACTGCTATTTACCAGCAATCTATCCTGTTCCCTCTCAGTCCTGAGACAGGATCTCAAGCTGAAATGTCGACAACATGAAATTTGAGCCTCCACGAACGCTGCCCGACCCGTTGAGTCTTCCAGCCTTCTGTGTGCTGCTCATTATTTATGTCTGTTGTCTTCTACAGAAAGCTCCATAAACAATGGGGCTCTTTAAAATTCAAACTTTCATTTTGCACTGAAGGTTTCTCCAATTAATTATTTTATGAAAAATGTTTCCATCATATACAATTTTTTTCCAAGCTTTATTTGCAATATTGGGATCTGTGCTGGTTTATTATTGTCACTTGTACTGAGGTACAGTGAAAAACTTGTCTTGCATACTGTTCGTACAGGTCAATTCATTACACAGTGCAGATACATTGAGGTAGTACAGAGTGCATTGAGGTAGTACAGGTAGAAACAATAACAGAATACAGAGTAAAGTGTCACAGCGTGGCAGGTAGGCAATAAGGTGCAAGGTCAAACAAGGTAGATTGTGAGGTCAAGTGTCCCCCTCATCGTATAAGGGAACCGTTCAATAGTCTTATCAAAGTGGGATAGAAGCCGTCCTTGAGCCTGGTGGTATGTGCCCTCAGGCTCCTGTATCTTCTACCTGATGGGAGAGGGGAGAAGAGAGAATGGCCCGCGTGGGTGGCGTCTTTGATTATGCTGGCTGCTTCACCAAGGCAATATAAAATGATGGGATATTTTCTGTTAATTTACCTAGATTATAATTTACAACACTTCAACAAAACAGCTGAAAAAGACAGAACAGAGGTGGGCTTTTAGAATACAAGCTGGACTCTTGACCTCACAATCTACCTTGTTATGACCTTGCACCTTATTGTCTGCCTGCACTGCACTTTCTCTGTAACTCTAACACTTTATTCTGCATTCTGTATTGTTTTACTTTGTACTACCTCAATGCACTGTGTAATGAATTGTTTTGAATGAACAGTATGCAAGACAAGTTTTTCACTGTACCTCGGTACAAGTGGCAATAATAAACCAATTTACCAAATTGGTAACAGAGTTGACTTTGTAGTGCTGCGGTCATGTTATTTTGTTTTTAAGTTGTTTAAAATGAGGCAAAGCACACCATGGAGTTCAGTGGGTGCCAGTCACCATTCAGTCACCTCCCATCTCTAGGGACTCCACATCAGCATGGGGCCAATTCCCACAGAGACCTATAGCCAATGCACAACAATGGGTGGATCCACTCGTGATCTGTGCGTGGAGCCAGACGACAGAGGTGAGGTCTTAAGATGAATACTTCTCACTTGTATTCACTATGGAGAAGGACGTTGCTGTTGGAGAAGTCAGGGAGGGAATGGTGGAACCTTGAAGAACTTACTATCAAAAAGGAAGGGGTGTCAGATGCCTTAATGAGCTTATAGGTGGATAACTGCCCACATTTTCTGCTGGGCCTCCATCTTCAGGTGCCTGTAAATTGTTTCTTTTCCCATGAGGATTGTTGCCACTTCCAATCCAGTCGTACGTTTGCAGTTAATAGCTCCTCATTCTCTTGATCATTCTCAACAATTAATAAAGAATAGCTCCACACACTTAGATGTTACAGTGAGAATATTATCAAAGTCAGCAGGTCAAACTCAAAAAGCTCCGTTTCTGTACATGCTCCAGGAGAATCTTCTGATAGCATTTGTCAGGTTCCACTTGAATTGTGCTGCGTTGCATGATTCCAGGCTGCTGATCAGGGGCTCTGAGGTCAAAACAACCCAGACAGCAATAAGTGTTCAAAACTTTCCACAGATCAGAGGCAAAAGGCAAACCGCCAGAGGAACTCAGCGGGTCGGGCAGCATCTGTGACAGGAGAGGAAAGGTTGATGTTTCGGATAAAGACCCTTCATCAGGACTGAGAGTGTAGATAAGATAAGATAAGATTCCTTTATTAGTCACGTGTACATTGAAACACACAGTGAAATGCATCTTTTTGCCTAGACTGTTCTGGGAGCAGCCCGCAAGTGTCGCCACGCTTCCTGCGCCAACATAGCACGCCCACAACTTCGTAACCTGTACGTCTTTGGAATGTGGGAGGAAACCAGAGCACCCGGAGGAAACCCACGCAGACACGGGGAGAACGCACAAACTCCTTACAGGCAGCGGCCGGAATTGAACCTGGGTCACTGGCGCTGTAAAGCGTTACGCTAACTGCTACACTACCGTGCCTGCCGGTAGAGGGAAGATAGCCAGTATAAAGAGGTGAGAGAGAGGGGTGAGGCAGGGAAATCTGGGGAGGAGGGGAAGCTGGGCAGATGGAGCCAGTTGGGGAGGGGAGGGGGGGAGGCAGAGACAGAGGCTGGATGGTGATGTGGAGACACGAGGCTGCAGATGTTGGAATCTGACAAGTAAGGAAAGGAATAAGTAGAATCACATCAAGGACGGATGGTGGGCAGGTGGGAGGGGATAGGAGATCCAGTAGGTTAAGAGTGTGGGGAGGGGAATGAAACTGAGTAACAGGGTGCAGGGGAGTGGGAAAAGTGGGAAGGAGAGAACCTGGGTGGATCAGGAGTGAGAAAGGCCCACAGGGGGTGTGTGTTACCTGAAACAGTAGCAACCCTGGAAAATTAGCACGACATTGGGGAGTCTCTGGATGTATTACCACCAAGTATTCTTGAAACCTATTGTGAGACACAGTCATAGGTAGCTGCTGGCAAAATGTCTCTTCCCCGCACCAATGATTCCTTAAAGGAGCTCTCTTCCTTAAAACGCAAAGACCAATGTTGTTGGTCAGAAGTAGTTAAGCTGTGATTTACAGCAATAAAAGCACAACAAAAGCTCTACTTCATTCAGAGTTTGAGGAGATTTGGTACGTCACCAGAGACTCTTGCAAATTTCTACAGATGTGCGGTGGAGAGCATTCTGACTGGTTGCATCACAGCCTGGTATGGAGGCTCCAAGGCACAGGATCACAAGAGGCTGCAGAGGGTTGTAGACTCAGCCAGCTCCATCACGGGCACAACCCTCCCCACCATTGAGGACACCTTCAAGAGGCGGTGCCTCAAGAAGGCAGCATCTGTCATTAAGGACCCTCACCATCTGGGACATGCCCTCTTCTCGTTACTACCATGGGGGAGGAGGTACAGGAGCCTGAAGACCCACACTCAACGATTCAGGAACAGCTTCTTCCCCTCCGCCATCAGATTTCTGAACGGTCCATGAACCCATGAATACTACCTCATTATTCTTCTTTTGCACTATTTATCTATTTTTGTAACTTTTTGCAATTTTTATGTCTTTATGTCTTGCACTGTACTGCTGCCACAAAACAACAAATTTCATGACATATGTCAGTGATAATAAACCTGATTCTGATTCAAAATGCAGACAATATACATCAACAAAGGTTGATACGTGTTTCCCAGGCCACAGGGTCTTGTTACTTTGTCAACTAATATTTCTGATCCTACAAGTGACGTAGATGGTTCTCTCTCCCAGGTCTTATCATGCATGCTCTGATCAATCATTAGGTCTATTTGTTGAAATTGCTGTATGCATTTGTTGTAAGTACCAATGCTGGGCCTGCTTCAGTGATTCACCGTGCCTGAATCAGGATGTCCTCGCTGCTTTACCCTTACAGAAGATACGTTTAACGGCATACAGATGCAGAACATGAGCTTATTTTAAATTAACAAGTGGCTCAAAGTAAAGACAAGTTTTCAATTGATACAAAATGACCTCCCTGGTAATTCCTTAAAGACCTCAATCATTTAAAATAATGCTCTGCTTGGTCATCAAGAACTGGTAATTCATAAATAGATGCAGATTCCTTCTGCGTTCAGGAGAGGGCCTAGAATTTACTGAGCAAATTATCTCCATATGTAACGGAGGATTACTGCCAGGGAGTAATGTAGCAGTGTAATTTAGCCAGGACTCAGGTTATGACCATCTTGTATATGCCTACTCTTAGCCTGGTCTGTCATGCCAGGAAAAGCTGAATTCTTTACCTTGTCATTTGTTCTGAACCATCCTAAGTTGTACATGACTATATTCACTATTGGGTGTCAATTAACTCTGTGGTCCTATTTATTAATGGACCTCAATGCAATCATAGCCAGGAACTTGCAACTATGTGGTCAGTAAGAACCAGTGTGGAGGTATGTATCAGTATTGGGATCACAATTAATGAATACTACTCCACTTTCACATGCACACCTGTCTATATGTATCTATCACGTTTACACTACTACCATGCAGATATAGACTGCTGTCATGTAGACTCAGACCTCTGTCGGGTGAGACTGCCACCATGAAAGTGTAGACTGTTACTTGGTAAGGTCAGACTATTGTCATGTAAGTCCAGACTGCTACCTTGCAAGTTTAGACTGGTGCCAAGTAAGCTCGGTGCCAGGCAACTTCAGACACCTGCCAAGCCAGTGTAGACCGCAGCCATGCAAGCTCAGACTCTTGTATACATCTCAAACTGCTGCATGCAGGTTATTGATTGATATGCAAGGTTACACTGCAGCTATCTAACAGCACACTCTGAAGGTAAAAGGAACCAAGCACAAGAATAGAATTCTGGAAGTACTCAGCACAGCAATCAGCACCTGTGGAGGCAAAAGATATGTGTCTATGTTTCAGGTCGAGACCCTGCATTAGGACTGAGAGGGAAGAGGAAAGGTTGCCAGTATTCAGCAGTAGGAAAGGGGTAGGAATAGAGACTGGTAGGTGATTGGTGGAACTAGATAGTGTAGCGGTTAGCGTAACACTATTACAGTGCTAGCGACCCGGGTTCAATTCCCGCCGCTGTCTGTAAGGAGTTTGTACGTTCTCCCCGTGACTGCACAGGTTTCCTCCGGGTGCTCCGGTTTCCTCCACATTCCAAAGACGTACAGGTTAGGAAGTTGCAGGCATGCTTTGTTGGCGCCGGAAGCGTGGCGACACTTGCGGGCTGCCCCCAGAACACTCTACGCAAAAGATGTATTTCACACTGTGTTTCGATGTTCATGTGACTAATAAAGATATCTAGAATCCAGACTGTTGCTCTGTTAACTTAAATTGCTGCCATACATGTTTTGTGCCAACTCAGACTGCTGTCATACAAGTTTAGAGTCTACCGTAGATCTACAAGCTCAGTCTTCCTCGATTGTTCCTGCTTGTGCCCTGAGCTTTGATCTGCTCACCTAACTTCCATCCTCCAACCGTAGGTCAGAGCTTTTCACCAATTCAGCCATCAACTGGGAAATGTTCCCTTGCGGTACCTTCCTGCCACTGCCCAGGCTGTCAGTCAGGCGGGAGACTGCTGCGCATTTTAAACAGGGCTCTGGCAACAAGGTTAACAGAGCTTCCGTGTTCCTGGACTCGCTGGATCCTCAGTACATCAAAATCAGGTGAAAGACTTGGAGTCACAAGAGACTGCAGGTGTTGGAATCTGGAGCAAAAAACAAGATGCTGGAGGAACTCAACGGGTCAGGCAGCATCCACGGAGGGAAATGGACAGACGATGTTTTGGGACAAGACCCTTCACCTGGACTGCTTTTTGCAAATGTCTGCGGGTTTGTAGTAAACGTGGGTGGGTAGTCTGTCCCCTGAGGTGGAGACAAGAGAGATGAGAAGGGGAGAATTTGAGGGCAGGGGTGGAAGTGGGTCGCGAAGCTGATGAAATAGCCGAGTTCCGCAGAGGTGCAAGAGGCAACACCGGTGTAGCAGAGAAGGAGTTGGGGACTGGTGCTGGAGCGGGTTTGGAACATGGACTGCTCCACGTAGCCAACATAAAGGCAGACATTGCTGGGGCTCATGTGAGTGCCCATGGTTACACCTTTGATTTGGAGGAAGTGGGAGGAGTCAAAAGGGAAGCTGTTCAGGATAAGCTTAAATTCTACCAGTCCGGATAAAGGGTCTCGACTCGAATGTCCCCTTCCCTCCACAGATGCTGCCTGACCAACTGAGTTCATCCAGCATCTTGTTTTTAATGAAGACTTGGAACTGATCCTTCAGTTGGAAAGGAGCAGGTTTTCCAAGTTATGATACGGCTCTCCTCGGATTTCTTTACACAAGAACATAAGAAATGGAGCAGGAGATGGTCACTTAGCCCCTCAGCCCTGCCCCACCGTTCATCAGGAACTTGGCGGATCTCCTACCTCGGTGCAGTCCGCCTGCACTGTTCTTGTATCTCTTGATTCCCTCAGAGCCCAGAAATCTGTCAATATCTGTTCCGAATGAACTGCATGACTGAGTCTTCACAATCCTCCAAGGTGGAGGATTCCAAAGATTCATCACCCTTGCATGAAGAAATTTCTCTTCTTTTCACAACTAAATGGCCAACCCTTATCTTCTGAGATTGTGAGCCCTCAGCCAAAGGAAACACCCTCGTCAAGCTCTGTGAGAATATGGTAATTTTCAATTAGGTCTCTCATTTTAGACTCTGGAGACTACAGGCATAAATCTACTCAATGTCCCCTCATGTGGCAAACCTGCAATCCCGGGAACCAGCCTGGAGAAGCCTTGTTATATTACTCCTATGACAATTATATTCTTTTTTGGGAAAGGAGACAAAATTGTACAAAATGTTTCAGATGCAGTGTCTCTGAACCTGTTTATATATGCAGTAAGGCATCTACTCAAGATTGGTGGCATTGTGGATAGTGTGGAAGGTTGCCAAAGGATACAATGGATCCAGATCAGTTGCAGGTATGGGCAGAGAAGTAGCAGACGAAGTTTAATCCAGGCAAGTGTGAGTTGATGAGTTTGGGAGATCAAATATAAAGGGACAGGACAGACTTAAAGGCAGAACCCTTAAGAGCATTGATATGTAGAGGGATCTTGGGGTCCAAGTCCATAGCTCCCTGAAAGTGGCTGCACAAGTTGATAGGGTGGTAAAGAATGCACATGGCATGCTTGTCTTTATTAGTCGAGGCATCAAGTTCAAGTCTCAGGAAGATATGTCGCAGCTTTATAAAACTCTGGTTAGGCCGCATCTGGAGTATTGCTTTCAGTCTGGATCAGGAAGTATGTGGAGGCTTTGGACAGGGTGCAGAAGAGGTTCACCAGGATGCTGCCTGGATTAGAGGGTAGGTGCTATGAGGAGAGGCTGGACAATCTTGGGTTGTTTTCTCTGGAGCAGCGGAAGAGGAGGATGAGGACAGACATATTGGTGTGGGAATAGGGAGGGGATTAAAATGGAGAGTCGAGATGCTTCAGATGAAGTGTCTTGACCTGAAACGTCGACTGTCCATTTCCCTCCACGGATGCTGCCCGACCCACTGCATTCCTCCAGCATCTTGTGAGTTACTCCAGCAGATACTGACTGACCAAGGTTGCAGGCTGTAGCTCCATCCAACAGTACTGGAAAATGAGATCAGTGGCTATCATCACACCCTGGGACAGTGAATATCGGCAGCTTTCTCCACAAGGGCCGGTGTGGTGATCAAGGTGTGGATTGTAATACAGCAGCACCGGTGCAGATGATGATTGACAACAGTCCATCTGACAAGGAATGTGAAGCTTGGGACGAAGGAAGAGCCAGTCAGTCAAAGACAAGACTTTCCTTGGAGGAGGTGAGCCAGCAGTCGGAATGAAGCATGCAAAGGTTGCCCACTGCTGAGGCAGAGAAAAGGTCATGTGTTATGGAGCCAATGGCTTTGGTAAAGCTGCAAGGTGGTGAATGGGAAAATGATATCCCTGGAGGGAGCTTTGTAATGTGAGTGGGCAATATAAGATAAGATAAGATATTAGTCACATGTACATCGAAACGCACAGTGAAATGCATCTTTTGCGTAGAGTGTTCTGGGGACAGCCCGGAAGTGTCGCCACGCTTCCGGCACCAACATAGCACGCCCACAGCTTCCTAACCCGTACGTCTCTGGAATGTGGGAGGAAACCGGAGCACCCGGAGGAAGCCCACATAGGCACGGGAAGAACGTACAAACTCCTTACAGACAACGGCCGGAATTGAACCCGGGTCACTGGCGCTGTAATAGCGTTACGCTAACCACTACACCAGCGTGTCTGCCCAAAGTATCAACAAAGAAGAGAATTTTGGAACTTAAAAATATTGAGAACATTCTTCAGAAGCCATAATTTGCAGTGCTGGCTGTTCAGATATCTTCCAGAGAGGACTGGGTATCCCTGTCTTGCTGTAGGTCAGCAAGTGAGGCTGGTGTTGCATCATGGTGCCGGCAAGGTAATGGTGCAGAAGCCATCAGGAGGCTAAGAAACAGATGTATAAAGCAAAAAATATGGCAGGGAAGTAGACCAGTGTGAGATATCCCAGAGTGTCCCATTACGAATAGCTCATGTCCAGGCATCCATTTGGACAAGGATTTAGATTTTTTAAAAGCAATAGGACTATTTTCAAACATTGGCTGATCTTTTTGCAGTACAAGCAAGATAGTTTACATGAATTTCAGGACAATGACTGTGCAAAAGGCCCAGCATTGATGCTGTTAGTGAGGTATTGTTGAGTCCAGCAGGGATGAGACTGATGCAGATGAGCCTGCACAATTTCTGGGGGAGAGCTCGGTCTTTTTTTACAATAGTTCTCTTGTTTACAGAGTTGCTGAATGGCCTGAATTGGATGCTTTAAGAGATGACTGCATTGCAAAGTGGAGGCAGTTCAAAAGCTCTGAAGATCCTATGAGCAGTGTTAGAGCAGGTATTATTAATGTAGTTAAAGTGAGGCAAGACAGACTAAAGGCAGTATTGAGGACTTTGGAGACAATGAACCTTGGAGCCTGGAATGAAAAGGTATTAAAAACAGCTCAAAATTAACAGTTTGTAGATAAGAAGGCCAGGAATTAAGAAGTGGTTAGGTTTATAACTGTGTGTATATCTCCCTGTATAATTTCATTCATAAATAATTTTATTTACGTAAATATTTGTCGATTTGTGTAGGTTTTTAAAGCGCAAGCATTGTGGCGTTCTTAAGTATGCTTTAAAAAGAATAATGCAGCATGTGGTATGACCTTTGATACCTTGTTATGGCAGACACTACCTTTAATTGACACTCTTCAATAATGGAATTGGTGTCGATGGACCAAACAATCAGCACGGATGTTGTGGGCCAAAGGGCCTTCTTCTGTGCTCTATAATTCTATAACTCAGTGACTCTAAATGATGTCTTGTTTAATAGCTTGATTTCTGTTATTTGCTTCAATGTGCATCGAAACTAATAAACAACACTAGGATCCCAAATCTTTCTGGATGGGACGCAGTGGTATCAGGACTTTTGTGTAGAATGTACAACACATTTTTAAATCTCAACATATTTTTCATTACCAATGCTGCTCATTGTAGAAGGGATAAATGGAAGCAAAAAAAACCCCACACAAATGGTCAGACCCAAGGGCTGTGTATAAAGTGGGAAGGAATGGGTTATACTTTGCTTGAAGTAATTCTGTTGAGCACATTGGAATAGTGCAAAAGCTGGCACCTTGGAAACTGGCTCTGAGCTACAAATACGAGGTCAAAGTAGGAGAAATGTGTGATATGGAAGAAGAATGAATGGGGGCAGAGCAGGATAAACATATGGCGAGGAAACCTGAGATGTTACAGCATTTGGCAGTAGTAGGAGAATGATATGACTGAACAATAAAATGAAGAATCAACCTACCTGAGCAAATAGAACAATAGAGCAAACAGCCAATGAAAATACTATCATTTTGGGACTTTCACTCAAAGTGCAGGAACAGTATTTTAAAATATCCAACAGAGAGAACAACTGCACTCTCCTAGGTCACTTCAACCTGTAGGACAAAATTGAATGATTGTGTCTTATGTTTAACTTGGTCAGGGCTTCAACCAATGGAAACTGGGATTTCTGTAAACAGTCAGCAGGTCAGACAACATCTGTGGGAAGAGAAAGCAGAGTTAACATTTCAGGTTGAAGATGTTGATTTGCTCTTTCCGTCAGTGCTGCCGAGTGCTGAGTTCAGATTTCTGAACGGTCCATGAACACTACCTCCTTATTCCTCTTTTGCACTATTTATTTATCTTTGTATTATGGTAATTTTTATGTCTTGCACTGTACCGATGTCGCAAAAACAACACAGTTCACGACATAAATAATAAACCTGATTCTGATTCTGAGTGTTTCCAGCAATTTCCTGTTTTTATTTCAGATTTCCAGCATCTGCAGGTTTTGTTTAATTTTTCAAAGGCTTTTCTAATTCTGAGACAGTGCCTAGGAGGTTTAAAAAAAAAGCAGCTTATCCACCTAACTGATTTATTGCATTAGTTGTGGGGCAGTTTACATTAGGGAGCTTAAGCATTTAAAATCAAACACAACCACTTGATGAGATTTGTTTACATGCTTACCTGAATGTCAGATTTTCCTTAAACTCAATGAGTAGTTTTATTTCTCATGGTCAAAATCACCATTTTGAAAGAGTTTGTCTGCCTATCAAAGTGAGATCTTCAAGGAGATATGAACTAATCCAGTTAGCTTTGGTGAACAACATTTGCAAACTATTAAGTTCTACTACACAAGTTGCTGGCTAAATTTAGCAATGCTTGCCTGTTACTGTGACTTTCAAGTTTCATCATTGACTAATGCATCTATTTGATAGTTAAATTTTGGTTTAATGTTGTTCTGCCACTTTCCAAAGACAAGGAGGATGGGTGAAAACAAAATATGAGCCAACAGCAAATGTAATTTGAAAAGGTCTTTGTGTTCATTCCTAGCCCTGCAACATGTTCTACCAACTATCAGGGCCAAGTGTGAAGGGGAAGATGGGGTTCTCATCTGAAACACAGTATATTATGTGATATAGGTGGGGTTGTTACAATAAGAATTTGACAGATACGGAGCGTGACACACTGGAACATGGCACAGTGCGTGTTTCACATCACCCTTCTCTCTCAACTGGCACCTACAATCGAGTCCAAACCAGATTCCGAGTCCTCGTTGTAATAATAGGCATAATTTGCGCATAAGGAGATAAAGGCATCGTAAATCGGGTCAGCTGCCCTGTGCCAAAACCGTAAATAAGAAGTGTTGTTGTCAGGAGTTGCTCTTTCAAAGCCGTTTTAAATGGAACTCAGCGCGTTCCTGAGCAGACTGGCAGCCCGTGTCCTCAGATGACCGCGGGGCCTCAGACTGCCTTAATCATGCACTTGCTACTGGCCTACAAAATCAACTGTTACTTCAGAACTGTGTTGGCTCCTTTCTGAAGCAATTAGGTAAGGCTGCATTTTTGATCCAACCTATTGGGGGTTTCAATGGCTGAATCGAGGGAGTATGAATGCAAAGTAAATTAACTTTATAGGCTGAAATATTAAACAGAGTGTCTCCGTGTAGTAAAGGGAACCCGCAGAGCGTTTGACTTCAGGCTGACAATTCAGCAGCAATCAAATATTGTGCGTAACCTGAAGAAATTTTGTTTAATCATTGCAACAAAAAACACTCTGGGGATGCATTGCGTGTAAAGCTGATGCCAGGCTATATGCACGGTAACTTTATATGACAGCCCTCCTGCTACCGAGTACCATTGTCAATACATGAGCTTTTTTTTTATGCGGCGCATTTAATAGCATTTCTTGGCGATTGACAAACGTAGCTTGGAGGATTCTTTCCAAATAAAAGTAAATAAGACATTACAACATGACGGTAATCAAAAAAAAGTGACGATTTAAAAACAGATGTGCATTTGAACTAAACAGCAGGAGTCATTATAGACATTTTCCCTTGCCGATACCAAACTGTGCTATAAATTAAGATGCTAATTTACCATTTTACACACTGCATGAGTCAAGTTAACTTGCTGAGTAGTCACCAGCCTTTGCTGCAAGATTGGCAGATTTATTTTAAGACTGGATTTTGGAATTGCTTGCGAAATTTGGGCAGAGCTTTACTACTTGAATTCGCTCGTTTTTATTAATGTGGAATTTTTTTTAATCGTTTGCTTTAAATAATAGTGCAGAAACCGTATGTTATTCAGCTCACGCTGACAGCATATCTTGTTGCCTGCAGCTATCTTGACCTTGCTTTACCAAAGTGGAAAATGTACCAAGTCTGCAATTAGCCTTTTCCTTGATCTCCTGTTAATTCCCACATGAATCCAGCTCCTGTCACTATTTGTTGGTGTTTATCTAAGGTTTGCCGCATCGAACCAGTCGCCTTTTGTATTCTCATTGAGTTCCACTGAGCTTGCATTATCGGCTCTGAACCACGATGAGCTTATCTTCCTGATATAATAGTGCCTAAGAGATTCTACATGCCATCGTTTTGAGAAAGCTGACCACGTAGACCCAATTCCCTGCTCCTTCTTAGACAGCCCTGCAAGTTTGCTTTAAATACATATACAATTCCCTGTTTGAAAGTAACAAGAATCATTTTCCTTTAAAGCAATGCCTTTCAGACCATAATGACTTTCTTCAGACACACAAACAAGCATTCTTTGTCTCTCCTTGGTCTTTTGCCTTAAGCTGGTGTAATGTACTCTCTCTCACTGTGATCCCCTCACTGGTTCCTCCTCATTTATTCCATCAAAACCCCTTGTGATTTTGGACACATCTATCAAATCTCCTCTTAAAACAGTTCCAAATTGCTTAGTGTTTACACATAACAAAATCCCGGATATAATTCATAGCAAATCTCTTCTTTCACCTTTCTATGAACAGACAAATTAGGAGCAAAAGTAGATCATTCCGCCCTCACACCAGCTCCACATTTAATTAGATCATGACTGACATGATTGTAATCTCAAAAATAGCTTTTCAGCTGCCCGCAATAACCTTTCACTCCCTTGCTTATCAAGAATCTATCTTCCTCTGGCTTAAATTTTATTCAGAATTTTTCCCATGGCTCTTTGAAGAAAAGAATTCCAAAAGAGTCATGAGCCTCTACGAGAAAAAAAAATGCCTCATCCCTTTCCTAAATGGCCATCCTTTGTTTTTAAACAAGACCCCTGGTCCCCAATTCTCCCACGAGAGGGTATGTTTCTCTCACGTTCACCCTGTCCAGAACTCTCACGATCTTTCTTCTCTCATTCTGCGAGACTTCAGGAAATTTACACCAAGTGTGATTTTATACCGAGGCTACATTTTCGTGAATTGATGAGGGTCTTAATTCTGCATCAGAAACTGGAATAGGAGATCTGAACTCAAGGTTTATTTCAGTGGAAGTTATTTAATGCTATCACTGCGTAAATAGTTCACAATTACCTGCAGAAATTTACAGTACCGCATAAGAGATCAAAGACTCATTGATGTGGAGGAACTTGTGGGAAATAACTTACACACCGATGAGTGGGCTGATTTGATAGTTCATGAGTCATTGTGGGAATTGAGAGTTGAAGATTGTGAATCCTGCTTCATAATAATTCGTTCTGTTCTACTACATGTTGGGGATATAATAAACCTCTTAAAAGTCAGATGTAACTGTCGATTACAAATGCTTTTGTTATTGGTGCTATTGATATTAATTTTAAGCACAAAAACAGTTATTGCACTGGATAATATAAAAAATAAAATCATGCAACCGATGTTACTTTTGATTCTGGCTTCTGCCCTCTTCCTTTCCAGTCCTGATGAAGGGTCTCGACCTGAAACGTCGACTGTTTATTTCCCTTCATGGATGCTGCCTGACCTGCTGAGTTCCTCCAGCACTTTTTGTGTATTGCTCCAGATTCCAGCATCGGCAGAATTACTTGTGTCTCTTACTTTTCAATTGTTTGTTAAAAAAATGCAAATACTAGATATCTGAATTAAAAACAGAAAATGCTGGAAAACACTGGATCAGGCTGCATCTGTGGAGGGAAAACAAGAAGTCATGTTTCAGTTTGATGACCCTTCTCCAGAATTTGTCCTTTGAACACTGGTGTTCAAGGGTCTATTGTCACAGCAGTATAGGCCCTGATAAAATCCTTAAAGGCATTACACTCTTGACATGCCTTGTAGATGTAGAAAGGGTTTGGCATGTCAGGTGATGCCCAGCCTCTCATCTGCTTTTATGTGACTGTATTTATGTGACTGTATTTATGTTACTGGTCAATTTGAGCTTCTTGTGATTGATGACCCCCAGACTGGACTCAAAGTCAAAGTCGAGTTTATTGTCACATGCACAAGTACATGTGTGCACAGGTGCAATGAAAAACTTACTTGCAGCAGCATCACAGCACAGAGCATTACTAAGCAGCATTCACATGAAAATCATGAACATAAATTATACACGATTTTACAAGAAAAGAACACAATTAGAACAAAAAACCCGAAGTCCATTTAGTGCAAAGTGATCAGAGTGGTCACAGTGTTTTCTAAATTGTAATGATTAGGGTTTTGCCAGTTGGTTCAGAACTGAACGATTGAAGGAAAGTAGCTGTTCTTGAACCTGGTGGTGTGGGACTTCAGAGGGTGAGGGTAATGCCAAGATCCAGCCTAGTAATGCCTTAGAATGTCAAGGGCAAGGTGGTCAGACTCTCTGTTGTTGGAGATGGTTATGCTCTGGCACTTTTGGACTGCAAATGCAACCTGTCGTTCATCAGCCCAAATTGTCTTGCTGCATGTGGACATGGATTGGTTCACTCATGAAGGATCTGTGAACATTGTGCAAGCAACATCGCGCATCTGAGTGTGAGGACCATTTTTTCAGCTGTGTAATTTCTGTTAGATCTGACAGGATGTCAGGGATCTTATCAAAATGTGAAACCTGCATTTTTTTTAGCCCCTCACTTTAGTAGTGATGATCACAAGGATGTGACTAAGTACCCAGACAGACGTGATACCATTTTGTGCTGAGTGAGAGGGAGATAATTTTTTTCTTACCTGGACCAATGGAAAAAATTAAATCATACTCATTACTTCAGAAGAACATGTAATATCTTTACAATGACAGGGCTTTGCAACTCTTTACTGCTGCAAGCATATCAGATGAACCAAGGGAATTCATTAGAAAAGTTTGTTGCATTTTTATTGATTTTAAGAGGATTAATGCATTTTACAAAGGCTGGCTAAAGTTCATAAATGTTGAGGTAATAAAGGAAGTGCCAACGACATTGGGGACTTGAAATCCCAGTCTGCAACAAGGTAAGTGCCTGCAGAATCACCAGCAGAATCAGATGTGCAGAGCCTCTGCCCTATGTCTTAGGTCCTGACAGTTTCTAGCTTGGGGTCGATGTGCAGGAGCTTCCACTGCTCCCCATGTAAAGGAGTCGCCCAGCTATCCAAGGCACTCTGCACACTGTACATTCACCAAGCATCACTTGAATGCTCACTGGCTATAATCAATAACAACCATTGATAATCGATCCTGAAGCCAAATGATTACCTTATTCTACTGGAATTTTAATCCTGTTTCAGGTATTTCGAACTTTGGAAAAAGCTGGCGTGTTTGTCAATTTGTATCATTTTTTCCCTTGCCTCCTTCCTAAGACTCCTAGATCCCAGGGGCAATTCTCTCTCTCTTTCCTCTTCTCTCCCTTTCCTTACCTGACCAAGTCTTGCTCTTCCTCAAGTCTATGCTTCAGCCTACATGATGTGTTTCTCACTCTCCCTCCTTCCATTGCCTTGTCCCTAACTCGTCCAATTGTCCTCGATCCCACTTCTTGAACTCAATAAGTCATGGACTCAAACTTAACATGGATTTTGCACATAATTCTAGGCTCCCACTTCAATACTGACGGGCTACTGTACAACCAGAGGTGCCGACATTCAGTTACTGGAGTCTCCAGTCTGGTTACTCAACTGATATTAAAGATCTAATCACACTATTCAATGAACAGCAGATTGCCTCCTGCCAACATTCCTTCCTCAACCAAAGACAGATTAACTAATCATTAATCTGCTGCTTAGGACGAGAAATTTAAAAATCACCGTCGATTTGGTGTAAAGAATTTTGGGAGATCTGAGCATCTAATGAGGTGTTATAGGAATGGAAATTCCTGCTCTCTACTGATTAAAGCTTTCTGGGTACCAAAATACACAAATTATACCCTTTATTTACCAAGAAGGCACTTAGAAGAAATTTAAACTTAGTTGAAAAATTCCACAGTAACGGAATACAGAGGAACATAACTTCATGCTGAGCAGCCTACAGATCATTGGTCTGTGGAACATGTCACTTGGCTCCCTAATCCTTCTGAAGGGAGATCCAGTTCACTTTCATGGAAGAACCTGAGCAATACACCATTAAAGCATCCAAGTGTGCAGAGGAGGTTCACCAGGTTGATTCCGGAGATGAGGGGGTTAGCCTATGAGGAGAGATTGAGTCGCCTGGGACTATACTCACTGGAGTTCAGAAGCATGAGAGGGGATCTTATAGAATCATATAAAATTATGAAAGAGATAGATAAGATAGAGGCAGGACAGTTATTTCCACTGGTATGTGAGACTAGAACTAGGGGACGTAGCCCAAATTCGGGAAATAGATTTAGGATGGAGATGAGGAAGGAACTGCCTTTCCCAGAGAGTAGTGAACCTGTGGAAGTCTCTGCCCAGGGAAGCAGTAGAGGCTACCTCATTAAATATATTTAAGGCACATTTTTTTTGCATAGTAGGGGAATTATGGGTTATGGGGGAAAGGCAGGTCGGTGGATCTGAGCCCAGGGCCAGATCAGCCATGATCTTATTGAATGGTGGAGCAGGCTCGATGGGCCGGATGGCCTCCTCCTGCTCCTATTTCTTATGTTCATATCGCACAAAGTGAACCAGCTCATTTCTCAGTCAAAAGATGAAAGGGTCATAGACCAGAACCTGGAATGACATTGGCCCAGAAATTCCGTGGAAACCCAAGGACCTTATCAGAAATAGGGCGACTTACCTTTAAACTGCTTTTTGGCAGGACTGTCATCTTTGCCAGCCTTACACAACCCTAATCCTAACCCTAATAGTAAATTGGGTCCCTCCTATGTCATAGGACCTGATTTATACATACCAATTGATTGAGATATGCAACAAAAAGTCAGGGAATCATAGGGTTATACAGCATGGATACAGGACCTTCAGACCAATTTGTCCCTGCTGACCAAATTGTCTTCCTGAGCTTGTCCCATTTGCTTGCATTTGGCCCATACCCATCTAAGCATTTCTTGTTCATGTCTGAATGTCTTTAAGTGTAATTGTTCCCACCTGTACCGCTTCCTCAGGCGGCTCGTTCCACACACCCACCACCCTCTGTGTGGAAAAACTTGCTCCTCAGGTCCCCTTTAAATCTGTCCCCTCACCTTAAACCTGTGTCCTCTAGTTTTAGATTCCCCTACCCTGGGGAAAAGACCGTGACCATCCACTCTATCTGTGCCCCTCATGATTTTATAAGCCTCTATAAGGTCACCCCTCAGCCTCCTTTGCTCCAGGGAAAACAGCCCCAGCCCATCCAGTCTCTCCTTATAACCCAAGCCCTCCTGTCCCAACAACATCCTTGTGAATCTTTTCTGCACCCTCTCTGGCTAAATCACATTCTTCTTATAGTTTAGCGACCAGAATTGCACACAATACTTCAACTGCAGTCTCACCAACATCTGCAACTTGACATCCCAACTCAGTGCCCTGTCCGATGAAGGCAAGCGTGCCGTATGCCTTTTTCACCACCCTGTCTACCCGTGTCACCACATTCAGGAAACCGTGTGCTTGAATGGAGGAGACGAGGCTCTCCGAGGCCGTGCTATGGCAGCAACTGAACACCGATGGAAGTGCCGTTCACCTCCATCACGTGCTGCTCCCATCTACACAATGCGTTAGCTTTACAGTGTGTGTTCATTTGCAATATTTCCTGCTTTGTTGTAAAAAGGGGAAATCTATTTGCGTGGAAAAATATCTTGAATAGAATCCCTCGGCACAGGTAAATGGAAATATTTCAAAATTTCTGCAATAGAATCCAATTGTTTAAAAGCTTTTTACACATTTTAGGGACAGTGACTTCCTTGAGCTCTGGCAACATTAGCTTTCCACAGATGATTCAGTTAACATGTGAACATAATTCATTGCTTTTTAGTGAAGTGGTAAAATTTCAACACTTGCTCATCTGAGTGCTTTTTTGAAAATTCTAGTACTGTATATATGGTCAATGTCAGTGGCAGGGGGTGGGAAGCAGGAGCTTGTGATGAGCTAAATATGAGTGTAAATATCTGGGGTTATGTCAGGAACCATTTATAGAAAAGTTATGGAAACCTATATCTTTGTCGCCACGAAAGCTGTTAAGGCTGTCAGTTAAAAATCGATGGGATTGATGGATATTTGTTCGGCAAGAATCAAGACGTACAGATGGAATTGGGACACAGATCAGTTCTGATTCAACTGGCTGAATGTAGAACCTTCCTGGGTGCTAAGTAGCTGCCCTCAGTTCCAACGTTCCCAAATGGAGTGAGAACCAGGCAAAGAAAACAACATATCTGCATGTGTTTGCTGAAGGGGATGTAGGGAGCAAAATGAAACTATAAATGGGGTCACCATAATAACTATCAACCTAAATGAATGTCTGAAATTAATATCAACTTCTTCTGGTTGATCCACATTCTCAGCTTCTCCTTAATTGTGTGGGCTGGTGCAAGATAATTACTTTATGGTTCTTACCATATTTTGTTCAAGGTGTCAGTTTATTTGCATAAGTTCCATACTTATATCTGATGTAGGTGTAAGTATTGCAATGAGTTTTAATATGAGTTATTCTGAAAAGTGTTTCCCACACCCCTTCAATGATGAGGTACTTGTGGAGCCTTTTCCCTATGTGTGTGAGTGGGAAGGACTGCTTTTACATCCCTGTTCCATTGTGTCAATCCCCTTTGACCAAAGTGACTTTGTACAAAAGTTCTGATCTGGAAGTCACCGAAGTGAAGCTTACGTCAAAGTGACCAATGACCTCACTGATTACATAGTGTCTGTCTGAAGTTGGTGAGCTTTCATTAACTATTGGCTGTTTCAGCGATGGAACATTGAGGAGGGGGGATAGGAAAAGAACTGTTTCTTCATGATCAACAGCCCACAGAGAACAGTAAATGTTGACGTTTTCTTCCACAAGAAGAAAAATCTGCTTAAATCATTTAAAATACTTTCTACACTTTAACCCTTCAAAGTTCCTAGCTGGACCTTGTTCATTCTGCCCTTCAAAATTAAATATTCCTTAACTAGCAATTAGAAAGTTTGTTAATGTAGACCTATTCATTATCTTATGCTTTATTCCATGAACATCTTCATCAAGTAATTCATACAATCTACAGTCACATATAGATATGAATGTTATTTACTTCATATCCCTATCATGTAGATATAGTATCATACTTATAGCTGGATAATTTTAATATAGATAATATATACCTATCATTCGAAACAAAATAGATTTATGTGCAGGAATAAATTGTCTTATGAGGATAGGTTGAGCGAGCTCGGGCTTTTCTCTTGGAGCGAAGGAGGGTGAGTGATGACTTGATAGAGGTCTACAAGATGATCAGAGGCATAGATCAAGTGACAGTCAGAGACTTTTCCAGGGCAAAAATGGCTAACACAAGAGGGCATAATTTTAAGGTGATTGGAGGAAGGTAGAAGGGGGATGTCAGAGGTAGGTTTTCAAACAGAGAGTGGTGGGTGCGTGGAACTCACTGCCAGCAGAGGTTATGAAGGCAGATACATTAGGGATATTTAAGGGACTCTTAGATAGACACATGAATGATAGAGCAATGGAGGGCTATGTGGGAGGGAAGGGTTGGATAGATCTTAGAGCAGGATAAAATGTCAGCACAACATTGTGGGCTGAAGGGCCTGTAATGTGCTGTAATGTTCTGTGTTCTATGATCTATGAATGACCCTAAGATCTGAAGAGCTAGCAAAGTGAATGCTCGTCCTACAGTGAGTGGAAAACAAAGAGATAGGAGATGAAGTAAACAGGCATTTTGCATCGGTCTTCACTACAGAGGATGCAAATAACACCCCAGAAACAGCTGTAAATTGGGTATTGAAACAGAGCGAGGAATTCAGAAAAATAGTGGTCACCAGGGTAATGAAACTGACCAAACTGTTGGAGGTGTGGGCTGACAAATTTATGGGTCTTAAAAGAAGTGGGCTGGTAAAGTAGCTGATACATTGGTTTAAAGTTTTCCAAAGTTCCCCAGATTCTAAGAAGGTTTCATTGGAAAAGAAAATGGAAAATACACTCCTTCATTCAAAAAGGTGAGAGACAAAAAGCAGATCAGTTAGTTTAAAAATGTTATTGTTAAAGATTGCTATTGTTAAAGACGTTATATCAGGGCGCTTCGAAAAGTTCATGGTAATCAGGCAAATTCAATGTGGTTTATATCAGGACACTTTGAAAAATTCACGGTAATCAGGCAAATTCAATGTGGCTTTGTGTAAGGGACATCAGTTTTCTCAGTTTTTTGGAGTTTTTCATATAAGTAACATGGGCTGTAGATAAAGGGGAAACTGGTGCACATATTGTACTTCGATTCCCAGAAGACATTTAATAAGGTGCCACATTAAAGTTATTGCAGAATATAAGTACTCTTTGGATGTAATATATTAACATGAATAGAAGGCTGGCTGGTTAACATGAAACAGAGTAGGCATTAATAGATCTTTCTCTGGTGCCAAGATGTACCAAGTAGTATGCCACAGAGATCAGTGCAGGGACCTCAACCTTTTTACAATTTATATTCATGAAGGGTAAAAACACCAAAGGTCTGGCTGCCAAATTTGCTGATGACACAAACGTAAATAAGAAAGCAAGTTCTAAAGAAAACATAAGGAGGCTGTAAAATAATTGGGAAAGTGAACAGAATATTATTGCTTATTGCAAGGGGAATTAAATAGAAAAGTACAAAAATAATGCTTTAGTTATAGAGTGGACTGGTGACACCACGTATGAAGTACAGAGGGTCTCTGGTTACAGAAGACATGACTTATGGATATCAGACTACACAAATTAAGATCACCAGCAGCCACGTGTACCATAACTTTGGATCAGTGTTCTTGAGCTGGAGTCCAAACTGCAGAGATTACAATGCATTAGTAAGGGGGAGAAATATTGATCAGAAGGGGGTGGTCATTCCTCTGAGGTTAGGTCCTGCATTCGAGTTAAGCAGAGAAGAATGTGACTGTAAATCAGGTAGATACGGAAACCAGTGATAAATAAGCCTTTGCACAATGGGCGAGACATCTTCTCCATGTGTAGATGATAAAGACTGTGGAGCAAAATGTCAAACTGACCTTGCACTTCAGTGTATCGGGAGTTCAAGTTGAGTTCAATAAGGAACTGATAGGGTACTGTAAAGTCAGGGGAGTAGATGCTGCTCTCCGCAGCTACAACTGAGTGTTCTAGAGGCTCTATCTCCTGCCCAGTTCTGAGGCTAAGGACACTTCCTTGGAAATGGAAAGAATTTGGTGGCAAGGAGAGGATTAAGTTCCTGTGATCCACATAGAGTCATAGAGTCATTCAGCATAGAAATGGGCCCATCAGCCCACCATGTCCATGCCAACCATTTTGCTCATCCACACGAATCCCATTTGCCCGTATTAGGAAGAAACAAATTGGCAGAACTTGAAGTGAGGTTCTGCTTCTGTTACTTGAGGAGATGGGTTTGAAATGAAAGCACAGAACCTCTCAGGTAATAATCTCTATATTCTTATCTGAGAGATATGCAAATTGAATGGATCAGCCAAGGATTTAGGGCGGCGCAGTGGTTTGGACTGATGACAAGTGGACAGTTACAAGAAGGGACAAAGGTTATAGTGTAGCGGGGAACAAGGACAAATCCAGGAGAATTGGGTAAAAGTTGAAACACTTCATCTGACACTACAAAGCATTAGTAACAAACATACACAGGGTTTTGATCAAATAGTGGTTGCAAGTGATCAAGGCTAGGAACTAAATATTCTAAGGATCTTGATGTTTTGAAAAAAAATAGACGGAATGGTAAAGGGTGTGTGGTGTGGCGATATTGGGGAAGTAGTGAGGGATGGTTTGCAGCTTAATAGATCAGGAAATGGAGTCAGAACGCTTGGAGATACAGAATGCTTATCACTCAGCTGGATAGGTCTAACTCTAACAATACTCAAAGATGGGCAGCAGATGTTGTCAGTGCCAATGTCAGACCGTGCCAACTTGGAAATTTGTTGTTGGTCCTTCATTTACCACTTCCTCTGGCAGCTCATTCCACATGGATACCTCCCTTTGTGTGAAAAAGTTGCCCCTCATGTTCCTCTTAAATCATTCCCCCCTCCCCTTAAAGCTATACCCTCTAGTTCTTGATACTCCAACTCTGGGAAAAAGATTCTGCATTCACCCTATCTATGCCCCTTATGATTTTATACACCTCCATAAGATTACCTCTCAGTCTCCTACACTCTAAGGAATAAAGTCCTAGCCTGTTCAACCTCAGTCCCTCAAGTCCTGGCAGCATCCTTGTAAATCTTTTCTGCACTCTTTCCAGTGTAATAACATCTTTCCTTTAGCAGCGTGACCAAAACTGAACACAGTACTCCAAGTGTGGCCTCACCAGCGCCCTGTACAACCGCACCATGACCTCCCAAATTTTATACTCATATTAATGGATCACCTAGTTAAGAATAACCATTATTGTGTGTGAATATGAAATACCTAAGCCTTAGGCTACAAAGTTTGGCTGTATCACACCAATCTGTATTCAGTGCATGTCTGGACATTTGAAGATCAAGACCCAATACAGAACTCAAAGTTAACCAGGAAGCACCTCTCTTCCTTCATACTCCTGAGACCTGGACTACCTAGAGATGGCATCGCAAAGGACTAGAAAAATAACACAATGCTTTATTTAGCACAGAGAACTCATGCAGGCAGTATCTGATCGAGGAGAGCTGTCACTGGACACAAAGTGAAAAACAAGATGAGATCCCAAATGAAGAATAGAATTAAAATCAGATTGCATTGCACTGGCATTTTCATTCACCTATTGCACTGCACTTTCTCTGTAGCTGTGACACTTTACTCTGTACTGTTACTGTTTTCACCTGTACTACGTCAATGCACTCTGTACTAACCCAATGTAACTGCACTGTGTAATGAATTGACCTGTACGAACGGTACGCGAGACAAGTTTTTCACTGTACCTCGGTACAAGTGACAATAATAAACCAAGACCAATTACCAATTACCTGACTGAGCAGCTGCCCATGAAAGATGGTGTTCATCACCTCGCAAGCCTGCTTGGTGAGCTTCCTCTGAGAGAAAGGAATCAGGGTCCTGTGCTTCATGCCTTCTGATTCCAGCTCCTGCTTCACCTTGTCCAACAATTTACCGACAAATTCCTGATGTCAGTAATTAGTTTTTTTCAGAAATTGAACTAAAACCAGCTGATTGTACTTATTTTTTTTATTATTAATTGCTTCTCCCGAAGGAGCTGTTTATTGCAGAATGCAGTTCTGTGGGTGCATCAAGCCTTGTTAACTTGTCCAAGTGGCCGTTCTGTACATGTGGGTCTTACTCTGTGGCTCACATGATACCACTCTCACTTTGTATTCGGAAGAGATAAGATTGCTTTATTAGTCACCTGTACATTTTGAAACACACAGTGAAATGCTTCTTTTGCGTAGAGTGTTCTGGGGGCAGACCGCAAGTGTCGCCACGCTTCCGGTGCCAACATAGCACGCCCACAACTTCCTAACCCGTACGTCTTTGGAATGTGGGAGGAAACTGGAGCACCCAGAGGAAAACCACGCAGACACAGGGAGAACGTACAAACCCCTTACAGACATCAGCCAGAATTGAACCCGGGTCGCTTGTGCTGTAATAGCATTACGCTAACTGCTACAGTAAAAGCTTCTGATTCAAATGCTGCTCCAGAGCCGAGCACAGAAATGTGGGCTGACATTTCGGTGCAGTGTTATTGTGTTGGGTGCCACCTTAAACCTACCGTCCCCTGGCTTTCTCAGGTGGAAAGATCCCATGGAGGCAAGAAACATGTTATCACCAGTGAAGTGGTAAATGTGGCTCACTCTTAAGTTTTAAGAATAAATTGGATAGATACATGGACGGGAGAGGTCTGGAGGGTTATGGACTTGGTGCAGGTAAATGGGACTAGTGGAATAAAGTTTTGGCACAGACTAGAAGGGGCAAATGGCCTGTTTTCTGTGCTGTAGTGTTCTATGGTTCTATCTGGCCACTGCTTCACTTCCAGAGCCGGGAGTTGGAGCCAAATTTGGAGCAGGACACTTGAAAAGAGGTGAGTCTCTATGTCTGAGCTGGTTAGTTTCACCTTGCAAGAGGCTAAACGAGGCACATTTGCAAATTGTTACCTGCTGATTGGATTATCAACAGCAGCAAATAAAGGTAAGGCAAGTATAAGTGGAACAGCTATTTTGAGAGTGTCTTGTGTTGGAGTGGGGAGCTGAGGCTTTGGTTCAAGAGACTTTGGAGAGAAGAGGTGAAGGTAAGTCTCTGGTGAGTTTCTTTCTTTGATTTGGTGTTCCCTGTAGTGCAGAGTAGTGAGAATGGCTCCAGGGTCAGTGGTGTGTTCAGCTTGTGAGCTGTGGGAGTCTCCCTGATAACTACATCTGTATGAGGTGCATCCAGCTGCAGCTCCTTATGGACTGTGTTAGGGAACTGGAGCTGCAGCTGGATGACCTTCAGCTGCTATGGGATACTGAGGAGTACATAGACAAGAGCTACAGGGAGGCAGTCACTCTGAGGCTGCAGGGGGCAGGTAGCTGGGTGACTGTCTGGAGAAGGATGGAGAATAGACGGTGCAGAGTACCCCTGTGGCCGTTCCCCTCAATAACAAATGTACCACTTTGGATACTGTTGGGGGGGATGGCCTACCAGAGAAAAGCCAGTGACCAGGTCTCTGGCACTGAGCCTGGTTGTGTGGTGCAGAAGGGAAGGGGGGGGTGGTGGGGAGAAGAGGAGAGCAGTAGTGATAGGGGATTCCATAGTAAGGGGGGGGGGGGTAGATGAGAGATTCTGTGGGTCTGAAAGACTCCTGGATGGTATGGTGCCTCCCTGGTGCCAGGGTCAGGGATGCCTTGGATTGGGCCCACAGCCTTCTGAAGGGGGAGGGTGAAGTGCCAGAGGTTGTGGTACATATTGGTACTGATGACATAGGTAGGAAAAGAGATGATGTCCTGAAGAGGGAATATAGGGAGTTGGGTAGGAAGCTGAAAAGTAGGACCTCAAGGGTAGTAATCTCTGGATTGCTGCCTGTGTCACATGCCAGTGAGGGTAAGAATGGGATGATTTGGCAGATGAATGCATGGCTAAGAAATTGGTGCAGGGGGCAAGGCTTCAGATTTGTTAATCATTGGGCTCTCTTCTGGGGAAGGTATGACCTGTACAAAAGGGACGGGTTGCACCTGAACTGGAGGAGGACCAATATTCTGGTGGGCAGGTTTGCTAGAACTGCTGGGGAGGGTTTAAACTAGTTTGGCAGGGGGATGGGAACTAGAGTGATAGGTCAGAGCTTGGTTCACCTAGTGTACAAGTAGATGCAGAGTGTAGAAAGACTGAGGAAGGATAGGCAGTTGAAAGGACAAAATTGCAGTCAGTTGGATGGGCTGAGGTGTGTCTACTTTAATGTGAGAAGTATCAGGAACAAGGCTGATGAACTTAGTTCCACATACTTACCCACACTCTATGATGTGGTGGCTATTACAGAGACTTGGCGTCACAAGGGCAGGAATGGCTGCTGGATATTCTGGGGTTTAGATGTTTCAAAAGGGACAGGGGCAGAAGTAAGAGGTGGGGGAGTGGCTTTGCTGATCAGGGGCAGTATCACAGCTGTAGGAAGGGAGGATGTCCTGAAGGAATCGTCCACTGAGTTGGTGTGGGTGGAAGTCAGAAACAAAGGGAGTGATCACTCTATTGGGAGTATTCTACAGACCACCCCCCAAAATAGCAGCAGAGATGCTGAGGAGCAGATCGGGAGGCAGATTTTGGAGAAGTGCGAAAATAACAAGGTTGTTGTCATGGATGATTTCAACTTCCCTAATATTGATTGGCACCTCCTTAGTGTAAAGGGGATAGATGGGGCAGAGTTTCCTAGGTGTGTCTAGGAAGGATTCCAAACACAGTATGTAGACAGGCTGACTAGAGGAGAGGCCATACTGGACCTAGTACAAGGCAATGAGCCTGATCAGGTTTCAGATCTCTGGGAGAGCATTTTGGAGACAGTGACCATAACTACTTGACCTTTACCATTCTCTTTGGAGAGGGATAGGAGCAGATGATATGGGAAAGTATTTAACTGGGGGAGGGGAAATTATGATGCTATTAGGCAGGAACTTGGGAGCTTAAATTGGGAACAGATGTTCTTGGGGAAGTGCACAGTGGAAAGGTTGTTTAAGGAATACTTGCATGGGGCTCTGGATAAGTTTGTCCCATTGAGGCAGGGTAAGGATGGTAGAGTGAAGTAACCATGGTGACATGAGATGTAGAATATCTCCAAGAGGAAGAAAGAAGCTTACCTAAGGTTTAGAAAGCATGGATCAGACATTGCTCTGGAGAGGTGCAAGGTAGCCAGGAGGGAGCTTAAGAATGGACTTAGAACTACAAGGGGGCATGAAGTCCTTGGTGAGTAGGGTCAAGGAAAACACCAAGGTGTTCTACATGTATGTGAAGAATAAGAGGATGACTAGAGTGAGGGTAGGACTGACCAGGGATAAGAGGAAACATGTGCCTGGAGTAGGAAGAGGTAGGGAGGTCCTTAATACTTTGCTTTGATATTCAGAGAGGCCTTGATGTTTGAGGATGGCATACAACAGGCTGATACGCTAGGGGATGTTGATGTGAGGAAAGAGGATGTGCTGGAACTATTGAAAAACATTAAGAAGTCGCTGGGGCCGGATGGGATATATCCAAGGTTATAATGGGAAGCTAGGGAAGAGATTGCTGCACCTTTGATGATCTTTGCATTCTCACTGGCCACAGGTAGTACCAGATGATTGGAGGGTGGCAAATGGTGTTTCTTTGAAGAAAGGGAGTAGGGATAGCCCTGGGAATTACAGACCAGTGAGTCTTCAATGGTGTGCAAATTACTAGAGAAGATTCAGACAGGATTTGTGGGCATTTGGAGAAGCATAGGCTGATTAGGGACAGTCAGCATAGTTTTGTGAGGGGCAGGTTGTGCCTCACAAGCCTGATTCTTTGAGGATGTGATAAAGCATGTTGATGAAGGCAGAGCAGTGGATATGGTGTACATGGATTTTAGTAAGGTGTTTGATAAGGTTCCTCGTGGAAGGCTTATTCAGAAAGTCAGGAGGCATGGGATCCGGGGAACTTGGCTGTGTGGATTCAGAATTGGCCCACCCATAGACAGGGTGGTGGTAGATGGAGCATATTCTGCTTGGAGGTCAGTGACCAGTGGTGTTCTGCAGGGATCTGTTCTGGGACCCCTGCTCTTTGTGATTTTTATAAATGACTTGGATGAGGATGTGGAAGGGTAGGTTAGTAAGTTTCTGATGATAAAGGTTGGTAGTGTGGATAGTGCAGAAGGTTGCTGTAGATTACAACAGGATATTGATAGAATGCAGAGCTGGGCTGAGAAGTGGCAGATAGTGTTCAACCCTGTGAAGTGATACACTTCAGGAGATCAATCTGAAGGCAGAATACAAAGTTAATGTTGGGACTCTTAGCAGTGTGGAGGAACAGGGATCTTGGGGTCCAAGTCCATTAGATCCCTCAAGGTTGATGGGGTTGTTAAGAAGGCACATGGAGTGTTGGCCTTCATTAGTCAGGTATTGAGTTCAAGAGCTGTGAGGTAATGTTGCAGCTCCATAGAACTCTGGGCAGACCACACTTGGAGTATTGGGTTCAGTTCTGGTCACCTCGTTATAGAAAGGATATGGAAGCTTTAGAGGGTGCAGAGGAGATTTACCAGGATGTCTTGAGGATAGGTTGAGTGAGCTAGGGCTTTTCTCTTTGGAGAGAAGGAGGATGAGAGGTGACTTGATAGAGGTGCACAAGATGATAAGAGGCATAGATCAAGTGGACAGTCAGACTTTTTCCCCAGGGCAACAATGGCTAACCTGAGGGTGTATAATTTTAAGGTGATTGGAGGAAGGTATAAGAGGGATGTCAGGGGTAAGTTTTTTAGTGGTGTGTGCATGGAATGCACTGCTGGCAGAGGTTGTGGGGGCAGATACATTAGGGACACTTAAGAAACTCTTAGATAGACACATGAATGATAGAAAAATAGGGGGCTATGTGGGAGGGAAGGGTTAGATAGATCTTAAAGCAGGATAAAATGTCAGCACAACATTGTGGGCTGAAGGGCCTGTACTGTGCTGCAGTGTTCTGTTTATCATTGAACTAACTCACTCTGATAATCAAATAGCTGATCTGGGATGCTGGTGTGCATTAACTGGATGATGCATTACAATACATCAGAATACTTCATTGGCTGCATGGTGCTGTGGATAGTTGAAAAGTGAAACATGCAGTAAAATTAAAGACTTTTTTCTTTAGTGACGAACATTACGATGCTGATTATAGAAACTATCAGGATTGACATGGGCTTATTGAATTAGGTGTGTGATTCTTGCTCTGCTCTTAAAATGCAGAGCATGTGCAAGGTCCCAATATCAGAATCAGGTTTATTATCACTGACGTATGTTGTGAAATTTGTTTTGTGGCAGCAGTAGAGTACAGACAAAACTACTATAAATTATGAAAGAAATAAATAGTGCAAAAGAGGAATAATGAGGTAACAACAAACAAAGTGCTGGAGGGACTCAGCAGGTCAGGCAGCATCTGTGGAGGGAAATAAATAGTCACTGTTTTGGGCTGAGAACCTTCATCAAGACTGAAAAGGAAGAGGGTAGAAGCCAGAGTAAGAAGACTGGGGGAGGAGCACAGGCTGGCAGGTGATGGGTGAGTCCAGGTGAGAGAGGGAAGGTGATTGGGTGGGGGAGGGCAGGGTCAATACTCTTTTTTGAAAAAAGGACATCTCAGATTTCCTGGAATGGAAAGCCTCCACATGCAAACAGATGTGGCAGAGGAACTGGAAGGGAATAGCATCCTCGCAAGTGACAGGGTGGGAAGAGATATAGTCAAGGTAACTGGGAATCAGTGGGTTTGTAAAAGATGTCAGTAGACAATCCATCTCCAGAGATGGAGACAGATCAAGAAAGGGGAGGGAGGTTTTGGAGATGGACCGAGTGAATTTGAGGTCAGGGTGGAAGTTGAAGGTAGAGTTGATAAAATTGACAAGCTCTTCATGGGTGCAGGAAGCAGCACCAATGCAGTTGTCAATGTAGTGGAGAAGGAGTTGGGGAGCATTACTGGTATAGGCTTGGAATGTGGACTGTTCCATGTAGCTGACAAAAAGGCAAGCATAGCTGGGGACCACGTGAGTGTCCATAGCTACACCGTTGGTCTGAATATAATGAGGTAAGAAGAAGATTACATCTTTTTGTGCAAGTTGGCTGACCACCCAATTGGTAGATAGGATTCAGAGGGATATGGGCCAAATGCAGGCAAATGGGACTAGCACAGAAGGCAACTTGGTTGGCATGGACCAGTTGGGCTGAAGGGCCTTTTTCTGTGCTGTATGACTCTGAAGCCTACAGGAAGTGGTGTGACAATCAAGGATGCTGCCTTCATGGGGTTTGATACCATGCTACTCACAGACATGGGCATTTTAAATGGAATTCCTTCCTGAGGGCATAATGGCACCTGAGGGGAAGACAGAACCTTACAGCACAGTACAGGCCCTTTGGCCCACAATGTTGTGCCAACATTTTATCCTGCTCTAAGATCTATCTAACCCTTCCATCCCACATAGCCCTCCATTTCTCTATCATTCATGTCTATCTAAGAGTCTCTTAAATGTCCCTAATGTATCTGTCCCCACAACCTCTGCTGACAGTGTGTTCCATGCACCCACCACTCTGTGTAAACAAACTTGCCTCTGACATCCCCTCTTATACCTTCGTTCAATCACCTTAAAATTCTGTCCCCTCATGTTAGCCATTGTCGCACTGGGGGAAAAGTCTGACTGTCCACTTTATCTATGCCTCTTAACTTGTACACCTCTATCAAGTCACCTCTCATCCTCTCCAAATCATGAGTGCATTATCTACTAAGGACTTCCAGCAGGAAAACTCCTATGTCTACAGTAATGTATTGGGTGACTGATACAGTGAGAAGCCCTTAGGAAAATATGAAGCATGACACTTGCTGGAAATAGTGTTGCAATTTTCTTTGTCAGCAGCTGAGCTCATGGTGACCATTGACTTTGGTATGTTAGGCTGTTTCTGGGCAGTCCCTGCAGATTATCTGCGAACACTTTGATCAATCTTGGGGTTACCCTGCTAATATCTAAACTGAAAACTGAAAATGCTGGAAATATTCAGCAAGTTGGACAGCATGGTTGGTGAAAGACACAAATTTAACATTTGAGATTGATGACATAGAATGTATAACATTACAGCACAGTACAG
Source organism: Pristis pectinata (assembly GCF_009764475.1). NCBI lineage: Eukaryota > Metazoa > Chordata > Chondrichthyes > Rhinopristiformes > Pristidae > Pristis > Pristis pectinata. Next base: position 97,247,301 of record NC_067413.1, read on the forward strand.
GACCTTCAGCCCACTATTTTGTGCTGACATTTTACCCTTTAAGATCTCCCTAACCCTTCCCTCCCACATAGCCCTCCATTTCTCTATCATTCATGTATCTATATAAGAGTCACCTTAATGACCTTTCACCCTTTCTGACATCTTTTTGGCTCAGGATCACTTTCTGCTGATTGTGCCTTTAAGAAGAATTTTGGTAAGTTTTGCTTTATTCATAAATTCTAAACTGGAATATCAAAATTTGTTGGTATCAGTAATTTAAGGTATTGGTTTATTATTGTCACATGTACTGAGGTACAATGAAAAACATGTCTTGCATACCATTCATACAGATCAATTCATTACACAGTGCATCGAGGTAGTACAGGGTAAAACAATAACAATGAAGTGTCACAGCTACAGAGAAACTGCAGTGCAGGCAGACAATAAGGTGCAAGGTCATAACGAGGTAGATTGTGAGGTCAAGAGTCCATCTTATTGCACTAAGGAACTGTTCAATAGTCTTATAACAGTGGGATAGAACCTCACCTTGAGCCTGGTGGTACGTGCTTTCAGGCTTTGTATCTTCTGCCCTATGGGAGGTGGAGAAGAGAGTATGTCCAGTGTGGGTGGGGTCTTTTATGTTGGCTGCTTTACTGAGGCAGTGGGAAGTACAGACAAGAGTCCATGGAGGGGAGGCTGGTTTCCATATTATGAATGTGTGGACATACATCATTATCATATGTAGCTATATGAGGCACCATGTGGTCCTTGACAACCCAAAGCTTGGAAAGTCCACTATTTCCCCACCAACATGGCAAACAAATGTTAAACATTCTGCAGGGTGATTTCAGTGCATGTGTGGACTATTTTATGCTGGAGCTACTAAATGAGTGTTTTTCTGAAATTGGAATTTTCCTGAAACTAGATTTTTTAGATTCAGGATTGGGTTTATACAAAGGACTGATGTTCTTGTTTTGTTGTTAACTTAGGAACAGGTCAGTCAATCTCTTGAGTCTGCTCTGTCATTAAGTCCTGATCCATCTGTACCCAAGCTCCGTTCACCCATCTGACCTGCAGAGTGCAGAAGTGGAAGTGTATCTTTAGGAACTGAGTGTACCATGAAGGATGACGTGTGATACACTCTTGTACTAGCCTTTATCCCCAGTTGCGAGTTTATTGCCTTTGATAACAAACATTTGTCAATAGCTCTACCTCCTTGTAGGTCTTAGTAAACAGCTACACTAAAGAGGCTATGGATATGACTCTGGTGACAAGAAAGGGAAGTTACTGCTTAAGGGAGTCACAGAAGTGCCATTAATGGTTCTTTGTGGAGTAGAGATGAGTGTGCAGTGGACATGACATACATGTTGTCACATGGAATGGATGGAAATGTTCCTTTATGCAAACAATACTGTCAAGGTCCTGAGGAGGAGAACAGATGCAGAGATACAAACAGAAAATCCTTCATTGAAGCCAGTAAACTTTTAACTATTGATGGTAGTTGGTGCAATAACCAACAGTCATACCATATGGTATAGTCAGTTCTTAAAGATACTCATACAGCACCTCCAACCCTTTATCTTTAACTAACAAAAAAAAATTGGAGAAACAAAGGACTGCAGATGCTGGAATCTGGATGGAAAACATGATGCTGGAGGAACTCAGCAGGCCAGACAGCATCTGTGGAGAAAAGCAGGCGGTCAACATTTCTGGTCAGGACCCTTCAGGACTGGAATTGGTTTATTATTGTCACATGTATGGAGGTACAATGAAAAACTTGTCTTGCATATTGTCCATACAGATCAATTCATTAGTGTATTGAGATAGTACAAAGTAAAACGGTAACAGAATGCAGAATGAAGTGTCATAGTTACAAAAAGTGCAGGTAGACAATAAGGTGCAAGGTCATAATGAGGTAGATTGAGGTCAAGAGTCCATTTTTTCATACTACGGAATCTTTCAAGTCTTATAACAGTGGGATGGAAGCTGTCCTTGAGCCTGGTGGTATGTGCTTTTGATGGGAGGAGGAGAAGACAGAATGTCTGGGGTGGGAGGGGTCTTTGATTATATTGGCTGCTTTACCAAGGCAGTGAAGTGTAGACAGTCCATGGAGGGGAGACTGGTTTCCCTGATGCACTGGGCTGTGTCCACAACTCTCTGCCATTTTTTGCTGTCATGGGCAGAGCAGTTGCTGTACCAAGCTGTGATGCATCCAGATAGGATGGTTTCTATGGTGCATTGATAAAATTTGGTGAGTGTCAAAGGGGACCTGCCAAATTTCTTTAGCCTCCTGAGGAAGTAGAGGCACTGGTGAGCTTTCTTGGCTGTGGTGTCTACATGGTTGGACCAGGACAGGCTATTGCTGAGTTGCTTCATACTAATTGAAAACTTTGGGAAAGAGCTCCAGAATTTTACCCTTTCGTGATTGAGAGCTTTCTAACTTCATTCTTGAGCAGCTTTCCTCTAACAATTATGTCCATTATTTCTTGATTCTCAATCGTCTACTTACAAGCAATATTTTTGTGACCTGCCCTCATAATTTAACCCTTGATGCCTTCATATAATTTGGTTCTTACAAGAGAATCGTGCTATAATGTCCCAGCAGATTTCTGGATGATGAGTAAAAGATTCTAAACCAAAAATGTTACAAGCAGATGTTACACTAGTGTGGCTAAGGAGCAATTGCTCATATGAAATCCTTGATATTTGCTCATGAAATGGGAGTGGACATAGGAAATTTAATCTACTGATCACCACAGTGTGCAGTAGTGCTCCTTGTAGAGAGTTCAACAGAAGGGTAATGAACTCCATGGGCCTGTTACTATTAATCCATTTCTCCAAGTTGAGATGGCAGAGAAATCAGGATAAATGTTAAAGGAAATGAAGCAGCTGGCATTCTCCATGCTAAATATTTGTGATATGTTTACATAGTACGTGAATGACTAAATCCAGCACCTACATAAGTCAGATGACATCTCAGGCTACAACTAAAAGATGGAACTTATCATATTATCACCCAGAATGTTTCATAACTTGAACACTAAACCAGGGTTTGCATGAAACACTTTTGAAAAGCCCCAAAAAATAGATGAAATATGATATAAAAACATGAAATGCTAGAACCTCCCAACAGGTGAGGTAGCATCAATGGAGTGAGAAAGAGTTAATGTCCCATCAGGACTGGGAAGATTTAGAAATCAAACATTTTATCTTGTACAGAAAGGTGAGGGGTGTGTGTGTGATTGACTCTTCTGTCTTGGCTTTTCATTAAGTGTTTTCACCCCATCACAAACCTTCCCTTTTTGTTCCCACTGTCTCTCCTCTGGAACTTAAAGCAACTTTGATTTCTAACTTTTCCTGGTTCTGATGGAAAAACCTTTGACCTGAAATGTTAACTGTTTCTCTTCTCACAGATGCTGCCTGACCACTAAGTATTTCTGTTTCTTAATTTCCTTATTTAAAGCCAGTTGAACTAACTTGTATGTTAATGTTCCAGCTTTAAGCGAATTCTTAGAAAACTGGGCTACAATATAAGTGTGTATCTTCCATACTCAGTATTTAGATGTGCACGCCTACCTAATATCATAACTGTAATAACTGCAGTAATGCCAATTTAAGCATGCTTAGCAACAGTCAGCTGACACTAAAATGGAGCATGCAAATCAGTTCTTCTGTGGGTCTGCTGTTGGGCCTGACAAAGACTTATTCATGGCTTCATGATGAATGCAACCTGCATGGAGAATCACTCTGGCTGACCTGCCTCTCTTTCAAGGGTCAGGGAGCTTTGGAGACTGAGTGTGGTGTTGGGACCTTCTGCGATTGGTGCACTCTGCAGGGTAAATAGTGTCTTATCAACACAATAATAATGTGATTTAAATTGCAAGTTTATTTTAGCTAGGCTTTGCTTAATATTAGAGGTCCTTCGATTTGAGATGGCACATGTTAGCTTTTTAGAGATGGGGCAGCAGTATTGGATTACTGGAATAGCTGAAGAAATAGACCAAAAGAGGCAGCTCCTGCCAGACCCCATCTGCATCCTGCTGAGGGAGCAGGACTGTTGGCAATGGAAGGAAATTATGCAATGCAGCACTGAGGTGTCAACCTTGGCCTAGCGTGGGGCTGTCCGAGTCAGATTGTGAAAAGTCTTATCCTAGACACTGGATTTCACCTTTCTCAGTGCAGTAAAACACCATTGCCAGTGGTGACGATATTGAATCAGTGTCACCCTTCCCCCACCCAAAAAATTCACAAATTTGCTGCAAGCAAGTGTGCAAACTTTGCAGTGCCATCCACATCCTGTCAATTAATCAATAAAAGTTGAATTGCCATCTGCATGGGTTCTGATGGAAGCAGTCAATCAGCTGACACACTTGGACTCAGCCCTTAAAGGTACACTCCACTGCAACCACACAGGGATGGAGGCTCTGATTGAAAGGAAAGGAGCACCCAATTTCGCAGAATGAAACTTGACATGGTGGTCAGGGGGTACATGCCAGGATGAGGACCTCCATGCTGGAGGGCCAGCAGATCCAACTGGGCCTTCACAAGAGGAAGATACACTATCTTTTCCTGTGGGCAAAGACTGCAAGGATTGTGAGGGAGATCAGGTAGAAAAGTTTCCTCCTGTCTGTGAACATTGGAGCCACTGACACAGTCACTGAGACAAGGCAACTAGAGATCTGCTGGGTATGATCATTAAACCAGTTTAATCCTGCTTAATCCACATCCCCTGTGTATGGATGAGAGATGTATGCCTTTTTATCTGATGTGCTGCTGGAATCCTGGAGAGATGGCCTGGTTATAGTTTACATGAGCCCTTGGTCCTGCCTTTTGCAGGGTTTGATGAGAGGGCAGCTACTTTCCTCGAGCACAAGGACGTAGGGCAGAATGACTGGACAGAGCTCAATGTGTGATTGTGCCTGGCACCTCACAGCACCACCCCAGACACTAGTTCCAGTAGCAGTTAGCATAACACTATTACAGCACCAGCAACCTGGGTTCAATTCCCACCACTGTCTGTAAGGAGTTGGTACATTCTCCCTATGTCTGTGTGGGTTCCCTCCAGGTGCTCTGGTTTCCTCCCACATTCCAAAGATATACAGGTTAGGAAGTTGTGGGCATGCTATGTTGGTGCCCAAAGAGTGGCAACACTTGCAGGCTGCCCCCAGAACACTCTATGCAAAAGATGCATTTCACTGTGTTTTGATATACATCTTTCTAATAAAGAAATCATATCTTATTAGAGGGGTTCATAGCATAATGTGGGAGACCTCATTCTAGAGGGCTTCAGCTAAAAATTCTCCGAGAGCACTGGTTGTTAGTTTAAACAAAGTTAGACCACGGCTGTCTGTCTTGGCTGAGTTGTGCAGCTGACTTGTGAAATGCTTTGCCAACAGAAAGGACCTTTAAATGGTGTCTGAATGGAGATCACGGAGGACTGTTGTCCTCGTTACTTTCTGACTGCAAAACAGTAGTGACGTTTGGAGGTGGGATCTCCAGTTTGTGTATGAGTGGTTGGATATGGGTGTTGCATAGCAACAGATGTCAGCTGGCACATGTACGATACTGGGAAAAGATTGATGTAGATCCCAACTGGAAGTATCCACTTTAGTTTCATTGGTGCATTTTCATCAGAAATTTGTTAATGAAATTTGGTATTGGTTTATTATTGTTACTTGTACCAAGATAGTGGAAAAACTTGTCTTGCATACCGATCGTACAGGTCAATTCATTACACAGTGCAGCTACATTGAGTTAGTACAGAGTGCATTGAGGTAGTACAAGTTCAAAAACAATGACAGTATAGTGTCACAGCTACAGAGTGCAATGCAATAAGGTGCAAGGTCACACAAGGTAGATCGTGAGGTCATAGTCCATCTCATCGTATAAGGGAACTGTTCAATAGTCTTATCACAGTGGGGTAGAAGCCGTCCTTAAATCTGGTGGTATGTGCCCTCAGGCTCCTGTATCTTCTACCTGATGGAAGAGGAGAGAAGAGAGAATGTCCTGGGTGGGTGGGGTCTTTGATTATGAATTTACTCCAGGTTAAATTGATTTTAATCTGATGGCAGTCACACATTTAAGACATGAGGCAATTTTTACTTCATTAGGTTATGAATCTTTGGGATGCTCTTCACTAAAGGGCAGTGAAGAAGGCATGCCAGCAGCTCTACTTTGTTAGGAGTTTGAGGAGATTTGGTATGTCACCAAAGACTCTTGCAAATTTCTACAGATGTGCAGTGGAGAGCATCCTGACTGGTTACATCATTGCCTGGTGTGGAGGTTCCAATGCACAGGATTGCAAGAGGCTGCAGAGGGTTGTGGACTCAGCCAGCTCCATGGGCACAACCCTCCCCACCATTGAGGACATCTTCAAGAGGCAGTGCCTCAAGAAGGCAGCATCCATCATGAAGGACCCTCACCATTCAGGACATGCTCTTCATGTTACTACCATTGGGGAGGAAGTACAAGAGCCTAAAGACCCACACTCAGTGATTCAGGGACAGCTTTCCCCCCCCACCATCAGATTTCTAAATGGTCCATGAACACCCTCATTGTTCCTTTTTCTTTGCACTATTTATTGTATAATTTATAGTTTGTCTCTGCACTGTACTGCTGCAAAACAACAAATTTCATGACACAAGACAGTGATAATAAATCTGATTCTGAAATCAGTTTTGAATACTTTTAAGACGTAGATATGGGGTGAAAGGGTACTATGGCCCAATAAGCATGCAATGTGATAATATTAAATGGTGAAGCAGGCTGAAGGGACCAAATGGCCTACTCCTGCTCATAATTAGATTTGTATGCAAGCAATGTGGCTCACTGGTTGGTCTGCCTGCTTTGGAGTAGAGAGTGGATGGGTGGTGGTTGAAAATTAAGCACTTCTGACATCAATTAAAGGCAGCCATCAACTGTTGGGTGTGGGGAAGGGGGAAGTGGGAGGGTACTACTTTGTTCCTGGGGAAAGAAATGTGGATTATCCTCCTGAAATGGTGTGTGTTGAGGACCACCCTGTAGTGCTGATCTTTAAGCCAAGCGATGTTGCCGATGTCCCCAGCTGCAGCTGGAAGCTTGAAGTTTAATGATCTTGACAACCACAGGAAATGCAGTTCTCACCCTGCTGTGAAGCCCATGGCTTGGTGACAGCCTCTTTTGTTGAAGTAAAGGCATTTCAAATATTGCATCTCCAGAAAATTAGTGGAGAACCATTTCCTGAGGATCTGCTGTGGAGATGACCACCTGCACTGTGTCCTCCTGTCTCTCCCCCTCATCATAAGCAGCTGGCTGTCCCCTTTCTTCCCTGCTGCCCCTCTTGTCCTCTTGTCCTCCAACCCCAAAGCGAGCCTAACAGACTACTCAGGATTCCTTTACCACTGTTGTGAATTCAGCCAAAAATATCAGCATGAGAAAACTCTTCTCCCCAGCAGGCAGAATTTTGTTTTAAATTTAGGCCAAAAAAAAAACAGCAAGAAATTAACCAGCAGCTTCAAATCACAAACTGTCAACTAACCTGTGAGTACTGGATAAAAACTTCAAAGAATGCCAATGGAGACACACTTGCCTGTCAGTAGCACCCACTTTAGGGCAAGTTTTATCAAGTGGTGAATTAGGTATTGGCACTCCCCTAAAATGACTTCTGTCACTCTTATTTAAATATTTTAAATATTTTTAGAGACTTTAAATCATTGGGTGGTAGAAATTTACTAAGATTATGATGCAATGATCTTTGCACATTGCTCTCTTAACTTGATTGGAAACCATTTCAGCAGTGGTTCGAAGCTGATCCATTATTACATTGGAAGCTTCATGCTTATATAAAGAACTTGCACATTGCAAGCCCAATGGAGAGCTCACATCTAGTATGGGACATCTACATAATATTAGATACATGGGTGGAACTTTAGAATTGCTGAACCTGTAGGTTAAGGCATCTTGGAATGAAGAACTTAAGTGTGGCAAAGTTCCAAGTTCAAAGTATATGAAGTGTTTCTCCTGGGATTTAAATAGATCAAAATGAAAGTATATGTGAATAGCCACAGAGAAAAGATGCACGCAAGAAGCATTTGGATATAATTATGAGGCTGTATTAAGTGATTGATGGCAGAGATAATGAGCTGTTTGTGTCATAATGAGGTTAGAAGGCATGTCACACATTTGTTTGTGAGGAAGGGGTTTGCATGTTGAGTGAAGGCAGCCTGCAGTTGCCTGAAGTATGTACATTCAGTTAAAAGTAATACTTGAGATTAACCATATTCTGTTATGACAGGATAAACAGAGCAAAAGTATGAAATAGATCTGGGCTAAAAATTTATTCAGAACTCCAAAATAGGACAGTGCTGTTAAATATTGACCTCATATTTAAGAAAAGACACATTTTGTAATAAATACAGAAATTGCTAAAATAACTGAGTCCAGCAACATGGTGGAAAGAGAAGCAGGGTTAATGTTTCATGCTGAACATCCTTCATGGCTTTTATTCGACATTTCTAGTGTCTGGTATTTTGCTCTTCAGTTATTGCAATATTGTGCCTATTCCTGGGTCCTAACTCGCCCACTAGGGAATTTGACTCCTGATTTTTACAAAGGATTTCATTTGCCCGAGTACTTTTTATTCCAGTGTAAAACTGCTTCCCCCACGCCCCCACCCCCCCCCCCCACTCCTGAAAATGATGTACAATGCCTAACATTTGTCTGCAGTCACTGGTCTGAAAAAAAATGTTTCTATTTACAAATTGAAGAAACAGCTTTTGCCAACACTGAAACTCTGCCACTCCAAGGGATAACAGTCAAACTACATTCTCTGTCCTCACTAAAATCTCTGGCCTCCTGCAGCCTTCAATGCTGATTTGCACAGTGGCCTATTGGTATTGGTTTATTATTGTCATTTGTACCGAGGTACAGTACAGTGAAAAACTTGTCTTGCGTACCGTTCATACAGATCAGTTCGTTACACAGTGCAACGTGGTAGTACAAGGTCAAACAATACAGAATAAAGTGTAGCAGCTACAGAGAGAGTGCAGTGCAGGTAGACAGTAAGGTGCAGGGTCATAGCGAGGTAGATTGTGAGGTCAAGAGTCCATCTTATCATACCAGGGAACCATTCAATAGGCTTATAACAATAAGATAAAAGCTGTCCTTGAGCCTAGTGGTACATGCTTTCAGCCTTTTGTATCTTCTGCTTGATGGGAGAGGGGAGAAGAGAGAATGTCTGGGGTGGGTGAGGTCTTTGATTATCCTGGCTACTTCACCAAAGCAGCGAAGTATAAACAGAGTCCATGGAGGGGAGGGTGTTTTCCGTGATGTGCTGAGCTGTGTCCACAACTCTACAGTTTCTTGTAGTCCCAGGCAGACTCTTTTCCCAGCCCCCAAAACATTTCAGGGTGCTGCTTGTGATCTCTGCCACATCACACAGTTTGCTGCTCACTGCTGGCATTCTCATACCTGAATCGCTCTCCATCAAAATCCTGGGGATCACTAATGACCAGAACTTTAATTGGACCACCCCAGTTAATACTGTGACTACGAGAATGGGTCAGGATCTGGGCATCCCGGAGCGAGTGATTCGCCACTTGACGCTCCAAGGCCTTTCTGCCATCTACATGTCATGAGTCAGGAGTGTGATGGAATATTCTCCACTTCCCTAAATGAGTTTGGCACCAGCAAATCACAAGAAGGTCAACACCATCCACGGTAAGGCAACTCGCTTGATTGATGTCCTATTCACCACCCTAAACGTTCACTCCCTCCACCACTGGCATGTAGTGCCTTCAATGGGTACCATTAAAATGTGTTGCAATCAGTCACCCTGGCAACTCCAACTCCTTCCCAACCTGCAATCTCGACCAAGGAAAAGGGCAGCAGGTGCATGGGTACACCGCCACCTGCAGGTTCCCCTCCAAGTCGCTCCCTTGGTTCCAAGTCCTGGAACTCCCCATAAGCACAAGAAGGTCTGCATCAATTCAAGAAGGCAGCTCACCTCCCCTTCTCTCGGACAATTAAGGATAGGCAATAAATGTTGACCTTTCCAGTGATGCCCAGATTGAGTAAATAAATATTAAAATGTCCAACAATGTACAAATGATACTGATTGTCAATTAGGGGCACAACTGGTTGGATTAACCAGCCACAGATTATCCAGGAGAAGGCCAACGTTCCAAAATATGGCTTATAGAAGAACTCGGACAACATCACAGGCTGTTATAACTGGCCGCCTTGGATGGCACTAAAGCCTTTGACGCTATTAAATGGTGGGATTGTGGAAAACCCTTTTCAAATTTGGCTGCCAAACAGAATTAATTTCCATCTTACTTTTGATCCTTGATGGTATGCTAGCTGTGATACTAACCAGTGCAGTGCAGTGGCAAACATAGCACCATCACTTTTCTTAATCTTCCTCACCGCAATGTTGCACCTCACGTCCAACAAACTTCCCATTTTCAGAACTACTGGAAAACTGTTCAACTTACAGTGACTATATTCCAGAACCATGTCACCCGAACCTCAGTGGTTGAGCTGCAGTTTGCAGCTGACCCTTGCATTTGTGCACGCTTGCGGACTGAATTCTAAGACATTGTTGATTTGCTCACAGAAACATAAATGTTGTTTCCCTTGCTTATGTTGGGCCTCATCCTAGGAGTGGAGAAGGATGGACAGGTTGGTGTCGGTGTGGGATTGGGAAGGGGACCTGGTATGACATACGACCAGGATCTGGGGAAGGCCATTGTGGGCTCAGGGAAGCACAGGGGCTCTGTGGATCAGTCGCTTACCCTGCATTTGGTCTCTACAACTCCATGTCTCTATGATTCTCGGCTGTCCTCTTTGCTCCGTTCCTTGTGCAAGCAGAGAGTGAGTTGTCTCAGGGTTAAGCGGTTACTGCATCAGTTTGTGGCAGATGGTATAGATTTACTTTTCATTGTTGATGAAAACAAAAGCTGTAAACATCATGCAGGGGAAAATGCTTAATGTAAAATGTGTAAGAATACCCTTACGTGGAATAAAAAAAAGTAAGGGGAAAAAAAAATCAAAGTGAGGAAAAGCTACGAACACCCAAGGAAAGGCTCAAAAATGCAAAAATTAAATCAACAAAGTGGATGCCAAGGGTCTAAAATCAAGTAGCCTGAGGAAGCTGAACAGATTTGGGGGGGAAGAGAAACAAGAGCATTTGTTAAAGATGCTCGAGTGTGGACATTCCGACTGATAGTGCTCCCCTGCCAACACTGTGCACATTTTTCAATAGCTCCCCGTTCCAAGAATTTTTTTAGAAGTCAGAATAAAAAGCTGTACGCTCGTGACAAATGACTGTACCCATTCAACCATGGAGAAAATGGTGATGAAAGATATAAAAGATGAGGACAGGAAGTGCATCCACTTAAGGCTTTTAATATATTACTCCCAAGGCATTAGATATAGGTAGTCAAGAGTAATTATATTTTTCATGTCCATCAAGGGGAATAATTATGGAATTTATGTGGTGGAGTTAGAACAGAATGAACAGAAGGAGCAAGAGAATGCTTAAGAGGAGAAATATAGATTGGATCTACTTGGAATACAGAACATAGAACATTACAGCACAGTACAGGCCCTTCGGCCCACAATGTTGTGCTGACATTTTATCCTGCTCTAATACCTATCTAACCCTTCCCTCCCACATAGCCCTCCATTTTTCTATCATTCATGTGGCTATCTAAGAGTCTTTTAAATGTCCCTAGTGCCCTCACAACCTCTGCTGGCAGTGTGTTCCACGCACCCACCACTCTCTGTGTATATAAAAAAAAACTTACCTCTGGCATCCCCCCCTTATATCTTCCTCCAATCACCTTAAAATTATGCCCCTTCGTGTTAGCCATTGTCGCCCTGGGAAAAAGTCTCTGTCTGCTCGATCTATGCCTCTTGTACACCTCTATCAATTCACCTCTCATCCTCCTCTCCAAAGAGAAAAGCCCTAGCTCACTCAACCTATCCTCATAAGACATGCTCTCCAATCCAGGCAGCATCCTGGTAAATCTCCACTGCCCCCTCTCTAAAGGCCAGTCACGTTTGGAGAATTGCAGCCAGGGGAGGAAATGCAGTTGGGAATTACTACGTGATGAAGAGTAGTGAGGATAGGCCATGGAAGGAGTGAAAGCCCATGAAAGGTTTGGGGATGGGAGTGTGTGGGGGTTGGGAAGAAGGTTTGATGGGTACCCACTAGGTTAGTAGGTACAGCCAACTCCCACGTTATGGCCAATCGGGTAACAGAAATTCACCCTTACAGGATTCACAAATCACTACCCAAACATTTGAGATATGAAATAAAGTTTGCTCTCTCAGAATTGGTATTGGTTTATTATTGTCACTTATACCAAGGTACAGTGAAAAACTTGTCTTGCATACCGTTCATGCAGATCAAGTCATTATGCAGTGCATTTACAGGGTAAAAACAATAACAGAATACAGAGTAGTGTCACAGAGTAATACTTAGTGACATAGAATTTAAAAGTAGAACAATTACAGTAAAAGTAAGGAGTAGATCTGCTGAGAGCAACTTGCAACGAGCCATCTTGCAATTAATTGATGTGGATAACAATTAAATAAATAAACTTTTTTTCTAACTCTCGTTGCTTGATGCATGTGTGGATGACATGGCTTTGCATTATGGAAAATCACTTTACGGGCAGTTTTCTAGGATTGCAATCCCCTATAAGGTGGTGTTCGCCTGTACAAAGATTGCAGCCGAAGGTGCTGAGGGAAAAGAAATCCAAGCATTCTTCAATGATGAAGGCTTGCAGTCTTTCACAGGAGGACGGAGACAAAATCCTGTCAAGGGGGGGGAGGCAGCAGAAATCTTGCTTGAAAAGCAAAAGGCTACAGAGTCTGGAAATACTAAATTGAAACAGAGAACTCTGGAATGCCTGGAAAAAATACAACAGGTCAGGCAGCATCAATGGAGAAAGAACCAGAATCAATGCTTCATTCAGATCTGCAGGCTTTTACACAATTAGCTGGGTAGAAGCTTGGAATCTCCTAAGAACAGGCTGAAGTCCAAACTCTGGTTGAGTGTTGGCTTCAGTGTGGAGTACAACCGAGCAACTTGTTTGTCATAGCACATCCATAGAACAATAAGTTTGCTTTTTCATCTGATTTATTTCAGTTAATTTAAATGTATGTAATTATTTTAAGTGTGTCTGCATTTTTTGTTATTTTCATTTATTAGAAGCATTTCAATTAACTGTAGTTCTTCAATCTAATTCTTTTTAATGCTGCCCAAGTTCACAGACGTTCAAGCTGAGTGACACCTCTGATAGCCAATAAGCCTGGTGCAAGGGTCTCACCATCCGTCAAGGTGCAGTCAGCATCTGACACTTGAAGCGGCCCTGAGTTATGCTTGGCTTGTCGATCAGCTGGTCTCCCAATGAAAGGCTGTGCTCGGAACCGCTTTACAAGAAGCAGCATTGTGCAAGGTCAGGTGATCGGCAAGGTGAGGCAGCTCAGTAGTCAGTGGAAGATCCGGCCTCTTAGCTCCAGCATATTTTACCAATTGGTTCTGCAGCAGTACATTTACAAGACTAGAACTGTGTAAAATACTGTTCTGAATAAAAGGTGGATGGAAGTGTAGCTACTACTTGGATCCCTGCTGCCCTTTGCTTGAAAAGGTGCTTCTTCCATCAACCCTAAAATGCTTAGGTCTAATTTGCAGGTGATGACCCCTTGTTCTGGACTTCCCTATGACAAGAAGCAGATCCCATCTGTCCCAACCAATCCCTTAACCATGCCAACAGCCTCAATTACATCACCCTTCATCTTCTATATTTATTGGTGTTGGTTTATTATTGTCACTTGTACCGAGGTACAGTGAAAAGCTTGTCTTGCGTACCGATCATACAGATCAATTCATTACACAGTGCATTGAGGTAGTACAGGGTAAAACAATAACAGAATGCAAGTAAAGTGTCACAGCTGCAGAGGAAGTGCAGTGCAGGTAGACAATAAGGTGCAAGGTCATAACAAGGTAGATTGTGAGGTCAAGGGTCCATGTCATCGTATAAGGGAACTGTTCAACAGTCTTATCACCGTGGGATAGAAGCTGTCCTTGAGCCCGGTGGTACGTGCCCTCAGGCACCTGTATCTTCTACCTGATGGAAGAGGAGAGAAGAGAGAATGACCCGGGTGGGTGGGGTCTTTGATTATGCTGGCTGCTTCACCAAGGCAGCGAGAGGTATAGACAGAGTCCATGGAGGAGAGGCTGGTTTCCGTGATGTGCTGGGCTGTGTGCACAACTCTCTGCAGTCTTTTGCAGTCCTGAGCAGAGCAGTTGCCATACCAAGCCGTGATCCATCCAGATAGGATGCTTTCTATAGTGCATTGATAAAACTTGGTGAGTGTCAAAGGGACATGCCAAATTTCTTTAGCCTTCTGAGGAAGTAGAGGCACTAGAGACCTTTCTTGGCTGTGGCACCTACGTGGTTGGACCAGGACAGGCTCTTGGTGATGGTCACTCCTAGGAACTTGAACCTGTCAACCCTCTCGACCTCAGCACCGTTGATGTAGACAGGTGCATGTACACCACCCTATTTCCTGAAGTCGATGACCAGCTCTTTTGTTTTGCTGACATTGAGGGAATGGTTAGTCTATGCACCTGTCATGTAAATATTAGTCTATGCACCTGTTCTCAAATCTTACCATTTACTCCGTAAACACGCTGTTAAATTTCTGCTCTGCCCCCCCCTCCCCCCTCCAAAGTTGGAACCTTTTTACTGCAATATGTTGTGCGGAACTGAATGCAGTAATCCAGATACTATTGCAGGCTTGTTCACCTGCAGCCTAACATCTAACTCTTGGTGTGCTACCCTTCTTGAAATAAAGATGAACTGGCCTGTTTATTTAGTTATATATCGGCCTGTTACCATAGAATGATCTCTGTCTCTAGGTCCTTAATTCACTTTGCTCCTTCACAGTTAATAGCTCCTTTGCTCTCAGGGAATACTGTGATCTATCTGTCTTAGGTTAGGCATTAATGACCTCACACGTCTCCATCTGAAGCTCCATCCAACACAAATCTGCCCACTCACAATCTTTCAATAGCACTCTGTAATTTTCTGCATCCATCTACATTATTTACTGTGCCAATACTGTTGACAGTATACTAGTTGTTGTTGAAATTGTGCAATGCTGCATGTGAACTTTTAATGCTACTGTGAAAGAATGAGTTGTGACTGGGATTATTCATAGTTAGTATTGCCCAGATGTTTTCTCAGCTCTGTTTTTCCCACTCAGAGTATCCTATTCATTACCTCACATCCTCCTTGTGTATCATTTCCCAGCCCAGTCATTCACCACAGCTTTGATACTTATGAACCATCTGGGTTTTTCTCAGGTCTGTCACACTTCCCCGTACTTCAGTGTCCTGCCCACGTGTCTGACACTTGTATCCATGATACGTTACTCAGTCAATGCTCCACCTTAGGAACCACAGTCAAAATACAAGAAGAAAATAGTGAACAATCTATTTGATATGTCTGGAAAATTAGATTATCTGAATTTAACACGTCGTCAAGACTTGATTGCTAAACAATTGAAATTCTACTGCCTGTGCTGGATTTCAGTTTCAAGGGTTTGTGAATGTGTTCTATCACATTCTATTAAGCCAATGAATGGCCATTACTTGAAAATCTTACAGAGAAAGAGGTCATTTGGCCTATTTGTGGCAGCTCTTCGAAAAATCTAAGTAACCTGCCCCACTTCCCTCTTCTGTGTAACCTTATAGACTTTTCATTCTTAATTATATATCTAATTACTTTGGAAAGTTAGATACACAAACTTCATGCAAAAATTGCTATTTACCAAAGTCACAGACCTAAACTACACCACATATCACAAATTCCCAAAATTAAAAGGGAAATATATAATTGATTGGTGGGAGAATGTGAATGCTTTAACTGTAATATTTTCACTCAACATCTTTTAATAAAGAAAAGTGAAAGACCACATCAGAATTATTCAGTAATTTGAAATATGATTTCACTTTTGCATTTGTTAATAACGTTGCTATAAACTTCAATTTAATAATTGATGCACAATGTTACACAGAATTTCCCCCATCACAAACTTGTGTATACAACTTCACAATATATGGATACCTTTCAATAGGCAGCAGCTGGTAACCTAGTGCATATTTAAAATATTTGCAAGCGTAAAAGCCCCCAAAAATGAGTTCAAATTGAACACTCCTCCTCAAACATTCCTGTAGTATTTAAAAAGTGGCGCAACCACAGCAGACTGTTTACCTCAGTATATATTTCATAGTGTTGCTTTGACAGACTGCACAGGTAAAAACCTGCAAAGCATCACCTTTGCATGCCTACAACAGATGATTTATTGCTTTGGCAGGCAACATGAAACATGCAGCATGTCACCTTCACAGGCTGACAATTAATGACTTATTATTTTGGTTACAGCTGACAACAACATGAGCCAGTAATGACTTTTAATATTAAGTGGGGAGAACGAAGTTGAGTCAGCTATCATCCCTCTCATTATCCATAACCTATCCTCTGTGAGTCAGACAATAGGAGCTGAATGCAAGCACGTTAAAAAGGCTTTTGAATCAATAACAAGTTAAAACGATTACTTTTTTAAGCTATTTACAGGAACATAGAGGGTTGGAGAAGTGGCAGACATGATGTTACATACAGCTTTTACTCATGTGTAACCACTGCTACGAAAGGAGTCTTTGTTATTAGTTACAGGCTTCCGTAGTAAATATAACTCCCGGCAAGTCAATACAAAACTATTGTTAGTAATGGACTTGAACTTGGCCAGCCTGACCCTGACTGAAGAATGGTCATAAAAGTATTTGTTAGAAGAAAAAATGCTTGGAATGTCCATTTAAGTGAAGCAGAAGATTGGACGTAGGATACAAAATTGAACAAAACAATGAAGTACAAATAAACATATAAAGACATCTGTGTAATACACAGAGGATAGCACATTGACTGGCAGGTATTATGGGTCATATGAATTATAACACACTTTGGGGACTTGATAACAATTATTATAATGCGTCTAAAAACTAGTAGTGCAAACCTGGGCACTGGACACTATAACAGCAGTTTACTAATACTCTTTAAACCTAATGAGTTAAGTATTTCCATCAGTAATATTCTATGTAATAAAACAGAGCACTCAGGATGCCACGTAATATCTGTGGAAAGAGTAACAGTTAACAGTTAGGTCGAAGACCCTTCCACAGAACTGGCAGAAGGAAATACAAGTTAGTTTTAAGTTGTGGATTTTCTCCAATCAGTGAATTAGCAGGGGCAGTTAGAGGATGATAACACAAAAGAAGAAGTGTAAAATGTTATGAAATGGGGCTGGCGGGAATCGGGAACCCTGGATGATGAGGGATATTGAGGCTCTGGTCAGGACAAAGAAGGCATGGGTCAGGTACAGGTAGCTGGGATCAAGTGAATCCCGGGAGGAGTACGGGTGATGCAGGAGTGTATTCCACAGCATTCTATGTCCATTTGTTTGAATTATCACCCGCCAATTGCTTCCATTGACCAGAGGTCCTCCACAACTTTTCCCCACAGCAACCCTGGCTTCACCCTGTTTTAGAATGTTCCCTTTCTCTGATTTATCCCTTCCCCAACCCTCTCTGCAATGCAAAACCATCTTGTCAGGCAATGAACGACACACATGACAATGAATATTGGCATTTTTTCACAATAAAGTGGAATAATACGAGCTGGACTGATCAGAGTGTTGCAGAATCTTACAGTTTAGAAGGGGGTTATTCATCCCTACACACACATACCGGCTTCGTGAAAAGCTGGTGAGTTATACACACCAATGCTTCTTCCCCATAGATTTACAAGTTTTTCATTTTCAGGTTGAGATTTAATTAATTTTCTAAAAATTACTGTTGAAGATTAATGAGAAAACTTATTCAAAAAGCCAGAACAGGCACAATGACTGGTTTCAGTGGTGCTGGATTTTATGACACAGGGATCATTTAGTTCAGGGCTGTGCCCAGCAGATGATGTGATTGTAGGAACATGCCATGATCCAATGTTGCACGTAACACTCACTGCCTGCAAAAGAAAATGGGCTCGACTGTATTTGTTACTGAAGGACATCCACTCTAGTATAATAATTATGTCGAAAAATCCTGGTAGAAATGCTCAACATGCTGCAGAGTACAAAGGATGTTTATAAATTGAGCTAATGGTTTACTGCATTTACATTAACTATACAGCAGTTTTATTATCAGATCCCCAAAATGTGTTATAATTAATGTAACCATAGCAACAAGAACTACAACACATATTGCTTCAGGTATTACCTTCTTTGTATGACACAGGTGGCTTTGTGCTTCCTTCAATGGAACAAATGAATTAGTATTATACAACATGCAAAGACAGATTAGGTGATTACGTTTGTTCTGTCTGCAGGGGTAACCCTGAGCTTCACATCACCTATCAGTTTAATTCTCTACCCCACTCACATTCTGACCTCTCTGTCCTCAGCTCCTACAGAGAGAACTGTGTGAAAGAGCTGTATTGCTATTTAACAACTTCTATGATGAAAAAAAATACTTGAC
The DNA here is from genome assembly GCF_009764475.1 of Pristis pectinata. Taxonomy (NCBI): domain Eukaryota; kingdom Metazoa; phylum Chordata; class Chondrichthyes; order Rhinopristiformes; family Pristidae; genus Pristis; species Pristis pectinata. The sequence continues at coordinate 97,265,863 of NC_067413.1, forward strand.
GTTATTGCAACATATGGTTTAAAACTTCAGGTAGAGCAGGAACTAGAATCTAACACAGAGAAATGGATGATTGGGTTCTAATCACTTGATTTATTTTTGGCATTCTGATCTTCTGGCTCTCTCTTGCTAATTGCACTATTGTATTTCCTGGGACAGTAATGGCTAAAAACAATATAAGTATTGAAAATAGAATGGGATATACAGTGTTCCATCAATCCAGTAAAACTAGAAAGGCTGCAAATATTGAGAATCTTAAATAAAAACCGAAACTGCTATAGCAGGCTCAGTAGCATCAGTGTTAACTTCTCAGCAGAACTGGGAAAAGTGAGAAGACAAGGGTGTGTTAAGTTGCAAAGAAGAGGGAGGAGCAATGGGGTCAATTGGAAGGTCTGTGACAGGGTGGAGACCAAGCAAGAGAGGATGACACAAGACAAAGTGGTACCATTGGAGAGAGGCTGCTGAAGGCTTATTGGAGCTAATCCGTCTGAGGATGGTGTAATTAGAGGGAGGTGAATGCGAACAGAGGAGATAAATTAACTGTAAACATTAACTCTGGTTCTCTTTCCACAGTTGCTGTCCAAACTGCTGATTGTTTCCAGCAGTTTCTTCCTTCTGAAAATCCATATTTATTCCATCCATAGTTCCTCCCACCTACTTTACAAGGTACATCCTCAAAGAACAGATTAGTCAAACTTGATCTCACTTTCAAAATCTATGCTGTTGAATGTTCAATCATATTATTATTCTCTAAACTTTGATATCAAACCCCTTGTCATAGACTCCATCATTTTCCCAACTATCAAAGTCAGGTTAATAGGTCAGTAATTTCATTTTACTCTCTCCGTCTTCTGATATAGTGGGTCACATATGCTACCCTTTAATGTAGTTCCCCAGTATATCACAGCCAAGCTGCTCCTCAGATTTCATAGTGTCATTTGTTTAGATGGAAAACCCTGGCTTCTGACTGAACGACATCAATTTCAAACATAGTATAAAATTCTTTATTATGGCCACACTCCTCCAGGCCTCTTTACAACAAGATTATTAATCAGAATCAGATTTATTATCATTGACATATGACGTGAAATTTGTTTTGCGGCAGTAGTACAGTGCAAAGACAGAAAATCTATACATTACAAAAATAAATAAACATTGCAAAAAGGATTAAAGAGGTAGTGTTCATGGGGTCAAGGATCATTCAGAAATCTGATGGTGGAGGGGAAGAAGCTGTTCCTGAACCCTTAATACACAGCACCAGATCTAGTCATTTCCTCAGCATACAGATCAAGAAATGCATCTTAAAAGTCTTCAAACTCTAAGTTGAGTTTATTGTCACATGCACAGGTGCAATGAAAAACTTACTTTCAGCAGCATCACAGGCACATAGCATCATATCAGCAGCATTCACTAGAAAAACGTAAATTAAACATAAATTATACACAATTTTTTCAAGAAAAAAACACAATTAGAACAAAAAAAAGTCCAATTTAGTGCAAAGTGATCAGAGTGGTCATAGTGTTGCTAAACCGTACTGGTGATTAGGGTTTTGCCAGTTGGTTCAAGACCGAATAGTTGAAGGGAAGTAGCTGTTCCTGAACCTGGTGATGTGGGACTTAAGGCTTCTGTACCTCCTGCCCAATGGGAGCTGCGAGAAGATGGCATGGCCCGGATGGTGGGGATCTTTGATGATGGATGTTGCCTTCTTGAGGCAGTGCCTCCTGTAGATACTACCGATGGTGGGGAGGGATGTGCCCGTGATATATTGGGCTGAGTCCTCTACTCTCTGCAGCTTCTTACATTCCTGCACATTTGAATTGCCGTCCCAGACCATGGTGCAACCAGTCAGGATTCTTTGAACTCATACACCTTCCAGGAATTATTCCAAAGCATTATTAGTTGCAATTTAATTTGCCATGGCTGTATGCAGATTGAAGTCTCCCTTGAATACCCCTGTGACACACACCTCTCATTTCTTCATTTATACCTTCCCTACATCACAGGTACAGTTTGAAGGCCTACAGATAACTCCCAATGTTGTTCACCTGCTGCTGCTGCTCTGCTCCACTCAAACTGGAGTGGAGTGAAGAAGCAGCAGGGAGTAGGAAACCGCAATCTACACCATGATGTGCTGGGACAAGTCCCTTTCTAACTGTTGCACTGATACCATTCCTTTCTCGCAACATCGCTCGACTGTACTATAACTCTGCATTCTGTTATTGTTTTACCCTGTACTACCTCAGTGCACTGTGTAATGAATTGATCTGTACGAACGGTACACAAGACAAGTTTTTCACTGGACCTCGGTACAAGTGACAATAATAAACCAATTCCAATAATAATAAATATAATAATAATAATAAACCAATACCCTGGAATATTTAGTTCCCAGATTTGGTCACCCTGCAGCTCTGTTTCTGTAACTCTTGATTAACACTATTTGTACCATTGATTCATCCATATTCTTGCAGGTGCATTTAGGTACGGTGCCTTTAAATTTGGCCTTTCAACATTTTCCCACACTGCTGCTTGCCTTTGGTTCTGCTGCCCATTTACTTTGCGTACTAAATTTCCAACTTCTGAGTTTGTTCCTTACCTTTTTGATTCTCTTTTCAGAATCTGACTGGATAGGACAATATGCTCTGTAGAGTAGCAAAAGATGAGACTGGAATGGAATCAATAGGTAGGATAAAAGTATAGAGACATAAGAGACTGCAGATGCTGGAATCTGGAGCAACACACAAAATGCTGGAGGATCTCAGCGGGTCAGGCAGCGTCTATGGAGGGAAATGGACAGTCGACGTTTCGGTTTGATACCCTTCATCTGGCTAAAAGTACACTCTATTTTGTTTGAAAAGGATGGTGCTGCACAGAATAACAATGATGTCACAGTGGGGTGGGATTATGTTGAATTGGATTGGATGGAACAAATTTTTAAAAATGGAAATGGAAAGGGTAAGATAGATTCCAATAACGTAGTGTAGTATAATTATATACTACAATATTTGTAGTATAATATTGAATGGTATTTTAACAAGTCGAAATAGAAGGGGGATGGGATAAGTTCACAAGGTTCAAGGGTACTGAGTATAATGGAATAAAATATGATTAGATAGGCTATGTTCTGGTCACCGAACTATCAGAAAGACGTGGCTAAGCAAGAGAGCGTGAAGGAAATTTTCACAAGGATGTTACCCGGATTGGAGGGTGTGAATTTTCACGAGAGATTGGATAGGCTGGGTCTGGAGCAAAGGAAGATGGCATCTGGAATGAGCTGCCAGAGGAGGAGGTGGGGGCAGAAACAGTATCAACATTGAAGAAGCATATGGACACTTGAATGAGCAAAGCATAGAGTGATGTGGAATTAATGCTGGCAAGTGGGATCAGGCATGATGGTCAGTATAGATGTTGTGGGCTGAAGGGCCTGTTTCTTTGCTGTACAACTCTCTGACCCTATGATAACAAAAGAGAGGATGCGGTATGATGGGAAGATGAGGATAACGAAGGATAGACTAGGAATGGGATTGATTGGTGTCGGACACATTGTACACCAGTTGGTCCTGCTGCCTCATAGCTCCAGGGACTCGGGCTTGATCCTGACCTCTGGTGCTGCCTGTCCGAATTTGCATGCTCTCACTGTGACTGCGTGGGTTTGCTTTGGGTGCTCTGGCTTCCTCCCACATCCCAAAGATGAGCTGTGAGGTTAAATTGCTGCTGTAAATTAGTACAAGTAAGTGGAAAAAGAATCAAAGGGAAGTTGATGGGCATATGGGACGGAAAACATGTCGGTCTACAAAAGAATAATAAGGTGGGAACAGACCCGATGGGATTGCTTTGTTGGGAGCCAGGATGGAGATGGGCTAAGTGGCCTTCTTTTGTAATAAGTAAGTAAGTGGAGCAGAAAGGAGAAGATTATCCCCAGCAGACCTGATGGACAGAAAGCTCAGGAAGCCTAACGGGAAGGAGAGAATCCTGGAGCCGTTAGGTTTGCTTTTCAATAGGATGCAACCTCAATGTGTCCTTTGGAGAACGCCAAGGGGGCCACAGGGGACGGCAATGGATTTAACTAAGGTTTATTCAAACGAAACATTACCAGGAGAGGAGGAAAACACGGGAGTTTGCATCGTTTGGGATAAAGATTAGGGAGAACAAATACAATTGGTGGCATGATCAGGGGGCAGAAGGAGAAGGAGAGGCCAAGGGAATAAAAATAAAGGAGATTAAAAAATAGGTCAGCAACAAAATGCAGCAGTTTCCTTGCTCAAAGGAACACAGAGGGATTCAGGTTACACAACATAGTGTAAGATTATGAAATGATAAAGCAGTGTACCATCTGATAACTATAGAATAAAACAGAAAAACATTGTTCAGGACAACAAAATAGTATAATCTTATATACAGTAGTAAAGGACAGACCCAGAGTACAGTGCTGCAGAAATCTAAATAGTTGGCGTTGGTATAATGGGATGGAATAAGGTGGGTTAAGGCAGCACTCACCTTTTCATTGCAATGGTATCTACATTGCCCATGACTCATCTCAACACTAGGAAACTGCCACATTATTGCCTTCCAATACATAAACCGCATAGATCTGCACTAGGCATTCAGCAGGTTAAAAGTTCCAATAGAGGGAGTGATAGTGCTTTTGAGAAGCTCATAATGCTTCCTGTTAGTGCTGATGGTTTGACTGCCTCTGTGTCAAATTTCTTTTACAAGTTATGGACATGAAAATGAGAATGGGAGGAATGAGAAGAGACAAGAAGAAAACAGGATATAAGTTTGGACATTCCATTAGTTAAACTTTTGGAGAAATGCAGTGGAATTACTTATTACTATTCTAGTTTTATTTAAGGTATATGATGTAAGATTTTTTTGAACTATTTAAAGAAAGCTCACAAAATACTTTGGAGGTACAAGCATTTGGTAAAGAACAAACTGCCTCATCTCTCTGATGTTTTGTGGAAATCTGGAACAACTGGAGTGTTACCATTATGGCTTAGTTCAGCATAGACAAGGGATAAATCAAGGATAGTAATAAGAATGCAAGAATTAGGGGCAGGAGCAGGCCACCTGGTCTTTCAAGCCAGTACTACCGTTATTCCAGGTCTTGGCTGATCTTCTACGACAGTGCCATTTTCCTGCACTGTCCACCTCCCTCGATGCCTGCAACACCCAGATCTCTGTTTTGAGTGAACTCACTGACTGAGCCTCTATAGCCAATGGAGTAAAGGATTTCCCCAAATATTCATCACCCTCTGTGTGAAATCCTAAATCTTATTTTGAGTCTGCCACCCCTCGTTCCGCACTGCTCAGCGAGGGAAACATTCTCCCCATATCTGATCTGTCAGAATTTTTCAAATTTCAATGAGGTGACCTCTTCTCATTCCTCTAAAGTCTAGGGGATACCTCAAACCAGTATGATGGATCTTCTTTGCACCCCCTCTATGGCAATTAAGTTATTTTTCAGGTAAGGAGACCAAACCTGTACACCTTGCTCCATGTGTGGTCTCAACCAAAGCCCCATATGATTATAGTTAGGTATATTTACTTCAGTTCTGAAACCTGCTCACAATAAAGGACAACTTGCCAGTTGCCTTTCTAATTGCTAGCTTCATCTGCATGTTAGTGTTGATTTGCTAACAAGGAGAGGTTGGACAAACTTGGGTTGTTTTCTCTGGAGCTTCAGAGGCTGAGGGGAGACCTGATAGAGGTTTATAAAATTATGAGAGGTAGAGTGGACAGTCAGAATCTTTTTGTCAAGTACTAGAGGACATACATTTAAGGCGAGAGGAGGAAAGCTTAAAGGAGATGTGTGGGGCAAAGTTTTTACACAGGTGCGAGGAACAGGCTTCCAGGGGTGGTGGTGGAAGCAGATACAATAGTGGCATTTAAGAGGCTTTTAGAATATGCAGGGATTGGAGGGATGTGGATCATGTGCAGGCAGAAGGGATTCAGTTTAATTGGGACAGACGGGGTCCCAGAGGGCCTGTTCCTGTGCTGTTCTATGTTCTACGACGCAGTGAATCAACTGATTGAGCTGCAGCCTTGCAGTGTGGTGCAGGTAAACTGATACATTAATTCAAAAATTGTCTGGAATACGAGTCGATTTTTAATCCTAACCAGGCTTTGTGTGAACAGAGGCATGGAGTGAGTGAAAAATCCACCTGACTGCCAAAGTTCCAGGTTCAATGTATTTTAATTTCCAGTCCAGATTCAGTTTCTGTGGATCCACTTTTTCAATGGAACAGCCCAAAAAACGATGTGGATTGGATATTGAAAGAGTCATGAGAATAATGGAATAGGTTTGTTTCTGAAGGAGGCTACAAACTGTATGACAGCTCAAGGTCTCCAAGTGATGCAAATGTGATCGTGAGAACTTTAATGCTGAGGTGTTGGCTGGAAGGGACCCAATGTATATCGGCAACTCTGTGATGGGTGAGTAGGACTTCGTACAAAGTACAAAGTAGGACACAGACAGGAAAGTTCTGAATAAACCAATGTTCATGGAGGTTGTGGGGTTGTGGGACTGTCAGCCAGGTGAACATCAGTACGCATGAGTCTGGGGTTGCCGTAGTAATGCCCTGACTGCACATTCTTTCTCATAAATGAACAAAATAGCTACTACACTCATATTTTCCTAAAGAAGTGTAAACTATAATACCCTTCCTCCATGCAGACTCTCACTCTGAGCAGACTGGCTGCTTGGCTACCGGTTTGTCGAATGACTCATACGTACAGGGAGATTGACATCAAAATTTAGAGCTCTTTAAATTATAATGTTCTGAACTGCGTCTCATGTTTAAGATGTTCTGGCTAAGGAAACAGTAAATTTGGCAGATGCACGGTGTTATTTAAGAGTTTTGGTACCATGCATTAATTATATCAAAGAGCTTTATTTGGAAGATGTGCTGCGAGCAATCTCCTGTCAGCTGATTGCACAGGTCATACAACAATCAAATTGCCAAGTGAACAAGAGGCCAGAGAGTGATGAAATCCAGCATGAAAATTTACAGAATAGATACTTTGGTATGTGTCTGTTTGTTTGAGGCTTCTCAAGAATCTGTTTGGTTTTGTGTGAATGCAGCAAATGATTCTTCTGCAGCAAGCAGTTCCAAATGATGAATGTCCCACCATAACTCGAGCTTTCAAACCTGAACACTGTCCCCTGTCACACTGTTGTTCCAAGTTTGTCTTCCCTCAGTTCAGCGTGAGTAAACAATAAGTGCCCATCAGGGGTTGCTGTTTGTGTTCCGACTAGGAAGCAGAATAGCACAATTAGCAAGAGACAGTCGGAAAAAGAGAACAGAATGCTAAAAAGAAATAATGTGATCAGAACACTTGCACCCAATCATCCCTTCTTCTGTTCCAGATTCTAGTTCTTGTTCTACCTGAAGCTTTAAACCACATGTTGGAATAAGGTCAACTATTTTTTCATCACAGAAGTGTTAAATATCAATGCAGCTCTTTCACACAGTTCTCTGTTGAGTGCTCAAGCACAATGATTATTATCAGCAAAGAAACTGAACTGCATTGTGCTCCATATGAAAGTAGAGGTTTATTCAGAGAGCCACAGTTCAATCAAGGACAGTCCGCATGGATTCAGGCACAGTAGTGTAGCGGTTAGTGTAACGCTTTACAGCGCCAGCGACCGGGGTTCAATTCCTGCCGCTGTCTGTAAGGAGTTTGTACGTTCTCCCCATGTCTGCATGGGTTTCCTCCGGGTGCTCCGGTTGCCTCCCACATTCCAAAAGATGTACAGGTTAGGAAGTTGTGGGCATGCTTTGTTGGCGCCAGAAGCGTGGCGACACCTGCGGGCTGCCCCCAGAACACTACGCAAAAGATACATTTCACTGTGTGTTTCGATGTACATGTGACTAATAAAGATATCTTATCTTATCTTACATGTATGACTAATTTGATTGATCTTTTTGAGAAGGTAACAAGGAAACTCGATGAGCAAAGCATATTTGAAATAGTCTTCATGGATTTTAGCAAGATGCATGACAATATCCAACATCATAGACTAATCAGGAGAATAAGAATCCCTAGGATCCATGGAAAAGTGAACCAATGGAACAAAGGGGATAGAGGACATTTTTAATTGAGGTGTACAAAATTATTAGACAATTAGACCAAGTTAGAAGGAAGACCCTCTTTCCTTTACAGGACAGGCAAATGAGGAGAGGACATGGATTTAATGTAATTGGTCGAAGGATCAGAGAGGAGTTGAAGAAAATTGTTTTCATTCAAAGAGTGGTAGGCTTCTTGAACTCAGTCTTTTAATGGCTTGACTGTGGTGGAGGCAGACATTTAAAATGTATCTGGATGAGGATTTAGGTGCTGAAACCTTTAAGGCTATGGATAGAAAGCTGGGAAGTGGATCGGCTTAATTAGTTTTTTTCTTAGGTCAGTTTGGGAACAATGACCACCAGCTGTCCAAACAGCTTTATGATTATTTTTGATTCTATAGGATGCTTTCATTTGTCAGGATCACTTCTCTCACAGATATTTCCTTTCCAATGTTCACCTTTCTGCTGTGTGGAGTTTCAGACCACTTGACAATATTTTTTTAATTTGTTCTTGAGGTCTATAACCCATCTCTCCTTGCCCCAAGAGACAAACAGCTGTAGACTAGATTGGTTCAGAGGAGAGGCACTAGATTCCATCCTAAAGGCCAATATGAAGCTAATTGAGTCTCTGCAGAAAATCTGACATCTATCCTGATGTTAGCACAGAGTCACACAGGCACCTCCACTGAATCAGTGCCTGTGGCTGGGGCAGATGGGGTGTCTGCAAGCAAGAACAGGGCTGGATGAATGGAGGAAAGTAGGTGGCTCTGATGGGGGATAATGGAGTCTGTGGTCTCCATTATGTAACTTGGCCAATCTGAGATTATAAACCTCAGACAGTCAAGGGGGGTTGGGAGGGGGAACAGTGGGTTGAGGCAGAGATTGGAGAAGGAGATAGAATCAGATCAGAAAGCGGGGAGGTTGATGGGGGGAAGGGTCACCCCTGGGTGATCAAAGGAAAATATGAATCTCAGGGAGTTACCAACCTAGTCCTGCGCTGCGAAGACTGAGTTATCCAAGATGTTCCCGATGATGGCCCTTCCTCACACAACTTGTTCCAGTCAGCCCATGATGTATGAGGAAGGACATCATCTCACCACTAACAGTGAAATCGCACCAAGCACACAAGTGGACGCAGAGGATTAAATTTCTGGAGTGGCATGAAATTGTTGTTGTTTGTATTCCATTCTAGAAAAAAAATTATTTTAAGCTTCATAGCTCTGAAAAAGAAGACCAAGCGTGCACACTTCTTGGCAGTATGATTTCAACCTGAAACATCGACAATTCCTTTCCTCCCACAGATGCTGCTCAACCCACTGAGTTCTTCCAGCAAATTGTTTGTTACTCCAGAATCCAGCATCTGCAGTTTCTTGTGTCTCTCCAGGCAGTATGAAGCAGCATCCTAATAGAGTTTTGAAAAGAAGATAGAATGGCATTTCCTAAACATATTAATGACTTCAGTATGTCCCTTTGTGTTTTACAACCAAGGAAATACCTTTGAAGTGCAATTGTTATGTTGTAGGGAAGATCAGTAGACAATTATGTACAGTGAGGTTACACAAGCTATAGTTTGATAATGATCAGATAATATGTTGTGTTGGTTGAGTTATAAACAATCAATAATGAATTCGCCTCTTCCTTATTGTTGTGGGTCCCTTTACATCCAATATTTATGGCAGTTTGGCATTCCATCTGTACAGCACAGAGTTAGCTATGTTTTCTTTTTTACATTTAATTTCTGGAAGCTGACTCTCACTGGCAAGACCGACATTTATTCCCCTTCTACAGAAACAAAGGTCTGCAGATGCTGGAATCTGGATGAAAAACACGATGATGCTGGAGGAACTCAGCAGGTCAGGCAGCATCTGTGGAGGAAAGCAGGCGGTCGACATTTCGGGTCAGGACCCTTCCTCAGGACTGAAGATAGGAAAAGGGGAAGCCCAATAGGAGGAAAAAGCAGAGCAGTGATAGGTGGACAAAGGAGGGGAGGCGGGGTGGACACAGGGTGGTGATAGGTAGATGCAGGTAAGAGATAGTGATGGGCAGGTGCGGGAGAGGAGGGATGGGTCAAAGATAAGGAGGAAAAAGGGGGGTAGAAAAAAGACATAGGCTAGGAAAGGGAAGACAAAAAGGGGCATGGCTGGGGAGGGTGTGGGGGGCAATGTGGGGATTACTTAAAGTGGGAGAATTCAATGTTCATGCTGTTAGGCTGCAAGGTTCCAAGATGGAAAATGAGGTGCTGGTCCTCCAGTTTGTGCTTGGAATTCTCCTGGCAGTGGAGGAGGCCGAGGACGGACATATCAGTGATGGTGTGGGAGGGGGAGTTGAGGTGACCGGCAACGGGGAGATGCAGATCGCAGTTACGGACGGAGCGCAGGCGTTCTGCGAAACGGTCACCTAGTCTGCGTTTGGTCTCACCAATGTAGAGGAGGCCACACTTGGAGCACCGAATGCAGTCGATGATATTAAGGGAGGTGCAGGTGAATCTCTGTCTCACCTGAAAGGACTGTTTGGGTCCCTGGATGGAGGTGGTGTTGGGGCAGGTGTTGCACCTATAGTGGGGGCAATGGAAAGTTCCCGGGGTGGGAGCGGAATGAGTGGGTGGGGGGGGGGGGGGGATAGTGAACGAGGGAGTCACGGAGAGAGCGGTCCCTGCGAAAGGCAGAAAGGGGTGGGGAGGGGAAGATATGCTTGGTAGTAGGGTCCCGTTGGAGATGGCAGAGAATGATGTGTCGGATACGTCGGTTGGTGGGATGAAATGTGAGGACAAAGGGGACCCTATCCCCATTGGGTCTGGGAGGGTGGGGGTGAGAGCTTAGGATTTTGACACAGCAATGTGTATACCTAATCCATAATAAGGTAGGCATAATTTAGAAGGGAACTCAGAGGTGATGGTTCTCCCTTATATTCTGGGCAGTGGAGGGCATGGATCTGGAAGATGGTGGCAAAGAGGCCTTGTGGCAAGTTGCTGCAAAGCACCTTGTATCCGTTACCCACTGCACCCACACTTGAAGACAGTAGGGAGCCTGAATATTTAATGTGCAGGGAAGCAAAAAACTGCAGAATCAGGTTTATTATCACTGACATATTTCATGAAATTTGTTGTTTTGTGGTAGCAGTACAGTGCAAGACATAGAGACGTAAAAATTACTACAAGTTACAAAAATAAATAAATAGTGCAAAAAAAAGAATAACGAGGTAGTGTTCATGGGTTCATGGACCATTCAGAAATCTGATGGCGGGGGGGAAGAAGCTGTTCCTGAATCATTGAGTGTGGGTCTTCAGGCTCCTCCATACCAAGCTGGAAACCTGAAATAAGAATAGAAAATGAAGGAAGTCCTCAGATTAGGGAGATAACAATTCAGGTCAGTGAATTTCAGCGCATTTAATATGCAGGATGGGGTACCGATGAAGTGGTTTGCTTTTACCTGTAGCTCCACACGTCCAGGGAAGAGAAGGGTATTTCATTGCTCTCCTGCTTTGTGCATTGCATATGATGGAAATGTTTGAGGGAATCAAGTGAGTCACTCACAACAGAAGACTCAGTCTCTTGTGACTAGCCTAGTGAAGTTTCTGATCAATAATGGCAGGATGTTGATGGTGTGGGGATCAGTGGTGGCAATGTTAGTGGAGATAGTTAGACTTTCTTCTCTTCGAGATAGTCATTGCCTGGGGTTTCTGAGTCAAATTTTACTTACTATCTATCAACCCAAATCTGAATGTTTACCAAGTCTTGTTGTATGCCAATACAGAGTGCTTTAATATCTGAGGAATTGTAAGTGCAATGATCAGAAAACATTTCCACTTCAGACCTTGAGATGGGCAGAAGGTCATGATAAGCAACTAAACATGGTGGGGCTTAGGACACTGCCCCGAGGAATTCCCACATCTCTCAGGCAGAGATGATTGACCTCCAATCACAATACTCTTTCTTTTAACAAGTGGAGTTTGCCCTCTTATTCTCATTAACCACTTCTAATGGAGTTCCTTGAAGCTATATTTGGTCAAATGTTGCCTTGATGTCAAAGGAAGTCAATTCACTTCTGGGATTCAGCTCCTTTGTCCACGTTTAGACCAAGGCTGAGCAGTTCTGATGGAACCCAGATTTATCACTGGATGTTGATAAGCAAGCCCTGCTCGATTGCACTGCTGCTGAATCTTTCCCTCAATTTGCTCATGACTAGTGTATTGACGGACATGTGAGAGAGATGGGTTACTGGGAGGTAAGTGTGGGGAAGGATGTGCATTCATGGCCTGCATGGGCTTCTCTTTTGTTGTAAGAAAAATTGATATGTTGTAGAGTCACAGAGTTATACAGCTCTGAAGCAGGCCCTTTGGCCCACCGTGTCCATTCTGACCATCAAGCACCTATCTATACTAATCCCATTTCTCAGTATTTGGTCTATAAACTACTACACCTTGACAATTCGAGTGCTCGTCCAGATGCTTCTCCAATGTTGCGAGAGTACCTGCCTCCACCACCGTCTCCGCCAGTGCATTCCAGAGTGTAACCACCTTCTAGGTGGTTCCCCACTAAACCTCTTACTCCTCACCTTAATCCTATGCATTCTGATCTTAGACACCTCTACTTAGGGGAAAACTTTCTTCTGATCAACCCGGATAAGTGTGAAGTGATACACTTTGGGAGATCGAATTTGAAGGCAGAATACAAGGTTAATGGCAGGACTCTTATCAGTGTGGAGGAACAGAGGGATCTTGGGGTCCATGTCCATAGATCCCTCAAGGTTGCCACACAGGTTGATAGGGTTGTTAAGAAGGCGTATGGAGTGTTGGCCTTCAATAGTCAGGGTATTGAGTTCAAGGGCCGCGAGGTAATGTTGCAGCTCTATAGAACTCTGGGCAGACCACACTTGGAGTATTGTGTTCAGTTCTGATCGCCTCATTATAGAAAGGATGTGGAAGCTTCAGAGAAGGTGCAGAGGAGATTGACCGGGATGTTACCTTGATTGGAGAGCATGTCTTATGAGGATAGGTTGAGTGAGTTAGGGCTTTTCTCTTTGGAGAGAAGGAGGATGAGAGGTGGCTTGATAGAGGTGTACAAGATGATAAGAGGCATAGATCGAGTGGACAGTTGAGACTTTTTCCCAGGGCGACAATGGCTAACACGAGGGGACATACTTTTAAGGTGATTGGAGGAAGGTATAAGGGGGATGTCAGGCATAATTCTTTTGCACAGAGAGTGGTGGGTGCGTGGAACGCACTGCTGGCAGAGGTTGTGGAGGCAGATACATTAGGGACATTTAAGAGACTCTTAGATAGACACATGAATGATAGAGAAATGGAGGGCTATGTGGGAGGGAAGGGTTAGATAGGTCTTAGAGCAGGATAAAATGTCAGCACAACATTGTGGGCCAAAGGGCCTGCACTGTGCTGTAGTGTTCTATGTTCTATGATGTACCCTATCTATGCCACTCATAATTTTATATACCTCTATCAGGTCCCTCCTCAGCCTCCTCTATCTCATCTTTCCTCATAACTGAAGCGTTCCATCCCAGGCAACATCCTCACGAGCCTCCTTGGAACCCTTCCTGTAGTGTGGTGACCAAAACTGCACACAATATTCCAGCTGTAGCCTCACCAATGTTTTATAAAGTTGAACCAAGACCTCCCTGAGCTTACGTTCTCTGCCCCAGCCAATGAAGGCTAGTGTACCTTCTTCACTTTCTGCCACTTTCAGGGATCTTTAGATTTGAATACCAAGGTCTCTTTGCTCCTCAATACTCCCAAGTGCACTACCATTCATGATGTATGTCCTACCCATTTTTGACACCCTACTTCACCTCACACTTATCAGGATTAAATCCCATTTGTGATTACCTTGTCCAATTTACCTGTTGATCAATGTCATTCTGTAGCCTAAGTCTGTCCTCCTCACTATGAACAGTTTTCATGTTTTTGTCTTAGTGATAATGATGGAGAATATGTTAGGCCATGAAATTATTTTTTAGCTTGTGCTGGAATAACATTGTTCTGCTGCTGAAAGATTACAGCGCCTCGTGATGCCTGATCTTAAGGTTGTAGATTTATTCCGAAACCAAAATAAAAACAGAAAATGCTGGGAACATTCAGCAGGTCAGACAGCATCAGTGGAAAGAGAAACAAAATTAATGTTTTAGATCAAAATCCTTCATCAGAACTGAGGACGTGAGAAAACAAAAGTTAGCTTTAATTGTGGTGAGGGTGGGGGAAGGATGGAGAGGTCAAAGGGAAGATCTCTGGTAGGGAGCCAGGGTTGCCATGGTGATAAGGCCCAAACTGGCAGCTACACTCTTCTGAACTCAGCCACCTTGGTTGGCAGTAGTATTATAAATCATTTTTGATAATGGACATCGAAGTCTCCATGCTGTGTAAATTCTCGGCCTTTCCCTCTGTTTTTTTCCAAGTACTGCTCCACTTGTTGGAGATCTGAGAGCAGACAATAGACAGGAATCAGCAGGAAGTTTCCTTAACCAGGCTCCACCTGATGCCGTGAGATTTATTGGTGTCGAGTATCGAGCAACTAAATGTGGCCACTCTGTCCCCACTACATCAAATTGCTGGTGGTTAAGACCTGATGGGATATAGGCTAAAATGTATGTTTGTGAGAATAACTGTGTTATTCTATACACTGACCAGTCTTTAGGTAACTCCCAATTTTGACACAAGGCCCCAGGTATTAATGAACAGGTTTTTGCAGGGTTAACTGTACTTGGGTGTCTTTGTTACGTCTGGTTCCTAATTTTTTGGCAGCTGGTCAGTTAGGTTTTATTCTCGGTATTATTTTTCAGAGCTCTTTATTTGATATTTTTGAATGAATGAGTAGGTCATCTTAAAGGGCAGTTAACAAGTCATAAATAGGCTAGACTGTGCAAGGATGTCAGATTACTTAGCCGAAAGGGCATGAGTGGGCTTTAGTTCCTGGAATGGTTCTTTTCTCACAGAGGTAAGAGTGCTGCCACTGAACAAAAGCTGACTCTGAAAAACAGCATCGCAAACTTTCCATTTTCACTCGGCTCTTGTTATGTTTTTACTGTATTACCCATCCGCCGCTGATTGCAATTCTTCATAATAACACTGAACCGCTGTCTGTGAAATCTATAAGCAATCGGTTGTGTTCATTTATGTCTGTGCTGTTTTCATTCCTTTCCTCTGAACCAGAAAGAATAGAGATGATAGTCCAGATATGTTAAAAATGTAAAAGCACAATCTCACATCAATGCCGTCTGTGATGGACCCATACCTACAACACACACTCTTCACTGCTGAAGGACTTTGGAATGACGACATTGGATCTATCATCAACACATAAACATTTTTCATTTAACCCTTTGATCACCAAATATTTCTGTTCATAAAAAGGTCTGTTTTCTGCTTGCATTAAAAACTATTTATTTCACTTATTTCAGGATTGACATGTAGAACCTTGGAAAGCGGTAATAGATCATGGCATCTCTTGAGCTATTCCAACACTCCGTAAGATCATGGTGAATGATCTGCCTCGTCCACATCCCCACTCCGTGACGGTTTCCTAATTTCCTTAGTGTCCTAAAATCTATCAATCTCAGCCTTTTTATATATTCAGTAAGTGAGCATCCAAAATGCTTTAGAGATTAATAACTCCCCTCCCACATAAATATATTTCTTAGTTAAGAATGATGAACTTATCCAGATACCACATTACCTTGTTCTAAACTTTCCAGCCTCTCAGCACCTAACCTGTTACTCAGAATTTTGCATGTTTCAGTTAGAACACCTCTCTTTTGTCCAAACTCCAGACAGTATGGGCCCATCCTATTTAATCCTCACAACAACCCTAACCCCACACCCCCCCCCCACCCTCCCTAAAATCAATCTGCACTGCATCACTCTCAGGCAATGCATCCTTCCTTAGGACCACCAGGTTTAGGAACAGCTACTTCCTTCAACCATTTGGTTCTTCAACCAACTGGGCACAACCTTAATCACGACAGTTTAACACTGTGACCGCTTTACACTAAAATAGACTTTGCTTTCATATTGTTCACTTGCAAAAATTGTGTATAATTTATGTTTCATTTATGTTTTTCTTGTGAACAATGCTTATCTGATGCTCTGTGCCTGTGATGCTGCTGCAAGTAAGTTTTTCATTGCACCTGTGCACACATGGACTTGTGCATAGGACAGTAAACTCAACTTTGACTTTGACATGGTACAAAGCCCTGGATGATTGTAGCACATTAGCTTTACGTATTTCTAGCATTCACCAGCACTTACTAGTTTCTTATTGTTTAAAAAATACTTAACTAGAAATTTCCAGTGAATCCAAATATCAGATGCTTCTTGCTGTTGACCATTTCACCCATGGGTTGTCATCACAAATTTTAGTTCAGCTTCAGGTCAAAGGCAGACGTACATTTTCAATAATGTGGTGTCTGGGACCAAAGCTATGTCAAGGGAGTTGCAGGGTGGGGTTGGCAGGACGAGTGACCTGTAATCCTGACTGACATCTCTGGCCTCAAATGGTTGAAGTGAAGTAGCTGTTCCTAAACCTGGTGGTTCTAAGGAAGGATGCATTGCATGAAGGTGATGCAGTGCAGATTAATTTCAGGGAGGGGGTTAGGTTGTTGTGAGGATTGAATAGGATGGACCCATGTCAGGAAGACAAGGGGTGCAGGGTGGGGGGTGGGGGGTGGGGGATCAGCAATGATCAAGAAGGGGCTAGATGTTTGTGGAATCTGGACTGCTTGTATTCTTCATTCAGAGTGGGTATGTGGAAGGGTCATCACCAGGAGTCAAAAGGGAAAGCATGGGGGAAGATCATCCAAAACAACTGATGCCTGGGTTCAAGGAATGGTGTACCTGGAATGATTGACGCCTGGGTTCAGGGAATGGTGTATCTGGAATGATTGACACCTGGGTTCAGGGAATGGTGTATCTTGAGTCTCGGGTTGGTGGATACATTAAGGATTGGAGATTAGGATCCGGGTTGAGATGGAAGCAGCTACATGGTGGAACCTGGATCAATCTGGACCAGGAATTAGGCTGGCCTGGGGAAGTCTGGAAGAATTGGATCTTATGGTCATGGGGGGAGCAGCGCATGGGCAGGAAATTACCCAGTAGCATTAGAACTTGTGTTGACGATGAAAAGGGAAATCCTCTTGAAGAACTGAAGCCAATGATAGGTGATGTGAAGGTGTCCTGGAAAGTTCAAGGGCTAGGATCAGAGGTGATGATCATTAAGTGGGCCAGAGGGTGGGGGAGAAGAGATTGGGGATTCTGTTGGTCACAGACAGATCAGAGGAGCTTTGGTGGTTGGGAGGGTGGGAAAGACCTTGACAGTAGGGAGTGAGGTTCTGGAGGATCAGAGAAGTCTTGGGGAAGGGGGGGCTTGGGTGAATCAGTGGGGTCTTGGGAGATGTCACTTGAGCTTTGGAGAGTTGGAAGCAAGGTCACTGGGATTGGTGCAGTCATTTCTGGGGTGGAATGGGCAACTATATACGTGCTGCTTCATTTGGTCACTGCTATGCACTTGCCATTTCTTCTATTATTAAGGATATAGAATAAGTTTGCACTTTTTGATGAGTTGAAAACACCTCCATCCTGCAACTGTGATCATTTGAATCACCATGTTAACAGTCTATTTATCATACTATATTTATAAACTCACACTTATGTTGGGCCTTGCATAACTCCGGAAAGCCACTAAATACATTACAGCCAGTTAAGTCAACCCACAATCACACTTCAAAATAATTGTGGAAAATTCAGTGAACAATTTGCCAGCAGCAAGATGCCCCAAATACTGATAAGATATTCTCCATATAATCTGTGCAGCCTGAAGGATATATATTGGCCAGGGTCTCACTTACCGTTTTGAGCCATGGGATTTTTCTAGCTACCCGAGAAACTGGAAGGGCGCTTGACTTAATCTCTGTGCCAACACACGGCACATTTAGTAACATTGCACTGAAGTGTTGGTCCAGATGAAGTCAATGAATAATAAGATTCCTAGAATTGCTGAAAAACAACAATCCAGTATCATTGCAACAACTGTGTAAAAATAAAAAATAATGCATTCTTATTGTGATAAGTAAATTACAGATACCAGTCCATACACCTTGGAATGCCACATCCAGCCCACACAAACTAAATCATGTACAGCTCAGATTTGTGTGACTTTTGAATTCTGTGTCCTTTATCCTGGGTCCTGCAAAGCAGCCTACTTTATATGTGTGAAGCTGGTGAGATTTTACTTTTATATTAAAATATCTGTTGAAGTGTGAACCTAGTGAGGTTTTATTTTTATATTAAAATAGCTGTTAAAGAAAAAGTATAGGACCTATCTTGCATTGAAACAGCTCCACAGAAAGAAAAAATATTATTTCTGGCCTCTGATTCTGCACCCTTGTAGCATTGAGTTTGCGGGTAATGTGTCAGAATATGGCTGCTGAGAATTAGTTTTAATTGATTCTGTTGACTGCATTATTCTGGCCAAGCGGTAGCTTTTTCAAGTTGCAGTCAGAAGCTTGTGGGGTCATCGAACCTGCTGAACATGAATGCATAATGTAGGTCAGCATCAAAATGAATCCGTACTAGAGATGTCAGCTTAGAAATCAGACTACGATCCTAGTGCTACAATGACTATTCTAGAGAGGCTGGTGGTATGACAAGAGGAAATCTGCTTGTCAGACACATTTTACAGTCAAATGGTGGCCACCATTCCTGATCCCAGAAAGCACCTGGATTAAATTGTTCAGCTGCCAACTGGATTATGGAATCAAATCAACTCGTCATAGTCACTTATCAATGAGAGTCCAGCAATCAGGAGCTGAGAGAGCTGTGGCAGGCTGCGGGATGTAAGTGGAGGGAGATGGAGAACTTCTGGTGTTCCCAACACCACAGTGGAGTAAAGAGAAATGAAAGACATGCATTTCTATAATGCCATTCACATCCTTCTCATGATTTCCTCATGTGCCACAGCCAATTAAGTTGTTTGGAAGTGTAGTAATTACTGTAATTTAGGAAATGTGGCAATCAACTTGTAAACATCAAGTTCCCACAAACATCAGTGATAATGAGCAGTTGATCTCATTCCATAATTTTATTGAGGGATAAATAATTGCCAGGACACGAGATAACTCTTTTGCTTCTTTTGGAGCACATGATATGTTGTTTTAATATCTTACCTCACATTCAGAAATAACTATCAGCACAATTCCCTCTCAGTGAACTGAACTGCACTGAGGTGTCAGGATACTTTCTTGTACTCAAGAATCGGGAGTGGGATTTGAGCCCTAATCAACTCAGCTGAAACTGCCACAGATTGAACACCAGATTGGCGGACTTGTCCCTGAGAATACTGATCACAGCATGCACAGCAAAGACAAACTTTGCGAAAAGGAGCACAAATAGGTTGTTTTCTGGCATTTGCATCTTTTTCAGAAGCTCACCCTGAATGCTTCTGCAAAAGCCTTTACCAAGGTGGCACATTTCTTACAAGGAAATGAGAACAGCGCACTGGACCTGCAAGCACCAGCTTCTTGCATGTAAAGTCGGCTCAGCATGATTCAGTTTCTAAGCCATTAACTTTGAAATGAAATGTTACATAGGGGCTCTGCCTAATTGACTAAGTTATCAGATCACTATTGCCTGGCCAATAATTACCTGTCAGTCACAACCAAAGCAAGCTAACTGTTCATTGGGATATATATTGGGCTTCCCCTTTTCCCTATCATCAGTCCGGAAGAAGTGTCCTGACCTGAAACATTGACTGCCTGCTTTTCTCCACGGATGCTGCCTAGCCTGCTGAGTTCCTCCAGCATCATCGTGTTTTTCTTCTAGATTCCAGCATCTGCAGTCCTTTATTTCTCTGAATATTCATTCATTTCTCCTATTTTGAGGATCTTGCTTTGTCACAATGACACAATTTGAAGAAAGATTATTGACCACAATGTACTTTAAGATGACCGAGGTCAGTGTACTACTTTTGGACATTTTGATGGCTTTAAAAATATCACCTATGTGTAATTTTATTTATTATAGCTAATTTTGATTGCTTAAGGTTCTTTCTAAAAATATTATCTGTGATGTGAATGACCATTTAATCTCTTTTGTTGATGTTGATTGAGAGATGTTTATTGACTACAAAAGCTTTCCTTTATTTCACAAGGTTAAGTGGTATATTTTGTCGTTGTTTAGACAAATGGACAAACCATTGTTTTAGAATATGGCAGCTTGGTACAATTAATCCTTGCACCAAATTAGAATTGGAATTGGTTTATTATTGTCACATGTACTGAGGTACAGTGAAAAACTTGTCTTGCATACCATTCAAACAGACCAATTCATTACACAGTACATTGCGGTAGTACAGGGTATAAACAATAACAGAATGCAAAATGAAGTGTTACAGATACAGAGAAAGTGCAGTGCAGGCAGACAATAAGGTGCAAGGGCATAATGAGGTAGATTGTGAGGTCAAGAGTCGATCTAATCGTACTCGTGAACCGTTCAATAGTCTTATAACAGTGGGATAGAAGCTGTCCTTGAGCCTGGTGGTACGTGCTTTCAGGCTTTTGTATCTTCTGCCCAATAGGAAAGGGGAGAAGAGAGAATGTCCAGGATGGTTGGGGTCTTTGATTATGTTGGCTGCTTTACCGAGGCAGCGAGAAGTATAGACAGAGTCCATGGAGGGGAGGCTGGTTTCCGTGATGTGCTGAGCTATGTTCACAACGCTCTGCAGTTTCTTGCGGTCACGGGCAGAGCAGTTACCATACCAAGCCGTGATGCATCCGGATAGGATGCATTCTATGATGCATCAATAAAAATTGGTAAGGGTTGATGGGGATATGCCAAATTTCTTTAGCCTCCTGAGGAAGTAGAGGTGCTGGTGAGCTTTCTTGGTCATGGCATCTACATGGTTGGACCAGGACAGGCTGCTGGTGATGTTCACTCCAAGGAACTTGAGGCTCTCAACCCGCTCAACCTCAGCACCGTTGATATAGACAGGAGCATGTGCACCGCCCCCTTCCTGAAGTCAATGACCAGCTCCTTTGTTTTGCTGACATTGAGGGAAAGGTTGTGTTCATGACACCATTCCACTAAACTCTCTATCTCCTTCCTGTACTCCGACTCATCATTATTTGAGATATGGCCCACTATGGTGGTATCATCTGCAAACTTGTAGATGGAGTTAGAGCAGAAGCTGGCCATGCAGTCATGAGTGTATAGGGTGTAGAGTAGGGGCTGAGGACAAAGCTTTGTGGGGCACCAGTGTTGGGGTTAATCATGGCAGAGGTGTTGCTGCCTGTCCTCACTGATTGCGGTCTGTTGGTCAAGAAGTCAAGGATCCAGTTGCAGAGGGAGGTGTTGAGTTCCAGGTCTTGGAGTTTGGTGATGTGTTTGCTTGGAATTATAGTATTGAAGGTGTATAATTGAAGGAGTATTATGGTATAGAAAGTCCAAGGCCCATCCAAACATTGATACTTTACAATGCGGTGAGCTCCAGATATGGCTGAGCCTCTCCTTGCTGCTCATACACGAAAGCTATTTGAATTTGGTAGGCTTGCCATGGTTATGTTGGTGGAAAACCCATTTGCTAAATTGGTTGGCACACAGGCAAGGGGCCTCTACCTATCTTTGCAAAGAGGAAAATGTATTTTTTAAGCGTGGACCTTGTAATGCCTAGAGCAATAAGGCAGGTGACTGACATAGCTTTAAAAGAAATTTGAGAGAGTCTTATTTACCAAAAGAGCACAGTGCTAAATATCTGGATTGCATTACCACATAGAATAGTGAAGGCAAGCAGCAGAAACGCTTTTCAGGGCAAGCTAAATAAGCACATGGCAGAGACTGATGAGTTGAAGTAGCCTGGTATTGAGCAATAGTTGCACCATAAACATTTTGGACTCACTCATAGTTTATTCTGGGATATCTACTGCTAACTTCGATGGGGAGAAATGGCTGCAGACAGATAGTCAAGTTTAAGGCAATTTTCTTTTCTTTAATGTAGTGGAATGTTTTTAATTGGGTACTATTGTTTTTTGGCATTTGATTTTTTTTGGAATTATACAAATTTGATTTTTTTAATACATTTTGTTCATGTTTCTTAGTATTTGAAGTTTTAAAAATTTAATCACTTTTTCAATATTTTGATTGTTAATGGTTTTGGGTGGTTTGGAATGTACCTGAATGTCAGAGAGCTCGTCAGCCAGGTGGGTGCTAATGTCCCAACAGAAGGTAACACGCAGTGACTCAACGCAAGCACCGAGATCAGACACCGAGACCGAACTCCTTGATACACTGACCACCAAAGGACTAGTCCACATCTATTTCTGTGTTTAAGTCTTTCCACAGCTTTCCCCTGCTGATTTCTGTACCCTCATCCAACCTCTACAAGCTACACTCCTCCAACTATGGCCTTTTTTGCATTCCTCATTCTCATTGCTTCATTTAGCAGCCTAGCCTTCAACTGTCAAGACCCAAAGACATATAATTCTCTTTCCATGTATCTTAAAAAATTGCTTAAATCTTACCTCTATGGCCAAGTTTTTGGTCAACTTTGGTCTTTGACTTGATATCAGTATTTGTTCTGAATATACCTCTGTGAATTGTCATGGGATGTTTTCTAACACTCAAGATGTTATATAAATACAAGCTAGTTTTGGTGATACTCTCAATGACAAGATGATACTTAAGTGCCAGTGATAGTTCACATTGAACTACTTGCACTAACCCATTTTTGAAGATCTGTTTAAAGTTTTATTGTTGACATTCAAGCTTACTTCCCCCCCCCCCCCCCCAATGGACATAAACTAGAAGAATGAGTACTATCTCCAAGAATGAGTACTATCTCCAAGAATGCAGATGCTGGCCTCATGTGAAGGTCTAGATTATCTCTGATAAAAAAAAATCACCTTGTTTCAAGGCCAAATCTTGGGTGTTTGGGAATCTATTAATGTTGCAGATTACAATGATTGACTTCTGGGCTGGCATCTCTTTTGCCCCAAAATTATCTGCAATAGCAAATGTTCCTCAACTTGCGGTAGCGTAGCGGTTAGCGTGATGCTATTACAGCACCAGCAGCCTGGGTTCGATTCCAGCCACTGTCTGTAAGGAGTTTATATGTTCTCCCCGTGTCTGCATGGGTTTCCTCCGGTTGCTTCAGTTTCCTCCCACATTCCAAAAACGTACGGGTAGGTTAACATAGGTTTAATTGAGTGGCGCGGACTCGTTAGGCAGAAAGGGCCTGTTACCGTAAGTGTCGCCATGCTTCCGGCGCCAACATAGCATGCCCATAACTTCCTAACCCGTACGTCTTTGGAATGTGGGAGGCCCCTAAACTGAGGAGACAGAATCAGGTTTATTATCACTGACTTGTATGTGGTGAAATTTGTTGTTTTGCAGCAGCAGTACAGTGCAAAGACATAAAAATCATAGTAAGTTACAAAAATAAATAAATAGTACAAAAGAAAAAGGAGTAATGAGGTAGCGTTCATGAGTTCATGGACCGTTCAGAAATCTGATGGCGGAGGGGAAGAAGCTGTTCTTAAATCGTTGAGTGTGGGCCCTCAGGCTCCCGTACCTCCTCCCTGATGGTAGGAACGAGGAGAGGGCATGTCCCGGATGGTGAGGGTCCTTAGTGATGGATGCCACCTTCTTGAGGCACCGCCTCTTGAAGATGTCCTTGATGGTGGGGAGGGTTGTGCCCATGATGGAGCTCGCTGAGTCTACAACCCTCTGCATCCTCTTGCAATCCTGTGCATTGGAGCCTCCACACCAGGCGGTGATGCAACCAGTCAGAATGCTCTCCAATCATACCTCTGTTGAAATTTGCAAGTCTTTGGTGACGTACCAAATCTCCTCAAACTCCTAATGAAGTAGAGCCACTGGTGTGCCTTCTTCGTGTCAATGTGTTGGGTCCAGGGCAGATCCTCTGAGATGTTGACACCCAGGAACTTGAAGCTGCTCACCCTTTCCACCACTGACCCCTCGATGAGGACTGGTGTGTGTTCTCCTGACTTCCCCTTCCTGAAGTCCACAATCTTGCTGACGTTGTGTGCGAGGTTGTTGTTGTGACACCACTCAACCAGCCAAACTATCTCACTCCTGTAGGCCTCATTGTCGCTCTCTGAGATTTTACCAACAGCAGTGGTGTCATCTGTGAATTTGTAGATGGCATTTGAGCTGTGCTTAGCCACACAGTCATGAGTGTAGAGATAGTAGAGCAGTGGGCTAAGCACGCATCCTTGAGGTGCACCTGTGTTGATTGTCAGCGAGGAGGAGATGTTACTACCTATCAACACAGACTGTAGTCTCCCTATAAGGAAGTCAAGGATCCAGTTGCAGAGGGAGGTACAGAGGCCCAGGTTTTGAAGCTTGTTGATTAGTTTTGAGGGGATGATGGTGTTGAACGCCGAGCTATAATCGATAAACAGCAGCTTGATGTATGTTTTGCTGTTGTCTAGGTGCTCCAAAGCAGAGTGGAGAGCCAGTGAGATTGCATCCACTGTAGACCTGTTGTGGCAGTAGGCAAATTGCAGCGGGTCCAGGTCCTTGCTCAGGCAGGAGTTAATTCTAGCCATGACTGACCTCTCAAAGCATTTCATCATAGTAGATGTGAGTGCTACGAGGCGATAGTCATTGAGGCAGTTCACCCTGCTCTTCTTGGGCACTGGTGTAATTGCTGCACCTTTGAAGCAGGTGGGAACCATAGCAGTGAGAGGTTGAAGATGTCCTTGAACACTCCAGCCAGTTGGTCGGCACAAATTTTCAGCACCCGGCCAAGTACACCGTTGGGGCCTGACGCCTTGTGAGGGTTCACCCTCTTGAAGGATGTTCTGATGTTGGTCTCCGAGACCGAGATCACAGGATCACCAGATGCTGTGGGGATTCGCACAGGTGTAGTGTTATTCTTCCTTTCAAATTGTGCCTAAAAGGTATTCAACTCATCAGGGAGTGAAACATCACTGCTATTTATGCAGTTGGGTTTGGCCTTATAGGAAATAATGACATGCAAACCCTGCCACAGCTGTCGTGCGTCCGATTGTGTCTCTAGCTTCACTCGGAATTGCCTTTTCGTTCTCACAATGGCCTTCTGTAGGTCGTACCTGGAATTCTTGTAGGGTTCTGGATCTTGCCTTATATCTTGAACACCACAGATCTAGCCCTCAGCAGACTGCAAGTCTCCTAGTTCATCCAAGGCTTCTGGTTTGGGAAACTTGATATGACCTCGACGGCACACACTCGTCCACGCAGGTCCTGATGAAGTCGGTGGCATAATCATTCAGATCCGAAGATGAATTCCTGAATGTGGTCCAGTCCACAAATTCAAAGCAGCCCTGTAACCACTCCTCCACCTCCCTCGACCAGACCTTCACAGTCCTTACCACTGGTGCTGTGGTCCTCAGTCTCTGCCTGTATGTCGGGAGTAGAAGTACAGCCAGGTGATCTGACTTGCCACAGTGCGGGCACGGGATGGCACGGTAAGTGTTCTGGATGGTGGTGTAGCAGTGATCGAGTGTGTCGGTTCCTCTGGTTCCGCAGGTGAGATGTTGGTGGTAGTTTGTCAGAGACTTCTTCATGCTGGCCTGGTTGAAGTCCCCCGCGATGATCGGGAAGGCATCAGGGTGCGCTGTCTCGTGACTGTTGATCACGGCACTCAGCTCCTCCAATGCCAGCCTGACATCTGCCAGAGGTGGAATGTTCACCGCTACCAGGATGATGGCAGAGAACTCCCTCAGCAGATAGAATGGACAATGCTTGACCGCCAGATGTTCCACATCGGGGGAGCAGGACTGAGACAGAACTGCCACGTCTGTCCACCACGATGAGTTAATCATGAAGCAAACGCCGCCGCCTCTGCCTTTACCTGACGCCGCCATCCGGTCCATGTGGTGGGTGGTGAAGCCCTCGGGTTGGAGTGCTGTGTCTGGAGTGCTGGGGGTGAGCCGTGTCTCAGTGAAGCAGAGCACACAACAGTACTTGATCTCCCTCTGGTACTGCAGTCTGGCTCTGAGGTCTTCAGTTTTATTTTCCAGAGACTGTACATTAGCCAGGAGGATGGTAGGGATGACAGTGAGTGTGGTGTCATACACAGGCTGGACTCTGTGAGGACGGCAGATTTCCATCTTTGAATAGTATCAGTGAACCAGATGGAGTTTTACAATAACCCACTGGCTTTGTACTTACCTTTACTGAAACTGCCTTTGTCCAGATTTTTTCAATTAATTACTTGACCTTACATTTCCCTAGCTGCCGATGTGGGATTTCCACTTATACCTTGGATCAATAGTCTGAATGCTGGTTCAACAACTTAACCACCCTGCTATTGTAAATAATACACATGAATTGCAAATGATGAACATGCAATATCAAAGTATATATGAATAATAATCCTCCTTTTCCTTTAAGGCTATCCTTAAAACTCGCTTTTGTTGACCCTTCCTAGTAGCATGCTTGAGTCAAGAACATCTGCTTTTTTGGGGATTGAAATCGTCCCTTTATAGTGCTGCGCTTGGTGAAAGGAAGTGTTCTGGACCAATGCTTAAAATAGGGCATTACTTGAGATCAAAGATTTGAGATGATTCAGTAGGCAAAGATTTTGCTTCGGATCATTAACATCTAAAAGTCTAGGCCGGAATGGATGAACTGACTGGTGTTTGCACTGAGACTGGACTGGTGTATGGTGGATGATGTACTGAGGCTTGTCTCTGGCCTTCACCAATGTGTCAAGTTGAAAGAAGAAAATCTTCGTGGTGCTGAGGAGAGTGCCTTGGTTCTTTCAAATCATTTGTTTGCTTGCTCATCTTCCTTAAAGAGCTGAGGGAAAGGAGAATTCTTGATAAATGCCATAAATGTATACAACCTTAAACATCCATTGATCTCTCTGAGGACAAAATAAATACCGATCAAGAACGGAGAAGTAAACCATCCTAACCCAGATAAGGCACTGAGTTTAGCCATCAGTGCAAGGCCCTCCAAACCTGGACGTACACCTGGTCTGAACCCTTGTCGGCTCCTGTCTGAGGTCAGTTGTGTCACCATGATCTGGAACTGCTGAAGTGCAAAAGAAGCACACATTTCACTCAGCTGACAAAAACTGGATTTGATCAGTGCACTATCGTGGATTCCCTGCAGAATCCTTTACCTTTCACCATGAATGTTGTCTCTCCTACGGCTGTTCCTTTCAACCCTCTGAATGATGTGGCCTTTTAGAGAAGGGAGAATGTTGAGCAGATGTTTCACCTCAACTTGTGACCTCTCTCATATTCCTTTGCTTCTTATAGGAGTCTGTCCCTTTGAGATGGCCAGAAGTATTGTAAATGCAGACTAAACAGGAAGTAAGAATTGTGTGAGAGTAATTATTTTCACATTGGGGGTGATATGCGATCATTGTCAGAACAATGTGACAGCTCTGACATTTGTCTGATTATTTCACAATCATGTTATCTGCCAGCACACCTATAATATCACAGGGGGAAGAATCACTCACTATCTTATTGCAATCAAGGTTTAGCTCAAGCACTTTCACATGAGAAACATGACATTCTAGGTCAGGCACAGCAGAGTAGGTAGGAACGTCAGCAGCTGCTGTGTGAGTGTGTCACTTTTACAGAATGAAGTATGCCGTTGACCTAAATTAGAGCCCCGATATCTCCTGGCTCACAGGACCTCCCGGATGGCATATATCTCATGTGCCAGGACTTTGTTGTGCTGTTGCAGAGAATCTTGGAGCTGTCTCCTTCTCATCTGAAGCCCCTCTCCATCATGGAAGCCTTCACGTGTGCTGCCATGAAGGGCCTGCCTTTCAAGGCTGCCACGCTTTAGTGACTACAGGCACCAAGGAGTCAGCGGCAGAGTCAAACTGCATGTGGTCCCTTTCGGAGCCACACATTTCAAAGCTTCATTTTGAATGTAAATCATTCTAATTTTGTTTTCAAGAAACAAGAGATCCTGCAGATGCTGGAATGTGGAGCAACACACACGAAATGCTGGAGGAACTCAGCAGGTCAGGCAGCATCTATGAAGGGAAATAAACAGTCGACATTTCGGGTCTTTTCAAACACCTTTTTGACCAAATTTTTAAGAGGAACCAGATTTGGTGCTAACACTGACAACCGTTCAGCATAACCTAAAGTGGTGAAATCCAATTTCTTTGCAAGATTGTTTAACTGTGGATGCTCATTAAAGCTCAATTTGTGGAATCCAGCAACACCAGAGAAAGACATGGCCATATTCAAAGTCAGCTTTGCCAACTGCACGAAATTCCCGGTTCTTGGGAAAAGCATGTCAATTGCCCAATAAACAAATGTCCCCGTGGTATCCTGAGAGATATACAACCCCTCTCCACTACCCCAACTGCCTGAAGTGTAAACCTTTGGCATAAAACATGGTCACATTCACTGATACAGGCAGATAGATGATCAGGGTGCAAGTCTTCAAGCAGTATTAATTCATCTCTTTATTAGTTCTGAGATTTATTATCTGCTAATTCTTTTTGGGGATGAGGTAATGTCTCATGAAGCACAACCTCACATGTGCCTCGATTTCCTTTTTCCGTCCTATGGTTCTCCTCCTACTCCTCTTCCAGTGAAGTTGCAGGGAGATTCCTCATGGACATCCTGTACTGAGAATCAGAATTGCTCTTTGGGTGTGGAAGCAAAAATATTGCAGTTTTCTCCAAGGTGTAAGACCACAAATAGGGAACTACAGAACAAGTTGTGGGAATTTGCTTGGCTCGTATTTTTAAAGGCTTGTTAATGAGATACTTAGAAAACCATAGTATCATGAGGCAGAGTTAATATGCTTTTAACACCAGAGTTTTTTGAGGGTATAGGTGACACTGTAGATGAGATGGAATGAATGGATGTAGTTTACTTGGATTTTCAAATGCCAATGGATAATGCTATTATGTAAAAATAAGTGCTCATTGGATAGGATAAAAGGGATTCGAGTGTTCTTGTACGTGGAATGCAGAAAATGAACAGCAAGCAATTGGGAATGGAAATTTTGATGTCCTTTATTGCAAAGAGGTTTGAGTACAAGAACTAAAAAAAATTATTATTGTATAGAACTTACGTGGGACCCCATTGGACTTGTACAAACAGTTTTGGTCTTCTTATCTAAGGAAGCATTTGAGTTGGTGAATAAGATTGTCATCAGACCCTGGAGAGTTACGGCCTTCTTTGGTGTTGGCACCTTTTACCCAGCACCAAAGGAAGCCGTAACTGTCCAGATAAGGTCTGATGCAGTGTGACGTCACATCAAAGCAAAATGCATTGCTTGCCAGCAACCTCCGTGGGAGTGTTTATTCTTCACACAGAGGAACTGGAGGAAATTTCCAGAAGTAAGCAACCTCTGTACAGTTGAACTTTTGATGATATTTGACCATGCAGTTCAGTGAAAATGTAGTGCGCACATAGAATTGCCAGGCAAATACTGTATATCTGAGATCTTTTCCAATAAGTCAATAACTGGAAGGAGATATATTAGAAGAATTTGAGCTGTGTAAAGGCATGTTTATGGTTCATAAATGACAACTTTTTTACTCAATAAACTGATCAGGTTAAGGTAGTCAGAATGTACATGTGTTTTAACTTTTTCCTTAACTAATTTTATTTGACAAATAAGCCTCAGATCTCAGTAAGTTTCTGTCTATGAATGGCACATGTACTAGTTTCAGACTACATCATATTTTATACCTTATTTATTGGCAATATTGCTTTGTTTAGAAAATGTCTGCATCAAATAGGCTTATACCATCTTCTGTATAATTCTGCTGCGTACTATCTATAAAAATTGAATTAAAAATGCATTGGGATATTAATAGGAATAATATCCAAATAATCCAGGAACTCTGACAGTCCAGCATCTCAAAAGTCCTGAGTGTGCCAGATTATCAAATTTGTACTGTACTGAGGAACAGGGGGACTTTGGTGTACAAGTCCAAGGATCCCTGAAGGTGGCAGCACAGGTAGATGAGGTGGTGAAGAAGGCATACAGGGTATCAGCCTTCATTAGCTGGGGTTTCGAATATAAGGGCAGGGAGATTATGATACAACTATATAAAACGTTGGTTAGATCCCAGCTGGAATATTGTGTGCAGTTCTAGTTACCACATTATGAGAAGGATATGATTGCAGTGGAGAGCACGCAGAGGAGATTCGCCAGAATGTTATCTGGAAATGGAGCGTTTCACTTCTGAGAAGAGACCAGATAGTCTGGGTTTGTTTTACCTTGGAGAGGAGGAGGCTGAGGGGAATCCTCATTGAGGTATGCAAAATTACAAGAGAGAAGGAAACTTATCCCCGTAACGGAGGTGTCAAAAACTGAAGGGTGTAGGTTGAGGTTAAGGGGAAAGAATTTAGAGGGGATCGGAGGAAGAATTTTTTCACCCAGAGGGTGGTTGGAATCTGGAGTGCACTGCCTGAGTGGGTGTAGAAGGCGATATTCTCACAACGATTAAGAAATATCTAGAAATAGGCAAGGCATAGAAGAATACGGTCCTAATGCGGGCAAGTAGCATTAGCATGGATGGACAGAAAGGTCGCCATGGATGTGGTGGGTCAAAGAACCCATTTCTGTGCTGTATAACTCTGTTGGACAGCAGGGAAGATTGTCAAGGGTTACAGCAGGATCTTGATCACTTGGAAATTTGGGGGGAGAAATGGCTGATAGAGTTTAATCTGGACAAATGTGAGGTGATGCACTTTGGGAGATCAAATGCAAGAGGAAAGTATACAGTCAATGGCAGGACACTGAGAAGCATTGATGTACAAAGGGCTCTTGGGGTGCAAGTCCATAGTTCACTGAAAGTGGCCACACAAGCATATAGGGTGGTAAAGAAGCCGCACGACATGCTTGCCTTCATGGTCAGGGCATTGAGTATAAAAGTTGGAAAGTCATGTTGCAGCTGTATAAAACTTCGGTTAGGCCACTTTTGGAGTATTATGTCCAATTCTGGTTACCACACCATGGGAAGGATGCGGATATTTTGGAGACAGTGCAGAAGAGGTTCACCAGGATGTTGCCTGGGTTGGAGTGTGTTACCTATAAGGAGAGGTTGGACAAACTTTGATTGGTTTTTCTGAAGCATCAGAGGCTGAGGGGCGACCTGTTAGAAGTGTATAAATTATGAGATGCATAGATAGGGTAAAAATAGTCGGAGTCTTTTGCCCAGGGTGGAAATGTCAAATATTAGAGGGCATAGGTTTAAGGTGAGAGAGGGAAAGTTTAAAGGAGATTTGCAAGGCAGGTTTTTTTACACAGAGAATGGTGCCAGGGAAGTGGTGGAGGCAGACACAATGGCAACATTTAAGAGGCATTTGGACAGGCACATGAACAGGCAGAGAATGGAGAGAGATGGACAATGTGCAGGCAGATGGTGTCATGGTGGAACGGAAGGCCTGTTTCTGAGCTGTACGATTCTATGTTCTTTGTTCTATGATTGCAGAAGAAGCATTGAGTGATAGAGAGATACGGCACTGCAACAGGCCCTTCAGCCCACCCACTCCACGCCAACCATCAAGCGCCCATTCACACTAATCCTGCGCTGACTTATTTTCTCCACATTCCGCTTAACTGTCCTCAGATTTTGCCACTCACTTACATATTAGAGGAAATGTACAGTGGCCAGTTGACCTACCAACCCGCACATCTTTGGGATGTGGGAGGAAGCCAAAACACTTGAAGGAAGCCCACATGGTCGCAAGGAGAACATGCACGCTCTGCACAAATAGCACCGGAGGTCAGGGTTGAATCCGGGCCGCAGGAGCTGCATGGCAACATCTGCACTGGTGTACCACCCTGCTGCCCTTCACGAGTTGTCAAAGCGCAGAAAGCTCCGACCAAGGTGCTGGTAAATAGGATTGGTGCAGGTGGGTAATTGATGGTCTGTGGGTCTGTTTCTGTGCTGTATGACTCTAGTGCATGCACACAGACACACACAGACACACACACATGCACACATACACACAGACACATGCAGACATACATAGGCACAAACACACACACACACACACACACACACACACACACACACATGCAGGCACACATAGGCACACACACACATGCAGACACACAGGCACACACACACACACAAACATGCAGACACACATAGGCACACACACACATGCAGACACACATAGGTACAGACACACACACACACACACACTCACATACACACACACTCACACACACACGCAGACACACATAGGCACAGACGGACACATGTACACACACACAAACTCTGAGCACACAAAGGCACACTGTGACCACACACAAATGGACATAAAATGATTTTACTCACATCCTCGCTGCCCCATCCCTCTTTCATTGCCCCCCTCCCTTCCTCCCCTACCCTTTGTTCCTCCTTCCCTCAGGGAACTCCCAGGCCCCTCCCTCCCTCCCTCACCACTATAGTTTGTATTGCCCTTCAAATGCCCAAACACATCCAATGCCATTATAGAATAATGATTCACAGATGCCCTAAAAGCATGCATTACATATGCCAAATGTTATGGCATACTTTTCAAAGATTTAGTTTCTCCATAGGTTGCATGTGGACTGCTTTATAAT
The DNA here is from genome assembly GCF_009764475.1 of Pristis pectinata. Classification (NCBI taxonomy): domain Eukaryota; kingdom Metazoa; phylum Chordata; class Chondrichthyes; order Rhinopristiformes; family Pristidae; genus Pristis; species Pristis pectinata. The sequence continues at coordinate 97,298,484 of NC_067413.1, forward strand.
CAAAGTATATACTTCTTTGAAATGTAACAAGAGCTTGATTACATCAATAACACAAAAACTCCTTTAACCGAAGATTTAAATTGCTGGAAACTAGAGGAAGGACCTCTGAACTTACTATAATCTTTAAAAAGAAAACTAGCTTGGCTTAGTTATGTAATGTAAAGATCCGTTGAATAAAGTTAATGTAGTATCTGCTTTGTTTTAAAATATATGTGGCAAGGTAATTTTATTTGGCTAGCAAATACAGCTGCTGCAATATTTATTGAAATATCTAGTTGACTTATTGTGGACAGAGCCACATCGGTGATGAAGGCCAGAATTAAAAATCAAATGCTGCAGATGCTAGAAATCTAAAATAAAAACAGAAAATATTAGAAACGCTCAGCAGGTCAGGCAGCGTCTGGGGAAAGAGAAACAGAGTTAATGTTTCAAGTCGAAGAACCTTCATCACAAATTCATCGGAAAGGCTAGAATTAAGTTGTTGAACAGAGTTGGAACAAATGGGGATTCTGTAATCCTAATTTTAGGAGAGGGAAGTGTCCCAGATTTCCTGCTTCTGAAGGTTATTATGTGATCCTAAGTATGCGGATGTGTCATGATATCTGTCCTTAGGATATAAGACAAGATAAGATATCTTTATTAGTCACATGTATGTCAAAACACACAGTGAAATGCATCTTTTGCGTAGAGTGTTCTGGGGGCAGCCCGCAAGTGTCGCCACACTTCCGGCGCCAACATAGCATGCCCACAACTTCCTAACCTGTACGTCTTTGGAATGTGGGAGGAAACCAGAGCACCCGGAGGAAGCCCACGCAGACACGGGGAGAACATACAAATTCCTTACAGACAGTGGTCGGAATTGAACCCGGGTTGCTGGTGCTATAATAGCGTGAGGCAAGACTATGTTAAATTGGTAAATTGGTTTATTATTGTCACATGTACCGAGGCACAGTAAAAACTTGTCTTGCATACCGTTCATACAGATCAATTCATTACACAATGCATTGAGGTAGTACAGGGTAAAATAATAACAGGATGCAGAATAAAGTGTTACAACTACAGAGAAAGTGCAGTGCAGGTAGACAATAAGGTGCAAGGTCATAACGAGGTAGATTGTGAGGTCAAGAGTCCATCTTATCGTACTAGGGAGCTGTTCAATAGTCTTATAACAGCGGGATAGAAGCTGCCCTTGAGCCTGGTGGTACGTGCTTTCAGGCTTTTGTATCTTCTGCCCAATGGGAGATGGATGGGGTCTTTGATTATGCTGGCTGCTTTACCAAGGCAGTGAGTGTTATTGATGTAATCAAGCTCTTGTTACATTTCAAAAGAAATATATACTGGCCACATGTGGCTCCCAATGGCACTCAAGAGTTAGTTGTGACTCTGAAGTCAATTATTGGCCGAAGTAACAATGATAGGGGAGGAGGAGAGATGTTGGGTGGGTAATCAATCACAGAACATAGACCATAGAACATTACAGCACAGTACAGACTCTTTGGCCCACAATGTTGTGCCGACATTTTATCCTGCTCTAATACCTTCCCTCCCACATAGCCCTCCATTTCTCTATCATTCATGTGTCTATCTAAGAGTCTCTTAAATGTCCCTAATGTATCTGCCCCCACAACCTCTGCCGGCAGTGCATTCCACCACTCCTTGTGTAAAAAACTTACCTCTGACATCCTCCTTATATCTTCCTCCAATCACCTTAAAATTATGCCCCTTCATGTTAGCCATTGTTGCCCTGGGAAAAAGTCTCTGACTGTCCACTCAATCTATGCCTCTTATCATCTTGTACACCTCTATCAAGTCACCTCTCATCCTGCTTCTCTCCAAAGAGAAAAGCCCTAGCTCACTCAACCTATCCTCATAAGACATGCTCTCCAATCCAAGCAGCATCCTGGTAAATCTCCTCTGCACCCTCTCTGAAGCTTCCACATCCTTCCTATAATAAGGCGACCAGAACTGAACACAATACTCCAAGTGTGGTCTAACCAGAGTTCTATAGAGCTGCAACATCACCTTGTGGCTCTTGAACTCAATACCCCAACTAATGAAGGCCAACACACCATACGCCTTCTTAAAAACCCTATTGACGACCTGCGCGGCAACCTTGAGGGATCTATGGACATGGAACCAAGATCCTTCTGTTCATCCACACTGCTAAGAGTCCTGCCATTACCCTTGTATTCGACCTTCCAAATTTGATCTTCCAAAGTGTATCACTTCACACTTTTCTGGGTTGAACTCCATCTGCCACTTCTCAGCCCAGCTCTGCATCCTATCAATGTCCTGTTGTAACCTACAGCAACCTTCTACACTATCCACAACACCACCAACCTTCGTGTCATCAGCAAACTTATTAACCCACCCTTTCACATCTTCATCCAAGTCATTTATAAAAATCACAAAGAGCAGGGGTCTCAGAACAGATCCGTGTGGAACACCACTGATCACCGACCTCCAGGCAGAAAGGGAAATCAAAGGTTAAAAGTTATATAAGATCTGCTCCTGAAATTATATTAGCATCCTATGTGATTACAGACAGGATACAAAATGCTTTGTCCCCACCACAATCCACTAACTTTAATTGACTAAAGAGCGACAGCCAAATATACCCTCTGCTACTCGGCCAATCTTGATGTTGTGTGACGGGTTCTTGGCCAGAGTGCAAAGTAAACAGTAGTTGGCTAAATTTTAATAATGGTTTAAATCCTGCTTCAGCAGATGAAAGCATAAAGTTAACAGATCAGAGGCAACAGATATGCAATAAGTCATTTGTTTTAACATCCGCAATCCTTGTTGTCTAAAGTGACTGTCACAGTCTCATCAGGTCAAAGCTTCGCAGCATTGAAAGTAAGTTTCAGCAGAAGAGACAAAACTGGCAGCAGCATAATGGCCGGCCATTCGAAACTCTATCTTATTTACTGACAAAATAAAGAAATACAGGGTTGCAATTAAACAGAGAGCCAATTCCCTCAGAACTTATTTTACACAACCGGTAAAGGCCAGTTTTAAACCCATTTTTCTCTTCCTAGAAAGGGAAAATCATCAGGCCAAGCACAAAGGGGAGCTGGCCCACCCCTCACCACTGGAGGTTAAAAGTGTCGCGACAACGAGTTGAAGGCAGGAGCAGCATGAGATGGTGCAGGGAGATACAGCTTCATTCTGGCTGCACCTGAGCAACCGGACACAGGCTCAGGAAAGCTGTTGTGTTAAGTGATTTTCTGAAGTAGTCATTTTAAACACTTGATCTTTTACAAAGCAGCAGTGTCCAGCCATCCCACGAAAGGGCATGTGCAACATCACTGCAGTAAACTGGAAAGATTTGCTGCTGCGAAGTTATTCCGGCGAAAAAAAAACTTGAGCTCCAGTCAAGTGTACCTGTCTTATGACAGGTTCCTGATGGCACAGTAGTCCTCAGGTCTGCTTGTTGTTGCTGTAATATTTTCAATAGACAAAGAAAAATATTGGATTTCTAAAATGTTACTTCTATGGTTTATTGCTGTCAGCCTGTGCCGAGTGGAAAAGAATGACTTTTTTTAAAGTAGCACATAATCTTTGCTCATTCTCCTCACCTCCACCCATTGCCCTACACGCCCCACAACCCAACAAAGGATTTAAAAAATCCTGAGCAGTTTCTTTTGCTTTAAGTAAAATAGGATTTGCACTACGAGCTGTTCAGAGATTAAGTTTTTTGACAACCTTGAAGTAACTCTCAACTTCCATTCCCATGAGGTATTCACGTCAAGACAGTGTTTGTGCTAGGTCATTGTGATGGGATTCACTTTTTGAGTCTTAATGCTGTCACCACTCCTGCCATCAGCATGACCAACTGATAGCTGGGCTATTTCAGGAATGTCATCTCAGTAAGACAAACATGCTCTTTGCATCACAGTCATACATGAAAACATAATTATTGTTTTAATAAAAGACTGTCAACAGGTAGGATTGTTGGGTTTCATCTGTGTTTCCAGCAATGTTGTAGGACTCTCCACCATCTTCCCCAGTTGGTGTATTTTGCAAGGCATGGGCCAGAGATGTTCCCTTCAGACCCTCCCTCCAGCACCGGATTACAAAGTAATTTTGATCACAATGAAAAAAAAATTGAAGGTTTCCAGAAAGAGGAGTGTTTTATCCCGGGTGGATAACTATTTACAAAGGAAAAGTGGTAAACGACACAGGTGGAGAGTAAGGAAGTTGGATTTAATGTTTTCAGCTCCAGCCTTAAAAGCAATTACTGCACAACTGCATGACCTTTATAGCCTCCAGTCGATTCAAGTAAAAACTGAAAATGAGATTTTTTTTCCCTGCATGGCTCTTCACTGATGATGGGAAGTTATAGTGGAGACACAGGAGACTGCAGATGCTGGAATCTGGAGCAACAAACAATCTGCTTATAGCTGCATACTGGATTTAGAGAATTACAGATTTGTTTTACATTAATCATTGTGATTAAAAGTACATAAGAATAAGGGATATATTTGTCCATTTTGGTTCATTCATTTAGAATAATCACAGGGTTCTCCCAAGCCATGGCAATTGCTTTCCTTAAAATAGATTCCAGTATTTTTGCCCACACTAACCTATCTAGAAGACCATTCTTTATATTGACCACTGTCTGTTGAAAATTAGTTTGTTATTAATGTACAGAAGCAGGTCATTCAACCCCATGGGTCTGTTCCATCATTTGAACATTTCAGTTCCTATTGTATGTATTTGCTCCATAGTCCCCAATATGCTGACTCATCAATAATCCATCACAAGTTTTAAAAATGTTGATTGATTCAAGACTTCCACTGCCCCTTTGAACTAAAACAACTCAATTTACCACATTTAATTCATCTCCTTGATATATTTAACCTCATTCTGATGAAAGCCTATTAGTCTTGAAAACTCCAATTAACTCAGCAACCACAGACTTTTTGAAGAGAATTCAAGATTTCTATTACAGTTGTCTGAAGAGTACTTGCTGCTTTCACTTTTGAAATGTGCTTCCTTTTGCTGATCTTCCTGGAAAAGCAAATAATCTCTCTGCATCTTCCTTATTGAACCTCTTTACTATTTTAAACAACATGAGAAAATTATACTTCAGCCATCAGAACACATGGAAATAAAATCTCTGTCCTCATGACAGGCCATTATCACAAATGATAATATCTAGGATAATCCCCATCACCCCTGATTAAACCAGTGTTGCTACTTATCCAAGACTGAATGAAGGTGGCATTTCTCAGGACAAAAATTTGGTTATGAAGTGAGAGCGATAATTTAAATTAATTTAGCATTTTTCATGATCCCAGAACATTATTTAATGGCTAATTTTATATTTTGAACCATTGTCATCATTATAATGCAAGAAATGCAACAGTCACTTTGTACCTAGCAAGAGTCCACAAACAACAGTAGAACAAATGACTAGATCATATTCTTAGGTGTGGGTTCAAAGATAAGTACTGTCTAGAACACCAAGGACACTTCCTTGCCCTGCTAGGGAATTTTTACACTAATGACAGCCAGAGGGAGGATCAATTCAACACCTCATCCAAAAGACACTGATCTAGAAACTGTGTGCTCTGGAAAGAAATGTTATCAAAAATCTTACTGCAGTATGGATTGCCATGATAGGACATCAAATTGTTTCTGGATATCCATGCATTTGACGTGCTTACAAATGGAGGTGTCAATCTCCAGGAATTTTAGTTGTGCATATATGCACAATGTGTATACATGCATGGCTATCCATGCAGAAACACGCCTGCACAAGGCATGTGAGGCCTGATTCATCAGAGCTTAAAACCACAGAAACATTGAAAACAACAGCAAGAGTCGGCCCACTCAGTAGTATGGGTGCCACCTTCAACATGATTGATCAACAGTACACTGTTCCTGCTCTCCCCATCTCCCTTGATCCATTTAGCACTAAGAATTACATCTACTTCTTTACTGAATATTTAATTTTCTCCACCACCACCCACATCCTGAAGCTGTGACCCCTGGTTCTGGACTGTCCTGCCATAAGGAACAACCTTTTACAATCTAGTCTGTGTAGACCTGTTATCATTTTAATGGTTTCTATGAGATACCCTCTCATTATTCTATACTGCAGTGAATTTAGGTCTAACTGCACTAATCTCTCTTCATGCATCAGTCCAGTCATCTCAAGAACTGGTATAGCAAAGCTTCAGTCCATTCTTTCTCTGGCAGGTTTACCCTTCCTCAGATAAGGAGGCCAAAACTGCACACTGAACTCTGGATGGGATCTCACCAAGGCCCTGTACAGTTGCAGCAGGCCATCCTTACACCTGTACTCAAATCCTCCTGCAATGAAGGCCAAACATACCATTTGCTTATAACTGCTTGCTGCTCCAGCAGCAACTGATGTACCAGGACAAACAGGTCGTGCCGCACTTTTCCTGCATTATCACCATTCAGATCTATTTCCCTGTTTTTAAACCAAAGCAGATAACCTCGCATTCATCCACATTAAACTGCATCTGCCATGCATTCACCCACTCACATCATTTGTCTAAATCACATGGGGGCCTCCTTGAGTCCTTCTTACAGCTTGTATTCCCCCATCCCCCATTCCCCCAACCCCCAGCTTTGTATCATCTGCAGACTTAGAGATCTTGCATTTACTTCCTTCAAAGTCATTGATATACATTGTGAATACCTGATGCCCAAGCTCTCAGCATCCTACTTGTCACTGCCTGCCATCCAGAAAAGGACCCATTTATTCCTACTGTCTGTTTCCTGTCTGTCAATCCATGCCCAGATATTACCTCAATCCCAGGTATTTCCATTTTACACACTAACCTCTTATGTGGAACCTTATCAAAAACCTTCTGAAAGTCCAAATGCACTAATGGTTCTCCTTTATCTATTCCACTGACTATATTGTCAAAAAATTCCAGTATATTTATTAATCATGATTTCCCCTTCATAAATCCATGCTGACTTCATCCAATTGCGTTTAAAGCTTTTCAGGTGTGTTGGCGTCATTTATTATAGATTTTGAATATTTTCTCCATGACTGACAGTTGGCTTATTGGTCTGCAAGTCCCTGCATTTTCCTCCTTTTTAGACAATGGGGTTGCATTTGCCATCTTCCAATCTATAGGAACTGCTCCAGAGTCTGACGAATTTTGTAAGATCTCTGATAACCATTCATTATTTCCAGGACCACTTTCTTAGAACTCTGGGATGTAGATTATCACCGCACTGGGGATTTATAAGCCCAATATTTCCATTGCACTTATTTGTTACTAATGCTGATTTCCTTCAGTACCTCCCTCTCTCCAGTCACTTGATTCCCCAACATATCTGGGAGATTTTCAGGGGGTCAAGCATTATCCGTGGAGGAAAAAGGTGTAGGTCAGTGTTTTGGGTTGAGAACCTGCATCGGGATCCAGCACCTGTAGCCTCTTTTGTCTTCATATCTGGGGTGTTACCTGTAACCTTTTTTGTGAAGGCAGGACCATATATGTTTAATTGTTCTGCATTTCTTTGTTCTCAGTTATAAACTCCCCCATTCTGACTGTAGTGGCCTTACATCTGTTTCCTCTTCACATATTTATGGAAGCTTTTTACAGTCGATTTTTATTTTCCCTGCAAGAGTAAGATAAGATAAGGTTTCTTTATTAGTCACATGTACCTCGAAACACACAGTGAAATGCATCTTTTGCATAGGGTGTTCTGGGGGCAGCTCACAAGTGTTGCCACGCTTCCGGCGCCAACATAGCATGCCCACAACTTCCTAACCCGTACGTCTTTGGAATGTGGGAGGAAACCGGAGCACCCGGAGGAAACCCACGCAGACACGGGGAGAATGTACAAACTCCTTACAGACAGCGGCCAGAATTGAACCCGGGTCACTCGTGCTGTAATAGCGTTGCGCTGACTGCTACACTACCGTGCCTGCCCTACACTATCTTACTATCTTAGTCCAGCTTCCCCATCTTAGTCAATCTTTTCGTTGTCTTTTGCTGAATTCTAATCTGCTCCCAATCCTTGGCCTGCTGCTTTTAGGCAATTTTATATGCCTCTCGTTTGCATCTAATGCTATCCCTTATTTTCTTTGTAAGCCACGGTTAAGCCCACTTTGATGACTTTTTTTTGTGCCAGACAGGAATGAACAATTGTTGGGTGAGGGTATGTATATAAGTAATTCATGCATACATTCCTTAAATGTTACCCATGGCTAATCCACTGTCAACTCATTTAGAAAAGTTCCCCAATCTGTCATAGCTAATTTGTGCCTCATACCCTTGCAGTTTCCTTTATCCAGATTCAGGGCAGTAGCTTCTGATTCTACTACAGCTTGAAACTCTCCAGTCATGCGCCCTTGGGACCTGACTGGTGCCAGACCACAGAAAATCTGGACCACAGTAATTGCCCTGGTCATCATCATCTGAGGAAGAGAACAGCTCTTTTTAAGTACAGTCACTCCCTGGGTTAATTAAGGGTTCCGAGAACTATTAGTAACCCACAGTTTCTATAAGTCAGAAACACTGTTGACTGAGGTCACTGTCAACTGAGATTGCAAAAGTTGCACTGGTAGGTTAATTAGCTACAGATTAGTATAAATCTTAGTTAACTTTAGGTCTTAGTTAGACCTTAGTTGGAATTAGTTAATTAGTATAGATCTGTACTACACATTCAAAACATGCTGGACCATGGGAGTTGGTGGGCCACAGAATGCTGGACTAGAGCATTTTGGAATTGGAATTGGTTTATTATTGTCACATGTACCGAGGTACAGTGAAAAACTTGTCTTGCATACCGATCGTACAGATCAATTCATTATGCAGTGCATCGGGGTAGCACAAGGTAAAACAATAACAGAATGCAGAATAAAATGTAACAGCTACAGAGGAAGTGCAGTGCAGGCAGACAATAAGGTGCAAGGTCATAACGAGGTAGATTGTGAGGTCAAGAGTCCATTTTATCGTACTAGAGGACCGTTCAATAGTCTTATAACAGCGGGTTTCAATCTGTATTTCACTCTCCATCTCAATGAAAAATTCCATCATGTAAAGATTGCTCTTCCCCAAAGGACCACACACAGCAAGAGTGTTAGTTAGTCCTTTCTTGTACAATACCCTGCTTTCTATTTAGTTACTCAACATACTAGTCAAAAAAAAATCTTGTCCAGGAGCCCAGGATTCATCCTCCACAGCCATAGAGTCATAGAGCCATACAGCACAGATACAGGTCCTTCAGCCCAACGTCTCTATGCCGATCATGGTGCCCACCCAGCTGGTCCCAATTTCCTGTGTTCGGCCCATATCCCTCTAAGCCCCGCCCCTCTATGTACCTATCCAAGTGCTTCTTAAATGATACTGTTGTACCTGCCTCACCCACTTCCTCTGGCAGCTTGTTCCATATACTCACCACCCTCTGCATGAAAAAGTTACCTCTCAGGTCCCTTTTAAATCCTTCCTCTCTCACCCTAAACCTATGCCCCCTGGTTTTGGACTCCCCTACCCTAGGGAAAAGACTGTTACCATCCACTGTATCTATTCCTCTCATACTTTTAAACATTTCTATAAGGTCGCCCCTCATTCTCCTACAATCCAAGGAATAAAGACCTAGCCCGGCCAACCTCTCCCTATAACTCAGGCCCTCTAGTCCTGGCAACATCCTCGTAAATCTTCACTGAACTCCTTCCAGTTTAACCACATCTTTCCTATAACAGGGTGACCAACACTGTACACAGTGCTCCAAGTGCAGCCTCATCAACCACTTATACAACTGTAACATAATGTCCCAACTCCTGTACTCAATGCCCTGACTGATGAAGGCCAGCGTGCTAAACACCTTTTTCACCACCCTGTCTACCTGTGACGCCACTTTCAACGAACTATGCACTTGTACTCCTTGGTCCCTCTGTTCCATTACACTCCCTAATGCCCTCCCATTCATAGTACAAGTCCTACTCTGGTTTGACTTTCCAAAATGCATCACCTCACACTTATCTGTATTGAAATCCATTTGCCGCTCCTCGGCCCACTTTCCTAACTGATCAAGACCCCTCTGTAATCTGCGATAACCTTCTTCACTATCAACAACACCTCCTAATTTCGTATCATCTGCAAACTTACTGATCAAGCCTTATGCATTCACATCCAAATCATTTATATAAATAACAAATAATAAGGGTCCCGTCACTGACCCCTGTGGCACACCGCTAGTCACCGGCCTCTATTCTGAGAAACAACCTTCAACCACCACCCTCTGCTTCCTACCTCCGAGCCAATTTTGAATCCACCTAACTAGCTCTCCCTGGATTCCATGGGACCCAACCTTCCAGACCAGCCTGTCATGCAGGACCTTGTCGAAGGCAAATACACAAAGTCCAAATAGACTACATCCACTACCCTATCCTCATCTACCCTTTTTTGGTTACCTCTTCAAAAAATTCTAAGTTCATCAAACACAACTTCCCACACACAAAGCCATGCCGACTCCTCCTCATCAGACTCTGTTTATCCAAATGCTGATAGATCCTGTCCCTCAGAATTCCCTCCAATGAGTTCCCCACCACTGATGTCAGGCTGACTGGACTGTAGTTCGCTGGTTTGTCCTTACTACCTTTCCCTAAACAACAGAACAACATTAGACATCTTCCAGTCTTCGGGAGTTTCACCAGTGGCTAACGATGAAGCAAATATCTCTGCAAGGGCCTCTACAATTTCTTCTCTCGCTTTCCACAAAGTCCGAGGATGCACTCGGTCAGGCCCTGGGGAATTTTCCACCTTCATGTGCTGCAAATGCCTCCTACCTGGTAATATGAATGTTCTCCAAAACATCATCACTTGTTTCCCTTATCTATTGATTTTGTCCTCAGTAAACACCAAGGAGAAATATTCATTAAAAATCCCACCCATCTCCTGCAGCTCAAGACATCGGCAGCCCTGCTGATCTCTAAGGGGACCTACTCTCTCCTTAACCATCCTTTTACTCTTAATTTTTTTTGATAATTTGGGTTGCATTATTGTACAAAGTATTATTGATAATTTGGGTTGACCAACCTGTATCTAGCTTAAAGTCACCCGTGATTGCAGTTGTACCTTTCTTGCACGCATCTCCAATGTTCGGTTTAATCCCATCCCTTATATCAGCACGACTATCCAGAGGCCTATAGACATACCCCACTGACGTTTTCTGTCCTTTCTTGCTTCTTAGCTCCACCCTTACAGATCTGACGTCATAATTTTCAGAGCCAACACACATCCTCACCGTCACAATAACTTCCTCCTTTACTAACAAGGTCACCCAATGCCTTTTTGCCTGTCCTTCCCAAATATTAAATACACCTCAATGTTTAGTTCCCATCCTTCATCATCATGTCTGTTAAACAGTAGCTATATCACAACTGTGTATGTCTGTTTGTGCTGTTAATTCATCTGCTTTATTGCAAATGCTTCTTAAGGCATGTCTTGAGTGTCTCTGTTCCCTGCCATTCTAATTGAAACAGCGCTGCCCCCCCCTCCCCCTCCCCAAAGTGGTCCTGCCTGACTGGGTCTGAAGTCAGGTTGGTATCCATCAAATTCTCCACATCCTTTACTGGATCCCACCACCTGAACCCAGCCAAACCACAGCAACAAATTACCTCTTTGCTGCAACAACTTCTCATCACCCCCATCACTGCAGCAGCCTTACAACATTCTGAAGTGAAAATACCATCGTTAAACTCTGGCCGGTATCCTAACAGAACAAGCATTGAGAGCAGATACTGTTGTTGGTGTGAAAATATTGTAAAAAACAGATGATTTAGTGTCTTTGATTTGAAAAGCAGTTGGATGGATCTGATGTTGGGCTGAACGTTTGAATTTTCAATGGCACAAACACTGTAGAATGCCTGCTCTTGAGCTGAAGACTGCCCTGACAAATTGCTTTCATTATAATCCCAAGTTAAATGGCCCATGTTACTTGGTGTTTACGTTTTCCACAATAGACAAACAACATCAAGGAAAACAATATAATTATACTTTACTATAAATTATATTCTACTGTTATAAGTCTCAAATACCTCTACTGATGATATTTATTCCTTGTATTCCTGTGGTTCTTTGGTTTTTCACAAGTCCTATGATTTCACAAGTGCCCAGTTGTATGGTCTGATCTTGTCGTAATGCTGTGGAATACAATGGGCAAATCATAGGAAGGGGAGGGAGAGAGAGAACGGAGGAAGGGGAGGAAGGTGGACAGATCCATTGCTCTTTACTTCAGTGTGTCTCTGTGCAGGTCCCATAGCACTCGGGCGAGGCATTGAGCAGTCAAATCTCATTAATTTGATTGGAGACTACTCTGCCTGTGCCAGATTTAAATTTACAGCTCAGAACTGTGGACTGTCTTTCTACAGGTGCAGCCTGAGCTGCTGAATGTCTGCAGCAGTTTCTGTTTTCTCTTCCATGGGGATACTTGGATAAGTTCAGGTAAAAATGCTGACACGCCTGTACTACTACCTAAAGTAAATCATAAAGGAACTAATGAGTTTCAATAAATATCTGCCTGAAACTTCACTTATTTTGGATTGAACTAATTTAAGGCTCGAGTGTTGTGGTTATAAGGGTAGATTTTATCAATTCTAGTTAAAAATTGGGAATCCATTTTGGAAAGAATAGTTGGGCAATGCTACGGAGTGTGTTCTTGAATTACCAAAATTTACTCTTAGTTCAGGAAACTGGGTCAGTTTATAACATTTACATTGTATTATACCACCAGTTTGAGACTGAAAAAAAACAAATTTCTGTATCAACATTTATGACGTTAGGGGATCAAACAGCACTTTTGACCAATTTGTAGAGTAGAAAATGTGACAACCAATCTGTGCCCAGCGAGGTTCCACAAATAACAATGTGATCATAACCAGTTAAACTGTTTTTAGTGATGATAGTTGAGAGATAACTGTTGGTTAGCACACAGAGGAGAAATTCCTTTCTTCAAAGTAGTGCAATGGAATCTTTCATGTGTATCAAAGCTAACAAGATTGGAGTTATACTGTGATCCTCTTGTAACCATAAAAGAGCTACAAAATGAAATCCTCTCCTCAGTGTTGCAGATGTGACAGTTTCCAAGTTTACATTATCAGTGGGATAATTCCACCCTCCTTATGCTCATTTTCAATAAATCAGCGAGAGAATGGAAAATATGACTCTCAGAATGCATTTTCAGGGACTGCAACTTCTTAAGAAAAACATTCAATTATCCAATAGAAATTTTTGTGCATGTTTTCAAGGAATTGTCATATTCATGTGACTCATATATACTTCAGAACTGTAAAACTCTGAGCAAAAGCTCCTGTTGTGAGCCAAATAAATGTTCTTTTAATAAACAGCAGCACAATGTAAAAATGCAAGAAATGTTTTGGCAGCACCCGCCCAATGTGAGTTTGGTGCCAGCTGACAAGCTTGCTCAATGAGATGAAGGGTTGCTGAAACAGACGTAACAGTCAATGTATTATTCATGACACACCAGGTTTTACTGTTGTTGAGTTGACATTAATATTTGGAGTCATTACCTCTCTCTGTTACCTAAAACCCCAAATAAAATGAGTTTGACTAGATCATTGGCTGGTTAGGTTTCTGACTTATAAATCACTGAAGTGATGATGTTTTTTTTTAATTTCAACAGTTATTACAAGTTCCACATTTAACATGTGATTATCAAACTCTGCTCAGCACCCATCCCCTGGATATATAAGTTGGGTGCTTGACAAACACACATGCCTGGCCTGCTGAAGAAACAGGAGCCTGAGGGCACGTACCACCAGGCTCAAGGACAGCTTCTACCCCACTGTGATAAGACTATTGAACGGTTCCCTTATATGATGAGATGGACTCTTGACCTCACAATCTACTTTGTTATCACCTTGCACCTTATTGTCTACCTACAATGCATTTCCCTGGGGCTGTGACACTTTACTCTGTATTCTGTTATTGTTTTTACCCTGTACTACCTCAATGCACTGTGTAATGAATTGATCTGTACGAACGGTATGCAAGACAAGTTTTTGACTGTACCTCGGTACAAGTGACAATAATAAACCAATACCAACACCAATACCAATAAGTTTTGTTGTAAAATGGAACAGAGTTCTCTTTTTCTTTGAGGTAAGAACATGTTGTGATTTTCTGCTTGTATTTATTTCAATTGGTATGGAGGCATCATTTCTTCATTGTCTTTTGTATGTCTCCTCCAACTAAAGCTGCAGAAAATATATTTCTCGCAAAAGGAAAATGCAGGTTAGCTTTCCAGGATTCAGAAGAGGAAGACACAGGAGACAGCAGACGCTGGAATCTGGAGCAACACACAATCTGCTGGAGGAACTCAGCGGGTCGAGCAGCACCTGTGGGGGGAAAGGGATTGTTGACGTTTCAGGTCGAAACCCTGCATCAGGACTGAGAGTGGCGAGGGGAAATGCCCAGCCATGGAGAGGAGAGGAGGAGTCACGAGAAAGGATTCCGAGGCGACTGGAGGACTGAGGAGGGGTGCGAGATGACAGGTAGTGCCAGGTAGGGGACGGAAGCCAATTCCTTGGAAGAGAAATTTGAGCTTAAGAGGAGACAAGACTGAAGATGCAATGGTGTTCAAGGTGTTACGTTCACGTTGAAAAGTAAAGCATTTCAGACAATGGAAATCTGGAATAAAAATGGAAAGTGATGGAAAAGTGATGCAATCACAAAGAAGGCACACCAGCAGCTCTACTTTATTAGGAGTTTGAGGAGATTTGGTACATCACCAAAGACTCTTGCAAATTTCTACAGATGTACAGTGGAGAGCATTCTGACTGGTTGCATCACCGCCTGGTATGGAGGCTCCAATGCACAGGATCCAAAGAGGCTGCAGAGGGTTGTAGACTCAGCCAGCTCCATCACGGGCACAACCCTCCCTGCCATCGAGTACATCTTCAAGAGGCGGTGCCTCAAGAAGGTGGCATCCATCAATAAGGACCCTCACCACCCAGGACATGTCTTCTTCTCATTACTACCACTGGGGAGGAGCTACAGGAGCCTGAAGACCCACACTTAATGTTTCAGGAACAGCTTCTTCCCCTTTGCCATCAGATTTCTGAACGGTCCATGAACCCATGAACGCTACCTCATTATTCCTCTTTTGCCCTATTTATTTTTGTAACTTAGAGTAATTTTTACGTCTTTATGTCTTGCACTGTGCTGCTGCCACAAAACAACAAATTTCACGACATATGTCAGTGATAATAAACCTGATTCTGATTCGGAAATACTCAGCAGGTCAGGCAGCATCCATGAAGAGAGGAGCAGTTACTGTTTCAGGTCAATATCCTCAGTCAAAACTGGAAAAGTGAAAAAAATGAGCATGTTTTAACAAAGGGAATGTCTTTGATAGGGTGAAGATCAACGTTAACAAGATCATACGATTGCTTTTAGTATCAAGTTAATCATAGCTGATCCGTCTGGATGGATGGAACTAGAGGAAGGTGAATGAGGGCAGTTAGAGAAGATAAAGTGACAGAACAGAAATGTGAAATGCTGGACACAGCAGGAGCTGGAATTCTGAAATTAATGGGAATGCTGGAAGTGCTCAATGGTTCAGGTAACGTTTGTTCTGATGAGGAAGTTCTCCACTTGGTCGGTGGTTAACTGGTGGAATTCTCTGCCATGGAGAACTGTGGAAGCTAGGTCCTGAATACATTAAATAAGAGGATAGACATGTTTTGAGACACAAAAGCTTAAGGAAAACTGAGTTAGTTACAGGCAGGTGACCTTACATCAGAACTGTCCAGTTCTGACTGAAACAGAAAACAAAGAAAGGAAGAGGCAGGAGGAGACCATTCAGAGCTTTAATGCTCCTCTATCAGTCAATACAACCATGGCTGAGCTGTACCTTAATAACCTATTCCTGTGCTCTCCTCAAAACACGATACCTTTTGTGTCTCGAAATATGTCTATTCCACAAGTTAAGCACCGTCCAAGTGGAGAACTTCCTCACCAGCTCAGTCCGAAATCAGGCAACCCCTGCGTTACAGGGTCTCTTCACAGAAACAGGCAATTTGCTGTAACACAAGCTCACATCACCTGCACATGCATCAAGGACATGAGGTGAAGAAAAGATTTGTGTTGATTTATTTACTTTATTTCACATAAATTCCCTGAGATTGAATTTTATTCCGTATCTCAAGTTGATCGGTGGTGATTTGTGAACTCTGGAAGGGCGAATTTCCATCGGAAAGGCCATAATGCGGGGGTCACCTGTATGACACGCCGTGTCCCAAGGCTGTAACCACAGCATCTGGGCCATCGAGCCTGGGGAACAATCTGTCTGCAGCCTCAGACTACCTTCCACACTGTCAACAACTCTGCTAACCTTTGTGTCATCCACAGACTTACTGATCATGCCTCCTATCTCCATGTCCAAGTCATTAATATATTACAAACAGCAAGGGTCCCAGCACTGACCCTTCTGGGACACCACGAGCCGCATGCATCCAATCACAAAAACAAATCTCTATCATCACTCTCTGTCTCCTGGGCAAGGAGGAGTCCTGAGGGCTGCAACATATCAAAGCAGAAAATGAGGTGTTGCTCCTCAAGCTCACATTTGGAGCATTGTGAGCAGTTTTGGGCCCCATGTCTAAGGAAGGATGTGCTGGCATTGGAGAGGGTCCAGAGGAGGTTCACAAGAATGATCCCGGGAATGAAAGGGTTAACATACGAGGAGTGTTTGATGGCTCTGGGCCTGAACTCGCTGGCGTTCAGAAGAATGAGAAGGGATCTCATTGAAACCTGCCCGATATTGAAAGGCCTGGATTGAGTGGACGTGGAGAGGATGTTTCCAGTAGTGGGAGAGTCCAGGACAGAGGGCACAGCCTCAGAATAAAAGGTCCCTTTAGAACAAAGATGAGGAGGAATTTCTTTTGCCAGAGGGTGGTGAATCTGTGGGGACTGAGTCATTGGTTATGTTTAGAGCAGAGGTTGATAGGTTCTTGCTTAGTGAGGGCATCAAAGGTTATGAGGAGAAGGCAGGAGAATGGGTTGAGAGGGGAAATAAATCAGCCACATCAAATGGTGGAGCAGACTCGATGGGCTGAATGGCCTTATTCTGCTCCTATGTCTTATGGTTTTAGGGTCTCACATTTGGCTTCATTAGAACAATGTAGGAAGCCAGAGAGGTCAGAGTGTACATGGGTTGTAGAATTATACTTGCAGGAAACAGGAAGCTCACTGGAAACACTTGCAGACAGAACAGCGGGATTGTGCAAAGCAATCATCCAATCTGCATTTGCTTTCTCTTGTGTGGAGGAGACACCACGAGCACTTAATGCATTAAATTGGAAAGAAATGCAAGTAACTGCAGACAACAGGTACCTCAAGGTATTCGAAAAATACCATCAATGGTGCCTCCACAAAATTTTCCAAATCCAGTGGCAGAATAAGCAAATCAATCTCAGCATCCCATCACAGGCCAACACTTCAATGATGTTCAGTGAGTTCTGTTGGGCAGCTTACATCATTTGCATGGCCAACATCAGATCCCCGAGACAAGTGTTCCATTCCAAGCTCTGTCATTGGAAAGCATTCACAGATGTTCTCAAAGCCTCTTCAAAAAGACAGCAAAATCCCTACTGATTCCTGAGAATTCCCAGCCCGTAACTTAATGTGGAGAAGGAACATTCAGGATGGGACCAAGAACCTGGGCTCCATGTGTCAGGAGCACATAGAAACCTAGTGTAAACAACAGAAGGTGTAGCACCACCTCCCACATCACACATTCCTCCGTCCCATGAGAGACCTCCTGCCCTACTTGTGGAAGAGTTCCGCGTTGGCCTCATCGGACATTCGAAATCCACACAGAGTGGAAGCAAATCATCCTCATTCATGAGGGACTGTCTGAGAAGATCATCTCACTGTTCAAGGAGAAGCAAAACATAGGTTGGTACTCAGCCTGAACTTCATAAGATCTGTGGTAATAAATTCGTCTTTTTCCTTTATTTTCTTACACAGAAGGACCTTCAGAGTGCCCCCAAGAATGCCAAGGACTTGTGATTTCTGAGCCCCTCTTTAACTATTTTTACTGTTTTTTATGCTCTTCACATGATGGCCAACAGTAAAAAGTGGTTCCATGTTCTTTCAAAGTCTTTCAAAGTCTTCATGAAATCGCTTGTAAATCAAAATTGGCAAATTATCCTCAGACAGTTTTTGTAAAAAATTTGACAGTAGCCATTCACAGTAATTCCCTCCTACTCCCCCTGCTCCTATTTAGTCAGCTTATAATGTCATATTAAATGAAGGCTAGGAGTTTACCATGAATAATTTATGGATCAACCCTAGAAAATACTGGGCGTTGAGTCCTACGAGACATGAGTTGGCCTTAGTGTGACAGTGCTATAATCCTGCCACATCTTGCACAACAGCTACATGACTTTGAAACTATATTGTGATGGTGTTCATAATGACTTGCAATTTGGATCTGAAACAACAGCAGCTGTTCCAGAGAAACCTCTTCCTATGTAGATGATGCAACACAACATTAATGGCAATATTATGCAGTAAATGAGTTTGCTGCCAAATACAGTATGAATTTGGTACACGATGCAACTTTCGAGGAGTTTTGTGGCCCTTCGTCACACAATACAACAAAGTGCCAGCAATGTGCTCAAAGACACATGTAATTTGCTTTGCATCTTTCACAACCTTAGGGCAAAGTGTTTGAACACAGTGTCTTTACTTGCACCAATTTGAGCTTCTTTTACACTGCTGTCAATGCAAGGAGCTGCTTGGTGACGTTTGTGGGTCTGCTCCCCTGGCCTAGAGGACCCCCAGCCATACGCCACCCTGTATCTGATAACACAGCAAATGGAGAAGTGTAACAGAGCAACTGCTGAGAGGAAAGCTTAACGCAGGAAATGTGATGGGTGAAAAATGATGGCAGTGAGAGAGCGCAGTAAATTGGGAGGGAAATAATACTGCAACTCTTCAGAGGGAGGAATAATTTAGCAACCAATGGGGAGGTGGGAGTAATGTAGAACTGGTGGGTTTGGGGGCAGGTAGAGGGAGAACAGGAATATAGGAACTGGAGTAATGCCACAACAATGGGTGTAGCATGTACTGAGTGTGAGTGTACCGCTAAGACCTATGCTTAAAATGTGATATTACTTCTGATACAATCTTGTATTTCGGCTCTGACACCGCAGCAGCTGTTCTATAGAAACCTCTTTGCGTAGCGGATGCAACGCGACATTAATTGACTGTTGACCACCTTCAACAAAAGATGTACGTTCAGTAGCTCCATGCTCGTTACTTGCCTTACTGAACAAAAACACAAAAATAGCCCTTGGGCCTCCCATTGGCAATCAGTTGGAGATGTTGCTATGTAATGAATTAGCAGGTAATGGTCAAATGTGAGGGAAAAGAGAGCTGAGCTCTCAGGTAAAGCAGCAGTGATGGCAGTCTATGGCCAGGGTGAATAGCTTGATGAGCTTGAGAAATACAAGAGATCCAAGCTACTTGCCCCATACATGGAAAGAATGGAGGAGTTCCTGAGAGTGAACGGCCTGGGAGAGGACAGAGGACAGAGCAATATTGCCATCCCGAGGAGGAGGAGGTGACATTACTGCTGGCAGGAAGGCCAAAGACACACAAGGTGTGGGGGAGTTACCAATGCCACGAACGACAAGGAGTTCCTTACAAGGACATTATAAAAGTCTTGAAGGCACTCTCTCAAAGAATTTTGAGAGTTACAAGTTTGCCGTATGTAACCAGAGACCGGAGAAAATAGTTAACAAGTATACGAAGTCCGACTACTCGGGCAGATGAATGGAGAGCATCGATCAGCACATGGGAATATGATATTGTTGCTATCTCAAATACACATTTGAAAGTAGGGCGAATCTGGTAACTCGACATTCCACGATAAGAATCTTCAGGCATGACAGTGGGGATGTACAAAAGAAGGTGACATTTTAGTATCGATTTAGGAATCTATTACTGCAATAAAGAGGGAAGATAGCCCAGAAGCTTTTCCATTGAGGCTTATGGGTAGAGCTTAAAAAGGAAAAGGGTGTGATCACTTCACTGGGGGTGTATTACAGGCATCCTCAAAGTCAACAGGAGATAGAGGTTCAGATATGTCGACAAATATTAACTCGAATCACCTTAGTGTGAAAGACCTAGAGGGGTGGAATTTCTAAAATTCACCCAGAAGATCTTTTTGAGCTAGTGTGTAAGTAGTCCGAAAGAAAGGGAAGTACTGGCTGCAGTGTCACTGGGTTAGTATTTTGGAGATGGTGCAAGTTTAAAGATTGTTATGGAAAAGAATAATAAAGTCCTTAATGGAGGGGGATGGAGCTGGGGGGTGGGGGAAGGTGGACACTGATTTCAATATGAAAGTCAAAGTCAAATCAAGACTATTGTCATTTGCACAAGTCCATGTGTGCACAGGTGCAATGAAAAACTTACTTGCAGCAGCATCACAGGCACATAGCATCAGATAAGCAGCATTCACAAGAAAAACATGAATTAAACATAAATTATACAAAATTATACAAGAAAGAACACAATTAGAACAATAAAAACAAAGTCCATTGTAGTGCAAAGTGGTCATGGTGTTGCTGTATGAGGTAGTGATTAGGGTTGTGCAGGTTGGTTCAAGAATTGAATGGTTGAAGGGAAGTAGCTGTTCCTGAACCTGGGGTGTGGGGACTTCAGGCTTCTGTACCTCCTGCCCGACGGTAGCTGTGAGAAGATGGCATGGCCCAGATGGTGGGGATCTTTGATGATGGATGTTGCCTTCTTGAAGCAGCGCTTCCTGTAGATGGTGGGAAGGAATGTGCTTGAGGTGTATTGGCAGAGTCCTCTACTCATTGTAGCTTCTTATTTTCCTGGACATTCGAATTGCCATACCAGACCATGATGCAGCCAGTCAGGATACTTTCAACAGTACATCTGTAGAGGTTTGTTTGAGTGACGAACCGAACCTCCTTAACATTCTAAGGAAGTGAAGCCGCTGGCGCGCCTTCCTTGTGATTGCATCTCTGTGCTGGGCCCATATGTTAACATCCGATATGTTAACGCCCAGGAATTTAAAGCTGCTGACCCTCTCCACCGCCAATCCCCCAATGTAGACTGACGCATGTTTGCCCTCCTTCCCCTTCCTGAAGTTAACGATCAGTTCTTTAGTTTTATTGATATTGCGACACCACTCAACCAGTGTCCTATCTCGCTCCGGTTAGCTGACTCATCGCCACCTGTGATCTGTCCAACTGCAGTATGTCATCAGCGAATTTGTATATGGCATTGGAGCTGTGCGTAGCCACACAGTCATGTGTGTACAGGACTAAGCACGCAGCCTTGAGTGCGCCTGTGTTGATGGTCAGTGAGGAGGAGATGTTGTTACCGATCCTCACTGACTGAGGTCTGCCGATGAGGAAGTTGAGTATCCATTTGCAGAGGGAGATTCAGAGGCCCGGACTTGAAGATTGACGATGAGTTTGGATGGGATGTTTGTGTTGAACACTGAGTTATAATCAATGAACAGCTGCCTGACGTATGTTCCTGTTCCAGATGGTTCAGAGCAGAGTGAAGCACCAGAGAAATCACATATGCTGTTGACCTGTTCTGGCAGTAGGCAAGCTGGAGCAGATCCAGGTCATCGCTGAGGCAGGAGTTGACTCGCGCCATAACCAACCTCTCAAGGTGCTTCGTTACGGTTAATGTAAGCGCTACCAGATGAGAGTCATTGACTCATAGTCTGGATCTGGCAAAAGGGGACTGGGTGCAGTTAAATTTGCATCCAACAAATGGGAGTCATTCAGAAGTGAAATTCAGGGCCAGTGTGTTTCTAGAAATGTTAATGGTAAGAGCAGCAAGTTAAAGCAACCATGGATGTCAAGAGGTATCACTGTTGGGTAAGGTAAACAAAGGAAGAGAAATGAAAATGTGTAGGCCTGAAAAGAATTTATAAGTGTCAGGCAGACACTTAAAAGAAATTAAATGGCAAAGAGGGAACCAACTATCACTGACAGAGAAGATTAAGGAGTATCCCAAAGCATTCCAGAAGTATGCCAAAGGCAAAAAGGTAACAAGTGAGTCCCCTTAGGGACTAAACGGGAATCCGTACACGGAGCTAGAGGATGTAAGTGAGGCCTAAATTAACCTGTATTCTTAAGGAGAAGGACATTGTATTTGGAGAATTCAAGAAGAAGGATGATGAAGTTCTAATCATACCTCCTATACGTGTCCAATTGTACACAACACACGCAAAGGTCCTGGCATTATCCCTGCAGTACACCGCCGGCCACAGGCTTGCAATCACATAAACAACCCTCCACCATTACCCTCTACCTTCAATGGTGAATGAGTTACCACTAAAAAGATGCCTTAATGGACCCAACAGTGGATGAATCCCCAAGACCTGATGAAATCTATTCCAGGCTGCTCTGGGAGGCAAGAGAGCAGATTGCTGGGGCTCTGACAAGTACTTAAAAATGTTTTGCTGTCCACAAAATGTGATGCCAGATAATTGGAGGACGGTAAATGTAGAATTTTTATTCAAGATGGGCCACAGAGATAAGTCAGTAATTATAGGCCTGTGACTCTAACATCAATGGTAGGGAAATTATAGGAAAAAATTCTGAGGGACAGGATTAACCTATACTTGAAAAACTGGATTCATCAAAGATGGTCTGCATGCCTTTGTTAGCGGGAATATCTGGTATGACCATTATGACCAATCTTTTAAGAGACTTTTGGATAGGTACATGGAGCTTAGAAAAATAGAGGCTATGGGTAAGCCTAGGTAGGGACATGTTTGGCACAACTTTGTGGGCCAAAGGGCCTGTATGTGCTATAGGTTTTCTCTGTTTTCTATTTGAAGAGGTAACAAAATCTGTGAGTGAAGGCAGAGCAGTTGATGTAATTTCCATAGACTTCAGTAAGGGCTATGTAAAGGTCCAAATGAGAAATGGGTCAAATATTTAGAGCCCATAATATCCAAAGCAAGTTGTCAAACTGGGTCCAAACCTGGCTTGATAATTGGAAATTAATCCAGGACCTTACAGTTTGTTGTGTACATTTGGATATATGTAGAAGGTATGATTAGTAAATATGTAGATGACACAAAAATTGGGGTGCTATTGATAGTGTGGAGAGATAGACTACAGGATGACTTTGATGATTTGGTAAGATGGGCTGAGCAAAAGCAGATGGAAATTAATCTTGGTAAGTATGAAGTGGTGCATTTTGGGAGGCTAGAATCTACACCATGAAGGTCGGCCCTCAGGAGCATTGCGGAACATTGGACTTTGTTGCACAAATCCAAGGATTTTCTCTCTTAAATTCTCTACCCTGAAGGGTTGTGGAGATGAGATCAAGAGGGGTGTATAGAGAGGAAGCAGATAATTGTTGCAAGATCAGGGAATTGAAGACTATGGCACAGAAGAGGAGATGAGCCATTGGGCAAATCAGCCATGATCATATTGAATGGCAGAGGAGGATTCACAGCCCACGAAGTCTCCTCAGTTCCTATTCTCTTGTGTCCTTATGATCCTTGAAGGTAGCAGAACAGGTAGATAAGGTGATTACAGAGATTTAAAGGGTACTTGCTGGGCATAGAATATAAGAGCATGGAACTTATAGCACAACTATATAGGCCATAGCTGGAGTATTGTGAACATTTGTGGCCACTACACCATGCGAAGGACATGATTACACTGGAAAGGGTGCAGAGAAGCATCACCAGGATGTTGCCTGAGATGGACCGTTTAGGCTGGATCTGCTTTTCCTGAAATAGTGGATGGTGAGGGGGACCTGAGCATTAGGTGGGCTTGGACAGGGCAGGTAGGGTTAATAGTAAGAAACCTTTCTTCATAACAGTGGTGTGCGAACCAAAGGGAAAGGGTTAAGGTAAGGGTTTAGAGAGGATCTGAGGAAGAATTCTTTCATTCAGGTGGTCGGAATCTAAAACACCAGCCTGAGGGGGCTCACAACATTTAAAATCTGGACAAGCACTTGAATTGCCAAGGCACAGGTCGCTACAGGCCAACTGCTGGAAAATGAGGATACTCACGGTTGGCATGATATTTTGGGCCAAAGAGTCTGTTTCAGTGCTCTATACCTTTATGACTCTACGCTCAGGCTAAAGACCCTGGCTAAAGCATTCAGCTTTCTGGCCTTTTTAGATCTGCTCCTGCAGGAATAGTGCACGGACAACCCCCTAGCATGAAGATTACGCTGGGAAGTGTATGGCAATTTCAGTCAGGGCACAATTGTGAGGTGCAGACAGGAAATAAACTCACAGAAATGTCAATGAGGCCACAGTATTCATCTCTGCTGCTGGGTCAAGTGAGTTTGGCAAGAGATCAGTAAGTCACATGAGTGCCAAAGGTGGGAAGGCTGTGTGTCATGTGGTGGCAAGGCAGCAGCCTGACCTGAGACATTATGGGAACATCTCAGCTTCAGGATGGCTGCTCAAGGTGGCCCTGTGCTTAAAGTATCCAGGATAGGGCACATTGCACAATGGTGCAAGAGCCTGAAAAAGATAGCTGCTGGAGAAAGTGATTGGTCCCATTTGCCTCCAGGGCAAAGGACAAAAGTGTAGAACAGTCCCATGGAGTGACCATCTCCCAGAACTGGAGTCTGAAAATGAAGAAGTGGAAATGGATGTGCAGCCACGCACACAAAGTGCTGGAGAACTCAGCAGGTCGGGCAGCATCTCTGCAGGGAATGATGAGGGAAAAGACCCTTCATCAGACTGGAAAGGAAGAGGGCAGAAGCCGGAATAAAAGGGTGGGGGGGGGGGGTGGGGGGGGGGGGGGGGGGGGGGGGGGGGGGGGGGGGGGGGGGCGGGGAGGAGCACGAGTGGTGGTGATCGGTGGATCCAGGTGAGAGGGGGTAGGAAGGTGGGCTGGGAGAAGTGGGAATGATGTGAGGAGCTGGGAGGTAATAGGTGAATGGATATGCTTCATGGAATTTATTATATTCCTTAACAGGAGGTTAACTCCTGTTCATTCATAGCTAGCTTATTATTTGAGAATGCCACGATCAGTATGCCTATCATAATGCTGCATGCCAATCAGTTGTAGGGCTCAATACATTATTGTGTATTGTGTATTGGAAGCCCTTCAATACTTTATGTTGGGGTGGAGCAGGGTGGTGTTATTGGAGGAGGGACTGTCCACGTTACAGGTTAGGCAGTGAGGGAACCCAGGAGCTGCTTAAGCTTCGGGATGCTCTGTCCCTGACCAAACAGATAAGATTTCTTTATTAGTCACATGTACATCGAAACACACAGTGAAATGCATCTTTCGCGTGGAGTGTTCTGGGGGCAGCCCGCAAGTGTCGCCACGCTTCCGGCGCCAACATAGCACGCCCACAACTTCCTAACCCAAACGTCTTTGGAATGTGGGAGGAAACTGGAGCACCCGGAGGAAACCCACGCAGACACGGGAGAATGTACAAACTCCTTACAGACAGTGGCCGGAATTGAACCTGGGTCGCTGGCGCTGTAATAGCGTTACACTAACCGCTACATTACTGTGCCACTGATCAGGTGGGCTTCAGAGGAACCAAGAAGTCGAGAGCTCAGGGACCCAGGCAGACCAGATTACAGGCTGCAGCACTAACAGGGTGATCATGGAGAATGAGACATCGCACCGGTTGGTCAGTCCTGCTGTTGGCCCATCTCACTGATGATTTGCAACACTTTGGCCTCAGCACCTGGGTCCACCACCAAGGTTGCTGCCAGGAGCCAAGTAATTTAATCTGCCACTGTCAACAAAAGTCATGGGGGTAAATTTTGCACCGTGCACTGCTGCCCAGCCTGAGGAGAGTCTGGGGCTGAGGAAAGCACCAGAAACACTCAGAACAACCCTCTGACTGCCAAATCACTCTGCTGGAAGACAATAGTGAACACGCAAAACCATTTCCATCATCTTTCCATTAGAGAATGATTTAAGTGTGAATGCAATGAGCTAAAGCCATTAATGATAATGAACTATCTGTTAGTAGCAATGAGCATGAAGCTCAATGTTGGATGTAACTTTCTGGAGTTCAGTAATTAATTTCAAGCCCAGTGCTGTTCCTTGGCAACAGACAATTTTCCCAAAAGGAGAGGTAGATAGTGGTCCACTATTCAACAATGTTTTACTGCTGTGGCATATACAGAGACATTGGGAAAATCAGATATAATTCTGAATGAGCCTTTGCTGAAACTTCTTTCTTTTACAACAAAGATTTTGAGGGGTTTTTAGCTTCCGCTCCAGAGTGGATTGGCTGGTGTGTGGTTACTGCCCAGTTTGACGCCAGCTGAACCAAAGTGAATTTCAGGGCTGGTTATTGGCATGGACTGGTCAACTGCCTGTCAACTCAAAGTGTGGGACAGAATTTAAGCCAGGCTGCAGACCCGAAAGTTAGAAACAGCAGTCAGCTGGCTTGCCAGCCTCTGCTCTGCTCCTTTCTGTCCAACTGAAGAGCCAGTGCAAAGGTAGCTGAAGCTTCTTTAAGGTTCTGAATCCTTCCTTCAGTACCAACCCAACACACCAGTAACCAATGTACAGAGGATGGCTGGATGCAGTAAATGAGCTTCATTGTCTAGCTTTTCTTCCTGCTACCACCTTATTGTACATGCAGTTTAAGTCCCTCTTGTGAATGCCGCTTATCTGATGCCTGTGATGCTGCTGCAAGTAAGTTTTTCATTGCACCTGTGCACACATGGACTTGTGTATGTGACAATAAACTTGACTTTGAACTTGATCCAGGCTGATTAACATGAGAGTTTACTTGCATATAAGGTAGAAAAATGGAGGGCAGTGTGGGAGGAAGGGTTAGATAGTTCTTAGAGCAGGATAAAATGTCGGCACAACATCGTGGGCTGAAGGGCCTGTACTGTGCTGTAATATTCTATGTAAGATACAAAGTAAGGGTAAACTTGATGGGTTAATGGTTCTGCTGGTAGTGCTTTGTTTTACAGAATTGCTACTTGAGAATTGGAAGGTATTGATCTTGCATTGCTATTATACGATCTGCAATTCGGGATCGATGACCTCTGCCTCATGACTAACAGGCACTTCTGCCAACCAATGGTACATGGCAAGAGCAGTAAATTGTAAAAATATGCATTTATACATCACATATAATGTAATAAATGGCACATAATTATTTTAACTATTTCAAGCAAAATCTATCCTGTCTTGATGCAAGCAGAAAGATGGGCAAAGTACTGGAGGACACCTGTTGAACGGAATAGGACTGTACTTTTTGACCCTGGCTTACTGACTCTGACTCACTGCCAGCATCCATGGTGACTTAAGTTATCAGCTATTTCATTCCATTATTAATATTGTCAGCACTGTACCAAACAAATATAATTTATTTGGAATGTAACCTCAGGAAAATTACATTCCTTGTGTCTAAACAGTAATGTGATACAACCAATTGCATAAACCCATGGTACAATACTGAAGTGATATTTCTCAACAGGACCAATAATAGGATCAATGTTGGGTGTTGGTTCCCATATCATATAGTGCTAAGGCCTAGGGCCCATGGCACACCTACTAACTGCAGAGATCAGTTTAGTCACCAGAGAGGCTCAAACCACATGCTAATGAAAGGAAATGATTACCTGAAAGTGGAGTAGATTCTCCAAAGGCTAATCATTGGTATAAAACAGGCACAGCGAGTGAGTCTTCTCCTGTTGGAGTAATTGTTATTCTTCATTGCTTATTCTGTTGCATGTATTTGCATTGCAGTTTTCTCTGTTGGTGTTGCTGTTGAATAGAAAACAGAGAAGATTCTTTGAGCTTCTTAACACAGCTCTGCATCTGCCATTTGTGCTTTTGTCATGGACAAACAGAATAGGTTTTCAATGATCAATATTCTGCAGACGTATTTTTGGATTTGATTCCAGAGAAACAGAAGGAGGATTAGGTGGGTACTCAACAGGCAAACAACCATAGCTGCTGGAAATCTGAAGTAAAAATAAAAAATGCTGGAGATACGAAGAAGGTCTGACCCAGGGGCACACAGATTAGGAACAGACCATAGAATTATATGTGTTTGGAAGCCTGTATCAACTAGGTATAGACCCTAAAAAGATTCCAAACAGAACTGGCTTGATGCCAGATGACCACATTCTCGTTCATTCTGTTACTCTTGTATAGGCCTTGCTGCTTAGAGGCACAGACTGAGGAACTGCCAGTGGAATTGAACATTGTGCAAACATCCCCACTTCTGACCTTCTGTTGGAAGAAAGGTCATTGATGACACAGCTGTAGATGGTTGAGCACTGGACACTGCTGAGGAGCACCTGCAATGATGTCCTGAGGTTGGGGTCAATGATAGCTAATAATGATGGCTCCAATAGCATGATTATGGTGCCGTTAGTGGTGCGGTGAGTTCAAAGATAGAAGGATAACGCAGATGAATGTATTGCTGGAGAGATGGTGCAGGAGAAAGGACTTTAGATTTCTGGAACATTGGATCCATTACTGGGAAAGATAGGACGTACAGAGCAGGCAGGTTGCACTGGGACTAATATTGTTGATTGGTTTGCTCGTGCTGTCCAGGAGGAGTTAAACTTTCTTGGCTGGGGTATGGGAAGCTGAGCACAGAGGCAGCAGGGAGAAAACCAGAAGTGGAAATGGGTAGCATAAAATAGTGAGAGAGTTTAAAAGGGAGAGCAAACAAAGGTTTGAAAATAAATAAAAAAGAAATCTGCCTGTGCTTCATGATAAATACTTCAAAGCAAGAATCTCAGTAAATAGACTGATGAGCAAAGGGCACTGCTAGACTTACATTGCAGGAACATGGCTTCAAAATGGGCAGGACTGGAAGATTAATGTCCCTGGTGAAAGGGCTTTCAGACATTGTAGAAAGGGGAATAGAAAAGAGGTGGGGCGGCAGTGTTGGTTACAGAAATAGTCACAATCGTGAGAAGTGTTGGTATGTTAGAAGGATGTTCAATGAGAGATTATGAATGGATGATGCTCAATGGGTTGTGTTCAGTTCTGGTCGCTTCATTATAGGAAGGATGTGGAAGCCTTAGAGAGGGTGCAGAGGAGATTTACCAGGATGCTACCTGGATTGGAGAGCATGTCTTATGAGGATAGGTTGAGTGAGCTGGGGCTTTTGTCTTTGGAGAGAAGGAGGATGAGAGGTGATTTGATAGAGGTGTAAAAGATAATAAGAGGCATAGATCGAGTGGACAGTCAGAGACTTTTTCCCAGAGTGACAATGGCTAACATGAGGGGACATAATTTTAAGGTGATTGGAGGAAGGTATAAGGGGGACGTCAGGGGTAAGATATCAGAGAGTGGTAGGTGCGTGGAATGCACTGCCGGCAGGGGTTGTGGGGGCAGATACATTAGGGACATTTAAGAGACTCTTAGATAGACGCATGAATGATGGAGAAATGGAGGGCTATGTGGGAGGGAAGGGTTAGATAGATCTTAGAGCAGGATAAAATGTCAGCACAACATTGTGGGCCGAAGGGCCTGTACTGTGCTGTAATATTCTATGTTCTATTAACTAAAGAGCAATCTCATTATTGACAGTATTATAGACCTCTAAAGAATATGAAGGAGATATATATGAGGAGCAAATTCATAGTGCAAATACATTAGGGCAGTAAATAGTAGACAATTTCAATTAATAATAGAAACAGGATTTGGTTGCAGTGTAAAAAGGTGTCAAGGGCAAGAGTTCCTAAATTGCATTCAAAAGGACATTTTTAGTCAGCGTGTAGGAATCCCAACAAAGAAGATGCGAAGGGGATCGGGTGGTAGGGGAGGGGGATGTGGGGGGTGATCATATGGGGTTGGGTGGTGACAATTCTGGATTAAGTTTTAAAGAATGGGGCTGGCCAATGAGAGAGCATATCTGTGGTAGTGATCATAATTCAGTTACCTATAGGCATAGTTATGGAAATGAATGCAGATAAAATAGGAATAAGGGTTTTAAACTGGAGTAAGGCCATTTCACTAAAATGAGAAATGATTAAGCAAAAATAGATTAGAATCAGCTGCTTGAGAGTAAATCCATCTCAGAGTTATAGGATGCATTCAAAGAGGAAGCTCAAGGGGTCAGGAGAAGTATGTTCCCACACAAATAAGGCAGGAGTGCCAGATCTGAAATCCCCTGATGACAAGGTGCACAGGGGGTTGAATAAGGCAAAAAAGAGAAGCTAATGGGTGCAATTGAGAAATTCATAAAGCAGAAAACTGGGAAGAGTAAAGAATGTGTCATAGTGAAATTCAAAGGAACATTCGGAGAGCAAAGAGAGCATAAGAATATTAGAAAGTAGAATCAGAGAATCTAAAGATGCTTTATAAGTACATTAGGAGCAAGAGGATAACTAAAGCCTATTCAAGATGAGAAAGGCAAACTATGCATGGAAGTGGAGGTTGTGGCTAAGGTTCATGAATATTTTCCAACTGTCTTCATAGAAGAGGCAGGTGACGCTGATGTTTTAGCTAAGGCAGACAAAATACTGCATGGGATGTCGGAAAAGGGGATGTATTAAGGGGTCTATCGTCTTCGAAAATTGATAAATTGTTGGGCCAAGTGAAATATACCCAAGGCTGTTAAAAGCAGCAAGGGACAAAGTTGTGGAGGCTCTCAAGACGATTTTAAATCCTCCCTGGCAACAGGAGTAGTTCCAGAGAATTGGTGAACTGCTAACATTGTACTGTTGTTTAGAAGGGAGGAAGGAATAAACCAAATAATTACAGGCCTGTTAATTAATCTTCAATGGTAGGCAAACTTTTGGAATACATTCCAAGGGACGGTACAAACCTTCACTAAGAAAGGGACAGATTAATAAGGGCAGTCAGTACGGATTGATAACGAAAGTCTGTTTCTGACCAACTTGATTGAATTCTTTAAGGATCAATGAGGACAGTGTTTTTGATGGAGTTTAGCTTCTGACAAGATCCTACATAAGAGGCCAGTCAAAAATGTAAAAGCTTGCATATCTATTATAATTTAGATGTAGTTGTAAGGGCTATAATAAAAAGATTGCTGATGAAACAAAAAATGGCTGTGTGGTTGACAGTGAGATTACAAGAAGATGAGGAGAAAAGTGGCCAGGGAATTTAATCCAGTGAAGTGTGAGGTAATGCATTTTGGGAGGTATATCTGGGCAAGGGAGTATACAATAAATGGGAGGAGATCAAGTAGTGTGGAGAAACACTGGGACTTTGGAGTGTTGGTCTGTAGATTCTTAAAACAGCAGGAAAGGTCAATAATGTGGTTAAAAAGACACATGGGGTGCATTCACCTATTATGCAAGGCACAGAATATAAGAGAAAGGAGGTTATTCTAGAATGAATGCAACACAGGCTAGGCCACAGCTTGAGTATTGTGTCCGGTTTTGGTCATCTATATTACAGGGAAATGTCATTGCACCAGAGAAGGTGCACGGATCGACAAAGATTTTGCCAAAACTGTAAAAAAGTGGATAAGCTACAACGTACAATTTTTTTTGGACAGAGAATGTTGGGGGGAGATTTAATTGAAATGTGTAAAATTATGAGGGGCCTAAATGAAGTAAATATTTCCCTTAGCAGTGGAATCAATAACTGGGGATGTAGATTTAAAATAATTGGTGGGAAGATTGTCAACCAATGATAGGGCCAACTGTGTTAGGAATTCTTGAGATTACAACTTTGTATACAGCAGTTCCTTTTCTATTTGTTATTGTACACTAATGATTTGCATCTGAACAATGAATTGCTTGATGGAAGATGCTTCCTTTGGCCCAATCTGTTCATGCTGACCATCAGCTACCCATCCATACTAGACCTATTCACCAATGTTTGGTCTGCAGCTTTCTATGCCTTGGAGAAAAAGGATGTACAAAATGGAAGGGGGGGGTCTCCACCTTCCACCACAAGGCATGATTCTCCACTGCATAATGGGCTGCCTCATGTGGCCCTTCCACAATGTTCAACCATTCTTAGACTAGAAAGTCTGAAAACAATTCAAATTCTGACTGGTTGCATCACCATCTGTACGGAGGCTCCAATGTGCAGGATTGAAAGAGGCTGCAGAGGGTTGTAGACTCAGCCAGCTCCATCGCGGGCACAACCATCGAGGACATCTTCAAGAGGAGGTGCCTCAAGAAGGCGACATCCATCATTAAGGACCTTCACCACCCGGGACATGCCCTCTTCTTGTTACTACCATCGGGGAGGAGGTACAGGAGCCTGAAGACCCACACTCAGTGTTTTAGGAACAGCTTCTTCCCCTCTGCCATCAGATTTCTAAATGGTCCACAAACCCATGACTCTACCTCATTATTCCTCTTTTGCACTATTTATTTATTTATTTTTATAACATAGTAGTCTTATGTCTTTGCACTGTACTGCTGCCGCAAAACAACAAATTTCATGTCATATGTCAGTGATAATAAATCTGATTCTTGTTCTGAAATAATGTACCCAATTGAACAGAACCATGTATGCGAATATCTGTTACTCTAACAGCACCCGTGATCTTACAGCAACCATTAGTGCGAGACTCTGGGGAAACCTGTTGGAGAACCATGGATATTCCATCTACCAGAGATGATAGCTCCAGTTCTCTCTGTGATGCTCTACTGGTTTGGAAGGCCATTTCACATCCGTGATCTTACAGCAACCATTAGTGCGAGACTCTGGGGAAACCTGTTGGAGAACCAAGGATATTCCATCTACCAGAGATGATAGCTCCAGTTCTCTCTGTGATGCTCTACTGGTTTGGAAGGCCATTTCACATCCTTGTAATCCTTTGAATTAAAAATAGCTTTCAAGTCCTTTCCTTCTTGACGACCTTAAATGTACAGCCTCTGGCTACCACAAATTTTTTCCCTTTTGTCCTACCAAAATCTGTAATTTTGGACTCCTGTCACTTGTATTTAAACTTTTCAGTTTGAAAAGAGAGCTAATTTTCTCACGTGTTTTTTTTAATGAAATATTTTTTAGTGGTATTTTATTCTTCAGTCTCTTCTGCACCTACTTCATAGGTCTGACCTCTTTCCAGTGCAGGATATTTTATTCTTATTCATTCAAGGGACGTGGGCTCCGCAGGCTGAGCCAGCATTTATTGCCCATCCCTGGTTGCTCTTGAGAAGGTGCCTTCTTGAACTGCTGCAGTCCTTGAGGTGTGGGTACACCCACAAGGCTGTCAGGGAGGGAGTTCCAGGATTTTGACCCAGTGACGGTGAAAGAACGCTGAGATATTTCCAGGTCAGGTTGGTGTGGGGCTTGGAGGGCAACTTCCAGGGGGGGTGTTCCCCGGGCTTTTGCTGCCCTTGTCCTTCTAGCTGGTAGAGGTGGTGGGTTCGGAAGAAGCTGTCTAAGGAGTCTCGGTGAATTGCTGCAGTGCATCCTGTAGATATTACAAACTGCTGCCACTGTGCATTAGTGGTGGAGTGAGTGAACGGTTGTGGATCGGGTGTCTATCATGCGGCTGCTACGTCCAGTATGGTGTTGAGCTTCTTGAGTGTTGTTGAAGCTGCACTCATCCAGGCAAGTGGAAATTGTTCCATCACACTCCTGACTTGATGGTGGACAGGCTGTGGGGAGTTAGGAGGTGAGTTACTTGCCACAGGATTCCCAGCCTCTGACTTGCTCTTGTAGCCACATTGTGTATACTGCAGTTCAGTTTCATCTAAAACTGCTAAGTTTTAGTGAAACAACCATATATTAATGATAGATAAGCTATAGTGGCTACACATTTCTTTGTTTTTGATGAAAAATTCAATCATGTGGATTGTAAAACAATCTCCCGATTCACTTCGTGTCACTTTATAGCTGAATATCATAATTTTGAGTTGACCAAAATTTCCCTAATGGAAAAGAATGAAAGTAAATACAGGAAAAGAACATCAAGAGGATCAAGCTCTCCTAATCCATACTTACCATAGCCACCTACACTGCTAAAGCCTTTCTTTAAACCCCCTTCATCGCTTCATCCACCACCACCTCTTCCCCACCTCCCCCCGCCCCCCCCAAAACCCAATCACAATCTTCTGAAAAAGGCAAAACAAACAGAAAAGAAACTTGAGGCCAATTTGACCTTGACTCACTAATGTAATTGTCTGGGAATCCAGCTAACCGACAAATCAGTTTGATCTCAGCTAACCTGGAATCAACAGGAAGTTATCTCTTTTTAGTTGCCTTGTGAAAGATGTCAGGAAAATTCTACTCACAAGATGCTACGGTAATCTATTCCACAGGGTGACAATCACATCTGAAAAGGAAAACTTCCTAATGTATAGCCTAACCCTTTGACTAAAATGTTACATTCATATTTTCCCACCCCTATGTAATTCCAATATTCAATAGAAAGGACCAGAGTCAAATGTCTAAGCATTTAAAAAACTTAAATTGTATCACTTTAAACCCTGGGTTCCTTTAACAAGAAGAGCAACAATTCCAGAAACTTGCAATTTGCAAGACAGGATGAAGTGAAGATTTGGTTCTGAAATTTAAGGTCTTTGAAATTATGAAGGGATTTGTTAGAATGGGCATGGAAAAACTGTTTCCACTTGTTAATGAGACCAGAACAAGTTATAAATATACAGTACACAGTGTAAGCATTAGCAGATCCAAATGACGATTTGAGATCAATTTCTTTACTCAGAGTGGTGAGATGGTGACACTCACAGATGTGGATAAAACATTTGTGCATTTAAGGAGATGCTTGATGTTAACCTGAAAGAAAAGGAGATAGGTGAATTACAGTAGCATGATGGGAAAAGTTTATGGGTTCATGTGGCCCATAAACACTGATTTAGATCAGTTAAGCATAACTTTGTGATGTGTTCATATGGGAATAACAAGTAAAAAATACAGATCAAGAGTCAGATCTGGGGTCATGTGTCATCCTTAGCTGAGTCATTTTGAAGGTTGTATAACTAGGATAATGCAAAAAAAAATGACCAACTATGAAAGCTTTACAAAGCCTTGGTATGGCCATTTTTGGAGTTCTGTGATCACATTGGTCAGCAAAAGGGATAGGGATTATGGTGAAAAAACAACAAGGCTACTCATTAGGAAGTTTTCCTTTTCAGATGTGATTACCACCCTATGGAATAGATTAGTGTAGCATCTTGTGAGTAGAATTTTCCTGATGTCTTTCACAAGACAACTAAAAGGATATAACTTCCTGTTATAGTAGGGAGATCTTGTCTGATGAATCTGCTGGGATTTTTTGAGGAAGAAACAGGCAGGATAGACAAAGCAGAGTCAGTGGATGTCGTTTACTTGGATTTTCAGAAGGCCTTTGATAAGGTGCCGTACATAAGGCTGCTAAACGGGATAGGAGCCCATTGTATTACAGGAAAGGTACTAGCATGGGTAGAAGATTGGCTGACTGGCAGAAGGCAAGGAGTGGGAATAAAGGAGACCTTTTCTGGTTGGCTGCCAGTGACTAGTGGTGTTCCGCAGGGGTCAGTGTTGGGTCCTCTACTTTTCACGTTATATGTTAATGATCTGATGGCTTTGTGGCCAAGTTTGTGGATGATACAAAGATAGGTGGAGGGGGAGGTAGTGTTGAGGAAGCAGGGAGTCTGCAGAAGGACTTGGACAGGTTGGGAGAATGGTCAAAGAAGTAGCAGATGGACTACAGCGTAGGGAAGTGTACGGTCATGCACTTTAGTAGAAGGAAGAAAGGCGTAGAGTATTTTCTAAACGGGGAGCGAATTCAGAAATCGGAGGCGCAAAGGGACTTGGGAGTCCTAGTGCAGGATTCCCTAAAGGTTAATTTGCAGGTTGAGTTGGTAGTAAGGAAGGCAAATGCAATGTCAGCATTCATTTCAAGAGGACTAAAATATAAAAGCAAAGATGTAATGCTGAGGCTTTATAAGGCATTGGTCAGACTACATTTGGAGTATTGTGAGCAGTTTTGGGCCCCATATCTAAGGAAGGATGTGCTGGTGTTGGAGAGGGTCCAGAGGAGGTTTATGAGAATGATTGTGGGGATGAAAGGGTTAACGTATGAGAAGCGTTTGATGGCTCTGGGCCTGTACTCGCTGGAGTTTAGAATGATCAGTAGGGATCTCATTGAAAGCTCCGGAATATTGGAAGGCCTGGATAGAGTGGACGTGGAGAGGGTGTTCCCAGCACTGGGAGAGTCTTGGACCAGAGGGCACAGCATCGAATAGAAGGACGTCCCTTTAGAACAGAGATGAGGAGGAATTTCTTTAGCCAGAAGGTGGTGAATCTGTGGAATTCATTGCCACAGACGGCTGTGGAGGCCAAGTTATTGGCTGTATTTAACGTGGAGGTTGATAGGTTCTTGATTAGTAAGGACACCAGAGGTTACGGGGAGAAGGCAGGAGAACGGGGTTGAGAGGGAAAAATAAATCAGCCATGATCGAATGGCAGAGCAGACTCGATGGGCCGAATGGCCTAATTCTGCTCCTATGTCTTGTGGTCTTTTCATGAAAGTAAGAACACAGCCTGCTCAACCTTTCCCAATAGTTTCATTCCCTCAATTCTGGTAGCAGGGAGTCCATGTAACATTATTTCATTACTTTTTTGTATTCTGTTCCTTTGTAACTGAAATTCAGTTCTTTGCTTGTGCTTTGTATAGCTTTGTCAATGTGTGCTGTTACTTTCTGTGATATATGTATCCCTTTTCTCACATCTCTGGTTTCTCCATTTGAAGGAATGAATAGCCTGAAGGGAAACTTGCATGGTCCTGATATGTAAAACCACATTGAAGATTATCAATCATGCTTAACCCAGCTCCAATTTTTCCAACTCGGAATGGAACCAGTTGATTTGCTCACAATCCAACCTGTGTGCACATTTTTGTCTCCTCTGCAAAACTGTACAAGGTTCCATGAAGGAGTTTGCGAGTAACTGATGAAATATGCACAGTGGTGCAGCAGGTAGTGCTGCTACTTCCCAGCTCCAGTGAGTCAACTTCAATCCTGACTTCCAACGTTGTTGAGTGGAGTTTGCACATTCTCCTTGTGACTGCATCTGTTTACCCCCAGGTGCTGAGGTTTCCTCCCACATTTCAAAGCTGGTGGGTTGATGGGATGTTGTATGTTGCCCCTAGTGTAGATAGGTGGTAGGAAAAACAGGGGGATGTTAGTGGCTTTGTGAGAGAGAAAGGTTGCAGGGTGATGAGTAGAGGACTGGGAATAATGGGATTGCTCTGAGTGCAGGTGAAAACTCAATAGACTTGCACCTTATTGTCTGCCTGCACTGCACTTTCTCTGTAACTGTAACACTTTATTCTGCATTCTGTTATTGTTTTACCTTGTACTACCTCAATGCACTGTGTAATGGATTGATCTGTATGAATGGTATGCAGGACAAGTATTTCACTGTACCTGGGTACAAGTAAAAATCATGAACCAATTTAACAATAGGCCAAATGCCATCCATCTATTTTGTAATGGGTATGAGCAGTGGCTCCAGCTGAGGCTGTAGCTTGAGGCTGACACCTTAAGATAAGATAAAAAAGATAAAATTTCTTTATTGGTCACACGTACATCAAAACACACAGTGAAATGCATCTTTTGCATAGAGTGTTCTGGGGGCAGCCCGCAAGTGTCACCACGCTTCCGGTGCCAACATAGCACGCCCACAACTTCCTAACCCGTACGTCTTTGGAATGTGGAGGAAACTGGAGCACCCGGAGGAAACCCACGCAGACACGGGGAGAATGTACAAACTCCTTACAGACAGTGGCCGGATTTGAACCCAGGTCGCTGGCGCTGTAAAGCGTTACACTAACCGCTACACTACTGTGCCTGCCCTTCATCTTCTTCAATCTAAAATCAAGTCTACAGGAACCAATTTTGTTTTTGTACTTTACACGTGTTCTTAATCTTGTTGGGTCTTGTCCGGGTCACAACCCAAAACTCCATTTGCCTTCTTTTTCACCATACACCACTGCAGAGAGCACAAAGCTTATCAAGTAAATCAGGGGTGCAGGATTGGTGGAAAGGTTGTGGATTGGAGATGAAGTACAGTCTCTACGGGTGCAGCGGAGCTGGTGGTGGGACCTGTGATTGCTAATTGATAGGGGGGGACTCGTGCTGATCAGTGCCAGGGTGCTTAACTTGGCAGGTTGATGGATGTTGTGGAATGATGAGGGCAAGCTGGGAGAAGTGGGTGGGTGGGATTGAGTGAGGGGATCGAGGTTGCAGAGAAGTCCAAGGGAGTGCCTGACTGGGATTTGCTCAGGGCTATTCCCTTTAAATCAAGCGGTGCCATGTAAATCTATGTAGGTTGCAAGTGATCAACAATAAACCTGCTTTGGATCAATGTGACTTATTTCTCCAGGCAATGCATTAGAAGTAATGTTATTGCATGTGTCACCATTCAGCAAATGGCCCGTCTACAGCCAAATTTCCAGAATACCAGGATTCAACTTTTAAAACAGCACTGTGACACATGGAATTTCATATGTGCAGCATTATAAAAGATGTTATATGTGACAAGAGTTTCTGAGCATGCAGATTACATCTATGTAAGATAAGATAAGATCAGATATCTTTATTAGTCACACGTACATCGAGACACACAGTGAAATGCATCTTGTTGCGTTGAGAATGTTCTGGGGGCAGCCCGCAAGTGTCGCCACACTTCCGGCGCCAACATAGCATGCCCACAACTTCCTAACCTGTACGTCTTTGGAATGTGGAGGAAACCGGAGCACCCGGAGGAAGCCCATGCAGACACGGGGAGAATGTACAAACTCCTTACAGACAGTGGCCGGAGTTGAACCCGGGTCGCTGGCGCTGTAAAGTGTTATGCTAACCGCTACACTACCGTGCCTGCTTCAGAACTTAACTTTTAACTTCTGTATCATTCTGGTGAATCTGCTCTATGCTCTCTTCAAGACCTAAATATCCTTCCTGAGGTGATGTGCCCAAAGCACTCAGCTATTTACCTAACTCTGTCACTTTACAGAACTGTCATCACTTTTTAATCCACCCCCTTTGCGATAAAAGCCAACAATGCAAAAATGGCTCACAAACCAGAAGAGGTATTGTTTCCTGTTCAGCTTGTAAAAACTACTGCTGATTTTGCACCCATCAGGCATTAGATTATAGCTGAGTGTATTCTTAAAACTACATCCAATTCAGAGAAGAGGTTGTTGGAGATGAGGTGAGGTGACTTAAAGGGCTGAGGAGTTACTCACCAGACTCACCAGAGTTTTGTATTGTCAGGGTGTGGTTCTCACTAAAGTCTCCCGAAACATTTACACTCTGACACTGTTTTCTTCATAGTGCATATTTATAAAACAGCCTTTCTGGTCTTCAGATGTTACAGCTGATAATGAGACATTTTTTTCAATCATTTTGATTCGTTCTTTGTTTAGCAGTTTCATTATTTTCTAGTGTTTTTGCCCCCTGTCTATAGAGCAACTGATGAACAAATTTGCTGTCTGCCTAAAACCACCTGAATATGTACATAGGACATAGAACACTACAGCACAGTACAGGCCCCTCAGCCCACAATGTTGTGCCGACAATTTATGCTGCTCTAAGATCTATCTAACCCTTCCCTCCCACATAGCTCCCCATTTCTCTATCATTCATGTGTCTATCGAAGAGACTCTTAAATGTCCCCAATGTATCTGCCCCCACAACCTCTGTAGACAGTGAGTTCCACACACCCACCACTCTCTGTGTAAAAAACTTACCTCTGACATCCCCCTTATATCTTCCTCCAATCACCTTAAAATTATGTCCCCTTGTGTTAGCCATTGTTGCCCTGGGAAAAAGTCTCTGACTATCCACTTGATCTATGCCTCTTATCATCTTGTACACCTCTATCAAGTCACCTCTCATCCTGCTTCTCTCCAAAGAGAAAAGCCCTAGCTCGCTCAACCTATCCTCATAAGACATGATCTCCAATCCAAGCAGCATCCTGGTAAATCTCCTCTGCACCCTCTCTGAAGCTTCCACATCCTTCCTCTCTGAAGCTTCCACATCCTTCCTATAATGACGCGACCAGAACTGAACACAATACTCCAAGTGTGGTCTAACCAGAGTTCTACAGAGCTGCAACATCACCTCATGGCTCTTGAACTCAATACCCCAAGTAATGAAGGCCAACACTCCATACACCTTCTTAACAACCCTTTGGAATTATTTGGAACCCTTTGGAACAATTCTTTGGAACATTTCTCCTGAACACAGTAATCTGGAGGAGAAGGAATCCCAAAGGCCGATGCTGACGTGTATCCCACTGGATCAAAAGAGGGTTCAATGAATACAATTCTATCCAAAGATGTGGGTGCATAGACAATGCTGGTGTTACTTTACAATGAGTATGGAGCTCTGCCTTTGCTGTTGTGCTTTGCCAGGGAAACCTTCATGGAACTTTGTCATTTGCGGGAAGTTTTAACTTCAAAACTCAATCACAGCCAAAATAGCTTTGCACATTTTGATAAAACTGACCAACAAATCCTTCAAACTTCAAACCCAGACCATCATTTCCATACATCATCCATGCATGGACCAAAGAGGTTATCTCCAGAGAAGATGCAAAAGTGACATTAAGGCACCAGGTATGATTGATAAAGTGAAATCAGTGGGCAACGATCCATAAGGAAACTCCAATGATTGGGATCATACCTTGCATAAAGAAGGAAGGTTGTGGTTGCTGAAGATCAGTCATTGCAGCCCCAGAATATCACTGCAGGGATTCCCCAGGGCAATGTCCTAAGCCCAACCATCTTCAGCTGCCTCATCATAAGGTCAAGTGGGGATACTTGCCGATGACTGTGCAATGTTCAGCTCCATTCCCAATTCCTCAGCAAATGAGGCACTCCACATCTAACTGCAGAAAGTCCCAGAGAACATTCAGCCTTGGGCTGACAATTGGCAGGTATCACTTGTGCCGTAAACCTGCCAGACAATGACAACAGAACACAGAACAGTACAGCACAGGAACAGGCCCTTTTGCCCATCCTGTCTGTGCCGACCATGATGCCAATCTAAACTAATCTCATCTGCCTGCACATGGTCTATATCCCTCTGTTCGCTGCCCCTTCGTGTCTGTCTAAATATATTGCAGTTGTATCTGTTTCTTCCACCTTCCTTGGCAATGTATTCCAGGCACCCACCACTCTGTGTAAAAAACAGTCTCTACTAAGAGAGAGTTTAATCATCTACCCTCGAAATTCAATGGCATTACACTGCTGAGTTCTGCCCATCAATATATTTAGGGTATTATTGACCAGAAACTCAACCTAACAGGCACATTAATACTGTGACTGTAAAAGCCAGTCAGTGGCTATGTCTCCTGGGGCAAGTGACTCACCTCCACCATCTACAAGCCACTAGTTAGGAGCACAATGGAATACATCCCACTTGTCTGATTGAGTGCAGCTCTAACAACACTGAGGGAGATTGACACCATCTAGGATAAAGCAGCTTGCTTGATTTATTTCCTCCATTACCGTTTACAGTGACAGACGTGTATACCATTGACAAAATACATGGCAGTTACTTGCCTCGGCTACTCCAGCAGGAACTCCCGACCATGTAACCTCTACCACCAAGAAGGACAAAGTCAATAGGCAGTTGTGAGCAGCGTCACTTGCAAGTTCCTCTCATGACTTGGGAATATGTCACCATTCCTTCCCTGATGCAATGTCTAAATGCTGAAACTC
The DNA here is from genome assembly GCF_009764475.1 of Pristis pectinata. NCBI lineage: Eukaryota > Metazoa > Chordata > Chondrichthyes > Rhinopristiformes > Pristidae > Pristis > Pristis pectinata. The sequence goes on from NC_067413.1 coordinate 97,340,096, forward strand.
TCCATTCAACAGTATTGTGGGAGTTCCTGAAAAAGCAAGAAGATGGCTTGTCTTCTCAAGAACAATAAATTGCAATAAATGCTGGCTTTTTCAGAGGTCCCCACCTCCTGAAGAATGAACAAGAAACAGACCAAGTGGCACCTGTCAGATAAGTTTAGCCACCATTATATCCTATCTGTATCACAGGAAATCATACATCCAGTTGATTCACCATGTTATATACATTTTGTATAATGATATTTTCTAGTTTTAAATCTACAATGAATGAAATTATTCCTAATTTGAATGACAGAAGTTTGCCCACTTGTGCTACAGTTGGCAGAGTCAATGCTAGCAGGCAGCAGTCAAAGGCCAGTGTCTCGGATTCACTTGAGAGAGACATGAGCACTGTATCCAGGGTGACAACTCATGCAGTACTGAGAGGGCAACTATATTTCAGAGGCAATTTGATCAGTAAATTTGCGGATGACATGAAGTTAGGAGGTGCTGTTGATAGTGAAGAAGGTTACCGTAGGTTACAGAGGGATCTTGATCAGTTAAGGAAGTGGGCCGAGGAGTGGCAAATGCATTTCAATACAGGTAATGTGAGGTGATGCATTTTGGAAAGTCAAACCAGAGTAGGACTTATGCTATGAATGGTAGGGCACTAGGGAGTGTAACGGAAGAGAGGGACCGAGGAGTACAAGTGCATAGTTCGTTGAAAGCAGCGTCACATGTAGACAGGGTGGTGAAAAAGGCATTTAGCCTTCATCAGTCAGGGCATTGAGCATAGGAGTCAGGACATGATGTTGCAGTTGTATAAGTCATTGGTGAGGCGACACTTGGAGTACTGTGTACAGTTTTAGGTTACAGGCTCGGTCTTTATTCCTTGGAGCATAGGAGAATGAGGGACGACCTTATGGAAGTGTTTAAGTTATGAGAGGCATAGATAAGGTGGACGGTAATAGTCCTTTCCCCAGGGTAGGGGAGTCCAAAACTAGGGGGCATAGGGCGAGAGGGGAAAGATCTAAAAGGGACTTGAGGGGCAACTTTTTCACGCAGAGGATGGTGAGTTTATGGAACGAGCTGCCAGAGGAAGTGGGTGAGGCAGGTACAACAGTTTCATTTAAGAAACATATGGATAGGTACATGGAGGGGCGGGGCTTAGAGGGATATTGGCCGAATGCAGGAAAATTGGGACTAGCTGGGTGGGCACCATGGTCAGCATGGACTGGTTGGGCCGAAGGGCCTGTATCTGTGCTGTGTTGTCTCTATGACTCTATGAGTCTTTGACTCCATTAACGTAGAACAAACATAGAACTTAGAACAGTACAGCGCAGTACAGGCCCTTTAGCCCACGATATTGTGCCGACCTATATAAACCTTATCTCCATTCAATCTATCCCCCTCTCTATTTCACCTCCCATAACCCTCTATTTTTCCTTCATCCATGTGCCTATCTAATAGTCTCTTAAGTAACCCTATCGTATCGGCCCCTACCACCTCCCCGGCAGTGTATTCCAGGCACCCACCACTCTCTGTAAAAAACCTACCTCTGACATCCCCCTAACTTTCCTCCATGCACCTTAAACAGGCAACCTCTAGTATTGGCCATTGCCACCCCGGGGAAAAGATGCTGGCTGTCCGCTCTGTCGATGCCTCTCATAACCTTATATACATCTACCAAGTGACCTCTCATCCTCCATCTCTCCAAAGAGAAAAGCCCTAGCTCACTCAACCTGTCCTCATAAGACATGCTCTCCAACCCAGGTAGCATCCTTGTAAATCTCCTCTGCACCCTCTCCAAAGCTTCCACATCCTTCCTATAATGTGGTGACCAGAACTGAACACAATATTCCAAGTGTGGTCTAACCAGAGTCTTACAGAGCTGCAACATTACTTCACGGCTCTTGAACTCAATCCCCTGACTAATGAAGGCCAGCACTCCATATGCCTTCTTAACCGCCCTATCCACTTGTGAGGCAACTTTGAGGGATCTATGTACTTGGACCCTGAGATCTCTCTGTTCCTCTGCACTGCTAAGAATCCTGCCATTAACCATGTACTCTGCCTTTGTTCGTTCTTCCAAAGTGTATCACTTCACACTTTTCTGGATTGAACTCCATCTGCCACTTCTCCGCCCAGCTCTAGATCCTGTTTAAATCCCGTTGCAACTGACAACAACCTTCTGCACTATTTACTACACCACCAACCCTCGTGTCATCTGTAGATTTACCAATCCATCCCTCCACTTCCTCATCCAAGTCATTTATAAAAATCACAAAGAGCAGGAGTCCCAGAACAGATCCGTGCAGAACACACTAGTCACCAACCTCCAGGTCAAATACTCCCCTTCTACAACCACCCTCTGCCTTCTGGGGGCAAGCCGATTTTGAATCCACACACCCAATTTTCCATGGATCCCATACCTCATGACTTTCTGAATGAGCTTACCATGGGGAACCTCGTCAAATGCCTTGCTAAAATCCATATATACCACATCCACCGCACTACCTTCATCAATTTGTCTTGTCACTTCCTCAAAAAACTCTATTAGGCTCGTGAGGCATGACCTGCCCTTCACAAAGCCAAGTTGACTATGGTTCTCCAAATGCTCATAAATCCTGCCCCTAAGAATCCTCTCCAATACTTTGCCCACCACTGATGTAAGACTCACTGGTCTATAATTCCTGGGATTATCCCTTTTACCTTTCTTGAACAATGGAACAACGTTTGCCATCCTCTAATACCACTCCTGTGGCCAGGGAGGACACAAAGATCATCGCCAATGCTCCAGCAATCTCTTCCCTCGCTTACCATAGTAACCTGGGGTATATCCTGTCCGACCCCAGGGACTATCCTAAGGCTCTGTAGTAGTTCCAACACTGCTTCTTTCTTAACCTCGACATGCTCCAACACATTTGCCTGTTCTACGCTAACCTCACATTCGTCTAAGTCCCTCTCCCTGAAGCAAAATATTCATTTAGGACCTCCCCTACCTCCTTCGCCTCCAGACACATTTCCCCCCCCCCCCCACCTTATCCCTGAGCGGTCCTAACCTCACCCTAGTCATCCTCTCGTTCCTCAAGCTAGAACAAGACTGATTAGAGGAAGCAGAAATGAAGTAAAGCGGACTGGCAGCAAATGTAATCAGGAGACCACAGGGATGTGAATAGTAGCAGGAAAAAAGGTGATCAGACACAGAAAAGGAAATGCGTTCTGTGCCGGAGGACACAGCTGAGGTAGTAAGTGAATGCTTTACATCGCCAAACTGATGTCAAGAATGGAGTCTCAGCAAAGGGAGACATAGTTGAGATACTGGATAGGCTAAATATTGATGAAAAGGAGGTACTAGAAAGGCTAGTTTTACTTAAAGTGGATAAATTTCCTTGTTCTCATGGAATGCCGAAGGAAGTAAGGGAAGAACTTGCAAAGGCTCTGGCCATGATCATTCAACATCGATAGATTCAGGGATAGTGCCTAAGGAAAATTACAAATATTCAAAGAAAGGGTGTAGGGATAAACCAGTCACTTGTCCCTGATGGAGGAGGAAGTTCTATTAAACAATAATCAGGGACAGAATTAGCAGTCACTTTGATTAGTGTGGATTAACTAGAAGAAGCCAGGTTGGATTTGTTCAAGGCAAATCCCGTTTTAACGAACTTGATACGAGTTCTATGGTCAAGAAAGGTTTGATGAGGGAAATGCAGTTGACGTGATGTGACTTCCATAAACGACACCAAATAGGCTTGCCATCAAAATCAAAAGGCCATGGAATAAGACAGCTGGAGCAGCATGAAGGAAAAAAATTCAAAGTAACATGGAACAGAAAGGTGGACCGGAGAGGAGTATGCAGTGGGGTTCCCCAGGGGTAGGTATGAGAACCACTGTTTTTCTTAATTCATAGTAATAAGTTAGACTTAAGTGTACAGGGCAGTTTCCAAATTTGCAGATGATGCAAAATTTGGGAATATATGGACAAGTTGGTCGAACAGAGTGGTGGGTGGCAGAGCGAATCGAAAGTTGCATCACAGTAGAAAGAAGGCACATAAACTAGAAGGCACAAGGTTTGAAGTGATCTGGGAGAACCTGTGCAATGTTTGCTTGAAGTAGCAGGCAGGTTGAGGAAGTCATGAAAATAAAGGTTATGGGATCCTGGACTTCACAAATTGAAGCAGAGACTAAAGAATAAGGAAGTCCTGATGAAACATTTATAAAACTAGTTCAGCCACACCCAGGGTATGAATCCAGTTCGGGACACCACACTCCAGGAAAGATGTAATGCAAATGAGATTTACTAAAATGATTTTGAGCCATGGGTTATGTGGGGAAGCTGGAGTTGTTCTTGAATCAGTGAAGGTTGCAACAAGGGGAACTGATAAAGATATTTAAGATAATGAACCGTAAAGATATAGGGAGATCTTCGCATTGGCAGAGTATCGAGGACCAGGGGATATGGAATAGAGGAGATGTGCCAAAGAACCAAAAGTAACATGAAGAAAAAATGTTTTGATGCAGGAAATGGTTCGGTCTGGGATGCACTGCAAGTTTCAGTTTTAGTGTTGTGGCAGAGCTGGATAAGCTGGCACAGTGGCACAGTTAGTAGAACTTTGGCCTCACAGCTCCAGTGAACTGGATGTGATCCTGACCTCTGGTGCTGTCTGTGTGGATTTTGCACATTCTGTCTGTGACTGCATGGGTTCCCTCCCACATCCGAAAGTCATGTGGGTCAGTAAGTTAATTGGCCTCTGTTAGTTAGCCCGTAGATGTGTGGTAGAATCTGGGGACAGTTCATGGGAATATGGGGAGAATAAAATGGGTTCAGGTAGGATTAGTGTCAATGAGTGGTCGATGATCAGCACGGCTTCAATGGGTCATGAGGCCTGTTTCTGTGCTGAATCTCTCTATGACTCCAAGTGTCTGAAGGCAAGGAGTTTGCAGGACTGTATGGAAGTGGGGGAGGCTGGTGGAGTGAGGCCAGGTATCTGCGTTAACTGGAGAGGGACTAATCTCAGACGACAGAGAGTGCTTTTTTTTGCATAAAGAAATTGTATTATTCTTGGATGTCAAATTTTAAGCATCACTCTATGGTTCAAAGTGGTGCAGTCCCTCACTCACCCAAAGTAGTGAATGGCATGTACTTCAGTGTAAACACCACAGGATCAATAAGGACTGAAGAGAGTCAATGAAAGATGTTTTAAAATAAGGAGATCCTCACTGTTCTACTAAGACATGTGTTCACCAATTCCCAGACCTGCCATGTGAGTCTAACAGTCCTCGAGTATGACCTCTGATTTCCAACTGCTTCTTCTCTTAAAAGATTTCCTTCCTGCATGGTGGCTTCCACAAAGTCTTGATGTTGCATTGTCCAAAGGGGGGTCTCCACAGAGAGTCTAAAAGCCAAAAACAATGCTTCCGTCGCAATAGTGCACCTCCTCAATGTTGCTCATGTTCCGATCAGCTTGTGAGGGTCAAAAGTAATTATTTCTCCAGGGATCTGTGCTGAGTAATCACATGTGAGTGTTGTTGCAAAGACAGTGAGAATTGACTGTCCTGCTCAGGGTCTCCATCATGAAGTGCCTATTGTGTTTCTCAGTCTCTTCAATTGGAATCAATGACTTCAACTGAATCTGATGACTCAGATGTTAGTTCAAAGATGGTTCTCTCATTGCTGACCGAAAAAGGACTTCATTGGTTTGGAATGTTAACCTTTTGTTGCAATTCCTGATCCTCTGCATTCCGTTCTGCCGATGATGTTTTAACATGCACCACTCTCAGCTATGTTGCCTCAAATGGTAATTGACCAACTTCAGTACAAGGCTGTAGGAAGGTTTTAAGGCATTGGTGCTAGTCGTAGAGTGTGAGAAGCTAAAATGTGTGTATAATTCAGAAGGCTTCCACTGATGTGCCATCCAACTGGAATGAGTGGCAATTGGGTGTATCAGCTGAGAGATGAATTCCTTGATGTACTTTGTGTACTGCAGACAGACCTGTACAACTGTATGAGAGGGAGAACAATGCTCACGCACGATCACCCAGACATTTGGTCATGTCTTCTGGGTACCCAATGGCATGCGACAATTTGTGTCAGTTTCATGTCAAATGTATGTTCTGCTAACACGGCCACACTCGGGTGGGGATGTGCCATGAACTGGCTCAGTATTTTGTTAAGGTCAGGTGCTCTGCTTAGGTGATTCAGGTTTGGATAGATTGCGGTCAGGTCGAAGTCAGATTTTAATTTTATTGTGGGCAGATCACTATTCTGTCGTTGAGTGGTTGTGGAGTGTGGAGAGGTTTTCTCATGGGTAACAATCTGTGTTTTATTAGGTATTAGAAGTCTCTAAAACTGTGTCAGTCACTGCCTCCTTCCTGCATTGGATCTTGATGTTTGAGACACCTCATCCTGTGGCTGACTCATCCTTCACCTCTTCCTCCTGCGACCCATGGCCCTCTGGCACCTCACCCAGGTTGCACTGCCTTGTGTCATTCTGTTGACGAGGTTATTGGGCGTGATTCCAAAGTCTCCCAACCAGATTGGTGTTCTCTCTGTTTTCCCTTCTTGCCTGAGGGTTGTGCCTATTTGCTGTCATTGAAGTCACCTTGGGGGATCAGTTTGTTGCCCTTTGGTTTGTGGACCAGGGTTTTTTCAAGGTCATCCGTAGCTTCTAGGGCTGGGGCATACACAGTGATGACACCAACGTACTGTTCCTTTGTTGGAGATAAAAAAGCTCACTCCATGAAGTCAGCATTCCCCTTCCTGTTTGACCTTCCAGGTCTACGTACCAACATGTCTCATTTAAGCATTGATGCCAGTGTCAGAGCATCTGAGCTGCTGGGTTACAATAGTGGAGCGAGGGTCCAGTCTATCAGTGCTGGGTCTGTTCAAAGGGGTCCTCACATGCCTTTGTATGATTTCTTTAAATATGGATATCAGTCACCACAGGGACATGACTGAGCGAGGTCTTGATTCAATAACAAGGGATACAAGACAACTGAAGACAGGCTCTGCCGTATGGACAGACACATGCACATGGATGAGCCTGTTCTTAGATGTCTATCAGTGCAGTCACAGGAGGTCTGCTCTACAACTAGAGCCAATGCCTTTAAACCTTTCTGCAGACTAGTACTGATGCTGGTCAATTACCATTTGAGGCAACACAGCTGAGAGTTGTGCAAGTTACAATATAATCAGCAGAATGGAATACGGAGGATAAAGAGTTGCAATGGAAGATGCCTGTCAGTACACTATTGAGTTCAAGAGCCACGAGGTGATGTTGCAGCTCTATAGAACACTGGTTAGACCACACTTGGAGTATTGTGTTCAGTTCTGGTCACCTCATTATAGGAAGGATGTGGAAGCTTTAGAGAGGGTGCAGAGGAGATTTACCAGGATACTGCCTGGATTGGAGAGCATGACTTATGAGGATAAGTTGGAGAGAAGGAGGATGAGAGGTGACTTGATAGAGGTGCACAAGATGATAAGAAGCATAGATCGAGTGGACAGTCAGAGACTTTTTCCCAGGGCAACAATGGCTAACACAAGGGGACATAATTTTAAGGTGATTGGAGGAAGATATAAGGGGGATGTCAGGGGTAGGTTTTTTACACAGAGAGTGGTGGGTGTGTGGAACGCACTGCCGGCAGAGGTTGTGGGGGCAGATACATTAGGGACATTTAAGAGATTCTTAGATAGACACATGAATGATGGAGAAATGGGGGGCTATGTGGGAGGGAAGGGTTAGATGGATCTTAGAGCAGGATGAAATGTCAGCACAACATTGTGGGCTGAAGAACCTGTACTGTGCTGCAGTGTCCTATGTTCTACACCATGTGAGTGTGTGTGTGTGTGCGCGCGCGCATGTGCACATATAGGCATACGGACACGTGCGCGCGCGCGCGCACACACACACACGCATGCACGCACGCACGCACACACACACACACAGAGTGTCAGGCACAGATGGCCTTGCCCACTGCTTTCTCATTGCCTCCCACTTCACCCACTTATCACTTGTGATCCTTCCCATCCCTCAACCTCTTTTCTTTCAGTGTCCCCCTCTATACTCAGGTACTTCACTGACTGCTGCCGTGCCTACAGCTGCTGTCTGGAATGATCCTAGGGCTAGGACGTTGAGAGTAACCCTGATCTTAGCCTCCACAGTGAGTGTAGTTCAGACCTGTGTGTGGATGCAGAAACCTTCTGCAGAATGGCACATATCTCAGTCATGAATGCCTTCGAAAGCCTGAGCCAGTGGAGTGCTGCTCCATTGGGGGGGTCAGTGGAGGATCTGAAAACCCTGAGTGTCTTTGAACTTCTGAGACTTCTCTGCCAGATATCCCAGCCCTCCCTCCATTGCCTGAGTAGCTTACGCTGAAGTTCCATTCAAACAGTGCTGCAGCATAGAACGACTGAAGGTATATACTGCACGGATAACTTTTCCAGGCATAAAAGTTATCCATGCAGTATGTACCTGCAGCGTCTGTTGATCTTGAAGATGCCGCATTGATGAGTATTTTAAGTGATAAATATGTCATTTTATGTGACTTAATATGTCACATTCTAGTTACGTTTTATGGCTGGACTGTTTTATCCTTAGATTGTGCAATCCAAGTTATGAATCACATACACACAGAGCGCTGGAGGAACTCAGCGGGTCAGGCAGCATCTGTGGTGGGAAATGGACAGTCGACGTTTCGGGTCGAGACCCGTCATCGGGACTGGAAAGGTGGAGGGGAGATGGCCGGTATAAAAAGGTGGAGGGAAGGGGCGGGGAAGGAGATGGCAGGTGATAGGTGGATCCAGGTGAGGGAGGTGATAGGCAGATGAGGGAGGGGGGGAGTGAGAATGATGTCAGAAGGTGACAGGTGGGAGTGACAACGGGCTGAAGGTGACGGAATCTGATTGGAGAGGAAGGTAGAGCCTGGAATAGAGGGAGGGGGGTGGGGAGGGAAGATGTTTTTGGCAAAATACACATTGTTTTACTTCCTCAATGATTAGCTTCTAATATGAAAGATAACAGTATAAAGACAATCTGAAAATATGAAAAAAACTGATGTTTTATCTTTTAAGTCTTTCTTAAAAGACCGGACTATGGGTCCAGGTGAGATGAATATGTGAAACAGAGGAAGTACAATTTCCCAGTATGCACCAGTACATGGTTCACTCCCTGTATCTTCTGCCCCATCATTTTTCTTCAATTAATTTTGAAAAATGAGAGACAATCTTCAGAAGGTGAATTAAGACAATAGGTCTGCTGAGTTTTCTTTTGAAAATTACAGCTTGTGCGTGCAGGGACACGTGTGAGAGAGAACGAGACTCACGGTCCTGATGATGCAGGTGCTGTTGCTCTTGTTCTCTGTTCTATAAACATAAAGCACGTTCACCTCAGAAAGAGGGAAAAGATGCAAGGCCGAGACTGGGTCATAGACGGAATGCATTCTTCACTTAATGCTCCTTCAATTTCTGAAACTGAGGTATTAAATTGACTGTGATCTGTGTGCATTTCTGGTCGCCAGACTGTAATAAGGATGTAGAGAGGGCATGGAGAAGATTTGCAAGGATAATGCCTGCGATGGAGCATTTTAGTTATGAGGAAAGATTGGAGGGGCTAGGGGTCTGTTTCTCCTGGAGTGGAGGAGGTTAAGAAGGGGCATGATTGAGGTGTACAAGATTATGAGGGGTATAGATAGGGTAGACCGCAGGAAACTTTTCCCCTTACCAGAGGCGAATAAAACTAGAGGGCATAGATTTAGATTAAGGGGTAAGAGACTTGGAGGGAACTGAGGGGGACCTTCTTCTCCCGGAGAGTGGTGAGTACCTGGAATGCACTGCTGGAGAGAGTGGTGGGAGCAGAGTCAGGGCAGCTAACAGCATTTAAGCAATGTCTAGACGAGCACTTGAATCACCTCAGTATTGAAGGCTACAGGCCAAGTGCTGGAAGATGGGATTACTATGGATGGTGTCCACCGGACATTGTGGGTGAATGACCTATTTCCATGCTGTATGAATCCATGACTCAGAAAGTCAGACAACATCCGACAAGAGACCAGGCAAGTCAATGATTCAGGTATGAATCCTCAAACTGAACTTCGGCCTTTCAAATATCTACATAATGGCCTCAATATCTTTAAAGGACCTGGGCTTGGAAGCTGATATTTCTATCCAGAGTTGTGGCTTTGTATTGAGCTTTGAGAGCAAACAAAGCTTCTTTGAGCACTGGGGATAATGGGAAGCTGGTTAACAGTGGGGAGCGAGTACGTCATTGCAACTGTCTTTGGGAACCGAATGATGGTGGGTAGAAACGAAGGGTTAAGCGCAGAGGCAAGAAGAGGATGGGACACCATGGATGGGTTGGCAGTTTGACCTGAAAGGAGTGAAGGTGATAGAAAGCAGTGAGGGGAAGAGCTGGGAATGCGACGCCCCTGAGAGATGGCACCGGACAAACGCCTGGTGGAGGGAAATGGGAAGAAGCCCCTCAGGATGTATTTTTGTCACAACTTGAACCTAAAATTCAGCCCACAACTATTACATGGAACATTACAGCACAGTACGGGCCCTTTAGCCCACAATGTTGTGCCGACATTTTATCCTACTCTAAGATCTATCTAACCCTTCCCTCCCACATAGCCCTCCATTTCTCTATCATTCATGTGTCTATCTAAGAGTCTCTTAAATGTCCCTAATGTATCTGCCCCCACAACCTCTGCCGGCAGTGTGTTCCACACACCCACCACTCTCTGTGTAAAAAACTTACCTCTAACATCCCCCTTATACCTTCCTCCAATCACCTTAAAATTATGTCCCCTCGTGTTAGCCATTGTCGCCCTGGGAAAAAGTCTCTGACTGTCCACTCGATCTATGCTTCTTATTATCTTGTACACCTCTATCAAGTCACCTCTCATCCTCCATCTCTCCAAAGAGAAAAGCCCTAGCTCACTCAACCTATCCTCATAAGACATGCTCTCCAATCCAGGCAGCATCCTGGTAAATCTCCTCTGCACCCTCTCTAAAGCTTCTACATCCTTCCTATAATGAGGCAACCAGAACTGAACACAATACCAATGTGATCTGACCAGAGTTCGATAGAGGTGCAACATTACCTCACGGATCTTGAACTCAGTATCCCGACTAATGAAGGCCAACACTCCATACACCTTCATAACAATCTTATCAACCTGCACGGCAACTTTGAGGGATCTATGGACGTGGATCCCAAGATCCCTCTGTTCCTCCACATGATTCTTTTTCCCAAACTCCAGGTCCTTTGCCTATCACCTTAAACTTTAAGAGAAAGATGAAAAGATAAAGTCAGATCGGAATGTAAAAAGGTAAATTATCAAGGGGGAAACAGAAATGAAAGGGAGTGCAGTGGATAAAGGGAAGGCAGACCGAGGAATAGAAACATAAGATCAAAGGCTGCTAGGAAAATAAATGCCTACTGATTCCCTTCAATTATTAGGCATAATCTTAATGATGGGTAAAAGTGTAAAACAGGCAAAATTATTTAATGTCTTTGTTAAGCACCCTTGCTGATTTGGATTACCATTGAATTCCATTCGGCTGGAGATCAGCTAGTCAATAATAAGTCCAAAGAGTTTTCTTCTTGCACAGGGCTGTAGGAGAATGGAACGTTTGATCAGGTTGAAGCAACGTCTGTTCCACCTTTTAAGAGAAGCCTGGATAAGTATTTATCCAGGGCTGTGAGGAGAGCAGAGTTTAGGATGAATCTTGGACTGCTGTAGCAAAGAGCCTGCACAGAATAGATAGGCCAAGTTTCTCCTGATCTATAGACTTCTATGTTTCAATGCAATTGGTATGGCTTTAGCTGGATGAGGGAGCAGATCCCAAGCATGGCACTGCTATAAATTTATTGTGCAAGAGATAACTAGAAACTTAGAAAATAGGAGCAGGAGTAATGCCATTTAACTCCTTGGAGCGTGTTCCAAAACTCAACATGATTGTGGTTGTTCATTGACTTTCGTACCAATCTCCCATATCTCTTGATCCCTTTAGTATCAAGAAATAGATCTACTCTTTCTTGAATATATTTAATACTTTGGCCTCCTCTGCCCTCTGTTATTGGGAATTCCGTAGATTCACCAGCCTCTGACCCCACCCATCCAGGTCATTCTCTCTTCTCTCCTCTTCCATCAGGCAGAAGATACAGGAGCCTGAGGGCACGTACCACCAGGCTCAAAGGCAGCTTCTATGCCACTATGATAAGACTATTGAACAGTTCCCTTATACGATGAAACGGACTCTGACTTCATGATCTACCTTGTTGTGACCTTGCACCTTATTGCACTGCACTTTCTCTGCAGCTGTGACACTTGACTCTGCACTGTTATTGTTTTTACCTGTACTACCTCAATGCACTCTGTACTAACCCAATGTAACTGCACTGTGTAATGAATTGATCTGTACGATCGGTATGCAAGACAGGTTTTTCATTGTACCTCGGTACAAGTGACAATAATAAACCAATGACATTTCTCCCGAGCTCAGTTCTAAATGGTTTATCCTGTATTCTGAGGCTCTGGTCCTGGACTCTCCAACCACTGGGAACATCCTCCCTGTATCTAGTCTGTCTGGTCATGTTAGAGTCAGAGAGGTTGCTATGAGATCCCTTCTCATTCTTTAAACTCCTGCAAATAAGATAAGATCTTTATTAGTCACATGTACATCGAAACACACAGTGAAATATATCTTTTTGCATAGTGTTCTGGGGGCAGCCCGCAAGTGTCGCCACGCTTCCAGCGCCAACATAGCATGCCCACAACTGCCTAACCTGTATGTCTTTGGAATGTGGGAGGAAACCGGAGCACCCGGAGGAAACCCACGCAGACACGGGGAGAACGTACAAACTCCTTACAGACAGCGGCCGGATTTGAGCCTGGGTCGCTGGCGCTGTAAAGTGTTATGCTAACCGCTAGGTTTAACCACTAGGTTTTTACCTCTTGTTGTCTTGGTGAAGCAGCCAGCATAATCAAAGACCCCACCCACCCGGTCATTCTCTCTTCTCTTCTCTTCCATCGGGTAGAAGATACAGGAGCCTGAGGGCACCTACCACCAGACTTAAGGGCAGCTTCTACCCCACTGTGACAAGACTATTGAATGATTCCCTTATACGATGAGATGGACTATGACCTCACGACCTATCTTGTGACCTTGCACCTTATTGCACTGCACTTTCTCTGTAGCTGTGACACTTTACTCTGTACTGTTATTGTTTTTACCTGTACTACATGAATGCACTCTGTACTAACCCAATGTAACTGCACTGTGTAATGAATTGACCTGTATGATCGGTTTGTAAGACAAGCTTTTCACTGTACCTCGGTACAAGTGACGATAATAAACCAATACCAATACCATCTAACTCCTGAGGTCCAGCACTAGCATGTGCTACAGCTGACAGTGGCACCTTCTACAATATTGCCCATGTTGCATTCTGCCCATGCGCTGCCCATTTGAGTTGAAGGTTGTCGTTGGGCCAGTGCAAACCTGCGCAGACTTCACAGTGCCCAGGGCAGGAAATCTGCCCACTGAGCCTGCACCAGATTGAAAACAGGAAGCTGGAAGAGCTCAGCAGGTCAAGCAGCATCTGAAATTTCAGGTAACCCACACCGCCAGTGCTCTCCTCTCACACACAGTCATCCATCCAACTGGTTTTCTTCTCCCCTCCATCACGGTTCACGTCTCCCATCCCTCCTCCCCACCTAACTCCATCTGCTCATTATCCCCTCTCCATCAGGTTCTACCTATCACCTACCAGCTCTGTCCCATCCCCTCGTGCAGCTGTATACTGGCAATCTTTCCTCTTCGCTTTCATTCCAAATACAGCGTCTTGATCCAAAACATCGACTTACTCCTTTTGCCTCCATAGATGCTGCTTGACCCCTAAGTTCTTCCAGCGTTCTGTTTCTTCGTTCCACGTTCCAACACCTCCAATCTCTTGCCTGCGCCAGGTTAAACCTGGCCCAACTACAGTCTTCAAATCTTCAAGGATCAGCTGTCCACTGAATGGTAAGTGGAGCTTCTTGGTTGATTTTGTCCAATAAATTTGAATATATTTATGTTCAAGAGCTTTTCAGTGTTTTGACAGCTTGTGAGACTGGAGGTGGGGTCAACATCAGCTGACAGAGCCATTCTGCTGGTGCAGCTGCAGTTATGCTGGGCACGTCTCTGAGCAATGTGCTGAGATCTGACCCCCCACTGGAACACTGCACCCTGGATTGAGCTGGGAGGGATAGTGTGCTCCGTGGGCAGGCTGCTGGAGATCTCGGAACACTATCTCTGCCACAATATAAGCATAGTTCACTGATTTTTCTTTCCTCTTTAACTTGGTTAATTCACTTTTTATTGCATGTTAGACCTCTTTGAAACCTTAAACAGATCCCTTTGGCTAACTTTCAATCACCAATCCTAATATCTTGGCACATAATTGTCTTTCTCTGATTAAGCTCTTGTGAAGAACTTTAGGATTATCCCTCCATTTAAGGGCAGTATACAAAGCATCACGTAATTAATCTCATGCACACACTGACCCACAATGTTAACTTCCATGTAATCTCACACATCTACTGTGCTGTAATTTTTAATATACTTTTGGCTAGCCTCCCATTTTCCACCCTCCATAAACATAACTCTGCTGGTTATTTCCTGATCTGTATCAAACCCTGTTTAACGTGACCCACAGGCCTAATGGCCAATATTAGCTCCCAGCAGTAACAATTATCAAATTCTTATTCTTCCATTCCAATTTTTCTTCACCCTACCTCTGTGACCTTGGCTAACCCTGCACTGGATCCTACAGATATTACAGGCTGCAGCCAAGGTACATGAATGGTGGAGAAAGTGGATGTGTTGGGCTACCAATCACGTATTCTGCTTTGTCTTGGATGGTATTGCATCTGCAACTGGAGAGTAGTACATCACACACGTACCTTAAATATCATCAAAGGCTTTCGAGCAGGCAGAATGCAATTGCCACACCAGAAAATACAGCATTTATAAACTGGCCCAGTGAAGCTCCTGCCCAGTATAATCTAGGTGTTGTCCATGAATATACTTATTTGTTATTGTAATTAGATGTACTTTCTAATGCACTCATGCAGGAAGCATAAACCACAAGAAGTTGTGTGCATATATTCCACTATTAATCTGAAATAGGTTAAGTTTCCTGAGTATATTCAGCAGTCTCTTACACTGTGCTGAATCCTCTGTGTGCTCCCCACTATCATGGAACCATAGTAGGGTACAACAGAGAAGGAGGTGTTTTTAACCAACTGTGCCAGTGTGATGTCTCTTTGGCAGATCTACATGCCCTCTATGCCTTCCCTTATTCATCGATGCATTAAGGTTTCTATTTTCTCTTCATGGATCTATCTAATTTCTTTTTGAAAGTTACTGCTGAATGTGCTCACACCAACCTTGCCAGCAATCCTGAATGACAGTATCCCTTTGTGTAAAACCTGTTTCCTCATTCGTCTCTTGTTCTTTTGCCAATTGTCTTCAATTCTGCTGTCTTGATTAGGGATCTTTCTACTACTGAAACACAGCTGCTTTTCTGTTTCAAAATTCTTCACAATTTAGATAGCGTCTATCAAACTCTTCTGAGCCGTCTCTGCTGCAAAGAGGACAGGCCCACCTCTTCGAGTCTTGCCATAGAACAGAAGTCTCTCGTTCACAATAAATCTCTTTTGCACCCTCTCTAAGACCTTGATGTCCTTCCAAAAAGTGTGATGCCTCGAACAAAACAGTAATCTGGTTGAGTCCTAAACAGCATTTAGCATAATTTCCTTACTTTTTGCCAAGAATCCAGAATGCTTTTTTCTTCAGCAATCTTTTTAGTATTACTT
Source organism: Pristis pectinata (assembly GCF_009764475.1). NCBI lineage: Eukaryota > Metazoa > Chordata > Chondrichthyes > Rhinopristiformes > Pristidae > Pristis > Pristis pectinata. The sequence continues at coordinate 97,355,936 of NC_067413.1, forward strand.
GTCAACTTCATAAGATGCCCTGACTTTTATATTCCTGATTCCCTTTAACATCATATTATTTTAATCATTTTCATTGCTATTCAAACTTCCTATCAAAATGTGACATTTCTCATTTCTCTGTATTACATTCCATTTGTCTGTCTGTGACCGTTTGGTCTTTTATTCATCCCATTTTCTACCACATATTACTCGTATGTCCTTATGACATAGAAGGAGGCCATTCAGCCCATTGAGTCAATGCCATATCCTAGAGCAATCCCTCCAAGTTTTATTTTCCAAGTTAATTTTACCTTTCACAGACTTCCCATGAACTTCCTCCTGATTCTCCCATCTAAATGAGGGCAATTTACAGTGGCCAATTAACCACGAATTTGGGATGTAGGAGGAAAAACAGAGAAACCCATGAAGGTCACAGGGAGAATGTGCAAACTCCACAAAGTCTGCACCGGAGGTCGGGATTGAACCCTGCTGAATGAAGGTGGAAGACGACAGCATCGGTCTGCTGCACCACTTTGCCACCCAGCAATTATGACTTGCATATCCAAATCCACATCAGTAACTGATTATCATGAACCTTGTACTGGTCTCAGGAAAATACCCCCATTTACATCCCTCCATTCTAGAGATCAATTGTGGACTATTATCTCCTCTTCTGTCCCTCAGCTAATCTCCTCAAGATACTACTAGTGTCACTTTTAATCCCATGGCCTTCAATTTTATTACATCTATGTGCTATGTGCTGTTATGTCAAATATCTTTTGTACATCCAGGTTTGGTCATCCACAATGCTTCAACAACCCTCCCCTTATCAAAGATTTCAAGCAAGTTAGTTATTTGTGATTAGTTATTGTTTTCCCGTTGCCAATTCAGTTTTTCCTGATTGATTGTCTCTACCAATACATTAAGTTAATGCTACTGAGCCCAGGAGTAACATAGAAATACTCATTTTTCTTTCAGGCCATTTCCAAATACAAGTTGAACTGCAATATTGTGGTTGGCTCTCTAACTTCAACCCTTTATCCCCTTGGATTATTTTCATCTGGGTTGGGTGATCTTTCTGCTTTAAGCATAGCTGATCTTTCATTACAATTTTAAAAACTGCAGATGCTGGAAATCTGAAATAAAACCAGAAAATACTGGAAACTCTCAGCAGGTCAGGCCGCATCTGTGGAAAGAGAAACAGAGCTAATGTTTCAAGTCAGAGACCTTTCATCAGAACTCACTTTCAACATTTTCTGTTTTTACAATCTTTTAACTATCCTCTTCATTTACTTTTTCACCTCTTCTTTTACTGCTTCATTGGCAGCATCTTCTCTGGTAAAGACTGATGCCATCTAATGTCTCAGTCAGGTCATCGACCTGAACCCAAAGATCTCTTTAGTCCCAATGGGACCCAGAATTCCTCCAAATTGCCTTTCATTATCTTGTTTCTTTTACATAAAATATACAGTTTTCCTTAGCTGCTAATCTATTCTCAGGGTCTCTCTGCTTCCCACTATTTTCACATCAACTTTCATCCAGCAGAGAAGGTTTCACAGGTTATTGAAGTTATGTTAAATCGTGAAGGATTTCAATCTAGTTGCTACAGTTCTTCAATTTTAACAATTTACTTAATGGTTCCTTTTGTATCTTTTCATATATTAAAGTCAAAAATGCAAATTGTGCAAATAATTAGCACAGAGTCTTGCTTGCCTGTTGTGCATTGAAGCAAATTATAAGTGCTGTACCCAGATATTTCCATTGAAATTGAAACCTACAAAATTCTTACAGGGCTTGAGGGCGTTGAAGCGGGTGTGATGTTTCCCTTGTCTGAGGCGAATAAAACCAGAATTAAAATCTCAAAATGGCAGCCGCCCAGTCAGTAATGCGATGAGAAGAAGAAATTTCCACAATCAGAGGTTAGTGAATCTTTGGAATTCTTTACCCTTGAGGGCAGTGAAGAGTCAGTCATTGAGTTCATTCAAAACAGAGACTTTTGTATATTAGGGGAATTAGAGATATGGGTTTAGTGCGGGAAGGTTGTGCTGAGATAAGGATCTCATTACTGGATGATGGAACAGGCCACATGGCTACTCCCACTTCCAGTTGTTCTTATTAATTTCAATGTGCACACTGGGGTGTACTGCAAACAGAAAAAAAAATCTGATTATCAAGTTTCATAAAAATACAAATTATAGAAGGCTTATTTCCTTCAAAATAGATACAAAACAGGCTATTGATTAGACTGTGAGGCTCATAGAGGAATCTGAAATGAGCATCACAAGCTACGTATCCACTTTGTATGTTTCCTTCCCCAACAGAACATTCAGTGTTGCTAAAATGTGTTTACTTAAAATGAAAGTGTCCTGTCTGAGGATTTCAAGATACTAACAAGCTGTTGGTAATGTATAATGGTTGTTAGGGAGGCAGGTAGGCAGACAAACAGACAGATGGTTGGTGAATGGATGGGCAGACATATGAATGATGAACTGGCAGATAGAACAAAAAAAGTACAACTATGTCATCTGATAAAGATATTTGTGGTGCTGGGGAGGTGGGGGGAGACTTTTTAATGATGAATTGAATGTCTGAAGGATTGTATATCTAAATTATCAGTCAGTTTATGGTTGGCATATAAAGTTTAGTTATAATCAGATATCATTTGTTTCCAGTCAGTGCTCTAAGCCACTAAAATAGATGTTGTCTTAAAATATCAAAATGAGTGAAAATCAAACAGAATGGCTCTCACAAAATGTTTTAAAAAAAACCTTGTAAAATGAGCTTTCATTTATGTTCTCTGGTCTTAATTTCATGGCACATTTTGAAATCATTGATAATAAATGCTGGAGGTTGTCCAATCGATAAGGTGACAGATGTTAAACTTGAAGTAAGCCGCTAGCCAAGGTATCATCATGAGGTCTGAGGCAAAAGCCCTCCAGACCTCAGTCCTTACAGTGAGACCATTGTGCACCTGTTTGATGCTGGCTATTTCCTACTCAGAACCTGTGGATGTTCATGCATCATGTCTCAGCTTCATTCCTCTCCCCTAATTCTCTATCCTCAATGACATCAATTCCCCCATTCTTCCTTTAAGAGCGACTGATCTGCAAGTTGATGGAAATCATCTGTATTGTACTTAATTCAGTCTTTGCCCCTTCAGTTGAAACAAAAATATTTTGGCAAGGAGTGAATGGGAGTTTGGTGTGCCTTTAATGTGAGCATCCTCAGCACACATGAGGGCTCTTCATGTGGCCAGTGAGTATAGGGCTGCCCATGGGAGATTTCACTGAACGGTACACTTGGTGGCCCTTCCTCTTGAGTTGGAAGCTGTCGACTGGCAGATCAGGTGTTTCAGCCTTTGTTCAGTAGTTTAGTATATTTGTCAAAAGTTGTTTATTGGCCTTATTTTAATTCATCACTCTTTTATCATCCAGAGAGTGCTAGTTTCAGATGCCTTCCTTTTCCCCTTCACAGAAATCACTATTCTTATCAGATGTTATGCTTTTGAATACATTTCCATAAGCCTTAAATCATTTTGCATTATGCTGGCCTGTGATCTGAGCAAGATGCAAATGCATGCAACTAAAGAGGGAAAGTCATGAAAAGAAGTCCAAGGTGAAGCACTGAGCCATTGAAAGCTGCATAAATGAAGTTTCCAAATATCTTAGTCCAATCACTAACATTGTGCCTTCACTTTCAGGCACAACTTCCCTGCTTGCTATCGCTCTTTTTCCATCATCTGCACTTCCTGGAGGAGGAATGACAGTGAAGCTTCCACAAAGTAGCCCTCACTGACCTCCTCAAGCACAAGCTCACCCACAGAGACCTGGACCTGCTCTCACTGTCAACGTTAAGGTCACTACCCCTCAACTTTCTGACCTCAGGACATTCCAGCCCACAGCTGCTGATACGTAGCCATGGCCCACAGTTTGCTGCTCACTGCTGCATTAGGAGGGTCATCGACACTCTCTCCTCCAGGAAGAGACCTCGTCTCTTTCTCCATCAATTCACAGGAGCAGGCAGATTGGGCACAGAGATAGTAGCCGCCACTGCCGGCTTCCCCAAAGCGCAGGCCCTCATGCAGCCACTGGAGCGCTGATTCACGGATATTCCTTAACAGGGTGGGAGCACTTCCCCTCGACGTGGAGTTGGTGGCAGAGCTCAGAGAACCTTTTCAATGGTGGACTCCAGGTGCACCAGCAGCTCACTCACTACATTGCAGGCACGGCAGTGTAGTGGTTCGCGTAACACTATTACAGCGCCAGTGACCCGGGTTCAAATCTGGCCACTGCCTGTAAGGAGTTTGTATGTTCTCCCCATGTCTGCGTGGGTTTCCTCCGGGTGCTCCGGTTTCCTCCCACATTCCAAAGACGTACGGGTTAGGAAGCTGTGGGCATGCTGTGTTGGCGCCGGAAGCGTGGCGACACTTGCGGGCTGCCCCCAGAACACTCTATGCAAAAAGATGCATTTCACTGTGTGTTTCGATGTACATGTGACTAATAAAGAAATCTTATCTTCATCCTCAGACCGACACAGCTGCCTCTCACCTTTCAGGGGCTGTACCTGATTACTCTGCATTTACTTCAAGTACACCAGCTGAACAGCACGACAGTGACATCCATGCCACTACCAGAGGCTTTTTGGAAATCAGAATAGGGTTGCTGAAAATGGGATGTTGCTGTCTGCACCACTCTGGCAGTGCTTGGTATTCTGAAGCCAAGGTGTTGTTTATCCTCCTATAATTTGACCATCAAACATGATCAGCCCTTGTCTGCCGAGATGGAGTAAGAGGAGGACCAGCAGGCAAGATAACCAGAGCAGTAAGATGCAGACCCCCATCTGGATGGCCATGAGGAACCTGAGCAAAGGGCCACTTAGTTCATACCCTCAGCAACTGGAGCCCCATGCCAAGCTTTCCCAAAGAAAGCATTTTTCCGGATGTGATGCGGGCAAGCGTTTGATCCTGTAAAGATTATTGGAAACCACGTAACAACACCTCTTCCTGTGCACTCTTTCTCAAAGCATTCACACATTTGCAAGATCATTTAAGCCGATATGGAATGATCTTCCGTCAGTGTGATACAATCAGTTCCTGGCACCTTTACAATGCAGCCGTACTGCAACTAATAATGACTTCCGGAAAGCTGCTTGATTTAAAGTAGACCTGAACTTTCTCTCCCATAAGCAGCAGGATGAAGATCAATATTCAGTTCTCACTCTCAGTCAGACATTGCAACAGGAGCTTACTCAGAACCAAAGACCTAATTAAATGTCTAATTGTCATCCTAAGCCTTGTAAAAAAATATGAATCTTATTCTTCATCATCAATGCAGTGCCATCACTGGATTATCACCGCCATTACTCTGCATTCTGTTATTGTTTCACCCTGTACTACCTCAATGCACTGTGTAATGAATTGATCTGTACGAACGGTACACAAGACAAGTTTTCACTGTGCCTCGGTACATGTGACAATAATAAACCAATTCCAATTCCAGTTCCAGTTCCAACACTTTTCAAGTCTAAAACCATCAGCTTCTTGAATTAATATTGGAGACTAAGCCAGTTTTACTTGAATGTGAAGTGATTTACCAAGAGTGGACTTGTAGCTGATTGTAGTCCACTTTTGGTAACTCACTTCTCACAGAGTCGTAGAGTCATACAGCACGGAAACAGGCCCTTCAGCCCAACTGGTCCATGCCAACTTAGATTCCCATCTATGCCAGTCCCATTTGCCCTCATTTGGCCCACATCCCTCTAAACCGTTCCCGTCCACGTACCTGTCCAAGTGCCTTTTAAATGTTGTTAATGTACCTGCCTCAACCACTTCCTCTGGCAGCTCATTCCATATACAGACCACCCTCTGGGTTAAAAAGTTGCCCCTCATGTCCCTATTAAATCTCTCCCCTCTCACCTTATACCCATGCCCTCTAGTTCATGATTCTCCAACCATGAGAAAAAGACTGTGTGCATTCACCCTAGCTATGCCCCTCATACTTTTATACAGCTCTATAAGATCACCCCTCATTCTCCTACGCTTCAATGAAGAAAGTCTGCAACATAATGTCCCAACTTGTATACTCAGTGCCCTGATTGATGAAGGCCAGCGTGCCAAACGCCTTCTTCACCACCCTGTCTACCTGCAACACCACTTTCAGGGAACCATGTACTTGTACTCCAAGGTCCCTCTGTTGTACAACACTCCCCAGGGCCCTACCATTCACTGTCGATGTCCTACCCTGAGTTGTCTTCCCAAAGTGCAACACCTTGCACTTATCCAAATTAAACTCCATTTGCCTTTCCTCAGCCCACTTACTCAGCTGATCAGGATCCCTCTGTAAATCCTGATGACCATCTTTGCTGTCAATGACACCACCTAATTTAGAGTCATCTGAAAACTTACTGAACATACCTTGTACATTCTCATCCAAATCATTGATATTGATGACAAATAACAATGGGCCCAGCACTGAGCCCTGGGGAACACCACTAATCACGGGCCTCCAGTCCGTAAAACAACCTTCCAGCATCACCCTCTGCTTCCTGCCATCAAGCCAATTCTGTATCCAATCAGCTAACTCTCTCTGGATCCCATGTGTTTTAACAGCCTACCATGCGGAACCTTATCAAAGGCCTTACTGAAGTCCATATAGACCACGTCTACTGCCCTGCCCTCATCGACCTTCTTGGTTACTTCTTTAAAAAATTCAATCCTGTTCGTGAGACGTGATCTCCCATGCACAAAACCATGCTGACTATACCTATTCAACCCTTGTCTTTCCAAATGCATGTATATCTATCTCTCCGAATCCCCTCTAGTAACTCACTTACCACAGATGTTAGGCTTACTGGTCTATGGTTCCCAGGTTTTCCTTTGCAGCCCTTCTTAAATAAAGGCACATCAGCTACCCTCCACCTTCTGGCACTTCACCAGTCGCTAACGATGATACAGATATCTCAGCCAGGGCTCCCACAATTTCTTCTCTAGCTTCCCACAGTGTTTTTCGATATACCTGATCAGGCCCTGGAGATTTATTTACCTTTATATGCTTTAAGACATCCAGTACCCACCCCCTGCTGTAATGCAGACTCTCCCCAAGACCTCCCCATTAACCATCTCAAGGTCTGAAGTCTTTGTGTCCTTCTCCACGATAAAAAAAGAGGAGAAATAGTCATTGAGGACCACGCCCATCTCCTGCAGCTCCACACAAAAGATGTCCCCTTTGGTCTTTGAGGGGCCCTATTCTCTACCTTGTTACTCTTTTTCCTTTAAAAAACTTATAAAATCTCTTTGGATTCTCCTTAATCTTCTCTGCCAAAGCTACCTCATGCCCCTTTTTGGCCCTTCTGATTTCCTTCTCGTGTACACTCCCGCAACCCATATACTCCTCCTGGGATTCATTTGATCCCAGCTGCCTGTAACTGACCCATGCCTCCTTCTTTTTCCTGACCAGGGCCTCAATATCCCTCATCCTTCTCATTTCAGTAAAATCCACTTAACTTTTCCAGTAAGCATGGACCTTTCCAAACCTCCAGCCTGACAAAATTCTCACCTTTGTACATCTTTGAGAAATGGGAGGAAGCTGGAGCAGCTGGGAAAGTCCATGCAGTGACCGGCAGAATGTGCAAACATCACAGAGAGCACCAGTGGTCAGGATCCCACCCGGGTTGCTGGAGCAATGAGGTAGCAGCACTACCTGCTGCACCGCTGTGTCACCCCAAGAACAAACGACTGCTGCTCGTGTCCTCCTCGGTGGTAGGTACTTTTGGGAGGTGTTGCCAAAGTGCCAAAGAAACTTTGACAAGTAACTGGCTTGCACTTTGTAGACAGTGAACATTGGAGCCACTAGTGGTGAAGGGTGTGGATGTTTCTGAGCAGCCAATCTTGCTGACCTGTTCGTCCTGAATGGTGTCAAATTTCTTGAATGTTTTTGGAACTAAACTCATCCAGGCCAGTGGAAAGAAGTCCACTGCATTCCTGACTTGAGACTTTGAGATGATGGGAAGCCTTTGAGGAATTGGCAGCGTGGTAGTGTAGCGGTTAGCGTAACGCTATTACAGAGCCAGCAATCTGGGTTCAATTCTAGCCACTGTCTGTAAGGAGTTTGTAAGTTCTCCCCATGTCTGCGTGGGTTTCCTCCGGGTGCTCCGGTTTCATCCCACATTCTGAAGACGTACAGGTTAGGGCATGGCATGCTATGTTGGTGCCGAAAGAATGGTGACACTTGCGGGCTGCCCCCCCCCCCCAGCACATTCTCAGTAACGCAAAAAGACGCATTTCACTGTGTGTTTCGATGTACATGTGACTCATAAATAAATATCTTATCTTATCTGTTAGTAGTTCCTGAGTACCCAGCCTCTGACCTGTTCTTGTAGCCACAAGGTTTACAAGGGTGGTCATGTTAATTTTTGGGTTAATGATGAGGACTTGACAATGGCAATGGCAATGCTGAAGCTGGACAAGAATAATTGAAGGAGTTCGTTTCTCTCTAGTTGGAGATAGTCATTGACTGGCTCTTCTCCACCCTGACATTGGGCAGAAGATACAAAAACCTGAAAGCACGTACTGCCAGGCTCAAGGACAGCTTCTATCCTGCTGTTATAAGACTATTGAACGGTTCCCCGGTACGATAAGATGGACTCTTGACCTCACAATCTACCTTGTTATGGCCTTGCACCTTATTGTCTACCAGCACTGCATTTTCTCTGGAACTGTAACACTTTATTCTGCATTCTGCTGTTGTTTTACCTTGTACTACCTCAATGCACTGTGTAATGAACTGATCTGTACGATCGGTATGCAAGACAAGTTTTTCACTGCACCTCAGTACAAGTGACAATAATAAACCAATTTACCAGTTTACTTGCATTGTGAACACCAACGTGAATATTTCCCAGGTTGCAAGTGGATGCAGATTTATTCAATACCTGGATTCAAGTGCTCCAACCATCAGCAAATATCCCACTTCTGACCCACATAGAGTGAAGGCTATGGCTGTGGAAGCTGCAGATGCTTTGACAGGGTCCCAAGGAACTCCTGCAGTGATATCCTGAGGTTGGGATGATTGACTGTTATCAACTAAAACCTCATCCTTTGTGCTTGGTCTCCCTACAAAGGAAGTGGTGCCAACCTGCGGAGCTTTTCATGATTCCCACTGATGTAAATTTTACCTGTGTACTTTGTTACCTCATTGGGTCAAATAACAGTCTGTCTCAACTCACCAATGTTGCCAGTGTTTGCACCAAGGCTTTGATGAGATTTGGAACCAAGTGATCCTGGTATTGTTGAGTAAGTGCTGTTTGGTAGGAGTGTGGACAAAACCTCTAATGATTTGCTGTTGATTGAGAGCAGGCTGGTGGGCTAGTAAATAATAAGATCGGTTTGTCCTGTTGTGTTTTTGCAGGAACAACCAGGCTACCAGTGTAATTAATTATGAAGCACAAATGTTCAGCAGTACAGCTGGGATGTTATCTGGTTCCAGAGCCTTCGCTGTATCGAGTGCTCTCAACTGTTTCTTGATATGAGTAAGAATGAATCAAATTGGTTGAAGGCTGGCTTCTGTGATTGGTATTGGTATTGGTTTCTGTGTACCGAGGGACAATGAAAAACTTGTCTTGCATACCGTTTATACAGGTCAATTTATTACACAGTGCATTGAGGTCGCACAAGGAAAAACAATAGCAGATTACGGAGTAAAGTGTCACAGCTACGGGGAAGTGAGACTTCATTAAGAAGCCGAGGTGGATTGTCCATTTCTCTGTTCTGGCTCAATCTGGCTCCGTGCTTCAACCTTGCCTTTTGCACTCTAAACTCCACCAACTCTGAGAACAGGAACGACCCTGCTGCCTGCTCTTCCTCCTCGTGGTCTAATCGCCCACCACCGTCCATGGCCAGATGAGGCGGCACTGCACGATTTTGAACAGATCCATTCTCGTTGCTCAGTTCTGTCTCGAGCATGCTGCTTTCTCTAATTTGCTCACATGCAGTCCTAGGTTGTGGCTTTACCAGGTTTGTAACCCTCTCCCAGGTACGTTTCTCTGGTATAGCTCCTGACATGCGCTTCTACATGCCGCATCAAGGCAAGGTCAGCTGGGTGTGTGCTGGGTTGTGAGGTTACACAATGGAGTGGTACAGAAATATCCAGCTGCTGCTTGCCCACATGAGCTGCTAAACCTGTTCTGAATCCATGCCTTTTGCCGCCGAGCAGTTGCCACAAATCATAGTTTTGTTCACTCAACCTCTCCTGCAGTTACAGTAAACTGCAATGGCAGTAAAAGAGTTGATTACTGAGGTTTGATTTCCACAGGATCACATTGATCAATAGAGCAGTGATTTGGCAAAACTGGATTTTCTTCTTTGAGAAGATTTCAATACTGCAGAGTGAACTCAAAGTTGAAAAATATTTGCTACAGCAACTAATTACCAATTTACCACTTGCCATGCTCAGTGGCTTCGATTGCATACGGTATCTGTCTGAACTTCCAGGATTTTCATTCTTGTCTGCCTGGCTACATATATATTTGCTCCATTACAGTAATGATTAAACTTATAAAAATATTTATTTGGTTATATAGCACTTTGGAATGTCCTGAAGTCATTTAAGGTGTCCTATAAATAAAAGTATTTTTGAACTGTTTATGAAAGAGTCCTCCTATGCAATCACCATCTTCACCAAATCGTGATACCTATTCTGCATTACATAGAACATAGAACAGTACAGCACAGGAACAGGCCCTTCGGCCCGCAATGTCTGTGCTGAACGCAATGCCAAATTAACATAAATTTCTTCTGCCTGCACGTGATCCATATCCCTCCATTCCCTGCATATTCATGAGAATATCTAATAGCCTCTGAAATGCCTCTATCGTATCCGCTTCCACCACTACCCCTGTCAGCCCGTTCCAGGCACTCACCATTCTCTGTGTGAAAAACTTGCCCCACACGTCTCCTTTAAACTTTCACCCCTCACCTTAAATGCATGTTTCTATAGCACTTGACATTTTTACCCTGGGAAAAATATTCTGTCTATGCCTCTCATGATCTTATAAACTTCTATCAGGTCTGCCCTCAGCCTCCAACGCTCCAGAGAAAACAATCCAAGTTTGTCCAACCTCTACTTATAGCTCATGCCCTCTAATCCAGACAGCATCCTGGTGAACCTCTTCTGCACCCTCTCCAAAGTCTCCACATTCTTTCTGTAATAGGGATTCAAAACTGCACACACTACTCCAAGTGCAGCCTAACCAAAGTTTTTCACAGCTGCAACATGACTTCCTGACTCTTATACTCAATGCCCCGACCAATGAAGGTAAGAATGCCATAAGCCTTCTTTACCAACCTATCTACTTTCATGGCCACTTTCAGGGAGCTATGGACTGGGACCCTAAGATCCCTCTGTTCATCAGTGCTGTTAAGGGTCCTGCCATTTACTGTATACTTCATCCTTACATGAGACCTCCCAAAGTGTAACACTTCACACTTGCTTGGATTAAATTCCAACTGCTATTTCTCCATCCATATCTGTAACTGATCCATATTCTGGTGTACCCTTTGACAGCCCTCTACACTGTCCACACCTCCACCAATCTTTGTGTTGTCTGCAAACTTACTAATCCACCCATTTACATTTTTCATTCATTACTTAAAGAATCACTGATAACCTGCCTCAGATAGGATCTCTTTAAGCAATGGCTTTTGCTCACATCTCACAACTGCAACACCTTACCCAGACGCAGCGCCAATTCTCATCTGGGCATGAATGAACCCACTTCTCTGACCATTGACCTCCCCAGCCCATCTCTAGCTACTCATCCTCTGACTTCTCTTGGAAAATCAATAGTGTTTCAAACCAATGCAAACTGGGGTGGGAACATTTTGCATGATTCTGCCAACTTGTTTAACAGTATACAACAGGGACAGAGAATACCCTAGTTCATTCAGTACCACCTGGAAAACCAGATCTAAATTCTCCACACCATCTGCTGAAGGATCATTGATATGCGATGCTGACCTTATTTTTCTCTCCACTGATGCTTCCTGTTCATGTGGGTACTTCCAACTTTTTCTGTATTTATTTTAACATTATTGGACCGTGGCAGATCACTGCAAAATAACATTTTTCTAATTTTCATGTGTTGGATGCAGATATTTGCATAAAAATGGTAATATGTGAAAATGCAGTAAGTAGAATATAATTCTTTCCAGAGACATCAAATTCAAACTACATCTTATGACTTCTCTCCTATCGAAGTAACTTGGATGTGAAGTGAAGGGTAAAAGTTGTGCTAAAGCCATATTCCAAGAATATTATGAGAATTGGGGGTGCCACACAATGTAAAGGATAAATAGGGGGTCCTCATTATTCATCCTTGAGACATTCCAGAAATGATATCCTCATCTCTCTTTCCAAGATATTTTGCAGAGATTTTCAGATGTCTGAGTTCTTTCGTCATTTCTGTTTGCGTCTGTAGGTCTGAGGGTCCTGGTTATTCCATAAGTGCTCCAGGTCTGGCAATTTCTTCTCCTTTTAGAAAATATCCTGCATTCACAGCTTTCTTTCACACAACTTGGGTATATAAAATTCTCTACAACATGACCAGCTGTCATTTATGGTCATGCAGATGATTGTGACACACAAGGACATAGGGAAAGAGGCGCAGGAGTACACCACTCGGTCCTTCAAGCCTGACAACCATTCAACATGATCGTGGCCGATCTGTCCCCAGCCTCACCTCCAGTTCCCCACTGCCCTCAATTCCCTGATCTTTCAAAAATGTATCTACTTCATCTTTAAATGCCCCCAATGATCCAGCCTCCACAGCCCTCTGGGATAGAGAATTCCAAAGACTTGCCACTCTCTTCCAGTTCTAAATGACTTGCCTTAATCTTGTAACTATGTTCCCTCATTCAAAATCCTCCCACAAGTGGAATCATTTGGACATCTACCCTGTCAAGCCTCCTAAGGACCTTGTATACTTCAAGATCAACCCTCATTCTACTAAACTCCAAGGAATATAGATCTAATTTCTTCAGCTGCTCATGACGGGACAATTCTCTCATCCTTGATATTAGACTAGTATATCTCTTTTGGACTGCCTGCAAAGGGGACCAAAATTGTGCACGGAACTACAGATGTGGCTTCACCAGTAAGCTACATAATTGCAATAATACTTAACTATTTCTAAACTCCGGCCCCCTTGCAATAAAGGCCAGTATGTCATTGGCCTTCCTCACCACTTGTACCTTCTTATGTACAAGAACACCTAGCTCCCTTGGTACTTCACTCCTCTGCCACCTTTCTCCATTTAGTTAATAGTCTGCCTTTGGATTTGTCTGAAGTGCATTACCTCACCCTTTCCCACACTAAACTCCATTTGCCAACATTTTACCCATTCACTGAACCTGTCTATATCCATTTGCAGAGGACGAACATCCTCATCACAACATGCCCTCCCATCTACGTTTGTGTCATTGGCAACTTTGGATACCTTACACTCTGCCCCCTCTGTAGGATGTTCACGGTGTCATCAATTTTCCTGAAAAACTTTTGCAGACCTTTCATTGTCAGAACTTTTTCCTATTCAAATGGCAAGTTGGGATCATAATTATGTTTGATGAAAGCTTTGGCATTGAGCTCTGCCAGGTCCTCATAGTGAGAGGCTCACCCTGGACTTGAATAACTGTTTGACATCATCCTCTTTGACAGTCTCAAAACCCACCTATCGTGCCAGAATCACTAGATCATTGTAGATGATGTTTGGTTGGAATACCACAAAATCATCCACAATTTATTCCACAACCGTAATGAACCAAAACTTTGTTCCATGCAGCACAAGTGAAGTCAACTACATCTGGAGAGAAGGCTTCACTTCAGCTTCTGTTTCCCGAAGGGAAGTCCCGAAAGTCTTACAGAGATAGTCGGCCTTAAAGGTGGTTATAGCACATCGGTTCCTCAACTGTATGACCAATGACATTCGCAGTGGCAGGAACACAACTTTGATATCCGGACAAAAGGCCTCATAGTCTGATTCAGGAACACAAGCATTGTCCAAATTAGGAGAATTATGATGGTCAATTTATTTTTACACAATACTTCTTCTTGGGTTCTTAGGACTTGCAAAAGAGCTCTCTGTCTTTTCTTTATGCCTTCATAGAGACTAATAAAATTCTGATGGATAAGAACAAGGCTGATTGGCATGTTCTTCTAATGCAGATCTTCTACCAATGTAGCTAACCTGTGTTGCATTATCTCCATGGCTTCACTGCACTGATATGTTATCATCAGCATCCAACATTTGGTTGCAAGCTGTACTTTCTGGTTGATCAGCTGCAGCAAGCAAGACAACAAAAAGAAGGAACAAGAAGTAATGGGGACATGCCTTATTGAAGTATACATTTACTGGAATGATTCCTGGACTACACAGTTAAATTATGAGGTCAAACTAGGGATGTGGTCCCAGGAATGATTTGATTGAAGTTTCCAATTTCTGAAAGGGAACTTGGGAGGTATAGTGAAAGAAACAGTTCCTGCTTGTTGGGGAAGATAGAACTGGATGTAATAGTCTAAAAGTCAGAGCACTGAGTTTAAAGGATGAAGTTAGAAAACCTCTCTACTTAAAAGGATAATGAAAGATTACAAATCTTTTCCACAAGTGGCAGTTGGTGCTAGATCAGTTGTTTGTAATTGATAGATATCTATTCACAAAGGTAACACAAGATATGGTGAGAATATGCAGTTAGATCAGCCACAATCACACTGGTTAGACCACACTTGGAGCACTGTGTCCAATTCTGGCCGCCTCATTATAGGAAGGATGTGGAAGTGTTGGAAAGGATGCGGAGGAGATTTACCAGGATGCTGCCTAGATTAGAGAGTATGGATTATGAGGAGACACTAAGGGAGCCAGGGCTTTACTCATTGGAGAGAAGGAGGATGAGAGGAGACATGATAGAGATATACAAAATATTAAGAGGAATAGATAGAGTGGACAGCCAGCGCCTCTTTCCCAGGGCACCAATGCTCAATACAAGAGGGCGTGGCTTTAAGGTAATGGGTGGGAAGTTCAAGGGAGAAATGAGAGGGAGGTTTTTCACCCAGAGAGTGGTGGGTGCATGGAATGTGCTGCCGGGGGTGGTGGTGGAGGCTGATACGTTGGTCAAGTTCAAGAGATTGTTAGATAAGCATATGGAGGAATTTAAAATAGGGGGATATGTGGAAGGAAGGGGTTAGATAGTCTTAGGCGTGCTTTTAAAGGTCAGCACAAGATGGTGGGCCAAAGGGCCTGTATTGTGCTGTATTGTTCTATGGTTCTATGGTTCTTTGGAGTACTGGTGATGGCTCAAGAGCTGAATAGCCTACTCTTGTTTTCCCCAAAATGCATTTTTTGTTTGTGTTCAAATAATGTGGTGAACAGGGTGAGTACAGAAGAGATCTCTTTCTTAAACCGTCAAAAATACTTCTATTTATTGTACACTTTGCATCACTACTGTAATGAAGGAAAGATTACAGCCAATTTTCTTACGGCAAAGTCCCACGAGCAGCAACATGATAATGACCAGATAATTGGTTTTATTGCTTTTGGATGAGGGATAAATGTTGTCCTGGGCATCAGGGCAACGCCCCAACCCTGAGCGGATAAACAGCTCATCTGAAGATGTTGTTCCCTCAGTATTGTGCTAAACTGTCAGCCTGAATGCGATGCTCAAATCTCCAGAGTAAGGCTTGAACACGTCCTAACCCACAGTGATAAGTGAACCACGTCTGACCCTGTAAACACGATGAAATTGAGGGGACCTCAGTGTTCTGAAGAAAACCTATTGCAAAGATCTAACTTAATTGTGCAATTAGTATTATTGTCTGATTTAGCTGTAAGTTTGTTTATCAGTGGATGTAGAAAATGTGCTGTTTTCACTGAGGCTATGCTTAAGCCAGTGCTTTTTTTTGCTGACAGCTTTATTCCATAAACTGCATCCATTATTTCGCAACATATGTTAATATCCCTTATGCAACTGAAAAATAAACATTTATTTACTGTTTTTACAATAAATATCAAACGATCAAATTATACTGTTTACACAAGTCCATAAATTAACTTTACTTTTGAAATCATATTAGCCTACCTAACATTGTTTTGAAGCATTAAATTTCAAAAGAACAAAATGTGAAGGACAATTTGGAATTGTTGGTCTAGATAAGGTGCGAGTCAAATCAAAATAAAACAAGAACACTTACTGTCAGTATGCTATCTGCTTCACAAATTAGGTATGTCTTTTCGAAATAGCGAAAAGTAGCAGTTAGACACTTGGAAATAAACAGGGACTGCCATTTCATTCACTGGAGTATTAGACGATGCAGCATTTAGCTTTTTATTGTAAAAAAAAGTAACGTTTCAATTTTACTGGGAAAGGTATAATTTTAAAAAAGCCTGTGTAGACTTATTGGTAAATGATCAAAGGTCACTAAGACAGTAATCCTTCACTATAGAATTATATATGTCATGCCTGCCCCACGATAACACAATTTGTATGATTTTCCATAATCTTCTCACTTCCATCTCTCAATCAATCTTGTGTCAAAATTGAGAAGCTGACGGGCAGATTTGTTTACTTAGATGAATTTTGTGGCTGTATCATCTGCAAATAGATTTGTAAAGCAACACTAGGGTGAAATTTAGGAATGCCAATAGGATCTCTGCTTGAACAAAGCAAAGTTTTGATTTGAAAATTCTTTTCATTTTTTTTCACATCATTTAATGGCCTTATCCATGTTTTCCATTGTAACGGTCGGCACCACAGCACTCTGAGAGAGCTGAGCACCCAGTTTTCTTTTCTGTCATGTTAAACCTTCAACAGTCTAGGCTCAGAACCCTGGAATTTCCTTTACAAACCTCTCTCCCTTTTAACCTCATGTTTTTATGAAACTCTTCAAGACCTACCTTTTAAAAAAGGTTTGCAGTTTTATAGCACCTGTCACAAACAACCCAATTGCAGTATTGCAAATGTTTCCAAATGCTTTACTGTGAAATGTTGTCACCGGTGCAACACATGACAACGGAGCACCCCACCTGTCTACACAGCAGGATCCCACAAATCATTCCTTTTTTTAGGTTCAGGTTGTTAAGTATTGTCTAGGGTATGTTTGAGAATTCTTGCATGAGTTGGGCCTTGGAACCTTCCACATCCACCCCTCCTCCCAATGGACTTCATTTTAGCATTCCAAGGGGAATACCCCCAATGGTGCAATGTTCTCCCTGTGCTAAGGTGTCAGCCTCAGTCAGATAACAGGCTTGCCTCTCCCAACAGCTGAAACTCACTTTCCGGCCCAGAAGCAACCAAGCTGCCAATCAACTAATAGAGTAACCACAACCAACACCCGAGATAACAGAGAAAGATAAAGTACACTTCGTCCCCAGTGCACATCAACTCGTGATACTGGGCACAATCCAGGTGCATTTCTGAAATGGTCCACAACCTTTTTAAATGCTAAGTGTAGAAATTCAAACTTGCCTACTTACAGCTCGACGTGTGAAGATGAAAAGTACCCACTGAGTGGGTGTGTGTTGGGGTGGGACATCCTAATTCCATTTGTTAGTGGTTATGAACTGGTACGCACTGCCTGAAAGGTGACAGGAGCAGATTCAATGAACACTTTCAAAAGGCAATTGGATCCTGCAGTGCACTCCAACGAAAACAATTGCCGGGGCGATGTGGAGAGGTTTGACCTGACATGCCCTCAGTGCAGGACCTACTCCTATACAATCAATTCACATGATTTACCCGACCGGTTCAGATTAACTTTGTCCAAATAATTACCTACACACAATATTTTTTTAAAGCACGCTTGCCCAGACCAACAAAAAAGTTTCTTTTAAGGCAATAAAAAGTTTGCAGATCAAAGACATGTATGTACGTAATTTCATCGTACTGTACAGTGATGTGTAAAATACATCTAGTCCCACCAAAAAAAAAGCACATAAAAGATTCCTTTTTGGTGCTTAACGCTGCTTGTTTCCTACAGCCCCTCCATTTGGGAAGAGGCAAGGAACAACTTGCAGCGAGTCAGAAATGTTAAACGGAATCTCACTGAAATGTCTCTACCTTCACAGCCCAGCGTGATTGAAAACGTGGTCTGACACGCCATCAGTTATACCAGAATATGCAATCTTCAGCCTGCACTTCCGTTTGGTTCCCAATGTGCCGTCGGCGGTGACCCGCCCGACTGCCACTGAGACCAAGCCCCGGGTGTCTGGCGGCGAGAAGCCTCCCCCTCATTGTCAGCCTGCCGCAGTCTCCCGAGAGAACAGGCGGAGGGAATCAGCCCAAGTTGCAGCACTGAACCGTTACGATTGGAGATTCAGATCTGAAGTGCTACCCAGCTTATCAAAATAAAAAAAATGCCACGTCAAAAGCATTGTGGGGAAGAGCTGAGCTCCAACCAATCCCACAATAAAAACAAAGTTTCTTTAAAGCGCGATATTCCGGCATCATTTTAAAAAAAGTCTAATTGGACGCCCGGAAACATGACAGAAATCGTAACATCCTTCGCCTCATTAAGCTGACAGGTTGTGGTGAATGATCTTTGCAATATTTCACATAAAACATTAAAACAATATGTTTATTTAACACTTTTTGATCGCCCTTGGGCGACGTCGTTACAAAAATATGCCTACTATTTTTAAACTAAAGTTCGGATTTTTTCTCGAATACGTTGATTCAAAATTCTTAAATAAGAATAAGCGCTGACCGCGGGAAGTGCTTTTTGCTAATCGCTTTCAGACAATGTGCAAACTACACCTGGGGGTCTGCTCGTCAGATGTTTGAGATTTCCAGACATCCAGATGTATATGTGCTGATGTATCAAACGTATTGAGTGTTTAATCCAAACCCTGATACTGGAGCCATATTCATCTACAGGTGTTTTGTGTATATACTTTTTTAGTTTTTTTTAAAAAATATTACCCTTGTAGAAATCACAATAACATTTACACAAATCTCTTTGGTGTATATTCATCCGTTGATACAAAATTTCATAGAAACTCTTGTTCTCGAGTGCAGTCCCCTGTCCTTTCAAACACGTCTGTATAAATACGGTTAGACAGGCAAACGTTGTTTTAGTGCAAATCGTAGTCACAAAGTTTAAAAAACAAAGTTTGGCCCCATTAGCGGGGCGAACGCGTTTCTTTCAAGTTTCCCTCGATGTTTACTTCCAGTGGAATCAAGCGTCTCCTTTAAGGTAAACCAACCAAAAACCTTTTTAAGGTTGCATAGTTCTGGACTTAAGGCATCTTACACGTGGGTAAGTAGTTTTGCAAACAGTGCACCTCCTTGGTAAAGCTCGATCTCATGTCCACAACAGAAGGATCTTGTGCATTTTGTCTGGGAAAGTGCTATCGAATGTCACGATGAAAACTAAATAGATGCGAGGAAAGTCGACTGTTTGTGTGTACGTCCGAGTGAGTGTGAAGGTCAGTCAAGTGGCTGCGATGGTCATCTGGGGTTGGGCCCAGATGGACACGGCTAGCCTGTCTCTGAGAGCAGCCCTGGTGTGGAGTTCAGTCTGAGTTAGTTTTGTAGATCTGGGAAGTTGTACACAGAGCTGCGTCCTGAACCAAGAGAGAGGAGCGTGTGCCTGTTTCTTCTGTGTGTGAGTCTGTGTGTGCGCGTAGCTTGTGTAGGTCTCCCTGTTGGAGGGTGTGGGTGTGTGGGCATCTCCAGGGGTTTATGAACAGCCGCATTCCTCCACTATCATGTTTTGGATGTCCTTTTTCACAATGTTGTGTCCGTCATCATAATAGAGCATGGACATTGCCCTGAGTTTGGTGGGGACACAGCACGACTTGATGTTGTTGAAGGGGCTGTAACCCCTGATCCTGTAATGATTGATGACGGCCGAGTGGAAGGAGAGGGACGAGCCCGAGGTCCCGGCGATGTGGCTCGGGCACTCGCCCTCGCAGTAGTTCCCATAGTAGCCAGCGGGCGCTATGATCCAGTCGCTCCAGCCGATGTCTCGGAAGTTCACGAAGAAGCGCTTCCTGCAGCAGATGTTGGCTTTACCTTCGCACTCCAGCCCCCGCTTGCGGATGCGGTGAGCGTGACCGTCGGACTCCCGCATCAACAGCGTGAGGAAGGGCCGGTACGACTCGTCCTTCTCCGCCGCTTCCACCAGCACCGGGAGGGCGCCGGCTTCCCGGCACTGCTCGCAGGCAACCCTCAGGAACAGAGACCTCTCCTCGGTTGTCAGGACGTCCTGCACCGTCCTTGACACCGGCAGGGTGTGCCAGCCGCTGCTCTTGATGTCCACCTGCTTCTGGCTGATGGGGTTGCTGTCTTCTCCTTGGTACAGCCGGATGGTCACTTTACTCCGACCTCGGTTGGATTTGTTTGAGAGCTTCAGGTAAAGCCAGACGTTGGCCTGATCCACCAGAGACAGGTCGCCATTCTCCTCCTTGGCAATCTGAAAGTGCAGAACATCCTGGGACGGACCTTAGGACCAGGAGGGGGGAGATGGGTGGGGAGGTGGGGTGCAGGAGGACAACCAGTTAGACGGAGGCCATCACAAGCAAAATGTTGTTCTTGCCGTTAGCTCTAACCGTACAAATAAAGGCAGCTTTATCGGAGACCGGCTGCTTCACCGACCGTCCGCCCTGGGATCATAGGAAGGAACCGTTCGCCCTCAGAGCAGTTATCGACATGAAAAACACTGTGATGCTGGAGGATCGTTATCGACAGTTTGTTGTTTACCTCGTTTCTTTTTTAAATTACAGTCCAAGCATATATCAACTTCTCCTTTGAAATTTGGGATTGAACCTGCTTCCAATCGCACTTTCACACTGTTCAGGACAGTCACCTTTCTCGCCGCGCACCTTAACTCTCTGCCCCCTCCCCAGTGACCGCACATCCCCTGCCCGTGGGGACTGTCAATTACTCCAGCAAAACCATGCAAACTTCAGACTCTCCCCCAATCCATCCCCTTACTCGGCGGACTTCAACTTTCGGGTTTTAACTGGCATTTTTACAGATGAATTTAAAATAGGGGGATATGTGGGAGGAAGGGGTTAGATAGACTTAGGTGAGGTTTAAAGGTCGGCACAACATTGTGGGCCGAAGGGCCTGTATTGTGCTGTACGGTTCTATGGTATAATGCCCGTGACACTCACTTCCCTTCACTCGCCAACCGTGTAATAATAGTCAGCGTTGCGTCTGATTTAACTGCAGTCGCTATTTCTTAAACCGGAATAAAAACGTGTTGCAATGTCATCGATCTAACCTGCTTCAGCGAAGCTGATGACCTCCGAAGCCTGCTCGGGTTCGTTCAGCGCTGACTGACCGGACGAGTGTTCTTCAATTTCCACTCGTCCGTCCTCTCGGACGCGGCCAACGTGCAGCTTCTTCAAGGCGGTTAAAAGTGCAGCTTTGGGGACCGGTTGGGTGATATTCGGCCTGCTCTTTAAATGCAGCATATTCAGGATGTGCCTTTTCACCGCTTCCACCAGCTGGTTGTCAGCGCCGACTGAATCCGGCTGTAACTTGGCCAGGGAACAGGTCGGACAGTCGGACACCCGCGCGTCCTGAGCAGGTAAGGTGGGCGAAGCCCGCGCCCAAATCCCACCGAGCAGCAGAAAAAATCCACCGAACAGGTAAATTGTCATCTTCAGGAGGCACGGTTGGAGAGAGATGTACCCAAACAGAAATAAAGTTTGTTTAATAAATTAAAAAAAAAGTTTATCTGAAGTTTTGTATTGGTAGAAAATTCTTCAAAGTCCTGCTGGAAGTAGTGTAGAAGTTGCTTGATATCCTGGGAGACGAGAGTTTGCTCAATAAATATGATTGTCCCGTCTTCGGCTAAAGCTTCTCTCTCGCTCTGCTCAGCCTTGACTGTCTCTCTTTATGACAGGGGGCTGTAGTCTCTCTTTCTCTCTCTCTCTCTCTCTCTCTCTCAGTGCGGAAAAACTCGGCAGTTCGGAGCTATTTGAAATCCTCTCTCTCTCTCTCTCTCTTTTGAACTGCTCCAGTCAAGAGACCTTTCGCACTTTTGGGGCAAGAACCACGGGGCTCTGAGCTGGCGGTCCGGATTGTCAGACGGAACCGATGACTGTGCAGGACTGTTCTGGGGGGAGGGGGGTGCGAGAGAGGAGGAGGGGAAAGGTCTTTGCAATTCAGAAATTTAACGAGGGAAGGAAAAGCCGGCTAAGGGAGGGGTGGAGCGGGAGTGGGAGGGAGTTGCAGACCGACTAATGCGACCTTCGGCGTCTTTTGCGGGGGGGGGGGGGGGTGAATAGATTTCCGAAATGGTTTTTAGTATGCAATCGAACAAATCCGCAGAGCGAGCACCTCAGCTGTGACACCGGGGCAGGCTCGCCCTCTCTTCCCCACAAACCTCTTCCCTGCAAACCTCCTCCTTGCCAGTATATGGAATGTAGATTCGAAGCGAGATAGACCTTTTAACAGTTAAATGTGCGACAATTAAAGGCATTATTTATAGCCACGACTGACTCTGCCCACAAGGGTGAAAATGAGCACTGATCACTAAACCCA
This sequence comes from Pristis pectinata, assembly GCF_009764475.1. Classification (NCBI taxonomy): domain Eukaryota; kingdom Metazoa; phylum Chordata; class Chondrichthyes; order Rhinopristiformes; family Pristidae; genus Pristis; species Pristis pectinata. The sequence goes on from NC_067413.1 coordinate 97,378,449, forward strand.
GCCTCCTCCTGAAACCCCAGATGTAAAAATCCCAGCGAAATAAACGCACTTACGGGCGTTATAGTGTAAAAAAAAACAAAAGCCAACCAAGTTTGGCATTCTGTTCCGTTTTTAAGAAGAAACAAACAAAAAAATCTGCGTCAAAAGAATGAGACGCGAGGAGAGTTGGCGTTGAAGCGCTGTGGTGAAGCAGTATTAAAGCGAATCGAGCTTTTAAACATGCGTGTGAATTGTCAATTAATATTTGTCACAATCCAACAGTGTGCTTGAACTACACTGAAACGGCTAGAATGTGGCCGCCGCCGGCAAAACAAAGCTGCGTTGCTAACGAAATCCTTCGCAAGGTCTTGTCTGAAATGACCCGGGATCCCATCTGAACCCGCTATCGTCCACGTATTCGCAACCGCTTCCAGAGTTCCTGGTTCTCGGAAGCTAGAGGGATCGGAACGACTACATGTTGGAAAGAAAAAAAACAAAAGTTTGTTTTGTCTGAATAGCTTTTATTTTCCAAGTTCAGAGGAATGCACCAGCCGGAAAAACAACTACTGCAGTAAACATTGCTTTTGAGATGGCCTGTGTACAAAGATCCGCATAGAACCGACGCGGCTGTCATCCGGCGGGGGAAACATCCACGGTGACGTTTTCTATCTTGGGTGCCTGGAGCAGGTTAGGGCAGGTTTTCACGATGTATGACCCAGCTGTGCATCTAACGTTAACCCTGCCTAAGTCATCGTGTTGTCATGGACTGTGAGTCAGACTCACAGCTTTCGGGTGCAATGACCTCCACAGAATCCAATCTGGGATGTCCCCATCTCCGAGTTCTCGGCCATGGTGGGTCTCCCTCCGCCTCGCCTTTCCTCCCCCAATCTTCCACTTTCCTATCTCCATGTGTCAGTAATCTTGTTAAAGAATGCAACTTAATCCAGACCAAATGGAATGAAAGACCCGTCTCACTCAAGTGTTCGGCAGGTTATATCTTCCTGGTCCCACTGCCACGACCATCTTCTGATCCGGATGCATTGTTTTACAGAGTGTACTCGAAACATTCGCATACCGCCGACGGCCTTTGTGAAGCAGGTTAAACTGTTAACCAGCGCTTTGTGAATCAATTGATATTATGAACGCCGTACAATCCTATAATTTTGGCCAATGTTGCAGTGACTTTCAAGATCGGGGTTTGCCGGATCTCCACCACCGCTACAGAGAAAAAATAGAGTCGTGTCAGTCATAAGGATGTCTTTCCGAGTGATTCGCGTTTTAGTTTGCTCATTGCCTCACTTGCCCGTAAGGCGCCACGTGGATGTGTGTACACTACTATGCCATTAGATCGGCACAGATGCACAGAAACTTACCCGAGGCTCCCAATAGTTTTTGCCCTACTTCCCGGCCACTTCGATCTGACAGAAATGCATCCAATGACATCAAAGGCCGGCAATGTATCAGTGTCGGACCGTGTTCTCCGTGTAAATACCCGCGCCCTTTGATCTCGAGCGGGCAGGTGATGTGAGCCTGATAATCTCAGTGTTCGCGGATAGTCCTCCCTCCCCGGCAGTGGCAGGATGCTTCGGTGCGAGTTGTCCGTCTGCCTGTGTGAGTGATCGTGGAGATGCAAGTGTTTGTTAATATGCATGTTAGAGAACTTTTCGCACGTTATATATGCAAGTGCATCTGTACTCTTTGGGTATTCAGATGCCTTCAGAATCAGAATCAGATTTATTATCGCTGACTTATACGTTGTGAATTTTGTTGTTTTGCGGCAGCAGTACAGTGCAAAGACATAAAATTACTATAAATTACAAAATAAATAAATAGTGCAAAAAAAAGAATAACGAGGTAGTGTTCATGGGTTCATGGACCGTTCAGAAATCTGATGGCGGAGGGGAAGAAGCTGTTCCTGAATCCTTGTGTGTGGGTCTTCAGGCTCCTGTACCTCCTCCCTGATGGTAGTAAGGTGAAGAGGGCATGTCCCAGATGGTGAGGGTCCAATAACCTCACACTCAACGTCAGCAAGACCAAGGAATTGATTGTGGACTTCAGGAAGGGGAAGTCGGGAGAACACACACCAGTCCTCATTGAGGGGTCAGCGGTAGAAAGGGTGAGCAGCTTCAAGGTCCTGAGCGTCAACATCTCAGAGGATCTATCCTGGGCCCAACACATTGATGAAATCATGAAGAAGCCAGTGGCTCTACTTCATTAGGAATTTGAGGAGATTTGGTACGTCACCAAAGACTCTTGCAAGTTTCTACAGATGTACGGTGGAGAGCATTCTGACTGGTTGCATCACAGCCTGGTATGGAAGCTCCAATGCACAGGATCGCAAGAGGCTGCAGAGGGTTGTAGACTCAGCCAGCTCCATCACGGGCACAACTCTCTCCACCATCAAGGACATCTTCAAGAGGCGGTGCCTCAAGAAGGCAGCATCCATCACTAAGGACCCTCACCATCCAGGCACATGCCCTCTTCTCATTACTACCATCGGGGAGGAGGTACAGGAGCCTGAAGACCCACACTCAACATTTCAGGAACAGCTTCTTCCCCTCCGCCATCAGATTCCTGAACAGTCCATGAACCCATGAACACTACCTCGTCATTCCCTTTTTTGTACTATTTATTTATTTTGTAATTTATAGTAATTTTATGTCTTTGCACTGTACTGCTGCTGCAAAACAACAGATTTCATGACATGTAAGTCAGTGATAATAAACCTGATTCTGAGATTTACTGCCTCTGAGTGAAGAAATTTCTTATTTTTTCAGTCCTAAATAGCCCACTCCCTATTTGGGACTCTGATCTCAAGTTAGGGGTTCCTTAGCCAGGGAAAACAGCCTCCACACATCTGCTCCGTATGTCCCAGTGAATTCACCCTTTGTTCTTTTAAATTCTACAAAACAGCGGCCTAACTTACTCAACCTCTCCCCACACGGCAGACCCACCACCCCAAGACCAGTCTGGTGAACCTTCACTGCACTCCCTCTTTAGCAAGTACATCCTTCTCAAGGTAAGGATAAGATTTCTTTATTAGTCACATGTACATCAAAACACACTGTGAAATGCATCTTTGCATAGAGTGTTCTGGGGGCAGCCCGCAAGTGTCGCCATGCTTATGACGCCAACATAGCACGCCCACAACTTCCTAACCCATACGTCTTTGGAATGTGGGAGGAAACCGGAGCACCTGGGGGAAACCCACGCAGACACGGGGAGAACATACGAACTCCTTACAGGCAGTATCTGGAATTGAACCCGTGTCGCTGGCACTGTAATAGTGTTATGCTAACTGCTACACTACCATGCCTGCCCAAAATTGTATACAACACACCAAGACCCTTTATAAATGCAGATCATTACTTTTGTACTCAAATCTTCTTGCAATGTTAATGATTTGTACGAGAACATAGGTGGCATAGTTACTAAGTCAGTGGATGACACCAAAATTGGTGGCGTGGAGGACAGTGAAGAAGGTTGTCTAAGGTTACAGCAGGATCTAGATCAGCTAGGAAAGTGGGCCAAAGAATGTCAGATGGAATTTAACTCAGACAATTGCAAAGCGATGCATTTTTGGAAGTTAAACCAGGGCAGGACATACATAGAGAATGGCAGGGCCCTGGGAGTGTTGTAGGACAGAGAGACCTCATTCAAAAAAAAACAGACCGCTGGGGGAACTCAGCAGGTCAAGCAGCATCTATGGAGAAAAATGGACAGTTGACATTTCTGGCCGAGTCCCTTCAATTGGACTGAAAGAATAGAGGGGAAATTGCCAGTATGAGGAGGTGAGGGGAAGGCTGGAGCAAGGGATGGGTGAATACCACGGTAGTGTAGCAGTTAGTGTAACGCTTTACAGCGCCAGCGACCCAGGTTCAAATCCGGCCGCTGTCTGTAAGGAGTTTGTAGGTTCTCCCCGTGTCTGCGCGGGTTTCCTCCGGGTGCTCCGGTTTCATCCCACATTCTGAAGACGTACAGGTTAGGAAGTTGCGGGCATGCTATGTTGGTGCTGGAAGCGTGGCGACACTTGCGGGCTGCCCCCCTACGCAAAAAGATGCATTTCACTGTGTGTTTCGATGTACGTGTGACTAATAAAGAAATCTTATCTTGTCTTGTCTTGTCTTGTCTTGTCTTGTCTTGTCTTGTCTTGTCTTGTCTTGTTTTATCTTACAGGTAAGGAGGGTGATAGGCAGATGGGGGAGGGCAGAGTGGGAATAGTGACAGAGCCTGGGAGGTGGTGGCTGGAGGTGACAGAGGGCTGCAGATGGGGGGGATCTGATAGGACAGGAAGGTGGAGCATGGAACCAAATCAGGGAGGTGGGGAGGGCAGGCGGGAACAGTGGGGGGGAGGAGACCCAGTGGGAGGAGCCTGCGGGTGATGGGCAGATGGACTGGGTGGAGGAGGGGAAAGAAACAGGGTGATGAGGGCTGGGGTGGGTGTGGGAGGAACTGGGGAGATCAGGAGGAGAGAGGCAGTTTACCTCAAATTGGAGAATTCAAAGTTCGTGGTTGTAGACGACTCAGGCGGAATATGAGGTGCTGTTCCTCTTGTTTGTGTTTAGTCTCGACCTGGCTGTGGAGGAGGCCGAGGACAGACATGTCGGTGGGGGAGTGGGGAGGGGAATTAAAATGGCCGGCAACCAGGAACTCCATGGCCACGGCAGACAGAGTGCAGGTGCTCAGCAAAGCGATCACATGGTCTGTGCTTGGTCTCACCGACGTAGAGGAGGCCACATCAAGTGCAACACACAAGTTTGGAAGAGGTAGATATGAACCTCTGCCTCACCCGGAAGGTCCGAGGATGGCGGCGAGGGAGGAGGTATAGGGACAGGTGTTACACCTCCTACAGTTACAGGGGAAAGTGCCTGGGGAGAGGGAGGGATGAACGAACCAGGGGGTCACATAGAGAGTGGTCCCTATGGAAAGCAGGAAGTGGTGGAAAGGGCAAGATGTGGCTGGTGGTGGGATCACATTGTAGCGAGCAGTAACCCAAGGGTTCAAGTACATAGTTCCCTGAAAGTGGCAACACAGGTAGACAGGGAGAAGAAGGCGTACGGCACAATGGCCTTCATCGATCGGGGCACTGAGTACAAGAGTTGGGACCTCATGTTACAGCTGTACAACACATTAGTGAGACAGCACTTGGAGTATTTGGTGCAGTTCTGGTCGCCATACTGTGGGAAGGACGTGCTTAAGCCGGAGAGGGTGCTGAAGAGATTTGCAAGGATGGGACTGGAGGGCTCAAGTTATAAGGAGAGACTGGATAGCTGGGGCATTTATCCCTGGAGTGAAGGAGGCTGAGGGGTGACCTTATAGAGGTTTATAAAATCATGAGGGGTATAGATAAGGTGAATGGTCTCGGTCTTTTTCCCAGGGTAGGGGAATTTAAAATTAGAGGGTTAAGGTGAGAAGGGAAAAATTTAAAGGAAACCTGAGGGGCAAGTTTTTCACACAGAAGATGGTGGGTATGTGGAACGAGCTGCCAGAGGAAGTGGTGGAAGCGGGTACAATGACAACATTTAAGAGACACGGGCAGGTACATGGGTAGGAAAGATTTAGAGGGAGATGGGCCAAGTGCAGGCAAATGGGACTTCTCAGGAAGGCACCTTGGTCGGCATGGATGAGTTGGGCTGAAGGGCCTGTTTCCGTGCCGTATGACTCTATGACTCTAAAGGCCAACATACTATTTGCCTTTCCAATTGCCGACTGGATCTGCAGATTAACTTTATGTGAAAGGATACTCAGACTCTTTAAACATCAACATTTTGCCAACACTTACCATCTGAACAAAGTACTCAGTCTTTCAGTTGTTTCTACCTCACATTTTTCCAGATTGTACTCTAACTGCTAGATTGCTTCTTACTCGCTAAGCTTATCTGTACCTCCTTGAAACCTCTTTACATTCCTATCACTACTATCATCCCCATTAAATTTGGTGTCATCAGCAAACTTAGAATGATCACATTTGGTCTGTGCGGCCCCATTGTTGATATACTAGTTACTGATGCCTGTGGTACCCCAGTAGTCACAACCCGCCAATCTGAGAAGGACCCAGTTATTTCTATTCTTTGTTTTCTATCTGTTAACCAACTCTCAATTCACACTCACACATTACCTTCAATTCCATGTGCTTTAACCACATTCACCAACTTCCCGTGTGGGACTTTGTTGAAAATTCAAACACACCACTGGTTCTTCCTCATGCACTTTACTAGATACATCCTTAAAGAACTCCACTAGGTTAGTCAAACATGATTTTCCACGCTGAGTCCGCGCAGTATAGCATCTTTTATTATGGATGTCATAACTACCTATTTTCATAACTACCTCTGTCAGGCTACCAGGTCAGTTGTTCTGTTTTCTCTCTCCTGTCTTTCTTAAATGATGGGGTCACATTAGCTACCCTCCATTCTGCAGAAACCATTCCAGAATCTATAGAGTTTCAGAAGATGAGAAAGAGAGGACCCACTATCTCTGTAGCCATCGCTTTCAAAACTCTAGCGTGTAGATCATCAGGCCCTTGTGAGTTATCAGTTTTCGGGCTCATTACTAATACTAATCTCTCTTATTTTCTCATTTGCACTTGGTTCTCCAGTACTTTGGAGGTGTTTTGTGTCTTATAAGGAAACATAGAAAATAGGAGCAGGTGTAGACAATTTGCCTTTGCACTCCTGCTCAACTATTTGATGTCATTATCCGTCACATACAATCATCTATCTGAATGCTATGTTCCTGCTGTCTGCCCATACCCCTTTCATTCCTTTTACATCTCCTCATTGGCCTGGCTTGGAGTAGCCCTCTGTGCTGGTGAATTCCACAGGTTTTCCACGCTCTGAGTGAAGAAAGGTCTCCTCGTTGCAGTCCTAAATCTCTTGTCCTGAGTCTAGAACCAGTCTAGTCTTGGATTCAAAACTGGCTCGGAAGTAGGAAGCAGAGGGTGGTGGTTGAAGGTTTTTTCTTGGGATGGAGGCCGGTGGCTAGTGGTGTGCTGCAGGGGTTGGTGTTGGGACCCTTGTTATTCTTTATTTATAGAAATGATTTGGATGCAAATGCACAAGGCTTGATCAGTAAGTTTGTGGATGACATGAAATTAGGAGGTGCTGTTGATAGTGAAGAAGATTATCATAGATTACAGGGGGACCTTGATCAGTTAGGGGTGGGCCGAGGAGTGGCAAATGGATTTCAATACAGATAAGTGTGAGGTGATGCATTTTGGAAAGTCAAACCAGAGTAGGACTTATACTATGAATGGTAGGGCATGAGGGAGTGTAATGGAACACAGGGACCTAGGAGTACAAGTGCATAATTCGTTGAAGGTAGACATGGGTGGGCACTGTGGTCAGCATGGACTGGTTGGGCCAAAGGCCCTGTATCCGTGCTGTATTGCCCTATGACACCTGAGGAGGGGGAAACATGCTCCATGCATCCAGTCTGTCTAGCCTTGTCAGGATTTTGATTTTAGTTAGATCATCTTTCATTCTTCTGAATTCCAGTGACTTACAACCTGGTTGACCTAATCTCTCCTCATAAGGCAGTCCTGCCATCGGTCTGATGAACCCCTGTTGCACTCCTTCTACAGCAAATACAGTACAACCTCGACATAATCCAGGTGTCAGGGGACAACTGAACACCCACATTATAATGCAGGTAACTTATAAGTCAAAGTAACATTTACCTAGTGTTCATCTTTGGGGACAATTTAACACCTCTGTTTTGGATACACCATGAGTGTTATCATGTTCCCCAAGAGGCTGGATACACCAAAGCTGCATTGTATATCCTTCCTTGGGAGAGGAGACCACAACTGCACACAATAAACCAATGTGGCCACACCATGGCCCTGCATAATTGTAGCAAGATGTCCTCACTCTGGTACTCAATTCTTCTTGCTACGAATCCCCACATACCAACTGCCTTTTTAATTGCTTGCTGTGAATGCACCTTTGCCTCTTTTGTGAAGAAAAGCACAAAGTTTAATTCCACTGCCATGTCCTCATTTCCCCATTATAAATGTCAATGTTTCTATGAAAGACAGAAAGGAAAGGATGTGTCCTCTTGTGGGAGAATCTGGAACTAGAGGTCACTACAGGTCCTCCCCAGGTTAACACCTAACCTATGTACAACCCATATATACAAATGGGTTTTTGGGATTCCAGCAGATTTGCCGGCTGCTGCAGGGCTTCAGACATTTTTTGCGATGTGGGAACTTGGTTTGCAGCCACACTTCGGACTTGCAAACTGCTCGGGTTACGAGCGGTTCACAGGAACAAAACCCTGCCATAACCCGGGGTTAAAAATAAGATCATTTAAGACAGAGGCAAGGGAAACTTTTTTCTTTCAAAGGGATGGGAGTCTTTGAAACCTTCTTCAATGGACAGTGGAAACAAAAGCTTTGAATGTTTCTATAGTTTCTTGATAAACAAAGATGGTGTAAAGTTGACTGAAAGTTGGCAAGAAATGTGGATTTCATGGCTGCGATCAGATCAGCCATGATCTTATTGAATGGTGGAACATAGGTAGTCAAAATGGTTGGAACAGGGAAAATTCTCTGTCACCATGAAATCTGCCTCCCCCCACAAGATGAATATAATGCAAATTGGCACATTTCTTTATATGTTCAAACCAGCCACGGCTAGCCTTGAATGTGTCGGCACTTTCAGAAGATCCAACACCTTTCTCTCATACTTTCAAGTCTTGCTATGTTGATCACACTTACTCTTAGTTTATCATCAGACTCAAGGGCATGTGCTGTTGATTGCTATCTTCAAACCACACTCTGAAACCTTTTGTCCAATATAACATCTCTGCCTTTTGCAACACATGATGCACTAATGGCGTAACACTTCGGGCATTAAGCTTTACTCTGCCAGCAATACGAAGGCTTGTTTGATGTTTTAAGATTTAACAGCTAATGTCCACAAACCTTCACATCTCTCACTTCTGTTAGTTATGTTCAGCTTTGTATTAATGTTAAGAGCTTGCTGTGATTTCTTAGAGGAAGTGAAATCTTCAGAACTGCTAGGGCATTTTGAGCCGTCCTAAGCAAAGCACAAAATAACTTGCAATAGATCTCAATCAGCAGAGCACTGTGATCTCCATGAAGACAAGATAATAGGAGAGCAGGTGAGTTATGCATTACGAGCAGAGAATGCTGAACTTTCATTATAGTGAAGTAGAGCTTGCTAAGTCAAAGACATGTACCCTAAAGGATCAATATAGCGAAAAGTTGTAAGTCGAGGAAGTTTTATACATGGAGAGGCAGGTGAACCTGGGATTATCTCTTATGAAAAGAGAAGGCTGAGTGGGGATTTAATAGAAGAGCTTAGAATGCATAAATAAAGAAATGTTTTTCAATGGTTTAAAGGTTGATAACCAGAAGACAGAAATTTAAGTTATTTGGCAAAAGAACTAATGGCAACAGGAGGACAACTTTCCTGACCAAAGAAATGAACATGATTTGAAAAGCAGTGCCTGACATGGTGTGGATACAGATTTAATAGTGACTATTAAATAGAAATTGGATAAATACTTGAAGATACTGCAAGGATATGGAGAAAGAGCTTGGGAGCATTTTGTTCTGTGAAAGAGGCAGTGCACATCTGATTCTATTGTATCCTGTGATCCTCAACATCTCCATAAGATTACACACTTGCATCTGTATGTTTCTGTATAAATGTGTATGCACGTATGCACAGTCTGTCTTTCATGCAGTGTATCTGTAATCTCATCACAGGCCTCAATGTCAGGAGTTTTTGTGATGGAGAGAACAACTTTTCCATTTTGTTTTGATACAAATAATTTTCTGTCCATTACTTCAATTGGTACAAAATTGTTCAACCCATAAATCACATGTGTTACCATCCACGACGGGAGAATACATTCAGGAAAAAAAAGTTCCTAAGACATAACTTTAAAGTTTGGTTCTGTATAAATCATCCACCATCCTGAGGGAGAAGGTGGCAACTGTCAGACTTTCAAAACAAGCATCATGTTGGGTTTGAGTGTTTTCTCTATAAGGGTAAGGGTTTAGTTTTCTTTCAGCCATGAAGTATTTTCTCAGGAAATAAGACTGGCCATGGACATCTCTCAGCGCTATTTTAAAGTTGTCCTTTCCACTGGATCCTGAACCTGATGAATTTTCTGCTAGAAAATTGGACCCAAATATCCTGGTGGCACCCAAGTGTTCATTCCTGTTTGATGGAGAGGCACCAGGTGGGACTCCCCTTCCAGTGTTTGTTCCCGTTTTCTCAGTCCTCAGTTTACTGTCCAGTGCTTATTCCCATTTCGTGGAGGGATGCCAGCTCTCAGCTCACTGAACAACATTGATTCCCATTTTTTTGGAGGATTGCCAGACCTCAGCTCACTTCCCCATGTTTATTCCCATTTTATGGAGGGGTGCCAGGTCTCAGCTCACGGAGGAGAACTTATTCCCATTTCTTGGAGTGTTGGCAGACTTCGGCTCACTTTCCAGTGTTATTCCCATTTTTATGGAGGGTCACTAGGCCTTTGCTCACTTTCCGGCATTTAATCTCTTTTTATAGTGAGGGGCTAAGTCTAAAGTCACTCCCACATTTTTTTCCCATCTTTGGAGAGGCACAAGGTCACGTCTCAATCTTGGCAAGACACCACTTTTCATTAACATCCTGTGGAGGGGCAAAGAATCACCTCTTCCACCTGGATTTCCATCTATTCAGAGTCACACAGCCTCAGCTGACTCTCAGTTACTTAGCTTGTCCATCTGGCAAAGCCACAAGATTCAATATTGTCCCATCAAAATAAAACGGAGAGTGAGGACTTGTCACGTAAGGGACTGCAACTGCAAAACCACGCCATCCAATTCTGTGGCATAATGCGTTTTGTTTCCATGCATCATGTTACGGTACTGCCTTGGGGTCTGGATGTGGGTATGTGTTTTTTTGTTGCTTGAGTACATTTGATGTGTTTATCTCTCTTTGTAAAACTCAAATGTGTTAAATATTTGTAGAATGCCTTATGGTGTTTCCATGTAGTTAGTTGTGGGTATATGGTTCTCTGGAGGTTTCATGGTACTTTGATCTGTATTTGTTGCTGTAGAGTTTTAGTATGTTTGGATACTTGTACACTTGCGTGGAGAGTTTGAGTATATTTATATGTGGGTATCTCTGTCTAGGGGCTTGGCTCCATTTAAATATTTGGCTTGTTTCAAGTTTAATCTGACATATTTTGCTTCAGTTCAAGGGACTCAGAAGTTTGTTGTAAGCCCATTTCGTTTAATACATTTTTAAATCGACCAATACCTCCATGACATTGACTACGTACAGCATTATGAAAGTTGTTGAATATTTATATATTCGTTTTGTGCTTTATGTCAAGAGTTTTATTTTAGTTGAAAAGCAAAACACTGCAGTTGCTGTGAATCAAGAACAAAACTGAAAAGTGCTGGAGATGCTCAACAGGTCAGGCAGCATCTGCAGAGAGAGAAACTGAGCTATTATTCCAGGTGGATGACTTTTCATCAGAACCATAACAAGGTAGTTCCAGCATTCTCTGTGCTTATTATTTATTTTAGAATTTGACCAGAACCTCTTCTGCAAGCCCCAGTGGTTTGCCCCCATTGAAATGCCACCATGTATGTGGCTTGCCATTGTGATCACATCTGCAACAAGTTGGGTGCTCGAGAGTAGGTTACATGGACAGTACTTCAGGAGCCAGTCACACCCCTTGGATTAACTTCCTTAAATTTGAGGGCGTGACTGCAAAAAAGGCAGGCAGAGGGATGGAGGGAGGTAGCCATGGAGGTGCCTCAGACGTTACCTTTGTCTCACAGGTACAAGGTCCATGCTTCCTGTTTGATTTATGCACATCCTATTGCAGAGTCACAATATCCTCACCATAACTTGCCCTTCCACGTATTGTCATGTCATTGGCAAACTTGGAAACCTTACATTCTGTCCCCTCCACAAGGTCATTAATATAAATAGTAAATAATTGAGGGCCAAGAGCCGATCCCTGGGGTACTCCACTAGTTACATCCTTCCAACTTGAAAAAGACACGATTATTCCTACTCTCTGTCCCTGAGCAACAGCCACTTTTCAATCTGTTCTAATACACTTCCACAATACCATGAGCTCTCAACTTATGCGACAGCCTTTTGGAAGTCCCAATCCAGCACATCTACAGGTCCCTTCTATCTATTCTTCTTGTTACATCCTCAAAGAAGCTAAAGAACATTTGTCAAACCCAATTTGCCTTTTATGAAACCATGTTGACTTGGTTTGATTATATTACACTTTTCTAAATGATTAGCTGTTTCTTTGATTAATGACTCTAGCATCTTGCCAACATGTAGTTTCCCACATTTTCTCTTCCGCCCCTTCTTGAACAAGGAAATCACATTTTCTGTTTTCCAATCCACTGGTACCTTCCTGGAATTCAATGAGTTTTGAAAAACTTCAACCTTCAACCTAATGGCCTTCATTAGTCAAGGTATTGAGTTCAAGAACCGCCAGGTAACATTGCAGCTCTATAGAACTCTGGTTAGACCACACTTGGAGTATTGTGTTCAGTTCTGGCTCATTATAGGAAGGATGTGAAAGCTTTAGAGAGGGTGCAGAGGAGACTTACCAGGATGCTGCCTGGATTGGAGAGCATGTCTTATGAGGATAGGTTGAGTGAACTAGGGCTTTTCTCTTTGGAGAGATGGAGGATGAGAGGTGACTTGATAGAGGTGTACAAGATAATAAGAAGCATAGATCAAGTGGACAGTCAGAGACTTTTTCCCAGGGCGACAATGGCTAACACGAGGGGACATAATTTTAAGGTGATTGGAGGAAGATATAAGGGGAATGTCAGAGGTAAGTTTTTTACACAGAGAGTGGTGGGTGCGTGGAACGCACTGCCAGCAGAGGTTGTGGGGGCAGATACATTAGGGACATTTAAGATATTCTTAGATAGACACATGAATGATAGAAAAATGGAGGACTATGTGGGAGGGAAGGGTTAGATAGATCTTAGAGCAGGATAAAATATCGGCATAACGCTGTGGGCTGAAGGGCCTGTACTGTGCTGTAATGTTCTATGTTCTGTGTTCAATGAGCCCACTATCTCTGCAACCACTTTAAAACCCTAAGCCATCAGGCCTTGGTGACTTCCTGTCTTTAGTCTCATAACTTTTTTTAATACCTTGTCCCTCATGATTGGGATTCTTACAAGTTCTTCTGTGCTACTTGAAACCAGGACAGTTTATCACCAGCGTGTTTGCAGTGTCGTCCACACAGAGAGATGATGCACACAGCAGATCACTCTCCTGCAGGAGAACTGAAATGGTATACACAAGCTCAAGCCTCATATGCAGAAGACATGCAGTTTCCACTCACACACCTCTTTATTGTGAGAAGAGTCTTTTTTAGTAATCCTACATTAATTGCATTTTTTATTCCCCCCAGATTCCCATCAACTGCCCCCAGATTCTACCACTCACGAGGGGAAATTTACAGTAGCCAATTAACCTACTAATTCGCACATCTTTGGGATGCAAGCAGAAACTGGAACACCCAGAGGAAACTAGTGCAGTCACAGGGAAAACGTGCAAACACCACACAGACAGCACCCGTGGTCAGGGGTTGAACTTAGGACTCTGGCACGGTGAGACAGTGGCGCTACTGGCTGCCGCTGATGCTTCCATCGGATCTGCTGTCTGCCTCCTCCACTGTAAGGAAAACACAAGCAGTCTGTCCAGTCTCTTCTCGTAACTGAAATGCTCCACATCTGGCATCATCCTGGTGAACTTCCTCTGCACCCTTTCCAGTGCAATCAAGTCCTTCCTAGAGCACAGTGACTAGAACTGTACCCAGTCCTCCAGCTATGGCCAAACCAATGTTTTATAAAGTTGTACCACAACGTTTCTGTTCTTATATTTGGTTCCAGCTAATGAAGGCAAAAACCCTGTAGACTTTCTTCACCACCTTATCTGCCTGTGCTGCCACCTTCAGGGATCCTTGGACTTGTACACCGAGATCCTTCTATTCCTCAACATTCGCTAAGGCCCTACCATCCATTGTGTCCGGTCTTATTAACCCTTAACAATTGTTCCTTTATTTAAGAAGGACAGCATGAAAAAGCCAGGAACTCCAGGCTTTATGTCAGTGGTAAGGAAATGATTGCAGGAAGTTCTAAGGGATGGGATTTATGGAAGGGCTGGGACTGATCAGGGATAAATTGGTCAGTTGGTTTATTATTGTCACGTGTACCGAGGTACAGTGAAAAACTTTGTTTTGCATGCCATCCATATAGAGGAAACTCATGCAGTCACAACAGTTACAACAGTGCATTGAGGTAGTACAAGGGAACACAATATAGAATGCAGAATAAACTATTACAGTTACAGAGAAAGTGCAGTGCAGGCAGACAATTAAGTGCAAGATCATAGTGATTGTGAGATCAATAGTCTATCTTATTGTGCTAGGGAACTGTTCAATAGTCTTAGATCAGCAGGATAGAAGCTGTCCTTGAGCCTGGTAGTATGTGTTTTCAGGCTTATGAATCTTGAGAGGGGAGAAGAGGGAATGTCCGGGGTGGGAAGGATCTTTGATTATGTCGGCTGCTTTACTGAGGCAGCGAGAAGTGTAGACAGAGTCCATGGAGGGGAGGCTGGTTTCCGTGATGTGCTGAGCTATGTCCACAAACTCTCTGCAGTTTCTTGCAGTCTCGGGCAGAGCAGTTGCCATAACAAGCCGTGATGCATCCAGATAAGATGCTTTCTATGGTGCATCAATAAAAATTGGTGAGGGTCAAAGGGGACATGCCAAATTTCTTTAGCCCCCTGAGGAAGTAGAGGTGCTGGTGAGCTTTCTTGGCCGTGGCACCTACGTGGTTGGACCAGGACAGGCTATTGGTGATGTTCAGTCCTATGAACTTGAAGCTCTCAACCCTCTGGACCTCAGCACCAGTGATGTAAACAAGAGCATGTGACCACCCCCTTCCTGAAGTCAATGACCAGCTCCTTTGTTTTGCTGACATTGAGGGAAAGGTTGTGTTCATGACATCATGTCACTAAGCTCTCTATCTTCTTCCTGTACTCCAACTCATCATTATTTGAGATACGGCCCACTACAGTGGTGTCACCTGCGAACTTGTAGATGGCATTAGAGCAGAATCTGGCCTCGCAGTCACGAGTGTATAGGGAGTAGAGTAGAGGGCTGAGGACGCAGCTTTGTGGGGCACCAGTGTTGAGGATAATCGTGCCGGAGGTGTTGCTGCCTGTCCTCACTGATTGTGGACTGTTGGTCAGGAAGTCAATGATTCAGTTGCAGAGGGAGGTGTTGAGTCCCAGGTCTAGGAGTTTGGAGCTGAGTTGCTTGGAATTATAGTATTGAAGGCGGAGCTGTAGTCAATAAACAATAGTCTAACGTAGGTGTCTTTATTGTCCAGATGCTCCAGAGATGAGTGTGGGGCCAGGGAGATGGCATCTGCCATGGACCTGTTTCGGCGATAGGCGAATTACAGTGGGTCGAGGTTGTCTGGAGGCTGGAGGTGACGTATGCCATGACCAGCCTCTTGAAGCACTTCATGATGGTGGATGTCAGAGCTATTGGGCAGTAGTCATTAAGGCACGTTAGGTACCGGGATGATAGTGGTCTCCTTAAAGCAGGTGAGAACCTCAAATTGAAGCAGGGAGAGGTTAAAAAATCTGCAAATACCCCTGCCAGATGATCTGCACAGGATCTAAGGACAGGGCCAGGGACACCATCCAGGCCAGATGCTTTCCATGGATTCACTCTCCAGAAGACTGATCTGATGTCTGCAATGGTGACCATGGATGCACCATAGAAAGCATCTTATCTGGATGCATCACGGCTTGTTATGGAAACTGCTCTGCCCGAGAATGCAAGAAACTGCAGAGAGTTGTGGACACACCTCAGCACATCACGGAAACCAGCCTCCCCTCCATGGACTCTGTCTACACTTCTCGCTGCCTCGGTAAAGCAGCCAACATAAACAAAGATCCCTCCCACCCCGGACATTCTCTCTTCTCCCCTCTCAAGATTCATAATGGTGCATTGGAGGCTGTGCATTGGTGGGTAGTGACATTCCATTCTCTGTCTGTTCAAAACGTGCATAGAATGAGTTAAGCTCATCGGGAAGGGATGCGCTGTTGTCCACGATGCTGCCTGACTTCATTTTCTAGCCCGTTATAGTATGTAAGCCCTGCCACAACTGGCAGCTGGTCTGGGACTCGATATTGGACTGGTATTGTCTCTTGGCATCTCTGATAGCTTTACGAAGGTCATATCTCATTTTCTTGTATCGGTCACTGTCACCTGATTTGAATGCCGCAGTCCTGGATCTCAGTGGAGAGTGGATCTTCCAGTTCATCCGTGGTTTCCAGTTTGGGAACACCCGGATTGACCTCTTTTGTACACAGTCCTCTACACACTTGCTGTTAAAGTCCGTGGTGACATATTCATCTAAGTTGGCTGCTGAGTCTTTGAACATGGACCAGTCTACCAACACAAAGCAGTCGCATAGAAGCTCATCTATTTCCTCAGACCAGTGCTGCACGACTCTCTGTACTGGAACCTCCAGTTTCAGCTTCTGTTTGTATGCAGGGAGAAGGAGCACGGCCTGGTGGTCTGATGTGGGCGGGGAGTGGCTCAGTAGGCATCTTTGATGGTTGTGTAACAATGGTCAAGGGTGTTTGGGCCCCTGGTGGGACGGTAGTATTTTGGTAACACACTCTTGTCACCAGCTATGATGGACAGTGCCTCAGGGTCTCCTGTTTCAAGGCTGTTGATCACAGAGTATCGTTCATTGAGTGCAGGCTTCATATCCGCCTGGGGTGGGATGTAAGTGAACTCCCACGGCAAGTGGTATGGATGGCAGTTGACATATTGTCAGCATGGCTTTGTGTGGGGGAAATTTGATTGATGTTTTTTGAGGATGTAACTAAAAATATTGATGTGGGCAGGGTGGTAGGAGTTATCCACATGGACTTCCGTAAGCCATTCGACAAGATCCCGCATGGTAGGCTGGTCCAGAAGATTAAGATACATGGGATCCAAGGTGAACCAAAACTGGCTTGGTGAAAGGAGGCAGAGGATGGCGGTGGTCAGATGCTTTTCCGATTGGGAATCTGTCACCTGTAATGTACCGCAGGAAAGGGTGCTGGGATAGGTTGCTTGTGATATACATTAACAACCTGGACGTGAACGTAGGAGGTATGATTTGTAAGTTTGTGGATTACACAAAAGCTGGTGTTGTGGATAACGAGGAAGGTTGGCTGAGGCTACAACAGGATATGGAACAGATAACAAGTTAGGTGGATCTTGGCAGATGGAAGTTGATCCTGTCAAGTACAAGGTGATGCATTTTGGGAAGTCAAATATGGGTAGGACATATACAGTAAATGGTAGGGTGCAAAGGAATGTTGATGAACAGAAGGACCATGGGGTTCAAGTCCATGGCTCCCTGAAAATGACAACACAGCTGGTTATGGTGGTGCAGAAGGCATGGGGCAGACTTGCCCTCATAGGTGGGGCCACAGAATGTAAGAGTTCTGTTGCAACCTTCTATCCTGCTGTTATAAGACCATCAAATGGTTCCCTGCTATGATAAGGTAATACGATAAGATACGATAATGATTCCCTAATACAATCTACCTCGTTATGGCCTTGCACCTTATTGTCTACCCGCACTGTACTTCCTCTGTAGCTGTGACACTTCATTCTGCATTCTGTATTGTTTTAACCTGTACTCCCTCAAAGCACTGTGTAATGAATTGATCTGTACAAATGGTATGCAAGACAAGTTTTTCACTGTACCTTGGTACAAGTGACAACAATAAACCAATTCCAATTCCAGTTGTTAGATCACACTTGGTCTCTGGTCCACCAGGTTATAAGAAGGAGGTGGTTGCGCTGGAGAGAGCGCAGAAGAGATTCACCGGAATGTTGCCTGGATCGGAGGACTTTAGTTATGCGGAGAGTTTGGATGTGCTGGGCTTGTTTTCACTGGAGCAAAGGAAGCTGAGGGGTGACCTGAGAGAGCCATATAAAATTATAAGAGCCATAGATGGGGTAGATAGTCAGAATCTTTTACCCATGTTAGGTGTATCAAGAACGAGAGGGTTCATGGTGAGAGGAAGGAGTTTTAAGTGGATCATTTTTTACACAGAATGATTGATATCTGGAACTCGCCATCAGAGGAGACGGCAATTCAAATACCCAGGAACATAAGAAGCAGCAGAGAGTAGTGGACTCTGCCCAAAACATCGCAGGCACATCCCTCCCCTCCATCGGCAGTATCTACAGGAGGCGCTGCCCCAAGAAGGCAACATCCATCATCAAAGATCCCCACCATCCGGGCCATGCCATCTTCTCTCAGCTACCATCGGGCAGGAGGTACAGAAGCCTGAAGTCCCACACCACCAGGTTCAGGAACAGCTACTTCTACTTCCCTTCAACCATTCAGTTCTTGAACCGCCTGGCAAAACCCCAATTTCTACAGTTCAGCAACACTATGACCACTTTGCACTAAAATGGACTTTGTTTTTTTTTGTTCTAATTGTGTTCCTTCTTGTAAAAATTGTGTATAATTTCTACTTAGTTCATGTTTTTCTTGTGAATGCTGCTTATCTGATGTTATGTGCCTGTGATGCTGCTGCAAGTAAGTTTTTCATTGCACCTGTGCACACATGGACTTGTGCAGATGACAATAAACTCGACTTTGACTTTGACTTGGCGGAGTCAGATAAAATTACTGCATTTAAGAGACATTTCGACAGGCATGTAAATGGGCAAGGCACGGAAGGATATTAACCTTGCACAGGCAATGGGATTAGTATAGAAGGGGGAATAGGTCGACATGGATGTGGAGACTGGAAGGGACTGTTTCTGTGCTGTACCGCTCTGTGACTCCCTGTGACAAAGTGCACCACCTCACACTTATCAGGATTAATTTCTAACTGCCATTGGTCTGCACTTCTTACAAACAGGGGTTCCCCAGGCTACAGAAGCATTGAGTGACAGAAATCCAACTTTACACAAATTCTCCCATAAATTTTTAAAGATAGGAAAGTTAGTTACAGAAATACAAAAAAACTTCAGGAGTTATGGAATCGGACTAGCAGCTAGTTAATTCAAAAAACAACCAGTATTCACGAGAAAACATTTCCCATGTACACTCCATGCAGTCATCAAACATCATTGCCTGTTCAGAAAGCAGGCTGTGGTTCAGAGTGAGGGGGCAGTCACTTACTGGTAAAATACTTTATCGGGCAATGTAACATCCATTGATACATTAAGGCCATCAAAACTGCCCACTGGATGTGGGACATTCTGATTCTGTACCATTGTAACTGCACAGGGGAAGCGAATAAATAAATGTCCATGTCAATGCACCCTCGCTGAAGTTGTTCATTTCTGAGTTATGGAAAAATCAGTTAATCAGGAAGGGAACCCTTTCCATAACCTCTAGCCTATGACTGTCCTCCTCACCAACAACAACAGTTTTTGTGTCATTTGCAAACTTATTGATCACACCTTCTACATTTCCAAATCGTTAAATGTACAGAACAAACATTAAGGGCCCCAGTACCGATCCCTGTCTCTCACCACTGGTCACAGACTTCCAAACACAAAACTAACCCTCTGTCTCCTTCTGCTTCTTTTTAACAAACTAGTTTTGGATCCAACTTGCTCTGGATCTTATGGGCTCTAACCTTTTGGATCATGCCTGTGTGGGATCTTGTCAAAATCCTTACTGAAGCCCACATAGACTACCTCAATGCACTGCCCTCACCAATAAATTCTATTAACTCTTCAAAAAATTCAATGAAATTTCCCAGACGGGATCTACCCCTCAAATAACCATGCTGAATATCTCTGATCAATCCTACCTTTCCTAGTGTAAGTTAATCCTGTCCCTCAGATTTTTTTCTAACAACATCCCCACCACTGGCACTTAACTCACGTCTGTCATTCCTGACTTTTCTCTGCTGCCCTCCTTGAACAAGGGTACATTTTTAGATATTTTAGATTTTTATTTATTAGTCACATGTACATCGAAACACACAGTGAAATGCATCTCTTTGCGTTACTGAAAATGTGCTGGGGGCAGCCCACAAGTGTCACCACTCTTCAGGCGCCAACAAAGCATGCTCACAACTTCCTAACCCGTACGTCTTTGGAATGTGGGAGGAAACCAGAGCACCCGGAGAAAACCCACGCAGACACAGGGAGAATGTACAAACTCCTTACAGACAGCGACCGGAATTGAACCTGGGTCGCTGGCGCTGTAATAGCGTTACACTAACCGCAGTTCTCCAGTTATTTAACATTTCAGCTAAGGCCAGTGCAGATTTAAATAATCTCTGTTTTGGCCCAAGCCCAAGCCCAAACCCCCTGGCCTCCTCTGACAGTCTGGGATACATATCATCAGGCCCTTGGGATTTATCCACCTGCAAGCATGCTGCAACATCCAATGCTTCCTCCTTGCTAATCGATAACATGTTCTAGGATTTCCTGAATTCTTTAATCCCATGCCCTTCTCCTTTGTGAATACAGATAAGAAGTATTTGTTTAAGATGCATACTTCATCTTAAGTATTTTTCACAATACCACGACCTCTGGCTCCATAAACAGATTGCCGTTTTGGCTCTTAATGGGCCGTACTCTTTCACTGGTGATCTTCTTCCCTTCAATATACGTACTCAATGCCTTAGGATAATTCATGTCCCATGTTTGCCCTTTGTTAAATACCAACCCCTCCCCCACCCACTACACACACACACACACACACACACACACACACACACGCACACGCACACGCACACGCACACGCACACGCACACACACACACACACCACCCACCACACACACACGCACACACACCACCCACCACACACACACACACACACACCACCACACACACACACCACATACACACCACACACGCAAGCACACACCACACACACCACCACACACACACCACACACACCACCACACACACACACACACCACATACACACCACCATACACACACACACCACCCACACACACATGCACACACACACACCACCACCCACACACACACACACCACCATACACACCCCACCACCCACACACCCACATGCACACGCACACACACCACCACACACACCCCACCACACATACACACCACACACCACTACCATGCACACACCACCACACAGACACATCCACCACACACAAAGCACCACCATACACACATACACACACACACCCCACCACACACACACATATACACATCACACACACACACACACATACCACCACACAAACACACACACACAGACACAGACACACACACACACTTTGGCCCACACTGTTTCTTCATATCAGGGTTCCTTGACTTGGTCTCTGTACCTTGCTCCCATTGGCCCTAAATTTTCATTATTTCACATCTGAATGGATCCCACCTGTTTAATGTAGGCTATGTACAAGTAACAGCTCCCAGGTCCTATCTTATGATATTGAAATCAGCCTTCCCCCAATTCAGGGCCTTTATCTCTGAACTACCTTTATCCCTTTCCAGAACTACTTTGATACATGAGAGTTATGGTCACTGTCTCCAAAATGTTCTTTCACCAACACTTCAACCATTTGCCCGTTGACACTCCCTAACATTAGTTCTAATAGCTCCTCTCCCTCTGGTAGGGCTCTCTATGCAGTGGCTGAGAAAGCTTTCTGGATGCACTTTAAAAATTCCAGCTCCTCTATGCCTTTCCCACCAATGGAATCCCAGTTAATATTCAGGAAAGTGAAATCGCCTGGGTGTGACTTGTTGCATACCTACTGCCCTGTCTCCTGTTGACCGTTAGGAGGCCTGCAGATTACTCTCAGCAAAGCGAATGTCCCCTTCTTGTTCCCAAGCTCACCCATTTAGCCTTATTTGAAGAACCTCACAGGATATTCTCCCTCATTACTGCAGTAATTCATTCCTTAATCAATGCTGCAATGTCACCTCCTCCTTTCCATCCCTGTCACACCTCAGAATCAGGTTTATTATCACTGACATATGAAGTGAAATGTGTTGATTTGCGGCAGTAGTACAGTGCAAAGACAAAAAAATCTATAAATTACAAAAATAAATAAATAGGGCAAAAAAAGAATAATGAGATAGTGTTCATGGGTTCATGGACCATTCAGAAATCTGATGGTGGAGGGGAAGAAGCTGTTCCTGAATCATTGAGTGTGGGTCTTCAGGCTCCTGTACCTCCTCCCTGATAGTAATAATGAGAAGAGGGCATGTCCTGGGTGGTGAGGGT
Organism: Pristis pectinata; assembly: GCF_009764475.1. Lineage (NCBI taxonomy): Eukaryota > Metazoa > Chordata > Chondrichthyes > Rhinopristiformes > Pristidae > Pristis > Pristis pectinata. The sequence goes on from NC_067413.1 coordinate 97,400,714, forward strand.
CCTCAGTGATGGATGCCGCCTTCTTGAGGCACTGCCTCTTGAAGATGTCCTCAATGGTGGGGACGGTTGTGCCTGTGATGGAGCTGGCTGAGTCTGCAACCCTCTGCAGCCTCTTGAGATCCTGAGTTTTAGAGTCATACAGCACGGAAGCAGGCCAGTCAACCCACTACATCCACACAGACCAGTCTGCACCCGTCTGTAGTACTCTCACCTTCCGTAGCTTCAATGCCCAGGCAATTCAAGTGCTCGTCTGAACACATCTCAAATGCTGTTAGTGATTCTGTCCCCACCTCTTTTCCCAGCAGTGCATTCCAGATACTCACCACTCTTTGAGTGAGACAGGACCCCCTCAGATCCCCTTGAAATCTTACCCCTTATCCTAAACTCTGTACTAACCCAATGTAACTGCTCTGTGTAATGAATTGATCTGTACGATCGGTATGCAAGACAAGTTTTTCACTGTACCTCGGTACAAGTGACAATAATTAACCAATACCAATATACGTCATCTGGTTTTATTCACCTCTGACGAAGGGAAACGATTCCTGCAGTCTGCCCTCTCTATACCCCTGAAATTTATACACTTCAATCATCTCAACCTCTTCTGCTGCAGGGCAGGCAGACCTAGTCCCTCCAGTCTCTCCTCATAACTAAACACTCCATCCCAGGCAACATGCAGGTGAATCTTGATGTCAGTCTTGCACTTATTTCTGTTGTCTGTTATGGAATTCTATGTCTGCAGAGTGCTAATGAGAAGCACCGCTCTGAAAGGCAGTCCCCTCTCACTCTTACAGTGGCAGCTCTACCCAGCCACCACCGCAGTCAACAGTTGCCTCCACTCAGGGGAAGCTACCAGACTTGCAAACTCCACTACCTGAGCCCTTCTTTAATGTGTGTGTCTCCCAGCGCAAGACCCCTGACCCACCCTGTGGCCAAACATCACCATGTGTATTCCTCCAGTAATAACAGTCACACCATTGGGTGCTCTCTGAGGAGCCTGCTGCATGGGTATTACACTGTTAAATACAGCAGACGTCATTTTCATAACCTGGCTGGGTTGATGTTCCAAGCTCAGTTTCAGATGGATGAGACAGTTCTCAGTATTTATGTTGTCAATCCTATTCAGTATCTTGTGTCTCACGTTCTTCAAAATCCAGCAAGATTAGATGAATCTTACTCAATCTTTCCTCAGCTCATCATCCCAAGAAAAAAAAGTCGATGTACAGTGCATTAACCTCAAATCACAAGTGTCTTTGATTTTGGAGACCAAAATCACATGCACTACTCCAAGATAAGATAAGATAACTTTATTAGTCACATGTACATTGAAACACAGTGAAATGCATCTTGTTGCGTTGAGAATGTTCTGGGGACAGCCCGCAAGTGTTGCCACAATTCTGGCGCCAACATAGCATGCCCACAACTTCCTAACCCATACGTCTTTGGAATGTGGGAGGAAACCGGAGCACCCGGAGGAAACCCACGCAGACACACGGGGAGAACGTACAAACTCCTTACAAGACAGCAGCCGGAATTGAACCCGGGTCGCTGGCACTGTAATAGCGTTACACTAACTGTTACACTACCGTGCCACCGAGGTCGCATACAACCTCAGCAAGACTTCCTTCTTTCACTCTCGTCGGTTGACCATTGAGTTCGATGATGTCATTCGTGCAGCCTTCATTGGTGAGCTCAAGTGTGTCTGGTGACACCAGCACCGGAGGCACACGCTCAGGGATGGTGGGGATACGGACTTTAGTGACTACACTTGGAAAGAAGCTCAGTGTCCATAAAATGCCTTGGGGCATTTGAATCTGTAAAAGATTCTTTCATTTTTGTCTCAGTCTCCATTCTTGGAGATTCTGAGCACAGGTAAACATCATTCACGTTGTCTGTGTATTTTTTGTTGATATCAAAGTCTCCACATTTGTATTCATTTTTTAAAGCATTGGGCCATATTAACTGACAGGAAGGATTTCTTGGTTACATGAGATAGTATTAGAATGCATGGTCCTCAGAGGATTTAAGAAGTCAAATAAAGCTGCAGGTACAAAAGGCGTTGAGCAGTTATGAGGAGAGAACAGAAATATGGTATTGAGATGGAGGATCAGCCCTGATGGTGTTGAATGGCAGAGCTGGTTCAAAGGGCTGAACAGCCCATTCTCTATGTGTCTATGTATTATAACAACACGTGTCGTGTCAATGATACCAGCACTTATCAGGTACCAGGCTATTTCTGCAGAATCAACAACTCACAGTATCACTACTTCAGATGAAATAACTGTTCTAAATATAAATACTCGCCATATTTTCCTACCATAAGTAGAATACAACATGTTAATCCATTTGATGTGGGAAGAATCCCACTTGTGACCCAAGTAGTAGGCCTACATGGAACATTATAAGCTAGGTCACTGATGAGGTAGTTTACTGCAACTGTGCACATGATTTATTTACATAACTATAATAATGCAAAGAAGGTTACTTATCCAAGGTATTAGAACCTGTAGTCTACAAATGTGCCATCAGTTAAATGTCCAGCTCCTTCACAGAGCTGAAGGAACTTGGTGCAGAATAGTTATATATTGTTCATCCTTTGGGCAACACTGCTTCAGCAGGCAGTGTATGATCAACAACCACCTGTGCCAGTAATGGTTTTAATAATATCCTTTTTACAGAAGGGAGATGTTCGGCCCATTGGGTCCATGCTAGCTGTTGGGGGCAGTCCCAGTAGTCCTATTCCATCTCTCCCCATTCCCTGTACCACTGCACCTCATTCCCTCAACCCCCCTTTGATTCAATTATCAAAAGTTTGTTCAGTGAGAAAAAAAACACTTCACTCACATAATGCCATTCCAGGGTGAACTAATAGTTTACTTTTTGGACTATGGGCACAGTTTTGCAAAACAATTAACAAACATCTTGTGGAACTGTCTCAAAGAAACCAGATGAAAGTGCAAGCAGATTATCTGTGCTTGATGGTATTGGCTGAGCGAGCAGCATTGACCACAGACATGGCAGAACTCTCTGGTTTTCCGAGGTGGTAGTTTCACATTCTGTTCCCTGCTTCGCTTCCAAAGAGTGGAAAACAGTGTTTCATCAGACCACAGGTGCCAGTCTAGTTTATGTTTAAACAACAATTTTAAGACTCAAGGGATCAGAGTGTTCTAACAAAGCCAAGAAACTGTATAACCTGCCACGAGATTCTAATTATAATTATCAGTTTTTGTAAGCTGGTATCATTTTACCTGTAAAATCTCTAACAGTGGCAGTGAAAAGGTAGCAATGAAGTAAAATTTGTTACCCCAGTGGAGGAAAGGATTGCCCATATTCATAGCCCATTGTTCTTATTGTTTATAACTTAATTAGAAGCTCAGGTCACACTAGAGACCTTACCTCCATGTATTTGTGATTGCTCAAATTCCTTGAATGTGACACAGTAGCAAGTGAAGTACCACAAAACAAGTGTCAATCCAGGGACCAAGAGCACAACCTGATTTCATCCAGTGCAACTTTCAGTTTTTTGTGTTTAAAGAACATCAGCCCACATGAATGAAGAACACAGAGATACAACGATCACAGCCGTTTTGTTCCTGGAAGTTCCTGAAACCCTGAATCATCACAACACATTGGGCCACACAATAGCACAACTGGTAGAATTGCTGCCACACAGCTCCAGTGATCCAGGTTCAGTCTGGAGCTCAGCTGGTGTCCATGTGGATCTTGCACATTCTCCCTGTGACTGCATGGGTTTCCCCAGGGGGTTCATGTTTCACCCCACTACTGAGACAGTTGGCTCTGTAAATTGCCCCAAGTATGTAGGTGAGTGGGAGCATCTGGAGGGAATGAGAGGGGAATAACATGAGCGCAAATGGGTGTTTGATGGTCAGAGTGGACTTGTATCCATGTTGTACGTGACATCCAATGGCTTCTCTTTTTGGCTTACACTGAAATTCAGCATTTCATTGCTACATGAAATCTGGTGACCCTGGGAGCACATCCATTAAATTGCTATAGGATTACATCAAATCTCTTCAATATGAGAGAATCCAATCCATCCATTAGTGAAGCATAATCACAAGTACATGGTAGGTATTGATCTAACAATATGATTACAGAAGCCTGTCTATTCCTTCTTTACAGGACTACATCTGTTCCCACAATGATAGGAGCACATTCACCCTCACCGTTAGAGCAGTAGAAACTGTCATATGATTCCTTTATCGTGGAGCACATTGAAAGCTTCTATTACACAGATACTTCCAGAGCCTTGATAATAGCTGAACAGCTGAATCTGGTGACTTCTTTATTCATCAAAGGAGAACCTCCAATCCCTCAATTAATGTAGCACCTTCAGTCACTTGTTAATAAGAGACTCCCATGTTCATCAATTAATTTAGCACCAATTGTTCAATAATAGAAGCACACAATTTAATTATGGGAGTTAATCTGTTTCTTTCCTTATAAGGTCACATCCAATCCCTTCACTATACAAATACGGTTACATTTGAGTCCAAACTATATCCATAGTCAGACTATTTCAACATCTTCGTTAACATCTAGCATAATTAACCTTCTGCTGATACAAGAACATCCAGATTCTTCCATTATGGGAGGATATCCAGTATCTACATTAAAGTAGAAAATCCAACAACTTGATGGAAAGGACATATCCAACCCACCCGCTGAAGGAGCACATTCAACCGTTTAATCTCAAGAGGAAGTGCTGACCCACCCAGAATTTTAGGAGCCCACCTACTACCTTGATTAAGGTTTATCTAAACCCATAACACCAGCAAGTTATGAGAGCTTGTACATAATTTTATTGTAGGAGTTCATCTACATCCTCTGAAAGAGAAGCTGATGCAGTATTATCATCACAGGAGCAGATGCAATTCCTTGATTAAGGGATGCATCTAATAACCGGGATATAGGAGAATGCCTAATCCTTCATTTATGGGAATACTTTCAATTAAGTCATTATGGGACATCTGAGATCACTTCATTACTCATCAGACATCATCCCCTTTTATAAAATCAGCTCATAAGGCTCCATTAGCACAGTGGATTTAATCATTTGATTAAAGGAGCACATTCAGTATTGTTGATTATAAGAAGGTATCCAACCCCACCTTTATTGGCATGGATCCAATATACCTATTATAGAAACACATCAAACACTTTGCTTAAAGGATCTTATCCAACCTCTACATTGGTCTGGCAGTTGCACTCTCTCGAATAGAGGAGCACATCCAATCCCTCATGTATACACTACCACCCAATCACAGCATTACAAAATCACACCCTATCTGTTAATCACAGATACTTTTCCAATTCCCCTGACAATAGCTTGATTAAAGTACATCCTAACTCTCAAGTCTCAGAATTTGGGTAAGTCGTTTATTAGAAATGCACAATTGATTCCTTGGTTATTGAAACACATCCAATTCCTTCAATACGGAATATATTGAATCTTCTGACCAAAGAAGCAAATATAATCATGATTCTGTAGGGATTTTTTCAATGAAAATATATCCAATCACATCTCAGTGGTAGCACATCATAGCCCTCACTTACAGAAGCGTGTCTCAGCTGTGGATTATAGAAGGACATCCAGCTCCCTGAACAGAGAACATCACTCCCGTGGCAATAGGAGTAAATGCAATCTTCTGTTAGAGCACCGAGAAAAGCAGTTTCCTTTTAGTGTAATTAATATACCAAACCATTCCAAGGTAATTGATAGGGGGATTATCCAACTAAAACTGATGCCAAATCACTTCAGGAAAAAGTAGGACAGATAACCAAACACATAGTTAGAGTGGCAAGTTTTAAGGAGCATTTTAAAGGAGAAAAAAGGTGCTAGGAGGTACGAGGCAGAAGTTTGGGGTGTGGGGGGAGCTCCAGAGCTAATGGCATGGGAGCTGAATCTGTCAATAGTGGAGCGATCAAGACACCAGTACATTTATCTTGGAGGGCTACAAGCTGATTTCCTGTACTGGCAAATCAAATCTCTTGATGATTGGATTATGTCCAGTGCCTTTATCCTCCAATCCCTCTATCATTGGAGTACATCTAATACCGCCATTAGAAAGAACATCCCTTGCTTTATTCCCTTTTCTGTAGATGCAGTTATGAACCTCCATTATAGGAGCATATCCAGTGCCTTAGAGGAGCATGATCAATATCTTGTTCAACTCTGTTACTGGGGGGTAGACTAGAGAGACAGATCCAACTTGCAAATTCCAGAGTATATCAAATCCATCCACTAGAAAAGCAAACACTTTCCTTGGGTTATAGAAACACTTGCAAACCCTCTTCTATAAGCTCACATTTAACCCTGACTTTGGAACTACACCCCTCATTTATAAATCCCCACTTCATATTACATCACTCTTCATTACTGGAATACATCTGACAATCCAACAATTGTAAAGAGACAGTACACTGTTAATGGCAAGACCCTTAACAGTGTTGATGAGCAGAGGGATCTTGGGGTCCAAGCTCACAGCTCCCTGAAAGTGGCTACACAGGTTGATAGGGTGGTAATGATGGCGTATGGCATGCTTGCCTTCATTAGTCGAGGCACTGAGTTCGAGAGTCAGGAAGTTATGCTGCAGTTTTATAAAACTTTAGTTAGGCCACATCTGGAGTATTGCATCCAGTTCTGGTCTCCCCATTATAGGAAGGATGTCGAGGCTTTGGAGAGGGTGTGGAAGAGGTTTACCAAAACACTGCCTGGATTAGAGGGCATGTGCTATGAGGAGAGGTTGGACAAACTTGAGTTGTTCTTTCTGAAGCGGCAGAGGCTGAGGGGAGACCTGATAGAGGTCTATAAGATTATGAGAGGCAGAGAGAGAGTAGACAGTCAGTATCTTTCCCCCAGGGTTGAAATGTATAATACCAGAGGGCATGCATTTAAGGTGAGAGGGGGTAAGTTCAAAGGAGATGTGTGGGGCAAGTTTTTTTACACAGAGAGTGGTGGGTGCCTGGAATGTGCTGCCTGGGGTGGTGGTGGAGGCAGATACGATAGGGACGTTCCAGATAGGCACGTGAATGTGAGGGATATGGTAGGATGTGGACATTGCGTAGGCAGAAGAGATTAGCTTAGTTGGGCATTTTATTGCTAATGTAATGGGTTTGTCACAACATAGTGGGCCGAAGGGCCTGTTCCTGTGCTATACTGTTTTGTGTTCTATTAACCTTATTAAAGAAGTATATTGTAGAGGTATACGTACGTCTTATTGGAAATACTCAGCAGGTCATTCAAGAAAGAAAAACAACTGACATTTAAGGTCGATGACTTTTCATTAGAATTGGGAAACTGAAATGAAATGAGTTTTAAGCTGCAGAGAAAGCAACAGGGTGAAAAGGACTAAAGGGGAGGTCTGTAATGGAGTGGAACCAATGACATCAGCTGTGGTGCTGGATGAAAGAGAGTGTGAAGGTATCTCGGAGAAGGTACAAATGGGAGGAGATGAGTGAAATCTGAAATATCAGAAGAAAAGGGAGAAGATGCTGAAAATGTGAGAAGTAAATTTGGAATGGCTGACTATCTGAAGTTGTTGAATGTAATTTTAAGTCTTGAAGACTTGAAATTAAATCCATCTTCTTGGGAAGATGGCATGCTAATCCTTCAGCTTATATTGAACAGTGCAAGAGACAAGAGTGGGAAGGGGATGCAGAATTAAAGTGACAGGATTGGAGAGCCCTGTGTCAGAGTTGTGGACCAAATAAATGCATTCTACGAAATGGTCATTCACACTGCATTTGGTTTCCCTCAATGTAGTAGACACCACATCAGAAGCCCTGAAAGCAGAACAAACTAAACTGAAAGAAGTGCAAGTAAGTCGCTATTTATCCTGGAAGGAGTGCTTGGCTTCTTGGACAGCAGGAAAGGAGGAGGTAAGAGAGCAAGAACTGCATCTCTTTGATGACCTGCCAAATTTATTACCTAGAAGGACATGTGTAATAGGCATTTGGGAACGCCAGAACCTACAAATTCTCTTCTCAGTCACACACTATCCTGGCTTCAAAATATTATCATTGTACCTTTGTCCTTCACTATCACATGATCAAGTTCCTGGAATACAGCATTGTGGGAGTATTGTTCCCACATGGAACGCAATGGTTCAAGAATGCTCACCACTGACTTCTCAAGGGTAATAAGAAACGGGTAATACACGTTGACCGTGCCAGCAAAAACACAATCGTATGAATGAATAAGAAGGTTGTCAGAACAGTTTCCTGTTACAGGGGTGCTTGTAAGTACACCCTTATAGGATGACATCCAATTTTTCCATTACATGAGCGCATCTAGTTCTTCTTTTATTGAAGAACATCCAACCCACTCAATATGGAAGCACGTCCAGTTCATACACTTGAGCAGCACGTCCATTCCCTTGATGATTAGAATGTTATTTCAATGCATCTATTTTCTTAATTGGAGCAACATGTCAAATCTGTTGTATGTAGAACTTCAAGCCCCTACTTTTGGAGGATATCCATTGCCTATATCACAGCACAGCATCCAATCATTCCATTATGACAGCTTTTACAAGCTCTTCATTATTGGATTGCATATCCTTCACTAGAACAGAAAATGAAATCGCTTCATTATAAGATCACGTATAGTCCTTTTACTATAGAAGCACAAACGCCCCCTTTTTATTGACGCAGATTAAATCTCTTGATCTTAAAGCCACAATCACATTTTCGTTGGTACATATCAAATGTATCAATGCAGACATCAAATTCAGACTCTCCGTGATAAAAACACATACAAACCTATTTCCAGGGCACATCCAAATCTTCTGTTATGGGAGCATGTCCCATTCCTTGATTGTCAAAGCACATTCAACACCCCGATTGTTGGAGAACTTCCAGTGCTTCAGTTAAACACCAAATTCAATCCAATGATGAATGGAAAGTATCCAATCTAACAATTATTAAGGTAATTCAAAGGCAGAAAGATACAGATGCTGGAAATCAAAAATAAAATTGAAGGTGATCGACCTGAAATATTAGTCACATATTTTCCTATATACAGTACATGCTACTGAGAATCTCTAGCAGTTTCTCTCTTTATTTAAGCACATCCAAACACTCCAGTAAAGGAGCACAACGAATAAGTTCATTATGAGAGCCCATCCAATCTCAGAATAATGAAGCCACCCTTCAGGCAGCACAGTGGAGCAGCAGGTAGTGCTGCTTCAAAGCTCCTTGTTCAGCATTGCAGCAGCAGGTTCACGTCATTGGGCTGGATAATGCTGAGCAAGGCCCTTTTCCTGGATCCACTGCTTGTGACACCCTTCTCTCTGACTTATTTTCCGAAGGCAGAGGGCCACTTGAACTGACCTTCTGCACCCAACAGGCACCCACCAGGCAGAGCGGAGTAAGCATGCCTCCTGAGCGCCTGTCCCCAGTATGTTCTGACCACCTTTGTCAGCTTGCTAGCTACTGAAGTCTTTTGACCAGTTTTTGATTGCCTCTGATAGACAGAGATAATGAAAATTTATTCAAAAAAATTTAATTATTTTTGAAAAATCAGAATTATTACAAAAACTTTAAAAAATCATTATTTAAACACCTTAAAGATTGCCTTAAAACACTAATACTAACATGAATGAATAATTTAAAACATTGAAATAAAATTTAAAACAATGTAAAATGTTACCTTCATTAATCCTTTTCACAGGGTCAAGTCCCCATTCAAACAACTGAGCATGAACAGACCTTGACGGAACACTGTGGGTTGGATGCTCCTTCATCCTCTTCAGCACATTCAGATGTGCCAACAGCAGCTGACTCCTAGCTTACCTCCAAAGTCTGGCTGAGTTTGTGCAGAACTCCAAGCTGAGTTGAACCACGAACAAACCTACAGCCAATAGTTCCCTACAATTCAACATCTTGATTCAATCCATAGATTGATATTGGTATTGGTATTGGTTTATTATTGTCACTTGTACCGAGGTACAGTGAAAAACTTGTCTTGCATACCGATCGTACAGGTCAATTCATTACACAATGCAGTTACATTGAGTTAGTACAGAGTCCATTGAGGTAGTACAGGTAAAAACAATAACAGTACAGAGTAAAGTGTCACAGCTACAGAGAAAGTGCAGTGCAATAAGGTGCAAGGTGAAAACAAGGTAGATCGTGAGGTCAGAATCCATCTCATTGTATCAGGGAACTGTTCAATAGTCTTATCACAGTGGGGTAGAAGCTGTCCTTAAGTCTGGTGGTACGTGCCCTCAGGCTCCTGTATCTTCTACCTGATGGAAGGGGAGAGAAGGGAGAATGATCCGTGTGGGAAAAGAAGCATATCCAACCCACCAATTAAGGGAGTATTTTAAATCATCTGATTATAAGTGGACATCCAAACTTGTTATCGTGGATTCAAATCCAATTACACCATGGAAGATCTTCAATTCTTTCATTTCAGGAGCACATCCAATCCCAACCATCGGAGCACTCCCCTGTCTTGAGATTGGGAACATACCCAAAACCCTCAGATTCAGCAGATCCAAACTGACAATTAGGTGAGCAGATATAACCCTCAATTATATGATCACCAAATTAAACAAAATTAGACTACAAGACAATGGGAGCAATCTGACAGTGTGGATTGACGATTGGCTGGCAGATAAAAAAGAGACAGGAATGAACGTATGAATTTTAGGTTGGGAGTCTATGACCAACGGGGTGCTACAGGGATCAGCCTTGGGGCCCCAACACCTAACAATGTATATCAATGCGGACCCAAGTGTAATATATCCAGATTTGTTGATTATACAAAGCTAGGTGGTGATGCAAGTTGTGAGGAGGATGCAGGAAGGCTTCACAGGATGTGCTTGGGCTAAGGGAATAAATGAGAACACGGCAGGCAAATGGAATACTAAGGTGGGGGGTGGGGGGGTGGGGGGTGGGGGGTGGGGGGTGGGGTGGGGGTGGGGGGGTGGGGGGTGGGGGTGAGATTATCCACTTTGGCAGAAAAAGTGGAAAAGCAAAGGATTTTTTAAATCATGAGATTGAAAGGCGTTGGTGTGCAGGAGGATCTGGATGTTCTTGTACGTGAATCAACAGTAGTTAACATGTAACTTCAGCAAGCAGCCAGCATAATCAAAGACCCCACCCACCCCTTCCATCGGGCAGAAGATACAAAAGCCTGAAAGCACGTACCACCAGGCTTCTCTCCCTCTGTTATAAAACTATTGAACGGTTCCCTAGTACTACAAAATGGACTCTTGACCTCACAATCCACCTCATTATGACCTTGCATCTTATGGTCTGCCTGCACTGCACTTTCTCTGTAACTGTAACACTTTATTCTGCATTCTGTTATTGTTTTACTTTGTACTACCTCAGTGCACTGTGTAATGAATTGATCTGTATGAACAGTATGCAAGACAAGTTTTTCACTGTACCTCGGTACATGTGACAATAATAAACCAATTTACCAACTTATCAATTTATCACAAACAATATGTTGACCTGTATTGCAAGAAGATTTTTATACGAGTAACTTATTGTAATTAAACAGGGACTGGGGTGAAACTGCACCTAGGATATTGTGTACAGGTCTGGTCTCCTGATCTAAGAATGTATTTGCAACAAAGGTTCACCAGATTGATCACTGAAATGGGGGGGATTGTCCTATGAGAGGAGATTAGGTCTGGGTACTGAGTTTAGAAGAAGAGGTGAAATATTAAAACATGCAAAATGCTTCTGGGGTTTGGCAGGGTAGGTGCATGGACTGATGTTTCAGCTGTCTAGAAACTGGGATCTCAGTCTCAAAAGGGTTGCCCATTCAGTGAGTGGTGAATCTTTATCATTTTCTACCTGGGGAGATATAGTCGCTGAGTATGTTTAGGTTATGGATTAGTCAATTTCTGGATATTAAGGGACTCAGTTAGTACAAAAAGTGGCACTGAGGTAACTGAGTCATACCTTATTGTACAGTGGAGCAGGCACTGGGGACCAAATGGTCGATTCATGTTTCTATGTCTGACATCATAAGTACACGTGATCTTCCTTTTGGAAACACTCATCCAAACCATTGCAAACCATCTAAGCAATTACGTCTACAAATCCAATTCCATAATTACAGGAGAATATCCAATGGCAATATTACAGTAGATGGAGCGGTATGTGCACAGAATTGGCAGAATCTGTTCAATGCAATGGCTTGTGAAGCGTGGCGGTGGGAATTTGGTGAGTGGAGGTGCTAAACGCTATAAATCATGGATCATAGGAGATATTTATATTTATATGGTAAATAGATTGACATTAAAGCAAAATGATAGGACAGCTGTGACCCATTGCCTTCAATTCCTGTATGGTGTGGAAACTCCACAATGCTTTATTTGTCCTGAATAACCACATGTGCAAGAAATGTTTCACTTTCTACTCTAGCAGATGTGAGAATCAATGACTTAGGGTTGAGGGTAGAGTTTCAGGAGCCAAGAAGGAAGGTTTAAAGCAGGACTTCAAAAACCATGATAAAATGATAGCTCCCAGTGCTCTGAGTCAGTGAATATTGAACTAATAGAATAAGCAGGCTAACTTGTGGCTTCAGTTTGCTGGGGAATAGGGACTGGTTCCAGGGCAGGAGGGGCAACGAACTAGTTGCATCTCAACAAGTGTGGCCAATGTCCAACAGGAAATGCCAGTAAGTATTGCAGAGGTAGTATTAACTTAATTTGGCTGGAGAATAGATACCCGGATGAAATACTAAAATAAAGCAAATTGCACAGAGGACAAGAAAAGTCAAATGCCATTAAAACAAAAAAGCAGAATTAAGAGAGATCACATAAGGACAAACAATAGGGAGTCAGAAAGGGTTTGAAGTTCATTTATGTAAATACACACAACACTGCAAATGAGACTGGTGAACTGTAGCTACCACTGGCTTCACACTGCTCCATGCAGTACAACTCCAAATGTGGCCAACAACCTCCTTCAGTTAGAATTAACACCTAATACTGAGGAGCCACAACACACCCTCACACCTTTGCCATGCCATCTTCTCGTAACTACCATCGGGCAGGAGGTACAGAAACCTGAAGTCTCACACCATCAGGTTCAAGAACAGCTACTTCCCTTCAACCATTCAGTTCTTGAACGAACTGGCACAACCTTAATCGTCGTTGTTGTCGTGGTTATCCCTCGAGGTCGAGGATGATGGTCTTCATTCCGTTGATCTATTTATGGGCTCTCAAGTGGCTATGAGTCCAATCTTGGCTCTGAAGGTTCTTCCACATTCAGGACTGGTAGTTCCAGACGGCAGATCGGGCTTTGGGTGTTGCTGCCTCTCTTTCCATTTTCTTCTCTTTTCCTCTAATTCTGCACATCTGTCGGCTTCAAAAGTTGCTGTTCCTTCTTGAATGATGGTTTGCCAGAGTTTCCTGTCCCTGGCATTAGTTTCCCAATTGTTGATGTCGATGTTATATTTCTTCACGTTGGCTTTTAAGACGTCTTTGAATCTCTTCTGTCGTCCGCCTCTTTTACGTTTGTCTACTGTAAGCTGGGAGTAGAAGATTTGTTTCCGCAGACGTTCGTCTTTCATCCAAACAACATGACTGCTCCATCTTAGTTGGTTCTTGATAACGTAGGCTTCAATGCTTGTTGTTTTTGCTTCATTTAGCATGCTGACATTGGTTCTTCTATCTTCCCAGCTGATATTTAAGCTACTTCGAAGACAGCTTTGATGGAACTTTTCAAGTGCCTTCAGATGTTGTTGGTATGTTGTCCAAGTTTCTGACGCATACAGGAGCGTTGGGATCACCACTGCTTTGTACACTAACATTTTAGTGCCTGTTCGGATGTCACGATCGTGAAAGATTCTTGTTCAGAGACGTCCAAAAGCTGTTCCAGCACATTTAAGATGATGTTGGGTCTCGTTATTAAGGTCGACATTGGAGGAGAGGTGAATTCCAAGATATGGAAAGTGGTCCAAATTTTCCAGGGTTGTTTCGCCAAGTTGAATTGATGGTTCTATCTGATTTGTCTCAGTTGGTGACGGTTGATAGATGATCTGAGTCTTCTTGGAATTGATGGTAAGTCCAAGTTTCATGTATGCACAGTTGAAGGCAGTCAGAATCTGTTGTAGGTGGTTTTCTGAGAAAGCTGCAACACAGTTGTCGTCTGCATATTGGAATTCGATGAGGGAACTCGTGGATGTCTTGTTTTTGGACTTGAGACTTCTCCGTTGATTGTCACTTTGTCATGGTGGAGAAGCTTGTGTGGTCCTGAGATCCCAAGAGCGATGCCGTCTGGAGCTACAACCTTAATCACCACTACAGTTTAACAACACTATGACCATTTCGATGGCTTTGCACTAAAATGGACTTTGTTCTTTCTTGTTCTAGTTTGTCCTTTCTTGTAAAAATTGTGTATAATCTATGTTTACTCCGCATTCTGTATTGTTTTACCTTGTAGTATCTCAATGCTCTGTGTAATTAATTGATCTGTATGAATGGCATGCAAGACAAGATTTTCACTGTACCTCGGTACAAGTGATAATAATAAACCAATTCCAATTCCAATCTAATTTATATTTTTCTTATCTGATGCTCTGTGCCTGTGATGCTGCTGCAATTAAGTTTTTTATTGCCCCTGTGCACACATGTACTTGTGAATGTGGCAATAAACTCAACTTTGACTTTGACACCATATCTCCAGCAGACGTCATAGCTTCCATGTATTACCAGCTACTTAATGAAGCCAGTGTAGAAGTATATAGAATTTATTAAATTATATAGTTGTGAGTTGTTCTCCAAGCCAGCAGGGTCCATGGTACTTCTGGGGATGAATTTCCTCAGGAGGCTAAAGAAATTCAGTTTGTTCCCTTTGACACTCACCAACTTTTATCGATGCACCAGAGAAAGCATCCTGTCCGGATGCATCATGGCTTGGTACGGCAATAGCTCTGCCCAGGACCACAAGAAACTGCAGAGAGTTGTGGACACAGCTCAGCACATCACGGAAACCAGCTCCCCTCCAGGGACTCTGTCTACACTTCTCACTACCTCGGTAAAGCAGCCGACATAAACAAAGATCCCTCCCACCCCGGACATTCTCTCTTCTCTCCTCTCCCATCTGATAGAAGATACAAAAGCCTGAAAGCACGTACCACCAGGCTCAAGGACAGCTTCTATCACGCAGTTATAAGACTATTGAACAATAGTACAATAAGATGGACTCTTGACCTCACAATTTACCTCGTCATGACCCTGCACCTTATTGTCTACTTACGCTGTACTTTCTCTGTCACTGTTACACCTTATTCTGCACTCTGTTATTCTTTTACCTTGTACTACCTCAATGCACTGTGTATGAACGGTATGCAAGACAAGTTTTTCACTGTACCTTGGTATATGTGACAATAATAAACCAAATTACCAATTTTAGCAATTGGCTGTAACCTAATTAATTTTTTAATATAGTAGCATCACATCCTCCTTGCTCCTATACTCTATGCCCTGGCTAATGAAGGCAAGTATCCTATATTGATTTTAAGAGCATATACAATCGACTTTAGAAGTACAGCCAGTCTCTTTATTAGAAGCACATCTAACTTCTCCATAGAGTAAGAACAAGCAATGCCTTAATCAAAGGAGCATATCCATTTCCTCCATTAAAAGAGTATCCAATTTGTTGATCATAGCCGCACATAAAATTCCTCCATTACAGAAGCACATTGAGCTTTTCAGTACTGGAGAAGATTCAATTTCTTCAGAATGGGAGCACATCCAAAACTTTAGCAGTTGCATGTGCTCTTAAACTCAGTTGTAGAAACACATCAAATTCCTCAGTTTTAAGAGCAGCCCCAACCCTTTGAATTATAACCAAAGCACCTATAATTGGAAACAACTGGATTTTTCTCATCTTGTAATGGAGACACAGTCCTTGACATGGTCAGACCACTCCCTGTAGACTTCACAAAAACAGAGTCATAACATGCTTAGATTTCTCAAAGCCGTCAAGACCATGTACAGCCAAGGGCACACCTCATTGTGACTCAAGAATGGAAGAGAGTTTAACAAGGATGAAGAGACAGTCAGCGTCTGACGGAAGGAAGACTTTGGAAGAACTCCTCAAACGAGGCTGGAAAGTTGATTGAGTTTTTTGAGGAAATGACGAAGGTGATCGATGACGGTAGGGCAATGGATGTCGTCCACGTGGATTTTAGTAAGGCATTACATTCCTCATGGTAGGCTGATCCAAAAAATTTAAATGTATGGGATCCACGGTGACTTGGTAGTTTGGATTCAGAATTGGCTTTTCCATAGAAGACAGTGGTGGAAGGGTGCTATTCTGGCTGGAGGTCCGTGACCAATGGTGTTCCACAGGGATCGGTGGTGAGACCTCTGCTGTTTGTGATGTATATAAATGACTTGGATGAAAATGTAGATGGGTGAGTTTGAAGATGACACAAGATTGGTGGAGGTGTGGATGGTGTAGAGGGCTGTCAAAGGATACACCAGACTATAGATCCGTTACAGATATGGGCAGAGAAATGGCAAATGGAGTTTAATCCAATCAAGTGTGAGGTGTTGCACTCTGGGAGATCAAATGTAAGGGGGAAATATACAGTTAACGGCAGGACCCTGAACAGCACTGATGAACAGAGGGATCTTGGGGTCCAAGTCCATAGCTCCCTGAAAGTGGCAACACAAGTAGATAGGGTGGTAAAGAAGGCGTATGACATGCTTGCCTTCATTGTTCAGGGCATTGACTATGAGAGTCAGGAAGTCACATTGCAGCTATATAAAACTTTGGTTTGGCTGCACTTGGAGTATTGTGTGCAATTCTGCTCACCCTATTACAGGAAGGGTGTGGAGGCTTTGGAGAGGCTACAGGAGGTTTACCAGGATGCTTCTTGGATTAGAGGGTGTGAACTATATGGAGAGGATGGAAAAACTTGTGTTGTTTTCTCTGGAACATCGGAGGCTGAGGGGAGACCTGACAGAAGTTTGTAAAATGATGAGAGGCTTAGATAGGGTAGACAGCCAGAGTTTTTTTCCCAGGGTAGAAATGTCAAGTACTAGAGGACGTGCATTCATATGCAGTTAGTGTTACAGATGAATGACCTTCAGGAGAAATGGCCAGTTCTGATACAAACAGAGAAAACGAGTTACCTGAAATTGTTGAATTTGATATTGAGCCCAGAAAGCTGCGACGCACCCAGGCGTAAGAAAGGGTCTTTGTTCCTCAAACTTACATTGAGGCTCGTTAACATGGTGCAGGGGGCCACAGGCAGATCGATCAGTGAGATGGAGAATTAAAATGACAGGCAACTGGGAGCGCAGTGTCACCCCTGTGCTGAACGCAGATGCTCTGTAAGTGGTCATCCAATCTGCACTTGGTTTCTCCAATGTAGATGAGTCCTTATCGTGAGCACCAAATGCAATACAATGGATTGAAAGAGGCGCAAGTGATTTGTTCTGTCATGTAACAGAACTGTTTGGGTCCCTGGATGATGGGAAGGGAAGAGATAAAAGGACAGATGATGTGTGGGAAAGTGCAGTGAGAAGCGAAGGACTTGGTGGAGATGGAAGAATAGACCAGGGAGCTGTGATGAGAACAATTCCTTCGGAACGATGAAAGAGGAGTGGGGGCGGGGGGGGGGCGGGGGGGGGGGGAGAAGATAAATCTAGAGGTGGAATCTTGTTGAACGTGACCAAATGAGTAGAGTTGCAATTAATAAATTGCAAAATAAAGTTTCCAATTATTTGTAATACGAGTAGAATCTGAGGCTTATTTCTGGGATCCCATGCTCTGGTTTTGCCATCAGAACGATATTTATAACTTCAACAAACTTCTTCCAGGTGTTCTCCAATGGGCCTGCAACGTCTCTAAGTCCCTGTTTTGAAAACCACAAGTTTGCAATCTGTCCAAAAGTATGGCCTTTCATAATCACTCTTCCATGTTATGTCTTCTCAGGCAGTTCCTCTGGATCGAAGGTGTCATGTTTTCGTTCCCGTTCTGCAGAATCTGAGGTGACTGATGAGGTCAAAGTATTGCCTGTAGACACTGCCACGGGTGGGCAGACGTTGTTTGATGGGACAGGCTGGTGGATGGTCTGGGAGATGGTAAGCTTTCTCCGCACTTCCATTGCCAACAGATGGTTTAGAGGTTGTCAGCATCAGTCTGAACTCTCCTCCTCTATTTTGAGTAGTCATGGGTCAGGGACTCTCAGAAGTCAGTAGGGATGTTACACCATTTAACAGAGGCATTGAAACCATCCATGATTCATTCCATTTCCCATGTGCACGTAGTAATCTCAGGCTCTGGTGGAAGATTCAGAAGGACAGGGATCACCACTGTGCAGCAGATCATGAGCTTTGTGCCAAGTCAAACACTGCCGTCCTCAGATTGTCAATTCATGCACTAAAGGCAACGGTGAGCTTCATCACTGATGACTTTGATTGCCAGAGGTCAGTGCTGTACCGTGGAGGCAGGCTGGTAAGAGGTCAAGTGTGAGGTCCTTCCCCTCATATACTCAGTGAGGGAGATGGCAATGACTTGGAGCTCAGGCACCAAACAGCCACAAGTGCCAGTGTCATCGGTACACAGCAGCTTGTGATTTAACTTCGGGACACCTTGGTTCTAGAAAGGAGGCAATGAAGATTGAGCATATTCCCCATTTGTCCCATTGATTAGTTCCCCTCCAGCAGGAAGGTTGTTTGAGGTAGATGCAGCAGTGCAGTGAGGAAGACTGAGGAAAGTATTGGGGCAACTGTGCAACCTCGCTTGACGCCTGCACCACGTGCACAGCGATCAGCTCTGTTGTTGCTCCACTGATTAGGATCACATCTTGCAGCCAAATTTGAGAAGGACGCTCCACGTGATCGACAGAGCGGAAGGCTCTTGTGAGGCCACGTCGAGTGGCCGACGCTGCTCCGTGCATTTCTCTTGGCCCATTCTGAGGGAGCACTGCTCAGCAACAGGTGCACGGTACGAACGTGGGCTGGGCAGAGCAGTGCAGGGTGAGAGAGCGAGGGAGGGTGAGTGCAGAGACTAAATGATTGCATGCTGACCCTGAGACCGTGTGCTTACTGTTCGATGTTCTATGGATTCCAGCGGATGCTTCAGTTGCCTTCCAGGGACATGGTGGTCAGTAGGTTAATTGGCTGCTGTAGATTAGCCCCCCCCCCCCCATGGAGCTGTTGGGCATGTGGGATAAATGGAAATAAGTGGCTGGAATGGGATTGATGGGATTGCTCTGAGAGCTGGCTTGGACCCAATGGGCCGAATGGTCTTTATCAAACGGAAACATGAAAGTGAAAGTGGTGAAGGTGAGGGGGTGGCAGAGGGGAGGGGAGAAGAGGGGAGGGGAGGTGATGGGAGGGGAGGGCAGAGAAGGGGAGGGCAGGGGAAGGGAGGAGAGGGGAGAGGAGGGGGAGGGAGTGGAGGGGAGGGAAGAGGAGGGGAGGGGAGGGGAGGGGAGGGGAAGGGAGGGGAGGGGAGGGGAGGGGAGGGGAGGGGAGGGGAGGGGAGGGGAGGGGAGGGGAGGGGAAGGGAGGGGAAGGGAGGGGAGGGGAGGGGAGGGCAGGGTTGCATGGTCCAGGGAAGGATAGTGGGAAGAAAGGGTTGTGAGTGTTGGACGGAGGTGAGAAGAGGTCACGGTGCTGCGGACTCTGGAAGGAGAAGAGATTTGGTAGGATCGAGGAGAGGGTGAGTGGGTGGGGAAGGGAGGCAGCCAGTGTGCGAGGCCAGCCATGCTTGTGTAAGTGCGCCATGCTTGGCAATACACATCTACACGTGCACCCTGTGTGCCTGTGTGTTCACGTTAAGCAGCAGTCTGTTCCTCCGTCTTCCTGGACCTCATTTTCATTGGTCCACAGGACAACCCTTGCCTCTCAGCCCATTACAGTATTGAGCTCTACATGGTGCAAAGGTGCCCTCTGCTGGACAAAGTAGAACTGGCGCTTCCAGTCTGGTGTCTTGGGGAAACTGCAACGAACTGTGGCTCAAATCAACTGTTGAGGAAATCAGATATCAGATAAGGCCATTTATGCTTAAGGTAGTTTGTATCATTATGAGTAACTCACTGAATCAACTGTTTTAATAAGGTGCAAAATTAACTGAAATATTGTCATCCATAGGGCAGGCACGGTAGTGCAGCGGTTAGCGTAACGCTATTACAGCGCCAGCGACCTGGGTTCAATTCCCGCCGCTGTCTGTAAGGAGTTTGTATGTTCTCCCTGTGTCTGGTGGGTTTCCTCCTGGTGCTCCGGTTTCCTCTCACATTCCAAAGACGTACAGGTTAGGAAGTGGTGGGCGTGCTATGTTGGCGCCGGAAGCGTGGCGACACTTGCGGGCTGCCCCCAGAACACTCTACGCAAAAGATGTATTTCACTGTGTGTTTCAATGTACATGTGATGAATAAATAAATGTCTTATCTTATGGCAGTAGACAAGACATTGAATCCTCCAGCCTTCAAACATTGCTCGAGACCAAATGCTCATTTTAAAAAAGACAACTAAATATTTTGGAAAAGAATGAATGGAGATGGAGGAAAGTAGGCAAATTAGACACAGCTGCTGTTATGTGTTGCCCATACTATGCCAAGCATTAAATTGTAACGTCTTAATCTACTCCACCAACATTTTACCTCAAAATGTATTTTATTGAAATAAGTAGTTCAATTGCTGTAAACAGTCATTGTATTTTGTTGATTTGTTTGTGTTTTAATGCTTTAGCGGATAGTTACTTGGCGTTGATGAGCTGACTTGTCCTCCAGCACCAGCGTGTCTTCAGCTGCCAAGAGAGTAGCAACTTCTCTCCACCCTAACCTTTTCTGCCCTTTATCTTTCCTTCCTCCCTGAAGATACTCTTAAAACTATTGGCTCATCTACTTTTTTCTGGGCAAGGCATTTTGCTACATTAAAGGTGCTTAGTGACGTTAAAATTTATTAAGATAAGATATCTTTATTAGTCACATGTGCATCGAAACACACAGTCAGATATATCTTTTACACAGTGTTCTGGGGGGCAGCCTGCAAGTGTCGCCACGCTTCTGGTGCCAACATAGCACGCCCACAACTTCATGTGGGAGAAAACCGGAGCACCCGGAGGAAACTCACGCAGACACGGGGAGAACGTACAAACTCCTTACAGACAGCGGCCGGAATTGAACCTGGGTCGCTGGCGCTGTGATTGCATTACGTTAACCGCGACACTACCGCGCCTGCCCATTAAGTCAAATAATACAGTTAGAATTAATACTGAATAAAAAAAAAGGGCTGGGACTGTAATAGCATCTTTTATAACCCTAGAACATCCTAAAGTCATTCACAACCCATGAAATACTTCTCTTATAGAGTTAATACTATAAATAGGAAAAATGCCTTTATGTCCAGATGATTGATGTGACTTCCAAACCCCAACCTTCTCAGTAAATTGACAAAATCATCTTGGGGCAATGTGGCACAACAATAAATACTGAAAACGTGGCAACCTGCAAGTAGGAACAATCTTTACCTGGTCCTGCCTATTTGGGGAACTGCCAGGGATGTTCAAATTTGTGCCTGGATTTTATATAAGTTTTATAGCCCAGTCGCATGTAGAGTCACAGAGTCAGACAGCACATAAACAGGCCCTTCAGCCCAACTGGTCCATGCTGACCAAGGTACCCATCTAAGCCAGTCCCATTTGCCCGCGTTTGACCCATATCCCTCTAAACCTTTCCTATCCATGTACCTGTCCAAGTACCTTTTAAATGTAGTTAATGTGCCTGCCTCAACCACTTCCTCTGGCAGCTCATTCCATACATGGACCACCCTCTGGGTGAAAAAGTTGCCCCTCAGGTTCCTATTAAATCTTTCCCCTCTCACCTTAAACTTATGCCCTCTAGTTCATGATTCCCCAACCCTGGGGAAAAGACTGTGCATGTTCACCCTATCTATGCCCTCATGATTTTATACACCTCTGTCAGGTCACCCTTCATTCTGCTGCATCCCAATGAGTAAAGTCATAGCATTCTCAACCTCCCTCTATAACTCGTATACCTTTTCTGCACTCTTTCCAGCATAATGGCATCTTTCCTGTAGCAGGGTGGCCAAAACTGAACACAATATTCCAAATGCGGCCTCACCATGATCATGTACAACTGCAACATAACGTCCCAACTTCTATACTCAACGCCCTGAATGATGAAGGCCAGCGTGCTAAAAGCCTTCTTCACCACCTTGCCTACCTGTGATGCCACTTTCAGGTAGTTACTGTTACTCTGAATTTAATCTTACTTGTTTAATTGTAGTCAATAAGATTATTTAAGCCTTTCATTCTTCAAATTTTGTACCCACTTGGGGAAAAGGAGCACTTCCCAGCGTGAACACCAAACTCTCAGATGAGTTCTTCTGCCTGCACTAGTATTTTTCCATTCGTCGTACTCAGACCTTTCCAAGTGTCACTGAAAATTACTATTGAACTGTAATAAGATTGGTAAAAGTTTTACAAGTATAATTCCCATCAAATTACATTTGCTTTAATGCCATTGTTGTAACTCTTAAGCTCAGACTGTTTTGACAATCTGCACAAAATCTAAAGAGTAGCCAAAGCAAAAATGTGTCTTAACCACAAATGTTGCTGAGACCCAATCGTATGACTCAGCTCATGAAACAGTGATCCCAGGAAACTCGGGTACAGAAGTATTTTCCAACCACAAGAATCGCTGTGTTTTCAAAGAAGTATTTCTTTAATGTGGCTCTCTGACTGGCCTCCCATCTCCTACCCGACATTAACAAAATCTTTTAAAATCCTGCAGTCCATATCCCAACTTGGGACAGGTCCCATTCACCCACCACCCTGTACTCACTGACCCACACTGCCTCATCGTCCCCAGCCCTACTAACTGCTCAGATATCGGCATTCCTCACATTAAGGCCTTGTTGGATTCGACTGTTTTAAGTAGTTTTTTAATATGTACAGTGTTTAATACACCTCGTGGCTGTACAAGGAATGGCCACTTCTTAGCTTATTGGTTCGTCCATCAGGTGAATATGTGTCTTCTCATTGGTTGGTTTTGCCACAGGTATCTAATAGGTTTCCTGACTGGACTATTGTTAGCTAAGGAGTACCTCTTATCTCGGGTATAAAAGGTGTTGTTTCTTGTTACTCTCTCTCTTGCCTCTACCTCTCTGTTGCCTATCTTGCTCTCTTCCCCCTCCCCCGAGCTCATCTTTAGTTCCTTTTGTCTCGGCTCATTTCCCAGTAGTAAGGCTAGTGCCATGAGCTCTGTGACTGTTTCTTTGTTTTAAACTTTTCCAATAAAACTTTGTGAAGCACCAAGTTGCTTTCAACTCATTCCTGGACTCCTGAACGAACCTGCAGATTCAACAGGCCTCTTGGACTTCTTTAATTTTTAACTTCAAATGTTACCTACTGACAGTCCTAGCAGCAAGGAGGAGGAGGAGGTGGGGCAGTGATTAAGTCAGTTTCGGGTGAGGAAGTGTTTGTTGACTAGCAGCGAAAGTTTGTTGACTAGTGGAGTGGCCATTTTGAGAAGGGCAGTCTTGAGGTCAAAGTGCTGCTGTTGAAGTCAAAATGCGGGCTTTGGTTAACACTGGGCTTTGTTGAGGAGGGTGAACAACGAAGGCAAGGTAAGGTACTTCCTTTCCTTTAGTGCATGAGTTATTAAAGGGGCAGTCATGGCAGTCAGTAAGAGTGGTGTGCTCCTCTTATGAGGTGTGGCAGATCAGGAAACAGTCTGACGATTATGTCTGCAGGAAGTACGTCCAGCTGTAGCTCCTCTAAGACCACATGGATTGGTTGTAGCCACAGCTGGATTCATTGAGGAGCTTGCAGGAGGCAGAGAGTGTCATAGATGGAAGCTTCGGGGAGTTGGTCACACCAAAGGCTCAGTCAGACGGTTGGATCACTGCCTGCACAGGCAGGCAGGTAGTACAGCAATCTCCTGTTGTAGTTTTCCCCTCTCCAACAGGTAAACCAGTTTGGATACTGTTGGGGAGGAGGGGTTGGTCTCAGGACAAAATGCCAGCAGCGACCAGACTAGTGGCACCAGCAGTGGCCCTGTTGTTCAGCCAGGTAGGTCTAAGACCAGGCTGGTGATAGGGAACTCTCCAGTCAGGGGCACAGACAGGTGTTTCTCTCACTGTGGATAAGAGTCTAGGATGGCGTGTTGCCTCCCTAGTGTTGGGGTCAAGGATGTCTCTGAGCGGGCACAGGACATTCTGAAAGGGGAGGGTGAGCAGGTAGACGTCGTGGTCCACATTGGTGCTAGTGACGTAGACAGGAAGAGAGACAGGATCCTGCAATGAGAATTTAGGGAGTTAGGTAAAAGGTTAAAAGTCAGGACCTCTTGGGAGTAATCTCAGGATTACTCCCTGTGCCGTGTGCTAGTGAGGCAAGAAATAGGAAGGTAGTGCAGTTGAATGGTGCAGAGGGAAGGTTTGGGGTCTCTTCTGGACAGGAAGGATGGATTGGACTTAAATTGGAGGGGCACCAATATCCTTGTAGGGAGGTTTGCTAGTGCTACTCGGGAGGGGTTATAACTGGTGTGGTGGTGGGTAAGAACAAGAGTATAGGTTAGGGAGTGGAGCGGTTGAGGGGAAGGTAGAGGTTAGGTCAAGTAAGGCTGAAAGGAAGCGCAGGCAGAGCCAGGTGAATGAACGTGGTGGCACTGATGGGCTGAAGTGTGTTTATTTCAATGCAAGCAAGGCAGATGAACTTAGAGCCTGGATCAGCGCATGGAGCTACGACGCTGTGGCCATTACAGAGACGTGGTTGAGAGAGGGACAGGACTGGCAGATGTTTCAGCTGCGATAGAAAGGGGTGTGAAAGGGGTGGGGAGTTGTTGCCTCTAGAGCTGGGAGAAGTCACACTGGCACTGAGATGGAACATCCCAGCAGGCTCATCTTGTGAGGCAGTGTAGGTGGAACTCAGGAAGAAGAAATGTGCGATCACTATGATGTGGTTAAACTATCGGTCTCCCTGTAGCCAGTGGGGGCAGAGGAACTGAAATGCAGGCAGATTATGGAAAGACGTAAAAGCAAGGGGGTTGCTGCAGGGGATGGCTTTAATTTCCCCAGTATTGACTGGGACTCCCTTAGTGCCGGAGGATTGGATGGGGCAGACTGTGTTATGTGAATCCAGGAGGGTTTCTTGAAACAGTGTGCAGATAAGTCCAACCAGGGAAGGGGACACACTGGACTTTGTATGGTATTGGTCAGCTGATCAGAGTTTCAGTGGGAGAGCAGTTTGGAAACAGTGGTCAAAACTCCATAAGTTTTAAGATAATTAAGGATAAGACGGGACCTTGGAGGAAAGGCCTAAATTAGGGAAAGGCTAATTACAACCGTATTAGGCAGGAGCTGGGGAGAGTAGACTGGGGGCAGCTGTTATTGGGAAAGTCCACATCTGGCACATGGGAGTTGTTTGAAGGTTGGCTGGATAGAATTCGGGACCAACACCTTCCTGGGAGGGAGATCAACAATGGTGGGAAGATTTGGGAACCTTAGATGATGAGAGGTGTTGTAAATTGAGTCAAAAAGGAAAAGGAGGCATATGTAAGGTTTAGGAAACTGAAATCAGACTGAAACCTTGAGGAAATCAAGAGGGCTAAAAGGGGCCATAAAATATCCTTGATGAGTAGGATCAAAGGGAATTCCAAGGTGTTTTATACGTACATTAAACACAAGAAGGTAACTAGGGACAGGGTAGGACCACTCAAGGACAAAGGAGGGAATTTATACCTGGAGCCAGAGGATGTGGGCGAGGTCGTAAATGAATACGTGACATCAGTATTCACCAAGGAGAAGGACATGGAGGGTAGCGAGATCAGGGAGGGGTCTGTTAATATTCTAGGGAATGTTGATATCAAGAAGGAGAAGGGTCCATTGGGTCTCTTGAAGAACATTAAGATGTTGGGTCCCTACAGCATGATGGAACTTGGAGATGCAAGAGAAGAGATCGCTGGGGCCTTGACAGAGATCTTTGAATCTCCTTTAGCCACAGGTGAGGTCCCAGAGGACCGGAGAACAGCCGATGTTGTCCTGTTGTTTAAGAAGGGTAATAGGGAAAAGCCAGGGAATTATAGGCCAGTGAGCTTTATGTTACTGGTAGGGAAATTATTGGAGAAGATTCTCAGGGATAGGATTTACTCTCATCTGGAAAAGCATAGATTTATTAGAGATAGTTAGCATGTCTTTGCGTGGGGAAAATCCTGTCTTACCAACTTGATTAAGATTTTTGAGGAAGTGATGAAGATAATCGATGAAGGATGCAGTGGGATGTTGTCTACATGGACTTCAGTAAGGCATCCGACAAGGTCCCTCATGGTAGGTTGATCTAGAAGATTAAGGGGCACATGGGATCCATGGTGGCTTGGTAGATTGGATTCAAAATTGGCTTGGCCATAGAAGACAGAGCGTAGTGGTGGAGGGGTGTTTCTCTGACTGGAGGTCCGTGACCGGTGGTGTTCGGCAGGGATCAGTGCTGGGAGCTCTGCTGTTTGTGACGTATGTACAAATGATCCGGATGAAGACGGGGGTGGGTTGATTAAGGTTGCAGACGACACAAAAATTGGCCGAGTTCTGCACCAGGAGGAAGGTAGTCAAAGAGTACAGCAGGCTATAAACACAAGAGACTGCAGGATGTTGGAATGCAGAGCAACAAATCCACAGCCTTTGTGTTCCTGCTTATCTGCCTCCAACAGCCGTTTCCAATCTACACCCTCCCCTCCCGCCACCCCACTCCACCTGTTTTCCCCTTTGTCCCCTCTCTCTCTGTCTGCCTCCATCCATCATTCACCTGCCACTGTCTCCCAACTCCTCCCCTCCCCTCCCCGGCACAACTTGTCTGTCACCTCACACCCCTCCTCAGTCCACCAGTCACCTCAGACTCCTCTCACACTGCTCCCCTTCTCCTTACACCAGACGTCTCCCTTCTCCCCTCTCAGTCCTGATGCAGGGTTTCAACCCAAAATGTCGACAATTCCTTTCCTCCCACAGATGCTGCTCGACCCGCTGAGTTCCCCCAGCAGATTGTGTGTTACAGGATATTGACCAGTTGGAAATATGGGCGGAGAAATGGAGTTTATTCCGGCTAAGTGTGAGGTGTTGTGCTTTGGGGGTCAAATGTCAGAGGAAAATATCCAGTAAATTGCAGGACCTTTTGGAGCAGTGATGTGCAGAGGGATCTTTCAGTGCAAGACCAGAGCTCCCTGAGAGTAGCAACACGAGTAGATAGGGTGGGAAAGAATGCATAATGTATGCTTGCCTTCGTCGGTCAGGGTATTGAGTATAAAAATTGGCAATTCATGTTGCAGTTCTGGTTGCCGCATTACAGGAAGGATGTGGGGGTTTTGGAGAGGATGCAGAAGAGGCTCACGAGGATGTTGCCTGGATTAGAGAGTATTAGCTATGAGGAAAGTTTGGACAAACTTAGGTTGTTTTCTCTGGAGTGTCAGAGGTTGAAGGGGGCGACCCAATAAAAGGATATAAAATGATGAGGAGCATAGATAGGGTCAAGAGCCAGTGTCTTTTAACCAGGGTGGAAATGTCAAATAGTAGAGGCATAGATTTAAAATAAGAGGAGGAAGTTTAAAGGAGATTTATGAGGCAGGCTTTTTTCCACAGAGAGTGGTGGGTGCCTGGAACGAGCTGCCAGGGGTGGCGCTGGAAGCAGATACAACACAATGTTTAAGAGGCATTTAGACAAACACATGACCAGGCAGGGAGTGGAGGGATACCGACTATGTGCAGGCAGAGGGGAGTAGTTTAAATTAGCATCATGGTCGGCACAGACATTGTGGGCTGAAGGGCCTGTTCCTGGGCTGTACTGTTCTCTGTTTTCTCAAGCCGTCAGTCATCTGGGTTCTGAGCTTACAAGTCCTTTCATTGTATCTCTCCATCCCTTCATCTCTCTCTCTTCAAGATGCTCTTTGAAACTTGGGGCTAATTACAACTTTAAAGCCGCTAAATTAATGCAATTGCTGTTGTTGATTTCCTGTCAGGATAAAGAGCAAACATTCTTGAAATATAGCTGTTTCATCTTCAGCATATTAGATTATTTCCATTTGATTCAAGAAGCCCTTGCTGGTAAGGGTTAAACAGTAGTGTAGTGGTTAGCGTAACGCTATTACAGCACCAGTGACCGGGGTTCAATTCTGGCCGCTGTCTGTAAGGAGTTTGTACGTTCTCCCCATGTCTGCGTGGGTTTCCTCTGGGTGCTCCGGTTTCCTCCCACATTCCAAAGTTGTGGGCATGCTATGTTGGCGCCGGAAACGTGGCGACACTTGCAGGCTGCCCCCAGAACACTCTACACAAAAAGATGCGTTTCACTGTGTTTTGATGTACATGTGACTAATAAAGATATCTTATCTTGTCTAGAGGTATATGATGTTATAAGAGGCAATAGATAGGATAAAGTCTTTTACCCATGATGGAAGTATCAAAAACACGAGGACATAGATTTAAGGTGAGAGGAAGGAGTTTTGAAAGGGATCTGAGATTTAGTTTTTTTTACACAGATGGTGGTTGATATTTGGAACCTGCTGCCAGAGGAAGTGCTGGACTCAGGTACAATCACTGCTTTCAGAAGGCATTTACACAGGCACTTAAATAGACAAGACATAGAAGGACACGGTCCTAATAGGGACAAATGGCGTAGATGGGCAACAAGGTCAGCATGGATGTGGGAGGCCGGAGGGACCATTTCTGTGCTGTCCAAGTCGGTGGCCCGATGACCCTGTACATTACACCGTTATGACTAATGTACGCCAAGTCAAGGGAAAATAAAACTTCAGGCCGTAAGTAAACTTAAACCACAATTGTTTGTCGACCTAAATACCACAAGTGCTCCTGCAGTGCTGCCTCCTGTTAGCTGAACGACCTGCTGCCACGTACTGAGGCTACCCCTGTGACTGCCAGCTGCAGTGGAGGTTCAGTCCCCTACGGGGCTGAGAAGTTGGTGGATGCTTACAAGGGACTTCTGACCTGCATTAACATGAGAAAATCCTGGAAACACTCAGCAGGTCAGGCAGCGTCTGTGGAAAGGGAAACAGAATTAATTCTTCAGGTTGAAGACCCCTTGACTGCCTTGGATTGGCTGGTTTCCAATTGCAGCATTCCTGACAGGACTGTAGGCCATCTGGAAACATGGGCTGTGGAGCTGTGGTGGGAACAGTGGCAGCAGGGAAGATCCAGAGCCTTGGTAACCCTGGCGAGCATCTTGTAACAAAACAGCTGCCTGCTCGCCAGGGTTAGCAAGGCTCTGGATCTTCCCTGCTGCCACTCCCTCATGTCAGAGATCAATCGCCTGCTAACTCACAGTAGGCAGAGCACAGACGGACTCAGACCATGCCTCGATGGAAGCAGAAACCTGCTTCACCAGCCACTGTGATTCCTGGCCATTGCCGAAGGCTGACACAGAGGTGCCCCTCAGTTCCCGAGCAGAGGTGATGCTCCCTGGCTTCTCGAGAGATGTTGGACAGGAACATCTCCAGGCAAATCACGTAGATGCCACGGCCAAGAAAGCTCACCAGCGCTTCTACTTCCTCAGGAGACTAAAGAAATTCGGTTTGTCCCCTTTGACACTCACCAACTTTTATCGATGCACCATAGAAAGCATCCTATCTGGATGGATCACAGCTTGGTATGGCAACTGCTTTGCCCAGGACCACAAGAAACTGCAGAGAGTTGTGGACACAGTCCAGCGTGTCACGGAAACCAGCCTCCCCTCCATGGACTCTGTCTATACTTGTCGCTGCCTTGATGAAGCAGCCAGCATAATCAAAGACACCCCCCCCCCCCACCCGGGTCACTCTCTCTTCTCTCCTCTTCCATCAGGTAGAAGATACAGGAGCCTGAGCGCACGTACCACCAAACTTAAGGACAGTTTCTACCCCACTGTGATAAGACTATTGAACGGTTCCCTTATACGATGAGATGGACTCTGACCTCACGATCTACTTTGTTGTGACCTTGCACCTTATTGCACTGCACTTTCTCTGTCGCTGTGACACTTTACTCTGTACTGTTATTGTTTTTACCTGTACTACATCAACGCACTCTGTACTAACTCAATGTAACTGCTCTGTGTAATGAATTGACCTGTACAATCAGTATGCAAGACATGTTTTTCACTGTACCTCGGTACAAGTGACAATAATTAACCAACACCAATACCAAATGGTCATCCCTCTGGCCCAGCAGCCTATGGGGAAATGCCCTCTGTTGAGCTGACTCTCTCTCCTGTCTGACAGTAGCTTGGTAGCGCCTTGTGAAACCCCCCAATGTAATCTATATTCTTCCCTAGTTGTTCCTGTCAGAGCTGGTTCTTTGTTGAAACAGTCAAAACAGTACATTGTCCTTTCCCCCCTTCACTTCTTGAGCAGCCTGCTCGTCCTGCTTCTCACCCTCTTCTCGAAGATAGGGCGAAGGTGGTGTGGTTGTACCCTCAGTGGTGACCCTGCAACAGAAGGAGAGAAGTAACAGCGTGGTTGCAGCAATTCATTTGTTGACAGTAACCAGTGAAACCGTTGTGACCTGTTCCCTTGTCGACCATTCTGTGATCTGAAGGAAGTCATCGAGTCCTCCAGCATAGAAACAGGCCATCCGACCCACCATGTCCACACGGGCCATTGGGAACCCTCCAGCACTTGGCCCACAGCCTTCAATGCCCAGGTGATTCAAGTTCTCATCTAACCTCTTACCTGCTGTGGGCGACTCTGCTTTCACCGGTCTCTCCAGCAGTGCATTCCAGGTAGCTACCACTCCCCTCGGACTCCTTCTGAACCCTTACCCTAAGTCTGGGTCCTCCACTCTTATTCACCTCTGATTAGGGGAAAAGATTCCTGCAGTTTCCCCGATCTATAATTTCATGTACCTCATTCATGTCCCTTATTAACCTCCTCCGCCCCAGGGAAAGCAGACCTAGCTTCTCATCTCACTAAAATGCTTCATCCCATCCTGGTGAATCCCCTCTGCACCCTCTCCAGCACTATCCCATCCTTCCTATAGCACGGTGACCGGAACAACACACTGAGGGTCCGACCAAAGTTTTATAAAGTTGGAGCATAATCTCCCTGCTCTTGTACCCTGACTAATGATGGCCAGTATCCCATGTGTCTTCTTCACCAAGTTCTTCACCTGCACGGACACTTTCAAGGATTTTTGGATGTGCGCAACAAGGTCTCTCTGTTCCTTAATACTCCCTGGGATCTTATCATTAATGGTGTATGTCCTTGATTCATTAGTACTTCCAAAATGCGTCACCTCACAGTCATCAGGATTAAACTCCATCTGCCATTTCACCAACACATGGATATCTGCAAACATACTGATCATGCCACCTACATCCACATGCAAATCATTCACATATTTTACAAACAGCATGGGCGTCAGCACCAATCCCTGTGGAACATCACGAGTCACAGGCATCCAATCACAAAAATAATAACCCCCCACCTTCACCCTCTGTTTGCTATTGCCAAGCCAATGTTGGATCCAATTTGCCCTGGATCTCGTGGGCCCTGACCTTTTGGACCAGTCTCCCAAGTGGGACCTTTTCAAAGGTCTTACTGAAGTCCATGTAAACCACATCTACTGCACTACCCTAGTCAATAGACTTTGTTACCTCCTCAAGGAATTCAACCAGATTGGTCAGGCAGGATCTGCCCCTGACAAAGTCACATAGGCTATCTGTGGTTAGTCCCTGTTTTTCCAAGCAATCATTAATCCTATCCCTCAGAACTTTTTCCATTAACTTCCTGACTACTAATGTTAGGCTCACAGGTCTATAATTCCCAGGCTTTTCCCTGCTACCCTTCTGGAAAAGATGGACATTTGCCGTCACCCAGTCACCTGGTACCTCCCTTGTGGCCAGTGAAGATATAAAAAAGTCTCAGCCATCTCTTCCCTTGCCTCCCATAGCATCCTGGGATAAATCTCATCTGGCCCTGGGGATTTATCCACCTTAATATCATTTCATCCTGCTTTGCTCACAAGGACAAAACCAACACTGATCAGCCTGTACTATGTCTTTGTAGTCTTATGACTCTTGGAACTGAACTGGACTGACCCATTAGAAAGTGTTGTCATCTTCTTGCTGCATGGTGCACAGTGCTTTGCACAAACGTTATCAAGTAAGAGACAATGTGAACTATATAATCATGTTCTGGCTGCAGCTATAAAAAAGGACTCTGATGCTTTGGAGAACTCTTCAGTTGGCTGACTGATGCACCCTTCCAGACACAAAGACTACCTTTAAGAGTCATAGAGTCACTCAGCACAGAAACAGGCCATTCTGCCCACTGAGTCCATGCCTACAAGCAACACACACATTTCCACTAATCCTACATTAATTACTTTTTATTCTTTCCACTGTTATCATCACTCTCTCCAGATTCTACTACTCACTAATATACCAGGGGCAAGTTACAGCGGCCACATAACCTACCAACCTTTGGGATGTGGAAGCAAACCGGAACACCTCAGGGAAACCCATGTGTTCACAGGGAGAACTCCACACAGACAGCGCCCAAGGTCGGGATTGAACCCGGGTCACTGGCACTTTGGGGAGGCAGCTCTGCTGCCCTGTGTCTGAAGCAAAGACACAGGAAATTCCATGTTCCCTTTTGGGTGCCACGTGCACAAGATGTCAATGCCACAGTGGTGACTTTGATAGGACTGTTGAAGGCATGGACTTCAGTACCTCTCGGTGACCTTGGCAAAATATTCATGGAAGTCAGTCATTGTTCTCTGCTGAGACAGATTCATGCTGAATGGCATTTAGTAACTCATGGATACCACATGATGCTTTATGGTGGGCCAAAGACTTATCAGCTTTAATTTGGCTGATATAAGTTACTCAGCTTGTCCTTTCGTTCTTTTCTCCAAGTGCAGCATCACAGGCATTGTCCCCAAGGTGTCATTCCTGTGAACATCAGCTATGGCAGCACACTTTCTCGGCAGGTCTCTTGCACGTCATAAGTGCCCGGCACTTGAGGCATCTGGAGCAATGCAAACTCCATCTGAAATCCGTGTGCTCGTCTTTTCTATCAAGCCCATTTTCCAAACATGAAATAATGCCACAGTCCTTCAAAAACTTCCTGTTTATGCGAACCGTTGCCAATTATCTCAGAATTCAACCACAAGCATAAACAACTTGAATAACCTTTTTGAAAACATGCTCTGCTCTGGAGAATAACTTTACGAGGTCCTTGCAACACACCAGTTCTCTCTGCAGCTCCACCTGTGTTTGGATCATTAAATTTGTGGGAGAACAATGATTTTATATAAATATCAATTTATTTAATGTTGTCTGAATGCAGTAGATAAATTTACTGCATTCAGACAACACAGAAGTGGGAGTTTTGGCATACTTCAATGTTTCATACACAAAATTATGTTTCCAAGAGCAGATATTTAGAGTCATTCAGTTACACAGCATGGAGGCAGGCCCTCCGGCCCAACTTGTCCATGTCAAACATGTTGCCTGCCTGAGCTAGTCCCATTTACCAGCCAGTTTTGAATCCAACCTACCAAGTCCCATGTGTATTAGTCTTCTGGATTGGCCTACCATGAGGGACCTCATCCAATGTCTCACTAAAGGTTGGCGTGGAGCTGGGAATGGGATTCGAGTGCCCAGGGGGCCACGTTTGGTCAGCAGAGCTGACGCTGTGGGATGAACCAAACGGTGGGATGTGGTGTCCGATGCTGATGCTCATCAGCCCCACAGAAGACGAATGTTGATGTAGACAGCAGGATGGTGGCTGTTGAAGTTGGAATCTGTTGAGCTGTAACAGCGGATCAATTAGCCCTGAAAATGAATAGTTCTGGAACGCTGTGTCCGCACCCGGCCGTCACTGGCGGTGCACTGCGGCTGGCTCCGGGTTGGCTGGGAAGGCTGGGGGAAGGTCGGCTCGTGGTTCCGGCCTATAGCAGCCTCACCGTTTCCTAAGGGAAAGGACACCTGCCGCGCCTTCTCCCAGGCGAGGTGTGGAGCAGGACGGGCTGTGCACAGAGCGCCCTGACCGCACCTTGCCGCTGAGCCAGCGTGAGTCACGTTCCAAAAGAAGTGGGTGCCAGGGGGGTCCGCGGCAATGTCGGTGACCCACCCACCCCCCCCACCCCCAGTCCAGCCTTGAAACACGGAGCAAGAAGTCTGACACGTGTGCGGGTCAAAATGCATGGCGGATCCCCACGGCGCAGCGAAGGGGATCCTGCCTCCACCATGTGGCGGGCGCACCACCGGCCCGTCTCACCAGTTCCAGCGGAGAGGCGCAGCAGGAGCGTCCATGCTCGGACCTGAGAGGTGGCGAGCTATGCCAGGGCACACTCTGGCGGAGGCCCGAGGCAATCCTGAATTACTTCCTTTACTGTCCCCTAACCACTAGTTTTGGTGTCAGCCACAGGCGCACTGTCCATGCCAACTACATTCTCAACCAGATCAGTAATACGGATGACAAACAACAGCGGACCCGGCACCGATCCCGGAGCCACACCACTGGTCACGGGCCTCCACTCTGAGAAACAACCTCCACTGCCACCCTCTGACTTCTTCCACCAAGCCTATTGTGTGCCCATTTGGCTGGTTCACCCTGGATTCCATGTGATACCTTCTGGACCAATCTACCATGTGGGACGTTGTCAAAAGCCTTGCTGAAGTCCATGTAGACTACATCTACTACCCTGCCCTCATCAATCCTCTTGGTCACCTCTTCAAAAAAATCTATCAAATTCATGAGGTATGATTTCCCACACACAAAGCCAAGCTGACTGTCCCTAATAGGTCCCTGCTTTTCCAGATACAGGTAGATCAGAATCCCCTCCAGTAACTTTCCCACCACTGACATCACCGGCCTGTAGTTTCATAGCTTGTCCTTGCAGCCCTTCTTAAATAAAAGGCACACCATTACCCGCCCTCCAGTACCTCACCCATGGATAATGATGATACAAATATTTCTGCCAGGGCTTCAGCAATTTTTTCCATGGCTTCCCACAATGTCCTAGGATTCACTTGGTCAGGCCCAGGGGATTTATCCACCTCTATGTGCCTCAAGATCGCCAATACCTCCTCTTTCATTATGCCGATATATTTCAGGACATCACTGAGTTGTTTTCCCTGAATTCTCTGGCTTCTATATTTTCTCCTTGGTAAATATGAGAAATATTAATTTAAGACCTTGCCCACCTCCCGTGGATCCACAAGTAGACGACTGCATTGATCCTTAAGGGGTCCCATAGTCTCCCCAGTTACCCCTTTGCTCTTAATATACTTATAAAATCTCTTAGGATTCTACTTTACCTTGTCTGCCAAAGCTAGCTCATGTCCCTTTTTTGCTCTCCAGACTTCCCCCTTAAGTGTTTGCTCCATAGAGTGCATATCAGAGTAACTGCAAAGCTGGGGCTTACGAACAGCAAGTCACAGCATATTTTTTAGATAGCAAATCACAACAAAAATTGTAGGTAGAAGTAGGTGATGATGGTAATATGCTATAACATTTCTTCAGCTGAAGATAATACTGTCAGCAATCCCACATAAATTCAAGTCTGGATTATTTTAGACATGCTCTGATATTTTAAAAATATTTCCAATGAGATGCTGAGCTGTACCTATGAAGGTTTCATTTTTTTTTGTATTATGTTGCAATATCCCCTTTATTATTTAGCAGATATTTAATTCCACAACACTGTTTTCTTTCACCATTATGCCATTGAAAATCTCTTTTTTTCCAAGAGTAGCTCCTTAGACCAAAGAAGGTTGACAGGGGATTTGATTGAGGTGCACAGGATTTGACTGGTTTGGATAGAATACAGGGAAAGGTAATCCCAGGAATAGATGGTTGAAGGACTAAGCAGAACAGATGTAAACTTTTGGGGCAGAGAGTAGTTATCATCTGGAATTCCCTAGAAATAAGGGTGATAGAAATAGAATTAAACAGTGCTCTTGAGAATTGGACAGCAAGAAAACAATGTGCATGGACTAGTGGAATGGTACTGAGAGGGTTGATCTACTGGGGACCACTGTAGATTTAGTGGCCAAACAGCCTTCTCCTTTGCCATAAAAATTCTGTAATTCCATGGTGAAGGTTTCAATGTGTTTTGACAGTCTTACTGATATTAGTCCAAGGAGTTCAGGTATGTTACGTACCATAATTATACCAACCCTACACATGGCTTTGAACAAAGCCTGAAGCTCATCCTTTTCAGCATGAAAGTGAAGCTTATGGAATCCTAGCTGCAGTCCCGAAGACGTGTGATCCAGGACTGGCTGTGCCTCTAGCCAAGCCGTTCCAGAACGGTTGCAGCACTGGCGTCTACCTGACAATCCAGAAAATTGTCACGGGGCAAGTCAGTGCCCGGGTCCTCCTTAATCACCTTCCCCAAAGTGCATCACCAACCTTTACACATGGCCTTTGAAGACCTCACTAAAACCTTTGATCCCATCGATCAGGAGGGACTGTGGAACACCCTTCTCAAATTCTGCTGCCCACAGAAGCTCATCTCCATGTTATGTTTGCTCCACAACACCATGCAAGCCAGTGGGGCTCCAATAGAACCAAGCTCAGTGAAGACCAGTGCCTGTATCACTGCCCCAACACTGTTCTCACTTTCTCACCATAGTGTTGCACCTCATCTCCAATTAACCTTACTCCTTGTACGTTTTTATCTGGAAGGCTGTGGTTAACTTTGGCAGTTTTGACATCAAATCAGCGTTGAACAAGGATTCATGTCACAATCTGCTTCTCTCTGCACACCTTCGGCATGTGTGAGTACTTACAACCAATTTGCCAGATGACTTACTTTGTATTGACGATTCACACTAGAAACTATAATTGGCACCCAGAACAGCAAAATGTGCTGCAGAGCCCATTTTAGTGGTTACAAGCTATTGAAACACCATTCTCGCAACTGCAATAGAACAATCTCCTTCAAAACTATCTGGTCCTGTCCTCTTTTGGAAAAATATTGGAAAGACATTTTTAACATTATCTCAACTGTATTGAATATTGATTTACAACCTCACCCTATCACTGCAATTTTTGGACTACCAACGATGGCGTCTCGCCATTTATCTGCATCCGCTAACCGTATGATTGCCTTTGTCATATTAATGGCCAAACGATCCATTTTGCTTAAATGGAAGGATCCAATAGCCCTTACTACTTTTCAATGGTTTTCTCAAACTATATCATGTTTAAACTTGGAAAAAATTAGGAGTGGTACTGTCAATCCTTCGCTTAAATTTGAAGATATTTGGAGTCCTTTTATTCAATACTTTCATATGATATAGATCCCTTTTCAATAACTTTTCAATTTAGAGGAACGGAGTTGATGACATAATATTGATCTGTTTCTATTGAGAAATTTCAGTCCAGTTTTTTGTTTGTGTTTTTTTTAAATTTTCTTTTTAGTTT
Source organism: Pristis pectinata (assembly GCF_009764475.1). Classification (NCBI taxonomy): domain Eukaryota; kingdom Metazoa; phylum Chordata; class Chondrichthyes; order Rhinopristiformes; family Pristidae; genus Pristis; species Pristis pectinata. The sequence continues at coordinate 97,438,101 of NC_067413.1, forward strand.
GGTTTGTTATATTACTTACAATATTTTATTGATTTGGGGATTCTTCTTTTCTTTTATATACACAATAAATCTTTTTCTTTCCTTTCTTTTATATTATATTCATCTACTAAGAGATCATGAGATCTAAAGATTTTTTTATATTTTGTTATTCCTTATGATTATCTATGCCATGATTGTTCTCTTGATCTCTTTGTATTACATGTACAATCATCGATGTTATATATTAATCTGTATTAATTTGGAAATTATTAAAAAGATTGAAAAAGAAAGACAAAACTATAGTTTGTGACAGACCGACAATATGAAGTAACAATGTAGTGTTAATCAGCGCAGGGTCTGTACTCTGTTACCTGTAATAATTTTTTTCTTTGAAGTACACTGGGCACTTGTTTGTTATTCATCATCATGGAACCATACCAAACAATAATCTCAGACCTCTCACCTCTGAGAATTCCTGATAACTTCAAGAAATGTACTTTGGTGTTCTCTGGTAAGATGCAGAGAAAGCGGTATAGGTGATAGACTTGTATGGATGGGGGTCCAGTCATAGTTTGAAGTCGAGGTGGGCTTCCTCACTCAGGTCAATTACCAGATTGTGGGTAGAGATTTCTCTGGTCAGCCAAGAGGTCTGCCATTGAGAGGTGGGACTGTCATTGGATTGGAGTATATTGCAGTAGTGGCTGCCAAATTTCAGTGGAGAAGGTGACAGCAGCTTTCATGCTGTATGACTGTTAAAGAAAGTTTTCAAATCTGAAATCCTGTCAAGAAAGCAATCAGGTCCTGGCCCCAGACTCCAGGTCCAAGCAGTGAAAACGACACTAGAAAATGAACCTGCTCTGAGAAGAAAGTAAAAGTAAAGTGATCCTACTGTGATCAATCTGTTGATGACGTCCTGATCACTGTAGCAGCAGGAGGACAGGACCTGTTCTGTATAGCAAGTGAGCTAAACGTACTTGGACTTGAACTGAAGTGCCTGGCATCCTGTGGGGATGGGGAGGGAGGAAGAAATCCAAGACAAGAATCTGTCTCTGTGGCACTCCTGTCTGACAGTGATGGCAAAGTAAGTGGTTCTGTCTATGGTGAGAGAGGAAGGCTTCACCAGCTGGAAGCTCCCTGGTTAATTCTGCATTTTGTAGCCCTCGGAAAGAATCGGGGACCAAAGGAATTTAAGGTCCTTTTTGTTTTAGTTGCCATGAACAGATAAATGGAATCGGTCTGTAAAGCCTTGTGATGAAGTTATAGAAATGCAGCTGCTCAGAGAAACCCTTGTAGGACAGCTCTAACCTCCACATGCATGGGGAGGGACGTCTCTGGTGGGTGGATATCCTTTGCATTGTTGCCTAATTCTCCTGCATTAGATACATGCTGTTGCCATTTCTCCTTCATTCCAATGGAATAGAGTGTCCATAGGAAAAGCCATCCTTTGGTTAATCCACAAGATCACAAGACAAAAGAGCAGAAGTAGGCCATTCAGCCCATCGAGTCTGCTCCATGAGCTAAACTAAAACTATTCCTATCTAGCCCCAATTTCCGGCCTTTTGCCCATATCCCTTGATACCTTGACTAATTAGATACCTATCAATCTCCTCCTTAAATGCCCCCAGTGATCGGGCCTCCACAGCTGTACATGGCGAAGAATTCCATAATTTCACCACCCTCTGGCTAAAGAAATTTCTCCTCATTTCTGTTTTAAACCAGTACTCTCTAATTCTAAGACTGTGCCCTCTAGTCCTGGACTCACTCACCAGGGGGAACAGCTTAGCTACATCTACTCTCTCCAGTCCTTTCAACATTCTAAATGTTTCTATGAGGTCCCCTCTCATACTTCTGTACTCCAGTGAGTACAGTCAAAGAGCCAACAAACGCTCGTCATAAGTAAGCCCTTTCATTCCAGGAATCATCCTCGTAAATCTTTTCTGAACCCTCTCCAACATCAGTACATCCTTCCTAAGATAAAGATTTGGGAGAAATAAGATTGCGAGAAAATCGGGAAAGATGAAAATCATTGCAGTAATCTAGGAAGATATTTACAGCCATTTAAAAATAGCAGGAGGGTGTCACCAAAAAATTCATAAGTCTGTAACTTTTAAAATAAATTTGTCAGATCTCCAACTGCTCATTACAGTGATCTGATGTGGTGGGCAAACTGCAAGACTTGTTGGCTTTGACTGTAAGAGTTCACCAGTAGCATAAATCAGGAAAACGTTGACGTACTGGAACAGTGAAACGATGCAAATAAGCCTTGAAGGGCTGTTGTGGGTTCAAGATCTACATTAAAAGACAGAAGAAACATTTAATGCAACAGTAGCATGGGACTGATGTACTGCACTAAAGTGCTAATTCCCTCAATGTTTCTAGTTCAGCAATAGTATCAACACATGAAAAGTGCTGAATAAACTTTGAGGAATTTGCTTACAGAAACAGCTTGTGTTAATATATCACTGTCCACTCCTCAGATTGGCTATTGACACATTACAACCAACAGAATACCTAAGAAGTGCAGTATCAGGTCAACTATAAAAATTTCTTCTGATGTCAGAAACTAATCTAGTGTGACCATCGCTCATCAGTCATTATTGCTAACCAGCCCATTTTAAGTCATCAATATGCAAATTAAAAATGTTTAACTTCAATATTCTAAGCAGTAGAAATATCACTATGTTCCTGTACTTTCAGAGTGGAAATCAAAATTGAAAGGTGCTACTTACAAAAAGAAGACTGAACAAAAAATAAGAATGAGAGGTTTATTAAAATTGTACAAACTTTTGTTCTTTTGTTGCACAACAGCTAAGTAGTTTCCAAAGCGAAAGATGTTTACATACACTGCTACAGGGTTGGGTCTGAGTGAGAGCCACATGAAGTCTTGGTGGTACTTGAAGAGCCAACACCAAGGAAATTCAGAGCGGCCTTTCTAATTCTACATGAAGGTATTTACATTAAGGGGATTACATTTCATTAATGTTTTCACCAAAAAGTCTAAAAAATACTGAAAAATATTGAAAGTACAGTGTGTATTTTACAAGATGAACTACAATGGTGAAAGTATTTAAATCAGATACACCATAAGCTTTAATGCACAAGTCCTAAGCTGCCTGTGTGACATCTCAAACAGGGAATACTAAACAATGGAGTGCTAATTGCTTAACATCAAGCACAGCTATCAAGTCAAAATTTTGGCAGTATTGTTGGTCCCTATGTGTAAAACTGACACAAAAAATAAGGCACATACCTTATAAACATCCAGCAAATAACATGCTGCTTTTTGTGAAGCACAACCAATATGTTCTAGTATACTATGCTATCCTAGAAATGATCACATCTACTTTAGAATGCTTACAGTACTACAGAGCCAAACAATTACTAAAATAAATGTTCTAAAACTAGTACTGGTCTCCATATGGCTTTCCTGACAAAAAAAAAGTTAAACATAACAAAAAACAAATAAAACAACTGAAAACAATAGAAGTGTTCCATTCAACAGTCAATAAAAGATACTCAAGCATCCTGGCTGCAAAGCCTTCACATCACCTTTAAAACTTCTGTAGGTCGACAGAGTAGAAATATCAACTATAAGACCTACCTGAGTCAAAGATTTTTCTTGGCTTCGATCGAGAAACCAATAATATTTGTCAATAGTTTCACAAGGACAGTCACTCATTAAAAATTACCCTAAAGTGAAATGTCTCCTGTGAAAATGCTGACATCAGACAAAATACACAAAACTTGTGGTTGTTACAATAACTACAGGGAACAGTGCTTACGTTTGGCCTTAGTGTTCTAAACATGCATATTAAACATTTACCGTAGCTCTTTATTCAGTAAACAGAATGAAAAAAAAACAAATACTAACTTAAAATACTGATGCCGTTCAATTTAAAAATGTCACTGCAGTGGAAGACATATTCTCCCAAGCATGGTGTGCGGGAACACCTAAATTCAGACACCTTTAATCCCATATAAGGAATTTAATGGAATGCATCCCTTGGTTGGGACGGAATGGTTAAAAAGTACTTAGGTGGCTAAAGGAGAGAAAACACCCTGCCCATTATCTGGATCTTTATGGCATAACTGTTAAGAATTTGCTTTCTTCTGCAAGTGAAGTCAGCAAGGAGGTCATGTCACCAATGGCCATGTTTGTAGTGCTCACAGGCATGCTGTGGAATGTGAGAGACGTGCGTGGGGTATTGAGGCGAGAAGAAGTCTGGGAGAGATTTTGCAGAATGCTTGGACTCAGTGCTCCTGATATTAAACTGCCATGGTCTTCATCATCTAGGATTGCATCAAAATCAATCTGTACAGTGTCTAGGCTATTGCCGTCAACGGTGCTAGTCACTTGATTAGAACCTGGAGAAAGCAGCTCTGAAGACTTGGAATGGCCAGTCTGCTGTAGCTGGCAGTTCGTCTCCTGACCAGTGAATGTAACAGTTTTCATGGCTTGCTGTTTGAAGGTAGAGTTTTGATTATAACCTTGCCGGTTGTAATGCTGCACATTGGAGCATGAACTGTGCAGGAGCTGTGGCTGGTCTTGCATCTCTGTCTTAATACTGGTCATCCTGTACATCTGGTTAATGTTACCTAAACTGTTTTGATGATGGGTTACTCGATTTGTCGGGGGACTTGGCTGCTTGTTGGCATTATGGTTTGAATATATTTGATGACCTTTTGGTATGTGCGATCCAAACTGTTGATTTCCTGGATTATGAGAAATTTGTTGGGAACCTTGAAGCCCTAGAAATACAGCAGCTTGAGGTGGCTGGTTACCCAATCCAGTGATGCCTGAATCACTGATGTTCACTTGAGCAGAGCCATTCACACTGTGGAAATGTAACCCTTCCATTGTCTGCTGATTGACAACTTGCTGACACTGAATGAAATTCTGCACCATCATATTTCTGTTTTGCATCCCACTGGCCACCTTTGTTGCCTGATGCTGTGCTTCCAATGAAGAAAATGTGGATCCATCTTGACTGTCACTGACTTGCAAGCTGTCTGACTCCAACTCCTGGTTTGGTAAATTTGCAGTGTAAGGGAACTCCCCAGGTGCAGAAATAAACATCTGTCTGTTTAGGTTTTGGTTATGTTGATGACCTTTCGTTGTTTGGGGATTTGCAATCTTAACGTTCCGTTGAACGCTACATGGAGCCATCTCCATACACTGTTGATAACCAATTGGCTGACACGCAAATGCATTCTGTTGAACTGTTGGAAGGTTTTGCTGAGGATTTGTTGTGCTGGTAAACAGTCCAAGCATCCGACCTTGTTGCACACCTCCCACGGCTCGTTGCCTGTACTTTTGTTTTTGAGGTGACATGTCCACACTTCCTGAGCTTACTTCATTCCATTGAATTGGCAGATCGTCCTTATTTGTTTCAGAATTCACCTGTGGGCTGTGGAACTGCTGGACTGCAGACTGAGGCTGGTCGAAAGAAGGCATGGCAACTATGTGATCTTGCTGCATGTCACTGGATGGCACGTTTGGCAGATGGTCGTATATGCCCTGACTTGACATATTTATTTCACTCTGGAGCCGACTGCCTACTTTATTACTTTGTGAGCTAATATACTGAACTACGTCATCTGGCAAGATATCCTCATCAATGTGGTCGTAAGTTTCCATAGCAATGGCCTCCTGGACAACATTCTCACTGATACTAGGAGGGCAAGGAGAGTAGACATTGCGATGGAGGTTCCCATCGGAGCGAGTGTAGTTCTGAAGGCTGAAATTACGCCGTTCCATTGGAGGGGGCACAGGGACAGGGTTAACATTATTGAGACTGTTATAACGGTGTACTGGGGGCGTAGAGAAAGATTCTGCCACAGTTCGCACTGGATCACTGGCTCTTCTTATCCCATTGCCTGGCACATCATTAAGCAACAGAGGCCTCCTGCCAAATCCATTGGATGCCCCGTCACTGCACCTTCGAGAAACATTTATTTGAGGCAGGGGAAATATTTCTGTGTCTCTATAGTCACCTAACAGGGCCATCCGTGCCTTTAAGCTCATCCGCTCCATGTTCGGCAATGGAGTCGGTGGTGGTCCACCTATGGCTGCGGCATATTTGGCTTTCAGCCGATAATGCTGTGCTGGAGTGAGGCTCAGTAGCCCAGGTAGCCCACCACATTGGCTCGCTTCACTTGACCGCCTGGATGCATCTGTTGAGATGGGATCATACGAATCTGTAACACTCAGGTTGTTTGGTCGGCCTTCAGCCTGGGAGACCTCACTGGACCTTCTACTTGAAAGATAAGGTGAAATGCCAGAAGACCTGCGGCTGCTCATATACGCAGAGCTAATGGTACTGGTGGCGCTGTCACGTCTCTCATTCAGCTTATTTAACATCGTGACATCTGCGTTTGAAAGTTCGTTTCTGTTTGGCAGGATAGTCATGGATCCTCCAACACTAGAGCTGTCCAGCTGAGGGCCTGTGTTTAAATGGAAGATTTAATTAGCAATTAGAACTGGAAACAATTTGACAGTTAATTTGTGCTCAGCCAGGAGAGGCTTCAAAGCACAGTCAGAAGGATGTTGAATTTAAAAAGGAGATTGACTAAGGAATGCTCAAATCCACAACTTCTACAGAAGAGAATTAAACCAGACTGAGAGATGGATTAAAAATCTTTTTTTCTCACCCAGAAATTCTAATACTTAAAGGGTTATGACTTGTGTACTTTCAGCACTTTGTACTGTGTTCTCCTCTCATAATTATGATTTTAAAATGTTTTAAAATATTTCTAATACTTTGTCAAGCAGTCTAAAAGAACATGAACAATTTTAGGGTTTAACCTGTTATGACAGCATGAGGATGACAGTTTTCAATAGGATACAGTTCATGATCTGAAGCATGGATAATTTTTCAGGGAGGAGGACACATAGGGAATTGATTTTATGATCAATGCAACAGGCAAGCAAGACCACATGCCAGCAGTGGAGTCTCACAACGTTCTTTCCTTATTTTTTTTCTCTCAGACTTGAAAGACCCACAGGACTAAAGGGCCATTGAGAACCATGATTTAGGAATCTCTGACTTAAGTGAAAGAACATGGAAGAGTATACATCATCTTGAAAACTTCCCATTTATCCTAGACATTTAAATTATTTCAGTGAGAGGATGGAATCTTCGCCTCATACTAAAATTCTTTCCAGGTCTGAAAGCAATTAATAAAAAATACAGCAATTGCAATATAATTTTGAATATTTTAGCACGCTTTACTCAAATATTCTGTTTGACAAACAAATGTCAGGGCAGCAAAGCTTTACAATTTAGCACTAATTGCATAATAATGAGGCAATCTTGTACGTGGTTTCTGCATAGGAGTCCTTTATCTGTATAACCATATTTTTCTGAGTAAATATTTATAATTCTTCTTCAAATCACCCAATTATAATTGGCAAGATATTCAAAAATAACTTTGAAAATCTTTCTGTGAAGCAATTTGGTGTGTGTGTGTGAGACAGAGGAATAACAATCCTGCACTGTAGCATTTTTAACACTGAAAGTAATCACCAAGCACTCCCAATTTAGGTAAAATACATTCAAGTTCACGGTAAGGAGTTCCCTACATTGTCCACCTTCACACCTCTGCATCTCAGAACAGCGTCTCCTGAAACATTAGAACCACCTTTCTCTATTACGTTGGTCAGACTTCCTATTGCCTTGTAGGCCAGTTTATGGGGAAGGATTATTGCAATGGGTTCCATCACTTCAGGACGTGGATTGAGGTTTACCCAAATTTACTTCAGGTAGCACCTCTGCTGGGAGCAAACTGAAAAGGCATAGACGCAGAAATGGATTTGTTTAGGTCTAGAAATTGATACAGGGCAGGCGCGGTAGTGTAGCGGTTAGCGTAACGCTATTACAGTGCCAGCGACCCGGGTTCAATTCTGGCTGCTGTCTGTAAGGAGTTTGTATGTTCTCCCTGTGTCTGCATGGGTTTCCTCCGGGTGCTCCAGTTTCCTCCCACTTTCCAAAGACCTGCGGGTTAGGAAGTTGTTGGCATGCTATGTTGGCGCCGGAAGCGTGGCGACACTTGCGGGCTGCCCCCAGAACACTCTACGCAAAAGTTGCATTTCACTGTGTGTTTCGACGTACATGTGACTAATAAAGAAATCTTATCTTACATACTGAGAAAAGCATGTTCATCCAATGATGTCTGGGAGGGAATTGGTGAAAAGCATCATGCACAATAACACTGGCTTTATACATACAAAGGCTTTTCCTCTCCCTCATTCTGCCAATGTAGAGTTAGTGAAGAAAATGAATTAGATGTTGGGGTCACAGGTAGTTCGCAGTGGAGAGGGAGAGTCAAAGCAGCAGTCAGTGGTCAGATTTGGCTGGAAGCAGAGGCAGCTATGACGAGAGGTGGTAAAAGGCCTGAAGGAAAGCTTCAACAAAGGGGAATGGGATTGGGTGTGGGGATCATGGGGATTGGTGGTGGGAGCAAAGGGTAGTGAATCCAAGTGTTGAAGTCCATAACCTTAAATCTGGGTCATGCAGTTTTCCTTTCAGTTTCACTGAAGCAAGCTTCACGTGTGTTGCACAGACTGCGTGTGTGTGAATGGCCACAAGCCACAATTACGCAGAAGGATTTCAAATAAGCGATGATCAAACGTGCACTGAATGTCTGGGTACCACTCTGCCTTAGTGCACACGATTTCTGAACCTTGCATGCCTAAGGATGGGTACTACTCATGAAGGACTGAGTCAGAAGCAATCTTGCAAACTTTATGAGCTATGATACAGGCACTGTGCTGCTGGATAGAATTCCGAGGCCATTTACTTTGCTGTTCTTGGTTATAATTGAACCTAGGGACTGGGTTTTCTTGAAGCTGCAATAGCTACTGGTCTAAAAATAGCCAAAAATAATGTCATTAATATAATTTCTGTCTACAGACCTCATGCATTCCTATGCACGGTGCAATATTCTGGCATTCCTTTGTTATTGTTAATTTTAGTTTTTAAAATAATGAGATATGAAAAATGAATCAAATCTGTACCTATTTCCAGTTTTAATCAAGGAAGCTTCCCTTTCAAGAAAACAATGTCTTCCTCCCCTGCCTCTAGCTGTTTTAATTTTAAATTTAATTAAACATCCCCTGATTATAGCCAGATATGGCACTTATCTCTGCACTTTTAAGAAATAATCCAATGCAATGCCTATAGGAATAATTCAATGCAAACACTTGTGTTTTTTCCTTACCACTTCCTGGAAGAGGAGGCAAAGCTATATTTTTGGTAGCTGGCACAGTGTTGACTCTGGGAAGGAATCCATTGATTTGTTTCAACCTCTCCACCTTTAGCTGCTCCATCCACCTGGTCCCTGTCAAATTCCTTCTGGCCTGCAGGCCTAATGCTGTGGTTGCTGTGGAAACTGTAGAGTCCATGATTGGTGCCTCATCAGTGGCACTGAGATCTCCCACACTGCCTCCGCTATTCAGATTAAGCTCGATCCCACTGTTGGAGTGGTTGCTGAAGGGGGACGGTTCACTGCTGCACGAAGACTGACCACCAGGGCTTGGCTGAGATGTCTGTGAGAGGGAGAGGAAGAACGGGTTGAATTGCTTGAGATTGTAGCGCACGAGTGGGTCCAATGATATGGTAAAAGCAGCACAATATTAAACATTAGCTTCTTCTTGTGAAATTCTCTTTTTAACAAGTTCTGCTGGTCTATAAGTAGGAACAGTATGATCTCTTTCCTTGATGGTTTGAGAGTTTTGTACAATTTGAAAATTTGAAGGAAATCAAGGAATTTGAGTAGTTTAACAACAACCAGGAAAATTACACACTTGTACAAACCTGCCATAACTGAAAGGCTATAAGTCTGACACCACAAGTATGCACAGACTGCTCTGCTTGATATCTTTCTGGGAGACTTAAAAACAGCGAATCTCCGTGCAATTGGTTTAAGTGTAAGAAGAGAAAACTTGAGGATTCGATTGGAAAGGAAAAGCTACCTAGAGAAAAATATGGATTAAAAGGAAGGAAAACTTGTCAAAGAGTACTGCAGATCAGTAATTGGAAGATTTAAATAAAAACTAGATAGGATATAATAGTAGGGGCAAAGGAGGGGGCTCCTGTGGATATAACATGACTTGAAACTAAAATGAATGTATTTATGAAGAAGTTGATTTTAAAATGTCATAAGGATATAAAGAATGAAAAAAGTTCCAAAATGAACTATTAGTTGGAAGAGGAGTGTGAGAAAGAGCAATAGCAAACAAAATTAACCTGGCAATCAACCTCCTAAAGGTCACAGTGCTTCCTTTAAAGCAAGCATCTTGTCCTCCAACAAATTCTTTCCGTGTGCTTATGGCAGGCATATTATTAAAGGTTACAACTGGAAAAAAGCCCCTAAGATATGAAGTGGAACATAGTGACTTTCACCATAGGACGTAGATACTAGGACTGTAGTGTGCAGAATAGGCAATGGAAGTATTTCTGTTTTACCTGTCTTATCCATCACTGAACAGGATGTGGTTGAATCTTAAATGCCCTCTTGGAAGGTGGCCTAATACCAGCTTCTCAGGGGAACCAGAGATGGCTAAATTCTACCGCGTCTCATGCATCCCAGAAATGAATTAAAAAATTCCACAAATGCACAGCTCAATAACAACGTAATAACACAAAGTTGTTCAATTAATGGGAGAAGGATTCAGGCAATAAAATCTCACCTTATTACCCACTGTCCTTAGGAAGACAGAACAAGAAAGCACCAGACAGTAATGTCAGCAATTTAGTGAAAACAAGAAAGAGAACAGTTACTTTCAGTTAGTAGCAGTTAATTGTAGGACTGAGTTAATCAAAAGAGTGGATCAGTAACTTTCACTTAAAAAATCCTTTAGACCATTTTAATAATGTGCAGAATACATTACATTTCACACATATTAAACATCAAGAATGCATGCTTTGAGTTTATTCCGATACATGTCAGACAGGCTCGTGTTTGAGTCACCCAATTTACATGCTCCCTGATTTCACGCACCACCGAATTCAATGCACATTATGTTGGGATTGGAGCATTAATGTGTTGGAGCTTGAAGATGGATCAACAACATTGCATTGAACACTTTGAATTAGTGCATGTGCACCTCTTTTAAAAGAATCAGAAATATTATTAAATGCAAAGGCGGAGAGAAATTTTCACACAGCACAATGTTTTCAGGCACTATGTGTGAATATCCTCTAGAACCTGTGCCTGCGTAGCAGTTGGCTCGACAAACACTGCTGGGCATATGCAATGGCATCAATATACATAAGTTGTTCAACGGACATCACTTGCATGAAATTCCATCAGGCGCGTGAGATTTGAAATCGATGTGGGCCTCCAGCACTGGAGACAGTCTTAACAGGAGAACTGAGGCCTACTTTGCTCTTAGGTAGCAGGCTTGCTCCTATGTGGGCAGCTGCCTGTGAACCTGAAGCTTTGATCAGCCAGAAGGTGGACCAAAGGCCTTGTTTGAAGCTGCATATCCCCTGTGCTTCCAAGCTCCAGAAGTGAATTTTGGACTATCCGCAGCCCTAAGTTTGCTGCAACCAAATTAAATTGTACTCGTTGGCACAATCACCACAAGTTGCTATTATATCACACCTCCGTGGGCAGCTCACCAGAGTGGTGACATCGATCACAGTTTAGCTGCTTTGCCATTGCTGATCCTGTATTTGAGTCACAAACTGGGGGTACTTTGCTCCTTCTGGTTCCACAAGATTTTTATTTTTAAATAAGAATGTATTTTTTTATAACTTAAGAGGAATTTCTGGTTATGGGCTGCTGGAAAATCCTCAGCAGAGTAGGCTTGCTTAGTGCCAACTAATCTTTTTGAAAGGGTCCTTCAAAAGACCCTAGGTTACATTTAAGGGGCACAATGGCTGATTTGGGTATTTATCTGAGACCACTAAAAGAATAAGAAACTCTCAGCAGTGCAACTCGAGCTGACTGGACACAGGTGACCTGTGTGCTCGACCTGCTTTTACTCCAAGAAACATTTGCAAAATCCGCCAGTTTCAACACCGTCCTCCTGCCCCTTCCAAACCATTTCCACATTCGGTTCCAGGATGCGATAAGATGTGGATCCTCTGCCTTATTGTCAACTGTTCCCAGACAGGAGTTCCTGTAAACCTGATCTTTCTGACACCAAATATTTCTGGACCCTTTTGACTTCTGAGAACAATTCCTAAATCTCATGACTCTGCATGACCCTAGAATCTCCCTGTGACAGTGACAGACTCTCCATCATGCCAATGGACACAGCTAACTTCAGTCTCATACCTTCAGAGCAAAGGAACAGACAGTTTATTGATATTGTTAACTGGTTTAACTAGGGGACTAACTAAGGCATTTATCTCAACAGTGGATAGAGATAGAGGAGGGGAGTGAACAACTTCTTTCAAGGATGTAAGAGAGGAGGAAACTAGAGACCAGAAGGTGATGCCATTGGCAGGAGAGGTCACCATGTTGCTTGGAAAAAGCACAGAGGTGGGAGTGGTGGGGGAGGGTGGTTTAGGGTGGAGACTGAGGCTGTGGCAAACAAGCAAGGTAGTATTTTCAAACTGCCCCATCCCCATTCAGCCTTGGATGTATAAAATCAGCATCTACTCCGCCAAGTGGAGCAGGGAGCAAATCCAGCAGAGTGGTTCCTTGACTTCTTCAGAATGCCATATGAAAAGCATACAGTCCAAACGGACCCTGTTAGCTGGTCATAGCCAGGACTGTAGATCCTAACCTCCTATTGACTTTGTTTTCTAAATTTGTCTTTCATCGTTTCAACCTGACATCAGTAGTGGGTAAAATGTTAGAATCTTTCACAAAAGATGCAATAATAGATCACTTGGAAAGCTTTAATGAGATTGAACAAAGTCAACATGGGTTTATTAAAGGGAAATCATGATTAACAAACTTACTGGAATGTTTCACAGATATATCTAGTGGAATAGACAAGGAAGAAGCAAATGTGACTAGCTCACCCCTTGATTAGCATGGGATGAGTCAGAATCAGAATCAGGTTTATTATCGCTGACATATGTCGTGAAATTTGTTGTTTCGCGGCAGCAGTACAGTGCAAGACGTAAAGACATAAAAAATTACTATAAGTCACAAAAATAAATAAATAAATAGTGCGAAAGAGGAATAATGAGGTAGTGTTCATGGGTTCATGGACTGTTCAGAAATCTGATGGCGGAGGGGAAGAAGCTGTTCCTGAAACGTTGAGTGTGGGTCTTCAGGCTCCTGTACCTCCTCCCAGATGGTGGTAACGTGAAGAGAGCATGTCCCAGGTGGTGAGGGTCCTTAATGATGGATGAGTTGGCCCAAAGGGCCTGCTTCTGTGTTGTACAACTCTGAGAACCAGTGGATGTGGTGTATTTGAACTTCCAGAAGATCCGATGATACACTAACCTCCACGCTAAGAGGCTAATGTGCAAAATTAAAGCATTTGGGATTGGGGATAATAATACTGGCATTCGGAACTGGTTGACAGATAGGAAACAAAGATAGGATAAACAAGTTTTTTTCAGGTGGTGGGCAGTAGCTGGTGGAGTACTGCAGGGATCATGTATGTTAATGATTTACCAATGAGGCAACTAAATGCAACATACCCACGGTTGCAGATGACACATACTGTAGCTGCAAGGAAGGGAGAATATGAATTGTGGGAAGGATACAGATGCTCCAATATAATTCAGATCAATTGGGAGAGGGGGCAAGTGTATAGCAGATAGAATATAACCTGGATAAATGTAATATTATTCATCTTTTTTTTAAATTAGAAAGATCAATTATTATCTGAATGGTGATAGATTTTTGGGAAAAGGAAAAGTGCAGAGAGACCTTGTGCACCAGTTAATGAAAGCAAGTATTCAGGTGCACCAAACAGTTAGGAAATCAGATGGTACGTTGGCTTTCATTCTAAGAGAAGTTGAGAATGGGAGCAAGGAAGTCTTGCTGCAGCTGTCCAGGGCTTTGGTGGGAGTTTTGTGTACAGTTTTGGACTCTTCATCTGAGGAAGGATGCTCTTGCTATGGAGGAAAGCAACAGAGGCTTACTAGGTTGATTCCTGCAATGGCAGGACTGCTGTATGAGGAGTGATTGGGTTGGTTAGGTCTGTATCCACTGGTGTCTATAACTGTTTACTATGTTTCTATCCTTTTTTTCGCTGTGGATTAATGTGGGACAGTCTCAGCAGCTTGGGCTCTGGCAGAGGAGAAAAAGTCATCAGTCAAGAGTTTCACTGCAAATATAACGCTGTGACTGCTGAAAAAGTGCATGAATATTGATCAACGACATCACTGATCATTGACAAAACTGGCTCTGCGATTGATAGGGCCTGCCAATATTCACTTTTATGTTTACACACGAAAAAATATTCACTTCTATGAGGCATCAGTGACCTGCTGTCATCCATGGAACAGACAGTTGTCAGTGTGTTATTATGTGTTATTATGGAGCTATAATAGAGAACTACAGTTCCCAGTGGGCGATGCAAGGGGTCACATGGGGGGAACAGGAAGTGGCTGTAAAAAGAGAGGGAAAGCAAGCCAGGCTGGTGTTGGTTAATAAAAATATTCAGATGTTAAATCCAGGCGAAGTTTGTCTCTTGATGAAGAACAAACATAGCATGGTGTCAGAAGTGGGATTGAGGTCTGAACAGTGTTGATGAAGAACAAACATAGCAGTCAGTGATGAGAACCTTCAGGGCAAGAGGCCAAATAAACTGGAAAGATAATGCTTCAAACATAGTGTAATGAGTGACTTCTCTGATTTTGAAAATAATGAGGACATACCATTGGTTTCTCTTTCTTGATAGCCTTAACTTGTAGACATTCTTCCTGCTTTGAGGTAGCATGGTTCAGTTCAGCCTGCTGCTGTCCAGGAGATTTGGACTGGGAGTTACTGGCTGGATCCCTGGGTGCTGGAGGTCGTGGGTGGATATCTCCACGTTGTTTTTTTGTGATGTGAGCCTCGGGGCCATGGACTGTTTTGACGTGTTTTCGGAGGGAACTGGGATCAGTGTAGCGCTTTGTGCAGCCGGGAATCTTACAAACGTAAGGTTTCTATAAAACATTAACATACATCAAAAGAGAATTAGAACAATCATTTTCAACAAATTGACAGAGAAACAAATGGAATATTGCATAATTCCTTTTAAGTTTGGACTGTTAAGTCTGATTTCAAAGTTATTTTTCTGGTTAAGGTTCATTTTATAGATCAGCAGATGGTGGCCATTTGATCCAATCTGCTTGTGCACATTCTGGGAGAATTATTCAATTAGTTCCATTCCTGTAACTCTGCAACATCTCATTTAAAACTATTTATGCATTTTCCATTTTGAAGTTGAAATTGAACTTGCTTCCACCACCCCTACAGGCAATGCTCTCCAGATTATAACAATTACTGAGAAGTTACCTTTTTCTTAAGTCACTTTTGATTCTTTTGACAATTTGTAATGAATAATTTATGTTTAATGTATTTTTATCATACAAAACAAACTGAGAAGTTTTACTTTGTATCAGTCTAAAAATCAAATATTTTATCAAATCATGAATCACCTTTGTGAATTTTGTAATTGAAGACTTGGAGCTCCTTTCCATCGGCTTACTCTGTTTATCATATTTTGTCTGTACGTTTCTAAGGATGTCCCATAGTTAATTAATTAGTTTTGAATTGTAGTTGTTTTGGTGAAATGGAAAACACAGCAGGTGATTCACACATAGCAAGGTCCCACTAAAAGCAGAGAGATTAATGACCAAATCATGTTCTTTTACAAATGTTGGTTAAGTAGTTACTGTTGACCTCTTAAAATTGGACAGAATTCAAATAACACCTTGGGAACTTCTACATCTACCTGAGATTCATCTCAACTTAATCTTTAATCTGAAGGACAGTGGCACCAAGAGTTAAACAATCCCCTGGTACTGCCCCGAGACTCAGCCAAACCATGTGCTGCAGATCCTGGAATGGGGCCTGAAGTCACAATCTTTCAGAGGCAAAGGTGCTACCACTAAAACCAAGGCCAATATTATTTTCTTTTCCTCAAAGGTCTGGGGATATTTAGGAGATCAGAAATTTCAGACAAAAGGATAACAAAGATGTATTTAATTAAACATATCGATGAGTGGTTGTATTCTGAGCACTGATTACAATCACTGCCACTTATTTCAGGCATGTTGATGTAGATGCTGTTTGTCCACTACATGTAATCGGCTCTTTAATGGAGAAAATGATTAAACTATGTTTATTAAACTCAAAATAATGATGTAAGTATTAGTGTCAGAACCGGACAGATTTGAGACACATTGTCTGAATTGTTCCCGTGCTGTCACTTCAGGACAGAAACTCAAATTAAACAAACTTCATAAGAAAATATTTCTGTGAATGCCCCCTGCCCCCCCACCCCAATCTTATTTTTGGGCAGACTGCATCCTCTAGTAACAAATACCTTCTATAAAATGGCCAGTTGTTTGTGCTCTTTATTCCAATAATTTTAATGTACAATAAGTTTACAATGTAAAGATATTGCTTTGACTCCAAATTGCGGGGTTAGATGGTTCTCTCCGATACTTAGAGCTGAGCTTGGATGGACATTATGGAAAGAAAGTATCACCATGTCTGACATGTTAACTCGGTTGCTACAGATTTGTACTTTGACTTGAAAGCCAATTAATTATGCTGCCTACAATTGGCAGACAATTAATAAACTAACCATACCTGAACTTAGCTGGTGAAAGGATCACTAGCATTTTGCCTGGAATGGTGGTTTTGACTAATAAAGAGACAGTGGACAGGCTGGGTTTATTTTCACTGCAAAGTAGGAGGCTGAGGTGTGACCTTATAGAGGTTTATAAAACTATGAGGGACATAGATACAGTAGATAGTCAGAGTTTTTATGCTAGGGTAGAGGGGGGCCTAAAAATAGAGGGCAAATGTTTAAGGTGAGAGGGGAGAAATTTAAGGGGGATCTGAGGGACAAGTTTTTCACACAGACACTGGTGGTTTTACAGGACGAGCTGCCAGAGGAAGTAGTGGAGGCAGACACAATTACATCTGGATGTCTGGACAGGTAGTCGGATAGGAAAAGACTACAGAGAAACAGGCAAATGGGATTAGCGCAGAGAGGCGTCACAGTCGGCGTGGACAAGTTGGGCACATTTCTCTGCTGTACAGCTCTATTATTAATTGCTTTTTATTGTTCTTGGAAGGTATCAGATTGAAAATGAAGTACACTTAAAATAGCAAATAAAACTGAACATTTCTGAAATAAACTGGATATAAACAGTGCATTTAAGACCGTCTATTTTGAAACTGATGTTATGGTATCAGTTTCTGGTTGATGCAACTGTCTGCCCATTTTGAATGTAGATGCTTAAAATGAACAGGAAATTCTCCCAGAGCCCTGATTAACATGGTGATGTTAAACAACGCCGAAAGAGATGATCTGGTTAATCATTTCAATACTGTTTGTGGAAACATGCTGTGAGTTTCCTACATCATAGCAGTGATGATTACAGATTAAAAAACAGCCAGTTGGCTGAAACTTACTTTGAGATTCCTGATGTTTTAAAGGCATAAAGAACAGCCAGTCTTTATTTTTCTTTATTGCAATCTTCCTCCAAAGCAGAAATTTTAGAGAAATACATGGTACAATTTCTGTAATATTTATTTAGAAAGTTGGTGGTTGATGGTGTTGTGTAAACTGTGTGTGTTGACATGATAACTGTGGTAACCTTGGCACTGGGATTCAAGAAATAAGGCAAAATTGGAGGGCTAGGAAACAAAACAGTGGTAGCTCAGTATGCTCCAATCAGTTTAAATTGGCTCCCCTCAGCACTCTTACACCTAAACTATTAATTCGCCTGTGCTGCTTAAGATTATTTTATATTCATGTACTATCACCATAGGAACACATTATCTGAACAGCATTCTTTTCTGTTTGAGAAAGCTTACTGATTGCAAATTGACCGATGTATGTCTTATGTCATATAACGTACGAAAGATGCTAATAAAAGTCATTGTCTTCTTGCTGAAATAAAGGTTTCCGTTTGTATGGTGTCTTATCCCATCCCCATAAAAAAGGTATAAATATAACGTGGAGAGACATGGCAGGCAGGCAAATGCAAACGGCAGTCCCAGATATACTAAAGTACACCCATGAGTAATTAAAGTTGCATTTAACACAACATGAGAAAAACACCTAGTTCCTCTTCAAATTATGCCACGGGATCTCTCACTTCAACTGAAAAGGAAACTTAAGCTTTGCATCAGTATCTTATTTGAAAAGCAGCACATCTTATACCACAGCAATTCCTCTGCACCACACTGGAAAGTCATCCAAAACAATGGGCTCAAATGGGGCTGGAACCTACAATTTTCTTATAGAGGCAAGAGTATAAAGAACCGACCCTTGATCAAGGATTACAAAACAAAAAGGGATGCATCACTTTCTTCTTAACATTGCTTTGGAATGTTGACCATATGTAAACATGAGGAATAGAAGCAGGACTGGGCCACATATCCTCTCAAGCCTCCTCAAGTCCATGGCTGACCTGGTCTTGGTCTCAGCTCCACATTCCCGCCTATTCCCCATGACCTTTCCACTCTTCCACAGCCCATATGGCCTGTGACCCAGCCTCCACCCCTCTGGAACAGAGAATTCCAAAGAACCATGAACCTCTGTGAGAAGAATTTCCTCATCATTCCAGTCTTAAATGGGAAACCTCTCCTTCCCTTGAAGCTACGCCTCCCAGTTCCAGATCTTCTCAGCATCCTGTCCAACTCTTGTGTGCTGCCTTACATTCTTCTAAACGTCACTGTTAGTAATCAATGAATAAGTGACAAATGGTACAGAGAGCTAGGTAATGTTAGAGATCTGGAACAGTATAAGGCTCATAGGAAGGAGCTTAAGAAGATTAGGAGAACCAGAAGGGGGCATGAGAAGGCCTTGGCGGGCAGGATTAAGGAAAACCCCAAGACATTCTACAGGTATGTGAAGAGCAAGAGGATAAGATGCGAAAGAATAGGGCCTATCAAGTGCAGCAGTGGGAAAGTGTGTATGGATCCGGAAGAAATAGCAGAGGTACTTAATGAATACTTTACGTTAGTATTCACTACGGAAAAAGATCTGGGGGATTGTAGTGGGGACTTGCAGCGGGCTGAAAAGCTTGAGCATGTAGATGTTAGGAAAGAGAAGGTGCTGAAACTTTTGGAAAGCATCAAGTTGGACAAGTCGCCGGGACCAGATGAGATGTACCCCAGACTGCTGTGGGAGGTGAGGGAAGAGATTGCGGAGTCTCTGACGATGATCTTTGCATCGTCGATGGAGAGGTTCCGGAAGATTGAAGGGTTGCGGATATTGTTACCTTATTCAAGAAGGGGAGTAGGGATAGCCCAGGAAATTATAGACCGGTGAGTCTTACCTCAGTGGTTGGTAAACTAATGGAGAAGATCCTGAGAGGCAGGATTTATGAACATTTGGAGAGGTATAATATGATTAGGAATAGTCAGCATGGCTTTGTCAAGGGCAGGTCCTGCCTTACGAGCCTGACTGAATTTTTTGAGGATGTGACTAAACACATCGATGAAGGGAGAGCAGTAGACGTAGTGTATATGGATTTCAGCAAGGCGTTTGATAAGGTACCCCATGCGAGGCTTATGGAGAAGGTGAGGAGACATGGGATCCAAGGGGACATTGCAGAGTGGATCCAGAACTGGCTGGCCCACAGAAGGCAAAGAGTGGTTTTTGAAGGGTCGTATTCTGCGTGGAGGTTGGTGACCAGTGGTGTACCTCGGGGATTTGTACTGGGACCCTTGCTGTTTGTGATTTTTATAAATGGCCTGGATGAGGAAGTGGAGGGGTGGGTTAGTAAGTTTGCGGATGACACAAAGGTTGGGGGTGTTGTGGATAGTTTGGAGGGCTGTCAGAGGTTACAGAGGGAAATAGATAGGATGCAAAGTTGGGCTGAGAAGTGGCAGATGCAGTTCAACCCAGATAAGTGTGAAGTGGTTCATTTTGGTAGGTCAAGTATGATGGCAGAATATAGTATTAATGGTAGGACTCTTGGCAGTGTGGAGGATCAGAGGGATCTTGGGGTCCAAGTCCATAGGACGCTCAAAGCGGCTGCGCAGGTTGACTCTGTGGTTAAGAAGGCATATGGTGTATTGTCCTTCATCAATCGGGGGATTGAATTTAGGAGCCGGGAGGTATTGTTGCAGCTATGTAGGTCCCTGGTCAGACCCCACTTGGAGTACTGTGCTCAGTTCTGGTCACCTCACTACAGCAAAGATGTGGAAGCCATAGAAAGGGTAAAAAGGAGATTTACAAGGATGCTGCCTGGAATGCGGAGCATGCCTTATGACAGCAGGTTGAGGGAACTCGGCATTTTCTCCTTGGAGCGATGGAGGACGAGGGGGGGACCTGATAGAGGTATATAAGATGATGAGAGGTATTGATCGGGTAGATAGTCGGAGGCATTTCCCCAGGGCTGAAATGGTGGCCACAAGAGGACATAGGTTTTAGGTGCTGGGGAGTAGATATAGAGGAGATGTCAGGGGTAAGTTTTTTACTCAGAGAGTGGTGAGTGCATGGAATGGGCTGCCGGAAACGGTGGTGGAGGTGGATACGATGGGGTCTTTCAAGAGACTGTTGGATAGGTACATGGAGCTGAGAAAACTAGAGGGCTATGGGTAAGCCTAGTAATTTCTAGGGTAGGGACATGTTTGGCACAGCATTGTGGGCTGAAGGGCCTGAATTGTGCTGTAGTTTTTCTATGTATCTATGGATGCTCACTCATGATTGCTCTGGATAAATATTCAGCTTTTGGCATATAATCAGTGACTACTTATTCGTAAGCAAGACTTTTTTTCATTGCTGGCAATGTTACTTCAAATTGTATTGTAACTCTCATTGTGGAATCAAAGAGGACATTATGTTAAACACCAATGCAGCTCTGATTGACAACATTAATTTTTTTGAAGGCAAAGATATAACTACAGAGCAGTGAAGATCTACCATTATCTACACTAATCTCAGATATTGTGAACTGGGCCATTAACTTATATTATTGCAATGCAAATATAGCCAAACTTGCTTTACATTATTTGTATTAAAGCGGACTACCCAGCTTCTGCTGGTTAATAATATTTTTAAAACAGGCTCATCAATGTGTGCAGAATCAGTACTAAAACAAACTTATCAACATGCAGCAAATCACCAGTATGTGCCAGGAGACAACTTACCTCATTTGAGTGAGTTCTGTTCTGGTGCTTTGCCCGATCCGATGCATTGGAGAACGCTTTGTTACAGCCCTCATGCTCACAGACATACGGCTTTTCTCCAGTGTGAGACCGCAGGTGCGTTTTCAAGTTTTCCAGTCTGGAGTAGGCCTTTGCACAGCCTTCAAACTGTACAAAACAAATTTGCTGCACATTACCTGCCCATCACTTTTGCTGTTACTTAAGGAATATGTAAATAAAACTACACAATGGATCATTGAATTCTGAAATGTTTTCCATCAGCTGCACCATTGAAGAAAATGCAGTGACAATACCCTACCATTTATTACTATTTACAAGAAGGACACTGCTTGTGTACTGTAAATAAAACTTGTTTCTTTGATGTCAGTATGCTGGAGAATTTTGCATTTTTGGTCAGATCAAACAGATCCCACTAAAGAACTCACTTGTTCCAATTTCCTGCATAGAATTCACTTGTAGAAGGGGACCATGGTGACTAAGCATGCCCCACTGAGTGATCATACCATTATACTACACCTGGAACATCTCCAGACTTTGAGGGCTTCATTCACTTACAATGTGGAACTTCCTAGTGACAACAGGGTTGAGTTAAATTGCCACTGGGGATCAATATACTAGAACGTCAAAATGGTGTTTTGCCAGTTTGAGCATGCTGCTTAGCAAGTTTACCAGGATTCTCTTCTGAGTGTCCCACAGCTACTTTGTCCCCAACTGGGGCATTAGTCTTCACTGTCTGAGTCAGGAACTTGCACCAATCAAGTATTCTTGGCAACATTTGGTGCAAAGGAGATGGTCTGGAGACATTTAGAAAATGGATTTTCACCCATTTTTAGTGCATTAATTGGACATTATACTTTGCCCAAATGCCAAAATAGCTGTCATAAAAATAGAAAGCACAGAATCAGGACATGCTCGCTTTAAGAAACGTTAAAACCCCACCTGCTAGGTAAAGATGGCAGCTGCTGTGTCACTTACATGCTGATTCACAGGAAGTATGACAGTGAAGTGCTCACATTTCTGTCTGTAAGTAATTAATGGATGCTAAACATCTAGGTGATGTCACCACGTGAATGAAAAATGATGGGGCAATTATACTGTGTTAGGATGAACCGTAACAAGAGGTGCCTGGTTTGATTTCCTGATGGGTTGGACTTCAACAAGAAGAGCACAACAACCTACAAAACATACACACAGCAATTTTTTGCATGATTTTGCAAATGAGTCAAATTTCTAGTTGTTTATGCTTTACAGAAATCAAACAGAGACGTACAAACTATGTAGCCGACGGTTGCAATCAATCCTCACACCTAGGGAAGGTCTTGCTGACATGCTGCTTAGGAAATGTTTGTTGGCAGAAAGCCCCTGTTGGCAATGTGGGAATACTTTGTGAAAGCTGGGACTCCTTACTGCCATTCACTAGGTTCGTTAGTGAATGAAGGTCTGCACTTTTTCAATAGAAAAGCGGACCCATGAATGGTTTGCTCAAGTTTTAGAAAGTAAAGGTTATGTTCACATTGACACTTTATTTCAAAGTGGTTTTAATTAATTTTTGGGGGGTTTTCCAAAAAGGTAACAGTTCTATTTTCCTTAAATTATTTAAATCTATTTTGATGGTTTTTAATATCATTGACGGTTGAAGAAATTTATAAACAGTTCAAAGGCTAGGGTGTTCAGGGCAAGGCCTGAGGATATACTGCCTGAAGCCCACTTGCTATTTGGAGGCTGCTCCCCCTTGCAGGATGTCTCTTGTGTGTGGACGGGCAGTTTGTCAGTCCCTTTACATCTGGAAGCACACACTGCGGGCAGCAAGTTCAGGCAGTAGGCTGGAGCTAGAGTGATTTAACCCAATGTATTGGAAAGGACCTATTGAGAATACACATCGGTTGAACTAGTTTAGATGGTAGGCAGTCCTTCTTTTCCCGGAAAATAATATATCAATGGAATATATTGTCAGCTTGTGTAGTGAATTGCTGAATTATTTTCTGCTTTGGAAAGAGAGCGGGATGGCTCCTTGCTGGAGCAGAGATGTCATAGAAAATATAGGTGCCAGGAAAAATAACTTGAGGTTAATTTAATCCCTCGCTTTGAATTTGATTGCCCAGAGACTTGGAGAGGACTTTCACAGGTTGTTCACCGTATGAGGTGAAACAGATCTTTTATTTCCCTATTTCATATTTTAGCATTTAAAGTTTTTATTATTTAGACACAGGAAATATCAGGCAACAACAATCCTATCTGACATAAAATAAATATTGAAATCTGAACCATTAACTCTGTTTCTCTTTCCTCAGATGCAGCCTGACCTGCCGAGTACTCCCAGCATTTTCTGGTTTTACTTTAGATTTCCAGCGTCTGCAGTTTCTTTCAGATTGTCAATCCTATTTCACAATCCTGATAAGGGCACACTTCAATATTTCCTCCAGGTTTTATGGTGAAACAGCTCCTTTTATTCTTGGAATAGTGTTTGCCAAGGCATCTAGGAATGTTGTATGACAGACCCCACTGCCAACTACAAATTCAGTGGCATCTGTATCAGACTATAAGTGATTATCATCAAGCAGAGGCTACACAAATCTTCCACCGTCATAACTGGGATATTCATTCAGCCAAAACCCCGTGTTCTTGGGGAGGGCTTAAACAAGAGTGATGGGGGGTGGGAACCTAAGCAGGGTGAGTAGGGAGAGAGAAACAAGGACAGAAATGAAAAAAAAATACAGTAGAATGCAAAAGCAGAAGGTAAGGAAATCGAGGATAATCAAGGATAAGGTAGGGATATCAAGGGCAACTGAGGCCACGGTACAACAAAAAGGTAAGATAATTCAAAATGGCAAAAAGGCAACCTTAAGGCTTTGTACCTTAATGCATAAAACATTCATAGTAAAATGAACTAGCACCACACACAGAGATACACATCTGAGAACATTAAAGAAACCTGGTTGCAAGAGAATCAAAGCTGGGAATTTATTGTTTGTAGACAAAGAGACTGCAGATGCTGAGATCTGGAGCAAAAAACAAACCACTAGAAGAATTCAGATGCTGCCTGACCTGTTGAGTTCCTCCAGCAGCTGTCTTTTACGAAGGGCAGGCTGGAAGGAAAAGGGGGTGGCGAGGCACTTTCAACAAGAGGAGCAATAAGTATGGCTGTGAGGGATGATCTAAGTTCAGAAAATGATGAGTCTATTTGGAGAGAGATTAAAAACAGCAAGGGAAAGAAAACACTGGTAGGAATAACATACAGAGTCTCAAAGAGTAGCGACACTATGGGAAAGTGTATAAGTCATTAAGTAATTGAGGCATTTAAACACTTAAGTAATTATAGGAGACTTTAATCTTCATGTAGATTAGGATAATTAAGTTAGAAAGGAAAGCTACTAGAACAAATTCACAGAGAGAAAATAGTCCAAGTTTGTCCAACTTCTCCTTATAGCTAATACCCTCTAATCCAGGTAACATCCAGGTGAACCTTTTTTGCACCCTCCACATCCTTCCCGCAATGTGGCAACTAGAACCGAACACAATACTCCGAGAGTGGTCTAATCAACATTTTGTACAACTGTAACATGATGTCCTAACTCTTGTACTCAGTGCCATGGCTACATGTCTTCTTCACCACCCTGTCTACCTGTGACACCACTTTCAGGGAACTATGCACTTGTACCCCTAAGTCTGTTTGTTTAACAAACACTCCCCAGGGACCTGCCATCCACCGTGTAAGTCCTGCGCTGGTTTAACTTCCCAAAATCCATCAATTCCTACTTGTCCGAGTTAAATTCCATCTGCCAATCCTTTGCCCACTTTCCCAGCTGATCTGGATCCTGCTGTAACCTTAGACAACCTTCTTCACCGTCCACTACACCATCAATTTACAAACTTACTAATCATGCCACCTACGTTCTTACCCAAATCATTAATATCATTGACTAACAACGGAGGACCCAGCACTGACCCCCGGGTACACCACTAGTCACAGGCCTCCAGTCTGAAAATCAACCCTCCATTACCACCTTCTTGTGTCCCACCACCAATGCAATTCTGTATCCAACTGGCTGGCTCACCCTGTGATCTAACCTTCCGGAGTAAGCCTACCATGTGGGATCTTGTCAAAGACCTTGCTAAAGTCCATGTAGACAAGGTCTACTGCCCTTCCCTTGTCAATGCTCTTGGACACTTCTTCAAAGAACTCAATCAAACTTGTGAGACATGATTTCCCACGCACAAATCCAAGCTGACTATCCTTCATCTGTCCGTGCCTTTCCATTTCCAAATAATCCTGTCTCTCAGAATCCCCTCCAGCAACTTTCCCACCACTGATATTAGGCTCCCTGGCCTGAGGTTCCCTGGCTTGTCCTTGCAGCCCTTCTTAAATAAAGGTACAACAATAGCCACCCTCTAGCCTTCTGGTACCTCACCCGTGGCTAATGAAGATACAAAAATCTCAGCCAGGGCCCCAGCAATTTCTTCCCTTGCTCTGCACGATGTCCAGGGATATACATGATCAGGTCCTGGGGATTTATCCACACGTATGCACTTTAAGACGGCCAACACTTCCTCTTTTGTAATGTCGATATGATTCAAGACATCACACTGCTCTTTCCTGAAATCACTAGCTTCCATATCTTTCTCCCTGGTAAATACAGACGGGAAGTATTCATTTAAGACCTTGCCCACCTCCTGTGGCTCTGCACATAGACGACCACACTGACCTTTAAGGACATTTGCCCAGCCTCATTTCCTGAGAGGAGATCGACTATAGTCCCTTCTCTAGTAGGCCATCTACTTACTGCTTGAGAAATCCTTCCTGCACACACTTAACAAATTCTGCCCCTTCTAATCCCTTCGCAATATGGCAATCCTCGTCAATACACCTACTATTACAACTCTATTATTCCTAATCCTATCTGCAATTTCCATGTGTATACTTCATTTGATTATTTCCAGTATCATAGTGCTCCATGATTCATACACCTATCTGCAATTTCCCTGCATATTTGCTGTTCTAATTCTCCCTGGCTATTGGAGGGCCTGTAGTATAATCCCATCCAAGTGATCACTTCTTTCTTATTTCTCAGTTCAACCTATAAAGTCTTGCTGGATGCTCCCCCCGCAA
This sequence comes from Pristis pectinata, assembly GCF_009764475.1. Lineage (NCBI taxonomy): Eukaryota > Metazoa > Chordata > Chondrichthyes > Rhinopristiformes > Pristidae > Pristis > Pristis pectinata. The sequence continues at coordinate 97,464,448 of NC_067413.1, forward strand.
TATCCTCTCTAAGTTCTGTGCCTGTGTTTCACATTTCCACACCTGAGTAACTCTGATCAACCATTCACGACAAAGTTCAGCACAATTACTGGAAATGTAACTGCTCATACCTATTCAATGATGATGCTTTATAAATCAAGCTTGCCTACCTTATCAGTTGTAAAGGGATGAACGGCAGGGGTGGTAGCATAGTGGCAAGCATAATGCTTTACAGCGCCAGAGACCCAGGTTCAAATCCAGCCACTGTCTGTAAGGAGTTTGTATGTTCTCCCCGTGTCTGTGTGGGTTTCCTCCGGGTGCTCCGGTTTCCTCCCAATTTCCAAAGATGTACGGGTTAGGAAGTTATGGGCGTGCTATGTTGGCGCCAGAAGCGTGGCGACACTTGCAGGCTGCCCCCCAAAAATCACTACGCAAAAGATGTATTTCACTGTGTGTTTCGATGTACATGTGACTAATAAAGATCTTATCTTATCTTAAGATTCACCTTTGGTCAACTATACTGCATCCAAGGTCAATGGAGCCCAATTTGGAGGTGGAGTAAAATACACAGGACAAATCGAATTCAGCTAATTGCTGCCTACTCCGTCTTCTCTCAGTCATCACCAAAGTGATGGAGGGTGTCATGCACAGTGCTATCAAGCAGCACTTCACCAATAACCTCCTCACAGAAGCCCAGTTTGGGTCTCACCAAGTACATTTCATTCACAGTCTTGACCCAACATTAAATTCCAGAGGTGGAGATGAGACTGACAGACCTTGAATCAAGGTAGCATTTGATCAAGTCTGCCATCAAAAAGTCAATGGGATATTGTAAGTGGAGACATAGCTGGCACAAAGAGATATGGCTGTGGTTGTCGGAGGTCCATCATCTCCGTCCCAGGACATTGTGACAGCTGTTAATTGGGGCAGTGTCCAGGACCCAACCACCTTCAGCTGCTTCATCCTTTACCTTCTTTCTACCACAAGGTCAGAAGTGGAGATGTTTGTTGACGACTGAATATCTTTTTAATATTCACTTTTGGGATTTGGGTGTCACAATCAAGGCATATCTTTATTGCCCTAATTGCCCTTGAAGAAGTGATGGGTGATATGTGGTGAGTGACACATCTCTTGGCACCCCAAGGCCTTTCTCCTATCTCCAAAGTATATGTCAGGAGTGTAATTGAATATTCTCCACTTGCCTGGATGCATGCAACTCCAAAAACCATAAAGCTATACTTTGGGCTCCCAATTGCCAGTGAGAGCTTGAGAAACAGATCTTCAGGCAGATCATGGAAAGATGTAAAAACAACAGGCTTGTTGTAGTGGGTCATCTTAATTTTTCCAATATTGATTGGGACTCAGTGCTGGGATGGGACAGAATTTGTTAGGTGCACCCAGGAGGGGTTCTTGATACGGTATATAAATAGTCCAACTAGGGATGGGGCTGTTCTAGACCTTGTATTGGGAAATGAGCCTGGTCAGGTGATTGAAGTTTCAATGGGGGGAGCATTTTGGGAATAGTGATCATAATTAAGATAGTTATGGATGAGGATAAGACTGGTCCTTGAGTGAAAGTGCTAAATTGGAGGAAGGCTAATTACAAATGTATTAGGCAGGAATGGGGAAACTAGATTGGGAGTAGCTGTTTGAGGGTAAATCCATATCTGACATGTGGGAATCTTTTAAAGACCAGTTGATTAGAGTTCAAGACCAGCATATTGCTATGAGGATGAAAGATAAGGATGACAAGGTATAAGAGATATTGTAAGTTAGTCAAAAAGAAAAAGGAAACATATGTAAGGTTCAGACAAGGCCCTTGAGGAACATAAAGGAAGCAGAAAAGAACTTTATCAAGGAATTAGGGATGTCTAAAAGGGGCCGTGAAATGTCCTCGACAGGTAGGATTAGGAAGGATCCCAAGGCATTTTATATGTGCAGTATATTAGTAGCAAGGGGGTAAGTAGGGAAAGGGTAGGTGCACTCAAGCACAACGGAGGGATTTTATCTGTGGAGCCAAAGTAGGTGGGCAAGGTCCTCAATGAGCACATCAGTATTGAAGAGGAGAGGGACATGGATGATGCAGAGGTTAGGGAGGGGGTGTATCGATATCCTAGGACATGTCGATATCAAGAAGGAGGAGGTGTTATGTGTATAGAGAAATTTTAAGGTGAGAGAGGGTAAGTTTAAAGGAGTTGTGCGAGGCAAGTTTTTCTACACAGAGATTGGTGGGTGCCTGGAGTACGCTGCCAGGGGTGGTGTTAGAAGTAGATACAATGGTGACATTTCAGAGGCTGTTGGTCTGACACATTAACAGGCAGGGAATAATGGATTTGGACCATGTGCAGGCAGATGGGTTTAGTTTAGATTGGCATCATTGTCAATGCAGACATGGTGGTCCGAATGGCTCTACTCTTCGATGTTCTAAGGAGTTAGCACCATCCAGGACGCCGCTTGACTGCACCCCATCCACCATCTCAAACAGGGTCTGCAGTGTACTCCATCCACAAAATGCACTGTCCATGCTACTCTGGCAGCACCTTGCAAACCTCCAAGAAGGACAAGCAGGTGCACGAGATCATCGTTCCTTGCAGATTCTTCACCAAGTCACACACTATCCAGGCTTGGAAATTTGTGGCCAGTCCTTCATTGTTGCTGGAACTCCCTCCCAACAGGTCTGTGGATCTATTTCCAGGAACTCCCTCCCAACAGGTCCGTGGAAGTACCTTCACCTGACCGCAGAAGTTCATCCAACCTCACTTTTTCAAGGGCAGTTACGGATGGCAACAATTGCTGCCATGACCATCAAAATCCAGATGTTAAAAATGAAAAAAAAAGCTGCTGCTATGTATCCACATATAATGTGAGTGTCCAAGGGACCACCAAGCTACTACTGCAAAGTGAACAGGAGTATTCTTCCAAGATCCTGACCAACATTTAATTTTCAACTAAGATTGTTAAAATGAAATAAATTATCTGGGTGTTGATTTCAGTTATTGGTTGTGGACTCTTCCTCTGCGCCACGTGTTACCAGGCATTAACATATAGCGACAGAGACCATAATTCATAACAAATGAATTGATTTTGAAGCAAGCTGGAATGTGTTAAGTGCTTGAAAGGTATCAGATAAGTGCAAGTTCATTTCTTTATTGGCAATAAAGACAGTCACAATCCTTTCCCCAGGTAGAAATGTCAAACACTAGAGGACATGCTCTTAAGGTTAGAGGGGAGAAGTTTAAAGGTGACGTGAGGGGCACGTTTTTTTTACACAGAGAGTGGGAGGTGCCTGGAATGGTTACCAGGGGGAGTGGTGAAAGCAGGCAGTTTGGTGGAATTTAAAAGGTTTTTAGACAGACACATGAATGTGAAGGGAATGGAGGGATGTGGATGGTAAACAGGAGGAGGATATTTAGTATAAATCAACATCAAGGTCGGCACAACATTGTGGGCTGAATGGCCTGTCCCATGCTGTACTGTTCTATGTTCTATGTATAAGTTGGGGAAAAGCTCTGGATGTTTGAAAATAATATTTGTTGAGTTAATCTCCCTAATTTTCTGTTGCATTTACTCGAATATTTGTCCCTTCTATGTGGATTTGCACTACTTTGGAAACCAATGCAGTATTAGCCTCAAGGAATAAATTTTGAACAATCTGAATTCCAGATCATGCCAGAGTATACAAGTCAAGGCATCCGAAGTCAAGCGGAAAACTTTAGTGAAAGATCCAGCAATAACACTCTGTTGGATAATGTGCCACATTTCCTTGGAGCATCACATTTAACAAGCTCCATGCCAGTGCCTGGATTCAAAAATCCCCACAATGAGTAATGGCATCAGCTTGGCAGCATTCATTCCAAGTGCTGCAATACTTATTAGTCTTCTTGATTTTTCAGACTCAGATGGAAATATAGTATTTCTGTACTTCATGGCAAATCACTTTCAGATTGATGAAGGTAGAGAGGTAGATGTGGTCTATGTGGACTTCAGTGAGGCATTTGACGAGGTCCCTGCATGGTCGACTGGTCCAAAAGGTTGAGGTTGAGGCACATGGGGTCCAAGACGAGCTGGCTAGCTGAATCCAAAATTGGCTTGGTGAAACTTGGCTTTCCTGGTTGGAGGTCTGTGACCAGTGGTGTACTGCAGGGATCAGTGCTGGGACCTCTATTGTTTGTGATACATATTAATGGCTTGGATGTGAATAATGTAGGAGGTATGATTAGCAAGTCTGCAGATGACACAAAAGTTGGTGGTGGTGTGAATAACAGGGAAAGTTGTTTAAGGCTACAGCAGGAAAAAGATCAGTTGGTTGGAGAATTGGCAGAATCAGAGTTATTATCACTGACATATGACGAGAAGTTTGTTGTTTTGCAGCAGAAAAGTCATAAAAATCTATAAATTACAAAAATAAATAAATAGTGCAAAAAGAAGGGATAACGAGGTAGTGTTCATGGGTTTATGGACCGTTCAGAAATCTGATGGCGGAGGGGAAGAAGCTGTTCCTAAATTGCTGAGTGTGGGTCCTCAGGCTCCTGTACCTCCACCCTGATGGTAGTAACATGAAGAGGGCATGTCCCGGATGGTGAGGGTCCTTAGTGACGGAAGCTGCCTTCTTGAGGCACCGCCTCTTGAAGATGTCCTTGATAGTGGGGAGGGTTGTGCCTGTGATGGAGCTGGCTGGGTCTACAACCCTCTGCAGCCTCTTGCAATCCAGCACATTGGAGCCTCCGTACCAGGCGGTGATGCAATCAGTCAGAATGCTCTCCACTGTACACCTATAATTTGTAAGATACCAAAGACTCTTGATGGAAGAATGTGGCAGATGGAGTTTAGTCCTGACAAATGCAAGGTGATGTATTTTGGGAAGTCAAATGGGGTAGGGCATTTATAGTAAATGGTAGGGAGCTAAGGAACATTAATGAATAAAGGGACCTTGGTGTTCAAGTCCATTGTTTCCTGAAAGTGGCATTACAGGTAGATAGGGTGGTGAAGAAGGTATTTGGATACTTGCCTTCATAAGTGGGGGCATGGAATATGAAAGTTGGAATGTTATATTACAACTTTACAAAACCCAGGTTGGACTGCACTTGGAGTCCAGTGTGCAGTTCGGGTCACTACACTATAGGAAGGGTGTGATTACACTGGAAAAAGTGCAGAGGTTGTTGCTTGGGTTGGAGGACTTCAGTGTGAGGACAGATTTGTTTTCTCTGGAGCGAAGGAGGCTGAGGGGTAGCTTGGCAGAAGTATATAAAATTATAAGAGGGATAGAGAGGGTAGGTAATCAGCCTCTTACCCATGGTACACTATGTTTAGATACGGTTCAGGGATTCTGTTGGAAAATGGGTTCAGAATCTGGATGAATGACTTCTACCTTGCTACTAGACATAATGTGGGGAATATCCATATAAAACTACTTCCAGCATGTCATTTCAATGTTAATTAAGTTATTTGCTTTCACAAATCTGCAAATGGTATTTTAATTTCATTTCTGGGATGAGGCCAGTGCCATCATTTTGTTGCCTGTCCTTAGCTGCCCTTCAAGAGGACCTCTTAAAATGCTGTAGTCCATGCCATTGAAGTGCCATTGGGTAGGGAGTTTCAGGATTTTGACCTAGGAATGGTGAAGAAATGGTGATACCCGTCCAAGTTAGGATAGTGTGAGGTGGAAGTGACCTCGGGGGCTGTGACCTTGGCCTTCTGAGCGATGGAGGTTGAAAATTTAGAATGCACTGTCAAAGAAGACGTGGTGAGTTGCCGCAGTGTTGTCCTGGTGACAGTACACCGGTGCGGTAAGGTCTGGACTTCTAGCCAGCAGCCACCTGATCAAAGACCCCACCCACCCGGGACATTCTCCCTTCTCTCCTCTTCCATCGGGTAGAAGATACAGGAGCCTGAGGGCACGTACCACCAGACTTAAGGACAGCTTCTACCCTACTGTGATAAGACTACTGAATGGTTCCCTTATACAACGAGATGGACTCTCACCTCATGATCCACCTTGTTGTGACCTTGCACCTTATTGCACTGCACTTTCTCTGTAGCTGTGACACTTTACTCTGTACTGTTATTGTTTTTCACCTGTACTACATCAATGCACTCTGTACTAACCCAACGTAACTGCACTGTGTAATGAATTGACCTGTACGATCGGTATGCAAGACAAGTTTTTCACTGTACCTCGGTACAAGTGACAATAATAAACCAATACCAATACCAATAGGACTCATTCCAAACCAAAGCAAGAGAAGTATGCAAAACATTCCTAATCATTCCTGGAATAAGTCGAGGAGAAAAATAGACTGTGTTGCTGTGTTGGATAGACCTGAAACAAAAGCTTGAAGAATACAGGAGCGAAAATACAATAAAAATATATAATGATGAAGGTCACTTTAGTCTTGCTGATAGGACCAGTGACTTTTGGATGAATAATGAGCAAGGCAATAACTCAATAAAGAGACTCACAGTGCACTTGTGTGGCTTCTCCCCAGTATGTCGCCTCATGTGTACCACGAGCATGTACTGGGCTTTGAATGGCTTCTGTTCTCGAGAGCAGTCCTGCCACCGGCACACAAACTCTTTCTTCTCTCCATGGATGTGGTCATTATTAATGTGCTGATTGGGGAATAAACAGGCAAGTCATCAGTGGACATCTTGATATCACTTCCGCAAACATCCTTAACCACTTCCTACAATGTGGCCTGCAAGTATCAAAGTTTATGAAGCATGTGCTGCCTGCTGTTCCTATTTCAATACTGCAGAATTCGAACTCTTGGATAATTTATCTTTTTTTAAGTGCAGAAGTTTGTCCTCTGGGTTCCTGCTGTCTGTCCGTGGTAACTTTGGTTGAAAATCATTAGAACTGGCATCAGTGATCATTCACACCTTTTTCCCAGGATCTACACTGAAGCCTCTGGAAATCTAACCTTCATTCTTTTGTAATTATTGCAAGTAATCATCTCCTGTCTTAAAACATATCCATAATATGAAGTAATAATACTGATTTTTTTTAATGAAAACAACACTCGCTTACGATGTCCTACGTGCTCGGTAAGGTAGCACCCTTGCTTCCAAGTCAGAATAATATGGGTTAAAGTTCCATTCCAGAGCAGCACCAACATTCTAGGGTGACTCTCCGTCACTGAGGGAGTGCTGCATCGTCAGAGGTGCAATTAAACATCTGCCCTCTCAGAAGGATGCAAAAGATTTTGTGGTACTATTTTAAAGAAAAGCAAAGGAGAGATAACTGGTATTTTCGCCACTTACCCTGCCTAATCAGGTAATCTGCTGATCATCCCAAAATTGTTCATAGGAACTTGTTTTGTACAAACAGGTTGCAATGTTTCCTGTACTCTGAGAGTACATACAACTCCAAATTCCTTCACTGTATTTGAAGCATTTTGGTACATCTGAGGTTGTTTAAGGTGTTACAGAAATAGAAGTCTTTCCTTCTTTACAAAGTCACACTTCTTGTAAACTCACTGCTGAAACATTTTGCACAGACGTTTGGCAAAGACAGTTCTTGGGAGTTTATACTCAATTCTTTCATATAAAAGTTGGGAAGTCATGTTGCAGCAGTATAAAACTTCGGTTAGGCCACATTTAGAGTTTTGTGTGCAGTTCCGTTCGCCCCATTACAGGAAGGATGCGGAGGCTTTAGAGACGGTGCAGAAGAGGTTCACCAGGATGTTGTCTGGATTAAAGAGTATTAGCTATAAGGAGAGGTTGGATAAACTTGGATTGTTTTTTCTGGAGCTGCAAATGCTGAGGGGTCACCTAATAGAGGTATATAAAATTGTGAGAGGCATAGATACGGCAGATATTTAAGAGTCTTTTTCGCAGGGTGGAAATATCAAATATTAGAGAACATAGCTTTAAGGTGAGATGGGGAAAGTTTAAAGGAGATGTGCAAGGCAAGTTTTTTTACCCAGAGAGTGGTGGGTGCCTGGAACATGCTGCCAGGGGAGGTGGTGAAAGCAGATACAATAGCAATGTTTAAGCGGCATTTAGACAGAAACATGAACAGGTAGGGAATGGAAGGATATAGACTATGTGCAGGCAGGTGGGATTAGTTTAATTTGTCATCATGATTGGCACAGACATTGTGGGCTGAAGGGCCTGTTCCTGTGCTGTACTCTTCTATGTTTAGTCTACAGGAAGTGAAGACATTATTTAAAACATAAAGGAGTCCACCATGAAAATCTGTCAGGATTCTCATTCACGCCGTTTTTAATTAAAAAGAAATGTGATTCTGTTGCTTTAGTGGTTTTTACTGGTTGGGAAAATGCAACCACTTTGCAATAAGGTAAAGGTGCTTGCAGCGCTAAAACTGTACCAGAAGAGGGCGCATTAGTTTCACTTTTGTGAGTTACATCTGCTTGGTCTGGATGGTGCCCGATTCTCCAACAGTTCTGCATGGCTATTTTTCAGCAATACAGTTAGTAAGTTTCACCACTCCTGTATGAACGTGCAAGTCATGAATTTATCGGTGCACTCTCCTGCAAAACTCCCCGTGAAATCCAGGGGTGCAGTAGGAGCTTGCTACAATTGCCCAGCATTCGGGCTGCGGGATCTGATCTTGGATCCTGTTCCAGGTTACACCTGGTGAAGGATCACAGGCCCCTTCACTTGCTTGTGGGTTGTAGGGTTCTGGGCAAGAAAGAAATATAAAATCATCTATTTAGTTTAATGTTTTTGATAGCTATAGTTGATTTCTTTCGAAGAAAATAAATTTAAAATGTCAAATAAATAAGAAACATTGAAAAATCTTGACAGTTTCAACAGTCAACAAAGCAGGGACCAGGCCTTCTTGAAGGTTAAAGGCACCCAAAGGAGTTCTGTGGGTAGGGCATCTTCTGGCCCGTGAACTTCACTATACCATTCAAGGTCCTGCCTCACTCAGAGCTACGCCAAGCAGCTCCAACTCCCCTTGCACTGCCTTCTGGATCCAGCAACGGTTGGAATGGGTAACACGGAAAATGAGTGCAGGCAACTCATGAAAATCTAGACCAATGCATTTTCTAGACTTGCACCTTCGTAAGCTTCCAATTTTTGCCATATTTCCCCCATTGCACATGTGTTCTTCAGTTAAACCAGTGCCAAGTGCTGGAAGACATAGCAAGAATGCTAGCAGGCAAAGCAATTCTAAACAATAGGATGTTAAGTACTGAAGAAACTATTCTCTTCCAGATACCTTCCATGGTAAGCAGATGTGATTCTTTATGCAAGGTGCTCCTCTTATCACTTACAGCCTAAAGAATTGTCTGTGTACATTCTTCAACACTCTGCTAGATATTCAGCAACTTCATAGAGTCAGATAGCAATGCAGCACAGAAACAGGCCCTTGACAGCAACAGTCAACCACCTAGTTACACTGATCCTACACTAATCCCATTCTTTATTCTCTGCACATTCTCATTAACTCCACCTCCCCCCCCCCCTCCAGCCCCCACACCCCCCACAGATACTATCATCCACCTACACTTGGGACACTTTACCGTGGCCAATTAACCTGCATGTCTTTGGGATATGGGAGGAAACTGGAGCACTGAAGGAACCCCACATTTTAAAAGCTGCTTCAGTTTTACTCCTGTAATGACTGAGCCCATTTTCTCCCTCCGTTTCTGCTTCTATAATATGTTGGTGAGTATACTGCAAATACAGCACTTACAATGGAACGAAACACTAACAAATTCGGAATAATTTAGAGAAACAAAGGACTGCAGATACTGGAATCTCAATGAGAAAACACGATGATGCTGTAGGAACTCAGCAGGCCAGGCAGCATCCATGGAGAAAAGCAGGCGGTCAATGTTTCGGGTCAGGACTGAAGATAGGAAAAGGGGAAGCCCAATATATAGGAGGGAAAAGCAGAGCAGTGATAGGTGGACAAAAGAGGGGAGGCAGGGTGGGCACAGGGTGGTGATAGGTAGATGCAGGTAAGAGACAGTGATAGGCAGGTGCTGGGGAGGAGGGGAGAGCAGATCCACCGGGGGATGGGTCAAAGGTAAGGCGAGAGAGAGGAAAAATGGCAGAAAAGAGATAGTCCAGGAAAGAAGAGAAGCCTGGTGGTTGTGGTGGCGGTGGTGGGGGGGACATTGAATTCTCCCACTTATAGCTAATGTCTATCCCACTTACGTCGAAGTTTGGCTACATGGTGTAAATGCTGTTGGCCCCATGTTACACTCTACACAAGAGCAGGTATCCTCCTGGGGGTCCTGGAACTCTAACACTGCTGTGGGCACACCATCAGCACAAGCCTGGGAGGGATTCAGAAAGGAAGCCTACCACCACCTTCTCAGGTCAACAAGGATTCATTACTTCTTGAGTATCTCAAGAAATTCATAGTTTTAAAATTAGTTTATACATTCTTTCACTTTTTAATAAATAATCTGTGCCAACACTTCATCACAATGCTGAGAGCAGCAGTGCATTTTCAATGGTTACATTTCAAGTGGATGTAAAAGGTTCCTTTGCACTTGGTGAAACAGCAACATGCTCTCTCTTCTCTGCTCTTCCTTCGGGTAGAAGATGCAGGAGCCTGAGGGCACGTACCACCAGGCTCAAGGACAGCTTCTACCCCACTGTGATAAGACTATTGAACGGTTCCCTTATACAATGAGATGGACTCTGACCTCACGAGTTACCTTGTTGTGACCTTGCACCTTATTGCACTGCACTTTCTCTGTAGCTGTGACACATTACTCTGTACTGTTATTGTTTTTACCTGTACTACATCAATGCACTCTGTACTAACTCAATGTAACTGCACTGTGTAATGAATTGACCTGTACGATTGGTAGGCAAGACAAGTTTTTCACTGTACCTCGGTACAAGTGACAATAATAAACCAATTCCAATACCCCCTCACTGTAGCTTTACTAACTCCTTCTCAATCTTGTACAAGAGGAAAAATCTTTGTGCTCACAAAACTTACTTTGAAAGTTCTCTGAAACAAAAACAGAAAATGTTGACAAAACTTCAGCAGGTCGGGCAGCCTCTGTGGTAAGAGAAACGATCTGAAGTGTTAAAAGTTTCTCCTTCCCTGAATGCTGCCCAACCTGCTGAGTTATTTTAAGCATTTTCTGTTTTTGTTTCAGATTTCCAGCACCTGCAGTTTTGTTTTTTAATTTTCATTTACAAAATGCTCTGCTTGGCTTTGCGTACCGTAGAATTTCACTGCTGGGGCACCTGCACAAAACTGGTGCGGATCCCCGAGCATTGTTACTTCAGTGCACCTTTGCAGGAACTGTACAATTTCCAGCGATCTGTACAAAGAGACAGTAGTGATCACTGTCAGTCACACTTAGCGGCAGTAGTTCCAGTTGCAGCTGGTGAATACGTCACCCAGCTCACCCAACATTTTGCTTTATTACAGGAATAATCAAAATGGTGTTTCAAGTATATCCTAGTATTTTTCTCAACTGGCTGCATTGTTCAATGCCATTCACCAGACTTGCTTCCATTATCTTTAATATTATTCTACTTATGGTACCAAATGTATTAAATTCAATTACACCATACTGCTGAAGTAGAGTTTGAATGCCCAAGTTCCAGGCTTCTTTTATCCATATTTTAGGATCAGGGCAATTATTGCCCATCCCAATTTGCCCTTGAGAAGGTGGTGGTAAACCACCATTTTGAATGTTCTGGTGAAGAAATATTCATGGTGTTGTTGAGGAACAACTTCCAGGATTTGAAGCCAGCAGCAGTGTAGGACTGGTGATATATCTCCAAGTCAGGACAGTGTGCGACTTGGAAGGGAAATCTGCTGCCCTGCTCCTTCTTGATGGTTGAGGTTGTGGGCTCGGGGTGTGCTGGTGGAGAAGCCAGCAGTGCAATTTGTAGAGTGCATCAGTGTAGGAAATGAATGTTTAGGTGAGCTACAGAATGCCAGTCAAGTGGACAATTTTGTTCTGAATGCTGTTGAAGTTCTCGAGTTACCGGTGCTGCACTCATCCGGGCAAGTGGGCTGTATTCAAGGGTGGAAAAGCTTTGGGATGTCAGGAGATGAGTCACTTGCCCATTCTCTTGCAGCTGGTCCAGTTGAGTTTTTGGTCAATGGTGATTCCTAGAGTATTGGTGGTGGGAGACTTGGTCATGGTAATGCTATGGCATGTCAAGCTTATGTGGCACAAATGTTACTTGCAACCTATCTGCCCATGCCTGAATGCGATCAAAGTCCTGCTGCATGCACGAGGAACTGCAAATGGAATTGAACTGTACAATCATCAACAAACATCCTTACTCACTAATTCAGCCAATTACTGCCCTATCAATGCACTCTCAGATAGAAACAAAATGACAGGAGGTGTCACTGGCAGTGGTATTAATTAGCACTTAAGCAGCACCATTAACTGGCTCATAGATGCCATTTGGGGTTTCACCAGGACCATCCTGGGTCTGACCTTACAGGGGAAAGAAGGCCATGAAGCAGCTGAAGATGGTTGAGTCTATTACACCATCCTGATGAACTCCTGCGTTGATGTACTAGTGTAGTACACCACCCTGATAAACTCCGGCATGGATTTACTGAGACCTCCACAAACCACAACCAATCTTCATTTGATCAAGCAATGACCCCAGTTCCTATAATGTTTGCCCTTTGATGACCAGTGACCTGAGCTTTGCCAGGGATCCCACACACCATACTCAATGAAATGCTGCCTTCATGCTGAGGACAGTCACTCTCATTTCTGCCCTGGAATTCAGCTCTTTGGTTCATCTTTGGACCAGGACTGTGATGAAGTGTGGAGCAGAATGGTCCTGGTGAAACCCAAATTGGGCATCAGTGAGTAGGTTTTTGATGAGTAGGTGCCAACTGATAACACCTGCCATCATTTGTTGATGTCAGGAGTCAGCTGCATGGGCAGTAGTTAGCTGGAGTGGATCAGACCTGCTTTTAGTGAATGGGATAAACTTGGGCAATTTTCAGATTGTCCAGTAGATACCAATGTTGCAGCTGCACTGTGCAGCTACTTATGAAGCACAGGTCTCCAGTACTACAGCTGGTCCCTTTATCTTTGCCGCATCCAGTGCTCTCAACCATTTCTTGATATCACACAGATTGCACTGAGTTGGCTGGAGTTTGGCTTCTGTGATAGTCTGGGGTCTCAGGAGGAAGCCTGGGTGCATCACCTATTGGGCACTTCTGGCTGAACATGGTTGCCTCTGACTTTAGTGCTCATATGCTGGGCCGTGCCATTGTTGAGAATGGGAATGTTCTTGGAACCTCCTCCTCCAGTTAGTTAGTTATTTGTCCACCATTTTTCATGTCTGGATGTGGTGGAACTGCAGTGCGTTGATCTGACCTGTTGGAAGATCACTCGGTCCTCTTTTTTTTTGCTGTTTAACATACAAAAAGCTCTGCATTGCAGCTTCATTAGCTGCGACTCATCGTTATTAGGTATGCCTGATGCTGCTCCCAGCATGCCCTTCTGTAGTCCTCATTAAACCAGGGCTGATTCCCTGGTTTGATAGAGTTTGGTAGAGTGAAGATGATGTGGGGCCATGAGGTGCAGGTTGTGGTGATGGACATCTCTGCTGCTGCTTATGATCCACAGCACTTCATGGATGCCCAGATTTGAGTTGCCAGATCTGTTTTGAATCTATAAAGGGCTAAGTGGTCACTAAGTGATCTCCCAGCCAACGGGTCAGATCAAGGCACTGCAGTTCCACCCCATCTAGTCAAGAAAATTGGTGGACAAGTATATAACTAACTGGAGGAGGAATTTCTAAGAGCTTCACATTCTTGGGAGTGAACATCACCAATAGCCTGTCCTGGTCCAACCACATAGACGCCACAGCCAAGAAAGCTCACCAGCGCCTCTGCTTCCTCAGGAGGCTAAAGAAATTTGGCATGTCCCCTTTGACCCTCACCAGTTTTTCTCAATGCACCACAGAAAGCATCCTATCCAGATGCATCACGGATTGGTAAGGCAACTGCTCTGCCCATGACTCCAAGAAACTGCAAAGAGTTGTGGACACAGCTCAGCACATCACAGAAACCAGCCTCCCCTCCATGGGCTCTGTCTACATTTCTCGCTGCCTCGGTAAAGCAGCCAGCATAATCAAAGACCCCACCCACCCCGGACATTCTCTCTTCTCTCCTCTCCCATTGGACAGAAGATACAAGAGCCTGAAAGCACGTACCACCAGGCTCAACGACAGCTTCTATCCCACTGTTATAAGACTATTGAACGGTTCCCTAGTACAAAGAGATGGACTCTTGACCTCACAATCTACCTCGTTATGACCTTGCACCTTATTGTCTACCTGCACTGCATCTTCTCTGTAGCTGTGACACTTGATTCTGCATTCTGTTATTGTTTTACCTTGTACTACCTCAGTGCACTGTGTAATGAATTGACCTGTATGATCAGTATGCAAGACAAGTTTTTCACTGTACCTCGGTACAAGTGACAATAATAAATCAATTCCAATATAATGCCGCATGATATGACAGAAGGTGTCCTCAGTGTGAAGACAGGACTTTGTCTCCACAAGTACTGCATGGTGGTCACTTCTACCAGAGCTAGCATGGACAGATGCTTCTGCAACAGGTAGATTAGCGACAACACAGGGTTAGTTAAGTTTATCCTCATGTTTGTTCACTTATTACTGCCACTGCAGCACTGATTCATCAGCTGACGGAAGATGGGAGGTGGTAATCTGGAGGACGTTTCCTTTCCATGTTTGATGTGATCCCATGAGAGTACATGGGGGTTTGCAGTCAATGTTGAAAACCTCCGACGTCTCTCCTATCTGCCTGTATGTAACTGTGCCACCATTTCCAGTGGGCCTGTCCTGCTGATGGGACAGGATCGACCCAGGGATTGTAATAGAGGAGCTATCTCTAAGGGTGATTGTGTGAGTACGGCTATTTTAGCAATTGCTGGATTGCTTGGCTAGTTTGTGGAATAGATGCCATAGTACAGACGCCAGTCCGCAGGTATTTGAGAGGAGGACTTTGCAAGGTCAGATCAAATCAGGATGGGTGCAGGGGGTGAGTGGGCAACTTTGCCATGTTTGGTGCCTGGGTAAATGCCAGCTGTCCATCCAGTTTTATTCTTTGCCTGCTTGAAAGTCATCATAATTGTACATCTGAGTGTCACTTGAGAGTAAAACACATGGGTCTAGAATCGCAGGTAAGGGAGAGCAGCTGATGTGGCAGATCTCCTCCTCTTGGAAGGACATTTGTGAATCAGGTGGATTTCTAGGGCAAGCTGGTCATTTATGTGGTCATCATTACTGAGACAAATTCTTGCTGCTTTTCTAAATTATTCACTGCTTGCCCCAGTTAAAAGAATATGTGGATTCTGTGTCAATCAAGCTTCCTGAAAGAGATTTCCACATCCTATGCAATCTCCGTGTAAAGACATTTAAGTCAAATTGTGATTTTCTTAAATGTGTGCTGGTTTCATTGTTGTCGAACTGCATAGTGGAAGCATCTTTCCACAACTTGCTTTACCTTGGTCTTCATAATCTCAAAGAAATCTGTTAGGTCATCTTCAGGGTTGCTACTCAAAGAAAGAAAATGATTTTCCAACAGAAACAGTTATGTTGAATCTTTTCTTTCCATTACAGACCTAAATACAGTCTCTACAACTCTAGTTCTTTGGAGATAAATACAAAACTCTAACCGTGTCCATTTGCAATGGTAGTCTCAATGACCATTTGTTTTATAACTGTGATAGTTTCCTTGTCTCTCCCCAGGTTGATCTGTCTTTTATACTTCTTTCTGACATAGCCATTTCTCCACCTCCCTCTCCCAGATGGAAAGTAATTTGAGTTATTTTTCTATGTCAGTGCCATGCATAAATATAAACAGTCTTGATTCTCCCTCTTCTTGACCTATTTTCTCAGCACTTTTCCAAAAGTATTATAGGCTTCTCAAAGAGAAAGTAGAATCCAGAAATCAACTCTGTGAACCCCACGCACTCCTCCCCTAATCATAATATCTGATGGACAATGGAGTTACTGGCACCAATTGTTTCTCTGCACAACATGGTATGTTGTTTAAGAAAAAAACAATTCTTTTTTATGATGAACAAACTAGTAAAATAAAGTACATAGCAGTTCTAGGCTGTGAAGAAGGGATAACAACTTGTGTTCCAGTCAACAGAACCCTAGCCGCCAGTTTCCTTGTGGGATTGGCTAGTGTAGCATTGCTTAGATGGTCCATTCATGTTGCTTATGTTGTTAAAGACAAGTTGTGTTTGACAGACCTGAATGTAATAACAGAAAGAGCTGGTGGGGGCAGAATGGTTGTGTTGTGAATTTTCAGAGGGCATTTCGTAAAATTCCACAAAATGAACATTAACAGATTGGAAGCGCAAGGTATTAGTGGCTGAGCAGATAGCAAGTTAGCTCCTTGAGGAACAGGAGAGATTTACTGGAGGCATTCAAACATGGAAGATTTTACTACCTAAAATCTAATTGTTTCCAATGATAAAAAATACTTACTAACCAGAGAAGAAGGATTTAAGGCAACTGGCTGGAGAGCTTGAGAGGAGGAATTTTTGTTTGAGCAGTAAGCAATGCACTGATAGACACACTGTCTGAAAGAAAGGCGGGAACAGATTGAAGATTAATTTTGTTTGGTAATAGTATGTACACTTTTGAAGAGAATTTTGCAGGGGTTTTCAGGAGAACGATGAATTGGTGAACTGTTTAAAAGAACAGTCACGGGCAACTGATGTTCTCTTTCTGTGCTTTATTGTTCTATTTTGCTGCCAATCCATTTATACGTCAACTGATTGGTCGAATCACTAAGGAAATCCACTGTTAATTTTAATCCTTAGTCCCAAGTGTACAGTTTCAATGTATCTGTATAAATCAGAGCTCCATGATCTGAGTAAATCAAGTATATGGAAACAACTGCAGCTTCATTGGTCACATGCCATAAATAACAATTTCTTTTAACAGCATGAATGCTTTGACCTGTTTTCTCATCATTGAAACTCTATGAAACAAACATCATTTTACAGCCTCAGAAGTGTGAATTGAACGAAAACCAAAATGAATTGGCAGCAAAATTGAGCCAGTCAGGAAACTGCCAGTCTGAAGATTTTTTTAAACAGTGTTTCCATAGCAATTCAGCAAAGAATTGAAATTACAGGTTTATTCAACAGTGCAGCCCTTGTAAGAAGGAAGAACTGAAATAAACTTCAGCCTTTGCAGGCGCCAGTTATTGACTCGCAAAGATTCACAGACACTCCAATTATTAGAATGAAAGCAGACATTTTTAAAAACGTTGACTGGTAACAGATAATTGGCAAAATGTTTTATTTACACATGGTATAATTCTAGGAAGATAGAGGATTTGATACTTCAAGATGGTCTCTGGTTTTGGGATTTTGGGATGTGCCCAGTGCGGGTCAGGTATTTCCCCATAAAGGTCCCTCATGGTAGGCTGGTCCAGAAGATTCAGTCACATGGTGAGTTTGCAAGTTGGATACAAAATTGGCTTGGTCATAGAAGACAGAGGGCAGTGGTGGGGGTTGTTTGAATAGAGGTCTGTGACCAGTGGTGTTCACAAGGATCAGTGCTGGATCTCTGGTTGTGATATACAGTGGCATGCAAAAGTTTGGGCACCCCTGGTCAAAATCTCTGTTACTGTGAATAGTTAAGTGAGTAGAAGATGAACTGATCTCCAAAAGTCATAAAGTTAAAGATGAAACATTCTTTTCAACATTTTAGGCAAGAGTAGTGTATTATTTTTGTTTTGTACAATTTTAGAGTAAAAAAGGGAAAGGAGCACCATACAAAAGTTTAGGCACCCCAAGAGATTTGAGCTCTCAGATAACTTTTACCATGGTCTCAGACCTTCATTAGCTTCGTAGGACTATGGCTTGTTCATAGTCGTTGTTAGAAAAGGCCAGGTGATGCAAATTTCAAAGCTTTATAGATACCCTGACTCCTCAAACCTTGTCCCAACAATCAGCAGCCATGGGCTCCTCTAAGCAGTTGTCTAGCACTCTGAAAATTAAAATAAATGATCCCCACAAAGCAGGAGAAGGCTATAAGAAGATAGCAAAGCGTTTTCAGGTAGCCGTTTCCTCAATTCGTAATGTAATTAAGAAATGGCAGTTAACAGGAACGGTGGAGGTCAAGTTGAGGTCTGGAAGACCAAGAAAACTTCCCGAGAAAACTGCTCGTAGGATTGCTAGAAAGGCAAATCAAAACCCCCGTTTGACTGCAAAAGACCTTCAAGAAGATTTAGCAGACTCTGGAGTGGTGGTGCACCGTTCTACTGTGCAGCGACACCTGCACAAATATGACTTTCATGGAAGAGTCATCAGAAGGAAACCTTTCCTGCGTCCTCACCGCAAAATTCAGTGTCAGAAGTTTGCAAAGGAACATCTAGACAAGCCTGATGCATTTTGGAAACAAGTCCTGTGGACTGATGAAGTTAAAATAGAACTTCTTGGCCGCAATGAACAAAGTATGTTTGGAGAAAAAAAGGTGCAGAATTTCATGAAAAGAATATCTCTTCAACTGTTAAGCACGGGGCTGGATCGATCATGCTTTGGGCTTGTGTTGCAGCCAGTAGCACAGGAAACATTTCACTGGTAGAGGGAAGAATGAATTCAATTAAATGCCAGCAAATTCTGGAAGCAAACCACACCGTCTGTAAAAAAGCTCAAGGTGAAAAGAGGATGGCTTCTACAACAGGATAACGATCCTAAACACACCTCAAAATCCACAATGGATTACCTCAAGAGGCACAAGCTGAAGGTTTTGCCATGGCCCTCACAGTCTCCCAACCTAAACATCATCGAAAATCTGTGGATAGACCTCAAAAGAGCAGTGCATGCAAGACGGCCCAAGAATCTCACAGAACTAGTAGCCTTTTGCAAGGAAGGATGGGTGAAAATCCCCCAAACAAGAATTGAAAGACTCTTAGCTGGCTACAGAAAGCATTTACAAGCTGTGATACTTGCCAAAGGGGGTGTTACTAAGTACTGACCATGCAGGGTGCCCAAACTTTTGCTTCGGGCCCTTTTCCTTTTTTGTTATTTTGAAACTGTAAAAGACGAAAATAAAAAAGTAATCTTGCTTAAAATATTAATGCCTTTTGGAAATCAGGTCATCTTTTACTCGCTTAGCAATTCACAGTAACAAAAATTTTGACCAGGGCTGCCCAAACTTTTGCATGCCACTGTATACAAATGATTTGGATGAAAATGTAAATGGGCTGATTAGTAAGTTTGCAGGCAACACGAAAATTGGTGGAGTGGTGGAGAGTGAGGGCAGGACCCTACGAAGCATTTATGTACAGAGTGATCCTGGGGTGTAAGTCCATAGCTCCCTGAAAGTGGCAACACAAGTAGACAGGATGGTAAAAGGGGCATCTGGCATGCTTGACTTCATCGCTTGGGTCAATGAGTGAAAAGTCAGGAAGTCATGTTGCAGCTGTACGAAACTTTGGTTAGACCACATGTGGAGTACTGTGTTGCTGCACTACAGGAGAGATGTGGAGGCTTTAGAGAAGGTGCAGAAGTAGTTCACCAGGATGTTGCCTGGGTTGGAGAATATTAGCAATAAGGAGAGGTTGGGCAAACGGATTGTTTTCTCTGCAGTGTCAGAGACTGAAGGTGACCTGATAGAAGTTTGTAAAGTTATGAGAGGCACAGATAGGGTAGACGGTCAGAGTCTTTCTCCCAGGGTGGAAATGTCAAGTAGAACTGTGTGGCCAGATTTGCTCTAACTCCATATACAAGCTTGCAGATAACACCACCGTAGTGGGCCATATCTCAAATAACAATGACGGAGTACAGGAAGGAGATAGAGAGCCTAGTGACATGGTATCATAACAACAATCTTGCCCTCAATGTCAGCAAAACAAAAGAGCTGGTCACTGACTTCAGGAAGGGGGGTGGTGCACATGCTCCTGTTTACATCAATGGTGCTGAGGTCGAGAGGTTTGAGAACTTCAAGTTCCCAGGAGTGAACATCACCTATAGCCTGTCCTGGTCCAACCATGTTGACGCCATGGCCAAGAAAGCTCAGTAGCGCCTCTAGTCCCTCAGGAGGCTTAAGATATTTGGCACGTCCCCTTTGACCCTCACAAATTTTTATTAATGCACCATAGAAAGCATCCTATCTGGATGCATCCCATCTTGATATGGCAACTGCTCTGCCTGTGATCGCAAGAAACTGCAGAGATTTGTGGACACAGCTTAGCACATCGCAGAAACCAGCCTCCCCTCCATGGACTCTGTCTACACTTCTCGCTGCCTTGGTAAAGCAGCCAGCATAATTATCATAAAGCCCTCACCCACCTTGGACATTCTCTCTTCTCCCCTCTCCGATTGGGCAGAAGATACGAAAGCCTGAAAGCATGTACCACCAGGCTCAAGGACAGTTTCTATCCCGCTGTTGTAAGACTATTGAATGGTTCTCTAGCACGATATGATGGACTCTTGATCTCACAATCTACTTTGTTATGACCTTGGACCTTATTGTCTGCCTGCACCGCACTTTCTCTGTAATTGAAACACTTTATTCTGCATTCTGTTATTGTTTTACCTTGTAGTACCTCAATGCACTGTTGTAATGAATTGATATGTATGAACGGAATGCAAGACAAGTGTTTTCACTGTACCTTGGTACATGTGACAATAATAAACCAATGTACAGTGACACCTGGCTCGGCTGGAATTGTGCTATGTCTGCTGAAAAGTGTGCCAGCTGTTAAACTGCTATGATGCCCACTGCAGTTAAACAGTTAAACTAAATTCACTGCCTACACCTACGTATGAAAAGCTGCTGCTAAATAAGATATTCAATTGCTGCAGGGATGCAAAATTGTGCTTCACCTTCAGTCAGTGATGTTCCTCTACATCACTCAATGTTATAAAGAAAGAGACGAATAAGGCACAAACAGTGTAGCAACTTCATGGGAAATGTGAGCATGGATCTTTTACATTGGCAGTAAAATGAGACATCACCCGGTGCAGTGGTTAAGTAACTGGATTAGTAACCCAGAGGCACAGGTGAACAATCCAATGACATGAGTTGAATTCCACCAAGGCATCTGTAGAATTTAAATTCAATTTGTAATCTGGAATTTAGAAAAAATACATCTTTGTAATGGTGACCACAAAGCTACCAGGTCATGATTGAAACAAAAAAACCAACTGGCTCATTAACGCCCTTCATGGGAGGGCATTCCAGCTTCCAGCCTGGCCCATGAATCACATATGACCTGAATGCCGTTGACTTTTAAATGGTTGAGCACCGCACTCAGTTGCCTCAATACTGCCAGGTTAAAAGAAAAGAATATGACTGGAATGATCATTCTGCATTAACCTAGGCACCAAATACAGACATGATCCAAATAACCTTATGGTTCACCTTTTGAACATCTGGGGGCTGTTGTCTAAGTTGGGAGAACTGTGCCACAGACTCGTCAATCGTCTGATGCTGACACAACTCACGGAATCATAACTTAGACATAATAGAACATAGAAAACCTACAGCACAATTCAGGCCCTTCGGCCCACAAAGCTGTGCCGATCATGTCCCTACCTTAGAAATTACTAGGCTTACCCATAGTCCTCTATTTTGCTAAGCTCCATGTACCTGTCCAAAAGACTCTTAAAAGACCCTATCATATCCACCTCCACCACCATTGCCGGCAGCCCATTCCACACACTCACCACTCTGTGAGTAAAAAACTTACCCCTGACATCTCCTCTATACCTACTCCCCAGCACCTTAAACCTGTGTCCTCTTGTGGCAACCATTTCAGCCCTGGGAAAAAGCCTCTGACTATCCACACGATCAATGCCTCTTATCATCTTATACATCTCTATCAGGTCTCTCCCCCATCCTCCGTCACTCCAAGGAGAAAAGGCCGAGTTCCCTCAACCTGCTTTCATAAGGCATGCTCCCCAATCCAGGCAACATCATTGTAAATCTCCTCTGCACCCTTTCTACGGCTTCCACATCCTTCCTGTAATGAGGTGACCAGAACTGAGCAGGGTAATGTGCCAGGCTCCTCCATTACAATCTCACTGATAGGCTAGTTCCTTCAGAGGTAGCATATAGGCAGGAAGGAGTAGCCCGAGGAGTCCTCACATTGACTCCAAACCACATGAAGTTTCATGGCATCAGACATGGACAATTAAACCTCTTCTTGACTGCTGTCCACTGTCCTCCCTCAGCTGATGAATCAGTGCTCCTCCATACTGAACAATGTTAGGAAGATGCACTGAAAGTAATAAGGGCACAGAATGTACACTGGATGAGGAACTTCAATGTCCATCACTAAGAGTGGCTTGGTGGCATCAGGTAAGTTTAACTGCTAGACCGCAGCAGGCAGTGAATGAACCAGCAAAAGAGATAAACCTACTTGACCTCATTCTCACCAAACTACCAAGATCAGATGCATCTGTCCATCACCACTACACTTTCTTCATAGAGATAGAATCTCATCTTCACACTGAGGACTTCATTGGGTTTTGTTGCACTAAAATAGTGTTAAATCAGACAGATGCGATAAAGACCTGGGAGGCCAAAGTTGAGCATCCACGATATGCTGTGGACCATAAGTAACAGCAGAACTGGGCACCTCTGCAACTTTATGACCAGGTATATCTCTCACTCGAACGTTACAATTAAGAACAGGATATCTACCCTGCTCCATTGAACACAGACATACCCAACAATGAGGTGCCGATCTCATGAAGCTGCTAAGTTGAGTGCTAAATTGCAAAAAGAGTACGTAGGAGGAGGAACTAAGTAATCTCACACCTGAGAAAATCAAACCAAAGACCTGCAGTCCTGTCTTTTTGAGAAGTGAACGGTGGTGCACAATTAAGCAGTTAATGAGAGGAAGAGGCTTCAAGAATACATTGGTATTTTCTAACCCACATCATGCTGGAAGCATCTTTAAAGGGACCGCATAAAAACGGCTCAATAAAGATTGAACAATAAATGCCAGCCTTGTTAATGACACTATAAAAGGAACATATCAAAATAAAAGGCATATTTAGACTGGGGACCGGAAGTAACTTAGAATGCACAATTGATTATTATTATTTAAATGCTCTAAGGTACAAATGGAAATTAAATACAGTTTGATATAAGCATTAAGAACCAAATATTACAGAATTGGTTGATCTTTCATTGATGTGTACAAGACTACCTGAAGCATAATTTTTCCTTTTAAGTTGCTGTTAATGATTTTTTGAGGGATCTTAGTCTGGGATATTGAATAAAATTCAACACTTAACACCACATCAGGATGACCAGGGATTCGATGGAGTAAAATGTCCTTCCACTTTGCGCTGGAGGTGTGGGCCAGACTCTGAAGAGCACCCTCACTGATGCTTTCCTCACATTTCTCACATCAACTCTCTGAATGTGATAGACAATTTAGCGCCAATTAATTTGCTTCTCATGAGCAGACTGTAGTTGGGAGCCCATGATGTGGCAAATTAATATTCAGAATCAAAAACTGAAAATACCATAAGTGTCATTATGGGGCCTGTAGAACTAGGAGGCATGGCCTCAAGATAAGGGTCGTCTGCCTCAGACTGAGATGAAGAGATACTTCTTCTAGCAAATTGAGAATCTTTGACCTTCTCTACTCCAGATAGCTGTAGTTATTGAAGAATTAAGTACATTTGAGGGTGACATAGATTTTTGGACAACACAAGAATTAAGGTAATGGGGATTGTGCAGAGAAGTGGAGCTGAGGTCAAAGGTCAGATCAGCCATGATCTTATTGAATGACAGAGCAACCTTGAAGGTCATAAGGTCTGCTCTTGCTCCTTATCTTAAAGTTAGAACTATCTTCATAAAATTTCTGAAGTCACAGGATATGTCCAATACAGGCTGTGTGCTCCATGAATCATCATCTCTGAGAAACAATCTTCTCCGTTTATCATCGCCATATTTTCAATTGCATGAACTATTCTTTAAGCATCTAGGTATTTTATAATATCATCCCATTTAAATACCATGACTGTTATTCGCAAATGAAAATGATTTGTGTCTGATGGCTGATATATTTTAAGTCCACTTGTGTTATATAGAGGCAGTATACACATTTTAATAGCACACAAATTTCATTCAGAACATAATTTAGTGAAGATATTCAAATTACATAACACCATATAAAACTTGGGAATGTCTATGTTGTGGTTTACATTTGGAATGGAAATAACGTTAATACCCTTAACACCACAACATTAACAAGCAACACACTCAAACGTACTCCAACAGCTGAGTACGGGATTTTACTGAAAGGTAAAAAATGCAAAGTTAAAAGGTCAATTAAATGTTAAGTTAAAAGGCCCTCTACAGTATAATCCTCATGGGAGTATTGCCTTCCACGAGTGCAAATTTCACACCAATAAATGAAAATCAAAAAACTGCAGATGTTAGAAATTTGAAATAAAAATAGAAAATGCTGGAAACACTCAGCAGGTTGTGCAGCGTCAGACTGGAAAGGGTCTGGTACATGTGATAGTAATAAAACAACTGTACCTGAAATGTCCATCCTGTATCTCCTTCCACAGAAGCCGCCCAACCTGCCGAGTGCTCCTTGCATTGTATATTTTTATTTCAAACTACGTAACAACTCAATAACAAAAGGAGGGAAAGGTATTTGAAGACAAAAGTGAAAAGAGAGAAGATATTGCAGATTTCCTGAAACAAAGTGTGATTGTATGTGATATATTCATGCCTAGCCTGGTAGAGTTAGGAAGGTTTGCTGGCAACTGTAGCACAACATACGCTGAGGTGGGACATCAGTATCTTTTGAGAGAACTAAACTCTCACAGACGGAATCAGATGACGCATTTCTGTCTACACTGGTAGAACAAAGTGAATAGAACAGATGACATGAAATATTGAGGAAGATTTTGATGCATGAGTCTAGCTTGGGAAGAACGATGTCCACTACTGTTCGTGATTATGGATCACACCCTGCCCTAATAACAAGTTTTATTTAATCAATAATTTTCATGCTGAATAGACAGCCTAATCCCAGAAAATCGACAAGCAGCCACTGATAGTAGTGCAACTGGTTATTAATCTTTACCCTACCAGTTTATCTATCAACTACTGTATAAGCACAAGATAGATTTAACAGTTAAAATACTCAAGTATCTCAGAAGATGAACAAAGTCTCTCCAGTTGCCTGAATAGGCTTATATAATATAATCACAAAGAGACTGCACTTTAAGCAATTTCACAAATCAGTTGGGCCTGGATTATTACTAAACCCCTCAATGTTATCAATTAAATGCTGGTAAATCAGACTTTTTCTTTCAGATGTCAATCTCTATACTGCTTTACTTGGAAACACGACATCTGTGTTTCACCAAAGGCTTTTTCATCACAAACTATGATACTGAGGAAAGATAAGCAGAATAATCCGTGCTGATCAAAAAAAAAATCTGCATTATACCAATTAAAGTCCCTGCCAGGAGCAAAACGGAACAGCACTCAAACTCCACTGCAGTTTATCTCGCCTGAACACAAGGACGGAGAACAGGCAAGAATGTTCTTTCATTTTCGACTGACAACTTTTATCTTCTTTTGCTGGGTATAGGATCTTAGTCGTCTGTAGGGTACGGGACTTGTACATGTAGATGCATTGTTTTTGTAAATATTCTTCAAGACAGCAATGTCACTTCAAGACTAAAATGGAAAGTCATAACCATATAGTAATCAACACTGAATGACCCACAAGTGACCAACTGCCTCTTATGAGATGTAGCACAAATTTGCTACTTATTTAAATGGGATTTTTATCTGTCATCTCAGATGCAACAATAAACTAAATGCTTCCAGAGAAACCACAAATGAATAAATATGAAACAGTGACTGAAATTCTATTTTGTTATTATCAGCAAAAAAAAAGCTACTCATTCAGAACAGGAAGCTCACTGCTTCAATCCCCAGTCCATGTCCTGAGAGCTGATCTCTGTTGAGGCAGCAGTGAGTCCTTTATAATTGGCCTTGGTACAGATCAGAGCATCAGTCTGAGTTTCCAATATTGTTGTCAAGCCACTTCAGGTAGCATGAAACACTTGCCTAGAAATTCGAGTTCACCCTCTCATGCTGAGCTAAAACAAGCTGCATATAGCTGTAAAGGCATTCAGAACTCCTGCAAAATTTCACAAAAATGGACAACCATTTTTATGTTCAATTTGCACATTGAAAATCACACACAGATTCGAGCACTAAAGTGGGACCTCAGTGGTTCCTGTCAGGAGCTGCATGCAGAACTCACAGCTTTTGCATTGTTGCCACACTGACAGCTGGGATGCAAGTTATTGCCCAAAGAAGTCTCAGCCTCTGCTGCCTGACTAGCAGCAAAGGCTTCCGTGGAACAGGGGTGGCTCAGCAATGTGGTGTCCTCTTCTCCGTCCACGTCTCCTCCGGGCACTGATCTGGTTTGATTGACTCCTGCGCCTCGTGTGGTTCCAAACCACTGGAAGGTGTGGGCTGATCAAGGGTTAGAGATTACCTCATGCAACTCACGGATTTTTGTAAAAAAAAAGCCTGCAATCAGGGAAAGTAGAATTATTTAACAATATGCTTGCCATTGGAAAGTGAGGCTGGACAATGTGTTGGCAAGACATTGATTCAACAACGCAGACCCCTTAACTGGCATCTCAATCCCGAACTCTGAATGATGTGTTCCTTATATTTCTGGAGGTGAACACCAAAGGTCTTGGTTTCCCTCAAAAGCTCAAATTTCCACTGGCAGAGAAGACAACATGTACTGAGACGGGACATCATTAACAGCAAGACTGGCGCTACGCTAACATCAGCCATGCTAACAGAAACTGACTACGGAAGAGCGTGAGACCCAGAAATGATGACGGGTCTAATGTACAGGAAACCATTTTTATGCTCAATTTGCACATTGAACAACAGATACAGATGAGTCTGATTTCCAGATATGATGCTTTTCCTCCCATGGTCAATCAGCCTGCCAGTGCTCCTCAGACACTTCAATCATTCTCAATTGCACAAGGCATCAGCAGAAATGCACCCAGCTATGACTGTGGAACTGTGGAACACGGCCAGGAGCAAGTCCCTGAAATACCTCTCAGGGCCAGGAGTAAGTCTCTGTGTAACCCTTCGTGGTCAGGAGTCAGTCCCTATGGAACTGTTCCTGAACCCGTATTAGTCCTTGTGGAACTGTTCCTGGCCAGAAGTTAGTCACTGTAGAACCATTCCCAGGAAGGCATTGGTCACTATGGCACCATTCATGGACAGGTGATAGTCCCTGTGGAATTTATTCCAGCAAAGTGTCAGTTGCTGCCAGAACGGAACTTGGCATTGCATCAGTGTTTGTGGAATTGTTCCCAGCAGAGAAACAATGTCAGTGCCATCTGTATTAGATGCAGAGGGTTCAATTCCAGTTAAAAAGTGCAACTTTTATATATCATCACATCAAAACAGGATTAAGGTTTCTTGTGGTAAAGATATTTCAAACTCTAGACATTTTGCTATACGAGCAGTGTTGTATAATGTTAACCTGAGATCAATTCTCCTTGGCAAAGTCCATCTTTCCAGGCTGCAAGTACAACTGAGGTTCAATATTACTGAGAAGCTATCAACTGAGTGACTTCGATCACCCTGACTCATGAAGTGTCAGATAATCACTAGGCCCTTTCCAGTGGAAATGACATGCACTGATTTCCAATGACCTGCTAATGCTGGCACTACCTGTAAATGTTAATTTTACTCAATAGGGATTCACAATGAAGTGAATATTAGAGTCACTACAGCTAGGGGGCAGGATGGATACACAGAAAATACTGGCGGAATCAGGAATGAAGGAAATCAGAGCTGGGTCATTTAGACAGGAAAGCTGAAAGCACTTTTTCCACACAAATACTGGAAGACTGGGGATTTTTCCCTCTAAAATACAATGCTGGTGCAATCGAAACAAATGGTCTACTACCTGAAATGTTAGATCTGCTTCTCTTTCTACAGATGCTGACCTGCTGCCTGTTTACAGCATTTTCTGTTTTTATTTCAGATTTCCAGCATCTGCAGTCCTTTAATTTCTATTACAAAAAAGGAGGTGCTTTGTTGCACGAGAGATTACTTCTAATTTCTTTTAAGAGCATTGTACTTAATTTATAATGTTCATTAAGTGTGAGATGGGCAGTGCGATGGTACAACAAAAATTTGTGTTTAACAGTGGCTCAAGAAAACATAGAGAACAATACAAACAAATCGTGAATTGAAGTAGTGACCTGAAACATAGAGAAGCAGAATCAAAGGCTATTGAGGAAAATAACAGTGTAGGAGGTGACATATGGGTGTGGACAGAAGATTGACTAGCTAACACGAAACAGAAACGAGGCATAAATGGGCATTTGACCGGTTGGCAAGCTGTGATGAGTGGTCTGTCACAGGGAACAGTGCAGGGCCTCGACTTTTTACAATTTATTTCAATGATTTGCATGAAGGCACCAAAGTGATGGTTGCTAAATTTGCTGATTACACAAAGATAAGTAGGAGAGTAAGTTGTGAAGAACACATAAGAGGGCTACAAAGGTGTAGAGATAGGTTAAAGAAATGGGCAAGGATCTGGTACATGGGTTATAATGTGGGAAAATGTAATTTGTCTATTTTGGCAGGAAATGTAAAGCATATTATCTAAATGGTGGGAGATTGCAGAACTCTGAGATGCAAAGGATCTAATGCATGATTTGCAAAAGGCTAGAACGCAGATACAGTGAGTTATTAGGAAAGCTAACAGAACGTTATTGTTTATTGCTGAGGGAACTGAACACAAAAGGAGGAAGGTTATGCTTCAGTTATATTGGATATTGGTGAGATTCCATTTGGAGTATGGTATACTGTATTCTCATTTCAGAAAGAATGTTAACATTTTGGAAGCAGTTCAGAGAAGGTTTACTAGACTAATATCTGGAATTGGTAGGTTGTCTTATGAGGAAAGTTTAGACAAATCGGGCTCACTTTTGCTGGAGCTTAGAAGAGTGAAAGATGACTTGATTGAAGTGCACGTGATCCTGAGGGATTTGGAGGGGGTGGATGTAGAGGGGTGAATTCCTCTTGTGTGAACATCTAGAACGAGGGGATACTGTTCTTAAGACAAAGGGTGGTGTGCATGTGGAAATCTTTTCCTCGAAAGGTGATAGATGCACATTCTTTAAATATGTTTCAGTTGGAGGTAGACAGATAATTAATAAGCAAGAGGATGAAGGGCAAACTGGGGTAGGCAGAGCTGAGGTCACAATCAGATCAGCCTTGATCTTATTAAATGGCAGAGCAGGCTTGAGGGGATAACTCCTGTACTTATTAGTGTGTTTGATGGCAAATTGGGAGACATGGGATCTTAGGAAAGAAATTCCAAAACATGGAAGCCTAAGTGGTGAAGACAAGGCCACTATTGAAGGGGTGGACAATGTAAAAAGTCATTAATCTTCACACTGAGGAACAACTAATGCGGGCTAGGGAACTGGATGTGCGCAAGTTGGGAAGGGGAGTTGGTTGTTAAATTATCAACATTACCATGGTAAAAACTGACTATGCAGAATTGTTTCACAACAACAAGATCAGGCTTGAAATGTCCAACACAGTTGAATAATAAGGTAACACTTACTGCTTAGACTTGCAAATTTGAGGTTACCATCAGATCAGTGAGGTTCTTATTAAATGGAGGAGTAGTCTTGTAGGTCTGAGTGACCTATCCTCCTCTTAATTTGTATGTTCATACAATGGTTACATGGGGAGCAGAGGGATATTGGCATCTAGCATAAATCAACACAGCCAAGAAAACAGAGGAAAAAATGTGCCACCTTTATCGTACTATTATTTCTTCAATATTACCAAATGGTAGCATTGGTAGGAAATAGGAGCTCCTGAACCCTTCAAATACATTTTACTTTTTATTCCTGATTTAATTTAAGGAATGCATTTTGACAGTCTTGATGATTGCACTAAGCATATAACTACTGCAGCTGATATCATCGTTCAAATTACAACCAAATAAGTATGACTGACAACCATTACCATAACATAGTAAAGGGAAAATGAAAACAAGTGCGGCTAAAATGGAAATAAACTGATATCATAGTGGGACCGGGAGAATTATAGTCGAAGGCAGAATGGCAATCAACTAGAAAAAATGAATTGAAACAACACAGGACTTTGCACCAGGGATTAGTTTAGTGGAAGAAAGGAAACATGTAGGGTCGAAAGGAAGAAGCCAAGCAAAAGAAAACTAAACCATGGATGCTTTTAAAAGGGGAAATTTTGATTTTATTTTAATGTTGTTCACAGTAATAACCTTCGGTCTCTCAAATTTAATTCTGGAGGAGTTTTAACAAGACAAGGCAGTTCTGTGATTACAAGTCACTGTATACCTTCTCAACAGAGGTCTAAATAGCTTAGTGATGGGTGGAAATAAGGTCAGTGAAATTAGACAAAGTTTGCTCAGTCAGGTATTGCATTACAACCCAGAAAATAATTATAGATTGGGTTTACTAAAAAGCATTACAAGAAAAATTTAAAAAAAAAATAAAGTTACCTACTCAATCTTGGCTTCATCACATTTGAAAATCAAATTTAAACATTCTTTGCTTCCAACCTCCATCTTACTGTTTATGCATTAATTCATCTAAATATTTGTTTGGCTGAGCTTTATTTCACAGAGTTAGTATTTGTGCCTCAGAGCAAAGAGAAAACCCTCCAGCTGCCATATGGATGTTTTCAACATAAGTTAAAACACTGACATGACTTTTATTGAAACCTTGAAACATTCCACCCGCCGTTTAATAATCTAAATGCAACACAAGTTTCCCTTTCGCAGGCTTGATGTAAATGAGTCTGTTCTGGCATGCAATCATAAGAAGGATTCTTGTGCTTCCATCAATGTTTGTGATTTGACTAATGTGAAACACATGTAGCCTCTGCTCCATGGTTCAACAACTCTGACATTCCAACAGAAAAGTTTAAAAGGTGCACCACCGAGGGCAAGAGTTGTCAGTATTGCTGGAAAACTTTAACAAAGACCTTGAAATGCAGTCAACAGTCTCATTCCAGAGAAGGATATCAATTATAGACAGTGGTGACTTTAGCTGGCTGCAGGAACTGTAGGGCACTGGATGGACAGCCATGAAGATCTACTAGTTTCCTTATTAACTTAAAGGAAGCACCGACAGAAAAAGCTTTGAAAGGCGGCACTTGTGTGCACCCTGCAGTTATAAAAACAGCTTGCATGTAACTTAAACTGTGGATGTCCCATGGAGAGCTAACCTCAGACATGAAGCTAACCCAACATCTTTCCAATTTATTTTAGCAAGCAGTGTGGCAAACGCAACTGGGGCAATAATTCAGTCAACCTTCCACAACAACAAAATAAAATCTGAAACAAAATACCACTTACAAGCTCAGCAAACGTGTCTCTAATTGGAAGGGATAGTCAATCAACACTTGGATCCAAGACAATTGACTAGTTAACACTGTATGTGAGGTAAAGCATGCAGTTCAGGCTAATGCTGCTACACTACAATGAAACAATATTCCGCCTTGGGAGTCTCCAACCTGATGGACTCAACATCAATTTCTCGATCTTCCAGTAACCCCACCCCTTCTTTTTCTCCCCCCTGCCCCCCCCCCACTCCTTTGTCTTCCCATTCCTGTGGCTCCCTTCCCCCACCTTGATGACCTGCCCATCTCCTCTCCTCCCCTCCTCCGTCCTTTATTCCATGGTCCACTGCCCTCTCCTACCGGATTCCTTCTTCTTCAGCCCTTTGCCTCTTCTACCCATCACCTCTCAGCTTCTTACATCTCCCCCACCTCTCCTCTACTCACCTACCTCCCCCTTCTCACCTGAACTCACCTATCCCCTGCCTGTGTGTGCTCCTCCCCCTCCCCCTCCCCCCATCTTCTTATTCTGGCTTCTGCCCTCTTTCTTTCCAGTCCTGATGAAGGGTCTCGACCCGAAACGTCGACTGTTTATTTCCCTCCATGGATGCTGCCTGACCTGCTGAGTTCCTCCTGCATCTTGTGTGTGTATTGCTCCAGATTCCAGCATCTCTTGTGTCTCCAGTAATAACCAGTCTTGCTGCTGCCAGCAAACACCCAGTGACGTGACCCAGCCACACAATAAACAATAACAGAGACAATCCCTGCTTTATTTTCCTTCTTTCCCTTGGTCATCTCAAGGCTTCAACCATTCCTGGGCAGAGTTTGATAAGCCTCCTCTGTTGGCTTAGTTAAAACACTCATCACTCCGGTGTGAACCTAAGCCGAGGCGAACAGACGAATAAGGTGAGCGAGAGGGAGAAAGAGAGTGAGGGGGTTTCTAGGAGACAGATAGAAGGGAAAGAGGAACAGACAGAGGGGTAGATTGAAGGGGATAGGATCTGAAAAGAAGGGCAAATTAATGAAAGAAAATGGTGAGATGTTGATACCTCTGTCACTAAACCAGCATGTGAAATTTTTAGTACAGGGAGTCCCCGGATTACGAACGAGTTCCGTTCTTGAGTCTGTTCGTAATTCGAGTTTGTATGTAAGTTGGAACAGTTACGTACAGTTC
Organism: Pristis pectinata; assembly: GCF_009764475.1. Taxonomy (NCBI): domain Eukaryota; kingdom Metazoa; phylum Chordata; class Chondrichthyes; order Rhinopristiformes; family Pristidae; genus Pristis; species Pristis pectinata. The sequence continues at coordinate 97,496,975 of NC_067413.1, forward strand.
ACATCTAGCATCAATTAGTCAAATGTTTGTCTTAGTATATAGCATATATTGTACCTAAAACATCATAAATATAATGTTATATTTATGTTGTGTTTTGAGCGTGTTTTGATCATTGTGCAAAGTAGTCCGCCCATTCGTTAGTACGAACCATTGTGTGTAACTTGATTTTTTTAAAATAATAGGCTTTACGGAGGTCGGTTCGTAAGTACGGGCGTTTGTAAGTCGGGGACTTCCTGTATTGCAGTTTCTTTGGTATCCAGCTTCTATCAAGAGCTGTCTGACTTGATGGCATGACTGAATGGAGGCTGAGGCCTCCCTACTGGAGACATTGCGAGATTAACAGTATGCTATGAATGACTGTTATAAGTGTGTTTAACATATAAAAAGCATTCACAGGAATTTCCTTAGAGGTAGTATCAAACAAAATAGACAAGAAAGGAGATATTGCAAAAAATGACCAAAAGCATGGTGTAAATGGTGCATCCTGAAGGATAAGTGAAGTGTAGAGGGGTTTAGGAAGGGAATTTTAGATTTCAGCATTCAGATATTTGAAAGTGGACCACCATTTCTGGGACTAAGGAAGAAGTGGGGTCTGCACAGAAGGCCCATGTCATAGGAAAACAGAGAAAGGAGGACAGTTAAGGCCATGAGCAAATGTGAATTTGATTATGAAATGAAAAACTTATCTTGCATACCATTCATACAGATCAATTCATTACACACTGCATTGAGGTAGTACAAGGTAAAACGATAACAGAGTGCAGAACAAATTGTTACAGTTACAGAGAAAGTGCAGTGCAGGTAGCCAATAAGGTGCAAGGTCATGATGAGGTAGATAGTGAGTTCAAGAGTCCATCTTATTATAATAGGGAACCATTCAATAGTCTTATAACAGTGGGATAGAAACTGTCCTGGTGGTACGTGTTTTCAGGCTTTAGTATCTTCTGCCCGATGGGAGGGGGAAGAAGAGAGCATATCCCGGGTGGGTGGGGTCTTTAATTCTGCTGGCTGCTTTACTGAGGCAGCAAGAAGAGTAGACAGAGTCCATGGAGGGGAAGCTGGTTTCCATGATGGCTGAATGGACTTCGTGTGAATTAGGATATGGTAAAGCAGAAACTTGTATGGGTTAAAATTTATAAAGCATGGGTGATGGAGGCTTTCCTGAAAGCACTGTTTGACATGACAGAGTCTCTGCAGGTGGCTGTAATAAGCATTATAAAGGAGTCAAAAACTCAATTTGGGTCAAAAAGGATGATGAGATTGGTGTAGTCTGAGATACTGGATGAAATATATGGAGCTGGTAATGAGATAAGATGTCTTTATTAGTCACATGTTCATCAAAACACACAGTGAAATGCATCTTTTTGCATAGTGTGTTCTGGGGGCAGCCCACAAGTATCACCACACTTCCGGTGCCAACACAGCATGCCCACAACTTCCGACCTGTATGTCTTTGGAATATGGGAGGAAACCGGAGCACCCGGAGGAAACCCACGCAGACACGGGGAGAACGTACAAACTCCTTACAGACAGTGGCCGGAAATGAACCCGGGTCGCTGGCGCTGTAAAGCGTTATGCTAACTGCTACACTACCGTGCCTGCCGTACCATGAGTGAGTGGAATTTGCAGTAGCAGCTGATGTTGATGGGTTTGGCCTTCAACATTGGTTCAATGAATATTGAATGATTGACAAGCTGTCCATAAACATAGGGCAATGAAAGGGTTGGAAGGAAAGTGGATTGAATGTTGTTAGCATACATGTGACAGAGGACCTTCCTTCGAGGTTTGGATGATGTCACCTAGTGAAAGCATTTAGAAGGGGAAGGAAGGGAAGCAGAGATCCCTGGTGCCCACAATGTGATGATATGTAAACAGGAAGCTACTGGTGAGATGATCTGGTTATATCTGGATACATACAGCTGGAGCAGACCCACTAAAATGAACAAGGGAGCAGAGTTGTTGGAAGACAATGATGGAGTCAACCATGATCAAAGCTGCAAAGAGGTCAAGAAAGGAAAATGCTCCACGGTCATTGTCACAGAAGACTTTATTCGTGGCTTCCAATTAATCATTTAAGTGCTGTGGCAGTGATGGAGAAATTTGAACATTCAAGCGTCACTTAAACATTGGAATGGATTTAGGATGTAACACACCATCTAGAACTGGAGTATTTTTTTCTTGAGTCATATCAAAAGTTCTAGCACACTTTTAGAAATGATAAAATATTAAATGAAAATGACCTTTATTTCCTTATTGGAAACATTCATGTGTTGTCTCACTAGATGCTGAAGAGGCGTTCGACAGAGTTGAATGGGAATATCTATTCATTACACTTCAAAAATTTAATTTTAGCCCTAAATTTATATCTGCGATCAAACTGATTTATTATACACCTATGGCTTCAATACTTACTAATAATCAAAGATCCCCATTGTTTAGGCTTTCTCGAGGTAATAGACAAGGTTGCCCTTTAAGTCCTTTATTATTTGATATTGCTTTGGAACCCTTGGCTATTGCACTTCGGGATTCTTCAAACATATGTGGTGTTACTCGCAGACAGAAGATTCATAAGATATCTCTTTACGCAGATGACCTGTCACTTTATATTTCTAATCCAGAGGAATCTATCCCTGCAGTACTATCACTACTAGATCAATTCAGTGTTTTTTCTGGCTATAGATTAAATCTTAGTAAGAGTGAACTTTTTCCATTAAATATGCAAACCCCAATTTATAGGCAATTACCTTTTAGATTAGTAACTATTTTATGTACTTAGGTGTTAAAATTACGAAGAAACATAAGGACTTATTTAAAGTTAATTTACTGCCTTTAATTGACCATGTTAAACAATTATTTACTAAATGGTCCCCACTGTCTTTATCATTGGTAGGCCAAATTAATGCGGTTAAGATGAATATTTTACCAAAATATTTATATTTATTTCAAGCGATTCCAACTTTTGTCCCAAAATCTTTTTTTGACACTATTGATTCTAAAATTCTTTCATATATTTGGCAGAATAAAAACCCAAGGTTAAGTAAGAAATACTTACAAAAACTAAAAAAGGATGGGGGTATGGCCCTCCCTAACTTCAGATTATACTGTTGGGCAATTAATATCAGATATTTAATTTTTTGGAATCAAGATTCAGATGTAATTCAATGTCCCAAATGGGTACATCTTGAGCATCAATCAGTACACGGATTTTCATTAGTTTCTATTTTAGGAGCCTCACACCCTTTTGCACTTACCAAATTAAGTAAACATATGATTAACCCAATAGTTAAACATACAATACGAATATGGTTTCAATTTCGTAAATTTTTTGGATTGAATAAATTTAACTTGTCAAGTCCTATTCAATCTAATTTTTTCTTTCAACCATCCAGAGTTGACTCAGTTTTTCCATATGGAAAAGGAAGGGAACAGTATGTTTTCGGGATCTATTCATTGATAACTGTTTTCCATCTTTTGAACAATTGTCTAATAAATACAATTTGTCTAGATCACACTTATTTCGATATTTGCAGATTAGAAATTTTTTAAAAGCTACTATACCCTCTTTTCCGACACCATAAAAAACTGAAATTATGGAAAAAATTTTAGGTCTTAATCCTTATCAGAAGGGCTTGATAGCAATAATCTATGATTTAATTATGAAAATACGTCCAAAATCACTGGACAAAATTAAGAATGAATGGGAAAGTGAACTCCAGACACCTCTACCTACAGAGACTTGGAAGAAAATTCTTCATTTAGTTAATACATCTTCAATGTGTGCCAGACACTCGTTGATACAGTTTAAGGTAGTGCACAGGACCCATATGTCAAAAGATAAGCTAGCCTGTTTTTATCACCATATAAATCCTATATGTGACAGATGTAAATCGAATGTGGCTTCTCTGACACATATGTTTTGGTTCTGTCCTCTTTTGGAAAAATATTGGAAAGACATTTTTAACATTATCTCAACTTTATTGAATATTGATTTACAACCTCACCCTATCACTGCAATTTTTGGACTACCAACGATAGAGTCTCGCCATTTATCTGCTTCTGCTTACCATATGAATGCCTTTGTCACATTAATGGCCAAACGATCCATCTTGCTTAAATGGAAGGATCTAATAGCCCTTACTACTTTTCAATGGTTTTCTCAAACTATATCATGTTTAAACTTGGAAAAAAATTAGGACTGGTACTGTTGATCCTTCGCTTAAATTTGAAGACATTTGGAGTCCATTTATTCAATACTTTCATAAGATGTAGATCCCTTTTCAATAACTTTTCAATTTAAAGGAACGGAGTTGACGACATAATATTGCTCTGTTTTCATTGAGAAATTTCAGTCCAGTTTTTTGTTGTTGTGTTTTTTTTTTGAAATTTTCTTTTTAGTTTGGTTTGTTATATTATTTACATTTTTTATTGATTTGGGGATTCTTTTTTTTTCTTTTATATACACAATAAATCTTTTTCTTTCTTTTCTTTTATATTATATTCATCTACTAAGAGATCGTGAGATCTAAAGTTTTTTTTATACTTCATTTTTTATGATTATCTATGTCATGATTGTTCTCTTGATCTCTTTGTATTACATGTACAATCATCGATGTTATATATTAATCTGTATTAATTTGGAAACTAATAAAAAGATTGAAAAAAAAGAAAAAAGGAAACATTCACACTTTCACTTGCATAATCCAAAACACAAGCATCTTTTTATTTGACGCATTTGATAGAGGCTTCCTTTTGACTTCAGATGTCTTAAGTGGTCAAGTTTTGTGGCCATTTAGTTCCCTGGAATAAATAATATGCTCCCTATTTCACAGTGTTCCAAGCTAGGAAATATAATACTCTGAAGTTAAAAAAAATCTGACCTTCAGAAATTCTGGTAGAGAATCAGAGCAGTCCCTGGCTTCAATTACTTACATGGACTAACTGCTCCTGTGTGTCAAATTCTCTTGAGCATCCTTCCCAGTGGCAGTTTGTTTCATAAATCACTTCCGGCTCCTGCTTGCTTTCATCTTTATCTACCTCCTCTTTGACCAGTGTCATTCCTTCCGGCTGTTCCTGTGATAGAGAAATCCAGGTTTGAATCCACTATTGCTTGAATTGTTATACCATTGTAGACTCCTGCATTTAGCTCACACAGGGGGCTGTGGCTTGCACTATACCAAGATGGCTTTCGGATAAGTTCTCTAAGCAACGTTGAGGTTCAGCAGTAGGATTCATAGCTGGGTCAGAAAGTTGGGGTGTGAAACTCCACTCAAGAGCACTGAGCAAATAATACAGCTTAACATTTCAGTATCACCAATGAGGGAATACTGCAATGTCAGTGTAGTAACTTTTCAAATAAGTTGTCAAACTGAAGCCCATCAGACCTTTCATTTGGGCACAGAAGATCCTATGATACAATCTGAAGTGCAGGGGTGTCCTCTCTCATGGGATCCATGGAGACTTGGTGGACTGGATTATAGATTGGTTTGGCCATAGAAGACAGAGGGTAGAGGTGGAGGTGTGTCATTCTGCCTGGGATTGGCACTACAACCTCTGTTGTTTATGGTATATATAGTGTGTGTGTGTGTGTGTATATATATATATATATATATATATATATATATTATATATATATATATATATAAATAAATTATATATATATATAAATAAATTATATATATATATATATATATATATATATATATATATATATATATATATATATATATATATATATATATATATATAAATAAATAAATTACATATATATATATATATATATATAACTGATTTGGATGAAAATGTAGATGGGCTGATTAGTAGGTTTGTAGACAACATAAAAATTGGCAGAGTTGTGGATAATGAGGAAGGTTGTCAAAGGATACAACAGGATATAGATCAGTTGGAAATATGGGTGAAGAAATGGCAGATGGAGCTTAACCTGGACAAGTGTGAGGTGCTGCACTTTGGGAGGTCAAATGTAAGAGGAAAATATACAGTCAATGGCAGGACTCTGAGGAACATTAAGGTACAGAGGGATCTTGGGGTGCATGTCCATAGTTTACTGAAAGTGGCAACACAAGTAGATAGGATAGTAAAGAAGGTGTATGGCATGCTTGGTCGAGGCACTGAGTATAAAAGTTGGCAAGTCATGTTGCAGCTCTGTAAAACTTTGATAAGGCCACATTTGGGGTTGCAGTACTGGTCGTCACATTACAGTAAGAAATATGGAGACTTTGGAGACGTGAAGAGCTTCACCAGGATGTTGCCTGGATTAGAGAGTATTAGCTATAAGGGGAGTTTGGACAAACTTGGATTGTCTTCTCTGGAGCGCCAGAGGCTGAGGAGCGACTTGATGAAAGAGAGTGGTAGGTGGCTGGAACGCACTGCCAGGGGAGGTGGTGAAAGCAAATATGTTGGCAGCATGTAGCGCATTTAGACAGGCACATGAACAGGCAGGGGATGGAGGAATATAGACCATGTGCAGGTGGATGGGATTAAATAGGCATCATGGTCAGTACAGACATCACAGGCTGAAGGTCCTGTTGCTGTGCAGTGCTATTCTATCTCCTATGTTCTAATAACGTCATTAACTGTTATGTACTTTGGGATCTGCCACAGCAAAGAAATGTTCCATATTACCCAAAGTTTGTTTTCAAGAACAACTAATCACATTTTAATTGATCCAAAATTTTGAAACTCACAATGATAAAATCTCTTTGCCCTTTTTCTCTTTGTGTATGGAAACATAACAACGGGTAAAATTTAAACCTCAAGATGCCGATCAATGGCTTCACTGTGGAAGCTACTAAATTCACATTGATTTCAATACAGTTTCCACCACAGATGACTACTTCACAGCATCTGGCTCACAACAACAGGCAAGCTGAATATCTATCCTTGTACCTCAGCACAAATCTGCTAAATGCTACTAGTTTAGTTTAGTGCTCTGTGCTCCAAATGCAATTTTCACTCTCTTGCCCTACTATATAACATGTACCCACATTGCCTTAGGCAGTTTTTTCCCTTCTAATGCTACAACTGCGTTTCATGGCTGGGGGCTTGTAGGAGCTGAAAGATTTGCTTGAGGACAGTTTCCTGTTTATTTACGCAAGGGTATAAGATCAGTGAGCAAAGTATTGCGAAAGTTAAAACTTCTTCACTTTTCAGACGTGAAAGCAGGTGAAAAAGATAAAGTCATTCAAATTATTGAAATAAAAAAATCACATATTCACTGCTACAAAACATCATAAACTCCAGATGACTCCACAGAGTTGATTAATGTGTAGCTGTAGGTAACAGCTGATGCACCTACATAACTGGGAACAATTATTTTTTTTGATAAAGACATCAAAGGAGGCAGTTTACAGAATCAGCCAAAATTTCTAAACATGAGCAAGCTATTCTAAAAATAAGAATGTGTCCATCTAATTAGGGAGCTAATGGTTGTCCATTTTTAAGCTCCAAACACACCATTGAAGAAAAGTCATTTCCAAAGATTTCTAAATGGGCAAATGTACAATTAATAGACGTAGGCAGTAACATTTGTTTTTAACATTACTTGGTAGTACCAATTTTAAATCACAGCCCACTCATAATTACAGTTGAAAGATGCTGGTTACTGCAGAACCAGGCTCGGGACAGAAATTATACAGCATGATATATAACTTGCTGAAATAAGTTATGCTGTCAGTTCCACCTTGCTCAGAGTATTGTGCCTCAGCTGTTACATTTTAATCTTATATGAGAATAAACAAGAATGTTTGCACTCTTACTGTATTAATGATATTCCACATCATGATTAAGATAGTCACAATGGGTGCCATGGACCTTATGTGGGATTCTTTAAAAGATAGCTTGGAACCAGAGCGGTTTAAGCTGTCAGGTATGAAGGGCAGGTAGGGCACAGGCAAGCAGGGACCTCAAGACTATCTGCCAGTGATGCTCACACACCAACTAGGTCTGGGGCTCTTGAGAGTCAGACCAACCACCTGAATTCCAAAATTCAATGAAATTTTCCTAGCAGTGCTTTTGGAGGATCCAAGGCAATAACATTACTGCTCTTCTATACTGATTGGAAACAGTGACTTAAATATTTGCATGAGTGACTGTTCTAGTTTTGTTACAAAGGTACACTTGAATTGCAAATTCATATCTGATTAAAGGCAAAGGTGATTTACACTGAATGTGGCATGATCACCACAACATATCCAAGGCACCTTTCGAAGCTGTACTACAAATTTAAATACTATATTTAATCACCTTCATATTAAAAGGAAAGCAAACAACATGAAGGACAAAACAGTTTCTGTAATTGGTCCCTGAGCACTCTGGTGAAAGGAGCATGTATTATCGAATGCATCTGGTACAAGGAGGATTGGGGGGCTGATTAATGAAGTCATAGTTGTACCTGCTCACTCCCACCACCTGGGCTCGGCAGTTCTTCATCAGCTTTAATCCGTGAGCGCTTATTTTGCATTGGGTCGCCAGTGCTGCTCACTGCAGACTCACTAGTTGGCTTACTCTAGCAAGATGAAAGAAACTTGAAACATGATTGAATATAACACAAGTTGGATATCAATAACCATAATGTCCAGAACGACAATATCAAAGCAAATTATTCAAATGTTAACAGAACCTAGTAGTCAATGCATTCTACAATCATAAGATAAGATTTCTTTATTAGTCACATGTACATCGAAACACACAGTGTAGAGTGTTCTGGGGGCAGCCCGCAAGTGTCGCCATGCTTCCGCTGCCGACATAGCATGCCCACAACTTCCTAACCCATATATCCTTGGAAGGTGGGAGGAAACCAGAGCACCTGGAGGAAAGCCACGCAGACATGGGGAGAACGTACAAACTCCTTACAGATAGCGGCCAGGATCACTGGCGCTGTAAATGTGTTATGCTAACTGCTACATACCGTGCCGCACAGGGGACTCTTGATTAATCAGCAGGTGATTTACCAGCTTGCAGGTTAACTGTGTGGTGCTCCAAAGGTGTGAAAGCCCCCTCCAGAGAACCTCTGAGTAATACAGTAAGAGTACAGTGGGAGTACATCAACCACAATAAGAATAGAATAAGTGCATACATAGTACATAATAGTCCACAGAATAATACTACAGTTCCAATATCATTACAGTACATTAACTATAGTAAAAGTGAAATATAACAACAACAGTTACAGTACAATAAGGCTACATTAACTGCAGTAAGAGTAGAGTCATGGTGCATTAAGAGGTTGCAGTTTAAGAACCGCGACAGTTGTATAGGGTGTTGATGAGGACACACCTGGAATACTCTGCACAGTTTTGGTCCCTCACCTAATAAAAAGAGATAGTAGCATTGGAAGCAGCGCAAAGGAGGTTCACCAAATTAACTCCTGGGATAAGATGGTTGTTCTATCAAGAGAGACTAGACAGTCTGGGTCTGCATTCCTTAGAATTTAGAAGAACGAGGGATGACTTTATTCAAACATACAAGATCCTAAAGGGCTTGACAGGGTAGATGTTGAGATGTTCTCCCTAGTGGGAGAGTCACAAACAAGGGCACATAGTTGCAAAATAAGGGGCCAGTCATTTAAAATTGAAATGACAGGAATTTCTTCTCTCAGAGGGTGGTGGATCTCTGGAATTCCCTGCAGTGGAGGCCAGGTCGGTAGAGATACTTCAGGTGGAGAAAGATAAATGTTTGAAAGACTGAGAAATTGAAGGTTATGAGCAAGTGGCACAGAAGAGTTGAGGCCAGCATAGATCGACAGGACAAGCCTGACGCTCAAGGTGGTCTACTCCTGCTACTACTTTCTTGTGTTCCATTAAGCACAGCTAAAGTTAAAAACCGATTAAACCTTGTAATTTCACTGAAGCTTATGAACAGCAGTACTGCATCCTCGGGAGTTATACAGTGCCATAAATATGCCTGCAAAACCCTGCAAATGGGAAGGTGTAGATTTGACCACTGAAAAGAAGCAGAGTGCTTGAGAAGTGAGAAAAAAAGGTACCTTTGCAAAACAATACTCAAATAACATAAAGAATAAAGTAAACACTATGCAAAACATTTATTGCCCTTTTCTGTGCATTAATGTGTTTCACATTATCCTTTGAATTGTCCATGGTTCTGCATTATTCATTAAGGTGCTCTCCTTAAGGGGCAGGCACGGTAGCCTAGCGGTTAGCATAACGCTATTACAGTGCCAGCGACCCGGGTTCAATTCCGGCCACTGTCTGTAAGGAGTTTGTATGTTCTCTCTGTGTCTGTGTGGGTTTCCTCTGGATGCTCCGGTTTCCTCCCACATTCCAAAGACGTATGGGTTAGGAAAGTTGTGGGCATGCTATGTTGGCGCTGGAAGCATGGCGACACTTGCGGGCTGCCCCCCAGAACACTCTGTGCAAAAAGATGCATTTCACTGTGTGTTTCGATGTACATGTGACTAATAAAGATATCCTTGAAGATTTCCAGTACAGTTCTATTACCATCCTTCTAACTGATTTTACTTTTTGTTCTGTTATCTCTTACCTGAGCAGATTCAGAAGGGCAGGAGGTAATCTGTGCAGGGGCTAGTACAGTGGGCAGGCCTGGCACATGGCGCTGCGGAGCAAACGTTGGAGCAGGGTGGATGAGAGGAGGACTGTGGCCAAAGGCAGAACCCAGAGTTTGCTGACGGCTCATTATCTGGTGGTGCATTTGTTGAATGGCAACTGGTGTGGCAGGATAAGGAAAGCTGAGGGCAGGACTAGGTAAAAGCAAGGCACAGAAGAGGATTACCAGATTGGCATGGTGGATGAACAATGAAACATTTCCCTTTGTATATTTAAATATCTCTGACGTTCTTAAAATACATATAAAAGAATTAACATACAATTTACAATGGAATTTCAATTTGCAAGGATTATTAAACCAAACAAGTTAGCACAAAATCATCCAATTTTACATTAGAAATGCTACTCTTTGTACCAAAAGAAGTCCAGTGATTTCAACTGAGCAACCTTAAAATTATGTCAAAGTGGGAATTGTATGCTATAAATAGGTAATCAGATCACTTGACTTAAGCAGCTTGGAATTAAGTGGAGGCAGCCATCACAGACTGAGCATTGATAAAAGAGGCTGTGGGTGCTGGCATCTGGAACAACAAACAGAATGCTGAAAGAACTCAGTAAGTCAAGCAGCAGCTGTGGAGGCAAAAGCTGTAAGTTGACATTTTAAGTTGAGATCCTGCATCAGAACGGAGAGGGGACAGGAAACAAGACAAAGGTCACAAGACAAAGGAGCAGAAGTAGGCCATTCGGCCCATCGAGTCTGCTCCGCCACACTGCCAGTACACAGAGTACGAACGGGGACGAGATAGCGGCTAGGAGGTGACAGGTGGAACCAGATGGGGAGGGGATGATAGACAGATGGAACACGGTGGGGGAAGGTAGGTGGGGCTGAAGCTGGTAGGTGATAGGTGGAACAAGATGGGGAGGAGATGATGGGCAGATTGAATCAGGTAGGGGGATGGGATGGTAGAGGTGAACAAAAGGGGAAGAAAACACGATGGACAGGTGAGTGTGTGTGGGAGGTGAGCACAAGGGGTGTAGGTTATCTGAAATTGGGAAATTCAAAATTCATACCATTGGGAGCTAGTCAAGCAGATTATGAGATGTTGTTCTTCCAATCTGCATCTGGCCTCTCTGTAGCAATGGAGAAGGCCAAGGACAGACAGGGTCTGTGTGTGAGTGGGAAGGAGAGTTAAAATTACATGCAACTGGATGCTCAAGGTGACTGTAATGAACAGGGCACAGGTGTTCCACAAAACAGTTGCTTAGTCTACACTTGGTTTCACCAATGTAGAGAAAACGGAATGTTATCTAATAAGAACTTTGAAAAACTCCACATGTAATAAACACCATTAAAAATATTATTGATTGCAAACAAGAGCAGTTAAATGTTCTCTCACTATTTTTACTCCACCATTAATGTTTTACTTCAGAGACATAAGCTTAAAATTTAGGCTGATTTTTCACTGCATGCTGTAGTGCTGTAGTTGCTATCCCTTGCATGAGATCTTAAATCAAAGTACACTCTACTCTGCGGTGAATGCATAAGATTCCACAGAACTTTGAGGACAAACAAGGGAACTATCCGCAGTTCATACGTGTTCATCAAGAATAAGGCAAAATATTAATCCAAATTAATTTATAATATTTTTATTTAGATTCTTCATTATCACTGCAAGCAGATGTATCTTCTCCTCCAAACTCAACACAGACAGCCCTACTGTATACACAAGAACACATGCATTCACACATGTGCACACACTCACAAACTAACTGTGCAGTCGTGGGCAGTCCTCTTGGTGAGCTACGGTATGACCAGGAACGAGAGAAGAGGTGGGATTTTTTTGCCAGGTGCAATGGGAATTGGAGATCAGGAAGTTGGCTAGGATGAATCACAAGGTTGGGGGTGAAAATTGAGGAATTCTGAAGGATTACGGGACGTGGGTCCAGCCTGGACATTAGAGTGTACTGAGATTTAATGTAGAGAACAGAATCCAAGGATATAGGAAGCATTTTACTTAGCTTTCGGTCCACTGCATCAGTGCCAGTGAAGAAACCAAATCCACCCTGGAGTGCTCAACAATGGATGCCCACAAGACATAGAGTCAAAGAACAATACAGCACAGAAACAGGCCCTTCAGCCCATCTAGTCCATGCCAGCCTGGTCTTCTACCTCGTCCCACCTACCTCCACCCAGACCATATCCCTCCAAACCCCTCCCATCCATGTACCTATCCAAACTCACATTGAACCCACATCCACCACTTCCGCTGGCAGCTCGTTCCACACTCGCACCACCCTCTGAGTGAAGTAGTTCCCCCTCAGATTCCCCTTAAGTATTTCACCTTTCACCCTAAACCTATGACCTCTAGTTCTAGTCTCACCCAACCTGAGGGGAAAAACCTCCACACATTCACCCTATCTATACCCCTCATAATTTTGTATAGCTCTATAAGATCTCCCCTCATTCTCCAGTGCTCCAGGGAATAAAGTCCAAACCTATTCAACCTTTCCCTATAACTCAAGTCCTCAAGTCCCGGCAATGTCCGTGTAAATTTTCTCTGCGCTCTTTCAAGCTTATTGATATCTTTCCTGTAGGTAGGTGACCAGAACTGCACACAATACTCTAAACTCAGCCTCACCAACATCTTATATAACTTCAACATAACATCCCAACTCCTGTACTCAGTGCCCTGACTTATGAAGTCCAATGTGCCAAAAGCTCTCTTTACGACCCTATCTACCTGTGACGCCACTTTTAATGAATTATGGATCTGTATTCCCAGGTCCCTTTGTTCTGCCGCACACCTCAGTGCCCTCCCATTCACTGTGTAAATCTTACCCTGGTTTGTCCTCCCAAAGGGCATCACCTCACACTTGTCTGCATTAAATTCCATCTGACATTTTTCAGCCCATTGTCCCAGCTGGTCCAGATCACACTGCAAGCGTTGATAGCCTTCCTCGCTGTCCACTACGCCCCCAATCTTGGTGTCATCTGTGAATTTGCTGATCCAGTTTACCACATTATCATCTAAATCATTCAGGACCAAGTTCCCTGCAATACCTCAAATCCACTGCCAGGCAAAAGGCACCATTTCACCCAATCTTGACACAGAAATTAGGTTAGTGTGGGGTCAGATTTTCCAAGCAACTGAAAATATGGTTATCATTTTTCAATCATGAAAATGAAGTGATTTTCAATTGCGTTGTGCTGAGAAAAAGCATTATGAAATTGAATTTCCAGTTGTAACACAGAAGATAGAGTGCAGCAAGCTCCCTAAAGCACGAGTGTGTATTGGGGAACTTGCTGCATTATGTTCCCTACATTACAAATGTGGCAACATTCCAAACATATTTTATTTGCTGAATAGACCTTTGAGACATCAGAGTTTGTAATATATTTTATGAATACAGGGAAGAGAATTGTTCACAGAGGCAGAATTGTGATGAATAACTAAAAAGTTCACCAGAAAGAAACATGGCTAACATATTAAATAACCTCAAAAAGTACCTATTCTCCCCTTATCACCACCCTAGGTTCCCTCCTCCCATCTGCAATCCCAACAAATCCAACTTTAAGTATTCCCATTACCAATGTATTCATTGGCTGGAGTACACTGGCCTTTGTCAGTATGTTATTTTTGAGGGGAGCGAGCAATACGGCCAAGTTGTGAACATTCTAGACACACATACACACAGCCCCCTGGCAATGTTCACTAGACAGCATTCAATTGCAAGATCAGAGCTCTCCTCTTAGTTATGCTGGGAAAGACTTCTACAACACCTCCGCTGCTACCTCAGCTGAAATCAGGGAACATCCCCAGGTGTAAGCAAACTTAAAAATGCAATGGTTTGTAGTGCAGCATATCAATGAATGCACTCAATGGGCCATTGAGTCAACTATGAAAACATGTGGTTTCAATTTATAATAACACAACGTGAATGGACTTTAATAACTATTCTTCTAACCTAGTTCTGTGATGAGATAGCAGCAACTGAACCATTAAGGTTCAGATGGATAGAGAACTATGCTATAGAGGGAGATAAAAAGTAATCTGGAAACATTCAGCAGGTCATATATGCATCAGTAGAGAGAAAAATAGTTAACATTTCAAGTTAATAACCTCTCATCAGAACTGGGAAATCTTATAAATAATTAAAACAAGTTTTAAGTTGCATAGGAGGGAGGAACAAAAGGAAATGTGGTCTCTGAATTACAATTTTTTTCTGCTTGAAATTTTACCTGACTGTACTTAACATTGGGAACAGAGGACTTGTTGGAATATCTCATTCTGATCAACTGTTCCGAGGACAGAATTAATTCTGGCTACCACTCTGGAAGGCACCTCATAAGCTGCTCACAAAATTTTGAACAAAATTCAGCCGCCCCAATTTAACCCACGTGGGTATGTGTGGATTGCAGCAATCAAATCTCAATTAAAAGCTGAAATTTCATGATGAGGTCATGGAAATTAACTATCAAAAGAGCAACAAAATTAAACCTTTCCATTAAAAAATATTGCCAAGGTTACCCAACATTTACTATAGGCTAATTAGCATATTTGTCAAACTCCATTCTACCAAAATTTAGCAACTGCAGGGCAAAAAGCAGTTGATTTAATGTCAGTGAAGTACACTATTGCACATATATTCATATTTCATTTTCCATTTAATGTGGCACATTTCAATGCTGGCATGAACTAAGTCTTTCCATATGTCTCTAGATCTTATTACAAAGAGAGAAAAAAAATCAATCATTTAAATCTGTTGTGAGCTTCATGTTGTCATATCACTCATTCACTTGTGAAGACAGAAAGCTCAAACCATACAGAGTGTCACCTACAGAATTTCCATCAGACTTGTTTAGTTAACGGAATTGATGGATTAACCTCTCCACTGTGAAACTGCCTAAATTGGTGATCAATGAGTTTCAATGATAGACTATTCCACTGGGAAGGTTTTTCTCCCCCTCCTTGAATTAAATGTCATTAAATGTCTATTAAAGCACATTACACATGCTAATACCTGTCATCACTTCATTACTCGACAATAATCTCAGACCATTGTTAGACTATGCTGCAGTCTACATAATGCTTATATTAGTTGTCAGAACCAGTTAGTACTACATAATATAGCAACTCTATTCTCCCTGCTGTGTATTCATTTACCCAACTCTACTCATTCCAACAGTTAGTCAAACAAGACAATAATTACTCTCTTTTGGATCACCTTGAACTGAGTCATCAAAAGTTCTCATGATCTAGGTTGTCACTTTAATACTTTTAAAGATGTAAGACTTTAGTAAAGATCACAAGTGATGCAACTTTCAAAGCTTTGACTGTTTTTCTTTAGTTTCATGAGCTGAAATTTAACCATTCTTTCCCTTACTTCTGGTTCAATAACAGGTCAAAAAACGTAACCACAAAAAGTTCTATTTACATGACATATTGGTTACAATCACAGAGATTTTTCATGTCTTCAAGATGATCAGAGACAAAGGATTGAATTTTTAGCAGTGGTATGGCGTGGGTGTGAGATCAGCTGGAGGAGTTAAATGTGGATTAGTTGACAGTACTCCAGGAAGCACACCTGGCTGCAATGCAGCACTCTCAGGTGAGGTTGGTTACTGATTTCTAAACCTTAATTACTCAATTAGAGCGACAGAGATGTGGGGTTTTAAATTTAATTGTGAATTCACAGCCTTCCCAGAACCCAACATTGAATTCAGAGAAGGAAATGGTAACGTACAGTGGAAGATGTTTTTTTTGGATTGATTCCATGGAATGATTTATTCACAGAACTGGTGGTGACAACTAATTATGTGAACTTTGAAGATGCATTTGAAAATTTTGGACGTTCTTACACATGATCTGAACTTTGGATCTGTGATCTGTCAGGTCAGCTTGAATGTCACCTCTGCTGTCTGATTAAGATTAACAGCTGCAGGAAAAAGCAGCAGGACCATGGCCTAGATCAGGAAGAACAAGAGAAGCCATGGTAACAGCAGCAACCTGATCCTCACAGATGTGCAACTCCACCAGAGATGGGAACCTAGACTGCAAGAGGAACGCCTACAATATCGGATAGCCCAGTGAAACATAAGCTCCCTCAAATGTCAGAATGCTAACACCTTAGGAACTCAGAGTCCTGTGTCTGGTGCTGGCAAGCTTTTGCAGGCTGCTGGAAAAGACCTGCTGCAGGATGGCTCCACACACCAGCCACAATGCCTCATCTTCAGGATCACTCCAGTTTTGCTAGAGGCAATGCAGGATAGTGCAGCTGGTAGCTCACAAATCCACAGCACATAACATGCTCGCACCTAGGAGTGCAGCTCAGACTAGCTTTGCACAGTTGTAAGGATAACTTATAGATAGATAGATATATTTATTAGTCACATGTACATTGAAACACAGTGAAATGCATCTTTTGCGTAGAGTATTCTGGGGGCAGCCTGAAAGTGTCGCCACAATTCTGGCACCAACATAGCATGCCCGCAACTTCCTAACCTGTACGTCTTTGGAATGTGGGACGAAACTAGAGCACCCGGAGGAAACCCACATACGTGGCACAGGACACTCAGAACTCTACGAGGACTTCCACTTTGTTGGTTTTCAACTTTTTACACGTGTCCATAAGATTCCTACAATGCAACACTTCAGCCTCCCTCATCCCGCATTTCAAAGAAGCTTACCAACTGCCTGTCTGGAAACAATGGATACCCTGTTCAAATATGGTTGATGACACCCATGTGGTACCCAACCAGTATGACCCAGAAGTGTACAAGTCGATTCAAGAGACACCTGAAGTGTCACTGGGCCATGGATGCCTGGACAGATCAGAAGCATTCTTCAATTCCAGAGTGGCCATTATGTGCTGTGCACCTCACTATGTTCCCCAACAGAGAGGTTTAGAGCAGAAGGAGACACACACTGTACAGTAAGGAACCACTTCAGGTGATTTCAGGGAGGAGGAGGAGGAGGAGGAGGCAGAAAATATGGAGGAACATAACCTGCTGTTGTAAAATAGTGTTAGCTTTGGC
Organism: Pristis pectinata; assembly: GCF_009764475.1. Taxonomy (NCBI): domain Eukaryota; kingdom Metazoa; phylum Chordata; class Chondrichthyes; order Rhinopristiformes; family Pristidae; genus Pristis; species Pristis pectinata. Next base: position 97,514,549 of record NC_067413.1, read on the forward strand.
TGGCTGATAATTTGGGTTGCTCATTTGAATGATATTAGTCCAATACTGCACTTACAGATGTAAAACACACTCACATCCCAACCACACAACATCAGTCACACCTACAGAGAGCTACCTATCACTTTCACTTTGTTCAGTCCTAGTTAATAACATTTAATAAAAATGCCACTTAAATGTAGTTAACTCACTAACCAAAAATAGGCAAGACAAGCGGTGGAAAGGGTGAGCAGCTTCAAGTTCCTGGGCGTCAACGTCTCAGAGGATTTATCCTGGGCCCAACACACTGATGCAATCACGAAGGAGGAACGCCAGTGGCTCTACTTTGTTAGGAGTTTGAGGAGATTTGGTACGTGACCAAAGACTTTTGCAAATTTCCATAGATGTACGGTGGAGAGCATTCTGACTGGTTGCATCACAGCCTGGAATGGATGCTCCAAGGCACAGGATCGCAAGAAGCTGCAGAGGGTTGTAGACTCAGACAGATCCATCACGGGCACAACCCTCTCCACCATCGAGGACATCCTCAAGAGGCGGTGCCTCAAGAAGGTGGCATCCATCAATAAGGACCCTCACCATACGGGACATGCCCTCTTCTCATTACTACTATCAGGGAGAAGGTACAGGAGTCTGAAGACCCACACTCAACAATTTAGGAACAGCTTCTTCCCCTCCACCATCAGATTTCTGAACAGTCCATGAACCCATGAACACTACTTCGTTATTCCTTTTTTTTGCACTATTTATTTATTTTGTAATTTATAGTAATTTTACATCTTTGCACTGTACTGCTGCCACAAAACAACAATAGCTCAGTGATGATAAACCTTATTCTGATTCTGAAATAAGTGGTGGGAATAAATAATATCTACGTGATTCAGAATTCTAACACAACTGTAACAAACAATGAGTAACACACCCGCGTGCAGCCACAAATCTCTTCTTTTTCTCTTTCTTGCACTTCTTTATGGTGCAATCTCCATGGCTACAGTTGGGCAGAGGCAGGATGTCTTTGCTCTGCTGCTGAGATGCTCTTGGCCAACGTTCTGTCAGCTTGGAGCCTGCAAAGGCCCTACTGTTGGCTGCTCCACCTGTTCAGGGAACTGATTTGGTCATAAAGCCAGAGAGAGATACAGCATGGAAACAGGCCCTTCGGCCCATTGAGTCCACGCCAGCCATCAGCCACCCAGTTACATTAATCCTACATTGATCCCAATTTTATTCCCAGATTTCAGGGAAAGCAGGCACAGTGTTCAATGATGGGAAAGTTTGGGGCTCCTGTGAGTTGAGTGCTGAGGGCAGAGTTGGGGCAAAGGGTAAACCAAGTTCTTATGTTCATTTTCCCCTTCATGGCCATCCATACTACCTTGCTGGCAGTGACCCAGTGAATGCTTTTCAGCAGATCCCTAGGCTGTAAGTGACTAAGGCTAGGTTTCATCCATCCCAGTCAAGGTACACCCTTGGGGAGGATCTGCCTATATTCCTGTGACTATCACATTTGGCAATTCTTGGAAGTGGTCAGTGTTCCTTGAAACATAGAACATTATAGCACAGTACAGGCCCTTCAGCCCACAAGTGTAAAACCCTGTAACTATTTGCTACTTGTGCTTGAGATGGATTCCTCCGATCTCTTTCCAAGCAGTTCAGTTGAGATGATTCATGTGTTCTTTTTTGTTGCTCTGGAAATATTCCAATCATTGACATTCCCAGAGGTGCAGCATTTGCCTCCAGCTGGATAGAGCTTTAAACCTCCTGTCTCGACCAGCTTGCCCTGCCCTCTCCTGATGTGCGAGTCTCCCTTTGGAAACCCGACCATTTCACTCATCAATTCCACCATGTGAGTATCTGAGCTCATGCATGTCTATAAGTCCAGTGATGGTGCACTCCCAGAATGAGTGAGCTCTAATAAAGAGCCAGCATCATCCTCTTGCAGTATAGCTACTTTGAAAATCCTCACAGGGGATTAAAGACATGAATTAAAACTGTCAAAGTTAGAGGCCAACAAATTCTATTAACTTTTTGGCAATATCTTAATTTGTCTCTTTTTAGATTATCTTATTTATCCATTTTATTGCCAATTTTCTTCCCATTCAGCACAAATTGTGCACCAGTCTGAAATAAAACACCTTCCCCTTTTGTGTCATCTAATGAATTCACCTCTCCTGCCGCTCCAGAAGTCCACAAAGCAAGGTTTGTTATGTTGGATGCCCATTTGAGGCAGAGCCTCTTTCTGACAACCAATATCCAAGCAAATGCAAAGAGAAATGGGAAAATCTTGTCCACCTGCACTGCACTTTCTCTGTAGCTGTGACACTTTACTCTGTACTGTTATTGTTTTTACCTGTACTACATCAATGCACTCTGTACTAACTCAATGTAATTGCACTGTGTAATGAATTGACCTGTACGATCGGTTTGTAAGACAAGTTTTTCACTGTACCTCGGTACAAGTGACAATAATAAACCAATAACATATCATAGCAAATAATAGACCTGTGAATGTGACCACTGTCTTGTGACCATTGTAGAATCTGGCCTCAGTAAAGGTCAGATAAGATCAGTAAACCACGAAACCTCCAGAAGGTGGTGCCCCTGCTCTTATGGAGTTCAACATTTGTATGGGTGACATTCCTGCCAAATTGTTGAGGAAAGTGTGTTTACGCTAACAATGTGATATATGTAACACAGGCAAAAACCTTTTAAGAACCTAGAAGACACATTGACAGCAGACCTAACTTCAGTGTTGTAGCCTCCCAGACGTGGAGGTTATGACCAGATCCAGCAAAATCAATGGTCCCTGCACTCACGAACTGTCTGGAAACCATAATATTCAATGCTACTTTCCAAGGAGAGAAAATTCATCATGACCCATTGCAGTAAGCTCTAATTTATTCATGCATCTGGAATTGTCATGCAACAAGCAAAAACTTAGTTTTATGAAAATAAGCTCAAACAGTGAGTTTTATTTCCAAGCATAAGTGTGAAAAGACATTTTTAGCTTCTTTACATTTGTACATAAGGGCAGTGCGGTTGTAGGCTGATTAGCAGGAACATCCTCTGAAGATTTGGCACTTCATGATAAGGTGTGTACAGTCATTCATTTGATTTATTTTTGCTGTATTTCATATTGATACTGTTTAGCCTTAAAATACAGAATTGCATTGTAAGACATTGTTATTTAAAAGGATAAGGAGATGACCTAGTTTAGCAGTTTATTTAAAAGTTTGTGCACAGAATGCTAGTGTGTGATATACAGTTTTGACCAATTCTCATGCAACTGGTATGTTCATGCAACGGCAGCCCCCATTCCCCGTGGATGCTGGACAACTGAGAGTGGAGTGAAGTAAAAACCCTGATGGGAAGCAATAGACTTGAAATATCAACTCTGTTTTTCTCACAACAGCTGCTGCCTGGCCTGCTGAGAACCTGCACCATTTTCTGTTTCCACTTCAGATTATCAACATCTGTTGAAAGCATCAATTGCAACATTTAGGAGAGGTTTGGATAGATACATGGATAGGATGGGATTGGAGGGATATGGTTCGGGTGCAGGTAGATGGGACTGGGCAGAATATTAGGTCGGCATGGACTGGATGGGCCGAAGGGCCTGTTTCTGTGCTGTAGTACTCTTTGACTCTATCTGTCTTCATTTACTTTTTGATACCTTGGAGTGACCCTCAACAGGTCACTGACCAGTTGAAACAACCTTGGTTCCAGCCAAGTCAATAACAAACACTACCTGAAGTGTCAATGTGGGGCACTATGGACCTCTGCTCTAACACTTGTGCACTCTGCTGGTGGGTACTGCTCTCTGGTTTGGTCAGTGAGTGTGCCCTCCCCCTCGTACATACATAACTCATTGACATGTGGATGGACTCAGCAATTTAGGCAGTCACCAGAACTTTAAAGTCGACTTCAACTCAACAATCTCTGTAGCTGCTGTGAATCACTCCTTCTCACAACTTGAGAGAAGCTGTGACACAGACCTAACTCACTGCATGGTTTCATCGTCCTGATGAAGGGTCTTCGCCCGAAATGTCGACTGTTCATTTCCCTCCATGGATGCTGCCTGACCTGCTGAGTTCTTCCAGCACTTCTTGTGTATTGCTCCAGATTCCAGCATTTGCAGAATTTCTTGTGTCTCCGGCATGGTTTCAAGGAACCCTTTATGGTCCACTATCCTTGCCTCATCAATTTCAACAGGGATTTCAATAGGAATAAAACCTGGATCAAAAACACTGTCCAAAATAAAGAACTCATTCAAGACTCAGCAGCAAGGCTCCATGGGGCTTAGCAGCCCTGAAGATCATGGGTGGCTCTAAACTGGATCCAAACGGCACATGGAACATGTGGCCAATTATTGCACATGTCAAAAGTCAAACCATCTTCTGTCTCTAAATAGGGTAATAGGGATCAAATAATGGACTATATCATTACATGTTGCCTTCGATATAAATTTGATGGAGAAATCTTTGACATAAGCTCCATCTTCGAAAAGCCATTGCTAATGTGATAAAGAATGTTGCAAAGGGGCACACAGCAGGTGAAAGTTTTAAGAAATTCTGGGGCATGCAGGAAGACTCGATTACATGTACAGTGGAGTCAATGATCTACTCATAAGGAATCTACAAGGTTCCAGTGGGCTGCAGGTAACCCTGACCTCCAGCTGTTTCTTGGCAACCCTACCCTCAAAAATCCAGCAACAAAATTCCTTGAGTTTGCAATGTTTATTTACGAGTTGATGCTGATCTTTGCTGGCCTGGAGTCTTGCAAAGGGATATTTTGGACAATCTTGCATCATTAATGGATAGGTGGCTGTGTGGGTTTCCTCCGGGTGCTCCGGTTTCCTCCCACATTCCAAAGATGTATGGGTTAGAAGGTTAACATGGGTGTAATTGGGCCAGAAGGGCCTGTTACCGTGCTGTTTAAATAAAGTAAAATAAAGTAAAGAAATTGGCTAAAAGGCAGTAAGCAGAGAGCAGTGGTAAACAGTAGTTTAGGACAGTGGGATGATAGACAATGGTGATACCCAGGAGTCAGCTCTTGCCTCTTTTGATAGATATATTAATGACTTAGACAGAGGTTGTGCAGGGCTAAATTTCCATCAAGTTTGGTAAATAGTTAGGAGGACAGTAATAGACTGTAAACTAGACAGATAGGATAGGCAGACAAAATTTAATACAGAAAAGGATGAAGCGATACACTTTGGCAGAAGGAACAGGGAGAAGCAAAATGGACTAAATGACACATTTCTAAAGAGTGTGCAGACAAAGCGAGACTTTGGTGCACATGTGCAGATACTTTTGGAAGTTGTAGGGCCAACTGAGAGAGATAAGCAAAGCAAGTGGGATCCTGGGATTCATAAACAGAGGCACAGATTACAAAGGTTGTGAGGTTTTAAGAAGGATGTGAAAGCCCTGGAAAGGCTGCTGAGAAAATTTAACCAAATGGTTCCAGGTTTGAGGGATTTCAGTGCCAAGGTTAGATCAGAGAAGCTGTGGTTGTTCTTCTGGACCAATGAGGAGACAAGAGGTCTATAAGTTCATGGTTAGTTTCAGTTGAGGGATGATTTAACCATGAGTGGATGATTCAATGACCTGGGGGCACAAGTTTAAAAGTATGGGCAAAAGATACAGGGAGATGCGAGAACAAGACTTTTCTCACAGAGAGCACTTATCATCTGGAACTCATTACCTCTGAAGGCAGTGGAAGCAAATCAAATTAGGGCTTTCAAATTGGACCTGAACAGACATTTGAAGGATAGTAATACTTAGGGGGAAAATATGACTTTTGGGATTTCTGCACTGGGAACCAGCACCAATTTGATGGGGTGAATGGCCTCCTTCAGTTCTGGAAGGACCATGAAATTCAGAATTGCCCGAGAGGGACATTGAGGGAGGGATGGGAGGTGAAGGGTGGGGGGGAGTTGTATTTCCAGGGCAAAGGAAATGGGCTGAGTCGTGTTGACTGACAGCCAGCGGTTCTGCAGGGAACTACCAGGCATCAGCTGTTGGTGCTGTTGGATTCGACTGTTTTTTAATATGTACAGTGTTTAATACACCTCAAGTGGCTGCACAAGGAATGGCCGCTTACTAGCTTATTGGTTCGTCCATCAGGTGAATATGCGTTTTTTCCATTGGTTGGTTTGACCACAAGTATCTAAAAGGTTTCCTGATTGGACTATTGTTAGCTAAGGAGTATCTCTTATCTCAGGTATAAAAGGTGTCGGTTTTTGTTAATCACTCGCTTGCTCTCCCCCCGCCCCCCCCCCCCCCCCCCCCGGCCCGAGCTCATCTTTTGTTCCTTTTGTCTCGGCTCATCTCCTAGTAGTAAAGCTAGTGCCTTGTGCCCTGTGACTGTTTCTTTGTTTTAAACTTTTCCAATAAAACTTTGTGAAGCACCAAATTGTTTTCAACTCATTCCTGGACTCCTGAAAGAACCTGCGGATTCGAAAATAACCGGATCCGACAGTGCCTCAGGGTGGCTCAGACTTCCACACAAGCACCACATAGGATGCCAACTCTCTGAAGGGAGGCAAGTACAGTTAACACTTTAATTTTTTTAAAACACTGTCAGTATTTTAATGTAATTAATTTATTTCTTTGATTTTTAAAAAAAATAATTATAATTTCTTCTAATTATTTAAATCTATTTGAACTGTTTTAAAATACCTCTGATAATTGGGACCGCAGGAAACTATGCCTGAGGCTTGCTGGGTGCTTGGCGCTCACTCTGCCTGCGAGACTGTGGACGGCGAGTCCGACCAAAGAGACGATCTTTCTGTTGTGTGGAGCCTGTTCCACTGTTACCTTCAGCATTTGGATCAATGAACGGAAGGGATCTTCATCCTAACTGTTTGGGGACTTACACCAAAATTGGTAGTGCTGTCCTACAGACTAGTCATTCAATGGCCTGACAAGGACACATTCACAGAATTGTACCTACGAGCCAAATATCGCAGAACTTTCCACCATATCCAGCCCCGCCAGCAGGAAGACCTGTTCAAGGTGGCAGCACACACTGGGAAACAATTGGAAGGGATGATCCCTGGGAGTCTCCAACATTGAAATCAGACCCCATGTAATCCCACAGCAAAACTTGATCAATGAAAGTTGCATCTGATTACCACACACACTGCAATCTCATATAATGCAGTCCTTGGGGGACATCATTAACACATTATAATCTACCTGTGTCAGAAATGAAACTAACTCTAACCTAATTTTGGAAGTCCTTTTTCTTCAAAGAACTTCACCTCAGTTCCATTTCCATGACATGCCTCCGTATCTCAATGCCCTCACCCCACAGGAAGTTACCTCACCGAGGCTCAAATATTTAAATGCACATCTGCATACAGAGATTGAACAGAGATCCCCCAATGTTCACCCCCATTCTCTCCATTCAATCTCCATTGCTGCATCCCACAACCTGAAGAACAGATTCCCAGCACGAGTTTGTCCATCCTTTCCTACAATCTGCCACCCCTCCCTCAGCATGGCTGTTGTCAGAGGGACTTCCACAATATTCTGTTACATTCTGCTGGGAATATTACTGCCTCTCAGTGACCTTGGAATAATGGGACTGCAGCTGAGCACAGGGAACACACTGAGAACATCCCATGTAACTATATATAGAGGGAGACAGGTGCACACACACACACACACACACACACACACACACACACACACACAATCTGTCTGGGGAATGGGCCCCACGTACACCAATTCTCCCTGGGCATGGATCCCAAGCACATTGAACACCCACCTGGGTACAGCTCCACAGATATTGACTCTCACTGGTGATTCAGAGGGGTGTGGGTCCCACAGATACTGATTCTCATGATTTCGTGTTGGCCTGTAGTACAATCCATTTGCCACAACTCTGTCCAATCATTAAATCCGTTAATTTCTCTTTATAAGTCTAATGCAATCTAATAAAGTTAATAAAGCTAAAGAAGCCAACAATGTAATATACCCATGCAGAGAAGACGACAGACATTTCTCTCTGATTGGATCTCTGAAATAAAACTTATCTATCTCTGGGGACATGATTAAATGTGCAATATCCCTGAAACCACAATATCACAAGGTCTGTTACACCACGATTGCACAGCATCTCCTCAGCCAATGAATCAATACTCCTCTGTGTTAGGCATCATTCAGAAAAAGCAAGAAAGGCACAGAAACTACTCTGGGGATTGGGCTGGGGACTCCAATGTCCATCACCAAGAATAGCCTGATAACATATGCAAGACAAGTTTTTCACTTGGTACAAGTGACAATAATAAACCAATACTAATTCTAACCAACAAAGCCAAGTTCTGAAGGATGTGTCTACTACGTTCAGTCAGCAGCTGATGGTGGGAAAACATGAGAGAAAAGTCTACTTGACACCCTCACCAAAGCACTTTTTGAGGTGCATCCATCCAAGAGAGCATTGATAGGAATGATCACCGCATTGCTACCGTGGGGATAAAATCCCACCTTTATACTGTAGTCAGTCAGCACACAATTCTAAATTGGACAGATTCAGAATAGATCTAACAGCTTGGAACTGTGTACCTGAGAGTCCTGTGGGCCATCAGCAGCAGCAGAGAGGCACAGAAATCAGTCAACCACAATCCTCACATTCCTCACTTTACAATCATCATCAAGGCAGGAGAAAAATAAAACACTGGCTCCGTGAAAATGCCTCGTGGATGATTAATCCTACAGAGCGTCCTACCTTTACAAAAAAAACAGATTCCAGCCAATTTGATTCCCTCCACGTGAAATGGCTGACTGCATTAGATGTGGCAAAGGCTCTGGGCCACAACATACTTAGCTGTGGTTCTGAAGATTTTTGCTCCAGTGTTAGATATTCTAGTGCAGGTAAAGCACTGACATCTGAATAGCCATGTGGGATTGTTGAATATTTACTGTTGAACAGCCAATTACTGCTCTATTACTGCCATTCAATCAACAAACTGAGAGAAGGAATCATCAATGGCATTATCAGCTTCCACTTACTGATCAATAACTTGCTCAGCAATGCTCAGTTTGGGTTCTGCAAGGATCAGTCAACTCCACCCTTCATCACAGTCTTGGTCCAAACATGGAGAGATCTGAATATCAGAGGCAAGCTGACTTAATCAGGGGCTGGGTATTCTGCATTGAACAACTTACCTCCCAACTACTCAACAGCTTTCCACCATTCAAGTTTTAAATGGTACAGCTCCAAAATCAAAAAGCTCAACATGGTGTAAGATTAAAACATTCTGCTTGATCAATAACACATCCCCCACCTTAAACATTTACTCACTCCATAACCAATGGATTGGCGTTTGGAGTGCACTTACATAGTTGTATTCCAGTGACTCACCAGTTTCCTTGACTGCATGTTTCTCAATTTTATCACATAGGGATACAAGAGCAGTAAGCACATGGCAAAGCTCCCACCTGCAACTACCCCTTCAAGTAATACACTATCCCGATGGATTCATGTTGCTATTTCTTCTTCATTGATGGTTCAAACTGCTAGAACTTCCTACCTAACGGCAGTCTGAGAGCATCTTCACCACATAGATTGTAGTAGCTAAAAAAAAGGGTTCACACCACCTTCTCAAGGGCAATAAGGAATGGGTAATAAAGAACTGTGAGTGACACAAAGGTCCCAAGAATAAAATAAAACTCAGCTCACTATAGTGAAGATTCAGGCTTGCAATTCCGAAATATTGTTGGCAGAAGATATGACTTTTACCATCTTCACCCTGCCTTGGCTCAAGGTTTTTATAGAAAAAAGAATGGAAAGTACTGTGGAACATGATCCACAAAACACTAATAAAAATCCTTGAATACCCTTAGAAAAATACACTGGGACTTGAATTACTCTGTCACCTTGCACCAGCAGTGTAACAAATGATCTGACTGCCAAATCCATTCTCTAACATCATGAAATTTCTTGTATTACAAGCAGACTAAACCAGAAGCTTTGGCTAGAACACTCAGCAGAACAATTCTGGCAGAATTTCTCTGTAAAAGTCACACAGATCATTTTAAACCAAGCTCCTGAAACTTGGTGAACGTAATGTTTTTAGGAAGCAGCAGTTTTGGGGAGGTAATGGAACTTACTGAAAGTTTCTGAGAAAAATGAACATTTGAGCATAAAGTGGGTGGTGGATACAGTACATGCTATGGTGATACCTTCCATGCTATGGTAAGGAGCACCACTAACGTCAGCAGCAACTGTGTGTTACAGCAACTGGATTACCTATGGCATTGGATCCTCCTGGTTCTGGGGAAGAGAAGATTGACTTCCACCAGGTTTGCACTTCACCCAGCCTGCTCAAAAAGATTACTGGCATCAAATGATATAAAAGGGAGGGGAGGGGAATAAAAAAGGCAAACAATTAATTAAGAAATAAAATTAAAACCTCTCAATGAAACATAGAAAATCACTTGTTTTAAAAACCTATTCTGCATTGCGATTGTGCCTGTGCAGTCATGAATTATTCCAACGGACTAAAGCTGTGGCAGACAGTAGTTGTGATTGATAGGGTGTTAATCAGAAGATGCATATCAAACTCAAAATTTGTCTTGAGCATATCTCTAATGGTAAATTTCATGTTTACTGAACTCGCTAGCAGTTTGTCCAATTTATTTCTCAACATACTACCTATTCATCAAACAAAATGACTTAACTCTCTCCCCTAATTATCTAACAGGGTAGTAGAGACTATGATCATATGCCACAGTATTATATTTTGGATGAGTAAGAGTTAATTTTATGTGCATAACCATAGAGGAAAACACTATTATCTACCCCTCTCCTTTGGTGTTTAATATTTTCACGCACACATTGGTCTGATCATCCTCAGACAGCGAGAACTATGTGCCGGTGTTAGCTGCTAGCTCAATGCAAAGTCACAACTCTCCTGTTTGTTCTTCTGGTTGAACTGCAAGTTACATTACAATTTCTGGAATTTACCTCAAAAGGTACATTGGCTACCGTTTATGTAAAATCATTACTCATCAACCAGATAACTCATAAGAGGAAAGAACATCAGTCAAATTAAAGAGACATTATGATCTGCTCTCAGGTTTAAAGTTCTGTATTAATAATTAAGTTTTGTTATCAGCAAAGGTATTTCAAATTCTGGGCCTCACTTATGCCTCAATCCGCTCGCACAATATTATTCTAGAGGGACAACAACTTGGCAACAAAGTAAACAGCATTAGTTTAATGCACCCAACTTTCCTCAGAGCACTGAGAAATTATGCAAGCATGTTTTTCAAATCAGAATATTTTAAAAATATTTTCTATAAATCTGCAAAACTCAATGGAACTCCCTGTCTTTTCTTAACTACTGCAATTCAAATATTTGCTACCCCTTTGGGACACTGAAATTTGAGCTATTCCTGGCTGTACCACGAGTTTCAGAGACACAACAGATACCACCTTCAACAACAGACTTGTGTCCACAGTCTTGATGAAGAGAGCTTCACATCATTCTGTAATTAACAACCTTACAATCAGACTAATTCACAAACAGCAAAATAGGAAGACCCATCAGAGAACAAAAAAAAATTACATTTTTCTAATCAATAGGGAGGAAGGTAAAGCCCTAGTGAGTTGCTGTGGTCTGATTTCCCTCCAGTTTAGTCTATTCAATCCCAGCATTAATAGTGACATTTAAAACCCAACCTTCTTCATCCAGCAAGATCTTAGCAGCAAAAGAATTGAGTAAGACACTGAATTACTGACATCTAGATTGAAGCTGCAAGCATTTCCCTCACATGTAAGATGAATAACTAAATCATGAAGGGGTTCTTTAGCAGGTACCTTTTGCCCTGTCTGATCCTGGGATCATTTGACTGCAGTTAGCAATTCATGACCAAGCCCTCTTTAGATATTTAATACAGAAAATAAGATGACCAGAAAAAAGTTAAATTGCAATATACAAAAATAATCTACAATATATTTAAAGAACAGACATTTTCCCATTGAAATACATAAATCATGAGCTCACTGAATGGAAATAATGATTGTCTCTTATCTCTATGTGAAAGGAAATTTTGAAACCGATTCATAAAGATAGGAACCCTTTAATGAACAAAAAGTATTCAATTAAACAATAGCAACAAACATACTCTTGATAACTACTTACACTTCAAGAAATTTCCACAAAATAATTATCCAAAGATGCGGCCAACAACACAAAAATTTCAGAAAATAAGCATAAAGAACAAAACGGATTTAGAGAAAGAAAAAAGACACAGAACGCAATTGGATTTAAAAAGAAACAAACCATAAATCATTGTAATTCAGCAAGATGAAGTCTCACATCCAATCAGCCCTGAGAAAAAGCAAATCCTTCTTACCTTATTGCGCCAGCAGATAAGTGACCGTAGGATCCACTAGTGGAGGAGCTGCTGCGGGAGTTATTGAGGATGGTGACCAAGGAGTTAGGGGAAGTTCTTATCATAGTCTGAAGGTCAAAGTTGGGATCAGACAATGGGGATATAGACAGGGTACGCTTTCGGCTTGGCCTGGCTGACAGCCTTGGACTGGGGAATCGGGAGCCTGTTGCATTAAAGAAAAGAATTAGAGCAGAGTACCATGTAGTATTTCATGTTCAAAATGTCCATTTATTCATCATGCCCAACTAATGTGCAGAAGGATGCTCAAAAAATGACTTTCTCTGATAAGCAGCTTACTTCTCACCTGTGATCTACTGGCTACAATTGAGGAAAATTAGAAAGAAGGATTTATCTTCCACTGCCTTACCTCAGGGGAGCTCTGTTTATTAATGTGCAAGCAAAATGATAAATTGCTAAACAAAAAGAAAAGGCTTCTATGTATTGCCCCTCTCATTTCTAGTGATTTATGAATCTGACGGCTGCTTAGACATTCACATCATTAATTCACCACAACCAGCGAGACAGTGGTTCATTCCTGCACCAGGAATAAGAAACCTTCAGAACAAAAGTTGACTGAATAGAAAATAGAAGTTGAGAAATCTCAAGTTGGAATTAAGTTGTACAGTTTGTGGCTGCCATTAGCTGCTCAAAATGGAACATGTTCAAAGCAACCAAAATTAGTTTTATACTTGTTGGAATAATCAGTGTGACCGCAGTAACAATTTAACCGTGGTATATAATCAGCTGTAAATGAAGCCAGTACACATTAGGCCCAGTTTCCATCAGAAGTGAAGGGCAGGTGCAGATCGAGATAAATTTTCATTTTCATTTTCATTACCTAATTCCTATCTCTATATTCTCCATCGCTAAAGGAGTTGAAAAGCTTAAGATAAATAAGAATGACTGGTGGCAGAGACAAACTAAAATTCCAGAATAAGTGATTGAAAGGTCTTATCCTGTGGCCCTAAGAATGTAGATGGGGTAAGGTGAGGTGGGGCAGGAAAATTGGGTAATGTTGTTGATGCCCAATTGCTTTAAGAAAAAGGACAAAAATCACTTTTGTAAATGCCAAATGAATGGCAAGAAAAAAAACAGAAGTGTTGTTTGCCCAACCAGAGATCCATCTGACAAAAGCATAATACTATCCTTCTTAAACACTGGTCTGTTCCTGAATTACTAACACAAATTTTACTTTAGCTTATAATTCGTATGCCATTGTATTCATTACACTCACATATCGAGGAATGCTGGTGGATTGATGCTAAAAGAAAGCCCCAAAATAACACATTATACTCAAACATAAATCTGAATCATGTAAGGTTCAAAATATTTTCTGGATAACGTTAGCAGAGGTTTGCCAGTTCATTATGAATGAGAGTAAAATTCAAACCATTTTCTTCCTACCCTAATTAAGTAGGCTCTGAGTATCCTTTTCCTTTATAAATTGGATGGAAATGCAGACATTATGAATTTAACATGAGACAAAAGCATATTACTAGTAGGATTATAATTAAACTTCAGACTAGCATATTAAATTTCCTCAATGATAAAGCAAACAAAGCAGATTTTTCAACAAATACCCATGCTGAGTATTGTTAAAAGCTTCATTTTTTAAAAAATCGGTATCCATTTAAAGATTTTCTCATTGTTTAAGTGGAACATTGAAGTTTACCTGAAATTTATCATTTGTAAAAAAAAACAGGCACTTAACAGCAACAATTTTATCTTATGGTCCTTGTACAATTAAAATTAATCCAAAGTTTTATGAACTACTCTCATTTCCTAAATTGCACCCTTAAAGGCCAAAAGACGAGTTTCTAAACTACATCTCTAATAAACCTCAAAATGAATCCTAGCAGGAACCTCCTTAATCAAAGGAGTTTTGGCAAACTTTGGCTTCTGTTTGTCAAGAAAAACAGAAGCATCAGGATATCACCAGTAGGCCTGATTCAAAATGATTGAGCACCGCAGCAGACAGGTGCTAGTCATTAGCTCCTGTGTCATCCATTGCTTTGGATTTAGTTCACTGATGGAAAAAGATTTTATTAAATAAGCTTTATTGTAATGATTATCAGCGACAATGATTTCAGAAATGACATCTAATCTCAATCTCAGTTTATGAAGGTGTGCATGGTTTCTCAGTGAATGCACAGAGTGTGGACTATCACATGAAATGTTTGAGGAGAGTGGCACAGATGTCTTTAAGGGAAAGCTAGATGTACATGGGAAAGGTATGTTGGAACAGTGTGGTAGAGTGAGAGGAGACTCCTGTGGCAATGTTGTGCAGAGCCAAATAGCTCTGTGCTAGTAAATTCTGTAAAGATTCTATGTAAATTCTAGTATTGAATTAACATATTCACCGGCGGCACAGTAGCATAGCAGTTAGTGTAACGCTATTACAGTGCCAGCAATCAGGGTTCAATTCCCACTACTGTCTGTAAGGAGTTTGTCCCTTCTCCCCATGACTGCGTGGGTTTCCTCCGCGTGCTCCAGTTTCCTCCCACCTTCTAAAGACGTACGGGTTAGTAGGTTAACATGGGTGCAACAGGCTCACTGGGCCAGAAGGACCTGTTAACGTGCTGTATAGATAAAGTTTTTTTAAGGAATCCTAGTATTAATATCTAGTAAATTCTATGTATATATCAATATATAGAGGGAATTACCAGAGAGGGTGCAACACCAGATATCCTCCTGGGGAGTGAGGTAGGGCAAGTGGCCGAAATGTCTGTCGGCGAGCACCTTGGATCCAGTGACTATAATTCTATTAGTTTTAAAATAATTATGGAGAGGGATATGACTGGTTCACAGGTTAAGGTCCTGAACTTGTGCAGTGCACATTTTGGAGCCATTAGGCAGGATCTTGCAGTGGTTCGTTTTGTATTGCAATTTGGGAGATCAAACCAGGGTAGGACTTATACAGAGAATAGTGGGGCCTTGGGGAGTGGTATGGAACAGAGGGACCGAGGATTGCAAGTGCATAGTTTGCTGAAAGCGGCGTCACACATGGATAGGGTGGTGAAGAAGGCATTTGGCACACTGGCCTTCATCAGTCAGGGCACTGAGTATGAGAGTTGGGGAGTTATGTTGGAGTTATATAACAAGTTGGTGAGGCTGCACTTGGAGTATTGTGTATAGTTTTGGTCACCCTGTTATAGGAGAGATGTTACTAAACCAGGAAGAGTGCAGAAAAGATTTACCAGGATGTTGCCTGGACTTGGGGGCCTGAGTTACAAGGAGAGGTTGTAGGACTTTATTCCCTGGAACGTAGGGGATGAGAGGTGACCTGATAGAGGTGTATAAGATCATGAGGGGCATAGACAGGGTGAAAGCACATAGTCTTTTTTCCAGGGAGGGGGTGCTAAAACAAGAGGGCATAGGTTTAAGATCAAAGGGACATCAGGGGCAGCTTCTTCACGCAAAGGGTGGTGCGTACTTGGAATGAGCTGCCAGAAATAGTGGTTGAGGCGGGCACATTAGCAACATTTAAAAGCCATCTAGATAAGTACATGGATAGGAGGGGTTTAGAGGGGTTGGGGCCAAACACAGGCAGAAAGCGGGCTAGCTCACTGGGTAGCACAGTCGGCATGGATGAGTTGGGCCGAATGGCCTGTTTCCGTGCTGTATGACTCCACGTGACATTAGCCCTCTCACACCATATCAGACAAGTCATGAACATGGTTTTGCCAGTGTCAAAGCAGAAGAATGATGGAAAACAGAATACAGCCTGGTGTGGAGGATGGGGAACCACATTTCGATTCCCACCTCAGAGAATTGAGTGTGTAGCCCAGACCAGCTTCTCAGTGCTGAGAATGGGATAAGAGAAAGCACAAAGATCAAATGATGTAAAGCCTTTCATGACTTCAGGATGTCCGAAAGCACTTTGTAGCCAACTGGATGGGCTTACAAGAACATAGAAGTAAGAATAGAATATTGAGCCTCTTGAATCTGTGTGCCATCCAATGAGATCATGTCTAATCTGTGATTTAGCTCCACTGCTTACCTTTTCCCAATAATATCTTTGGTTAACACAAAATTTTAATCTCATATTTAAACTGAATAACTGACTGAGCATCAAGACAGAAGAGCAATCAAAGTTGCCACCACTCTGCATGTGAAGCAGTTACTCCACTACTCCTAAAATCTGACTCTGATTTTAATACCTAATATTTAAGTCCTAGACTTCTCAATCAGCAGAAATAATTTCTATTTACTGGCTGTGTTAGTTTCTCTTAATATCTTGGAACTTTCCAAATTCATAGAAATGTAGAAAATTGGAGCAGGAGTGACAATTTAACCCGACAGACCTGCTCTACCATTCTAAATGTTTATGGATCCACTTTTGTACTCTGCTCTTGTCTTCTCTCCATATCCCTTGATCGCTCTGTCATTAAGAAATATGTGACTTAAGTATATTTAACTACTTTACCTCCACTGTCTTCTGTGGTGCAGAATTCCACAGATTCACCATTCTCTTAGTGAAAAAACTTCTCTTGATCCAAACAAAACTCTCCACACTCCTAGACTGTGACCCCTGGCTCTTGACTCCCCAACCATCGGGAACATCCTTCCTGCAATCTAGTCTGCTGAAACCTATTAGAATTTTAACGATTTCTACAAGATCTCCTCTCATTCGTCTAAAGTCCAGTGAATAAAGGCCTAACTGAACAATCACTTCAGGTACCTTCCCTCATAATCTATCCTCGTAACTTAACTCCTGAGAACCGGTAAACCTACATGGCACATCGTCCAAGGCAATACATCCTTCCAAAGGTACAGTGCACAGAACTGTTTTCAATACTTCTGGAGGTAGAACTTCATCCTTGGTGGCTTGAATTAAATAAACAATACCCATGGTGATTGCTGTGCTTTTCTAAAATTCTGTTCCATTGACTTCAAATCATTTATGTCATTTGCAACTACAAGTGAATGATTACAGGCCAATTTCTGAAGGTCACCGTCACATGCAGTGAATTTGAGTACCTGCCCACTATCTTTATTCCTTGTCACATGCAGCTCAACCATCTTCCTATCCAAGTCAATAATGCCTTCAATATCATAAGCTTCAACTTTAACTGCTAGTTTCTTATGAAGAGTTTTATCAATACTCTCTGAGAATATATGTGAATAATATTTATAGACATTCCAGTAGTTACCTCTTCAAAGTTTGTTCAGGCATGACATATCCTTTACAAATTCATTTTGGTTCTTTCGGATCAACTGAAAACTTCTACGCTCTTGTAATTGGGCTCTTATAATTTCACAACAATAGTCGTTAAGCTAACTGGTCTATGATTATCTGGTTTCTCTCTCTCACCTTTCTTAAATACCAGAATAGTATGCAATATTCTAATTTAAAGGAATAATTATTTTCTAAATAACATAGTTATTTATGTTATTAAACTGGAAAGAGTGCAGAAAAGATTTACAAGAATGCTGCCAGGACTTGAAGGACTGAGTTATAGAGAGAGGTTGGACAGGTTAGGACTTTATTCCTTACAGCATAGGAAACTGAGAGGTGATCCTATAGAGGTGTATAAAACCATGAGGGGCATAGATAGGGTGAATGTACAGCCTTTTTCCAAGAGTTGGGATATCAAGAACTAGAGGGCATATATTTAAGGGGAGAAGGGAGAGGTTTAAGAAGAACCTGAGGGGCAACTATTTTTTTTACACAAAGGGTGGTATCAATGTGGAATCAACTGCCAGAGGAAGTGGTTGAGGCAGGTCAAATAACAACCTTTAAAAGACAGTTGGACAGGTACATGGATTGGAAAGGTTTAGAAGGTTATGGGCCAAACACTGGCAAATGGGACCAGCTTGGATGGGCATCTTGGTCGGCATGGACCAGTTGGGCCAAAGGGCCTGTTTCCGTGCTGTATGACACTATGCTGGTCGAGACAGATCCTGCAGCAATATTTTAAGAGGAGGAGGAGATTTCTCTTACAATTATTCTGCCACTAAAACCTAAAAGGTTGCTTATGTAACTGTCACATTAATGACATTTCAAACAGCGTTTCATTCACTCACTTGTGCTTTGGGGACATCCTGAAATGCTAATTATTTTTATGACGCATATTTTTGAATTTCACCTTTCAGCTTTAGGGTGGATGGAGAAACACTGCAATAACCCTCCCTCTAGTGGGGAATGGGTGAGGCAAACTTATGGGAAATTAAGAAAGAAAGCCATTTTCTTTGCACTAGTTTGGATTGATTTCACATATCCATCAATCAATCTCTCCTTCCCTTTTGGTCCTAAGCCTCTCTTTCACTCTGAGAAGGCCAAGCTTCCTACTCCTCCCTAGTTCACAAAAACATGCCATTACTGACTTAGGAGATATCTTAAAGGGAGTAGTACATTCTTGATATTTAATAATGGTGGTAAAGATTTTACATCTGGCTTGATATCACATGGTTTACATACAGCAGTCACTTCCAAGTGTGATGCATGAATAGAGCAAGAAATGAATCTTATACTTAAGCACTAACAGGGCTTTGTTCACAATCCAGAATAATTCACTTAAATGGCTTTCAATGTTTAAGTTGGTAACTGAATATCACCTTCATAAAGAAATACAGCAAAATTGCAGAAACCAAAGTATAACAAAACCAGAAACGTACAAAGAAAAACTAATCAAAAAACTCCTTCCAGCTACTAACAAAAGATTGAGATAAATAATTTCTAAAAATCTGTGACGTGTACAGCAAGTTATTTTACCGTTTTAAATGATTTTGTTTAAATTACTGGATATTGTTCTTAAACAGTAACAAAAGAAGCGTCATACTGTGGTGAATGATCGGGCAATGCAGATTGAAACTTGACAGCAACTAGTGAGTAGACACTTAAAATGCTTTGCGCAAAGAAAGAGGATAAATTCATTCTTATTTAGATTAAGAGTACCGACTAACCAGGCTCTCCTCAGCTGGAGAGACTAAGGGAGCTAGGGTTTTACTCTTTGGAGAGAAGGAGGATGAGAGGAGACATGATAGAGGTACACAAAATATTAAGAGGAATAGATAGAGTGGACAGCCAGCACCTCTTTCCCAGGGCACCAATGCTCAATACAAGAGGGCATGGGTTTAAAGTAATGGGTGGGAAGTTCAAGGGAGATATCAGAGGAAGGTTTTTTACCCAGAGAATGGTTGAGGCGTGGAATGCACTGCCTGGGGCGGTGGTGAAGGCAGGTACATTGGTCAAATTCAAGAGATTGCTAGATAAGCATATGGAGGAATTTAAAATAGAGGGATATGTGGGAGGAAGGGGTTAGATAGTCTTAGGCAAGGTTTAAAGGTCAGCACAACATTGTGGGCCGAAGGGCCTGTATTGTGCTGTGCTGTTCTATGATTCTATGAAGGTTACATATCTTTTTATCTTTACATAACTTATTTACATTAGATCAGTATGCATAGTTGCATTGTACTTCAAAACAATTTAAATAATTTGGTGCAACACACACAAAGTGCTGGAGGAACTCAGCAGGTCAGGCAGCATCCATGGAGGGAAATAAACAGTCGACACTTCGGGCCATCTGCAGAATCCCTTGTGTCTTAAATAATTTGGTGGCATCCTATACATGAATGGTAATCAAACTAGTTGTTCCCTTCACTCAAAAAAATGATTTTATAATGTTTCTATATTGAAAAGTAAAACAGATTTTTCATTACATGGAAACTGGTTGTTGTTTCCATGTCATCCTGCTTAAAACTGTTCCTCTTTCTGGAAAAATGCCTTTATTGAGTTACAGGCATATCACTGGGATTACTGATCCTGAAATGAACCGAGGGATACAACGTGGAAACAGGCCCTTCAGGTCACCGAATCTACACCAACCATCAATCACACATTTACACTGATCCCATTTTATTTTCCAAACATTTCCATCAACTCCCCCCATATTCTACCACTCACCTACACACTGGGGGCAATTTACAGTTGCCAATCAACCTACCATCCTGCATGTCTTTAGGAGGTGGCGGGAAATCAGAGCACCCAGAGGAGAACTGCGTAATCGCAGGGAGACTGTGTAAATTCCCCAGCACCTGTCAGGATTGAACCCATGCATATTGCTGAGGCTGTGGGGCAGCAGGTCCACCAGATGCATCACTCTGCTGCCCTTTAGTGAGCTTTGTTATGGATTCAACAGTAGAATATGCTGACAGTTTTCAGAGTAGAATCAGGAATTGTTCAGATTCTTATGGCTGTTTTACCCAAAGCTGAAAGCACATCTCCTGGTTCCCTCGTTCCTCTCCTGGACCCAATTCTCAGCCGAAGTTTCTGCAATTGCATTCCTGAAGTTGGCCCATGGGAGTTGTACTAGTGCATTTCCACAGTATATCTATAATAAAGTTTCTTACCTAAAGACAAGACTGCCATTGAGAAAAAAATCTACTTGGAGATCTACCTTCATGATGATAAAACCTTATACCTTATCAAGTTCAAGTTTATTGTCAATTTGCTGCACGCTACAAAATTACATTGCTATGCCATTTACCTGTACAGTTAGAAATATAAACAATGGAATGTTCATAGCCGCTTTCTTTCAATACCATTCCTTCTGATCTTTCCCTCCAGTGTTAACTCCATGGAAGATGGAAGCTAGGTCCTGAGGTTTACTTTTATACAGAGCTTCTTAGAAAGTATGGCACAAGTAGGAATATTTCTGCAATTCCTTGGCCTTTTTTATCAGGATAGAAGAGTAAAGGGTCTGAATCTCCAGCCTCATTGCTCTGCTGAGGCTGAAGATTCAGCTTCTGTCACAATGCAGAAAGGAGGCTTTGATGCGCCACTCTGTGGTGTGTGACAATAATAAAGTCCTCTCCAGCTTAAACCTGGCAATCCCTCATTGGTCATAATCTTTATTCACCCATTTGATAATACTCAAAATCAAAGTGAGATCAGAACAAATAAATACCAATTCCAATAAAAGAGTCCAAATTTATCTCTTAGTGTTGCTTCATGATTAAAATCTTGCCAGATTCAGTTTCACAGCCTTTAAATGAAACATCCGCTTGATGAATTTTCAACCATGTTTTCTTTAGTTGTTACCTACCCTCCATTGCATGGAGGTATTCCATGTGCAGAGCACCAGCTGTGCCAGCTGGAGGAAGGATGTCACTGTATGGGCTACGGTGACCAGTCAACAGAGCCATCTGGTGGTAATATTCTGCTGGGTTGACTCCAGCATGCGGTACTGAAAAAGCAAACAGATTGGAGACTGTTATCCGAGTCGTTCAAATTAAATCCCAATAACTAGTCTCAAATTTTATTTTAGACAATATTTCAAATTACTTATCATATACAACAACTGATTAGGGTATCTACCAAGTGTTCGTTGCCACTGGCCAAGTCTCTATAGTTTCAGGACATTCTACACGATGATAAATTAAATGGGAACAATTCCCTATATGCCAATTGTAAATACTTTCTCTCGAAGGATTTGTTATTTCATTGCAAAGAACAGAGTGACAAATTCCACCCCCAAAATACATAAAGAAATGAGTCAGCTGCATTCCTCCGACATGTTAACATTCACAAAACTCTACATCCCTTCCAACAATTAATGATAATACCCAGTAACCGTGATTTCACCTCCATCTGGATGTGCTTTACTATCAAAGATTTAAAATGCAAAGTGATGGATGACAACATTTCTCAGCAAATTCAATTGATTTGTATAATTTGATGATATTTTGCAATACACTTCAGTTCCATGAAGAAGATGCCAGGATTTCTTTTAGGGGTTATTTTAATTTGTAATGCCAACTACATGAGCATAAATCGAGAGGTTCATATAGTCACATGAACCTGGAAGCTGTGTCATAACTTGTGCAATGTTTGATTTCAACCAGATGTTCCTATCTAATACTTTTATCTTTGTTCTAGCTCTGGGGTAGATGACTTCTGCAGGGCTCTTCATATTTTTATGGTTCCAGTTCTGGACTCCTGCAGTCAGCAGTTACAATGATGCAAGTAGCTCAGTGTTAACATGGCAAAAGGCAAGAATTATTTTATTAGTATGTTACCATAACATTCATTCTTATGTTTGAATTTTCCTTCCACCTGCACAGGATCTGAAAATAGAAGCACTGCATGCATGCAGAAAACCTGTTATAATTCACCACTATACCCAAAATTTTTCTACTGTTTATACATTGATGATAAACACAACTACTACTTGCATTTGTATAGCATGTCCTAACATGAAAAATAAATAACAAGACAAAAATAAAAGACATAGGGAATGGTACAACAGATGTTTCTTAAGGAGGGTACAAGAAAGAGGGACATGGAGGTGGTTGGTTTTAGCAATGGAAGTCCACACTGTATGGCAGGCAGAGTCATTTAACAGTGGAGTGAAATTAGTTGGGATGGGTGGGGAGCCATAATGGGCCAGACTGAGCATAGTGGGGTTATAGGGCTGGAAGGGATATGGAGGGACAATGCCATGTGAGGATTTGAATCAGGGAATGCAAGGCATTGGGGACAGATCTGAGCTCACAAAGAAAATGGGTGAGTGACCATATTTGGTGAGAGCTAGGAAGCCAGCATTAAAGCTTTGAGTGACGTAAAGTCTACAAAGTGTGTAGGATGGGAAATCAGTCCATAAACTCTGGAATTATTGAGCCTTGAGAAGGTAAAGACATGGATGAAGGCTTTCACAGAGGTGGGCTGTGACAGATGTGGAGATGGATGATATTGTGGAAGTGAAAGCTAATTGTCTTTGTACTGCAGAGGATATAGGGGTTGAAGTTCAATGCAAGGTTGTACAGGGTGCTGAGTTTGCAAACAGCCTGATTTAGCCTGAGACAGTGACCAGGGAAAGGCTTCATCAATGGCAAGGAAACAGAACTCACAGCAGATATCAAAGACAATGGCTTCAGTCCATCCAAACTTAAACTGAAGAAAACTGCAGTTCATCCGGGACTACAAGTTGGATAACTGGCCTAACAACATACAGAGAGTAAGGAATTTGAGGTAAGAGGTGAAGAGGTAGATCGACTATTGTTAACATTGGATGGCACAGTCATGCAGCTCGTAGAGCTGCTGTCTCACAGCTCCAGTGAAGTGGCTTCAATCTTAACCTCTGGTTCTGCCTCTGTGCAATTTGCGTATTCTCCCCATGACCACGTGCGCTTCCCCTAGGTGCTCCAGTTCTCTCCCACATGATGAAGACATGCAGGTTAGTATGAGTAAATTGCCCGTAGTGCGTAGTTGAGTGTGGTGCTGATGGTAAAATCTGGGGACACTTGATGGCAATGTGGGGAGAATAAAATGGGATTAATGTGGATGGATGCTGATGGTCCATGCAGACTCAATGGCCTGGTTCTGTACTGTTTAATTCTATGACAATCACAATTACTCTCTGCATGATATCGTCAAACTATAACATTTTTAAGAAAGAGTAACAGACTGAGGATAGATCATCGATAAATCTGAGAGGTAATGAAGTAAGGCTGGTAAGAGAGGCCATCGGCTACAGCTGGATGGGTTGAGTCATCACAAATTAAGGGAATCCCAGTAAACTGGGTTTGGGATGACGGGATTTTGCAGGAATCTGATTTGGTCAACCTGCCAAAGGTTGCATCAAGTTAGGGAGCGATATCGCACTGCAATCAGTTACGGAGGATCCAACGTGACATTAACTTGGACTGCGTCAATGCTATTCAGCAGCAGAAATCTGATTGGAGAGATTCAAAGTTTCAGGAAAAAAATGGGATAGATGCATGAGGCAAAACATATTCAATAAGTTCAAATTGCAGATGGGCAGCACTTGGCTCGGGCATAGAGTTGACATTTGATAGACTTCTGAAGGAGGACAAATGATGATACTTTTAAAAGGAAGACAAACTGGAGCTGAAGAGCAAAGATATTCACAAGGTCAACCAGCATGGGGTGCAGGGTGGGAAGTGGTAATGACATTAAGGGTTGAGGAACCTGGAATGAATGTGAGGGGAGGTGGGAGAGACAAAATGAAAAGGATGCTTGCTCAGTGCACCGAGGATGAAGCTACAAAAGATGTGTAGAAGCGACAAATGTTCATCTCATTGGAAACAAAAGTTCTGCGTTTCTTAATAACTAAAATTTTTTGTTGTGCGGGTTGTTTTCAATGATAGAAGCTAGTATTACAATTAGAGATACCCCTGTTAACTCAGCTGATTTTATATGGGGAGCAAATCTAGTTTAGCCCACTCTGCTCTTATTTGAATTTCATCTCCATGGTATTTTAAGGTACCTTCTCCCCAGTGATTTTTTTGGATGATATTAGATGGCAATGGTAGGTCCCAGAGCAGAAATCATGCATGAATCATGCATTTTAAAAAAAACTTCCTCTCCAAGTTACTCTAGTTTGTCTGAACAATATTCCCATACAGACACATGTATTAATGAACCATGTCATTACTCACTCCAAGGAACTAACTGGGAATGATGAGATTCAATCCCTGTACTACCCCTTCCTCCTACAGTGAAGTGCTGAGGATTCAGGGAGTTACCGTGATTTCAATGCTGCACAAATCAGAAGCAAGAGTACGTCAACTCTGTTACATGATAGTGGGCACCAATGCTATAGGACTCAAGTGTCCTATGTATTCTTAATTGAAACCAACTTCATTGAAATGATTTGTACAGCTGGTGTAATGTGGTGAGATCTTACAAATGAAGTGGCAAACCTGTAGCCTGCCTGCCCTTGAAACTTAGACAACACATAACTAGTTGTGCTCATATTTCTTACTGGTTGGTTTGCCCTCTTTGAATTCTGAAGGTTTGCAAAATTTGTGTAAGTCATGTTCCCTCATGAGTGATGAATCTTAAATATAACACAAAATTATGTTCCGACTGTCTTTTTGAGAACTGTGGAAAATATTAGGAACGAGCTCTTAAATTTACCAAGTTAAATTTTCAAAAATCAAAGTCCAATTATGTTTCTTCTACCGCTGTCTTTCAGGCATCGTTTCTAGGAACTTAAGTCCCCCAGCAATGTTACTGAGAAACCACAAGGCTCCTAGAGTGAAACATTTAGACTCTACACAGCACTGAGAAAAGTAAGCTACTGCAGCAACAGTTAAAGATTATATGTCTTCATTCCAAATAAATTTCACTTAAGCAAAAAACCATAATCCATTGAACGTGCTTAATATACATTAAATCAGCCCAGCAACAATACACAGCTGATTACATAAAGCCACCATAAATTTACATATATATTAAAATGTTGCACCAACGATGCTTTAATTAAAAAAATAAATTGTAAAATCTTCACAATGGTTTCATTAAATCATCAAACATATACACATATTATACATCAGTGTTTCTGAACCGTTCTAAGGCAGCAAAACTTTACATGGTGCTCACCATCAGTGGGGCTGAGTCCCCTGGCTGCAGAGATCATTGACAGAGAGGGGCTGCTGTGCAGAGACCTAATGTAGTCCACGTAGGGGTTAATGTATGGATGCGGTGGGTTAAACACAGGCTCTGAAGTGCCAACGGGAGTTCTGTGTGGGGAAATTCTGATGAGCGAGATGTCAGAAAATGCTGGGCTACCTGAGAGGGAGGGAGGCCTGAAAGGGAAAAGAAAATCAGAGGGTTGCTGGAGAGGAATATCATTTTAAGAACTTTAGATTCATTTCACTTCACCAAAAAAAGCTGGGTTCCACAACCTGGACATACTCAATATGATACGAAACACTACAGTATTGTAGATCAAGATTTCTCTGGTCAAAAACAGACTGAAATATTAAATGATGTGATTCAATAGACATTACAAAATTGACTTTCTGCACAGTTTTTCAAAAAAAAATCTCAATGATTGCAACTTGAGTTATGCTAGGGTAGCACTAAGCAGGCGTCTGACACAGTTCTGTCATCAGATTCTCATAGTGAAACACTCGTTTAAAGCTGAGTGATTACAATAAGTGTGCTGAGATATCAGTAAGGCTCTCACTCTGTCCTCTCTCAGGGACAGCTTCTGGCTCCAGTAACATGGTTCTCTGAAAAAGAAAGTCATTAGAGGCCATCATAAACTAGCTGCAGAGTTGACCCCACCTAATGCCTTTTGTCCCCTGTTTTTCCAATTAATTTACTGTGTAAGAAAAAGCCACTGGGAGCAGCTGTCAAAGCAGTGGGGGGAGCACATTCCTTTGATGCAATAAGAATGCAGCAGCAGATTTTGCAGAGCATGATCATCAGTGTTTGCTGTTGGCACCAATCACCATGACAGACTGTAATCTGATGTGAGAAACCAATTCCATTTAGTTATCAGTTACAAGGGGTTTGAAATATCTGAATTTGACAAAGATCAAAGTTAATCTCCAGGGGAACTAAAACTCACTAAAACAAATTCAGAGGGTCAGGATGTAGGGAATACCAAGCCACTGTTGTTCTTTACTTCTCCACATTACACGCGGCAATATTTCAATTACTTATATATTTTTCCCTTTCTCATACAGAAAGAGTTAACAGTCATTACAATGTGCAATCCTGGCAAAATGGCTGATGACGATGCAAAAAAAATTAGACATTACAAAATGCTTCAAAAAATATATTTGAGGAGCAAATCGGTAAACACAAACTAAACACCAGTCTCTTTTCAAACAATTCATGATGCCAATATACATAACGTGCACTATACAGAGTACAAACTTGATATAATCTGATTCTGACACTGACTCACATGACTTGAAGTGCAGTAATGAAAGCAGTTTCAGAGTTAAATGGTTCATTTCTGACGATGCTGGCCTCTTGTACTGCTTCAGAACAGCTTTCAGGCTAACTGCATTTGAAATTGATTAGCCGCATTGGCTAAGGGGAACCTAGACTCTGATTGCTTCCATTGTAACTGGTCTTCCACAAGTTTTACTTAAAATATTCAGCGGCGTTTGCTTCCTTTCTCACTCTAGTAAATCAAATCTTTACAAAAGGAATTGACAAAGACATATTCTGTGATATTTTACAACTGTCACAAAACTAAACAAGCCACAACAGATCACGCAGAGGTGCAGTGAATCTTAACATTATAAAGAAAAACTGCTTTAGTGTCTACTTGAATTTGGTCCCACTGTCATAGTCCAAGCAATGATGTGAAGCAAGTATAGAGTGTGTGAGAAGCTAGGTTTCATACAGGATTAAATTTGGTATTCACAATGTAGTCTCAACACTAAACTCAACAATTTCAGACAATCAACTTTTCCAGTATTGAGTTTCATATTTCTAGCACTGAATTCTTTCCCCTCTCCTCTTCTGCTGTTTCAGGTTTGATTAATTTCTTCCCAATTACACCTTCACCTTTTCTATTCTCTTTCAGCTGGTGACATCTTGCACCATCCAATCTCTCCTGGGCTTCACATTTTCACAGACCTTCCCTTTTGTTTTATCTGTCCCAACGGTTCCATTTCTGACTACCCATAGTCTTGATGAAAGGTCATCAGCCTGAAACATTAACCCTGTTTCTCACTCCAATGGATGCTGTCTAACCTGCTGAACATTTCCAGCATTTTGTGCTTTTATTTATGGTGAAATAGGGCAATATATCCTTTGGATTTATTCATTTTTCAGGATCTGGGTGTCACTGGCAACATCAACATTTACTGTCTATCCCCAACTGCCTAAATTTTGGAAGTTAGTAATGAGCTCAATTCTTGAACAGCTGCAGTACTCCTATGGCACTGTTGGGTAGAGAGTTTCAGGATTTAGATCAATGAAGGAGTGCAACATATTGAAGTAGCCAATTAGAATTAACATTGGCTCAGCAGGAGAAGCCAGAGAGTGGTAGTAGATGGTTGTCTCTCTGACTGGAGGCCTCTGACTAGTGGTGTGCCGCAGGGATCAGTGCTGGGCCCGTTGTTGTTTATCATCTATGTTAATGATTTAGATGTTAATGTGGTAAACTGGATCAGCAAATTTGCGGATAACACCAAGATTGCGGGTGTAGTGGACAGCGAGGAAGGCTATCAAGGCTTGCAGCGTGAATTTGACCAGCTGAGAAAATGGGCTGAAAAATGGCAGATGGAATTTAATGCAGACAAGTGTGAGGTGATGCACTTTGAGAGGACAAACCAGGGTAAGATTTACACAGTGAATGGTAGGGCTCTGAGGTGTGCGGTAGAACAAAGGGACCTGGGAATACAGATCCATAGTTCCTTGAATGTGGCGTCACAGGTAGATAGGGTCGTAAAGAGAGCTTTTGGCACATTGGACTTCATAAATCAGGGCACTGAGTACAGGAGCTGGGATGTTATGTTGAAGTTGTACAAGATGTTGGTGAGGCCGAATTTAGAGTATTGTGTGCAGTTCTGGTCACCCACCTACAGGAAAGATATCAATAAGGTTGAAAGAGTGCAGAGAAAATTCACGGTAGTGTAGTGGTTAGCGTAATGCTATTACGGAGCCAGTAACCCAGGTTCAATTCTGGCTGCTGTCTGTAAGGAGTTTGTACATTCCCCCCGTGTCTGCATGGGTTTCCTCTGGGTGCTCCGGTTTCCTCCCACATTCCAAAGACGTATGGATTAGGAGTTGTGGGCATGCTATGTTGGCGCCAGAGGAGACACTTGCGGGCTGCCCCCAGCACATTCCCAAGTAATGCAAAAAGACATATTTCACTGTGTGTTTCGATGTACATGTGACTAATAAATAAATATCTTAATATCTTAATACAAGGATGTTGCCGAGACTTGAGGATCTGAGTTATAGGGAAAGGTTGAATAGGTTAGGACTCTGAAAGCAATTCCTGAGTTTCACTACCCTCTGACAATAAATTTCCCTGTAACTCAGTTTTCAATGGCCAGTCGCTTATCTTGTAACAATGTCCCCTTGTTTGTGGCTCTACCACTGGTGAAAACATCTCAATATCTACCCTGTCAGGCCCCAGCCTCTGACTTGCTTTGGGGTAGTCACTGAATTTATGTCATTAGTCCAGTTGAGATTTTGGTAAACAGTGACCCCGTGGATGTTCACATTGGTGGGTAGATGATTAGATTCTTTCTCGTTGGAAGACCATCATTGGCTGGCATTTTGGTGACACAATGTTAATTGCCACTTGTTAGCCATGCCTAAATGATGCTTGGGTCTTGCTGCAGGCAGGCATGGACCGCTGAGGAGTTGTGAATGCGAAGATTGTGCACTCATCAGCGAACGTCCCCAACCCTAACCTTACAATGGAAGGAAGCTCATTTATATGCTGTGATACCTGAGATATGTAATTGCTGTGAGAGCCGTATAACAATTTTTATTCTGTTCACAGCTTAAGGATGACCAGTGCGTAGTTCAAGATCTTGCTAAGGCTCCCTTCATTGGTACTGGCTGCCTCCTCATATTATGAATGGCCCCTGAAACCAAGTTCAGTCTGGATTTAAATCCAGCTCCTGAGACAAGTCAATGCCACAGAAAATGCACCCATGATGTGCACACTTTCAGTGAACATGTACAAAAGATTCATCCAAAATTGAGTCTGGGGAATGAACAGATACTCCTGCAGGTAAAGTCGGCATGGGGTTTCTTATTTAAGCTCCTGATGCCAAAACCATACATAAAGTTAGATAATGCTTAAAATAAACCTCAAATGAAATAAAACACGATAAGGTACTATTTTGTGGGGTTACATTGAACATAACAGCACAGTACAGGCCCTTTGGCCCATGATGTTGTGCTGACATTTTATCCTGCTCTAGGATCTATCTAACCCTTCCCTCCCACATAGCCATCCATTTTTCTATCATTCTGTGGCTATCTAAGAGTCTCTTGAATGTCCCTAATATATCTGCCAAATTCATCACATCAAATTATCATACCATAGTCAGATTTGTACCTCCCTGTACTTCATTGTATAATGCATTTTAAACTGGTTTTTATAGACACAACCCAAACTTTGAAATTCCAAATTCAAAACTGTACAGAGGGTGTTTTACAGAGCTTAAATCAGAAGAACATGATCACTTCACACGTCCATCCTTGTTTTTTTGATATGACAATGACAATGCAGAGAGGTACTCAGGAAGTAAATCACACCAGTGATGCCTTACCAGGAGACACAAGTTTATCTTACCAAATCTATCTATAGTGCTGCTGTAGCATGGTAACCTGGTACTGCCTTAAAATACATCAGCACTAAATTTGTGAAGACTAGTCCTGAACAACCACCACAGAAAAGTAGAGGGAAATTCCAGTGAGTCTGTGGTCTTGCATTACCTAAGTGACAATATATCCCGTACAGGAGACAATCTAGCTCACAAAGTCCTTGGCACACTTAAAATCTACTTCACCTCAATTGCCTTTCTTTACAATTTTCCAGATATTGTCATTTCCAATTCTTGGATGGAACTGTTGTCCATTTATGACTTTCTCTTGGGTTGGAAGACTAGAACTGCAGCCAGACTGGGACAAGCAATATTTGGAAAGAACCTTTTCATATTGTTTCCAAAAACACAAATAAAACTCAAGTGCTAAGGAGTTTTTGGTCATGAGCATGTGCAGCGCAAATCTACCTAAAAGCCTTGTGACGACTGGTGCTGTTATCACAGATTCGTAGAATACCTTAGCAAAGAAGCAAACTACAATAACTTATGTTAGGCACCAGTGATTCTGCAGATGCTAAAATCTGGAGCAACACACACAAAAATGTTGGAGGAACTCAGCATGTCAGGCAGCATCTATGAAAGGGAATAAACAGTTGACGTTTCAGGCTGAGACCCTTCATCAGGACTGGAAAGGAAGAGGGCAGAAGCCAGAATAAGAAGGTGGGGGGAGGGGGAGGAGCACACGCAGGCAGGGGATAGGTGAGTCCAGGTGAGAGGGGAAGGTAGGAGGGTGGGGGAGAGGGGAGATGTAAGAAGCTGAGAGGTGATAGGTAGAAGAGGCAAAGGGCTGAAGAAGAAGGAATCCAGTAGGAGAGGCCAGTGGACCATTGAATAAAGGGAAGGAGGTGGGGAATAGATGAGCAGGTCATGAGGGAGGGGGAGGGGGAAAGAGGAGGGGGCCTTATGTTAGGAAGCATGAGAAGAAGCAATATGAATTAAGTGATGCTAATTTGAAAGGAGTACAGAACAGTGAAACCTGAGCAAATACTACACAAATCTTTGAAGGTAGTTTGATGTTGAGAACATTGCTCCATGAAGCACACAGGATTTTTGGATTATTAATGAGGTGATTTGGTTAAATAAAGCAAGGAATTTCTGATAAAACTATTTAACACTGGTGAGACTACAGATACCACCATATTCATTTTGGGGCATCCTGCTTTAAGAAAGATAACAGGGTCTTAGAAACAGTGCAAAACATACTTACTGGAATGGTCTCTTGTGTTGAGGGACGAGAGCTGTATAGTGATAACAGATAATCTGAGATAATGAGAAGGTTTATGATGAAAGGGAACTGATGTGAACATGTTGGTTCTGCTTCTCCCCCCACAGATGCTGCCATATCTGCCAAGGAATTCCAGCATTTTCTTTCTTTATATCTGGGATTGTTCTCTTTGGAGCCCGGTAAGAATTGTTAAAAATAATAAACTCCTTTGATTGAGTAAATAAAGACAACCAATGGCTGAAAGGTCAACCACCTAATCCAATATACAAGGAAACGAAACTGAGGAAATACTGGAAAACCTGTCAACTACTGAATCAAACAAAGTTAAAATGGTTACATGCAAAGAATTTGTAATAATGAGTCTAAAACAAAGCTAGAACTTTTGGAGTTCAGGCATTACTTGCATGTGCACATTGTAGAAAATTAGGTGACACACAAACCAGGAGGCCCTGTTTATATGGGGCTGGGAAAATGATTGGTTTCTAGTGTTGCAGAGCTTCTTATAGTATTCTCTTCATTTGAAGAATCTCTGCCATGCCTTCTTTCCTGCTGCTTGATTCTATTTTTATGCTTTCTAATTTTCATTTACCTTTGTTTTCTTATGTCTCATTTTGAAAATTTTTGGTGTGCATGGGTTCCCCATCCCGGACTCCAAAAAGAATAAATATTTCATATGGCAATTGGTAAATTAGCTGATGATATGAAATGAACATCTTTAAATTGTCATTTAAACAGTAATATTTGAGAACATACAACTAAAAGTCTAATTTCCTTGAATTCCTGGATCATATTACACAATCATCCTTTGCAGTAAGGAAGATTCTGCCATTATGAGACAAGAATCATGGAATATAAATACAAAATATTCAGAACTGTCAGGATAGAAGCAACTGTGTTTTAACGAAACTGCATTGGTGATTTATTCTGATGATTGTTTTAACTAGTTCTGTTAAAGTAAGAATTCTCGTGTCTATATATGTCAAAACAAATACTTTGACAATGGACCATAGCTTCTCCTCGTGAGTCATTTTTATGAAAACAGCTCAGTCAGATCCATCATTCGCCTTGGTGTACTGATGTGTTTTGGGATTCTATTAATTGATTTACAATCATCCCACTCCACTGACGAACGTTGGAGCCATCCAGGTGGCAATGCAGTAACAATTGGTTGGCTAATTTTACATTGCTTCTATTTAGTTTATGATAACTGTTTCAAAATACATGGGTACAATATATTAGTCACTTATCACTGACAAAGAGTAAGGGACTGGCAGTGTGGAGTGCTGAGAGAGATGAAGCCAAATCTACTAGCACAATTACAGCCAAACCAACAAGAAAAGATGGCTCATGGAGGCAAATTTATTGAAAAGCCAAGACTCAACTAAATATTTTGGAATTATCTACATCCATAATTCTCAGAATTATTGCCATTTCCACTCACTGCTTTGCAGTTTCAGTCCTCTAATTTATGAACAGGACTTATTTTTGCATTAACCTCACAGTTTACCACAGGTCTGCAGTTCGGAAATTGTTAATTTACTTTTAAGAATAAAACTGCCCATCAATGAAAGGCCTTGTCTCCAAACTACAAAGAACAGGAAGGGCCAAGATCTGTGCTGAATTAGCTGTTCTCAATCAGAGCAACATTCAGGCTGTTACAATTAGTGCTCCTGAATTAGCAAAGAAAAAAAATGACTGAGGTCCTTGTATTAAATCATTTCCCAATAATGCCAACCTGGGCAATGCATTGGAAGATGACCATCATTAATGAAGCTTTACCAAAACAAAAAATTGCTTGAAGCAGGATAAATGAAGACTTGAGGGAAATTCAGGGAACATTTTAACCATCCTTGTGCTGCAGTTACATTACAAAGCAGCAGCTGGGACCCAACTGTATAAGTACCATCAGTCACTTGGAACAATACAGAGCGTAAAGTGAACACTGTAAAATAGGCGTGGCTCTACAGCACCAAATCACTCAGCACAGCACATAAACGCATTTTGGGATGTTAGTTTGGTTCAATTAGTAACCCTCCCAACTATGTCAGAAGGTTCCACATCCAGATGCCTCTCCAGGAACTCAGGGTCTATGTTGACACTCTAGGTAGTGTAGCGGTTAGTGTAACACTTTACAGCGCCAGCGACCCGGGTTCAAATCCAGCCACTGTCTGTAAGGAGTTTGTACGTTCTCCCCGTGTCTGCGTGGGTTTCCTCCAGATGCTCTGGTTTCCTCCCACATCCCAAAGATGTACGGGTTAGGAAGTTGTGGGCATGCTATATTGGTGCCAGAAGTGTGGCGATACTTGTGGGCTGCCCCCAGAACACTCTACGCAAAAGATGCATTTCACTGTGTGTTTCAATGCACATGTGACTAATAAAGAAATCTCTCTCTTAAAGAATCACTTAAGTATATTCTTGGAGTGCAAATAAAATCTTTTGACTTAGACTCAAACTGGCACCTCAAGAATTGTTAAAAAAAACACTGCTGGAGGAATTCAGCAGGTCAGGCAGCATCTGTGGAGGCAAAGGGATGGTTGACGTTTCAGGTCGAGACCCTGCATCAGGACTGAGAGTGGAGAGGGGAGGCAGCCAGTGTGAAGCGGTGAGAAGGAGTGATGAGGCAGAGCTACCAGCTGACAGGAAGAACCAGGTGAGGAGGGGGATTAGGGGCAGGTGGGGCAGGCAGGGGAGGGCGCAGCTCGTAGGTGATATGTGGGCAGGTTGGGGGGGGGGGGGAGGGAGGGTGGAGGTAGAGACACAGAATGGACAGTGCTAAGTGGAGACACAAGTGGCTGCAGATGCTAAGTGAAAGGTGAAACCAGATAAGGGAGGAATGGTGGGCAGAAGGAACCACCTGGGGGAGAAGATACGAGAATTAGAAGATGTAACGTGTGAGTGACAGGCAGATGGAAGCAGGTCGGGCAGAAGAGACACGAGATCCTGCAGATGCTGGAAATCTGGAGCAACCTACACAAGATGCTGGAGGAACTCAGTGGGTCAGGCAGCATCTATGGAGGGAAATGAACAGTCGATGTTTTGGGTTGAGACCCTTAATCAGGACTGGAAAGGGGGAGGGCATTCTGGCTTCTGCTCTCTTCCTTTCCAGTCCCGATGAAGGGTCTTGGCCTGAGACATCAACTGTTCACGTCCCTCCATGGATTCTGCCTGACCCACTGAGTTCCTCCAGCATCTTGTGTGTGTTGGGCAGAGGAGGACCTGGGTGGATCAGAAAGAGAGAGAAGTGAGCACAGGGAATGTGGGTTAGCTGAAATTGGAAACTTCACTGTTCATGTCATTCTGTTGAAGATTACCCAGGTGGAATATGAGATGTTGTTCCTCTAGTTGGAGAATTGTTTCTCCAATGCGCTGAAGTTCCTCATGCTGCAAAGCCTATTTACATTGTAACTCCTCTAAAAGTCTTTCACATGAGATGTTAAACTACTCCCGTGGATAGATATAAAAGAACTGCACAAGAGTTCTCTCATCTCTTGGTCATTACTTATATTTCAACCCGCATTGTTAAAACAGACAGTGTGGTCATTGCTTTAAAAATCTAAAGAATGCAGATGCTGGAAATCTGAAACAAAACACAGTGCAGTTACATTGAGTTAGTACAGAGTGCATTGAGATAGCACAGGTAAAAACAATAACAGTAAAGTGTCACAGCTACAGAGGAAGTGCAGTGCAGGTAGTCAATAAGGTGCAAGGTCACAACAAGGTAGATTGTGAGGTCAAGAGTCCATCTCATCGTAAAAGGGAACTGTTCAATAGTCTTATCACAGTGGGATAGAAACTGTCCTTGAGCCTGGTGGTACGTGCCCTCAGGCTCCTGTATCTTCTACCTGATGGGAGAGGGGAGAAGAGAGAATGACCCGGGTGGGTGGGGTCTTTGATTATGCTGGCTGCTTCACCAAGGCAGCGAGAGGTAACAAGTTTTTCACTGTACCTCGGTACAAGTGACAATAATAAACCGACACCAATACCAAAAATGCTGAAAACACTCAACAGGTCAGGTAGCTTCTGTTAAAGTTTTGAGTTTAGGACTCTTCTTCAGAACTGAGAAAGTGAGAAAACAAGTTTTTATTTTAAGTAAGAAAACAAATTAGTTTCATGTTGCGGAGAGGCTGAAGGAGAGATGGACAGAGCAAAAGAAATACCCCCAATAGAGCAAGGCCAGGACTGTGTGGTCGTGCTGTTTGTGGAGCTGTTGTGCTGATAGGGAAATCAGGACGGTTAGAAAGAGAGAAAACAAACAAAGGGACGTGTAAAAGATGTGAAATGCAGGTCAGAGCTGTGGCTGAGACCTGAAACCTAAAGGAAAATGCTGAAAACGTCTGGCGGATCAGGCAGTACCTGGAGAGAGAGAAAAAATGTAGGAAATGATTTCTGCGTAGAAACTGGATGCTGAATTTCCCACAATGTAACACTGACTACACTTTAAATGTGCAACATTGATTGTAATGTATTACCGTGAAACATGCTATATAAAGACAGCTTTCTTTCTAATGCAATACAACCAGTCCTTAGTCTGCCTGTAATATTCTAGAATTCAAAGTCACATCTCAGTTCAGCCAACTGCAGGAAACAGAAATGCATTTTATTACCTGGAAGCTTGTTTCTGAAGCAGTGCAGTTAATTAAACCTAATAGTTTGATTGACATTTACAGAGTTAGTCTGAGCACTAATTAGCAGCTACTGTTTAATGCTTCACATTCCTGTAACAAACAGCAACTCAGCTAATTCATGCGTAATCCAGAAAACAAGGAAATCTGGAAATGCGTTTCCTTTCTCAGCCTGCCTGTTCTATGCTGTAAAACTTCAATAGAAAATTAAAACTTTTTAATGTAATTAAAGAAACTCTGATTTCTCGCTCTGCATAAAGGGATAGTGAAATACGACTAAATTACTATAAATTAATTTTACTAAATCATAGGAATTTATATAAATTGCTGTGGGACATTTTTCCCATTTATGTTTTGCCAATATAGCACCTATGTGTTTCAAGTGACCCATGGACTCTTATCGTCTGGTACCTTACCTGTAAACCAGGTGTGAGCAGGAGCCATGAGTGCCAGTGTCACACACCACAGAACAAAGTCCATTCCAGCTCTCATCCCAGGATTGAAATGAGGCAAAGGAGAACAGGAACAGTGGATTACTTTCCTCTCCAAACCATGCAATTAAACAATGTAGCGGAGAGGGGCGAGTGGGGGCATGTCGTGGAGTTACGCAGCATGGAAGTGGGCTCTTCCGCTCGCTAATTCATGCCAACCATCAACCACCGATTTACATTCAGACTACACTAATCCCACTTCTGATTCGCTTCACATTCCCATCAACTCTCCCCGGATTCTACTCTCACCTACATACTAGGGGCAATTTACAGTGTTCGATTCATCTACCAACCTGCACACCTTTGGGATGTAGAGAGAGAAAAAATGTAGGAAATGATTTCTGTGTAGAAATGGGATGCTGAATTTCCCACAAAGTAACACTGACTACAAGAGACTGGACCACCTGGAGAAGATTCATGCAGTCGTCAGGAGAACGTGCAAACTCCACACAGACAACATCAGAAGTCGGGACTGAGCCTCGGTTGCTGGAGTCCCTCTGTCAGAGTCTCACATAAGCAGCAAACTCAGCAGAAACAGGGGGTCAAATGTAAGATTCTCATAGTCAGTGTGGGTGAGTCATTTGTTTGATAGAATGAGTGATAAGGGAGTGAAATGCCCACATTGTTGCTCTGTGTGGCACAAGTCTGGGTACATCCCTGTAACACCACTATCATAACCCCACCCAAGCTAGTTTCCACTTTGCCTGGAGGTACAAGGTAGAAGATTTCCAGGGACAAAATGCACAAATGGAAAAAAGAGCCAGTAATGTTGTGCTAGTCCCGATGGTGAGGTTTCCTCTAGTGATGGAGCCCAGCTATACAAACCTGAGCTTCTGCCTGTCCCCCACTCTGTGAAGGCCAAGACAGAGCTTGCTTACTGAACTGAACTGGCAAGTCAGACCACCTCCTCTCAGCTCCCCAAAATGGGGAGATTCCTGAAGCAGATAACTACCAAGCTATGGTTGGCCTGAAACATGTTCAGAGTGTTGAGGGGAAGGGAGAGAGCGGACCCAATTGTGCACTTTCCCAAGCAGGCCATTTGGAAAATGCCCAACAGGCACCGGGATTTGGCCCGGTTGGTGACGAGCAAGGGCCTCCCCACGTCTCCTTCCAACCCTGCTGAAGCCTCAGTGCCAGCGCTACAGCCGGGACAAAGCTGTCATCTACCACTGGCTGGTATTCCCATTATGCAGCCAAAGAGGCACTGGTTTCTGACCTGGTTTCTCCCCAACGACCTGATTACAGAACATTACTCTATACCTGTTCCCCAGGACACAGACCAAGATTACTTACCAACTGCTGTTGGAACACAATCCTCTTGGTGAAAGAAGCCCAGGATCCACCACAACCTCAGTCTTCCGAAAGGAGCTCTATGAGTGAATGTTGCCGACGACATGTTCCAAGAACTGGGACTTGTGTGGGAAGCCTATTGTGTGGTGCTACCCTACCAGGGCCACAGAGAGATACAGCATGGAAACAGGCCTTCAGCACCATCGACTCCACACTGACCACCAACCACCCCTTTTCACACCAATCCTACATTAATCCCATGGCAGGCATGGTAGTATAGCGGTTAGTGTAACACTATTACAGAGCCAGCGACCCGGGTTCAATTCCGGCCGTTCTCTGTAAGGAGTTTGTACGTTCTCCCCGTGTCTGTGTGGGTTTCCTCCGGGTGCTCCGGTTTCCTCCCACATTCCAAAAACGTGCAGGTTAGGAAGTTGTGGGCATGCTATGTTGGCACTGGGAGTGTGGCGACACTTGCGGGCTGCCCCCAGAACACTCTACGCAAAAGATGCATTTCACTGTGTGTTTCGATATACATGTGACTAATTAAGAAACCTTATCTTTTTTTTCCAATTCTCCCCACATTCTCTTCAATTCCCCCAACACAAGGGACAATCTGCAGTAGCCAATTAACCTACCGACCCACGCCTATGGGATGTGGGGGAAAACTGGAGCACCCGGAGGAAATCCACACAGTCACAGGAGGAACATGGAAACTCCACACAGGGAGCAGCTGAGGTCAGGATTGAACCCCGGTCTCTGGTGCTGAGAGACATCGGCTCTACCAGCTGTGCCACTGAGGCATCCATCACGTATTAGTTTTTCAGGACGTGGACATCACTAGCAATACCAGCATTTATTCCCCATCCTTAATTGCCACGTCAGAGAACATTTACCAACCAATCTCCTTGCTCTCTAAAGTCACATAAAGGTCAGACCAGGTAAAAAGTGGCAGATTTCCTCCCCTAAAGGGCTTGGTTTTGTTGTCATCATGACCAATGCCTTTTTTAATTGGCATTCTGCAGCTGCCTTAGTGGGATTTGAACGCGTTAATGTGGGACCTTTTATTTTTAAAAAAGCCACACTCTATATTAGAACTGTATTGATTGTAAGACTGTAGAAAGTCGCTCATGGTTTTGTATTTTTCTATGATTGCTTCTGGAAGATATTTGTAAATAAGTGTGGTTGGGCAGTCAGTTTGATGAAATGTCAATGATAGAGACCTCTCTGCTACAATTTAAAGGTTAGTCATGCTCAAAAAGGTGCCCAATTTACGTTAGAATCAGCGGAATGGGCTCAATAAAAATCACCCATCCCCGTAAAATGTACGGGTATCGCGCACAAAGCAGGTAAAGCAACAGAAACTAGTATCCTGCAAAGGTAGAAATATACACAATACATCTCCAGAAGATGGTGCTTTATTTTCGGAATGACTTAAAAGTCCGTAATCGGCAGCCTCGGTACTTCGGGGGAGGCAGAACCCCCGGAGGCTCCTTGCCCGAGTCACTCAACAGCGAGAGGAGCGCACTGACGCC
Source organism: Pristis pectinata (assembly GCF_009764475.1). Taxonomy (NCBI): domain Eukaryota; kingdom Metazoa; phylum Chordata; class Chondrichthyes; order Rhinopristiformes; family Pristidae; genus Pristis; species Pristis pectinata. Next base: position 97,554,167 of record NC_067413.1, read on the forward strand.
AGAAGAGTAACAATGAACGACTGCACTTCCAAAAAGCTCCAGTCACTTCAATGTCACAAGTTCCCTCACATGTAATGCTGTTAAAGCCAGCTAATCGAATAAACATTTGTTTAACATTTGTTCTAATTTCCGAGCACGTCACGAGAATGCGGAGAATTTTTCAGCGGGTGTCGTCGCCCGTTATCGCAGTGACTAATGTGCCGTGTGGTCATTATAAGCTCAGTGTATCCAGTTCAAAAATTACTCTCAGGATGAATGATAGTGTCTGCTTGCATGCTGATTGGAACTGGATGGTGATTGATTGGAAGAAGGGGGGGACGACAAGCGCGGTATGCAAACCAGCAGCAATTGGGTCTGCATTTGAGTGTCAGTAAGGTCCAAAATCTCTAGGCTATTACTTGTTTACATATTTAATGAAATACTTATCAGTATTTATTCCGAGTGGAGACACGTTCCCCATATATTTCCGCGAGCAACTCGAACTTCTAGTGAAAATTGAAGCAGATTTGTGTCAAGTACGGCTAAATCCTGCCTCTCCATATCAAACCTCAGCAAGAAAATTACTGTGGAGGCGATAAGGCTGAAAGATAGAATAAGAAGTGACTCTACTCAATTTACAGCGCAATATTGGTATGACTGAATATTTTTCATTCAGGTGAGCGATAATATCACTAAACTGCGCTGCAGATAAATAAAGGGGCTTGTGTCAAGAATAAACGCCATTAATCATGAAGTCTTGCCATCTCGGTAGCTGTCCCACTGATCTACACACATACAATTGTAAGTGGCAACTGACCTGCTCTCTTCCCCCTTCACTGTTTCATTCATTGCTGGAGCTCTGTTTTCTCCCTCCCAGATTAATGCGGCTACATCACTGCATGCTCCTGAGAATTCTTTTTTCGTTAGTATTTCATTATAGACGGAAATTTCACTTTAGAAAAAATAATTAAGCTTAAAAAACTGAAGTTTGTAAAAGGCGAAACTGTTCGTCAGCTTATTTGAAAAAAATCCAAAAACACCTCATTTATGGCGAACCCAAACTTTACCATATTGTGATGATTTAAAAATAATTAAAATAAGACTCAAATTTTCACTGTTGGCCTTAAACTGATTAAGATCTTGGCCTCTCTTGGTGCTTGAGCTAAATTGTAGGAATGAAATACTTGAAAGGGTTCCGGCTAATTGCAGCATTCTGTGTAACATTCACAGGACACTAACAGTCAAACTGTCCTCCTACCCTGCGTCAATCTGCACAGAACTGTCCCGCTACACCACCCCGTGAATATAATGGACCATGTGTAAAACTGAAGAGTCCGTCACGCGAAAAAAAAGAGAAATGTGTGGCGGAGGAAAGAGGCGTCAAGAGAAAAGAGAGGCAGTAAACTACAAGTTCTAAGATTATTGTTTAATGAGGTCTACAAACAGTGTTCTTGAAAGAGACCATGTTTCACACTAAAGGCTGCACTTAGTCATGTAGATGGCGGCCTGAAAAGAATGCCTTTCTTATATTTTGAATAAATGATATTGTGTTACTGTTATTAAAGCCGATAAACTGGAAAGGTTATATAGAATTTAAATTTCTTTAATTGCCAAAGTCAGTGCACAGTGAAAAATCCTGCTCTATTCGCGCTGAGATTGCTGACAGGAAATTCACCCCAACGTTAGAAAAACAAGGAACGTTCTTTTAAAATGAGTGATAATACCACCAAAGATGCCAGCAACATCGTGTGTTACTTATTCATACGGGGTCAGACAGTGTAAAGTTAAAATTATGTGTAAACAAAACCGAATCAATTCAGGACTTTAACGAATATTTCCAATGTATTTTCCAGCTGTGGAATTTCCCTGTATGCTAATTGGCTCCCGATTTTCCCACGCTGCGACTGTCAGAGGTATTCCATTGGCTGTGAGGTACCTTGGAGCATCTCGGGTTCTGAAAGGGCCCCAAATGAAAATGTTATATTTTGTTTTTACAACAATCCTTGTTCTTCAGCACCTCGAGCTGCGCTTAACCACCCCCCCCCCCCCCCCCAGGGCACCAGTCCGCAGGCCACTTGTGCAGATGGGCATTTGGAACAAGAACTATAAGATGGGAAGAAATGAAATGGGAAGAGGTCAATAAATCTCGTTTATCAAACTGCGCGTGGAAGCGTCGGGTTCTCTGGCACAGACATCAGAAGATCATTGGGGTACATTTGTGGAGCTTCGCCCGCTCTGCTGATAGGTGTTTGGGGTCTGTCTTTGGAGGTGGGGGGGGGGGGGGAGAGAGAGAGAGAGAGAAAGGGCCTCCTTACAGGAACCAGGAAGGCAACTGCGTTTAAACTTCATTCTTTAAATAATGGGACTATACTCTGCCGTCATAAAATGCCGATTCATTTACAGCCTTCAATGTTTCCAAAGAACGATCTCAGCCAGACCTCTGGGGCAGGGAACCGAGTAATAGAGAAATCAAAAGACACATCCTTATGTGCACCCTAGTACTCGGATTAAAGCACCACTGATAGAAGCCAGGAAGCGAATCGCCCGTCTATCAACCTGGTTCGGGTGTGATCCCTCAGGGAGTCGCGGAGGAAGTGGGTGGTGAGAGTAACAGACGGGAGCGGGATGCAGAATGACAACAGTAAAATGAGAACGTAGGAGAAAACAGCAAGAGTACAACAGAAGGTGCTCAGCATTGTCATTTTATGAACTACTGATTGATTCAAAACTCTAATTTACCACGATGTGGAAAACAGGAATGTATTTGCGTAGCCGGAGAAGGTTTGGGCAGTATGTTCTGGAATTTTTATAAAAAATAAATTGAACCTCCTTGAGAACAACTCGATCTCGGTGGATTTTAGGACCCAACTGAAATGCAGCAACTATATTTAACCCATAGTTCGCCTTGAAGAAAATAAATTAAGGCTCCCTGCAGCAAGTTAAAGGCGTCGTTGCGTCACCTGAGACACAGCAATTCAATTTAGCGATCAGTGCTTTCTAAAAAAACAGTTGGAGGCGAAGCAGAACTCACTTATCTCACTGCTGCATGCGTTTTAAGATAGTTTGACCCATACTGATCAAATGAATTGTAATCATCACTTAAATTGCATTATTCATAGAGAGTGGAGTGCACATAGGACAAGTCCCTGATTTTAAGATGTCAACCGGGGTACAAAATTGACGGGAGCAGAATGAGAGATTCAGACCCAACGCCACCTGTGGGCCGGACTTGTGCACCTACTGTCGATTACCTCCACACAGTCAGCAGATTGTTCATGTCCACAGAGAGTGCAAAATGGGCTGTAACAGCCACCCCGCCCAATAGCTTAAACGTTCCTACCCACTGCTGATCCCGCCTTCACTGAAGGCGCCGAACGATCAGATTTCTCAGGGTAAGTCCAGGTCTCGTGGGGAACGGGGTAAGAAGCTTTGGTCAAAGCAGACTCCAATAATGCCGGGCAGCAGAGCAATTCTCGCCCCACCCTGCACCTACAGCTGGAAATAGACAGCAGCCCGGTGCCGCACTAAATGGACGATAGAACCTTCAGGCGGCACGTTTGTGCCAAGAATTGCTCTTCTCAACCGATCATTAACCGAACAGCCGTTCTTCAGGTGGATACCAGCGGCTGGTTCATCTACTAAGGTTCATTCCTTCTCCTCCCACCCAAAACAAAAACTTTATTCCCAAATGTACATAACACCCAGTTACTGATATTGCCGCAGATAAAACCCAATTGAGTTGAACAGACGACTGGCTAATAACTACAAGAACTGAAAGTTTGAGTGAAGCAGTGATCAAGGCCGCAAGAGCAATTCGGCCGGAAGGATCAGGAGACACTCAATCCCGAGGAATGTAAGTCATGCAGAAAAGCAGCTATCCAAGTGAAGCCAACGAACAGCGTGGGAAGGAACGAAAATAAACAGTTCAGCAAAAGAACACAAAGGCAGCCAAACGCTGGTGTTCCGGGCACTTGAATACATTCAGTCTTCAGCGCAGGATATGGTTAACCCATCAAAGAAACCTCTTAAGTAAAACACAAAAGAAAAAAAAAGTAGGTGCCCACAGTTCGGAGCATTTACTAAATATTTCCGACAGGTTGGAGATGCTCCATTGGACATTTAGCGTCTGAAGGTTCCGTTTATATTTCGAGTATTTTTGTGCTTTTCTAGGAAAATCCTGACGTCAATCTTTCCCCCTTCTCCCCCATCACTCCCTCCTCCAACACCCTCTTCCCCACACAAACAGCTTGGAACAATGAGTAATGTTTGCTCTCCTCCTGATTTACAAACAAATTAGTGTTCATTGCGCGACAGACAGAAAAAGAAACAGCTGTAAATAGGGTGCCACACTCTCTTCATTAAGAGCTGCTAATTCAAATTATTTGCTTTTCTGTTAATTCAAAATTTTAAGCGCGGTGGTCTGGAGTACTGCTCGGTTCACCTGTGAAAACAGTAAATATTGGGCGAAGCGGAACAAATGTCGCGGAAACTTGAGCAGCGTGCTGAGCGTATATTTCATCTCTGTTATCTTCCCTGATCTGCAAACTGTTAATGCCTCCGGATAGTGAAATCAGTTGATGAGTTTGTGTCATCTGAGGAGGGCCTTTTGCCCATTTTCCTATGCACTTATTAAAACCGGGGCAAGTGTAGGATATAATTTTGACCGGTTTTGGAGCACCTCGGCCAGATGCGCAGTCCAAATGGTGACGACTGTGGGCTCTCTGGGGACCCCTGGGATACTCCCTTCTTCCCAGATGAGGGGGATGAGCTGATGAATTTGTGCCCTGAACAACACTGGCACCATGTTTTAGTACTTCAAGCGTTCTGTCCATTCTGGAGGCCGCGTTTGCAGCTTGCTGATGGGCTGAGAGAATGCTGGCGTTGCAGTGGATAGACCATAAGACAAAGGAGCAGAAGTCGGCCCATCCAGTTTGCTCCGCCATTCTATCATGAGCTGATCCATTCTCCCATTAACCGCACTCCCCCGCCTTCTCGCCATAACCTTTGATGCCCTGGCTGCTCAGATACCTGTCAATCTCTGCCTCAAATACACCCAATGATTTTGCCTCCACAGCCGCCCATGGCAACAAATTCTACAGATTCACCACTCTCTGGCTAAAGAAATTTCTCCGCATCTCTATTCTGAATGGGCGCCCTTCAATCCTGAAGTCGTGCCCTAAACGATACCTCAATGTGGAATGGAATCAAGGACAAAGTCATGGTTGAAGAGTGTTGCTTCCAGTGGGCGTTGACTGCCCCTCTGTTCTCTGTAATCTCTTTCTATTCATGGGTCTCATTATGATGGGGTTTTGGGGATTTGAGCGATAGGTGGCCATGACTCCATTCAAGAGTCCACACTGATAACTGGACAGTTGCTGGATCTCCTGTGCTCATTCCTTAGATCATGGACTTTTGTTGGATCTTGGTCTTCAGATGCCTGTAGAGGTACTTTTGTTCTCCTTTTAGTCCAAGAACACTTTGCATTTATGATTAATTAATGCCTGGATGCTGGTGTTTTCTAGTAGTGCCTTTCCTGTGGGTTGGAACAGTCAGACTGTGTGCCAGTTATTTTTTTTGCAGGGTCTTTAAGTCCTTAAACAATGATATTTTTCCGCACAAGTGTTCCCACTGCTGTTGCCATTTAGGGGCCAGGTTGCTTGAGATAACAGACTAGATTGGCTGGCAGTCAGCCAACAGTTATCGAGTAGGTGATGCAGACGTCCTTGCAGTTTCTTGCCCTGAGGACATAATCCAGCAGGTGACAGGGATCATGGATGTACTCATCTCTCTGATGAAGCAAGTGTTGGTTTTGACATGCTCAAGTTCCAAGCAATGAAGAGGAGGAGAACTCTATTGGAGTTAGCTTCCCAACTTCTTCCTTACCAATCACACCTTTCCAGGAGTTTGTGTCCTCGGTGATTCTGGCATTTTGAAGTCACCAGGAAAAATTAACTTGCCTCCTGTTGGGACTTTGGTTGTGGATTGCTCAAAGTAAGAGTAGAATTCACTTTGGCTTCATCCATTGCTTCCATGGTTGGGTGCATCCATGTTGATGATCACAGCATGCTGATTCTGAGTTAGGTTGGGTGGGAGGATCATTAGATACCTGTTTATCCCACAAGGGGAATTGATGAGATGCCAGGCTGGTTCATTCTTGATGGTGAAGCCTACCCCATGAACATTGTACTCATCTTCCAGTTTGTCCTGTCGGAAGTAGTAGTAGTACTCTTTGAGCTGCTCTTTTCTCATCTCACTGTGTCCATGTTAATATCAGAGCATCTGAGTTCCTGGGCTATGATAGTGAAGCTCCATTCAGGTCTGACCCTGTTGTGCTTGTCCATGGGGGCCCTGTTGTTCCAGGTTCTAATACAAACTGAAAAGGTTATTTCTCTGAAATTGTTGGATTCAATGAGGAGTAATGTCCCTGTTCTCCTCAAGCTTATGTTCTGTTATAGGGAGGATGTGGAAGCTTTAGAGAGGGTGCAGAGGAGATTTACCAGGGTGCTGCCTGGATTGGAGAGCATGTCTTATGAGGATAGGTTGAGTGAGCTAGGGCTTTTCTCTTTGGAGAGAAGGAGGATGAGAGGTCACTTGACAGAGGTGTACAAGATGATAAGAGGCATAGATCGAGTGGACAGTCAGAGACTTTTTCCCAGGGCGACAATGGTTAACATGAGGGGGCATAATTTTAAGATGATTGGAGGAAGATATAAGGGGGATGTCAGAGGTAAGTTTTTTTTTACACAGAGAGTGGTGGGTGTGTGGAACGCACTGCCGGCAGAGGTTGTGGGGGCAGATACATTAGGGACATTTAAGAGACTCTTAGATAGACATATGAATAACAGGAAAATAGAGGGCTATGTGGGATGGAAGGGTTAGATAGATCTTAGAGCAGGATAAAATGTTGGAACAACATCGTGGGCCAAAGGGCCTGTACTGTGCTGTAGTGTTCTATGTTCTATATTCTGCTTTGTTGGCTAGAGTCAGAGAAGTAGTTGGAATTAAAGTAACGGGTGACTGGAATCCGAGGACCACTCTCGCAGACTGAATTCTGCAATATAGTCACCCAATCTGTGTTTGTTTTCTCCAGAGCAGTGGAGACCACTGCAACTTGAAATACTTCCTAACCTTTATGAAGGAAGGACATTGACTGTAAATGTTAATTCGGTTGCTCTGACCACAGATGCTGTCTGACCTGCTGAGTATTTCCATCAGTTTTCCTGGTTGCAATGCTGCATCTCACGTCTGATTAATCTCCACCTGGAGTGGAATTAATCGACAAAACAAATGGAAAACTGCTTAACCTTGGTCTCCACTATGAAACCATGGTCATGCTACCTCAGCCAAAATTCACAGCTTGCAGACAATTCTTGCATATGTGCACAGCGAGATATTGAGCCCCAGTCCTACTGATTCCTTCAACAAAGCACTCAAGAGAACAGCTTTTACATAGAACAAGTGGTAGACAAGGGTCTCTACCAACCTGCCACCACTGCAGAGCACCAATGCTCGACAATCAAGATCAATCGCATGGACCTAGACATCACGGATCACTTTCGCTATCTTGGGAGCCACCTCTCAGCAAGGAGAAAATTCATCACCACCTCCAGTGCACCAACACAGTTTTCATCTGACTGAGGAAAAGAATGTTTGAAGACCAAGAAATCCAATTCATCACCATGTACATAGTCTACTGAACAGTAGTGATCCATGGCCTCTGTGCATTTTCAAGACTAGGTACCTCAAGGTATTGGAAAAGTACCATCAACACAGTCTATAGAAAATGCTCCAAACCTATTAGCAGACTAGGGCAAACCAACAGCAGCCAACTCTCCCAGGCCAACACCTCCAATATTCAGGATCAGATCACTGTCAGTCAGATCTGGCACCATACACCGCACTGAAACAAGCATTCCACTTTATGCTCAGTCCCAGAAAGAGATTTTCAGAAGGACAGAATAAATTCAAACTCTCCTTGAAAAAAATTCAGGGCACAACCCTCCCTGCCATCGAGGACATCTTCAAGAGGTGGTGCCTCAAGAAGGTGGCATCCATCATTAAGGACCCTCACCATCCGGGACATGCCCTCTTCTCGTTACTGCCATCGGGGAGGAGGTACAGGAGCCTGAAGACCTACACTCAACAATTCCGGAACAGCTTCTTCCCCTCTGCCATCAGATTTCTGAATGGTGCATGAACCCATGAACACTATCTCATTATTCTTTTTTTGCACTATTTATTTATTTTTGTAATTTATAGATTTTATGTCATTGCACTGTACTGCTGCCGCAAAACAACAAATTTCACTTCATATGTCAGTGATAATAATTCTGATTCTGACATCCTCACTGACTCATGGGAATAGCTGACCTGTGACCACTCAAAATGGAGGAGAATCTGGCAATGTTCTTAGAACCTCAAGTCTCCATGCCAGGAACATATGCAAACCGTGTCCAAACACTGAACACAGCATACAATAATCCAAATTACCTGCCCCATTCAGCTCCTGCCCACCTGTGGCAGAGTCTGTGTATCACACATTAGCCTTTCCAGCCAGCTCAGAACCCACAGGTCGAGTGGAAGCAAGTCAGCCTCGACCCCAAGGGACTGCCTAGAAATATACATGTGTATGATTTTGCATTCTTAATGACTATTGGAGCAAAGGGAGAGCAATGCACTCCCCCCAATTAAATATTTCATTTACCAAAAAATTGACCAATGTGCACTAACCAAACTGATAAATGGTTGAGGATAGCTTTAACATTTTCAGTGATATATAATAGTTATCACAAATGGGGGAATGGAAGACCTGACATTCTTAAAACTGTTAATTCTCGAATAAACCTATTGTCAATGGTACTAATTAAACTTCATCAGGTTACTTATAATTGTTTTACCCTGTACTACCTCAATGCACTGTTGTAATGGATGGTATGCAAGACAAGTTTTTCACTGTACTTCGGTACATGTGACAATAATAAACCAATTTACCAATTTGTAAACTGGCAGCTTGTAATCCATTAAAGCTTCGGTAAGTCTGGAAGTCTAAGGCTTACTGAATGATTGGGAACCCATCTGTCACTGGGCACCACTGCTCAACACCATGCTACTTACCGTCTTTGTGGGGTTCCCTGGCATCACACTGGGAAATCGCCTCTCTGATCTATATCTGTAGGATCTGAGACCCCAGTGATTTTAATGGGAATTCTGAGCCTGAGGATTAGGTAGGAGAAAGTAAGTTTTTTAAATTAGTTTACTTTATGTCAAAGTGTCTTCATTTTTAAATAGCTTACTTCACTTTTAGTGGCTTTTAAATTAAACATGTAAAAAACTGCCTTCTGTCAAAGTCCGTCAAAGATGTGTTATGTACGAACAGATTAATTAGGAGCAGGAGCAGGAGCAGGCCAGTCAGATCCTGAAGCCAGTTGCATCATTCAATAACATTTTGGCTGATCTGATCACAACCTCAATCTGCATACACACACCCTCAGCCCTTCACCCCCTTGCTTATCAAGTATCTATCTACCTCTGTCTTAAAAATATTCAAATACACTGCTTCCTCTCCCCTTTGAGGAAGAGAGTTCCAAAGACTTGCAACCCTCATTACCTCATCTGTGTTAAATGACTGACCCATTATTTAAAATAATAACCCCTAATTCTACATTTGCTCCATGTCCAACCTGTGAAGAACTCTAGGAACTTGCATCTTTCAATCGAGTCCCCTCTTACCCTTCCGGACCTCAGTGTAGACAAGCCTAACCTTTCATCACAGGAAAACCTGCTCATTTCAAGTGTTAGTCTAGTAGATCTTCTTGGACCTGCTTCTAATACATTGATTCCCTTATATTCCCAGATCCTGAAGAAGGGTCTCGACCCAAAACGTTGACTGTTTATTTCCCTCCATAGATGCTGCCTGACCTGCTGAGTTCCTCCAGCATTTTGTGTGTGTGTTGCTTATGTTCCCAGTGTGGGGTCTTGGCACCTCACTGCCCCATTGCTGATGAGAAACTTTGCCACCTGAAACTGGTCTTACAAACTGGTCCAGGGGATGACAGGGACCAAAGACAATGTCTCCTGGTGACAGGCAAACTTCAACCAGCAAAATTTGCTCCAAATTTTTGGATTGCAGCAGAACAGAAAATCTACCCTGAGGTTTTTGCGTTGTTTTGCCACAGAGGCACATAGTGCAGAAACAGGCCCTTCAGCCCACCGAGTCCACACAGACCATCAAGCACCATTTACACTAATCCCATTTCAGTCTCCCCACATTCCCACCAACTTCCCCCACATTCCATCACTCACCTACGTTATCAGCAATTTACTAATTAATTAGAAGCTAATAATTTACTAGTTAGAGGCTAATTAGAACACTACAGCACAGTACAGGCCCTTCGGCCCACGATGCTGGTCCAACATTTTATCCTGCTCTAAGATCTATCTAACCCTTCCCTCCCACATAGCCCTCCATTTCTCTATCATTCATGTGTCTATCTAAGAGTCTCTTAAATGTCCCTAATGTATCTGCCCTCACAACCTCTGCCAGCAGTGCGTTCCACACACCCACCACTCTCTGTGTAAAAAAATTACCTCTGACATCCCCCTTATACCTTCCTCCAATCACCTTAAAATTATGTCCCCTCGTGTTAGCCATTGTCGCCCTGGGAAAAAGTCTCTGACTGTCCACTCGATCCATGCCTCTTATCATCTTGTACACCTCTATCGTCACCTCTCATCCTCCTTTGCTCCAAAAAGAAAAGCCCTAGCTCACTCAACCTATCCTCACAAGACATGCTCTCCAATCCAGGCAGCATCTTGGTAAATCTCCTCTGCACCCTCTCCAAAGCTTCCACATCCTTCCTATAATGAGGCGACCAGAAATGAACACAATACTCAACACAAATACAATACACAATTAAGTGAGAAACCTGCACATTTTTGGGATGTGAGAGGAAACTGGTGCCTCCAGAGGAAACCCAAGCAGTTACAGAGAGAACATGCAAACTCCACATTGACATTACTGGGGGATTGAGATTGAACTGGGTCGCTGGAGCTGTGAAGCATCAGGGATATTGTTTACATTTTTAATTTCCATCTACAGGTAGGTAATTTTTTTGAGAAAAGCATAAAATCAATCAGATTCAGTGTATACAGAGGAAACAAAATAAGACACAGACTTAGAAGATGCAAAAGTGCAGCATTTGTGCAGGAAAGTGTCCTGCAAACAGTGATACTCACTCAGTGATTAGGACAGGCAAACATGGCTTAAAAGATGAACATCAGTGCATGATAAACTAGCAACTGCTTCAAGAGAAAAGTATTGGCAGCCCTCAAAACACTATGCAATTTTTAAAAATTGGTTTATACAAAGAGTAGAAAGTGCTGCTTTACATACAATTGATTTCATGAAATATATATGCTCTCACTTTGGCCATTAGAGTGCTTCTAGCCAGCATTTAGTGATAATGAGCTCCAACTGGTGATGTGTGGTTTCAGCTGCAGCCTTTACTAACTCAGTATAGTGCAGGGAATACTGAGCTTCAACAGCCAAGGCTGGCCATTCTTCAGGGGTGGTTGAACAGTCAAAGGTTGTGATCCACACTGGTAACAACAAACTAGATGGATAATAGGATGAGATCCAGAAAGCATACTTCAATGAGTTGGGGAAGAGATTAAGAAATAGGACCTTAAAGGCAGCAATCTCCAGACAACTCCCGGTGCTGTGCACCAGTCAGTATCGGAGAGTGTAGATGAATGTGGGGATACGGAGATGGTGCAGTAGGGAGGGCTTTAGATTCCTAGAGCGCTGGGATCAGTTTTGGGGAAGATGGGACCAGTGCAGGCCTCACAATGACAAGAATTAACATCCTTGTGGGTCAGTTTGTTAGTGCTCTTGGGGAGGGTTTTAGGCTAGCCTGGTAGGAGGTGAGGAAGCTGAACAAAGACTGAGAAGAGAGAAAAGCAGAGATGCAAATGGAAAGCATAAAACAAGTGAGTATTTGAAAAAGTGAGCAAACAAATGTTAGAAAAAAGATAAAACATAATTTTAAAGAAAAAGAGAAAATGCTGGAAATACTCAGCAAGTCAGGCCACATCCACGGAGAGAGGAACAGAGTTAATACCTCAAGTCAGATATGCTGCCTGATCTACTGAATGTTCAGTGTTTTCTGTTTTTAATTTACTTTTCCAGCATCTGCAGTTTTTTCCTTTGGAATAAGAAGCCTTGCTGTGCTTAATGGCATATACCTAATGCAAGAAGCTCAGTGAACAAGGCAGATGAATTGAGGGCACTGTTTGACATATGGAAGTCAGATTTCTGATGTGCAAAAGCACCAGGGCAGGAACTGTAATGGTTTTTACCTTAACATTAACTGGGTCATTGCTGGTGTTAAAGATATAGAGGAAACAAAATTCTTAAATTGCATTCAGGAGAGTTTTTTTAGCCAGTATGTAGCAAGCTCAACAACGAGAAGGGTGGGCAGGGGAGCAAATCTGGGTTTTAGGGAATAAAGTTGGGCAAATGGTTGAAGTATTTGTGGAAGAGCATTTTGTGATAATGATCATCATTCACTTAAATTTAGCATGGTTATGGGTCAGAAAGGTCAGAAATATAAAATAGGAATAAAGTCTTGAAATCGAGGTAAGCAAATCTTTTTCAACAGGGTGATTTAGCATAAGTCAACTGGAGCAGCTACTACAAGATCAATCAGTCTCAGAGCAATGGGAGTCATTTAAGCAGGGGTTTTCATGGAATTAAGGGTAACCATGTTGCCACTAAGGGAAAGGGCAGAACTGCCAAATCTTAAGGTGCAGGAAGGGTCTAATAAGGCATCAAAAGGGAAGTTTGGGAGCTCAATACAGCGGAAAACCTGGATGAGTATAGGATGTGTAGGGGTGAAATTAAAAGATAGTCTAGGAGAACAAAGCGAGGGTGAATGGAACATCCAAAGATGTTTTGTAAGTACCAAGGAGGAAAAGCAAAACCAAGGAAAGATTGGGCCTAATGGTGAACTAGTGACATGGTGACAAGACAACAACCTCTCCCTCAATGTCAGAAAAACAAAAGAGCTGGTCATTGACTTCAGGAAGCAGGGAGGAGTATATGCCCCTGTCTGTATCAATGGTGCTGAGGTGAAGATCAGAATCAGAATCAGGTTTATCATCACTGACTTATAAGTTGTGAAATTTGTTCTTTTGCGGTATAGTGCAAAATGATAAAATTTACTATAAATTACAAAATAAATAAATAGTGCAAAAAAGAGGAATAATGAGCTAGTGTTCAGGGACCGTTCAGAAATCTGATGGCGGAGGGGAAGAAGCTGTTCCTGAAACGTTAAGTGTGGGTCTTCAGGCTCCTATACCTCCCATCACCAATAGCTTGTCCTGGTCCAACTATGGAGACGCCATGGCCAAGAAAGCACACCAGTGCCTCTACCTCCTCAGAAGGCTAAGGAAATTCGGCATGTCCCCGATGACCCTCACCAATTTTAACAGATGCACCATAGAAAGCATCCTATCCCAATGCATCACAGCTCGGTATGGCAACTGCTCTACCCAAGACCACAAGAAATTGCAGAGAGCAGCCTATCATGAACACCAGCCGCCCCTCCACTGACTCTTGTCTCAACTTCCTGCTGCCTCGGGAAAGCAGCCAATGTAATCAAAGACCCCCTCCCCACCCTGGTGATTCTCACTTCTCCCCACTTCCATCGGGCAGAAGATACAAAAGCTTGAAAACTCATACCACCAGGCTCAAGGACAGCTTCTATCCCACTGTTATAAGACTATTGAAAGGAGCTCTTGTACGATAAAGATGAACTCTTATCTGTCAATCTACCCTGTCATGGCCTTTGGACCTTATTATCTGCCCGCACTGCACCTTCTCTGTAACTGTGACACTATATTCTGCATTCTGTTATTGCTTTTCCTTTTGTGTTACCTCAATGTTTGGAATGATCTGTCTGGATGGCATCCAGAACAAAGGTTTTCACTGTTTCTCAGTACATGTGACAATAATAAACCAATTACCAAAAGAGTAAATTGTGGAAGCAAATTGTGGAACCAAAGTATGCAGGTAGAAACTACAATGAATATTCTGCAACTATTTTCATGAAAAGTAGAACATCAGTAGTTAAGGCAAATGTTGATAATTTGATAAGATATTTATTTCTTTATTAGTCACATGTACATTGAAGCACACAGTGAAATGCGTCTTTTTGCATTACTGAGAACGTGCTGGGGGCAGCCCGCAATTGTCGCCACTCTTGCGATGCCAACATAGCATGCCCACAACTTCCTAACCCATACACCTTTGGAATGTGGGAGGAAACCGGAGCACCCGGAGGAAACCCACGCAGTCACGGGGAGAACGTACAAACTCCTTACAGACAGCAGCTGGAATTGAACCCAGGTCGCTGGCATTGTAATAGCATTATGCTAACCACTACACTACCGTGCTGCCCTAGAAAAACTTTATTTATATAGCACGGTAACAGACCCTTCTGGCCCAACGAGCCCACGCCGCCTATTTTAAACCCACGTTAACCTACCCGTACGTCTTTGGAATGTGGGAGGAAACCCATGCAGACACGGGGAGAATGTACAAACTCCTTAAAGACTGTGGGGGGAATCGAACCCCAATCACTGGTGCTGTAACAGCATCGCGCTAACTGCTACACTACCATACTTTAAGTGGATTTTAGCAAGGCTTTTGACAAGGCTCCATATGGCAGACTGGTCATGAAGATACAATCCTTGGGATACAAAGAAGAGTGGCAAACGGATCCAAAATTGGCTTAGTGGCAGGAAGCAAAGTATAATGATTGATGGATATTTTTGTGACTGGAAAGTATTACCAGTGGTTCTAGCAGCATATATCAGTAATGTAGATCTAAATACATGGTGTACGATAAAGAAGTCTGCAATGATTTAAAAATTGGCCATGTGGTTGGCATTGAGGAGGAAAGCTATACACTGCAGGAAGATAGAGAAGATCAACCATTTGGGCAGAATATGAAATAAAATTTAAATCAGAGAAGTGAGTTTTTTTTTGGGGAAGCACTACTTTTTCAGTAGTTATCCCTTTTCTCTTTATATACCTGCAATATATCTTTAGGTTTCCTTTGATTTTACTTGTCATTATTGTGTTTATACCTTCTCTTTGTTTTCCTAATTTCCCTTTCAATTTCACAAGTTAAGGGAGCATTCAACATATGGCAGGCAGGCTGTGATGTGGAGGAACGAAGGGACCTTGAGTGTTCATTCTGGAATCCTTAAAGATTGAAGGACAGGTCCAAAAGGTGGTCACAAAGGCAAACACACACTTTCCTTTATTACCTGTGGCACAGAACACAAGAATAGGGAGGTTATGCTACATCTGTATATGCCAGTAGTTAGACTACCACTTACAGAGAAACATACCAGTTACAAGCAGGAGGCAGCCCCAAGAGCCTGCTGGTCAATGTGAATAGTGTTGATGCACACTTGATGAACAGCATGGACATAGTGGGCCGAAGGACCTGTTTCTCCACTCAGACTGATGTTTGACCCACTCAAATGGTGACATTCTGTTTGCATAAGACTATGAGTGCTTTGGTGATGAAGCTAAGGCTTTGAAATCTTCAAGTGGAAGGAGGAGGAACTACTGGAGTTTAACCATACACCTTCGCAGATCAGTTCAGTCATAAACTTCTCCTTGCTTAAAGGGTTATCTGAAGCTAAGCAGGAAGAAATTCAGCACACAAGGAACTTCCAACACTTTTGCATTCCCTGATAGATCAAGCTTGTGTGAACATAACCAACTCAGGTAATAAATTGCTTTATCTGCCAACAATGAATCTTTGGGGGTGGTGGGGGGTGGGTGGGAAGAGTTAATGGGAATATGGGGAGGATAAAATTGCTTAGGGTAGGATTGGTTTAAAAATGGATGCTTGTTCGTCTATGTGAATTTGGAGGGCCGTAGAGTCTGCTTCTACACAGTATCTCTCTGTGATTCTCTCATTCTGATGCTGAACCAATTTCTTTATATATGCATTATTGTGCATGTCAGTTTTCAGACAGAACCTGCTATCTCCATCAATCCCCTCCCCTGTGTGAAAAGAGGCCAGTCGGCAACTAACTGGTCATCATAAAAGTAAATCAAAAATAATCTAAAATATTTCTTTATGGCACATCTGACTGACAGTGCAGAAACTGAAGAAAAGCACAATGAGTCTGACAGAGACGTGATTATATTAAGGCTGCTTGTGGTCTTTTATGAATTAAAACATTTTTAAGAGATTAACATAGCAGCAAACAAGAGGATTAAATTCTAAATTTGATTCACAAAATATTTGCTTGCCACAAAGAAGTCTGATGGCTCAAAGTTCAAGAAAAAAAACAATAATTTTTTTGGTTCAGCATGGCAAAAGTTTTCCTCATCTTGCTGACAGTGGAGTGCCTTCAGTTATAAGTATACAACAGATGGGTTCGAATTTGGAAGGTCAGAGGAATTTTTTGTATCTTAACTAGTCGATGGAGTATTTTATCCAAAATTGTGGATAGGCAAAATGGAACAGCTTTTTCCCCTCCACCATCTGAATGATTCATGAACCTGTGAACACTTTCTCATTATTCCATTGTTTTTGCACTATTTACTTATTTTTGTAACTTATAGATTTTTATGTCTTTGCACTGTACTGCTGCTGCAAAACAACAAATTTCATGTCATATGTCAGTGATAATAAATCTGATTCTGGAAATGGTTTGTGAGTCTATGAAACATGGAGATTTTAAGAAGCTTTAATAATACTAACAGTTTAAATTTTATTTTATTGTTAACTCAGCTCAAGGGATCACATTTACACACAAGTTCTTGCTTTTCTAAAGTGGAAAGACAAGATTGATAGAAGTAAAACAAGAAAAATATGTAAACACTGGTGGCCAAGTCAAGAGAGAAACAAGACACCAAGTAAGGCACTCAGTGAGAGGGGTACAGATGCTCTAGTTCAGGAAGATAGAGTGGAAAATGAAACATAGAAGGATTGGGAGCCAAATATGGTACACTGAACGAAATACAGAAAAACAAGTCAAATAGATTTGGAAGCAAAACGGACAGAGGGAAGTAAATGAGGCAAACAAAGGAAGCTCAAAAAGCCAAAAGATACGTATAGTGAGAATCCAGGAAATAAAGGAGTATCAGGCTCAACGAGAGAATGAATCAGAAAGCAGAAATAAAAAGAATGAGAAAGAAGAAAAGCAAATGAAAAGGAGAGAAAACAGATCCACAATAAGAACAGACCAACAAATATTTATGCAAATCAACATAGGATGGAAAAATTGGAACATCTGTAATATGTTGTAAATGAATTGTAATTGGTTAATTTTTTTTAAAGAGTCATAGAGCCATAGAGAGACAAAACATGGGAACAGGCCTTTCAGCCCGAGTCCATGCCAACCATTGCCTACACATTTACACCAATCCTTCATTAATCCCATCTTTTATTCTCCCCACATTCTTGTCAACTCCCCCAGATTCTGCCGCCCACCTACATACTAGGGGAAATTTACAGTGGATAATTAACCTCCCATCTGGCACGTCTTTGAGATGTGGGAGGGAACCAAAGTACCTGGAGGAAACCCACGTGGTCACAGGGAGAATGTGCAGACTCCGTGCAGACAGTAACCAAGGTAGCAACTCAACTGGCTGCACCACTGTGTCACCATGTAATATGTAACATTTCTGATGTAATATTTGAAATGTCTGACAGAACCCTGTCACTTGCAATGCTTGCATCCGTTCAGTCCCTTCACATTTTGCACCTTAAAAACAGATTTAGCTACGGCATTCAGTAGAGTTCATTCATTATTGTCCATGAAGGCAAGATCAGTACTTTCACTTGACCGAACAAAAACCCTGTGATTATTTTAAGTTAGTTTTGCAGCAAGCTAAACCAGTAAAATCTACAAAAGCCATCAACTTAGTTGTTGCAGCTAATGAGGGTCTGGAACAGGCAGGACTTTTGTTCATCTCC
The DNA here is from genome assembly GCF_009764475.1 of Pristis pectinata. NCBI lineage: Eukaryota > Metazoa > Chordata > Chondrichthyes > Rhinopristiformes > Pristidae > Pristis > Pristis pectinata. Next base: position 97,572,154 of record NC_067413.1, read on the forward strand.
AGTTAAGATACAGCAGTAATTCAACAAATGGGACATTTTCTTCCGCCTTCAACATTCTTCTGAGACCAATACAGAAGGCATTGCTTTATCCTGGCTAAGAGCCTGGAAACACTCAGATTACACAAATGAACATGGTTGTCACTGTCTGCTCTGTGAAATTGTGGGCAATACTAAGGCTTTTTTTTAAAGGAAAGAACATTCTTTGTCCTTTAATAGTATCATGTTTACAGTTGACTGATTCTCCTGAAACCCAAGGAACTCCACAGTACCAACCTCTAACTTGATTGTAATTATCCTCTCATGTTATGATTATTACAGGTAAAAGGAAACACTGAACGGTTTTACAACTAATTCTGAATTTGGCTTTGTTTTGGATAGGTCATTAACGTCAGTTTACAAAAACAAATGCTTTATTTTCTCTTTGTTCTGCATCTTCTGAGGCAAAGCAGTTCAAATAATGGCTTGGTTTTCTGTTTTGTCCTGCCGCAAGATACCCTTGCCTTTAATATTCGTTCAAGCATTGTGTTTTGAGAAGACTGTCACAGTTCACTTCCTCGCAGACTAGGGCCTGCAACAGGTTTAACAGTGGCCTCTGAAGGGTGAGGCTTAATTCTGGTTCAGTGCATGTGAACGTTTCACTCAATATCTCCTTGCTTGACTAATACTGCTGACTACAGCACAAATAACCTTGCTGCAGCTTCTTGCACTAAATTCCACAGTTCTTCAAACACTATGCTATTTTTAGGCTCCATTCCTTAGGCGATTATTGTTGACGACATCTAAAAGGTTTTAGCTGCCAGAAAGTAACCACCTTTTGGATCATTTCCTCCAGCCCAATAACTTTAATACCCAATTTACAATCCTCTTTGCCCCCTGTTATTTTGTAAACCTACTTACATACTGAAGCAATACACAGGCATACTGCATTTAGCCTACAATATGTTATGATTCTTTGGACTGAGAGTTAGGTGCACACTTAATGAAATGGATTGTTGTTCAGGAGGCTTAGAGCACTATTTCCAAATGAAAAATCTGGTAAATCATCAGAGAGGTTCTGTAACACAAACTAAAAGGTAGAGGGCAAAGTATTTTGAGAAACTAGTCTATTGTCCTTTCACTGATGTCGGCTGAGAATGTGCACTCTCCGTCCCACTGAGGCATTGGCAAATACATTCCAAAGTAGTGCAGATGCCAGTAAGGTTCCCCTCTCCAAAAGAAGCTCTACAAAAGGACAGCAAGATTTAAGGAAAACTAGAGCAAAGCAACAGGAGCCTCCGCTTAGATCTTAGTACCTATTAGGTTGCTAAAGTTTGAGACCTGAACACACCCAATGGCACCACACTGTGCTGCACAGAACTGCTTCTATTGCAAGAATAATTCTGCGTAATGAACCAAGACAAGATGGTTGCACCTGACTCAGAAATGCATCGGAGGTGCCACAGTTGGGTACATATTCATACACACATAGGTTAATATTTTCACAGAGATAATTGCAGTTATTACTAACCCTAATAAGACCTGCCTAGAAAAACATAGGCAGGTTAATTTGTGATTTCCTTCCTTATTCAGAGGCAAATTAAGTGTCAAGTGGCTAATATGAAACATATTTCATTTTATGAGCTTTTAATTTAATTTTACTTCATATTATTGATGCACTAAAAGGATGCTGGCTCTATCCAGATTAGCTAGGTCTGTGCAAACCTTTTGGACCCAATTTTTGATAACTGAAATAACAAGATTCTGACATTGGACACAAGTGGGGGATGTCTGCAATATCAGGGTATATCCATACTCACAAATTCTCAGTCTGATACACAAACAGCCCCCTTTATTCTCCTTAATGCATACAGAGATTACATCAGATTTATTACCTAGCTCCAGGCACATTTGCTCTGTAATTACAAGTCTGCAATGGCAGTCTCATTTGAAAAGTATTTGTAAAATATTAGGCATGTGTTTAGCGCTCAGTTAAGTGGGTTAAAAATGATTCCTTCTGTTCACTGTGGAGGACTTGCTTTAAAACAATTTCATTTTTTCTTCAAAGTCCATGTAATTACTGTGTGGTAACTGATTGCCATGGGTATGTATGGTGCCACCTAAGTATCATGACTCATTTCCCACAATATTAAGTTTGATTTCCTTGTAAATAAAGATGTCTGATCATCCCTACAAATGAAGTCTGATCTGAAAATATGATTAAGCATTGACTGTGACACTTTACACTGAAGAGATTTAAATGCAGCCCTCAAAGAGCTTGTATGCTGAAAGTTTCATGTTTCTTTAATTCTTTTCTGGACATCAATATGACTTGAACTCCTCCAGGGTAATAAAATCCCTCTGCAAACCATTCAAGTTTGAGACAGTGGCAGTGACTGGAGTACATACCGTGAACTAAGTGAATACGTAAAGGTGCAGTTCAGAAAAAGATTGCATAAAGTCAAAGGATGTTAAGGGTAAACTAAAGCATAATACTTTAAAAATAAAATTTGGAAATGTGCCCATTGCTCACTGTATCCTTATCAAATATTTTTGGTATTTTTTGGAATTATTATTTTAATATTCCATTAGAAGTATCATAGCTGAAGATTAAACATTGATTCAGGGGAACATGCACCTGCCTCAGCTTATTTGCTGCTGAAATACTCAGGCATAGTTTTCTTACTTCTAAGACGACAATCCCAATTTCTGGCTGGCCTCCATAAATATGTCCCTAAACATGGCACGGTAGTGTAGCAGATAGCGTGACGCTATTACAGCGCCAGCGATCGGGGTTCAATTCCTACCGCTCACTGTAAGGAGTTTGTACATTCTCCCTGTGTCCTGCGTGGGTTTCCTCCAGGTGCTCCGGTTTCCTCCCCCATTGCAAAAGACGTACGGGTTGGTAGGTTAATACGGGTGTAATTGGGCGGCGCGGACTCGTTGCACCAGAAGGGTCTGTTACCGTGCTGTATAAAGTTTTATAATGTTATACAAAATTCTGCTGCCTACATCAAAGTGCAATTTGTCCATAGTAAAACTCCAATAACCCGGCACCCTTGGGAATTTGGTAGTATGGACTAGTAGATTTTCCGGACTATTGAATATTACTTCTATTAATATCCAAACATGCTACACAATAATATAAATTTTCCAGTGAATCCGGTGAGTGAAAAGGGAGCCACAAATACACAAGCATTCAAGACCCTGGCTCCAGCCACAAACCTACCCAGGCTCTGACTCCTGGTGTTCTGGACCCAAACCCAGTTCTGACCACACACCCAGCCCATGGTCCAGACCCCAGCACCAGCCATACTCTGGGCCTTTGCACTCTGGACATCCAGCTCACATTCCAGACTAATCAATGAGCCAGATGTCAGACCTGTGCAATTTCTGAACAACTGGATACTGGATTACTGGAGCTTTACTATATCCCTGTAACCACAGACCTACACTGGCTTTCTAGTCCACCTCAATGTTAAATTTATTATCATATTCAATTCCCTTGACCAAATCACTCCTCCCTATCTCTGTCACCTCCCCAAGCCATACAACTGTCCAAGAAGAGAGAGAGAGAGATACCTTTATTAGTCACATGAACATCGAAACACATAGTGAAATGCATCTTTTGCGTAGAGTGTTCTGGGGGCAGCCCGCAAGTGTCGCCACGTTTCCGGCGTCGACATAGCACGCCCACAACTTCCAAACTCATATGTCTTTGGATTGTGGGAGGAAACCGAAGCACCTGGAGGAAACCCATGCAGACATGGGGTGAACGTATAAACTCCTTACAGACAGCAGCAGGAATTGAACCCGGGTCGCTGGCACTGTAATAGCGTTACACTAACCGCTACACTACCGTGCCTGCCCAATGTTATGTTCCTCCAATTCTGGCCAGTTGAAAATATTCCACTTCCTTCGATTACTATCTGTGACCATATCTTCTGCTATCTAGGCCCTAAACTCTGGAATTCAATCCCCAAAACACTCCTCTCCACTTTTTCTTTCTTTAAGATGTTCCTAAAAACCTTCCACTTTGCCCAAGCTTTTGTGACAACTTTCCCTTTCTTGACTGTCAAATTTTATTTGATTACATTTCTATGAAGTTTCTTAATTTTCCAAATAAATGCATAGATTGGTGTTATGTGGTAACACGGATTATGCACATTGCACTTTTAATTCAATACAGATATCACTTGATGGAAGTAGATCTTTGGCTCAGTGAGAGCATTCAGTTTGCATGAGACAACCCCTCGTGCAAAGTCAGTCCTCTCACTCTGAATAATCCTTTAGCTTGAGAAACCAAGGACTGCAGATGCTGGAATCTGGATGAAAAACATGATGGCGCTGGAGGAACTCAGCAGGCCAGGCAGCATCCGTGGAGAAAAGCAGGCGGTCAATGTTTCGGGTCAGGACCCTTCTTCAGGACAAAAAATCCTTCAGGAAATCCTTTGGCTTTCTGGAGAATACTCACCTCTGATGGGGTGAGTGGCTTCCCCTCTTTGTTTGGGTTGTGGGAGCCCATAAAATCCTCCTTCCTTGCAGAACTAACCAACCTATTGGCCAGTGTGGAGGTGGTTAAGACCATGGAAGGAGCACAGCCATTAATCAGCCGGCGATTCCTTCTGCTACTTCCTTCTGTTATACTCTCCGAATGACAAGTGCAACAGAGCGAACAACATGTCAATTGATCTTCTAATAACAGAGATTCATGAATATATTTCAGTGCTTATTTCATTACCATAGGCATGGCTGGATGCGACATGAGCATTGTGCTGTATCAGAGGCATTGCACTTGACTCAATGGCACATTGATTGCATTTGTTAATCAATTTTAATGAAACTAAATCAGCAGCTCTTCAATAAACACAACCGGTGCATTAGGGATGCAGCTAACCATAAAATGGTTAAATCTATATGCATCAAAATATTTGTAAGCATTGACCTATTGTTTGCTATAAATCAATTATTGAAGTCTAATACAGTAAATTTATCTCCTTCTGTCTGTAACTTATATTTCCTATCTCCTGCACTCTCGTTCACTTTTCTATTATCTTCCTTTAAGCCCACCGCTGTACGACAATTGTTACTTTGCTAAGATGACGTTCCCATCAATCATCCTGTGGTTGTTTATGCAGACAGCGGAGACCATGGAAATGCAGCATAAAATTTTCATTGTAGGTAATAGTGGTGCTTAAGGAGAGACTGTAACTTTACAAAGCAGCATCAAGTGTAATGATGACAAATTTCAAGCCAAATGTGGTCCCAGTAAAACCTTTCATCTTACTTGCTTTCTCCACAAACTATTATCATGAGCTCCAATGTCTCCTGTCGTTGAACAATCTTATTTAAATGCCAGTTTTATCCTATTAGTAATATGTCTAATTTCAAGAAAATCTAACCCACATTAAATTCAAAGATTATCATGCAGAGTCACATGGCTACAAGATTTCATAAATCTGAAATTCTTGAGATTTTGGTTTTCCCAATTGAGAGGCAATCACAGCACACTCTTAAATAATGCTACAGTTCATCCTTCACTGAGAGTTGAAATTTAACAAGACATTAAATGAACTGACCCACAATTAATTATTTGGTGAAACTCACCCCCAGAAAGAGGTTAAAAGTATCCAATGCACCACCCCTTGAGAGAGAATGCACCACATTAGGCAACGCATAAATACCAGTGTAATGTTAGTTGACATCTCCGGAATCAAAAGTTATACTTTAGTGACCAGAATACGACTCATAAAAGCACATAGAAAGATTATGAAGAGTCCTGCAACTGCATGTCTTTAATCTATTTCTAATATGTATTATGTTGTTTGATGCCCAGTTACAGATGGAACAGCAGAATCACACCGTGGTCCATTGCGGATCTGCTAAAATCTGTTGTTATGGACTGTCAGTATACTTACCATCCAGCTAAGCCAAATGAAATCCCTTTCAATATACTACACTATCACATTGATCTCAAAGGGCAGAATTGGTAAAAATCCTGGACTACTACTTTATTAAATTATTCTTTTGAGGAGGTTGGGGGAAAGGTAAAAGTATTTTGATGGGGTCAGCCATCATAAAAATACCGTAAATTCTGCTCTTTCCACTCTGACGTTGCCTCCTAATATTTACTGTACAAAATATTAAGAGGAATCGATAGAGTGGACAGCCAGCACCTCTTTCCCAGGGCACCAATGCTCAATACAAGAGGGCATGGCTTTAAAGTAATGGGTGGGAAGTTCAAAGCAGATATCGGAGGAAGGTTTTTTACCCAGAGAGTGGTTGGGGCATGGATGCGCTGCCTGGGGTGGCGGTGGAGGCAGGTACATTGGTCAAATTCAAGAGATTGTTAGATAAGCATATGGAGGAATTTAAAATAGAGGGATATGTGGGAAGAAGGGGTTAGATAGTCTTAGATGAGGTTTAAAGGTCGGCACAACATTGTGGGCCGAAGGGCCTGTATTGTGCTGTACCGTTCTATGTCTATGTTCTGTGTTCTAACCCCAACAATCCACCTTCCAGGGCCTATATACAGCTGTCCCTGTGTCCCAGCCTGTCACATCCCCGTGTCCCAGCCTGTCACGTCCCTGTGTCCCAGCCTGCTACATCCGTGTGTCCCAGCCAGCTACATCTCCGTGTCCCGGCCTGTCACATCCCCGTGTCCCACCCTGTCACATCCCCGTGTCCCAGCCAGCTACATCTCCGTGTCCCGGCCTGTCACATCCCCATGTCCCACCCTGTCACATCCCCGTGTCCCAGCCTGCTACATCCCCGTGTCCCAGCCTGTCGCATCCCCGTGTCCCAGCCTGTCGCATCCCCGTGTCCCAGCCTGTCGCATCCCCGTGTCCCAGCCTGTCGCATCCCCGTGTCCCAGCCTGTCGCATCCCCGTGTCCCAGCCTGTCACATCCTTGTGGAAAGCAGCAAGCCGCCACTTCAGGGCTGAACAGGCATTCAGAAGTTACTGACCCAAACAGCATGAGATGATTGATTAGTGTGCTCAACTAAAGCTGAGGAAATGCAAACCAGTGGCTTTAGAGCCTTGTACTCACTGAGCAGGCACTCGCACTCAGCCCCAGCAGAATCCAGACTAGGCCTCTGCCAGTAAATAAAAACTTAAATTCACCCCCTGCACAGGGCAAAACAATTCCAGCAGTGAAGAGTGCATGGTTGAATTGGTTTAGGACAGTTTGTTTCATACAACATTCTATAACACCCCTAAAGGACTACATATTGAATTGCTGTTTTTGCAATGATTAGGTTTTTGTTTTCCCTCATTATATACAGTTCCATACACCATGCTATGAACAGTAACAGCCTGTTTGTCTTAGCTATGTTCCATTAATTACTGCAGGCAATGTGGGGCTTGACTGGCTGTCACTCTACACTGTGCAAGTTCCTATGAACAATTAAAGGACCAGTTAATCTGCCTTTACTGATATTATGGGTCAGGAGCATCGTTTACAACTGTTGCATTGTAGTGTCTTATGTCTGCTTGAACAGGCAGGTGACATCTCGGTTTAAGTTCTTCTAAAGGTGGTCTCCGCTGACAATGCAGCGCTCTCCAGGCATTGCAAAGATATGACAGCTGAAGTACTACTCACTCAAACAGTAAATGTACATTGGATCCATAATGTTCCAGCCTGGTAGAAACCATTTCTAATTGATCCGCAGCAACTATCTGCATTGCACAGAAGGCAAAGTACAGTAGCCATCATCAAAATACTTAAGGAACTAAATTATCCCCCTGCACTAAAATTAATATAAAAAAAAATTGATCACATCTCCAAATGGTATTGTTACAGTCAATGTAAAGAACACTCCAACTTAACTAAGGCTACCTGCTCATTTTTTGAAAGGAAAATCAACATCAAAACCATCTCTACGTTGCAGTAACTGGCCCAAAATAGTGTCTGATTTGTGATTTTCACTGAACTGCCTCAGGTGTATGTTAAGCCTATGGTTGTGGAATAAGACTAAATATGCCAGCGTAGCTACTAACTGATAGTACAAATGGGGAGGTAAGTTCCTCATATGCATCAGCAATAGTCAAGCCAGGCACATCTGGTGGAACGGACACACCAACTGCTCAGGATACCCTGTCTTGGAATACAACAAGTTACTAAACACAACCAGGAGCACCAAGCCAGCCAGTCAGCATTGCTGGTCTGTTCCTCAGAATGGAGCAACAGTCATCCTGACATTGTTTGTGACATCCTGACATCGTTTGGACTGCCAGAATCGCAGATGTAGTCGACTCCAGAATTGGTTTATGTTTTAATTATCGGGGGCAGGAATCCATCAAGCTTCCAGCAGCTAATTGATGCTTACCCCAGCACCTACAGTTCTATAATAGTTTAACATATATTCTGGAGAAAACTCTTGTGTATGAGAAAGGTCATTTCATCCATGTACTTTTTTGTTATAAATTTGATGATCTACAATCAATTTTGATTAAAACTTGGTTGCCCATGGATGAACCTTTGTAGTATGCCCCAGAAGGAGATCATAGAGGCACACTGCAAGAAAACAGGCCCTTTGGCCCACCGTGTCCATGCCAACCATCAAGCACCCATTTACACTAATCCCGTTTATCCCATTTTATTCTCCCCACATTCCGATCAACTACCCCCCCCCCCCCCCATCGATTCAAGCACTCACCTACACACTCGGGACAATTTTACAGTGGCCAAATAATCTACCAACCCGCACGTCTTTGGGATGTGGAAGGGAACCGGAGCACCTGGAGGAAACTCGCACAGTTACAAGAAGAAAGTGCAACCTCCACACAGACAGCACAAGAGGTCATATTTAAATCCTCATCATTGGAGCCAAAAGGAGAATCCTTCTTCTACTTCTCCCCGACAGTCCCTTGGGACCAAGGATGACCTGCTTCTGCTCCAGTCCTGTGAGTTCTGAGGTGGCTGATGATGACAATGTGAGACCAGCAGACCCCGATCACTGGTGGGCAGGCAGTGGACACTATGGGAGGTGGTATGCTTCTTTGGGTATTCCAGAAGAAGGAGCAGGATATTAAAATTAGAACTCAGTCATTAATAAAGTGAAACAAATCATTAATAAATAAACATTCACTGGATGCTCAAGACTGCAGCTTTAAATCCCTAGCCCAGAGATTGGGACATCTTAAATTTTCAAGACTGAGCTCGCTCAACCGTTGTTGGGCTAGGACAACAAAGGACATAGAACAAAGGACCATGCAGTTAAGGTGCAAACCAGTCACAGCCTGACTGAATGTGGGGACTCACTCAAGGAGCTGAAGGAACTGCTCTTATTGTGAACACTGCCGTTCTAGATCACAAACAACTCTAAGATGCCCCCCACAATCCAAGTCAAGATTCTGGTGAGGTGACTCTACCAATAAGATCATCAATCCTTATTGTTTAAACAGAAACAACAGCTTGGATTTGCATCCAAAAAAATTGAACAGCACAAGCAACACATTGTTCAGACAACTGTCATACTGGGACTTGTGTAAACACCTCAGTCAACCAGACTGAAGAACTCACATTGAGGTCATAGAAAATTTATGACACAGCAGGCCATTCGGCCCATTGTGCCCATGCTAGTCAAGCAGGACATTTGCAGCCTAATCCCGCCTTCTAGCAATAGATTCATAACTCTGCATTTCCAGCTTTTTAACTATATATCCAAGTAGTTTTTAACCATGAAGACAGATTCTGCCTCCAACATCCTTTCATACGGTGAACTAATGGGCTCCCTCACCCTCTGGGTGACATTCCATTCCTCATCTTCCCATTAACCCTACTACCAATTGCTTCAAAGGTTTAGTCCTTTAATTTTTGAGCTCTCTGCTAATGGAATTACATACAAAGTATCGACTGAGTAGACTCCCCATAATTTTATATACCTTGGTTCAGTTCTCTCTCATCTTCTATTCTGAAGAAAAAGATACATAGTTTATCTGATTCTTCCTTCAAGCTACAATTTTCCATTCTGGACAATATTTTAGTAAATCTCCTCTTTCCTGCAACATGGTGACCAGAACTGCACACGATACTCAAGCCATGGTCTCACTAGTGTAGTATACAGTTCTAGTATAATCACGCTGCTCCCATATTCTGTGCATCGGCTAACAAAAGAAAGCAATCTGTATGTCTTTCTAAAAAATTTTATTGATCTGACAATAACCTTTCAGAAACAAAAACATCTATCAATCCTTTTGCTTTTTGCCACTGAGAAATTTTCGATCCAACTGCCACTCTCCCTTGGATCCCGTGGGATTTTACTTTTTTGACCAGTTTGCTACATGCTACATTGTCCAAAACCTTGCTGAGATCTATGCAGACCACAACAAATGCACTGCCTTGATCAACTTTTCATGCCATCTCCTCAAAAATCTCAGCACTGCCTAAACCAAAGTGTAGATTAGAATACAGAATTCAATATCAAATGTACAGAAACTGAAATACAGGGGAAAGGTACGTGGCAAAGTGGGTAGTACACGAGATGTAAAGAAAATGTTTGAACATTTTTTACAATTTTGCATGGTAATCAAAATCTGAACCCGTGAGACCTCAAATTTGTAAACATAATTTTCCAGTGCCAGAGAGGATGTTTGTCGGTATTTGTCTAATTAACATATTCAAAAATGGATAAGCTACAACTTTTTTTTGCCATGCTCTGCGATCGAGTTTCAGAACATCACACCATTCCTTTCTGTAAATGCCAGGTTCCTTGCCATGATACGGTGCAAATGTTCTTGGTGGAACAGCAAGGCGACTCGCTGATAGCCTCACCATTATTCACAGCAAAGAATCAGGGCCAATGTTTAAAAAAAAACTCTGATACTGAAGTAAAGAATATCACTTGCTACAAATTTGAAGTGGGTGCGTACAATCTCATCTGCCTGGAGAGGATAAGCAACTAATCACACAAATTTCACCAACAAGGGTTAATCGGTTCAGTGAGGAATCATACTCACATGTGCAGCGGGGCAAGAGGTGATGGATCATAGTGATAGCGCCCCTCATGATGTCTGGCATCAATTGGAACAGGTGGGTGGAAGGACGGGAAAAGTGGGTGTGGAGCTGTAAAGTAAAACAAACAACAAGTAGAAAATTTAGAGGTAAATTTCAAAGCACACTTAACTGTCATACTGAATCACAGGGTTGCACTGAATTTCATCAGCAAGCCAACATTACACTTGGCGAATGTATTTTAGAAGATCAACACTTGCTTATATTAAAACTATTATTTATTCTCATTTTACCTGAGGCAACTTTATTGCAATTGAATCAACACAGTAGCAGGACCTTCACCTCAGAGTGAATTGGTTTGGGGCTCAAATCCCACTCCAGAGAGTTGAGCACTCCAGAGAGTCCAACATCCAATGCAGTACTGTCCTGCTGAACGTGCTACCTTTTGATAAAGCATTAAACAGAGGTCTTGTCTGCCTTCTCAGATCTCATGCTCTATTTTGGAGAAGAACAGGTGAGTTCTTTTGATGTCAATTTTTTTCCCTCAACCAGCATCACTATGACCTGTTCATTTTTTCATTATTGTTCGAAGGAGTTTGCTGAATGTAAAGTGGTTTCTGTGTTTGCGACATTCTGACTGTGACTGGATTTTACAAGTACTTCATTGGCAGTAAGTGTTTGGATATTCAGAGGCTCTGAATGGCACAGTTTAAACGATAATTCCATCACTCCTTCACATAAAAGATTCTTACAGAGAAATGATCAACGATTCCCAGTGTCAGTCATATGATCAGATACAATGGTAAAACAGGTTAAAATGTGTCTCCTGTACTATATTCCTCCAGTTAAATAGTAACAGTGTGAAGTTTTAAATTTACACCTTTACAATAGGGATGGCAGACCAATTTCTGTCTTTTTTTGCTCAAGACCAAATTCTGAAAAATATCCAAATATCACCTGGAGAAACCTAGAGAAAGATTTAGGTCAAATCACCAGGCATTATTAGTAACTATTTTAGAATCTAATTTAAGATGCACAATCTAACTGAACAACCAACAAAATATCACTTGTCTTAAAATTATCAATCCACTTTATTGGTAATTTAAACCTTGTCCTAACATGAATATTTAGGCAAATTAATTGGTGATTTTTAAAACAAATGAAATATAATGAGAATGCAGATGGGCAAATGAAGTAAATTGATCAAGAATAATAAGTACAAGGAAATCACACTGCTGGACTTCCCACTCTATTCATGCTGAGAAGTACCATAAATTCCTTCCTTACTCTAGATTTACAGGAACTCTGACACCAACAGACAACTAGTGCTAATGCAATGCTGACAGGACATAATCCTTAACCATCAGATATGATAAAAGAAAATCAATACTTCAAATATAAGTTTCTGAATGCGTATGGAATTGCAAAGAATAGTGCAGCACAATTGGACACCATTCAGTGTAAGTAGTCTAAGCCAGATGTTCTGAATGGCAACCTTGCTAGCCTCCCAGATTCTTCCTCATATCTGAGCAAATTTTTTGATCTTTTAAATAATTATCTGAAAGCACAACAGGGTGGCCTAATTAATGGCTTAAACATGGGTATAATCTACCACCTATCACATAGATAGTAGTTGCAAGTTGACCAGGTTGGGTATTAAACATTCCAGGATACTTAACTTTTAGAAGAGATGGACTAAAATGGAAAAGGAAGCAAGGTAACCCTGATAGTAAGGAATGGGATGAAGGCAGTGGAGAGGAAGCATCTTAGCTCAGAAAGTAAATACATTTAGAATCAGGTTGGCTGAAGCAAAGAGAAAACAAGGGGCAGAAAACATTGCACGGAGTTGTATATACACCAAACACTAATGGTAATGCTGGACATAGCATCAGTCAAGAAAATTCGAGGTGCATGTAACAAGGGGATTGGAATCATGGAGGATGCGTTAATCTACATATAAACTGGGTAAACCAAATAAGCAGTAATAATGGGGAAAATCAATTTAAGTAGTGGATAAGAGATGGCTTTCTTGATCAATATGTCAAGGGACTAATGAGGGAACAGGATTTTTTAGATTTTGTATTGTGTATGAGAAAAGGTTAATTGATGCTCTGATGCTTGAGGATTCTTTAAGGACCAGTGATTATATGGTAAAATTTTATCTAAAGATTGAAAGTGACTTAGTTCAATCTGAAATCACGGTATTAAATCTGAATAAAGCAAATAATGAAGGAATGAAGTACTAGAGAAACAAAGGACTGCAGATGCTGGAATCTAGATGAAAAACACGCTGATGCTGGAGGAACTCAGCAGGCCAGGCAGCATCTGTGGAGAAAAGCAGGCGGTCAACGTTTCGGGTCAGGACCCTTCTTCAGGACTGAAGATAGGAAAAAGGGGAAGCCCGATACATAGGAGGGAAAAGCAGAGCAGTGATAGGTGGACAGAAGAGGGGAGGCGGGGTGGGCACAGGTGGTGATAGGTAGATGCAGGTTAGGGACAGTGATGGGCAGGTGCGGGGGAGGAGGGGAGAGCAGATCCACCGGGGGATGGGTCAAAGGTAAGGAGAGAGAGAAAAAAATGGTTGGAAAAAAAAAGAGGCTGGGAAGGGAAGAAGAGAAGAAGCATGGTGTGGGGGGGGGGGGTGTTGTGGGGAAAGGGGGTGGGGATTATCTAAAGTGGGAGAATCCAATGTTCATGCCGTTAGGCTGCAAGGTTCCAAGATGGACAAGAAGGTACTAGTTGACTATGGAAAATTGAAAAACGAATATTGAAAAACCACATTAAGAAGTTTTACAGTAAAGAAGCAATGACCAACTTTTAAAGAATTGATATATAGTTTACAAATAAACTACCCTTAATTTTGTACAAAAGCCAAAAGGAAAAATAGTCTAACCATCGTTAACAAGGTAAGTTAAAGATAGTATTAGATCAACTGAAAAGTCTAAGATTACCAAAAAAATGTCTGAAGAGTACAACATTTTTAAGGGACTTGACAGAGTACGTGGTTGAGATGTCAAGAGCCAGGAATAAGAGTCTCAAAGTAAGGAGCTGGCCATTCGAAACAAATATGAGAAGACAATTCTTCACCAAGCAACTTGTGAATCTTTGGAAATTTCTGACCCAGGGCTGTGGAGATTGAGTCATTGACTATATTCAAGACAGGGATTTTAGATATTAAAAGAATCAAGAAATATTGGGTTAATATAGGAAAGTGGAGCTAATGAAAGATCAACCATGCTCTTTCTGAATAGCAGAACAGGCATGAAGAGCTGAACAGCAAACACATGTTTCTACTTTGCATGTTCTTCCTTTTTTCTTTTGAAGATTATGATTGAATTGGTGCTCACAATCTTTTCAGGTAGTCCATTTCAAATCCTAACCACTCAGGGTGTCAGTAAGTTTTTTTTCTCTCATGGAGGCTCTAGTTCTTTTGGTTCTTGGTGCTTTTGCTTTTAGTCATTTATCCATTGGGAACAGTTTCTCTTAATTTATTCTATCTAAAGAATTCAAGATTTTTAACATTGGCATCAAACCTCTTTTTTCTTCTTGTACTCTAAGGACACAGGCCTAGCTTCTCGAGTCTGGGCACAGGATGATAGTCCTTCAACCTTGAAACCACTACGGTAAGTCTCTTCTGTATTCTCTCTGAATCATTCATGGCCTTCCTACAAATGAATTCACAACAATTTCCTTGCTCTTGTACAAAATGTCTCTTAATTATAATGTCCATTATATCATCTATAAATGTGCAGGCTGTCATGATACTAAGATCGAAGAGAGAAATCCTGTGTTGAGCTCTGACCTGCATCCAACTCCAACCCAATCGACCCTTCACAATAGAACAGCTCAGTGACAATCACTGTCTAAAACTGTATGCACAGAATGGCCATCTGGACCAACACCAGTAGACTATAAAGCAACCAGCATCATTGTCAGGACAAATGTAAGTTACCCAGCACTTCACTGAACAGCATGATCTTTCTTGGTGGCTACTGTGGGTGCCCACTGACTCCCTGGTTGCATGGTTCCAAGTCCTAATGACAGCGGAAAACCTAACTGGTTCATAATCCTGCAAGACCAGGCATTTTAAAATTCAGCAGTTCATGGTCAAGTCACCTGTCTTACTTCAACTGACCTCTGCCTTTTCTATTTCTGCCACACATAGAGAGTTAGAATTCCTTCCCAAATTTTTCTGATATTTCAGTAACATATCCGAGTAAATTAGCAAACAGGAGTCATTTTTACCTGACCCCCATGAATTGGAATGGCAAGTTTATTTACATGTTACATAAACCCTTTGGATCCATTTCCACAAAAGGACTCTTCGTGGAATCAATCATGCTAGAGAGGACTTGAACAGCTGCTTAAAATAAACAGCTGGTGATTTTATGTTTCTGTAGTTAACACATAAAGCCATCAGAACAGATCTATAGCAGTACCCTAACCATAGAGTCAACAAATGAAGAAATAACAAGGTACCTGTTCCCGCTGGGCCTGCAAATGGCAGGAGATCAGAGCCCTATCTTCACTTTATACAAGCCACTGTGATCTCTTATCCTTTTCTGCTCTGCCTCCCTGCAATGTTTGTAACAACTATTTCACCTCTTTATTTCACTTCAAGGTTTCCTCCAGTGGACTCTGCATACAAGATCCACTGTTCCAGGAGACCTGGGATCACGTGAACTCTTAACCGGGTCTGCTTGTTGACGTATTGGCAGTGGATCAAGACAAAGATGAGAATCACACTCAGCAACGGTTTACAATGCAGCAACCAAAAATAATTTAAACACTGAGAACCTTTAAGACTAGTTTTGTGATATTAAAAATCTGCTGAATGAACACACTGCAAAAAAAAATAAAACTACCCAAAGGTAATCTGGAGCACACACACAAGCACTTTAACTGTCACCAATAGAACAAAACCAATGAATTTCATTACCATCAGAACTCAACTATAAATAAATGAACTCAACTCTTGGAGCAATCGTTCATCTCTACCCCTGTCTTCCAACAGCTTTTCGCCACAATACAGAGACAGTCCATCATTACTACATAGTCTGCTTAGGACAAAGCCGTGTGTTTGGAAGTGGTCTGCATGACTAGATCCAGGATAATTATCCATCTCGTGACTTATTATTCACACATGAACAATACATCTGGAGAACATCATAACTCAAGTGTCTGTGTAATAAGTTACTGTACTGTTACCATCTTCTGTTGCAGCCCTTGACAAAATGCCACATGATGACTTTTCCAAAGTCAGGCTAAAACTGCTGAAGCAGAACAAAATGCCACTAAACCTCCATACCTGCTATTTATCATACAATTTCCTGACTGATGGTTTCACAAACCAGCTGCTAAGTGCTGTGTACTCTACTGTCAGGAAACTAACATGCTAAATGGAAGACAGCGAGAATAATGGAGAGCAGCAGTAGAATCAATTTTACTCTGTGAATTAGTTCTCCCAGGATTTTAATACTAACTGGAATCCAAAGCACATCAAAACAGATGGATCTTTTGCCATTGAGCGCAGTGTTTGCTTGTATCGAAGGGGCATTTTGTCATATTTGTGCACCTATAAAACTGCTCAGTTGAGTGGAGCAAGATTAGCTTTAAGCCAGGAATAGCCAAGCTTTTCTATTTTCTGCATTGATCTCTTAGCTGTATTTGAAGAAGCTTCACAATTCCCGTCTATGCTTCCTGCCCGAAAACAATGACTACACTTCAAAAGCATTTCAGTGCTTGTAGAATGTTGCCCTGTCATATAAGGGGTTATGTAGATGCAAGTTGTTTCTTTCAGTTTTGATGACATTAACAGAATTTGAGGCAACAGCAGAGAAAAAGACACCACAGCGTTCCCTAACCCCCAGAATCTCAAAACAGGGTAAGGATCGTTGGAATTAGAGGGAGTAAAGTAGAACAGTGGCTTAATTAGAGGACTGATATCCAGAGATCTAATATATTCATCTGGCACAATGAATTTGAATACCACCATGTCAAGTGGAGACTTTACATCCAAGCAAAATCAGTAATGGTCATCATGAAACCACTAAATTATCATAAAAACCCATCTGGTTCATTATGTCACTGTGCCCTTACCTGATCAAGCCCAGACCTGCAGCAAGATGCTGATTCTAAACTGCCTGATGAAATTGCCGAGTCCAACTTTCCAAGTCAGACCTAATCCTCAGTTGGAAAAGTATCACTGTTTCTGTCTCGTTGCTGTGTCAAACTTCAGGGAAACCTTCACAATATGGCCTTCAGTAGCCAAGAAGGCAGCTCAGTCCATCTTTTTATGGGCAAGTAGGGATGAGCAATACTTTTGCTTTTTCAGTAATGCCTAAATTCCCCTCGTACGAATAATAAAATAACTGTCAAATGGAGTAGGATTTTCTTTTCTAAGATATAAAAACAAATGTAGAGGGATAAACGGCTACAAAAGCTTCCCAGCGATTTTAAGAATGCTGAAAGCAATAAGCAAAATACTGCAGCCACTGGAAATCTGAAGCAAGTCCAGAAATGACAGGAGCTTTAGGCAGAATCCACAGGGAACAGTTAAGTCAATATTTTATATGTGTAACCTTCAAAATGCAGGTATTTCTTTCTTAAGAAGCAAAGGTTTTACAGGTAAAATATTTAATCCGTCCATCCTTCTGCAGCTGCTAACTAATAGAGAGTCATAAGGATCACGTCATGGAAGCAAGGCCTTCAACCCACCATGTCAGGGGTAAGTTTTTTTACACAGAGAGTGGTGGGTGCGTGGAACGCACTGCCTGCAGAGGTTGTGGGGGCAGATACATTAGGGACATTTAAGAGACTCTTAGATAGACACATGAATGATAGAGAAATGGAAGGGTATGTGGGATGGAAGGGTTAGATAGACCTTAGAGCAGGATAAAATGTCGGCACAACATTGTGGGCCAAAGGGCCTGTACTGTGCTGTAGTGTTCTATGTTCTATGTCCATGTCGGCCATTAAGAGTATCATTCATACCAATCCCATTCCCAGCACTTTGCCCTTGGCGATTCAAAATGTTAAGTGTTCTGAAAGTCTCTGCCTCCACCACCCCCTCAGACAGTAAGTTCCAGATTTCAAACACACCTTGGATGAAAATATTCTTCCTCAAATCCACTCTGAGCCTCCTGACCCTCATAGGTTAAACCTATTCCCTCTGGTTTTAGACACCTTTGCTACGAGGATTAATTTCTCACCATCTACCTTATCTATGCCCCTCACAATTTTGTATATTTCTCAAACAATGCCCCCGCAGGAAGGAGGGTGGTGTACATGCTCCTGTCTACATCAACGGTGCTGAGGTCGAGAGGGTTGAGAGCTTCAAGTTCCTAGGAGTGAACATCACCAATCACCTCTCCTTGTCCAACCACATAGATGCCACGGCCAAGAAAGCTTACCAGCGCTTCTACTTTCTCAGGAGGCTAAAGAAATTTGGCATGTCCCCTTTGACACTTACCAATTTTTATCAATGTGCCAGAGAAAGCATCCTATCTGGATACATCACAGTTTTGTATGGCAACTGCTCTGCCCAGGACCGCAAGAAACTGCAGAGAGTTGTGGATACAGCTCAGCATATCACAGAAACCAGCCTCCCCTCCTTGGACTCTGTCTATAGCTCTCGCTGCCTCAGTAAAGCAGCCAGCATAATCAAAGACCCTACCCACCCCGGACATTCTCTCTTCTCTCCTCTCCCCTCGGGGAGAAGATACAAAAGCCTGAAAGCACGTACCACAAGGCTCAAGGACAGCTTCTGTCCTGACGTCATAAGACTATTGAATGGTTCCCTAGTATGATAAGATGGACTCTTAAACTCACAATCTACCTCATTATGACCTTGCATCTTATTGTCTATTTGCACTGCACTTACTCTGTAACTGTCACACTTCATTCTGCATTCTGTTATTGTTTTACTTTGCACCACCTCAATGCACTGTGTAGTGAGTCGATCTGTATGAATGGTATGCAAGACAAATTTTTCACTGTACCTCGGTACGTGACAATAATAAACCAATTCCAATTCCTTCAGCCTACTGCACTCCAAGGAAAACAAAGTTAGCCTATCCACTTTCTCCTTATAATATATAAGGGAACATCCTGATGAAAATTAAAAAAACTGCAGATGCTGGAAATCTGAAACAAAATCCTGATGAGTCTCCTCTGCACCCTCTCCAATGCAAACACATCCTTCCTATAATGCATATCATCCCCCAGCTGTGGCCTAACTAACTCTTTATGAAGTGTAGCATTACATCCCTACTTTTATATGCTATGCCCTGGCTAATGAAAGCCAAGCACCATGTTTGCCTTCTTAACCACCTTGTCTCCCTGTGCTGTCATTTTCAGGGATCCTTGGACTTGTACAGGAGGGTCTCTCTGTTCTTCAGCACTCACCAGGACCCTACCATTCATTGCACATGTTCTAATCTTACTGGTCCTCCCAAAGCACATCACCTCATACTTGTCAGGATTAAATTCTATTTGTTTTTGCTCTGACCATCTTACCAACTTATCAATATCATCTACATCCTGAGACTGCCCTCCTCACTGTCAACAACAACATCCATTTTCTCATCATCTGTAAACTTACTAATCGTAGCTCCGAATCAATATGTACACAGTAAACAATAAGGGTCCAGCACTGAACCCCACTGATTACAGACTTCCACCATTCCCTTGGCCTCCTAATACCAAACCAATTTTGGATCCAATTTGCTAATTTGCCCTGGATCCCATGAGCTCCAGTGTTTTGGACCAGTCTCTATGTGGGATCTCATCAAGGTCTTATTGAAATCCATGTAGACCAGGCGCCACCCTTGTCAATACACTTTGTTACCTCTTCAAATAATTCAATCAAATTGATTAGACAGAACCTCTCCCTGTCAAAGTCATGCTATCTTTGATTAATCCCTCCCTACAAAGTATAGATTAATCCTGTTTCTCTGTTTTTTTTGAATAACTTCCAGATTCTCCAACTACAGTGCTTTCCTCCTGGGTGAATACAGATGAGAAGAACTTAGTTAAGACCTTATTTACATCCTCTGGCTTCATGCACAAATTGCTCCTTTGATCCCTAACGGGCCCTGCTCTTACCCGGTTAACCCCTTGCCTGTACATTAAGGAAAATTTTTTGTTGAGGAACTTTAAGGAACTTTTTTGCCAGTGATAGTTCATGCCTTCTCTTTTCCCTGCTAATTTCTTTTTTTTAATTACTTCCGTACACTTTCTCTCCTTCTGTCAGCCCTCTGCCAATTTCAGATCCCGTCTCTGCCCTAAGCTTCCTTTCTTTTCTTATCCAAATCTTAATATCCCTTAAATCCAGGGTTCCTTGAACTTGTTGTCCTGACCCTTCACCCTTGTGTGAACACATTGGCCCAAACTCTCGCTATTTCACTTCTGAGTGACTTTCACTTCTTAGAGATAGGCTTCTCTGCAAGTTGCCCCTCCCAATCTACAGTTGTCAGGTCCTGTCTTATGGTATTGAAGTGAACCTTGACATAATTCCGACCTTCATTTCCTGGCCACCCTTATCTCTTCCCATAAATGCCTTAAAACTTACAGAGTTATGGCCATTATCTCTAACTTGCCCTCATAATGACACTCCAGCCACTTGCAGGCTACACTCCCCAAGATTAGGTCCAGTACTGCCTCTTCTCTCACAGGACTCAAAAACCTTCCCTGGTTGCACTTTAGAAATTCACCCCTTGTAAGCCTTTCATAGCCTTTAGAAAGTATTTATCCATTGGATATGTTTCTAAAAAATCTATCAAAGTTTGTTACTAAAATAGGTTAAGAAATTTTGCACAATTAGTCGACCATCAGCATTTTCTGCCATTAGGTAAGGTCAGGGCTGATCTTCGACCACAATGTCACTTTCCTTTCCAATCCCCATAATGCTTGATTTTCACCACTTCGCTGAAGGAATTTCTCCTGATCTCAGTCCTAGATGTCTGACCTTTTATCCTTGTTCTAGATTCTAAAGCCAAGGGAAACAACCTCTAAGGATCTAATTGTCAAGTCTCTTTGGAACATATGTTTCAATTAAATCACGTCCCTTTTTAAAAAAAACTCTGGAGAACTTAGGCCTGTTCTGCTCAATTTTTCTGAAAAGACAGCCAGGAATCAGCCTAATAAGGCTTTGATCCTCCAAGGCTGGAGAAACCTGCATGCTTGAACATTCGAGAACCTATAAACCTCTCTGAACCCCTCATTTAACTGTTTGCTCTCTATTCAAATAAAATCTGTTTTACTACCATCCTACTGAAGTGAATAACTTCATATTAACCCAAACAATATACCAACTGGCACTTCCTTGCCTAGTCATTTAATCCATATCCCAACTCCTTCTTGTCCTCTTTGCTTTCCCATTTCGTATGTATCATCACCAAATTTGGAAATATTATCTTTGGTCCCTTTGTCTGAGTCATTAATATAAATTGTAAGTAGCTGAAACTGCAGCACCCTTCTACTAAAACCTGTCAGCCTACAATTGTACACTTAATTCCCATTATTTATTTTGTCAATGAAGCAATCCTCTATTCATGTGAGTATATTACCCCCAAATGCAGAAGCCCTTACTGCTTATATAACAACCTTTCATGTGGCACCTTATCAAATTTTTAAAAAGGTAAATATACAATAACCTATTCTCCATTCACCCTAGCAGGCACATCCTCAAGCACTATCTGTCTTTCATTAGAACCTACTGACTTTACTTAATAATGTAATTTTTTTCTAAGTGAAAAAGTGAAGACATGTGCATATTTTGTAAGAATTGTACAACTTTTGTTATATACTTGATAGAGTTGAGTGCAGGGTCAGAGAAAGGAATGCAAGACCTTGCCAGACATTTAGAGCATTGGATCCACCACTTCTGTACAAATAACTATAAAGAAACATTATTTATTAACAAAATCAGAAAGCTGGCCATGACTCCTAGATGTGCAATAGTTCTAAAAAAATTAGATCTATAGCTGCATTATTAATCCAATAAAAAATTATTCTGCTGTGAATACTGGACATTAGTGGTTTCTTTTTCTTGGGAAAAATGGTAAATGGTGGACATGTTGCTACCTGTGATTTTGTAGCTGGGCCAGATGAACATTTTCAATGAAATTATACCAGTTGTTTCAGTCATGATGCTGGCCCCCTCAATCCCTCCACCCACCCCCCCCCCCACCCCAATCCCCCACCCACCCACTTCTCATTTCCCAATGCTGTTTCTGGACTCACAAAATAAATTCCCCCGCACCAAAAAGGATGAGCAATGAATAAGCAACCCAACAGAGCAATTTTGGATTACAAATTGACAAGTGTGTTACCAATGGAGTATAATTGGGATCAAGGAATATTCCAGTTGAGTTAGTGGGAAAAGTGGATTGTGGAAGTGGATTTTGATGACACAAATTCAATCAATCAAGAGCAAGTTTTCCCAAGAGTCAGCTTGGTTTGGTTCCATACTGTTTCATCCCCTACATGAATGCCATTCAACGTTATCCAATATTTGCAATAGAGCAGAAAATCCAGAAGCTCAATGAATAGACCTGACATCAGATTTTAGCTGGATAATGTCTATTACAAACTCACAGCTACCTTAACCACATCTCCTTCCACTGTTTCCCGTAAGGATAACATTCTTCCGTTTCTCTGGCTCCATCATACCTGGTCTGATGATGACACTTTCCGCATTAAAAACGTCTTCTTTCTTTAACTGTGCCTTCTCCACCAAGATTTGACAGGATCCTCAACCACTTCTTTTCTGTATCCCAGGCTTCTGCTCTCACCCCTTTCCTCTACCCAGAGCAATGATAGGATTCCCTTCAGCTTCACCAGTACATGTCAACCCTCATCTGAAAGGATGTGCATTTTCCTGAGCAGAAAAAACACCACAGAATTCCAATGCAAATACCAGTGGATATATCACTTTCTGAGGCCTCTGTATGCTACTGGTTGTGACACAGCATCATTATAAATACCTCAACACTTTGTGGAGGTGCAGTTGTTCTGCCAAATTCATACAACTAGGTTATTCAAATTCCTGAACCTCCAACATATCTTCCTCCTCACTGAAAGGTCCATATTGTTTACTTCCCTTGAGAAAATGGCAGTAAGGTGTTGATGTCCCCACATATTCACTGATATTTCTCTGAATGGTAAAGGTCACATATTTGGGGTTGCCAAAGAGTTTTGGTGAGTTGCTGCAGTGTACTTTGTAAACAGCAAGCACTGAAGCCATTGTGTGTCGGTGGTGCTGGTCCAGTGACCTATTTTTTTCCAGATGGTGCTGAGGTCCATTTGTATAGTTTTACCTCATCCAGGCTAGCATCTATCACACTCTTGGCCTGTGCCTTGTTGATAGCAGAAAGGCTTTTCACTACATGCCCCAAACCCTGTCCTTTAGTGATACCTTTCAGGGTTTGGCCAACCATTCTTGGTGAACAACACTGATGTTCCTCACCTATATATAATTTGCATTGTTGTTACTCTCAAAACTTCTTCCAAGTGGTGTTCAAATGCACTAACTGATCAGCTGAGATAGGACACGAGGTTACCATTACTCGTCACCACATCTACCAATGAATGCTGTTGAGAGGCCAGGGAAATTGACTACAAGACCAGTGAAAGTTCAAATGCTTAACTCTGCTTTCTTCCAGCATTATGCAATATAGCATTGATTATTTTCCAGATTGAACCATGCTGAAGACCATTTCTGAACTGTCACTCTAGAAGTTCAAAGTTCCAGTTTTCAGTCACCCTTATGTCCCTGATACAATTTCCAGGGATCAAGTCATTCCCTACTCAAAAGAACTTGGGCTACACTGTCCTGGGAAGGGCTGGCACTGGGTACTCCCAAGATAATCAAGCTTCTCAGTGCAGCATAGGGGTGCAGTTCACACAACTGCTGCCCTACAGATCCAGCAACCCTGTTCCAGGCTCGAGGACAGCTTCTATCCTGTTATGAGACTACTGAACGGTCCCCTAGTATGATAAGGTGGACTCTTGACCTCACAATTTGCCTTGTTTTGGCCTTGCACCTTATTGACAGCCTCACAGCACTTTCTTTGTAACTGTAACACTTTATTCTGCATTCTGTCATTGTTTTCCCTTGTACTACCTCAATGCACCGATGAGACGAAACGATCTGTATGAACGGTATGCAAGACAAGTTTTTCACTGTACCGCAGTACATGTGACAATAATAAACCCATCTACCAATCCTGACCTCTGGTACTCTCCATGTGGAGTTTGCACATTCCCCCTGGGATCGGGTAGGTTGTGTCTCTATGCTTTGTCTCTGTATCCCACATCCCAAAAATGTGCAGGTTGGTAAATTGATTGGTCACTGTAAATTGCTCCTGGTGTGTAGGTGAGTGGTAGAATTGGAAGGGGATTGATGGGAATATGAGAATTAAATGGGATTGGTGTAGGGTCAATGTAAGTGGTTAGCACATACTTTGTGGGCCAAAGGGCCTGTTTCCATGCTGTAGTATGATTCTATGTTTCAATTAGTTCCCCTGGTGATTCGCCACAAACCCTAGACATTGCATCAACAACCCCGCCCGATCACACCCCCACCACTGCCTGGACCCAACTCTCAATCTTTTACTGCCCTTCTCCCCCCATCAAAACATCTATCAATGTAAGCCAGGGCCCCTCCCCACTCCCAAACATCACTGCAGGGATGGGCCCTGCACTCTAGCCATTCGCCATGGCTGCGATCCAATTCCAACCACCACCCCCTCCACCAAAGCATCACCACCAGCATCCAATGCTTGCATCTCATCTCCCACGGCCCCCAACTCCCGAACAATTCCTAAACAATGCCACACCTAGTTCCCAGCTATCCACCTGTGGCAGGCTCTGAAGGCCCCTTCTACCACCAACATTCCAACCATCAGTGGTAGGATCCAATCACACCCACCAACCAATTATCCTTTGGTGCCAGCACACCATTTCTGATCATCCCCATCATCCATCAGTACCAAGGTCCAATTCCACCCCTAAATTCCCCTCCATTCCTAACCATAGCACAGACTCAATCAGGGCCACTGGCCAGCCTGACATCCCCGTTCCATCAACACCCCCAAACCCACTCAGAACAGAGTCCTGGGCACTCCATTTACGAAATTGTGTAATACCCAGTCCATTTCCTATGAGGCCTAGGGCCAGCTGCTTCACCTGTTCGACACATCCTTTAGGGTGCATTGGAATTTAAAGGGAACAATTCTGTAATTATGTCCATGCCAGGCTGTTGTTTGATTAGTTTGTGGGAAAAATTCTCTTCATTTTGGCTTAAATCCCCAGGTATATGTGTGGAGGGGTTTTGCAGGGTCAAATGGACGGGGTGCTTGAGTCTGATGCAATGTCAGTAGTCCATTCAGTTTCATTCTTATTGTACTTTGTAGCAAGGTTTCATAAAACTAAATGGATATTGCAGTTGAGAGTCAACCATATTGCTGTAGGCCTCAAGCCTCACAAGTGCTGGGAATGGGCAGCAAACTTCAAGGTAAGCTATTGAGGGCTCCATAACTGATTAATTTTACAAATCGTACTTTACTCTCTGTAAGTTCCGCAAAATGTGGATCACTTCTTCTATCTGAACTCATCTCTGAACAGTTGATCTAAAATATAAGCAGAACATGCTGGAAATGTTCAGCAGCTCAGGCAGAATCTGTGGATGGAGAAACAGAGCTTACCACTCAGTCAATGACCAATCATCAGTCAGTTCCTATGAAGCTTTCCATGGTGACTGCACCAGCCACAGAATTTCTCCATAAACATAAACATATGATTGTAACTAGAGGTATGGTTCCTCCTTTTAATCAGTAATTTCCCAAAACCAAGATTACCACTGGGTTCTCGGAGAATTGCTTGGTGTGCTTAACTCAATGCTTCATAATGTTTAAATTATGGGCTGAATCCTCTCCTGACGACATCACTAACACAAGGACCTACCCACATGTCTCAGGAATTCCGGTTTCCAGTGCTGGCATGGGCTTAAACCGGCAAAGGCATGATCTGCTCTACCACATGTGCTGCATCAGGATCCAGAACAGGAGGGCATATGTCCCAGTTCTCAGGCTGGGGAGTCTGCCCATTGAGTCTGCACCAAGGTAACTGCAAACACAGCAGTCCCATGGAAACAAATGGGAGAATCGGCTGCTGGCAGAGAGACAACTAGATGATCTTATAAATGCATGTGTTTTAAATTTTGAGATAAAAAGTTAATAATTTTAATTTTTAACATGTTTTTTTTATCATATCGAGTGATTTGGTAACAGGTGTGAATGTTAAAATATTTTTTAAGTTTTAATTCGTTTTACGGACCTGGGCACTGCTGGCAGGATTGCTATTTATTGCCCAGACCTAACTGCCCTTGAGAAGATAACTACAGCCTGCTGAGCCTTATATCAGCGGAAGGGAAACATTTTGGAAAAGAAATTCTGAGGGACAGGATTAATCTTCAATTGGAAAAGCAGGGATTGATTAAGAACAGTTGTTCTTGGAAATCCTGTCTCACAAGTTTGGTAGAATTTTTTAATAAAGGGGTTGTGACAGATGTTGTCTACATGGACTTTGGTAAGGACTTTGACATGGTCTCGCTTGGTAGGCTGTCACTGAAGGTTAGAACCCATTGGAATCCAAGGTAGATTGGCAAATTGGATCGAAATTTCATTTGGTAATAGGAGGCAAGAAGTGGCGGTGGGGCATTTACTTTACTAATTGGAAGCCTGTAACCACTGGTGTATCACAAGGATGGGTGCTAGCACTGGTGCTGGGATGCCTGGGATGCACATTCATTACTTAGATGTGAATGTAGGATAATTAAGTTTGCAGATGATACAAAAATTGATGGTGTTGTAGATAGTGAGGAAGGCTGTCTGAGGCTACAGCATGATATAGATCAATTGGCAGAGCAGAGCAACAACTAATGGAATTTAATCCCCACAAGTGTGAGGTGATGCACTTTAGGAGAGCAAACAAAGGTGGGACATAGGGCACTAGGGAGAATTCATGAACAGAGGGAACACGTCTGTAGATCCTGAAAGTGGCAGCACAGGTGAAAGAGGTGGTGAAGAAGGCACTTGGGATGCTTGCCATCAATGGCCACGGTACAGTATATGAGGCCTGGGACATCAGGTTATTACTTTATAAAATATTGGTTAGGCGACACTTGGAGTATTGTTTGCAGTTCTGGTCACCGCACCATGGGAATGACATGACTGTGTTGGAGAGGGGGCAGAGGTGATTCACCAGGATGTTGCCTGGATTGGAGCACTTCAGTTACAAGGAGATCTGGATAGGCTGGGCTTGTTTCTCCCGGAGCCAAGGAGGCTGAGGATAGAAATATGAGGGGTGTAGATAGGTTGGATAATAAAATCTTTTGTCCATGCGAGGGGTATCTCAGAAAAGACAGCATAGGTTTAAGGTCAGAGATGGGAGGGTGAGAGGGGATCTGAGGGTGATTAAAGAAAAAAGGTGGTAATGGAACAACCCCTCGAACACCTCAGGGAGCCACATCAGTGGAAATGGTGCCATTTTGTTTGTCTTTTCTTTAAAAGTTTACACCACTAAATGTAACTAACATGAATTTAAATGTTTTTACACTGTTTCTTCCTTTGTTTATATCTTTTATAATGATTAATTTATTTTTTGAAATAAAAAAAGAGGTGGTTGAGGAAGAAAGTCTCACAATACTTAAGAAGCATGACGACAGATACTTGAACCACCAAGGCTACGGACCTAGTGTGGGTAAATGTGATTAGTACAGATAGGTGCAACGGGCAGCAGCAACATAGTGGGCCAAAGGGCCTGTTTCTGTGCTGTACGACTCTATGGAACCTACAATGTGGTGGTGTTCCCATGTATCTGCTCGCCTCACCCTTCTCAGTGGTAGGGACTGGGGGTTTGGGAGGTTGCTGTGGGGTAACCTAGATGAGTGGCTGAGGTGGATTTTGTGGATGATACTCCCTGCAGCCACAATGTAGTTGGGGTGGATGGAGTGACCGTTTCAGGTAATGGATGGGGTGCCAATCAAGCTTTGTTCTGTATGTGGTCCACAAACGTTCAAGAACAGTGACAGCCGATGAGACTCTGCAGGGAGCCACTCTGTGAGTGCAGCCAGCTGCCTGCGCTGAGACAGTCCCTGCGCTGAGACGGCCCCTGCGCTGAGACGGCCCCTGCGCTCAGACGGTCCCTGCGCTCAGACGGCCCCTGCGCTGAGACGGCCCCTGCGCTGAGGCGGCCCCTGCGCTGAGACGGACCCTGCGTTAAGCTGAGACAGACCCTGCGCTAAGCTGAGACAGACCCTGCGCTGAGACGGTCCTTGCACTGAGCTGAGACAGTGTCTGTGCTGAGAGGGTCCCTGCACTGAGATGGTCCCTGCGCTGAGACGGTCCCTGCGCTGAGACGGTCCCTGCACTGAGACGGTCGCTGAGCTGAGACGGCCCCTGCGCTGAGACGGTCCCTGCGCTGAGCTGAGATGGTCCCTGTGCTGAGGCGGTCCCTGCACTGAGACAGTCCCTGCACTGAGCTGAGATGGTCCCTGCGCTGAGCTGAGACGGTCCCTGCGCTGAACTGAGACGGTCCCTGCGCTGAGACGGTCCCTGCGCTGAACTGAGACAGTCCCTGCGCTGAGACGGTCCCTGCGCTGAGACGGTCCCTGCACCGAGCTGAGACAGTCCCTGCGCTGAGACCGTCCCTGAGCTGAGACGGTCCCTGCACTGATCTGAGATAGTCCCTGCGCTGAGACGGTCCCTGCGCTGAGACGGTCCCTGAGCTGAGATGATCCCTGAGCTGAGACGGTCCCTGCACTGAGATGGTCCCTGCGCTGAGGCAATTCCTGCACTGAGATGGTCCCTGAGCTGAGACGGTCCCTGCACTGAGGCGGTCCCTGCGCTGAGGCGGTCCCTGCGCTGAGGCGGTCCCTGCGCTGACGTGCTGGTGGCTGGGCTGTCAGCACAAGACTGCAGCCAGAACCATGCCTGAAGAATCTAAAACAGCATTGCCCAAAAGCAGGCTGCTTGTGATCTCGGGGCAACACAAATGTTTTCTTTTTTTAAGGAGACACAAGAGACTTCATTTTACTATGTTTTCTTATTTTTAAATTGAGCTGTCTTCTTTGGCTAGTTATACGCAAGATTTTCCCTTCTCATACTCCAATTTCCCTAACCCCCACAGGTGCTGAGGAACAAGAGAAAGAGAAACTTGCATTGATATTGTTCCTGTCACAATCTTGTTATGTCTCAAAGTGGTTTTAAACCAGTACTAACCTGAATAGAACCAATTTACATTTACTAAAATGTTCCTGTATCCAATAAAAGCTGTGTATCTGACAGGGGAAATTCACGATAATTCAAGTTCCACACTATTCATATAGCATAGTTTTTTCTTTATTCCATAAATCTGAGCATACCTTCCTACAAGAATGCTGAAAGAGCTAGTATTACCACAGACTATAATTTAAATAAACGATGGCTGAGCTGGTGGAAGTTGCAGAGAAGTTTGGAAGCACTGTTTTACAGCTAAAAACCAAGACTTTGACAATAAAACTATAAAAACCTGCAGTGTACCAATCCTCTCACTAAAAAGCCACTGGCAACTAAATTACATGCAGCACAGTACGGAGAAAGGTAGATTAATAGAGTCTATTTTCCAAAACTGCACACCCAGTGTTGCTCCCAGCGGGCAAGGCTCCCTGTTAGGAGCCCAGCTTCAGCCCCATTAGACATCATACTCGACACCTACAAGTTAATTCAATACAGTTTTCCGTGAAGTTTCTGCCAATGTAACCAGTTTTTCACAAAGCAGTTTACATATTGATAGAACAATATTTTAATGTAGAGTAGAATGGAATCTTTCAAATATTCTACTTTTAATCTCAAAAAGGTGTTCAAAGCAACCAAAGTACATGACGTTGGTGAGCTACAGTTTGCACTCTGGTCGTGCAGGATCCTATTACAAAACACTCAAACCATTATCGATAACCAAACTCTGATTTATTTACAGTCCCCTTAATCCTAATCCCAAAGGAACATTCAGATCAAACAGTTCCTTCCAAATTTACAGACCTGATAACCAAGGCTTATTTGAACAATCCACAGTTTACTTTAGCTCCTGTTTAAATACATTCCATCACCTGTTCATGTATATAAACAAATGGTTCACTTCATTTGAAAAGCCAACAGTGTGGTGGCAAAATGCAACCACTTGAACAGAGAGATACAGGGCACAAAGGAAAGGCTATGCTCCACACAAAGCAGTATCAGTGAAGAATAGCACTTCAATAGTTTTCACTTGGACATGCTACACAGATACTGGTGTGTATTATGTTACGCTCCAGAGCTAATCTGCATACCTCAGAACTTGGGGAGATGATTATCTCAGTCATTCAATGCAAATATCCACTTTCATAGAATCTCACTACAAAACACTCAGAGGATGAAAAGAAAATAATGCAATTTCTGTCAGCAAAACAAAAGCCTCATTTACATGCTTGCATGAAGTGATGGGCTGGAATGAAGTCCAAGTACTGTTGTGATAATAGGTCAGAGTTTACTGCAGCACTGTGGGCTGTGAATGCTCACTTCAACTCAAAGGCACTGCTGAGCCAGTGTGCACAGCACATCTCTGTCATTAGACAAATGCAAGGTTGAGTACCATTGTGTCTGAAACCCCTGGTGCACAATCCTCCTCCTGACACTTTCAAAGTATGAGTGAATTCTGCAATCACTGGTCCAATCTCAATGAGATCACTTCTCAAACAGCGCTTCTTTTGTTCGGACTTAAACTTAGTTCTAACAAGCAGATTGCTAATTTTTTTTTAACTTTAAAATTCAGAGACATTCCTCCACATTCAATTTTCCTCTGACTAAAATGAACTGAGGAGAAAGGCAGCTGCTTTAAATCAATAGAAATCTCACTGATGCACTAAGTCAGACTCTCCACTCAGACACCAGAGGCTGCTTGCAAGTAAGCTTGTCACCTTCCAACTAACAGCAAATGTATGAACAGGCAATGGAACTTAATACACTACTGACATTAATTACTCAGCAGGTACTGATACAAGTGCCAGCTAATATTGGGGTAATATCACAAGGAATCTGTGGCTGATCAGATAAACTCCTACAAAGGAAAAATTCCCAGCAAAACTCACAAGCTCCTTTGGAGCCCATAATTATGATACCATTACCTTGTCGTGGTAGGGCAAATAAAAGTTAATCCCCATACAATGGTTTGCAGTAATTAAAAGTATACCTAGATGCATACTGCGCTGAAGACATGTCCAGCTCAGTTAGATCCTTTGAGTAATAATAATTTAACAGTTCCAAGCTCCTCACAACTTCACAAGGAAATGTCTGTTATTGGAAAGAGTTAACACAAGATTTGTTAGCTAATGTCTTCAGAATGAAAGTAAGTTAGTTGCACATTTACAACTGCACCACACATATTTTGAATTTCTTACAAAAGGAACATCAG
Source organism: Pristis pectinata (assembly GCF_009764475.1). Lineage (NCBI taxonomy): Eukaryota > Metazoa > Chordata > Chondrichthyes > Rhinopristiformes > Pristidae > Pristis > Pristis pectinata. The sequence continues at coordinate 97,603,576 of NC_067413.1, forward strand.
TCGAAGAAAACTGTAGCCACAATCCAATTCTGCATACTTTTTTTAAATTAAATCTATTGGTTTGGAAAACCCTACAAAATGGTTCATAAAAGTTGGCAAACACTTCAGTTATTTGCTGAGTTGTTACAGTGAGTTATTAGTTGTTGTTACACTGAGTTCATGTCCCACAGTAATTGGTGATTCCAGCCAAGGAGCTTGATTCAATGTGAATCACAAGGCTTCACATGAACTAGACCACCTGGCTAAATTTCTTATCACTCCAGGAAGAGCTGTGTTTCTCTGATATTTTCTGCTACAATTAAGGTGCCTTTAATTGAAAGGATCTTCATAGGAGAATAATCAAACAACTATCCACACAGAGTTAGCAGGTTATAGACTTTGTTACAGGAAGGTTTTAAGGAGGATCACACAGAGTCTAGGGCCGAGCCAGCTGTGATGTGATGTTGTTAGGGACTAGCAGGATTGGAAGTGGACAGGAGCATTTTGTGGAACAGAGTTTTTTCTTGAAGTCTGAAAAACCATGAAACACATTTCCAGTGATAAGCACTGAAAACTGCTTTGGTCTGACCAATCCAGCCTCCTGATGAGAAGATACGATGTAATGAAAGTCAGCTTAAGTTAGGATGAATGGAAGTAAAAGTAGTTAGGACATTCCTGGGAGCAAAACAAATTATCACAATGTCTTAGTTATTACTAAACTTCTGTTGGAATGCAAATAGACAAATATACTACTAATACTGTGATAAACCAACTGACTTGCAACATGTCAAGAACATAAGCTAGTTTGACAGTGTCAGAATCCGCATTAGGAACGAGGATCAGCAGCCAGGTATTAAGTCTGTGTTTGAGCATTAAATGTGCATTTGTTGAATTGGATAATATGTTTTGAATCTTCTGTGGTAAACTGTATCAAGATTATCACCGATAGAATGTGAGAGGTGTGGCTGAAGAAAACAATCGAGGGGCAGAAGTGCTAAATTCATCCACTAACAGACAATGTGGAATAAAGTATTCATATTTTCAATGCATGTGCATTTGGTACCTCAATATCTCTATACAGTTGCTATAATAGAAAGAAAACTCAAAAATAGATGAGAAAAATTACTGAGCAGATGCATGAAAAGAAACTGGATTTCTTCCTTAGACCTGCCCCCTTCAACGTTCAGGCCAAGGCGAACAGCTGGAATAGAAAACCCAAATTACACCTATGCTGGCGTTCTAGTGCAATGATGAAAGAGCTGCTGTCCTGTCGGTGGCCGTGCCTTTCAGATGTTAAAGCTTAGCCCTGCCTGACAATCCAATTTGGAATTTTAGATCTCACTCTCTTCTCCTACGATGTCCTAGGTCACTACGCTCTTCTTGGGCACTGGTACAACAGATGCCTTTTTGAAGCAGGTGGGAACCTCAGACCACAGAAGCAAGAGGTGGAATATGTCTGTAAATACTCCAACCAGTTGATCCGCACAGATCTTTAGTACTCGGCCAGGTACACCGTCTGGACCAGATGCCTTTTGTGGATTCACCCTCTTGATGGATGCCCAGATGTCGGCCTCAGAGACTGATTACAGGGTCATCCAGAGATGCGGGAACTCGTGTGGGTGTGTCATAGTTCTCCCTACCAAAGCATGCATAGAGCTCATCCGGGAGTGATGGGTCATTGCCACTTATGCTGCCCGATCTCGCCTTGTAGAAAGTTATATTGTGCAAGCCCTGCCACAGGTGTTGAGTGTCCATCAGTGATTCCACTGTAGAGACTTACCTCTGGTAAGTCTTTGTTATTGCTTGTATTACTCTTACCCCTGCTGCACTTCCAGGCTCCATCTCATTTCTCTCAGCTCCTGGACTCTTTCCTCTTCTTCCTTAAGTAGCATTTATTGCCTTCAGAAAGTTCTGGAAACACACAGCACATCAGGCACCTTCTCTCCCTCTTTCCACAGATGCTGCCTGACTGTTGAGTTTTCCAGCATCTTCTGATTTTTACTTAAGATTTCCAGCATCAGCAGTCTTCCCGATTTTCATCTGCTGTCGTTGATTGAAAGGTTGTGCGGCATGCAGCAGATGGTGACAACGTTTCCATATCTCTTTGGCATGTACAGCAAGGTAACCTTGGTCCCATGTAGAACACCAGTGGCATTTTCCACTGATATCCTGGTACCTGTGTGATTCTCACTGTGTCTGTAAAGCAGACTGATGTGAGGAACTAGGGAAGTCCCCAGCAATCCGTCCGTTCAGACAGTGCAGGCCACTGAAAACTCTGGCACTGAAAACTCCCTCAGGATGAAGGAGTCATATGTGCTTCTCAGAAAAATGGCATTCACCAAGAGGAAATTCATGTGACTATCCACAAAGACTTGCCCTCTGAGGAAGTGGAGATGTCTCCTCTTCATAAAATGGAGTATATCAGCGAGGGGAGCTCTTATAAACACACAATCAGAGTCAATGTTGCAGCTCTCCCAATGTCAGTGGAGTATCACTGAAGCAATGTGCCAGGGAGTAGGTTTAATGGAAATGCCAGTTAGGAGTTTGGATATCCAGCTTATGTTGGTTCTAACAGAAGCATGTGTTAAGCAAATTATGGTACCGTTCTGTGCACACTTGACACTGGAGAAACGTTGGGTGCGATAACAGAAGTGGCTGGTCTAATTTCACATCAGGCACAATTTCACCCAGAAATGTTCACCAGTGCAATCTGCTCCAAAATTGAATAATGTAGCACCTAAAGTGGGTGCTATACGCTCAGTATCTAGCGTGATGGCAACTGTGTTCCACCCAAAGGTCAGATCCAGAGCCGTGTCAGGCCCCTCATGATGGTGCGTGGGCTCTGGTGCAGATGGCCAAGACATCCAGCTGGGCCACGTGTCTGAACAAGCAAAGTCTCTCAGTCACTGCTGAACATAGGGTTTCACAGAGGATTTCAGCTTCAGCAAAGCACTTGCTGAAATGGATATAAAGAATCTGTTGCAGACACCAATGGTAAAAGGCATTCGGTTTCCCGCTGTTTTCCCACTATGTCTCTGCGCCATACTGTGCCATGGGAGAATGTATAGCTTTGTAGGGAAGTTCTGGCTATTCTGTGATGTAAATTCTGTAATGTTGGGGAGAACCTCAGAATCAGAATCAGGTTTATTATCACTGACTTATATGACGTGAAAGTTGTTGTTTTGTGGCAGCAGTACAGTGCAAAGGCATACAAAACTATAAATTACGAAATAAATAAATAGTGCAAAAAAAAGGAAGAATGAGGAACCTGTATGCATTTCTTCTGGTGACTTGGCCAACATTGCTTTTTTACCCAGAAATGTCAAAAATCTGCTGTCTATATTACTTGTTCTTGTAGGATTGTGCACAGTAAATTAGATTCTGAAACACATCCCTTCTTATCTTTCCCATTCCTAAGTCTTCACTTTCCAATTATCTGCAGGAAAGGGGCTACAGAAAACAACAGCAACGAATGCAACAACGGGAGGGGCACTAAACTATAAGGAGAAAAGCTTGCAGATTGTAGGAGCCAACTGAGCAAGAGGTGCAGGGTGCACGGTGAAGCCTGAGAGGTCTCATGGGGTCTTGGTCAGAAACAAACATTTTCCATCCCATATTCCTCTCTAACTCACTCTTTCAAGTGAGTATCAACATAAAAAAAAAGTTAGTCTCTGTTCTACGGACTGTTTATTTCCTTAACCAAGTGATTCCGTTTGATAACAGACCCGAAAGGATAATATGTGTTCCAACTGCCATTCCTCACACTCATCTGCATTAATAAGTATCAAAAGAAAACCAGCAGCAAGGATACTTCTCCTCAAGGTCAGGGACATAAGGTAACTGAATTACAGGAGGAAGCACATGCTAAAAGCACAGAGCATCAACAATGAAGGCTCAGTGGTATTGCAAGTTCTGCTGCAGTCAGTTTAAAGGCTTCATTCAATGCTGGGATCTGGTCCACACATGGATCACATACAAATGCAGCTTAGCAAGCTCACGCCACGGCCAAGAAAGCTCACCAGCGCCTCTACTTCCTCAGGAAGCTAAAGAAATTTGGTTTGTCCCCTTTGACTCTCACCAACTTTCATCGATGCACCATATAAAGCATCCTATCTGGATGCATCACGGCTTGGTGTGGCAACTGCTCTGCCCAGGACCGCAAGAAACTGCAGAGAGTTGTGGACACAGCCCAGTGCATCACAGAAACCAGCCTCCCCTCCATGGACTCTCTCTATACCTCTTGCTGCCTTGGCGAAGCAGCCAGCATAATCAAAGACCCCACCCTCCTGGGTCCTTCTCTCTTCTCTCCTCTCCCATGAGGCAGAAGATACAGGAGCCTGAGGGCACGTACCACCAGGCTCAAGGATAGCTTTTATCCCATGGTGATAAGACTATTGAACAGTTCCCTTATACGATAAGATGGACTCTTGACCTCACAATCTACCTTGTTTGACCTTGCAACTTATTGTCTACTTGCAATGCACTTCCCTGTATTGTTTATTGTTTTTACCCTGTACTACCTCAATGCACTGTGTAATGAATTGATCTGTACAAACGGTATGCAAGACAAGTTTTTCACTGTACCTCGGTACAAGTGACAATAATAAACCAATACCAATAGTGGCAATCCGTGCAATCAAAAGTGTGTCAAGCAATGACAGAGTCTTGCACAATTTAAGGAGTTCTGTGGAGGGCAGAACAACACATACTTTTGCCATACAACCCATGCGTGCTTCCAGAGACTAAGGAAAAGTGCCTCTGCTCTGAGGTTTTCTCCTCCAAGCACACATGGATGAGTCTTCTTTCGAGAGATGTGGATCCTTAAAAGGTGGTGCATAGCAGGGCTCTTGACCACTTAATAAAGGTCGACTAAAGTCAAAGCACATCACTATTGAGGCTAAGTATCACATAACCAGGCCCATACAGCTCAATGCAGTCTAGTGGAGAAATTTGGAAGAACTTCTCACTTGTTCACTCCTTTTTGACTGAGAGAATATTTAATTATCTGAAACAGTAATGTACAGCTGGAACCAAGTGAAAAAATAAAACAGGCCAAGCTCTTGTCAGCTGGAATCTTTCAAGTAATATTAAAAATGTCCATAGAATTTTTTACTGGAATCTTCTGATACCTTCAAACATTATTGAGTAAAGGGCTTTGGACAAAAAAGTGATGAATATTCCTACAACTGTAGCAAATTCATTCTAACCTACTTGGTTTCTACATTGAATATAAAATAGGAAATGAATCCATCCCACCCACATCAAAATACTGCAATTAATCCAATTTCTCTATAGTGAAAATCCACCACTATTAAAAATCCTACAAAAACACAATTTAAAGGATATTTCTTCCATATTAATTCATTTCAAACCACAAATTCTCAAATTAATGTCTTCATTAATGTCTGAGAAAATGATTTCTGCAACACCGCATGAATATATGTTAATATCCAAATAATTAAAACACTGCCAAATTGTTGTTTTAACTAGCACCATTAGTTTCAATTAGGCAAGCACAGAGTTTTAGAAACTAATTAAATTAGCATCCATCTACCAAACAGTCAGGCTGCCCTGTGATACATACAAATAACTGTGGAGATTTTATTGGTCTCTTAATGATTTAGAAGAGGAAATGAAGTTTTAAACAGGAAATTCCAACATATGAGCCACCAACTATAATATAAAACACACCTTTCAATCAGTGCCGTCTTAAAAAAAACAAGAGTGCTTAGTCTAGACATCCTTCTAATACACTGACCATCTCTACTATGCAGTGCATATGTTCCTTAACCAGCTTTTTTCAAACTATTCCTCATTTTGTTCCCTGAGGGAAATACTTTTTTTCTGTATTCATGTGCAGACAACCAAATAGACCAGATATTCAACACAGAACAATGAAGACAAAATTAGCTATTCTGTACATGAACAAAAAACTTTGTAGTCACTGCAAACTTTTCCCTTTCCTACTCAGTAAAAACAATCATAAACTAATTTTAATATAACTGCTTCTTAATTCCTATAGACATACCTTAAATAAGATGTAGTACACCAAGCTTCTCTTTTTGCATTCAACAGAGAACCTCAGAAAATAGTGTACAATTATTTCTAACTAGGGCAGAGTTGGTATATTCACGTTAAGGCACAAATTGTACATTTAGGGCGGCTTTCTTTGACAAACAAAACAAAGCAAGATTTTTACACCAGCAGCAGGTATCCCCATGTGCCCTCTTTGTGATCCCCACAATATGTGCACATTGTCTCCTTGACTATTCCAGTAACCTCTGGGAACTCCAGCTTCCTGCCAATATTCTGTGCTGGTAGGTTAAATGCACTGTAAATGTAGGTTAACTGCATAAAGAATCAAATGGGAGTGAGAGAGAGAGAGAATAATTTGCAGAGGTACTGGGAAATAAGGAGAGGGGAATTTAGACTAAAAGGATTACTCCCCTGGGAGCTGGCATGGACCCAAATGGGCCAAATGGCCTCCTTGTTTTAGGTATACGTATAAGAGAAACAGAAAATGCTGGAAAGGCGCCACAGGTGAAGCAGCATCTGTGGAAAAAGAAACAGTGAAAAGTTAAAAAGTCAAGTTTATTGCCATCTGCACAAGTCCATGTGTGCACAGGTGCAATGAAAAACTTACTTGCAGCAGCATCACAGGCACAGAGCATTAAATAAGCAGCATTCACAAGAAAAACATAAATTAACCATAAATTATACACAATTTTTACATGAAAGAACACAATTAGAACAAAACAAAAACAAAGTCCATTTGATGCAAAGTGGTCATAGTGTTGCTAAACTGTAGTGATTAGGATTGTGCCGGTTGTTTCAAGAACCAAATGGTTGAAGGGAAGTAACTGTTCCTGAACTTGGTGGTGTGGGACTTCAGGCTTCTGTACCTCCTGCCCAATGGTAGCAGCGAGAAGATGGCATGGCCCGGATGGTGAGATCTTTGATGATGGATGTTGCCTTCTTCAGGCAGCACCTCCTGCAGATACTACTGATGGTGGGGAGGGATGTGCCCGTGATGTATTGGGCAGAGTCCACTACTCTTTGCAGCTTCTTATGTTCCTGCACATTCGAATTGCTGTACCAGACCATGATGCAACCAGCCAGGATACTTTCAACAGTACATCTGTAGAAGTTTGTTAGAGTGTTCGGTGAGAAGCTGAACCTCCTTAACCTCCTAAGCAAGTAAATACACTGGCGCGCTTTCCTTGTGATTGCATCTCTGTGCTGGGCCCAGGACAGGTCATCCGATGTGTTAACACCCAGGAATTTAAAGCTGCTGACCCTCTCCACTGCCGATCCCCCAATGTAGACTGATGCATGTCCGCCCTCCTTCCCCTTCCTGAAGTCAACAATCAGCTCTTTAGTTTTGCTGACATTGAGTGAGAGGTTGTTGTTTTGGCACCACTCAACCACATGTCCTATCTTGCTCCAGTAAGATGACTCATCACCATCTGTGATTCGTCCAACAACAGTCATGTCATCGGCGAAATTGTATATGGCATTGGAGCTGTGCTTATCCACACAGTCATGTGTGTATAGAGAGTAGAGCAGGGGGCGAAGCACACAGCCTTGAGGTGTGCCTGTGTTGATGACCAGCGAGGAAAAGATGTTGTTACCGATCCTCACTGACTGAGGTCTGCCAATGGGGTAGTTGAGGATCCAGTTGCAGAGGGAGGTACAGAGGCCCAGGTCTTGAAGCTTGATGATGAGTTTGGATGGGACGATTGTGTTGAACGCTGAGCTGAACAGCAGCCTGACGCACGAGTTCCTGTTGCCCAGATGGTCCAGAGCTAGAGAAATCACACCTGCTGTTGACCTGTTGTGGCGGGAGGCAGATTGGAGCAGATCCAGGCCATCTCTGAGGCAGGAGTTGAGGCACACTATAACCAACCTCTCAAAGCACTTCATTACAGTTGATGTAATCACTACCAGAGAGTAGTCATTGAGGAAGGTCACCTCGCTCTTCTTGGGCATCAGTACAATAGATGCCTTCTTGAAGCAGGTGGGAACCTCAGATCGCAGAAGCGAGAGGTTGAATATGTCTATAAATACTCCAGCCAGTTGGTCCGCACAGACCTTTAGTACTTGGCCAAGTAACGAATCTGGACCAGACACCTTTCATGGGTTCACCCTCTTGAAGGATGCCCGGATGTCGGCCTCAGAGACTGAGATTACAGGGTCATCCAGAGATGTGGGAGCTCGTGTGGGTGTGTCACAGTTCTCCCTATCAAAGCGTGCATAAAAGGCATTGAGCTCATCCGGGAGTGATGGGTCGTTGCCATTTACGCTAACTGATCTCGCCTTGTAGGAAGTTAAATTGTGCAAAGTTAACATTGCAGGTTAGGAACCCTTCGACAAACTGGGAACATGAGAACGCAGTTAGTTTTAAATTACAGAGATGGTGAGGAAGGGACGGATTGGACAAAGGGACCATTTCTGATAAGCGGACATTTTATGACATTGAGTTTAATATGTTAATTTATAGTTATGTATCAAATTTTCTGTATCACTGGATTACTAATGAAAATGTGGGACACAGTTCCATTTCAAAACCTCCAGGTCCATAAATTTTAACAGGACAATCCAGTATAAAAATGGCGTAGCAGTTGGCGTAACGCTATTACAGCGCCAGTGATCGGGGTTCGATTCCCGTCACTGTCTGTAAGGAGTTTGTACGTTCTCCCGTGTCTGCATGGGTTTCTGCCCAGTGCTCCGCTTTCCTCCCACATTCTAAAGACGTACAAGTAGGTTAATTTGGGGTTTAAAATGGGCGGCGCGGACTCGTCAGGCCAGAAGGGCCTGTTACCACACTGTAAATAAAATTTTTAAAAAATTTAAAAAATTAAAAAGATGGGTAAACAGCTGGTATCTTTTTCCCTGGGGTGAAATGTCTAATA